>NC_044277.2:130884806-132086056 GCF_004027225.2 Strigops habroptila
CAGTCATCTAAAGGAAGCAAGAAGTCTTATCATCTTGGCCACCATTTCTAGTGTTATTCAATACTTCCAAAACTTGACCACAGTGCATAATACTGTAAAGTCATGCATTATCTGGTAGCTTTTTTTGTTAATAGAAATAGTTATCAAACAACAAAGGTTTTACCAATACATTTAATGCTTAACCTTCTATTTTCAAGTTATATCTACACACCCACAACCCTCTGTAATCACTCTCCCAGGCAAGTTTGCTGCATTTTTCACTAGCAAGCATCCTTTATTTGAAATATTATTTGAACAGTTTCAAGCTATTCTTTACTGCACAACACTGGCTGACTCACTGAGTATCCTTACATGTACCCAATAAGCTATGCAGCAAGGCAGACAACAAGAACTAAAAGATTCACAAGGCTACCATGAAAGTATGGAAAACTTAATTCAGTTTTCCTCTATTCTAGTGGCAAAGGGGTGCCAGAAGAGCCATGCTTCAGCCATCTACAAGCAGTTAAACAAACGCTTTGGCCAGAGGCAAGGTCAGATAGCTAAACACTCACCAGGCGAATTCGAAAGCTACCAAAAGGATATGCCATATATAAATGGACAGAACAACTATGGAGCACTAAGCCACCTGAAACATGGCGATAAACACAACAGTAAATGTAAGATTTTAATAGGACAAAGGTACAAGCTGGAAAAGCAGCATTCTATCTAAGGTTACTAAAAGGTTTCTCTACCCAAAAGTTGGTTTGCTCCTTAAAGTTATGTCAGTGCTTATTCCACCAAGAAACCTTACAATTTACTAAACATATGGGGTTTGCAGGATCCTCAACATGTTTGCAAGGAACAGAAATACCAGACCAGGTAATGATTAATAGCCCATGGTATACTCTGCTTATTCTGGACACAACGATCAAGTTAGCAGTGACCAAGGTTGTCTGCCACATGTTCGCCAGAGCCCTAATGGAAGAAGTTGTTCAGCTATTATGAAGACTAAAGTCAGATGACAGAATTAGTCAGTTTACTTGAATTTTTTACTTGCGTAGAAACTCCCAACAACTACACTGAAATCCTCATTTTTTTCACTAGTTTGAGATATTACCTTAAGGTTTAAGGAAACTTTACACAGGACTTTCAAGAATATGCGTAGATTTTTTTTTTAAACTTTAGTAGATAATGAATCATTTAAGTGTTGTGTGCTGACCAATGTGGTCCCCAGACCATATATACTCCAGCAGCAGGTACCTGTAACAACTACATCCAGTACTATACATACAAAGATCAGGAAAGAAGGCAAAGTCAACCATCAAACAGGCTGGAAGGCAGGAATGAACAGCACAAAATGTGAACAGACATGGCTCTAAAGTTTACCAGAATGACCATGTTGCTTAACAGCTTCATGTAGCCTTGTCAGCTGTGACTTACTTGCATACTGTGCTGTTCTGTCAGTAGGGACAGCACAGGAACCAGCATGTAAAATTACCATTGCCATCAAAGCAAGCAAACATGCACAACTGGGTGGAAGAAGGGAGAAGAATGAGAAGATATTTACATCTTCTTTTTGGCTATATTACTAAATAAGCTGCTGAGCACCATAAATCCCATTAATTTTCCATAGGAACAGATGTTTGCCTAACAACACCTCAGTTTCAACACTTGGTGGTAGAGAACGCTTTACACAACACACTGCTAAAGGAATAAAGTAAAACAGAATAAAACAAAAAACAGTTCGGTTCCAAGTTACAAGATATTTCTGTGCCTGTTTAAATAGAATGGGATGTAGGCCTAATCCCTATGCTACAGCTTCTCTCCCGGTACCTAATGTAATTGCACTCCTGTGCCATTACGCAGGTGATGCGCTCACACCATGGGTTACATTACAAAAACCTAGTCCAGCGTAGCTGCTTTGTGAGCAGCCACACGGCTGCAGCCTGGAGAGTCCAACTTAAGCTTCTTGGCTGTCCTACTGCTGAAAAAACACCTGATAAATCCCACAACCCAGGGGTGAGGGACATGGGTAATCTTCCCTTCAAGCCCAAGCAGCTACTTATTGCATTGGTCTATGTTGACCTAAAAACCTTGATCTCAAGTATTGCATGTGGCTACCTTTGCACTTCTCCCCTCACCTTTCCCAATCATGCAAAGAACAAATTGTCTCATCCCAGGACACCTTTAACCCTCAGTTCCAACCTCACAGCTACCCCCTGCCAGCAGCAAAGCCTGCCAGCACCTCTGGCCCTCCAGCTCTGCCCCTCTGGGACCCCCTTGAGAAGGGGGGTTGCACATGGGAGCCAAGCTGGTCAGTGCTGTGCTCCACTGGGAAGGGTACCAGCGAGAACAGGTGAGATTCAGGGAAGAGAAGCAGCAGCAAAGGGGAAAAGCTGCAGGAAAGCGAAGAAATTAAGAAGAAATAGATACATAGTTGCATAAAACTGAATCACAGTTATGCTCACGGTTGTTTTTATTTCACTTTGCTTCAAACTATTAAGTAAATAGTGAAGCAAATTCTTAATTCTGAATTTGCCTAGAAAAATAAAGCACCTACTGACTTAAAGGGACTAACTGTCTTAATACTAAAGGTACCAACTTCTCAGTGGCATCTGTGAAAGTGTCTCTAATCTAACATCAGTAAAATATTACATGGTGTTATACAAGGCAAGTATTTTATTTTAGAACTTCAGTTAATACTCTGAATCTTCACTGGAAGTGTTCTGAAAATATGGGGTTTTTTTCAGATGAGCAGAGGATCTGACAGAAGGTTCACCCAAAACCGTTTACATTTTTTAGATAATGAAAAAGCACTATGGATTTCAAAATCTCATTATACACACATGAAGAGGCAAGGCTGAGAAAAGCAGACTGGTTTAGAACCTCCCACGAGTCACTGAATTTGGAGTTCCTGTTACTTTAAGCCCAGCCTAAATGACTATTTTTAGAATTAAGTTCTGCTAATTGGAAGATGTGAAGGCAATAACTTCCCTAAGAGGCTCATTGCTTGAGTGCAGAACCCAGCCTCCAGTAAGTTTTTCCTGCAACTCCATGCACAGACAAGCCTTTGTAGAAGAATGGACAGGTAGTGACACTCCTCTGAAATTTAAATACTTTAATTTTTAATTCCTATATTGATGCAAGATTTAGCAGATATGCATGCTGTTTTGAAGTCCAATACTCTCTAGTAAAGTGCCAAATAAAACAGAGTGATTTATATAACTAATCATAAAAAGAAGCCTCACTCTGAAGAACTGGTATTACAGCAGATGTAAGAAGTAGAGCTTTAACTCTTTTCAAGCTTAATGACAGTGAACTTTCTTTTCTTGTTAAGATTACTACCAACATTATAGGTGAAGACTTTGCCTGCATATAGTGGAATTGGTCAGCCAAAGCTAAAACATAAAGGGAAGGAAAACTATATATGTTAAATTGGGCAAGCCAATAACCTCATTCACTGAGATGACATACAAGCTGGAATTGTACTGGCTTTTAATCATGTCTTCAATACAGTAAGAGGATATGATCTAGTAGTGCAAATAAAGGTTCTCATAATTTTAAAACCAGCTTCATTCTAGCCCTTCCTTTAAGCTGTACATTTGCCCATACTTTACTTTCCCAACATCAACGTTTCCCAGTTTGCTGCTGTTACATTAAAGGCAAAGAGAAAGCTGGCAAGGGGTAAGGTGGGGAATCACAGTTACACCGTGGAGAATGGTTTGAAGGATTCCACTGAAAGTAACTCCCAAAATAACTTTTTTTTAAAAAAAAAGAAAAAAAAAAAAAAAAAAAAAAAACCACACCACACAAAAATAGCTCTCACACAAACAACCAAATTTTTTTCTTACTATACTGCTTTTAAACCATTAATGAGTCATCTCTTAAATCACTAGCTACATTTATAAGGAATTATTCACACAGTAAACCAGACTTCATAAAATGAAACTGTATACATTTCCAATACAAACTATTTTCTCCCCTTAAACTAATTAGAGCCACATAGGAATCCACTGATTTAAATGACCATTATTTTTTTTTGAAGATTTGCTCTCTAATGACAATTTTGAAGTACATTTACGGTAGAGGTTTTGTTTCACCACACAGCAAAAACCTAACGTCTCCTACTTAGCCTACACAAAATTTTCCTCTTAGCCAGAAAGGCTTTCCACCAAAACAAATGAGACCAAGAGAGATCGTGGTGTAGCAGAAGAACATAAAAAGCAATTAGTGGTAAAGTTTTTTGTAGGTTGTGTCATTTCATATTCTTTCCGTGTCTTCATGGGGCAGCAAAGACTTCATTAGACCAAACTCCAAAGCAAAGACCAACTCCTGCAATCACTGCCCACTTTGATTAGTCTTAATCTTGGTGGAAGCACAGCAATTTTCGCTGATTGCTTGTTTGAGGGACACATGATTTGTGCAATGTTTATTTTGGGCCGTTGCTGAGGGCGGGGTGTAGCCAAATGGGCAGTCTCCCAATCCAGATCACACAAAATACAGCATTCGCACTCTAGGAACATCTCAGGCTCAGCCAAACCCGGGGAGCCTGCCCGGGCCGGCAAGGGTTGCACGCCTCAAGACCCACCCAGAGGACTCCTGCAAGGTGGAAACCACACCTGTACACCCTGGCAAGCCCCACCAACTGCCACACAGCCCAGAGAAAGCAGGCAAGGATGGTGTGGACGGCCCTTGTAGTGAAGTATTCACAGGTTAGAAAGCAAGGAGAGCAGGTATCTCTCGAGTATTGTAGAAGGAGCTATGAAGAGCTGCAACACACAGAGTGGGCTCTTCATGAGCAACTGGGGACACTGCCAAGAATCTCTAAATGCACAACACACTTCAGAAATATTAAAAAAGATTTTCTCACCTAAACCATATTAAAAAGCCAAAGCAACAAATGCCTTTACAGAGTCTTGCCTCCACACACAACTCCAGATTCCACTAAAATCACTGAAATCTCATCACTCCTTTGCAGGACACATGTTCAAGAGTAAATGCCCTGCTCATTCAAATGACTTTTTGATGATTCCAAAACAGACCTAATGTGGATCACGCTACTTCATCACAAGCTGTATGCACCATAGCATTTGCAGCCTACAGAGTGCTGGCTCTGTGGGTTGTGTATTTTGGTGATAGCGCATGTACTCACAGTACTTGGTGATCATTTTGATGAAGTAACCATCAGGAGTAAGAAATAAATTTAACATTCATGTACATTCCAGAGATACTGTATATATCCTATATCCCAAGAAAACAGGGAGGACAAAGCTATGTGTTTAGTTCCCCACATTTCCTCTCCAATTTTTGTCGTCTTGTTCCCAGGACTGAGCCCTTCTCACTGGTAAGCAGCCCAACCCATCACAGCTTAACAGATACACAAGAGGAGACAACAGCTACAGAAGCATGGGGCAGCAGAAAGGAAAAATGACCACATTAATGACCCCTTATAGCTGCAGCTGGAGTCAAGCGGCAGGATTTCCTTAGGCAGCATTGCTACATCTGGATCGCTCTGAGAAGAAAATGAAAAGCAACGCTTCTGCAAGATACGCTGTCAGATATGCCAAAGCCACGAAAGCAAGCAAGAGGCAGCTATGATGTGTATTAAAATGCTAGCAAAAATAAAGGAGAAGTTAATCCACATTAACACAATAGTTACCCCTGTTCAGGTCATCACCATACCCCACAAGTATCACAACACACTGATCACTAGAAGTTAGTCACAGTCGGCTGATGGGTAGTTAAGCAGCAACGCATGTAGTGGGGTGAGAAAAGCAGTTTTATGAACACAATAAGGCATGGTAGACCTTGAAAAGCATAAGGAAAGCATTGCTTGTGCTTTTAGTGAGCAGACAGGTAATCTGCAGAACTGCAAGAAATCCCTCTAGAATTTCATTCCAAAGGCAGCTTGCAGAATAATGCAACCCACAGTCAGTTCTGTAGGAAGCATTTGTAGTGCTAATAATTTTTATTATACTCCTCCTCCCCACCCCCAAATTCAACTGACTTTCTTGTAAAACCATAGACAACATCACCATGATTTGATAGTAATGGATAGGGAGTTAGGAGCTGTAAGCTTACTTACGGTCACTTCTCCCCTTTACATTCAATTTTGTAGATTTTTGCATTCTTAATGCACCACAGATAACTGATGGAGGCCAAGTACTCTACAGGTTATAGCTTTATTCACAAGACAGCCACAACATATCAATTCTTAATAATTTAGGACCTTTTGTGCATCTGATATACATGCTGACATTTATCAAAGGTGCAAAGATTCCTGCTGTGGGTGAGCACAGAATATATAGTCTTTGTATTAATACCAGCTCCTTTGACCAGCACAATATCAAACTTGTTTACAGATCTACTTACACAGAAAGTATTTTTTTGCATTTAGAAACTAAATTCCAGTTTTTCTTAAAATGAGATAGAATCAGGAATTTTAGCTGAACTTACAGAAAGCATCCACATAGTTGCTAGTGAAATAGTCTATTAAGTCTAAAGTAACGTTTGCAATGTCGTCCATAAATATTTCTAATGCCTACAACAGACTACAGTGTTCCTATAACTTTAAGTTATGCTCTTAATAGGATAAGAGAGAACAAAAGGATCTGAAAAACTGTGGAATAAATACTCACAATTATATAGTTCAGCTAATTGCTCATACTCCCAAAAATAAGTAGGTTTAACATTTCACACCCCTTTGCTATATGCATCTTCAAGCACTGCTGGTGTGGTAACTGTCTCTGTATCCCTCAGCTTTCTGCTAACAGATTATTTGGAAAGAGCTACACCTTTGGCATGAGAATATCACAAAAACTGAAAAATACACACACAGAGATCCAAAGCTCTTCAGTTCAGGCTCATAAAACATTTTCCCCATATCAATGTGACCAAACACTGGTCTCTGGCACAGAGGATGAGGATAACAGATGCCCTCTGCTCCCACCACTGCCCTGGTCTTTGATAGGAGCAAGAGCCCTAGGAAAGCTGCATGTCCTACAAATCCTGGAAGGCTCTCTAGTATCTAGGGAATACAGCATGAGGATGTTACCATGTAGCTCCTGGGATTTAGAGAAGGTGGTGGGGCAGGGATGGGGCAAAAAAGCAAGCTGCTCCCTCCAACAGTAAGTTGAAATGAAATCAAGATGGGAATTACAAAGCACTCTTATCTGCCAAAAAGGACAGGACCTTGACTCACAAGCTGGGAGTTTTATTTTGGGACAGTAAGCCTTCAAGTATGAAGCCTTACCAAATAGTTTGGGTCAGTTTGAAAGTCTAGGAGCCATCGTCGGAATTGCCTGCTGAAAAAACAGCATGCAACAGGACTGCATCCATCAACCTACACTTGTTGTTTTACTAACATCAACATCAGAAAGGTTAGAAAACATGTAAGCTAATGGAAGCTTATTATTTGGCTCACTTTTGCTCAGCTCTGAGAAAGAAAACAAACTGGTGTATAGGTAGTACTTTGCAAGGAGGAAGGCAAGGGCTTCAAATGAGAGAATAACTAATGGACAAGCACAATTGTTTTGTTTCAGATAGTCATGAAAATGCTTATGAGCAGGTTTAAAGATAAACAGAGAAGGGGGGGGTGTTTGTGAAGGGGATGGTTTTGTTTTTTAACTTTTCTTTGCAGACAAAACTTGGGATTCATCTCAGGGTAAAATTGTATTTTGCTGATCTATGAAAATACCCCTGAACTGTTCATCTGGCACCAGGCTAACAGCCTGAGAAGATCTATTTAAAAGCTTTTTTTTTTTTTAAAGTGTAAGCAACTGCGCATGAGATGCTGGAACTCAACTAGAGACTTCAATTTTCAATCTTTTTATAATCTACATTTTTCTTTTGCCAAGTTTAAGATGTCAAAAAGAAAAGCAGAACTAATATATACTATCTATAATTAACTTGTTAGTCACAATTTGAATGTGATGATATCACTGTTCTGAAACCTATTATTAAAGTGATCCCTCACTTGATTATCAACTTACCATTGCCTGAATGAGAAAAAAAACTCATGAGGAAGTAAATTGGTACCTTTATTTTCTCCAATTAGAACACAAAAGATAAACACTTGAGAAGTATTTCTGTTTTTAACACTTTCAAGAACTTAAAACTCTTCACTTCTACAGCTGAAGCACATCTGTCATGACCCCAAGGGGCAACAGTGAACCAAGCCGACATGCTGCAGCAGTCAGCAGGGTTTTTTAAGGGGTTTCCCTGCGCAAGGACGCAGCTCTCCAGCAGAAGAGTCAGCAGTGCCCACCCTCACACTTTACATACTAGCTATATCATTACTCACTCTAAATTTCCCATTGACACTGAAGGCAACTTTTTCTATCACTTGCAAAATGGAAGTTTCCTTTGTCCACAACTCAACCACCTGAATTTGGTTAGGGGTAAGAAGGCTGGAGAGACCACATTTTCTACCACATACACACTAGCAAGTAGTCAAAGTGCTGCTGTTGATCACTTCTGGTTGCATTTACTTCCACTAAAACAACAAATCCAAAGAGCAAAAGTGTCAAATGCCACTAGAGCTCAAAGACTTGTCATTCCACTAGTTACAATGCAATCTACAATCTGTTCACTCCCCAAATATTTTGGGATTTTTTTTTTTTTTTGTTGTATCAGTACAGAAAACAGCATATAACTTTCACTCCACCATTTCACACAACCTGTACCATCTGCTTCTCCAAAAGCGGCAAATTTGCTGCAAGTCAGAAGTTCCATAGTTGTTTTATTTATATATTTGACCCAGTGGTGTTCATGTTTATAAAAAATACTTTTTAAAAGGCCTTAAAAATACTTGGGAGATAAGACATACACATGCTGCAGAAGCACATGCCTGTGACCACACTAGCAGGGTAATGCACATGGTGACCCTTCCTGGCACAGGGCACTGTGAGAGATGGCTTCCAGGAGAGGCAGCTGTGATCTCCAACAGGCACCCTGGGCACTGCTGTGCTCTGCCACCCCTCAGCCCAGGCATCTCCCACCTTGTAGAAGTCTGAGGTCAGCTCCAAGCAGCTTTGCATAAGCAGCCTGGCATTGCCAGCAGCAAATTTTCAGGTTCACCACTACCTCAGCAAGGAAAGCACATATGGCCAGACAGAACTGACAAGCTCCCTCCCTAATCTCAAGGCCAGAAGGCCTCCTCAGCCCTTGTGAAGCTCCCATCAACTACTAAAACAGCTGGTCCCACTGCAGCAAAAATGCAAAAGACAGCATTGCACCTTCTTTGTCAAGGAGAAGACAGACATCTAACAAGTTACATGTAGTAGGGCAGTGCTTTGAATCCACAAAGCTCAGAAGCTAATACACAGAAGAACTGGCAGCAATGCAGAACAGTCAACAGAGTCCAAGAATACTGGAGGCTGTGGCTCTGAGATCCCTTACGTGTTACAGTCTCAATGACTCATTGCTTGGTTCACCTCTGCAGAGCTGCATTAATGCACTGTCTGAACGATGGAGAAATTAATAGCAATTTCACAATGGAAATGTGATCAAACAGAAGGGTGGCCATGAAACAGGTTGTTTCTGGCAAATCAGTGGGAACTGTTGACATGACCTCAGAAAATCAGGTATTCCTACTGTAGGAAGAAAATAAGTTATTCCTGTCTTCACTTCTGCAACAGACAACAACTTCGCAAAAGGGTGGAGGAGAGGGTTGTCTGCAGACTTTAAACAGCAAAGCACAAACAGCAGTTGCAAGCACATCAGTGCCTCGCATAACCTAGGGAAGCTGCAAGCCATAGTTTTACAAGCTGAAACAAAGTACCTCATAGCTTGTAACTGTTTTGTAAATAAACCTACACTTCCATGTTGAAGCAGGTTAACATATTTCATTAGTCAGGTAAGGACACCACTTAGATCTCTTACACAGCATGAGGACAGAAGTTACATTCCTAACATATGGCCACATGAAACAATTGCCAACGTGTGCATTTCTACAGAGTCCAAAGGCATCACTGGACATTGGCTTAGACCAGAAGTCATGTCCATGGAAGGCATGGGCACTTGTCTCTAACACTCCTGAGGTGGCAAAAGCTCAGGTTCTCTTCTAACACATTTTGTGCTCCTTCCACCTTTCTCCTAGATCCCTCAATGAATTTCACAGCCAGCGAGCTGTGGACCTCAGATCTGAGGGCTAGTTGTAGTGGGAATAAACAGCATGACTAAGAGAAGTTCATATCTGCTATACAGCCACCTGCATGTATTCCTAAATGTGTATGTAGTCCATACAACTTACTTGAGATAGCAGAGTAGGAGGAGTCCCAATCACTAACCTAGCATGAATTCCCTCTGCAGTCCCAGACATGAAGCTACTTCAAGTCTTCAGTATCCTCCCGCTGCACCGTTTCTTCTACTACACGTTTAGAAAATGGGATGTCACCAGGAACACATGCCTCCTGGGTATGAAGCCCAAACCTACTGGTGGATGACAATGCACACTAATTACCCTAAGTTAGCAACAGGCTGATATGAAGGGGCAGCAAGAAAGTTTCCTATAAAGATGCAGCCACTGAAGCACTTAAGCCATCCCAGCTTGCAACAGTAACCTAAACCAGCAACCATTTGGGGTGCAATAACCGATACCCACAAATCAAAGTTAGGCAGCATGGTATTAGCTCATTATCCCTGCAAGAATGCTACAGGTCCACAGAAGTCCCATACTCGAAAAAAAAAAGTCCTGTAGTTGGGATCTAAAACAACACTTCAGTGTAAGCTCATATGAATGGTTCCTGTAGATTTCTATGCATTTGGTTGGAGAAACAGTTACCAGAAACAACATGCCAAGAAAAGGAAGGCAGCACGTGAAAGCTTCCCAGACCAAAAGCCTGCTGAATCTACATAAGGACACTAGCATACACTAGAAGAACAGAAAATTTGTAACTCAGACCACATCCAAACGGGTGACAGCTGTTATATGCAGTCAGATAAAGGCTACAGATTTAATTATACATCCAGTGCAACAAAGGACTGAGGAACACCTACCTAGAGGCCACTGGCACATCCTTATAACCCTCCACTTCAGAGTATGCAGTTGAGGTTGGCCTCCTGCTTGTTGCTCACACTGGGTACTAGAGATCAGTAAGAAAACTATGAGAGCAAACAAGTGAAAGTGTTGCATGAATAGCTATCTACTACTCACATAACAACAATTTGACTCTATTACTAATAGCAACCTAAAACCCAACACCCAATAAAAGGTGTCCCAAGAAATGCTGATTTGGATTCATTCCTAGCACATGCATTCAATCCCCTATTAGGCTTTATAACAAGGCAGCTGTTTGCAAGGATAGTTATATCTTCCCTCCCCTCAAAGTTGATGGTGGGCTAAAGTTTTCAGAGTGATTTCCTGTTTGCATTATGTTCTAAAAATCCTGCTCATTTGCTCCACTAAAAGGCATGTGCTTGGAAGTGGCTTTGATGGCTTTTAGTCACATCTCCCCCTTTTGATTGCCACAGCATCCAAGCATCTGAAAATAAGAGAGCTATTTCAAGTTACATTCCCTTCATTCCCTGCCCACATGTACTTGGCTACCAATTTGGGGCACAGGATCAGAGGGAGCCTCAGGCTTTAGAATAACACAAACACTTAAAAAAGGAAATATATTAACACAACTTCATCTCCCTTCCCCCTGCTCAGCAGATTTGACTCAGTTGGTGTTCACCTACATCTTAAAGATCTCCTACATGTTCTACATGTCCTCAATTGCTGCCTTCCAAGGCTGCTACCCAGCAGCCAGTACCTGACCCACCACAGCATCCAGACACTTGGATTGAGCACTAGCTGCTAAATTAAATAGAAGCATGCAGACGCAGATTGCATTGTCATCTCTCGCCTTCCCACAAGCCTGCAGCATTTCACCTTGCTTGGTACAACAGCTCCGCTGCTTGCCTCATCTGTCTCGCTCCTTCTGTGGGAGATTCTGCAGCTGAGCTCAACTTATTCTTTGTCCGCATACACTCAACAACTCAAGATTTTCCCATAGCACTAGATGAAAGCAAGTAGAAGCTGTGAGAAGTGACACAGATGAGGTCGCAGTTTTGAATGGCCAAGTTAAAGACTGCAACCAAAATGGTCCCTGTGGAAGGCGAACACAGTAGCAATGAAGCAGCGTGCTTGTACAAATAGCAATTCAGTAGAAGGCTTGTAACAGCAAAGCAGCACGACAGCCTTTGCAACAGTCTCAGCAGACTTGCTCATGAGAGGTGGCTCAAGAGCTGCTCTCTACTTGTTCACTGAACAAGGCAAAAGAACACCTTGCACAAGAGTGAGATGTGCTGACTACATTGCTTTATAGAAAAATCAACTGGGCTGAACTAGCTCACCCCTTGAAAATAAGCACATTTGGTTTCCCTCCCTCCACACAAGAGCCAGTTGCATAAAGTTAGGCCAACATGTGGTACACATATGATTCAAATGTAACATTTTCTGGCAACCAGCAGCAAGTCCAGGGGAGGATCTGCACTGCTGATAATGTCGATTTTTCCCATGGCTGTCATTAAAAAAGCCTGCTGATCTCTTGAGATATAAGCAGCAAACCCCATTCCACTGGTTTTACTACAGCACCTTTTAGGGCACGGGGGACACACAGGGTGAGGAAGCAAAATCCAAGACATGCACACCAAGGTCTCTTACAGCAGCTACCTTCATAAAGTGAAATAACCTAACATGACTGACAACTGTGTGCAAATTCAGCCCCTCAACTCCAATCACTTACTGGAATTTCCAAGAATGGGAGAAAGATAATCAAAGGATGGGGAACAGCTTCCACACAAAAATCATTAACCAGGCTATGGCTCTTCATCCTGGAAAAGAAGTGGCTGAGGAAGAAAGGTCCTTAAAATAATAAGGGAAATAGGGAGAAAAAGGTCATGGAGATCCTACTATTCACTGTTTCCTTCAACACAGAAGCTGGAAGGCAGGTCAAAGTTCAAAGCGTGTGAGATGGGATGGTTCTTCTTGCAACATGCCCTAAGCCCATGCAACTCTTCATTGCACTGTATTGTGGATGCTAGGTGTTTGCATTGGCTCAGGAACATGTTCACAGAAATTCTGTATTAATTTCTCAAATACAAAGGCATCATTTCTGGGTCAGTAGGTTACAGGGCTGCAAAATGCTGAAAGCTAGGAGACTGGCTTTATATATAGTGAGCTATCACTGTATCCTTGCCCTTATTCTTGTAGCCCTCCCAAGACACAGCAAAGGTGGGATGCATGACTATACATAAACCTTTTTTATGACCTAGTGTTGCTGGTTTTACGTTCTTTATGCACAAATTAAATGGATTAAGAAAGAAATCATTGAAGCCACTTGAAGTTAACATTTTTCTGTTCCTTTGGCTACCATGAGTAAGAGCTCCTAATATTTCTCCTATTATTGCCTGAGGAACAACTCATTTCTCATTTCCTCCAATTCTTTTCAAATTATACAACTCGTAAGACTGAAGAGGCAATCCCTGGTAGCAACATCTTCTTTCAAGGCAGGTAACATTTTAGTTCAGAACTTCTCCAAGAGCAGGACAGAACTAACTAGTTTCTTAATCACATTAATTTTACAACACTTGAATGGCATCTTGGTTTACAAAAGCACGAAGCTTTACTAGCAGCTTCATACATACTAACAAAAAAGGGTACCAACATCTAATTTCATCAGGAATTTTTGGGCTGCACTCCCCGCATCTAAAACCAGCACTTTCAGAGAAAACCCAACACCAATAAGAACTACTGGTTCCTCATTTCACAGAGGAAAACTAAAGTGAGCAAGATTTAAGATGTCAGGCAGCATGAATAATTAATTAGGAGAGACTAAGTTCACGTACAAGAGACATGGAAAAGCTATGCCAATAGCTTTAACAGTACATTTTTTCTTATTAAAAAAGTCTATTCTTTCATAGGTCAAAAACATACTTTGCGACTTTCATTACAACTTGCTAAACTGAGGTTACATTCAAAATGGAAAGAGTTTCTAGAAGCTACAAATTTCACCAAGTAGTCCCTTGGCATTTGGTTTTTATGTTAGTAGAGTACCAGTGAGAAACAAGATGATATGATTACATGCTAAATGAAGAAAGCAGCTGCTTATTTCACTTTGGGGCTTCAATCACAGGTAGATACTGAATCCAGTTTTGGGATCTCCAGTACAAGATATACACCGAGAATCTGGAATCAGTTTAGTGAATGGCCACCAAGATGGCGGGGGGCGAAGTACCTCTCCAGTGAGGAGAGGTTAAGCCCAGAAGGGCTTTGAGTGGAGCATAGCAGTCGCCTGCCCCAGAAGTCATAGAGAAGATAGAGCCAAGCTCTTTCCAGAAGTGCAGGGCAGAAGTACAAGAGACAACAGGCTTAAGTTGACACAACAGATGTCCTCACCAGCTATAAGGAAAATGAATCTCACTAACAGAATAATTAATCCTTAGAACTGGTGACCCAGAGAGGTTGCAGAAACTGTATCCCTAGAGGTTTCAAAGACTATGCAAAGCCTTACACAAAGTGGTTTGAACTCTACACACACCTTGCTTTGAGCAGAAAGTTGGACTATAGACCGCCTGAGATCCCTTCCAAACTAAATGCTTTTGTAATTCTATGAAAGGACATGTCACAGCACTGTCACAGTTGCACCACAATTAATGTGACTCCTTAAGTAAAAATTATAGCTAAGGGGTGCAAGACTTTGGCAGTGAAGCCCTTGATCTAAGGTCTTCAAGACACTGTGAGACACTGGCACAGGTTGAAGCTGTGGCTGCCCCATTCCTAGCAGTGCTCAAGGCCAAGCTGGATGGGGCTTCAAGCAACTTTGTCTAGTAGAACATGTCCCTGCCTGTGGCAGAGGTCAAAACTAGATGATCTTTAAGGTGCTTTCTAACCCAAACCATCCTACGATACCCTTCCGGAATTGCAAATAAGAAAAAAAGGATTTGGTGCCTGGTTTCCCCAAAAAGTGTTTTGAAACTATCAAGCTTTTTGTCTTAAAGTTTCTCAAGTTTTAGAGTCACTGTTAGTGACAGGGTAAACAAATAACCATATTATTCCAGGCTTGTGAGCAACACATTGTCCTCAGAGTGCCAAGCAACCTCATGGTGACAGTGCCAAAATTCTTGCACACTAACAGTTGTTTTACATTTTAGAACATCTCTGAAAAGTTAAGACATCACAAGTTGCACCTTCCTTTATCCTAGAAGATCAAAAACTAGCCAAGAAAACAGATATTTTTTCCTTCTGTCAATAACAGGACAATGGAACAAATTTGGATGGGAAAAAAGTTTGGATCAAACAGTTGCACTGATCAGTCACTCTGAATCATTCCTTTTTTGTTTTTTCACCTCTATGTCTCCAAAGACATAAAGCTTTCATATGTCTTAGTAGGAATGACCACATTTAACACTTAAAACTCACTGGTTTTCTGTACTTTTACATTAGAGCCCATTCCAGCCAAAAGCAGCTCATAATCCATCACAGGAGATCTACACACTGAATCACAAAGCTGTGTGACTCATCTGAGACAACAGACTGAAAGTCTCAGTTCCAAGTGAGAACTTCCCTCCACTCTTTGTCCTGCCCCCTCCACAGCAGGGTTAACCAACAGCTCACAAACCATGCAGCAAAGTCACTGCTCGGCATGTTCAGAGAAACCAGCAGCTATTCCAGCTTGCTTAATATTCTGGTCAAAAAGCTCTGGCACTTCAGCACCTTCTTCAGCAGTTGCCCAGCCAGCCTTCCTGCCTCTGCCATATGAGTCAAAGTGGCCGCCTGATAACCAGCAAACACCACATCTCTGGCAGCGCCAGCCCAAAATCTCCTGGATCATATTCTTTCAACTTATCAGCTTGGCCACCTGAAGGAAAGAGGAGCAACTTTCACACCTCTCAACTGTGTCAATCAAGCTAGCTCTGACCTGGTGAGTCTTCTGATTTCTTTGAAGGAGTGCTAGCATTATGCCTAGTTCTTGTGGTTGGAAGACCACCTTCTGTATCTTCTAGGTACTTAAGAGAGCCTTGACCTCACCTCTAACTTCTCTATTTCTTACTTAAGTTGTACTTGTACTGCAATACAAGTTTTTTAGGGAAAAAAGTTATGTTAACTAATGCAATGCTACTTTCTAAGCCTACAGCTATAATAAAAGCACAGAAAAGTACCTTCAGTGGGGGCATCTGGGATATTAACTCTTAAATAGGGGCAGACTTTCGATAAAAACATCACTGTCAACTACTTTTAATATGACCCTGATCTAAGTAAAAAATACTGTAGCCCAGTTCTCAAAGAAAAATTACTTTCCCCGTTAGATTTTCCCCTTGTTTATAACAACTGTAAGATGATTATCAGCACCACTGTAGCCAACACGCTCATATGAATAAATCATTCCAAGTAAGAAATGTGCTTATTGCATGTTTATCCAAGGACCTTCACTCCCACACTCTGTATTTTAAACACCTGCAAAAGGTGTTTATTACCTCACATATACCTGTAAATATCACCCCCTATAATTAAGCCAGGCAATTAAAATCCCAACATAAGTCAGAGTATGTTGTCTTAAGTGCAAAATTGGGTGGTCTGCCATAGACACGGTCACTTTTCTGTATCAGATTGCCTCACCTGCTGCTAGGCCCAGCTACATGATGGGAAATGTGTGCAGCTCAGCCAAAATAGTTAATTCAGATCGTGGGGCCCAGGTCAGCTAGCAGAAAGGAAAGATCATCCTTTCTTTTCCCCTTGACAGCAGAGGAGCAAAAGCACCCCACATACTCCCTTGGGTACAGATCCAAGACCAGGAAGAGGCAGTGCTGTCCAAAGGCTCTGCATTGCCCCAGGGACTGCTCTATCCTGTAATTAGGAATCAAAATAAGCAGGTGATCAACATTCACCCTTTGTTTGATGTGCATAATTCTTGCTAAATCTGCTTTCTCTTTATAACAGAATTAACAGTCTTTGTGTGTGGGATCTCTCTCTTCAGAAGGCTTTTGTCATAGTCCCCCACAACAGACTTGTAAGGTAAACAGAACCAACACTACAACAGCAGGCAAGAAGTTGACTTTGTGATCAGTGCCAGGTAATAGTCATTACCAGCCTACTGTCAAACTGACAAGCTTTATTTCACAGGGTTTGCAGGGACCACCTCACCTAGTGTCGTATCGGGTTTGCATTTATTAGAATTGAAGATGGCACAAGGCTGAAATGGGGTGCAAACGTACCAGAGGACAAGATAAGAGCTCAAAGTGATCTTAAACTGCAGAAAGTACTCTGGAGAAGGCTCATGGGACGTTCCCAGGTAATAGACCTAAGAACAATCAATTGCCTAGAAACAAGAGTCCTGAGAAGAGACTGGCAGAACTTAAACTCTCTCCTTAACCCTCCCTAAAAATTGGAGGACTTAAAATATGTAAAAGACTGCTGCAGAGAACAGACTAACATGTTCTCCATTCTCCTGCTGAGTAGGACAAATAGTAATTGGTAAAAAGCGCAGCTTAGTGTCTGATGTAGTACACTGAAAAGGAAAGAGAAAGCAAAGATCCCTACTAGATGTTCCTACACTTAGCAGGCAGCAGCAGATAATTTGTGCGTGCTTAGCATTCTGCTTGCATTTTTATAGCTATACATATTTTTTATAGCATTACATTAAATTAGGATTCTTGGAGGAGGCTTGAGGTGAAAGATCACATTTCAATACATTTTAAACCCCTTTACTGCTGATTCTTCTTTCTTGTTGAATTCTTTGAATTGTAGCTCGGCTCATTCCTGCATCTCCCCTTTGCATCTTGCTTTATAGGAGAAATATCTGCTCTGTATAATCCTAATTTATTCTTAATTGCAATAGTCTCATATCTTTCTTTTCCTTTCTTAAAACCAAGAAGTTCCTCACCTGTCCTCTTCATATCCTTGGTGTGCTAGAATAAGTTGCATCATAAGCAGGTACCATTCAGCAAGGTTAGTTTTTACACTGCATCTCTAGATTGAAAACCAACCAACAAACAACCCACCCCACACATCTTAGCTGTTCTAAATCAAAGTGACCCAAGCTACTACAGATCCTCAGGGCAAAGAGTTATGTGCACTGTAAGAAGATTTACATACATTTACTCACAACCAAAATCAGTCTCAATTCTTTCGAAGAAACTGGAGGTTGACTTACAAAATACACAGATGGGTGGAGATGGCTCAAACCTTTCTTGCATTGACAAATCTCAATGCAGAACCTGCACTCTCATTACAACTCTGATCCAGAAATTCTTTTTCATTACTACTTCTGCTTGGAGAATCTAAAACATCAGAGGTCTCAGCATAACTATGAGACTTCATTTTGCATTTCCTTGAAAAAAGTGAGGAAAAGCAAACCCTATTTAGTAACATCCTTTTTCCCTTTGGAAGAGCTAAATCAGACCTCCCTTCCCACACATTTCTGTCCCCGAAAGCAACCTGCAAGTCTCACAGCAAAGCTAGGAATACACATTCACAATGTTTTTCTTGCTTCTCTACTCACTCATCTGGTTCACACTCCACAGGCTGGGCTTTTAGTCTACCTTTTTTATTACAAAGTTCATCAACACTGTATCTGTTTATCTGCTCCATAGAAAACGATAAGGAAATAAGCCCACAGAAGATAAGTAGGAACCCTTTAACAGTTACCTTCCTGCTGAGCCAGCAAGTGCTGTTTCTGGCACCATCTGTGTCCTGAAAGTCTGTTCTCTTGCACTTTATTCACTAAACAGGGTAAAAATATTTGGAAAGAAAAATCTCTTGAAGCATCTTCTACACTAGGGAAGCTAGTTTTCAAATGTTTGAAAAGAAAAAGGGGAAAAAAAAAAAAAAAGATGTTTCACGAAACAGTTCCTTCTCAGAAGGAGTCTGCTTGGATCCCCACCATGTTGAACCCAAAACAAACTCCAAATACTTCAGGTTTAAATCACCACACCTTGACCTCCTCCCAGAAGGCATATCATTTTGTCTTGGAAATACACCTCCAGTGCTGAATACTCACAAGCGAAGTAAGAGATTACTTGCTGTTACAAATTAGGAGTCAAAACAGTATGTTACAGCCTGCAGTTCAGGAAAGAGTAAGAGAGCTGTTTACTGTTCTGCAGAGACCATAGCCAGGGAATTTGTTTCCAATGAGAAAGAGATGAAACTGGTATGTGTGAAGAATGGGAGAAGGTGATGCGCTAAATCCTCCACTTGTCACAATTCTTAGCATCAATCTGGACTTCGTATTTGATGAGTAAGGAGAGTAAAAGGGGGGAAGGGCAATGATACCCACCTACTAACACTAAAGAGAGGTCCACTAGTTGTTTGAAGGTTTGCTTCACCAAGAACTTTGTAACAATTGAAACATTTATTTAAAAAATAAAATCTGGTCATGCACAAGTCCTTCATATTATTAAATTGATACAATAACCTCTATATGCAATTTATATATAAGCAGAATAAAAGGAAGAAGATTGATTCCAGAAGTGGAGCACTTATGGAGCATGGGCACTGATCCAGAGTCCTCAAACCCAGACAGTCCAGTGAGAGAAAGGGAAAAAAAATGCAAGTGACCTCCAGGATGAGCAGAGAACACGATCCTGGATAAGTCCTTACCACTCCAGACTCCAATTTCAGTCTGCGGTAAGTCTTAAGTTTTCTTAGTTCAGAGAAAGATGCTGCCTTCCCTCCACCTCCAGTTTCTCCTAGCTGGGCAAAGAGTACAAGAGTACCAACCCACACATACAGAAACATTGCAGAACCTTGCCAAAAATCTTCTTGTGAAGTTCAAATTAATTACCAGGCAAGTTCTGTACAAACTTAACCTTGAATGCCTTGGAATACATTAGAATTTTATCTTTTACAGCTGCACTTTAAAGGTGAGCTCTTCAGGATAGCAACCCTGTGGGGTTCTTTCAATGTAGTAACTCGGCAGATTATAGTAGGTCATTATCTGCCTTTCTTCTACCACTTAACCCTGAATATGGCCTAAAAGAGCTTATCTTGCCTTTTTTTACTTATACCATAATGGGTTAAGTACAAAGGAAACTCTTACATTACCCAGGGGAAACAAAGTCCAGCTGCTACGGCTACTTCTAAGAGTCAGTATTTTGTTCAGGAACTTCAACCTATGTGAAGGAAAAAATCGTTGGAACATTTTTCTCAAAATGCCAGCCAGAAAAGCGAATAGTTAATCTGAATTTGTGAACTTGGTTTATGAAGTTTTATTAATAAATGCTTGTTACTCTGGCCATTTACACCTAGTTTTCCGAGCTATATGGAATAACTAGGTCAAGTGTCCAACCTCATGAGTCTTCAGGATACCCGGTTTCTTCCAAGTGGAAGTCAAGCTTTCCTTAACATTAATGTTTTCTCTCTTCCATGCTACTAAAGACTCTAGGTTTTGCTAAATAGATGCACATGCTTCTTAGAAACATAAGAGGGTACACCAGTGAAACAGTTCCAAGGTTTTCACAGAAAATTCATTACTCTGGCATTTCACGAATCTTAAGAGCCAGCTTCCATCCACATAGAAACCACACCATCCATATTGACAACGGGACACCTTCCTCAGCTGATGTACCACAAAACATTCTCAATTCAGAAAAAGCTTCAATTTATTCCCTGAATATTTTTCTGGTTTTGAAAATACTATTCTCTGGGGTGCTCAGGAGTGGGAACTACTACCAAACTCTGCTGTACTTCACACTACAAACACTACAGCTCTACTCTATTCCTGTAGGACCAGCATTCCTTCTGCTCTTCCAGACCTGCTTTCTACAAACCCAACAACCTGCATTTGAGAACATCATGGATGCCTTCCTTATTACAAGAGATTTTGTGGGTGATGTGTTGTAAGCCAAGGACCATCTCTGTTGGGTGTGGATGTGCACAGAGATGCTGCTTGGGTCTAAGCCTCATGAGGGCCCAGGACTTACAGATACCACTACAACACACTGGCAACAAGAACAGCTGTGGAGCACCGAACTAGACACACGCACACTGACTGCTTCCCATATAAAATGCTTGTTTTCTATAAAAAGCAAAATTAAAACAATTATTTCAAAACTTAAAAAAATACTTTTGCAAAGAATGACAAGGTAGCCTTCCTAATAATGGTTACACAAAAAAAATTCATAACATAAATCTTTCCTGTTCTTTTCACATGTCCCTATGTCACTGTAAAAAGAAAAGTGTTGCAGGGTACTCTGTGTGTTTTGTATTTCAATATCAAATATACGTGAGGGCTGAGAGACTGAACTAACCTAAAGACATCTTTCATCAGTTGTTTTTGGTTTGGTTTTAAGGATTTCACACCCATTAGAAGTCAGTCTTGATTCAAGCAATTAACAAAGGAGTGATGAGGCAAGCAGATTGGCACAGAGGGACTATAAGACACAATTTGAGTAAAATTGCTCCAGCTGCCACGCATGTGCATGTACACATGTACGTACACACCATCCCCTCAGAAAATATTATGCAAGAACATTGCTTCAATAGAAATTCCTTTTTATATGTATAAACTTTTAAACTCTCCCTCCCAAGCAACTGGTTGCAGGAAAGACTTGTTTTAAGGAGGAATCATCCAAAACTTTCTTACAGAGCTCAAAGAAAGTTTTTGCAAGGTCTTTTAGCACCAGGAAAAAAAAAAAAAAAAAAATGAGAGAGAAATCCCAAGATAAGCTGGACATGAGACAATTCCCTGGTTGAATTAATCACCAGTTGCTGCATGTTGTCATCAGCGCTCTTTTGAGAGCATACAGAACTTACCTGCTTAGTGCAGAAGTGACAGACCGACAACACTTACAAAGGAAAACTTTAGGAAGTTTGTGGACAAACTGTCCTTGGCAAGCAGCCCTGATGTTGCAAGAGAATGCAAAAGTACTGTAGGGGTTATTTTGGGGCCTCTAAATTCTGTGCCCCGACAAAGGGTCAGGTCTGTACAAGCAACTTTAGGATATCTAGGCAAGGTTGAGATGATGCTAATAGGGACAACTTTAACTCTTGCTTGGGAACTTTAGGAAGATACAGTGTTTTAAAAACTGGAGCAGAAAGAACATCTGTCTGAGACCAGATGTCACCACACAAACTACAGCAATGGAGAAGTAGAGGGAAATCACTTAAAAATCAGGAAGCAGATAGGCAACAGAGTAGATACCTATAACATATAAGCAGTAATAGCTACATACATGTAAGAAGGGACAAGCAGGTTGATGCATTTTTATGTACTTTGCTCAACAGGGCTTACATCTGTTTGTTCACATTTTTCTGAATCATATACCTCTGCTCTGATACTGTTCCTACACAAAACCCTCAGAGGAAGTTTGTACCAAAATAAAAGTTAATCCTCAAATTAGTCACCCTCGACCATTTCTACTACTACACTTGCCAAAAAAAAAAAAAAAAAAGCAGTTCTGAAATTGAAGTAAAAGGTGAATATGGTTCAACTGAGGGGAGCACATGCTTCAGGAAGTGTAGAAGAAATCCTTATACTGACAGCGCACACCAGAAGGGCACATTGAAGCAATGAGAGGTGGTGTGTGCTGATATCTTACAGAACCCCTGCAGATGATAGAGCAATGCCTCTGTTTTTCTCCAAAGCAAGGAAGCAATGAGGGAGGGCAAACAAAGAAGTAGCTACAGATGGAAAGCCAGACAAGAAGGCAGACCAAACCTGCTAAGAGAACAATGCTACCAGAGCTTTAGCCTCAAACCCACCACCCTCTAATCTCCCTCAGGCAAAAGGATGACTTACCACTAGTATAACATGAAAACAACATTTTAAACATATACAAGGTAGAAAAACAGTAAAAAACCCCAGATCTGTTCTTACAGGAGCCCATCTACTGCAAAAATTATGTTACTATTTGCGGAGTGTAAACAGCAAGTATTCAATATACTAGCAAGAACTAGCAAATGTAATAGCATGAGCAAATAATTTGTGATACCACCACCACTTTAGAGAAACAAGGAAAACAAAAAAAAAAAAAAAAAAAAACCCAAACAAAAAAAAAGAAGGATCAAATTATTAGCATTTAATTTCTGGTTTTGGCCAAGTGTTTACATATGAACTTGTATTAAGTTTACTGAACTCGTACACCAGACAGGTCCGAAATGGACAAACTTTCAGTCAAAGAGAGTGACTGCACCAGGAAGTTAGTATTCACCAAAGAATCCATGTCAACATTTTTTATGGTTAACTCGGAGAGCAGAAATGAAGGCAGTTATCTGAATTGCTTAGAAGGCTCTATTGTTTCCTCTTCCAAAGGATTTCTCCCCAGAACAGAATGGGTGGTGTGTGCAAAGCAAGTGAAAGGTGGGGGAAGGGGAAGAGTCTTGTGGATAAAGAGAGAAACAGAAACACAGTTTTTAGCACAGATACCGATTTTTAAAGTAACTTCCTACCTCCCACTGCAAGTGAGGCGGGATATTTCTGATCTGAAGCTTCCGACTCCTGCAGATAAATTAAAGAAAATAGTTTAAAAAAAAAAAAATAAGAAAACATTATTGCGAGATAGACTATACATAGTGTCATACATTTAAGCATCTGTCATACTAAAAGGGGCAAAACCAAATACACAACTCAAAAAAACCCCAACAGATCGCTGGGGAGAATGTCAGGTCAAAACCATTTCAAGTCCAAAGAGCTGTTACAGAAATACTTGTTACATGTTTGACAGCTGTTACATTTCATGAGGTCTCCACTTTTCTTGAAGACTATTTCTATTTCAGCTTTAAGGCCTCCAGTATCTAATTCTCCGCATTATAAATGGGTGTGATAATCCCATGTATTTGTACTGGGCTCCCCTCCACACACTTGGAGAATTTCTTTTTTTACTTCTTTATTTTTTTTTAAGTCACCAAGAAGGTACGTCAGGATTTTACATCCCCTTCAAGGAAGAGAATAAAAATTTGAATACATATATTCACTCTGATATTAAGATACTCATTAGCC
The DNA here is from genome assembly GCF_004027225.2 of Strigops habroptila. Lineage (NCBI taxonomy): Eukaryota > Metazoa > Chordata > Aves > Psittaciformes > Psittacidae > Strigops > Strigops habroptila. Next base: position 130,908,707 of record NC_044277.2, read on the forward strand.
TAACAACGACTGTTTTCTAACATTTAGTTGGCTGGTTTGTCCACCTCTGATCAGGACGAAGGGGCAAGAATCAGTAAATTCATTGTATTTTCAACCCAAATTTACATCAGTTTTCACTTATCTAGTAAACAAAACATTCACTTTGAAGTGCTACTGCAAAGCCTAGCAGCATGTTGGCTGCCTTCACAGCCAAGTCCTTTGTCTCCTCCCTTCCCCCAAAGTGAGAGAACAAATAAATGCCAGAGATGCCACAAAACCCTTGGGATTCACAGGAATGTGTAGATTAGCACAGTTTCAGCTGGGCTCAGGTAGGGCATGCTGGTTGGGTCAGCCTGGCTACCCTGGGTAGACCTGGGGAAGGGAGAGGGGACAACACAGTGCAGTCTAGCTTAGATCTCAACTACATTTTGGTTCACCAAAGGAACCAAAGTAAGTGTCTTGTGTTCAAACATTCAGTTTTACTCAGTGTTCTACTTGCTCAATACTGACCTCTCACAGAAAAACACTTCATGTTTTAGGACCTTGTTATAGCAGAAGTTTGTTAAAGTTATACAGACCAGCAAAATCTCGCAACAAAACACGTTTCAGAGATGCTCCCATCTAGCAATAAAATCATAAGCTTTCATTTCCCCCCCTCAGATCGGTTTAAAATACACTCCTTTCCCTCACACCACCACCAACCACCCACACAGGCCCACAGCGAGTGTTTTATGTCTTGAAATGCTCTTATCTAGGCTTTGTTTGGGGCCCAGCCAGAGCTCCCAGCACAAAGCCACCTTGTCCAAACTTCTCCTCATGTGGAGTCATCACCCCAATGCTGCGGTGACCATGAAATCAAGCAATAAGTGCATTTTCTCCAGAAAAGATGAACAGGTTTCGGTCGTGCAGCATTTCTCAGCTGTTTTCACTCCCTCTCAAGCAAGTAAGAGCCAATTTCAGCATTTGATCATTTAAATAGGCGGAGAAGGAAAACCCAAACTGCACACAGCTCCCTTTAAGCTTTCATTTCCAATAAAGCAAAGAAAGAGTCAGGAGATGCTTCACTGTAATAAGGACAGGGGTGAATTTCCTTGAAGTCTGCAAAAATTTCCTTCAACTGTAATCTCAGCTGGTGATGCTGGTACAAAATAATCACCCTAATATGATATACTGCTCCAAAATATCAAAGTAATCTCACACAGCAACCGGAAACTTGAAACTGGGGTCCTAAAGTAGAACATAAAAGGGGATGCTCCTTCAATATTAAAAATACCGGGAAGTTTCAATGCAGAAAAATCCCAAACCACAGAATTGGCAGCCAATACGCTATTCAATGTGCTTCAAACTGCGTCATGCAGTTAGTCTTTCACACTTGTAGATTCAAATTAAAATCCATTAATTTCTTAGCAAGGAGTGCTACTCACAGAAGGAACCGAGCACGCAACAGCCCGACCAGTGCACCAACAGGTGTCATCCCAGCTCCACACAAAGCTAGGTAACAAATGCTCATGCTGAGCAGTGTGGATTCACTGCTGAAGAGGAGAGGTGGAAAAGTCCTTTCCAGAAGCACCTATACAAGTTTCATACACACAACTGGCACCTCACATTTAATTTCAGAAGGAAAACCTACATATCTTTTCCTTTACCAGCACCTACAAGATGGACCAGAGAAATAAAGCAATCTCTGCATTTACTCAACAGTAAAGGATGTAACACAAGGTTTGGGTTTGTCTGTTTTATTTCCAATCTGACTTTGAGGGACTGAAAAGTTTGATGCAATTTATAAACTTTTTCCAGCCAACATTTGCAGCACAGAAATAACTTGAACATCCTGAAAGGGAGGTGGAAGAGGAAGGGAGAGGAGCAAGGAAGAAATGCCGCCTTGAAATTACCAGTTCCTCTACCACATTCACAAAGAGCCAAAGGAAATGGCAAGCCAAGTACAAAACGGGTGCAGTCCCGCTGTGCACCTCAATTTATGGCAATAGTGAGACACCTATTGTACAAAACTGAAAGGTCACTTCAAAACAAGAATAGCTATATCAACCATCTAATTTGAAATCATTTACACCTTCAGTTGCTTGGCTGCACTGAGAGTAATTTTAACTTGTCACCCAGTGCACACACCTGAAGTCTGGTGTTTATTGATGTATGTGAAAAATTAATTATTTTTTTCTTTTTTATTATTGACGTATCGCAATTAACAATGAAAAACATTAATGAAGCTTTGCATGGCCAAGAGAGGAATCACACAGAACCAGTGTAACATAAAAGATCTCGAGCACCTTTGGGACATCTCCATTTCAGTTACTATGAGCCCCTATTAAAAAAAAAAAAAAAAAAAAAAAATCTAAATATATTTCTTAAAACTACCTAAAAATACGCAAAGCTTGTAACCTATTTCCCCCTCTAACCTTCTTCTCACACAAAAAGACCAGATAGAAAATACAAAAGTAGGTTTTGCGCTCCCAGGACCAGAGAGAGCACTGAACTAGCAGCAGGCAGACAGAGCTGGAATCTCCCATGTGCTGCGATAACCTGCGCAGCTCCGGCTCAGATACACTGCTCCTCCCATCCTTCTCCTGCACTTTGGCAGCCCTGTGCAGCTCCTCTCTGCGGGATGGCATTACGGATTTGCAGTCACCTCTACTGCATGCATATGAGCCCTCTGAGAATGAGCTCCCACCTTCCGCAAGAAAAATCCTAAACCAAATGCAGATGTATAGCAAAGAGTAAGGGACAAAGCTGGGTCTAACTGAATTTACTAGAGCGCAACAGCTTTCATGAGGGTGGGTTCCAATTTCAGAAAGCACGCTTTTGCACAGGGACAAAATCCTACACCATAGGTGGGGAAAGGAAAGAAAAAAATATGCGATCTACCCTGAAATTTCATCTACCCTGAAATACTCTCCCATCTCAGACAGTGACAGCTCTTATAGGGTGCTTTCCATCTTCCTCATAACCTATTTTCCTCAGCAAAATACAGTACATGCGAAGCTGCTATACCTGTCACATCCCAGGTAGCATAAACCTACAGAAGATTTTGGTTTATCTTGTTGTGAGATAACCTTAAGTTTTGCTACTTTATAACTACCTGCAATCATACTGAGTGTGTAAGACAAGAAATTGTCCTTTCAAATTCCACAAAGATATTTTAATACAATAGTTTTATTTAATACATAGCTCACCTAGTCTTAATTCCTCAGTAAAACATTGCCAACATATCTTAATGTGACTCATGTAAGCCGTGTGTATGCACTTTTTCCAGTTTAAGCATATTTTTTAATTAACTTCTTCCATTCTAAATAGGCATTGCACATCAACTGAAGAAAAAAAAAAAGGTCTGGGCAAATTATGTTTGTGCACTGTGTCATATGAAAGTTTTTGAAAGCTACCTATAGTTCACAGCATTTGAACAGGTATTACTGCTTGTTTCTCTTCTTCAAGGACACTCAAAACACCTTTTACTGGGTAAGAAGAAAACAGACTTCTCTGGTTTCTGTACAAGGTTAGTCCGTAAGCAATTATTTGGCAATAATTTACTTATCTTAGGAGGAATTACACGCATTCTAATTCTTCTTTTCAGATACTATGCAGGTAACTGGATTCAGTTGGTTCAAGCCACTGCTGATGACCATATATCAATATATTTATTTTGGGGGTGTTGAAATATGGAGCCTCGTGTTTAGGGGACCTGAATATCTCTGCAAGACTGAAAGCAATCAAACAAAAAGACATCATTGTGCCCCTTCACAAGGAAAGCAGTGTATTTATGTTACCTGTGTGTGCAGAGGCAGAAAGGGCAAAGTACCATAAAGATGGACAATCTACTAAAAGCCATCTTAGCGATCTCTGAAGGGTAAAGATCTCATATGTAAATACAGATAAATACATGCACAAGGACACCCAGTGCTCGCAACCCACAAGAACCCTCCACACATGAAAATACTAAACATGTCTTAGAGAAAAGGTGGTGGGAGGACAGAAAGAAAGAACCCCACAATTTCAGCTTTCTTCCTTTTATATGTACCCTTCTCTCTCTGCTCTCCCTATATACATCACTTTTTTTCTTCAACCTATCAAAATCCTCTTGGGCTAAACAAGTCTCAAGAATCGTCCACTTTGCAACCCTGCATTAAATAAAATCTCACTATGCGCTTTCACTTGCTGATACGATCTCACTGTATGCTTTATGTGACATTTAGCAAAGGCAAATCATGCAAGACCTGAACCTCCCCTTAAGGGGCAATAATTTTAAAAAACAGGAGATAGACAGTTATAAAGCAAATAGCAATAAAGTGTCATGCTTTTGCTCACAGTTCAAAATTTTTTGTGTATCTCATGGTGTATCTCATAGGTGTGTCAGAATTAGACTGTTTCAGAAGGGAGCATACACAAATATCAAAGCAATTCCACACTGTTGTTGTAGCCACACTCTTATCAGACCCTTCTCCCCATCCTCCCTCCCTCTCCTCAGGGACCTGCTGCCTGCTGCTCCTTAATTCCCATTTCTCAACAATAACACCATGTAATAGTCTCTTATTTCAGCAGCCACATAAACTACAGAGTGTTAATGCCTTAAACCCTCACAGCATATACCTACTCTTTTTAAACAAGAGTCCATGGGAAAAAAAAAAAAAAGTAAAACATGTTTGAAAGGAGATCAAGTGAACATCGACAATGTTAGTCCATTCAATTGTTTGAACTCAATCCTGATGGGATAGAAAGTAAATGCTCTACCTTTCCCACTCTTTGGAACATGCAAAGAGCAAGAGCTTATTCATCTCATCCATTCTATGTAGACGCTACTATACTGGTTACCTGGAAAAACTCTTGGCACCTCACACCAACAGACACAGAGTATGCCGATACTCAAGTGCTGTTACTCCCCAGTACTGCCTCCAAATTTGCACTCCCCTGGCTCCGACAGCTACGCGTGATGCCCCTGCAAACCCACTTGCCTCAACAACCCTTTTTCTCCCCAAGTTGCATGAAGATAAAAGCTGTCATTTCTCAAGCTGACTTCACTGACAACACAAACTTAACATAGACAGCTGGAGATGAAATATTAAGAAGAAAAAAAACCACACACACACCCACCACGCAACGAAAAACCCGCTCTGGACTGTGGCTAATGCCATACAATAAAAGAAAACTTCCGTATAAATAAAGTCCTGACATGAACAGCCATAGAAACAAAGTTGGTGACTCCTGTAGCCAAATGGAAAACTGAATTTATAAGGGAAGGGGAAAAGGTGTCCTATTGTTTAGTCTGCAGCCAGCAAAACAAACACAGGCAAGAAAAACCTAACACGAAAAGCTACCCCCACACATAGACTTTATCAGTTTCTCCCCCTCAGGTTGCTTCAGATACTGATGCTTGATCACAGCAGAGTGAATCAGAGTTTCTAAGGCTCTTTAGGGAGGCAAGTAGGTTTACAGGACGAAAAAAATTCCTTAACTCTCAATACACATTAGTGCAGTTGTGGAAAAACACAGAGGCAGACTTTTTAATTACAAGGTGAGGGGAGGGGGGTTCTCATTCTCTTCATTGTAAATGTAGGCAATGATATAGATTAAGCTGCCGAAGCAGCTTGTCCTGTAAGAGGTGCTGCAGCCTCTGCCTGCTGCCTGACTTCACACTGAAACTCTGTGGGTTTAAGAAATTCTTTTGGTCTTTGCAAGTTTTTCACATTTGATTCCTGAAAGCACTTAAAGTGCTGAAAGTAAACCCATCCAAATAAAAAAAAAAAAAAAAAAAAAAAAAAAAAAAGCTTAAGCAATGTGCATTCTAAGCCATCTTTTTATATATATAAAATTTTATGTCTATACACACAGTTTTATATATATATGTCAATTTGCTTACTCACATGTTGTTTTGAGAAATAAAAAAGCAAAGGGTCACACTCCCTACTTACACAGAAGCTATACAAAATCTCTGTTAAAAACCCACTCAAGTTCAGTAAATTGTCAAACAGAGATTTTTATATCACTTCTATTAAAAGGTAATTGATTTCTAGTGTATATTATGAGGTACACTAATGACAGCTACTGTATTTTATCAGATTGTGAACCTGAAAGTTCATCTTGATGAACTTACTTTACAGAAGAAAGGAAAATAATTTCAAATACTGACTTGCTAACAAACATCACCACTTCTTATTTTTACACACTGATCTGGACAGCAAAATACTTGAGGAGGAAATGTTACTGCTCCAATTTCAGACCCAAATCAGCAATTCAAGCAGACAAAGCTTGTCTAAGCCACAGGCAAACTGCAGCAATACTCTTCTTTGTGTTGCCTCATATTTAATCCCAGACCTGGATTTAAAAGCACTCTGTACTACCACTCAGAATAAGGATTTTCCATAAAATTTAGACAAAAGAAATTTTTTTCCTCAAAGCTCATGCAAGACATAATGGTTGGCTCCTAACTACCTTTTTCCTCTTTCATCTCACACATACAACCCGCCAAAGTAGCTGCTTCAGAGAGCTGTATTATCTCAGCATTCAAGATGAAAATCTAGCTCTTGGATTACCTCACAGAACCCTCTGTGCTGATGATCAAATTTCCTACCAGTGCCTGCGAAACATCAGATTTGCTTACTACTACTTTCCACCAGGACAAACAATCAGAAAGCTGTCCATGGAGCCAGCACACCACGCAGCTGCACTCCCTAAAGCCACCAGCCGAACCACAAGGCACAGGGCTGTGCCCTCCTTGCAGGATAAGCTCAAATACTCCGAAAACAACTGGATATCTGTGGACAAGATGTGATAGCTCAAGAAGCACAACCAGAAGATCCAAGTTACGTCATTACAAGATAGGTAAATCAACCAATGTAAGTCTGACTGGCTTTCACCTATAACCGTTTGCTTCAGGATTTCAGTTTGACAATTCTTCACATCACTAATTAGACTAAAAGCTTATATTCATTATTTGCAAATTCCCTGGAGTGGTCCATAAATACATTTTAAAAAGAAAGAAAATTCTAAAGATTCTGCCATTACCATATTAATGTTGAATCACTCATTTTTAAAAAACTTTCATTTTTCAGGTGTTATTAATAAGAAAAGGCTGTTAAGATTTTTAAATCTTTTTAATTAAAGAATCAAACAGTGCTTTAAATTTGATGGGAAGTTCCAGTATCCTTCAGGAAAATGGGCTTTCATGTACGTTTGGGGTTTCTGACATTTCAGACTTCTTCTCTTCCCCCATACTGAAACTCTTTGGAGAAACTGAAATTATTTACTGTGGGGAGAGAGCGGGTGGTCCTGGTTCCAATTGGGGGATGAGGGGTGCTTGTTGGGGGGTTTTTTGGAGGGGGGAAGTGGTTTAGGGGTTTGTATTGTGGGGTTTTTTTACCCCATTTGTTGCAGGGCTGGTGTTTTGGGGTTACCCCCCAAATGTCACAGTTTCTCTTTCCCTTCTCCTCCTCAGAGTAGGGGTCTGTATCCCTTAAACAATTGTACTACTGAGCTGATTTTGTTGACCAAGGATTTTAGAGCTGTGGTCACTTGCCATTTATTCTCTTATCCCACCACTAACTGGCAATTAACTGGGATGTGGATAACAGTGAAAACACTCAAGAGGTATGTGAAAGACTGAAAATAATATCTTTAAATGCAAAAGTGCTTCTAAACATGCAGAAAAAATGTCTACTTAAAACCCTAACCAGTATGAACCAGTAGTCCTATAAGGATGGGACACAATGCTTATCTTTCATCTTTCTCCTCTCCACCCCTCCTTTCCTTCGGCCACCAAAATAGCCAAAGGCTTCTTCTCTCCCGTCACCTGCTTTCCTAGTGATCACGAGGGCTGCCAGTTGAAGCAATCAGTATTTCCATTATGGACTAACTGTGAAGTTTTACATCAGCTATAAGAAGAAGCTCTAGATTGAAACTTGCCACGATGTCCCTACGATACATGGCCAAGTTAGAGACTGGGGAGCCGTAGATAGGGAAATTAAAAGGGTTTTTTTTCTTGGGTTTTTTTTTTCTTGTTTTTTAAGATTTTCAGGGAATTCAGTTCATTTTTAAAGAGATGAAGGAGGAGAAAGAAATAGTGCAGAATTCTTCAGTATCAATTCTGATGTAGGATACTTCAGTGTCAATTCTGAAGCAAAATGTGTTACCAAGGGTTGAATAATTAAAAAAGCCAACAAGATACTTTGTTCCACAACGCGGCAGCTGGCTACACCCTCATAAGTGCTTTGATTTCACCTGTCTTCCCTACTACCATCACTCACTCCACACGAGCTTGCACATCAGTTAGAAACCCGGTGGAAATATGTGACACATATCATGTACAATGTAAAAGTTCTGGCAACTGGTTTTGTAGGGGAGGTACAGCACCAGATCAGACCTTGCCTTAACAATAGCTCAGTGATTTACGCTCATCAGATTGAAGCGCCTAGATTTCAAATTGAAATATCTAAATAAAATTAGCAGCATTCATAGACTAACTCAGTGGCCACCATGCTGCTGAGACCAACTCTCTCAACCACGAGCCTTGTTTGCAGAGAATGTCAGAAATGCTTTCCAGATTCCTTATGCCACAGCTATAGACACGGAGTCTGACCCATTCTGGTCTCTTTCAGGTCAGGTTTAAGCGAAACTGAAGTTGTTCATACTCAGTTTAAGTTCACTGAATGCTCCAGATTAACCAGTCAAATTCAGTTCTGGTTTGGGGGTTAGAGGGAAAGCAAAATAAGGCTTGAAGTAAAATAACAGGCATTCCTCCGCCTATACACTTAAACCACGTAATTGGGAGACCTCTGTTACATAGGCTTAGAGAGCAGGGAACTCTACTTGCTACTTTTTTGCTAATAAATATCCGATTTAAACCTTTCAGGTTGAGAACAAGCTACTGTAGAGCTTAGACTAAGCCAAGCATTAGGGTAGTTCAGGGACTCATCCCAGTGCAGACTTCTCTGCTGCCTCGCAGTTCCACCTCACACACAGACTTTTAAAAGAAAAACCTCTTTGCTGCCTTTCCTAGGCTACTTTACCAAAAAATGGCACAAATTAATGTCCAATTCCTAAAACAATCTCAGTAAGCAAGGATTCCTGAGGGGGTTGGGAAATGGAAACATACTGAAATGCTCATGATGCTGAAAGCACTATCTAACTTCAGAAAGCTTATGTACTGTAACTAGAATAAATGAAAAATCCTGCTTAGTCTGATTTTAAGTACATATGTAAACTTCAGCTAACAGGCAGGCTTGCTAGCATTTTCGAATCTCTTCTGTGATATAAAAGGATATTAATAGGGGCAAACTATTTCACTTAGGAAACTGTCTATATAATAGTATCTAAAAATATTAATAAAGTCCTAGTGCTTAAAAGAACAAAATAAACTTAAAGCAGACTTAATGAGCACAGAGTAAATCAACACTCTCAAATGTACAGCCACACATTTCATGCTTTTCCAGTGTTTAAAACCACTCTTAAAGAATGTAGTGCATATGTGTGTCTGTGTACATGCACATGCATGCATGTCTTTCACTCTGCATCCATCCTGGCCAAAACTTCCATTTGTATTTCTTTTTTTCATAAATACATGTATTACTCAACTTTTCAAGAGGAGAGCTTTATACTGACATGACAATTAAGCATTTAAAAGATACACTGTGCTAATCATCCGTTGTTCTGGCAAAGCCTAATGAAGACCAGCAGTTAGCCTGCTCACATGGCTAAGGGGTTTTTAAAATAATAATTTTTAAAAAGAATCTACCTCCTCATTTCTACTTTCTACCCTTCAAACTCAAAACAAACCAAAAACACGGGCAAGACAAATATCTTCTTTTAAATCTTCTAGACCACACTAACTGGAATAGAGTAGAACACTTCGCCAGTTTTACAACAGAAGAAACGTCAAATTTACCATATTTCCTCCTATGCTTGCTTTAAAATAAGTTCATCCACCTCAAAGGATTCAGTACAAAAAGCCTTATTCATACCAGATAAAAAAGAAAAAAAAACACACCAAGAATTTTTCCAAGATGCACGTGATAGCTAAGACACCGCGCAGATACCAATTCTCACTTTGATGCTCTAGTAATTATTTGACTAGTACACTTTGTCGAACTAATTGAATACCAACAAGAAGAAATAACACTCAAGTGCTGGCCCTTACTAACAGTAATTCCACGTGGTCTTAAACTGATTAAGTGACTTAAAGCAGATGAGACATAACACCTCTACCAGAAGAGTGCTAGAACGTGCAGGGTTTGCACTATCACCACCAAATAATTTTCCCTCCTTTCTCTTGCCCTGTCAAAACCCAAAAGTCATAGCAAGCAACCACTCTTCTGTTTGGCTTTCTCATTTTTATGCTGAATGTCACCAAATACAGAATTTAAAAAGCCATTTCTTTTTCTATACTTAAATTACTTGCAAAGAGAAACAAATTAGGCTTACAGTTTTCAGATATTGCCATTTCTTTTAAGTAATTTTCTCTGAAGAGTTCTCTCCAAAAAATGAAATCCTATTCAACTACATGGAAATTGTGTACACAAAACAGCATCAAATAAAATTATTTCACAGCTATACTTAAAACAAAAAGTTACAAGTTCAGAAAAACTGCTTACTCCCCCCTCAAATCATTTTATCGCCTCAAAGTGTAGAATGCACCATCTTTCAGTTGGGATGTAGAGCTAAATAATTACACACTTTGCACACATACGCGATATTTTCTACATTAAGTTTTGATCTAAAAGCAAGTTACTGGAAAATGTTTAACATGTTTTAAGAAGTTTAATTTATAAAGTGATAACTTCAATGCAAAGTTTTCTATTGTCTACAAAGCTTATTTTCTCCTTTTTTTATAGGGCAATAATTTTGCTCTGGGTAAGTACATCTACACTAGTAAATCCGCATTCACAGTAAACATTTTGTACCAGCACAGTTAAAGCATCACAGCTTGTGCATAAAGAGTCTTTTGCAATTTTTTACATTTACTTAATAGAAATATTGTCTGTTACATCTTTCATTAAACTTAATTTTTATCAATTACCAAACCAAACATCTGTGCTTTGTCATAGCAGCTTTGATTGGTGCACACTGGCTTACTTAATACAATATATGAAAGCAATTCCTGAGCTTTCAGACCAGATCTTAATGAAAGCCTTAGAGCATCATTTCATTCTGCTCAACTGGAAAAGTCAACAAGTAAAATTCAGTTGTTCACAAGTTTTAAATTATGCAACATTTCAATTTTATATTTTCTTTCAAAGACAAGTTATGTTGAAAATCGCTTGTATATAAGGGGTGTGAGAGTATTTTCTTTAATAAACCTTTACAGTTAATATTTAATAATTTCCCCTGCTTTCATAATCCTATAAAAGAACTGCCATGACTTTAAGAAGCAGCATATAAAGCAATTATAGGATAGCCACTATCACCTTTTAAATAACTCCATCATTTTTCATCTCCTTTTGCACAGAAAACATAGAAGATAGTGTATGTTTTAAAGATGAAGATCACAGCAAACATTGACTTTTTACTGTCACTATAGATTTAAATACTGTTACGATCAGAGAACAAAAAAAGAACAGTTTACATTTCTGCACTGAGAAACTGCGCTCTTCACAGAGTGGCATTTACACTATTTTAGTTCACTTAGTATTAAACTGAACAAAACTGTAAATTAACAGCAGTTTTAAACTAACAGAAAACCGGTTAATTCATAAGTGTAATTTACAAGTTAATCATTAATGTCAAGGTTATTTGCATTTGGTAACTTGTAGTTTCCAAAGGCATAGCATTTGCTAGATATGTAGATCAAGATTAGGAACAAAATTCGTGTGAACGATGATGATAATTTTGACCAAGTTTAATAAATTATTTAGCACTTAATTACTTCATATTTAGTTTGTATACAGATGTTCAAGCTTATTATAACACCAAGGCAGTAATTACTATCTTATTTTCACAATCAGACAATACTGATTTGTTAACAGAGATACCTAAATTAGGTGGTACTTGCCGCCACTAGTAGATCAAGCTGTTTTTACCCAAGAACATGGCTTCGCGTAGTTTAAATACACCTTGCAAATCTTTGAAATTCAGCTGTTCCATCTGCATACAGATATGCCCAACAATTGAGGATTTAAGAACATTTTAAAGGAATATAGAGCGGGAGAAAGCTAAAAATACCAAACTACCAAAAAAAAAAAAAAAAAAAAAAAAAGGGAAAGGAAAAAAGGCAAGAAAGCATAAGGAAGACAATAATGTTATAAGATAAATATTCAACCACAGAAAGAAATCATCCTTCTTTCAGGGTTACTGATGATTTTCTGCTAACACTACTGCTTGTATGTCTTCTTCACTCATCTCCCCCACCATCACTCCCCAAAAATTCAGCTGATTTCAAACCATGCCGGCACCAGCTTCGTGCCTAGTATCATACTACACAATAAGAGACAACTACCAGTAACAGCTAGAACTGGAGCTACCAAAAGCCTCAAGACAAAGCAATAGCTCCCTCCCTCTCCTCCCCCAAACCTCAGAGACATGCTTTAATAGTTTGTAACCACATGCACGTTATCCACAGAGTGCAAGGAAAGTTCACAAAGCTGGATGTTAGAGAGAAAAGAAACAGGTCAGGGCACCTGCTCAGCTCCCCCAAACCACGCAAAGTTCTCCTTGTTGAGCCCAAGTCTCATCAGGTCGGACACGCACCACAGCCATCTCCAGAAGATTGTCACTGCTCAAACACCATTTCACCCTCAGGAACTTGCAGGGCTTCATCGTGGTGAAACATGACTAAGTTTTGGCCAGACTTTTCCACGCCTTGCCTTTTTTTCCTTTCTCCTCACCCCTCCCCCCCTTTTTTTTTTTCCTTAAAGGGTACCACCCGGAATGATACACCCAGTGACACAAGTCAGAACTACGTCAAAGAGTGGTTTTCTGTAATACAGAACCATGTATGATTTCCACAAACACTCTATAGCTAAAAAGTTAAGACAGCTTGAACTCGCATTTGAAAAGCCATTTTGAAGGGCTGCAGTACACAACACAGCACTGCTATACAGCAGGAGACTGACGTAACCACACGTGCAATGCTGGATCTATACTGTCGTTCATGCATTCAGAAGTAGCATTTTCATGTTAAGATGCTGAACTTAAACATATGCAAAACCAACAACAGTCACAATAAGTGAACTGTGTGGATCAGGTGATGTGAGCGAAAGGCCCAGGAAGAAAAGCAACGTACATAAGCTTATTATTCGCAACAGAGGCAGGCAAAAGCCAATCCAGAGAGTAAATGCTTCAGTTAAAAAAAAAAAAAAAAAAAAAAAAAAAAAAAAAATCACAAAATTGCTAGTCAAACTCAAAGTTAAAGCAATCATTAGCTCCGTCTAAAAGCTTGTAGGGCTCTATAAATTGTAATGATAAAACTTCTAAATCTTTCCCCAGGATTACTTTCAAGGAGCAATGGGTAACTTCAACTTTATACTGGTTAAACATATGCTAAATACCTGAAAATACAATTTTGCTCATTATTTGAGTTTAATTGAGCAACTGTCATCAAGCCCAGTTGTACAAAGGGTGTGTACTCCACAAATTTCAGTGAAAGTTTACAGTTCTATGTTAAATACAGAATTTCAGGTGTATTTACATGTCAACAATCACTTCTTGTTTAAGAGAGCAGCCAGGGTAGGAGGGGCAGAAATAACATTATTATTAAGAATTCCCTGTCAACTGCATAACAGAAAATTAAAGCTTGTAAAGAGAGGTTTATAACTCATTCTATCTAAACACATTGTTCATGCAAACAAAGCAAGCAGCAACCCAAAGCAAGCTACCAAATAGAACGGGACTTCATCGTTTGCTACTAGAACTCAGACCATCACTGAGAAACAAACTTTGTATTTCATAAATAAAGGGTGACCTACATTTTGATGATCAGAACTTTGTGTGGGGTGTTTGGTTTTTTTGGGGGGTGGATGTTTTGAAGAAAAATAGTTTAATAGAATGAGCATTCTGGTGCATCTTTGAATGAAACAGTATTAGTAGTGTAAGGACAATCTTACACCACTGCTACTGAGCACCAGCGTTAAACTGTGAGGAGAAATCTGGTGATGACCACAGATCATTTAAAAAAAAAAAGAAAATAAGAAGAAAAATCTCTGCTCTGACTCTAGGAACTGTCCATTTCTCCTGTATTTTGCACAGGTTATTAGAAACAGCTTGAATACCTGTGCTATATCCAGGATCCTCCAATTCTTTCCTTAAGTGGAAGTAAATCTACAAGACCACATGTTAAACTACATGCTTACCATGACTTAGTACATATTTGAAATTGAAGGAGTCTGAACTTGTAGACAGCTTTAAATGCCTATCATCCTTGGAAGTTGCACATTTCTTAAAATTATCCTACACTGAAAATTTCTGTGCAGATGCAGAGTTCATACAATCAGGTAACAAGTATCAAGATACTCCAGCACTTCTGTTACGGTCAAAATGAGTATCTCTTGGTTACCAAAGGCAGTTTTTAGCTCTCCATTATACTGTTGCCCACCACCACCTAGAGCTTGCTTAAATAACCAAGCTCCTACTAACACAAAGCTCATGGTATAAAAACTCTTGTTGCTGGTTGACACCAGCTCCCACTGTGATCAATACTACTAAAAGACACTTAGTACCAAATCCCTCTCACTTGACCCTGGTGAAGAGTTCCCTCTGCACACCAGTTTTCCACAAAGAAAGATGTGGTTCATTCAGGGATCTGGTTTTCTTGGTAGGAAAGATCTGTGTGCTCCTTAGAGCACAGCAGTACACATCTGTAACAGACCAGTGTCTCAGTGGTGAGGGGAACCTGTGCACGCTGCTAAACAATTAACAAACTCATTTAAAATATTTCAAAATGTTCCAAGACACAAAGTAATAAATTTAATATTTTTTCCTAACCGTGACCTATTTACAGTTGCCACAAAACTTTCACTGGAAAAATCGCATAAAGTATGTTTATCATAATTCGAATTCATACTAGGAGAAAAATGAGACATGGCTTACATTATAAGTGTAGTCTATTATCTTGGATTAAACTACTACCTAAATTCCCCAAACATCCTACAGATTACATCTGATCAGGTTTTTCAAGTACTGTCCTGAAGAGACATTGTTTTGAAATTTTTACTCTAAGACATGGGAAGAAAAAAGTGAACTGTTCTTCCACGGTAACCAGGAAGCCACCATCACATAGAGAATCTCCTCCACGTGTATAAATCAAATAATCCACTCTGTCACTGAAAATAAATTTCTCACTGATCTGTTCTGTGTTTTAAAACCACTGTGTTTTTTAAGAATAATCCCTCATATCTTTTGCCTTTGTAAGACAATATATGCATTTTCTCTGCCTAAGCTAGAGCAGTTCTGCAAACTCGGTTTCCCAAGAGCCTCCCCTCAGCTCACAGAGGACTTCCTCCGAGGGCAGGGGAGAAGGGGCAGAGAGTGCACAGGATCGGGCCCCAGGATGAAAGCTGTGTGGAGTGATTGCATAGTACAACTCACTCGAGGCTGGGTTTGGTTTTTAACCCCCTCCTTCTCATGGCTAGCCCTCCAAACCTGCTTATTCCTAGAAAATTGGAATCCCATCTTGATCATGCATGCTAGATGTTTAACAGATAATTCCAAATCCAAACACAACAAGGTTTTTTCTTTATCCCTAACCACTATTTAACATCAGGTTTCAGGAAAATAAGTGTTTGTGAACCAAACTAATAACTTCCGATTATTTTTGTTTCTCACTGACAGAAATTTTTGTTCACACAGAATAGAGTTCCCTCTATCTGGAATTTTGATTTCTGCACTACAATATTTAAGTTCCATTAAGTTCAAGAGAGATCCGTTTTTGAGGAAAACTCTACAGGACCTGTACATTTAACATTAGAAAATAAAAATTATTTACCAAAAACAATAAAGCACTGCTATTTTCAAAGAGGAAAATTGTATTAGACACATGGTGTAGACTACATATTTTAAAATAACGTTCCTAAAGTTCAGCTGAGCATGAAAGTTAATCTTTCAAAAGTGAACATTCAGCCCTAGTTGTGCTCAAGTGTATTAGTACCAGCAAAAAAATCCCCAATCTTTCTATTTTTATAAATTCTCCAGATATTTTTAGCTCGTCTTTTCTTAAACTACAAATTATTTTTATGGTAATATAATATTTTAAAATGCATGTGTGTGTATATATATACACACACAGACACATATACACACGCATTCTCTTCAAAACACTCTCTCCATTATTTCTCACCTATCAGACTACAGCCACAAAATTTTCAAGATACCAAAAAAAAATTAAAATGGAATAAGGCCTTTCCCAGCTGAAGACCTTCCATTTCAAAACAGTTTTGTTTCAATACTTAGTCCCATACCCAAGAAGAGTCAGATCCCTCTTTGCCTCATTGTTCTGCCCACTCCTATCCAAATTTTAACTTTAATAGAAATGCCAAATGCCTCATTTTACCTGTTAGAGGCAGGTTTTCGTACAGATTTGCAAAAGGATGGTTTTAGTTGGTGCTGATTCCTTTGCATCATGAGGAGGCAGGCAATAGGAGAGACATTACTGCTAAGGTTATGTTGCGCAGAAGACAGCTTTTATACTATAGGTTTCTCTTGTGCCAGCTGCTGTGATAATACACTTCAGCAAAATAACATTAATTTAGTATAATTTAGTATAATGAATTTAGTATAATTTTCCATTTCAAAATTTCAATGCACTTACAGAAAAAAAAAGGAAAAAAAAAAAAAAAAAAAGGAAAACACCACCTTTTTTACCCCCACTCTTATTGCCATTATACATAGAGTATTTTAACATTTACCCTAATATTGACCCTCGTAATACACTTTATTTGCTAAGTATCCAACTACAGACATTAAGATTTTCTTCTTGGTTAAATGTATGCATCCTTCAATATACACTCACAAACCAATATTGCGAACCTGGAAAGAACAAAACCAGGAGAGAATTTTTCGTTAATTACCTGAAAAGTACCCAAACATACAGGACCTCTTGCTGCCACACAGAAACTTTCAAAGCCAAATTACTTATTCCAGGTGATGAGAAGGAACAACTGCCATTGAAGTACCTACATGGATAAATGTGGCCATGGAGGCTGAGTAATACCAGTAAGCAGTGGGCTTACTAATCACCCCAGCAAAACCCAAACCTAGACATACAGGGAGATTTTTAGATTGCACATTCAATATTTTCTTTATTTGGACAGCAAATGTAATACTCGTAAGACAGTAAAGATGCAGGATAGAAAGACATACGCTTGACATGCTTGGGGGGGGGGAAAAAAGGGATAGAAGCCTCAGACTAAAACTATAAAATAATGCACAAGTATTTCTGGTGACAATGTCACATTTTGGGATGAAATAAGGAAAAGTTACAGTTTTATCTTAGCTTTCAACAGTAATTAGCATATAACTCAACATATAATTCTATACTCTGCATCATTTGAGATAAAGAATTGGACTGATATGCAGATAAACATTCTGCATATGAAAACAAAATGAGAGAACACGCATTAGAAAGAGAATCATATTGAAGTGCTCTGGATCCATATAAAACACCTCAATGTTGGTAAGTGCTTCAGTCCTATTCAAACTTTTCCGCCTATCCCCCTCCCTCTATAAAACATGAAAAGTTATACTTGGATCTTTTAGTGTTTAATTTTTGCACCCATCTCCATCTATTTACTGATGCCAAATAATCAAATTCCAAGAATAAATTTGACTCCTAAATTACAAGGAAAGAAAAAAAAAAAAAAAAAGAAATCCCACATCAGTGTTGCCTTCTGCCTGTCTCCCTGGGCTCATGTAAGGATAAAATCACCACAGAAGTGTCCTCAACTGTGCTCCATGGTACTATGTGTCTATTACTTAAATCCCAGGAGGATAAAATCCTAAAAACTAGGATGACATTAAGGAGAGGACCAGGTCTAAGGAGCAAAGAATCTTTTTTGTGAGGTTCTCTGAAGGGCTAACCCTGTGACTGTGGTTAAGTATATTTTAATTCTGCCTGGGTGCATCTCTCATGGCCATTATGGGAAGCTTCACATTTTCTGCTAGATAGGTAAATCCCAGGCCATTTAAGATTTCTGGGGGTCGAAACTAAGCATTTGAAGTCCACGCAGTTGCTGACCAGAAGCCATAAAAGGACTCCAGCACTGCAGAGTCCTATGCTCTGCACTTAAAAGAGCAACCAAAATGAACACAGCCCCATTTTACAAAAATATCACCTTCAAGGTCTCAAAAATGTTGAGCATGTTATTATCCTGTGATGAGGGGTGAAAACAAGGGAGAAATTAAAAAAATCTAAACATTTCCTCATTATCTTTTACTACCCTTGAATTACACTTCCAAAATGTTACTTTTATATTCCACCCCTTCAAAATTTACCATATCCACACACAATGTAAGATCTACTGCAAGTATGTTCTCAAGGCACCTTCTATAATGGTACCTAATGGGACAGTAGCAAAGGGAGAGCAGGACCAACCTTTCATGACACATGTTTAGAGAGCTCTCTCTCATGGACTCCAGCTTATTTTTTAAAACTGCAACAAGAAGGGATTTTAATTATTATTATTAATGATCAGTGTGAGGAGTCTTAAAAATTAAACTTCCAACAACATAACACTTCACTCGGTTAGCAAAGAATTATCTGTTGTTGCCATAATGTCTTGTTGTCTACGTAGGAATCACAACTACCCAGCTTTGTTTCCACTCTTATTGTAAGCTTTCGAAGGTTAAAAAAAAAAAAAAATTAAAAAATACAAATTTTCTGCTCATATCTGCAAAAATAAGTGTGGGAACAGAAAATAAGAACCCAAAATCATTATGCAGAAGATTTGATTCTTCACTTTCAAAAACATTCTAGTTTGGGCCCAGGCATGGTCCTCTACCTCTTTCTGCAGCAAAGAGCACAAATATGGCCTATAAATGACACATTTTCTATCCTACCTTCTTACATTCAGCGTGTTTCTCCCTGCTTGATATTTACAGAAGTAAAACTAAAAATCAATGCCACTAAATTACTTTTTTTAATAACTGTGGCCATTGTAGCCACGATACGTACTTCAGCCTCACAAAGACATTTCCCACTGCCTTGTGCGCACAAGATACAAACCCTCATTATACTGAAAATTAGCAACACAATCTGATGCCTATCCAACAGCCCTGGAACAGAGGT
This sequence comes from Strigops habroptila, assembly GCF_004027225.2. NCBI lineage: Eukaryota > Metazoa > Chordata > Aves > Psittaciformes > Psittacidae > Strigops > Strigops habroptila. The sequence continues at coordinate 130,927,899 of NC_044277.2, forward strand.
GGTTGCATGAAGAATTTTGGGCTTATTTTCCTCAAATCAGCCTTGAGATACTTCAGCATTAAAGGTGAAGCACAGCTGCCAGGTCATTGCACTCCCCATCGCACAGCTGATAAAGAGACAGCATTACTTACAAGGTGCACCTTTGCTACTCTCTTCTCCTGATCCTCTCCCAAACACCACCACCCCACCCCCCCAGAAGAAACATAGTGTTTTTTCTCAATAAAGAGCTCTCGAGGTAGGGGGGAAACAAAAAATTAACATTCTAATTGGAAAACCACCTCATCATTACCACAGTTGAGGTGTCATGAGCATTTTGAGCCCCTGAAGGCCCTTGGAGCAGGCATGGTGGACCAGGTCTGGGTAGGAAGCCTATGGGGAGAGGGGAGATAGGGCCAGGAGCCTGAGCCAGGCACATCCCCAGGTGCCCAGAGTTAGCGCCTGCCCTCCCCCCCTCATCACACGCAAGTGACATCAGGGCCATTTGAATAATCAGATTGCAGCTACATCGCCTTGTGAGATACCAGCTGCTCTTGGATTGCAGAGAGGTAGTACCCAAAGCCTAGCACCACAAGTTCCATGGGCATGGGTGCACGTACGCTATGGGCTGCCACTGTCCTCCTCCCGCATTGCTGCTCTGTGAGAAGAAAACCCATCTAAGCAGCGAAGATTGTCACTAACAGTGCTCTGCCTTCCCTCGCAGAGCGTGACTAGCAGTCAGATTTATCACAATGCCTTCTCCAACTTTTGCATAAAGTGACCTAAACCTTTAAATATTGTAATAGCCTTCCTCCACACTGAGGGGTCTGAATGCAGAAACACTGCATTCCTTTGGCATTCCCTTGAGATTTCAATAGTAAGTCAGGAATCTACTCCGAGCTTATTAAATACTTTGCACCTCCCCCAAAATAATTCTCCACCCTTCCATCAAGGAAACCTTGACCAGGCCCCTTCTTTCAACCACAGCGTATCCCCTTGTCTGTTTTTAAATGCTTCCAAGGGGGAAGGGAGGGAGAAAGCCACACACACAGCTCTCTCCTTCCTTCCACAGCAGGTAGGAAGGTAATTTTGCAAACCTGGGTGTGCCCACTTCAAATCTGAAGATCCAGCAAGGGCTGGAATGCAGTGACTACTGGGCCCAAGAATCTCACCCTGAGTAACAAGCCGGGCACACTCCACGTCTTCTGGATTCAGCTCAACTTTATGGCAACCCTAGCTGACACCACCTCTTGACCTTCCTTTCTGTGACAAGGATATGGATTACCAAACCCTTACCCTTTCCTCCCATGCACCTCAGGCGCCTCTGGAGGAAGATACTCACAAACTACCTTTGCAAATGATAACATACACACTCCACAAAAAAAAAAAAACAACATATATATAGACATATTTAAAGAGGTTGTAAGAAGGGGAGCTGGGATTCTCCATGAAGCAGCTTCACAGCAGTAGAGGTCAATACAATGTATTGAATAATTTCAGCACGCTACACAACAACTTTTGCTCTTATGAAGTAATCATTTGACCAAACTATTAATCGTGTGCACACGCTGAAAGACAGGCTTGATGCACCCACTTTTGCTTTACTAATGGCGTCACATCTCTGACTGTGTCTCACACATTGGAGTGCACAGGCCTCCATGGGAAGCGCTTCCTGGCCCTGCAGCATGCAAGCACTCTGGGTGGGCCTGCTGAGCAGCCCCCCATCCACCCACATCTACAACTTCCCTTGGTGCAAAGGGATACAAAGACTTCAAGTAAGTTACTTTAGAAGCACCTTAATAACCACTTCCACCAAAATACTCAACATTTGCAAACTGTTACCAAATAACTCTAAATACACGCCCAGCAAGCAATGTTATACAGACATGACAAAAAAAAACTTCAACTTTTTGACAAACACCCCCCCCCCAAAAAAAAATAAAAATACAAAACCAGAAAAGTATTACACATCTATGAAAGGAATGAGAGAGTCACTTTTACATATGGAGGTCACTGAATGAATTTTAAGTGGTTTTCTATATTTGATTTTGGGAGAGGGGGAGTGGAAACAAAGAGGAAGGAAGTGCAGTTATGAGAAATGCAATTTAATTTTCTGTTAAACAGCAGTATAAATCTGAACTATATCTAATGCATTCCAACATGATACTGCACAATGAAGCAGTGTTTTAACAAATAAGGGCTTTGGGAGAAGCAATAGGGGTATGCTGATACAATTACATTTGCGATTTTTAAAATGTGCCTATATGTAGGCAACTCATGCCTAGGAAAGTGCTTAAGTTGAATGCAGAATTCTTTTCAACAAGTTACAGACGGATGCATGTTTCTGATAATTGCTAATCCACAGACAAATAGGAAGACATGCTACCCAGTATGAAGAATGGACTTTTACACCATTCCAGCTGACAGGACAGGAAAATACTTTTAAACACATTAAACAAAGATTCACATTAAAAAAAAAATTAAAATTTGGGGAGGGTCAGCAGTGATTTTAAATTTACTTTTATACGAGTGAAATTAATTTGGTTTTGACATCATAAATAGAACGCTACTTGTGTAAGATTAAGATAAATAAATTTATTATCATACTTATTACAGAGACTAATAAGAAATCACCAATTTTTATATGCCTCATGGAATTTTATTCTTACATCTAAAAATATGTTCCACCTACAACAGTATTTTTATATACAAAGGGTCTGAAATATAGATAAAATACTGTAAATCAGAGCCATATACCTTGCATACTAAATGAGAAAGAGCACATACAGCACATTAATTTGCAATGAAAAGTATCAAATTAACAGCATCATAAAGATTAACATGGTATGAATTGACCCAGGGAGGGGTTCCCCCCTACACTTAACTGGAGAAAAAAATCCTCCATACTTTCTCAAGTGGAGCTTTCTTCTAACACTAAATAGTGATTAAGCTTCTAAGTCTTAAAACACCAAGACACAGTGTCCATAAAGACAGCCAATTCACCTTTTCAAGTCAACTATTTTAAAAAAGATCATACTTTTAAAAATAGCCCTGAAATAGTAGAAGCCCCTTCTAACAAAGTTACACAGACAGACATACTTCCCTGATTGAATAATGGAGTACAGGAACAAGCACGTGGAAAGTTTGATCTATTTTGTTTTACCCTTTAGTGCATGCCAGGTTTTCTATAATCTAAATATTTGTGAAAGCAGCAGGCTGAATTGCTATAGGCAGTATAAAAATACTATCTTGCTTTATTGCAAGTATTGCTTCTTTACATGAGGCCAGACAAAATTACTGCCTTGCAAAAATTAAACATACGTTTAGAAATTAAGGATGCATAAATCCTGCCCTTATTGGGAAGAAGTCATTCTCCTGCTGCTTCTATAGACAAGCTCAAAATAGTGATGAAAAAATCTGCTCAAATACAGATGAGATTTCTACTACCTGCCTATAAAATGCTGCAGACTCCAACATGGCAGGATCAAAAATATATGTATACCAGAATATTTACAAGATGCTTTTTGTTGCTGGAGCAAAGCTGATGTGCTTGCCCGTTACACAGCTCACAACAGCACGTTTCATTTCCTCATAATACCCAGATTTTAACTCTTCTCACGGAACTTTAAATTTTAAAATCTTCACAATTGTTTGCCATCAGCCCATAATAACTCGCTTCTCCAACAAAAATGCCCCCCTCCTTTTCCCCCCCCACCCTCTAATAAATTAAATACTACCACTGTTGCCCAGGCAAGAGACTACATTAGAAATACATGGGGTGATTCTAGAAAACCTCTAGGACAGCACAGAGTGCACGCCTGTGGGTTTAAGAAAGCGCTCCATTTATCTACAGGGAAAAGAAACACAAACCTAAGCATTTTTCAAATTGCTTCTCACTGGGTAACGGAGGGCAAGGGGGAAGCAAGGAAAGGGGTATAAAAAGAAATAAATTACCTTTGTCTTTTAGGGACTGAGTGTTCAACTTCTATGAGTTTCCCGTGCAGCTCCACTTTACCTGCAGAGATAAACGGAAAGGGGAAAATAGCTGAGCGCGGTTGTGCGTCCCACGAGTCCCCATCTCCCGGAGCGGGTTTGCAGGGGTGCAAGGCAGGAAATGGGAGCGCAACACGTTAGCCCATTCATCGGCGACCGAGGCACTGGCGGAGCGGGGACCCGGCACAGCTCCGGGAAGGCGGCAGAGCCCGGTGCCGAGCCGGAGCTACCCTCAGCGGGGCCCCTTCCTCCGCCCCAGCCCCGAGCTCGGAGCGACGCGCGAAACGCCGTGTGCGGGAGCCGGGCTCGGCTCCGCCGGGCCACCCCGTCCCGGGGAGGGTGACCGGGGGTTCCGCCGCCCCCCGCGCCGCCGCCGGGCCTCCAACTTCGGGCAGATTTCTGCGCGGAAGCGAGCGGGAAGGGAGCCGAACGGAGACAGCGAGCGCAGCCCGAGCCCATCTTTTCCAGGGAGGCTCTCCGAGCAGAGCTCCGCAAAGCCGCTTCACGCGGAGAAAGAAAATACATATATGTATAAATTTTTTTTTAATTATTTTTTTTTTAAGCACACAAAAACAGGATGTCGGGGCCAGGAGCCGGCGCGCTGCTGGAGGCGGTGATGGGTGCGTGAGAGCAGCGAAGAGAAACCGAAATAAATAGCAGTGCAGCGGGGGGGGTGGGAAGCAAGGCTCCCCCCCCCTCCCAAGTTCGGGGCAATTCGGCGGCTCGCCCCCGGCCCTGAGGCCTGCGCCAAGCCGCGGGGAACCCCAGCCGGCTGCGGGAGGGTCCGCCTGCGACCAAGGCGGGGTGTGCAGCGCTGCCCCGCGGAGCGCAGCCCGCTCCCCGTCACTGCACTCCCTCATATCCCCCCCCTCCAGCGCAGCCAGGGCCCCCGGCCGGGCAGGGCTGGCCGCGGGGTTTGGAAAAACATGGGAACCGCCGAGCAGCGTGGTCCGTGCTCCCGCCCCTCCCCGGCTCCGCTCCCCCGCCACGCCGGGCCGGCCCCTCCCGGGGGGCCGCCGCCGCCGCGCAAAGCCTCCGCGGGGAGGCCGGGCGGCCCCGGCCGCGGTAGGGAAACAACAGTTCGATCCTCACCTGGGGGCGGGGGGGCAGGGTGGAGGGGAGCCCCCCTCCCCAGCCTTCCTCCCCATACCCTCCACCCCAAGACCGACAGCGCGGCCCAGTCTGCAGCTGCTCCGCGGGCACGGAGGAGCGCGGGAGGCGGGAGCCGTCGGGGTTGCGGGGAACGAGGAGGGGGTGGTGGAAGGGGCTGCTTACCTGAAAGTGCCTCGATGGCCTTCATGGCCCAGCTCTCGTCGGGGCAGTCCACGAAGGCGTACCCCGTCTTCACCAGGAACTGGCCCGAGAAGGGGATCTTGGAGTCCTTAAAGAGACTTTCCAGGTCGAGGGGGCTGACGTTCTCGCCGAGGTTGCCGATGTAGAGCTTGTTCATCTTCCTGGCGGCTCGGGGAGGCGCGCACCGCGGGCTGCAACCCTCGTCTTGCGAGAGGAGGTGGGGAGGAAGGGGAAAATAAAACAAAATGCGATGGAGGAAGGAGAGAGAGAGAGAGAGAGAGGACAGGGGAGGGGAGGAAAAAAAAAATCAGATCTGCAGCTTGTGTCCCTCCCTCTCTCTCTCAAGGGGTAAAAAAAAAAAAAAAAAAAAAAAAAAAAAAAAAAAAAAGAGGAAAAAAAAAAGCGTAGCCAAACGGGAGCCCTAAGTGCCTGCCGTGCTACCCGGGCGCATGGGGGGCGCGGGGGAAACACCCAGCGCCGCGGCCGCGGATGGCGGGCTGAGGAGAGGAGGAGGAGGAGGAGGAGGGGAGGGGAAAGGAAAAGAAAAAAAAAAAACAACTACTTTTTTTGTCTTGCCCCCGAGCCCCTTTGGCAGCAGCAGGCGGACTATGGAAATGTCACACTACGTGCATGCAGGCGCCGCCTTCCCAGTATGAAAAAAAAGGGGGGAGAGAGAAGGGGAGGGGGGAGGGAAGGAGGGAGAGAGAGAGAGAAAAAAATTACTTGAATATTCCGTCTTTTTGAATGAGCCACGTGTTCAAACTACAAATCAACTTCTCACGTGAGGAATCCCAGCTCTTCAATTAGCGAGTGGATGGGGCGCACACACACTCACGGAGGAGGAGGAGGAGGAGGAGGAGGACCAGGAGGACCGGGGTGAAGGACGGGGAGGAGGGGTGGGGGGAGGCTGGACAGGACAGGACAAGTTTAGAGAGGGCCGGAGGGCGGGGGAAGGGGAAACCGGAGTTGGGTGGGCTCCGGTCTGCGCCGCCTCTGCCCTTCCGCCGGGGGAGTCCGCTCCGCGCGCCCCCGCCGCCCAAAAACGGCTGGGCGGGAGCACCTCCCCCTGAGCGGGCGGGTGTGAGCCCGGAGAGGGAGGGGAAAAGGCACCGCAATGCCCGCCCCCCCCGACCCCCCCCCGGCCCGGCCCGCTCCGCTCCGCTCCTCCCCGCCGTGCCAGGCGGTGGGGATTGTTCATCGGGGTCGTGCCTAGGCGATCCCGCTCCCCGGCACCGGGGGTCGGCGGGGGGGAGGGGGAGGAAGGAGACGAGAGGGAAGGAAAGCAAAGAGGGGGTGCTGTGTGGGGGGAGGGAGAGTGGGGCTCCGCTCCCGCGCAGGGCCGCCGCGGCTGCGTGCTGGGGGGCTGCGCGGGGCGGAGGGTCTCTTCAGCCCCGGAGGAGCCCCACATGGTAACGTGCCCGCATTGCCCCTTGCGCTGAGCCCTACGGAGAGGAGGAGAAAGGGGGAGTGGGGGGTGAAAATAAAAAAGACAAAGGGGTGGTGGGGACTTGGGGGGATGATGAAGGAGGGGGGAGAGTCCTGGGGCGAGGGAGCCGCGGCCCGGCTCGGGGAGGGGCGGGGGGACCACGTTCCATCTGGGAAATGGTGGACGGCGCGGGGGAAAACGCGAAGGCACCGTTGCCCCCGGCTGGTAACGGCACACAAAGGGATTTGGCGACCCCCCTCCTCCCCAGCTCCCCCACCCCCCGGCCCGGTCTAAGGAACCATTCATAATTCTCCACATTGGTACAGATACAATGGTGGGCTTGTGGGGGAGGGGTTTGGGGGTGTGGAGCCTTTCCAGTGCAAACAAAACGTTGCCTGAAGATGAAGAAAGGATACGGAAATGAAAGCCAGCACTGTGTTTAATATAGCGATCTAGTAGGTTTTGTTTAATAATTCAACGCACTTTAGCCGAAGGTTTCATTTATTCCGTGGTAGGCTCCTTGCGGTACGTTTTAATAGGTATATCCATGGAAAATGGTTAAATGCTTTTATTAGCGAGCAGTGAATGGATTTCCACATGTCCTGGAAATCCGTCGTAAAGAGGAACACTTCATGGTTTTGTGCCTAATTTGGGACAAGTATAGAATTAAAGAGGGGAATTTAAATCTCCTCGGAAGCCGGGGAAAGGGGCAAGGGTCTACCGCCCGCCCGCCGGCCGCGGCAGCTCGGCTGGGGAGGGGGTACAGGGGCCGGGAGCGGGGGGAAGTGGCTGAGGATTTCGCCTGTGGTTGTATGATGCAAGGAGACATGTCTCACCATGAGGGCTGGAGCCCCGGACCATTGTGGAATGAGCAGGGGCTGGGGGAATGTTGGACTAAGTTGGAAATACGGCCCTTTTGTGGTGTGCAGCCGAGCGCTTGGCTTGGCGGGGAGAAAAAACCAGCCGAAACCCTCTCATATTTGTGATTTCAACCCAATGTTTAATCTCAGTGTCATTTTTATGAACTTTTAATTGTTAGCTTGTGATTGAGGAAACCGAGTGGTTTGTGTTCCACTCATCAGAATTTAATCACAACTTCCATTTTGTAGAAAATTAGCAAATAATTATCTTGGGGATAGAAAGAAATTTGTGATTTTTTTTTTTCCCCTACAACATTAACCTGCTTATGACTTTTCGATGCTGGATGTGGCATTTTTCCTAAATGAATTTGTATTTCATAACCCCGTCCTGTGCAGTCTGGATAAAATAAACAATTGCCCGTCCAAGTCAAAACCAGCCCCCCTCCAAATGACTGGATTCTGAGTTAAACTTGCGAAAGGAATTAGTCACCGTTCTTGCAGATTAATTGCATTCTTTAGAAATATGATTTGTACCGAAACTATAAGGTGGTCTGCATTATAGATTCGGTACTCTTTTCTACATGGTTGGGCTATAACATTATCTGGTGTTTCCTCTGAAAATTGCTAAACAGGGTGCACGTATTTCATTTAATATTCTAGTTTGATAATCTGTTTTGCTGGGAGATTTTTTTAACCTTTAATATTTTTTTTTGAGAAATTAAGATTGAGAGTGCATGATAACACTATGTACCAGCCCCATAACATCATAAACCACTTTGTAATCAGATGATTGAAAAAATAACCCATCCTTATTAGCAATCCCTTTTTACTATTGTTATTTTTGATACTCTGAAAACATCTTGCTAATAAGCTGAAATATTTTCCGTAAGGCTCAATAATGTATAGCTTTGTTTGTCAAGAAGTGTGGGTTGGTTGGTTAGCGGTTTCAAGAGTAAACCCAAACCTGGAATGCCAAAAAAGGCAAACCAACAACAAAAACTTGCTCCTGCTGCCTGACAAACCCCCGCTTCCCAGTGCAGACGGGCACAGTCCAGGTCAGCTGGGCACTCCCAGATCCTAACGTTATGGAGAATATAGTTCTATGATTTGAGATACAATTCATTTTGGCAGTCACAAATCAAATGGGTGAGCACACAGCAGAACATTCTCACAGTTAATGTCTTTTTCGAGCCATCTCTCTGTAAGAAAAGGAATTATTAAAAAAAAAAAAATTATTTTTCCCCTATATTTCCGATGTTTACGTTTGTTGCCCACACAGCCCGAGGAGAAGTTAAAATACTTACATAAATATTCTACACTAGGGAGCAAAGCCAACCTTTAATTAGCGAGGGATTTTACGACAGTCTGCCATTTGGAATTAAAGCTCAACCATGTGCTTCGTCCCACCTCCGGGGCGAGACACCGGCAGCCTCCGCCGGCCCCGTCCCACGGGCACGGGTGGGCAGGGCGCTCCCTCCCTGCTCCCGAGCCCGGACCCCCGCCCTCCGCTCCCGCCGGGTCTGCACCGCGTTGTCCCGCCCGCGGCAGCCTCCACGTTTACCACTAAACGCCTTTTTTGGGGTGTTTTTTGTTGTACCGCGGCGGGATCCCGCCTGGCTCTGCGGCTGGGGCGCGGTGGGCAGCGGGGGCCGGGCAGCCACCGCGGGGCGCAGGGGCGGCGGGCGCCTGCCGCGGGGCCTAACGGCTGCCGGGCCCACGGCCTCCACCCCGCCGGCCCTGCCTCCTCCTCCTCCTCCTCCTTCTCCTCACGGCGCCGCGGGCGCGGAGCCGCCGCTGCAGGCGGGGCGGACTCTTTCCCCCCGCCCCGCCGACGGGACCGGACGAGACAATGGTGCGGGACAAGCGGTGGCCGCGCACCCCTCCCCATCCCGCGCCTCCCCATCCCGCGTCCGCGCAGAGGCCGTGAGGCGCCGCCACCCCGGGGGGCGCGGAGCCACCCCGCGCGCCCAGCCGCGGGCGGCCATAGTAACTCCTAGTAAGCGGCGCGGGCCGTGGCGCGGCGCCGGTTCCCATTGGCTGCGCCCTGCGCCTACCAGCGCCGCCCGTCGCCGCGGCGCGGCCGCCCATTGGCTTCCGCGCCGGCCCCTGCGGCGCGTGGCGCGAAAGCGGCGGCGGCGGCGGCCGCGCAGTGGGGGCGGTGCGCGGGGAGGCGAGGGGCGGTGGCGGGCGGGGGGCGCGGCGCCACCGGCCGGGGCAGGGACGGGACGGGCCGGGAGGGGACGGGAGAGCCGGGGCCGCTCCCTCCCGCCCTGCCGGCGGCGGGCTGGGGCTTTGCCAGGCGGTAAGTGGGTGCCACGCCGCAGAGGTGCCGGTGCTGGTGGCTCCCGGCTCGGCGGAGGAGCCCGGCCGCCTCGCCTCGCCGCAGCCGTGCCCGGCAGAGCGGCGAACAAAGGAGCGGCGGGGCGAGGTCGCGCCGTACGAGGGAGCGCGGCCGGCGCCGCGGGATGCCCAGACCGGGGAGCAGCGGGGCGGCAGCGGCGGCGGGTGTCCGTGATCGGGGCGGCCCCGGGTGCTGGAGGGGCGCTACCCGCGGGCCCGGGCGCGCACCGGCAGCCCGCACGGGCTGCGCGGGAGGAGGCGGCGGCTCGGTACCGGCGGCTGGTTGTGCTCCCGGCGCCGGGAGCGAGCTCGTCCCGGCTCCGTGTCAGCGGTGAGGCTGGCCGGGGCCGCGCAGGAAGCCGGCTGCAGCGCGGGGACCGCTCCCCGCCCGCCGCGCTTGGAAGTTTTGATCGCATAATACCGCAAAAACCCCGGTGAATTGTCGAGCGGGAGCGCGGCGGGTGGCTGTGCCGATGGGAAACGAAACGAATCCATGGCACGGCTGCACCGGGAGGGTTAGGGCTCGAAGTAAAACCTTGTCGGCAGCGCTGATGGAGTGTTTTCCAATAAAACAGAATCACACCGAGGTTAGCTGTCTGTGCTGTTTTGCTTACCGGAAAGTTGCAGGAATTCTTCATTTCGTAACGCAGCGTTATCACAGCATTATTGTATTAAAATAATACAAACGATTCCTGGATCAGTATTCCGGTACATAAAACACTGTGGCTGTGGCTTAGACTGAGTCTCTGCATCCTGATCCGAAAGCAAGTGTTTAATTTTGCTTCATTTCGTCCAGGGATCTCTTTATTCAGTCACCGATTGCTCACTTGATCTTATTTTCAGCTTTCAAACATTTGCAAACAGATCTTGCAAAACAAAAATCCGATCGGGGCCATTTAAATGTCGTGGAAATGGCTCACAGTCTTTTTTGAATCTATATCTACATAAACTTTTCATCACTGCTCCCTGTGCTTGGCACAGCTGGATTTAAAATGGGGACTTTCAAACCCGATCTTATCATATTTCATTTTGATATCTGAAACCTGAGATCTTTGCAATTGTGGTGGAAGGGGAATGCAGAGAAAATATAAATATATCATGTATAATGCAGTCAGGCAAAATCAGAAGTTTATTTGATCAAGTGACAGGAAGAATTGCCAACATGGCTTCCTCTAGCTACAAAATATTTTGTGGGGCTTTTACAAGGAGAGGAGAACTGAAAATGAAGGCGTTATTTCAAAAGGAAAAGTGTTTTTCACTAGTTAAGTGCATTTTAACTCGGTTCAGATGGTTTTTTGTTCTGTTTTTGTTTTCTTACGTTTTAGAGAAATCAGAATATATTTCTTGTTTGCTCCTCCTTTAATCAAGGAGATCTTTTGCCAAGGAAGGGTAAAAAAAATCAAATAAAGGAGTAAAATGGGGCAGGAACCCAAGCATGAAATCCCTTTGGTGAGAACAATGAGACCCTCCTCTCCAGAATCTCTTTAGCCTTACTGGTATGATAGTGGTGTTTGCAGCGAGCAGTATCATAGGTTTGCGGTGAAATCAGCCCCAGAACCTTCCACATCTTAAAGTTACAGGGAAGGAGTGTGGAATTTGCTTTTTAATACCTGGTACTGGTTAGATTTTGATGCCCACAGTTCCTTCCATGTAGCCATTATTTATTGATAAGAAAATAAAAATCTTTCTCTTTTTCTCTAAAAATTCTGGTGTGATGCTGGCCTTTGGAGAAACTCTGCAACATTTTTGGTTTAGTATTTTAAAAAAAATATCTTATTTTGGATATGAATTAGTTATTTTGTTATACTAAAGCAAAATTTGAGATGCTGGTTGCTGAAATTTCATTGTTTAACTTTTTTGTTTGTTTGATTTAATTTGGTTGAATATCTTTAAATATATTTGTTCTGTTGCCTGAGGTTGGTAAGAAATCCTTGCCTTCCAGTTCAGGCAATAGTTTGGTTTAGATTTTGGTTATGTCTTTTACAAATTTAATGTAGAGTGAATGTTCCAATTCTGATGTAATGTTCATGAAAATAGCTGTTTAAATTGGCCATTAATTCACGAATCCTTTGAAGAACGTGGTCAGGAATGTTTGTATTTGAAATGTGTTTCCCCAACACAGTATGTATTTTATCGTTTGCTACTTATTATTTTTTCTCAAGATGAGAAAGCAACCTAATGTTAAACATGGTCGAGTTTTTGTTTCTGCCCTGTTTCTTAAGGAGGCTGAATAGTTGAGTCAGGAGAATTATGGAGTATAAGGCAATTTTAAACTACCTGTGAGGCTGAAGGCAGAGCTGCAGGATTGTTGGCTCCTCCTGCAGACATTAGTGCTTATATCTGAATAATTTCATTAGGTCATTTCAGTTATTCTTTATCTGGTTTAAAATAAATCAGGCTTAGTCTTTTATGTTTCTCATGAAAGCCATAACATATAACTGTTTCCTTTGCAATGGGTTACCTTAGGATATTTTACATATTTTTGGATATAAAATGTTAGGGAACTTTGATTACAAGAGATTTGTTTGAGTAGATATTGTCAGTATAAAATGGCTGGCACAATCTTTTTACGTAAGGAAATACCTATATTCCCCCCCCCCCCAAGTTATGGTTCTCTGACAGTTAATTACTCAATGAAGTTTGACCTTATTTTTTTCAAAAACATTTTACGTACAGCCTGGCTGTTGCCAAAAGGAGCTAAGTCAAGGAACTAAAACTTCTACAAAAGTTAAGTATTTAAGTAGGTGAAAAGAGATCTAAAACAAAAATCCCCTGCACCCCCATAACGTATAGCCTGTGAAAATAAATACAAGCCTTGGTCTGGCAAAATTAAAGCGCATACATATAGCGTTACTTTCATGCTAATTAATTCCTGTTTTAAAGCTCAATTTACATCTCAATTGAGCAATCCTTGATACAACTGGAGGCACACAAATATATCTTAGACTAAGTAGCAGTTTCTACAAATTTCAGATTCAGGTTTTTCTTCCAGAAATGTTTTTGGTTTCTGTAAAGTTTTGCAACAGTAAACAGTTTATCTGAGCTTTCAAATGCCTTTAAAGTGCTACTTAAACCAAAGTTAGAAAATCAAGTAGGAAAACGTGAAACAAAGTGTATATTTAGGCAAACCTAAGCCTGCGAGTCTAGTTTGAAGCTAATTTTTGCAAGTCTGGTTTGAGCCCATTGTTTGAAGGTCTGGTCGTGCTGTAGGAGTGAGGCTGAGCTCACAGATTGCACACTAACAAAGTACCATAATGGGGTCACAGAGGCCAGAGAAAAAATTCAGCTTTCTTGCATCAGACCTGTGATAAAGCCCCAGCCTATATGTAAACAGTCAGTGAAACATTCTCATAGGCAACAGCTAGAGGCAAGGCTAATGCCTGCCTTATTTGCCATAAGTTAGCAATGTAAAAATATATTCAAGGTTGTGTTAGCAAAGAAATGGCAAAATTTTTTCATTTTCGTTCTTTGGGCAAAGAAAAAAAAAAAAGTTAATTGCAAGCTTCAGTCGTCTTTCTTACATCCAATGATGGCTCCAGGAAAATTCACAAGTGTTTTGTGCCCCTTTGGTTTAGCTCTATGCAGGTTTCTAATATTAACGCCCAGTGCTGAAATCCTCATTTTGAACTGAAATATGGTTCTAGTCAAAATATGATCTTAATTGTTTTCAAAACAAAAAAATCCAAATAGCAGTTCTGATGGCAATGCAACATAGATGTAGCGTAAGCTCATTGAACTGAGTGTCCAACTTGCTTAATCAAACCCTGACATTCAGGAAATTCTGGTTAAATTCCCTGCAGCGCTGGCAAGTTAGTAAAAATAGAGCTTTCTCCCTTAAAGTAAAAAAAAAAAATTAGAAGAATTAAATCTGCATTTCTAGGGTGATAAGAATAAATGGGGATGCTTCATACCAGTAGTACAGTCTAATTATTTGATCGAATGTAACTTTTTTTTATCCTCACTTTTGAATTTTGATGGGCCACTTTTAATGCTGCCTTAAGCTTGGGGAAGCTAAAACTAGCCCCGATGCCATTAGTTTTGAATATGTGCATGTTTTCAGCAAGTTGTGGTTATTTACTTTGAGTACAGTGTGGACAGAGAGAAATGAGCAGTGGGAAGAACAAGACAACAGTGTTTCCTGGCTCCACCAAGTCAAAGGCCAACAGGTGCCTGCTCCATTCCTTAGGAACTCGCTCCCTGGCCTGGCTAAAAGGTTGTGCTCACAAGCTGCTAATGGGTTTTTCAAACATTGGCTGGTGAAGGAGCAGAACAAACCAGATCAGCTTTCTGGATGCAAATGCTGTCAACTTATTTTATGGTTTTCCCCATGTCCTGTAAGGAACTTGCAGAGGTTCAAAACCAACTTTGAAGTGGTTCATGGGAGTATTCCAATGGGAAGCAGCAAAATGTCTAGTTTCAAAGTTCAGTTGTCCCAATTAATTGGGAAAGAGGGAACAACACTTTCTTTTCCAATAAGAAAAATAAATTTTGCCCCATGCATGCTTCCGGACAGCTTCAAAACTCTTTGAGCACAAAGAAAAAAACTTGACAAACTGTAGCCTAAGGGAAGATTTTGTTCTCTCTATAAATCATGAGTGAGAAAGATAGGAGGTTTCATACCCGAAATCCCCACAAGAACCCTATTGTGCAGAGGCACACTGTTTCCATCTGCTGCAAATAAAGTTGCCAGTGATTAGTTTTGTTCTTGTACAAAATGTTGGGGGGGGTCTTTTTTTTTTTCTCTCTTTTTTGAAATGTTGGGCATCCTGTTGCGAACCTGTAGCAGGAGCCACTTTATGTGTGCACACACAGCCTCATCTCAAAACTTCTGCAGAGGCTGGTGGAAAGGCAGAACAAGCCAGCACTTGCTTTGTAGTTCTGAAGTTGTAGGTCAAGCAGTGGAAAGCTCTGAACACCCTTGAGATCTGGTTGTCAAATGCCTGTTTCTGGTTGTAAACACACTGCATGTAGAACCCACACTCAGAATTTAAGAATATACATAAAATCCAGGGTTTGTTTTCAAAAATGATACATTTCTGAACTAATAAATCTTATATTTTGTTTTGTATCTGCATTATATTTTGCAAGTGTACGGGTTTTCTCCTGTATTATTTTTTCCTGGCAAAGTGTTGGTTTACTAATATTTTTGACTAACACACTTTCTGATAAGTTTTTTTTTTAATTTTGTCATCTCAGAACCAACTTTATAGATTGTATCTTTATTAACATCATTAATCTTCTTTTTATACACTTTAAGGATACAAATATTCTTAAATCCTGAACAAGAACATCTAAAACTTGAAATGGTCTAAAAAAATCCAGAATTAGTAACAACAGAGTTAAAATAAAAGTGGTGTTTTGTTGTTTTGTGTGAGATGTGAAGCATTTCTTGCAGTAAAATACCAAATACAGCATTTAGTCTTTCCAGTAAATCCATTCTTTTCCATAACTGTTTTTACATGATCCCTGAAATAAACTGGGAGTAAGTTTTAGATATGGGAGGACACTGTGCTTCTGACTGCATCAGAAATCCTCCTCAATGACTAATCAAGTGACAGATGAAAACCTTTCCCTGCCTTGGAGTGAGAACCTGTGTTATGGTTAGTTGCTATTTTAAACTCCAATCTCTATGTAACTAAATTAGACAACAAACAGCACCAAAAGAGGATATATTAACGCAGAACTTAAATCCCTCAGAACCTCAGCCGTGGCCAAGGTTCTCCCCTCACAGTAAGGAGTTGTCCTAAAATAAGAACGTGGTCCTTGATAGCAAAGGTCTTGTGCTGGAGAAGTTAAAAAATTCCCAGGAAAACAGCTCAACAGTGTAATGTTGTAAGAAATATCCGGGATAGAGGTGGTGGGGCTGCCTTTGGCTGGAGCCACCAAGTCCTAGAGGAAACATAGAGCAATAGTGGTCAGTGCAGCTCATTAGTATCACAGGTGAAATGCTGACTTTCCTTTAACACATCCCAAAACACCTGCCCCTGAGCACAGAGAAGAGCCCTTTGGGAAGGGGGGAAATTACCCTTCTCCCGCTCATCCTGTAGCATTTCTTCCAAACGAACAGCCATGCCCCACCGACGGAGTCAGATCTGCACTGGTGCTGTGGGTGGTAGGTGGCTCCACATACACCATTTTAACTCCAAAATGTAAATTATCTATATTCCTGGTTTACCCTGGAGGTCCCCGAGAAGAGACTGGATAGAAACTTGCACTACCTGCTAAAACCCAACAGATTTAACAGCATTTACAAGCCCATACAGCAGGTTCCACAGACACATGCCCAACCTAACAGATAATTTAAGGGCAGCAGCAGTGGAACTTGGCTTTATGTAGGCACCATCCCCTTGCAGCTGGGCGTTTGACCAGAAAGCTCTTCGGGGTGAAGCGAGTTCGCTGGTGTCCAGTTGTGTAGGTGGAGTGTTGACTGCAAGGAACCTACGAATGTGTCCATAAAATGGCTGGGGAGGCTTTTAAAATTAATAGGTGGTGCTTTCCCCTCTCTTTTCCCCCTTTGAGAGCAACTGTTGCCGCCTAATGATTAATTAAGAAGCCTGCCAAAGGGTTGGGGGATTGCCTTCTTGAGGAAGGTGAGCAGGGAAGACATCTTTCCGTCTAGGAAGGGAAGGGAAAGGAAAGGAAAGGAAGGGCGGGCTGGGAGAGGCAGAGTTGCACCAACAGATGCTGAGGGTCGACGCTGCTCCAGATTCCTCGGGAAAGCGGGAGCGGTGGGTGAGCGGCTGCGGGGGGCAGCGGTGGCCTGATGGCGTCGGGGCAGCCGGACGCTCCACGGGCTCACCTCCGTGCTCCCTTCCCCTCCGACAGCTGCTTCAGCCGAATGCTTCCTTAGGGTGGGGTTCATGCGCTGGAATAGCGTGTGAGGCTCCGGCGGCAGGCATGGACGTGCCGAACCCCCGAGGAGGTGGGGGGGACCCCGACCCCCCATAGCGCTGCCTCGCTCGCAGCCTCCAGCCCCACATGGCCGAGGAGCGCGGGGCGCGCAGCCCTCCCGCCGCCCGCTCAGACAAAGCCGAGGGAGCCGTCCCTTCGGAAAATGGCCGGTGGGGCGGCGGGCGGCCCCGGCGGGCGGCGGGCGGGCCGGGCTGGCTCTGCCCGAGGCGTAGCGCCCTGAGTGCGGTCACCGGGAGGCCCCCGGGACGCGCCCGCCCGTCCCCCTGGGCCCCCGCCGCCCCTCCTTCCTCAGCTGCCCGCTGCTCTCCCATCCCCCCTCGCCAGCCCCGTGTCCCTTCACACCCCACCGAAAGCCTTCCCCAGCCCCTTCCCCCGCGCCCGCAGCCCCGGGCCGGCGGATCGCGGCGGGGGGCCCCGGCTGGGAAAGGGCCGGGAGGGCAGCAGCCACCGGAGAGCCAGCACACGGTGCCTTCCGGGCGATGCTCCCTTGCAGTAGCCACAAAAGACGGGGAATAAAAACAACAGAGATCCCGGTTTCAAAGCAGCGGGAGAAGGGAAGACACCAATATTTCCCTTTGCATTGACCTCAGTGAGGGTGCCCTAACCTGGCTGCCAAGGGAAAGCCGAGCAACCCCAAAATGTTTTAGCATGTTCGTGCTTTACGTTAACAATTCACAATTAGCTCTATACATATTTAAATAAGGACATTATTAAGCTTGTGCCTATTCAGACATATGCCCCTAGCAGGGGTGCTGGCTCCTCTTATTTTCTTTGGCTGGGGTCTTGATGAGAAGATAGCAGAGCCAGAGTGTGAACATGGTGTGGTTCCCAAGGAAGTGCATTTTACATCCCTGCATTGATAAAACACACCATCCTTCCCAAGTGCCACAGGTAAACCTGGTTTTAGAAAGACTCACGTGCCAGGCAATGATACTCAGAGCATTTCCTTTTCCTCTGGCAAAAGTCAAAGGGAAAAGGGTAGCAAGCACTGAAACAGAGAGCAAGCCTCCTTGTGGGAGCTGTACCCCACAAACAGGCTGGGTTCAACACACCCACGATACTGGCACAGCCACTGCAGACCTGGTCAGCACCTCTTTTCTTGTCGTAAAATACAGTCCTATTCTCCCTGATGCCTTCACACTCATGTTTTCAGGACAGCAGGATCCTTACTCTTCAATATGGACAGCTTGCCATGGAGTTTGATGTGTATTTACACAGAAAAAGTGTGACAAACCTCTGGTGCTGCTCATTTTCCTAGTCAGTCTCTATTCTTCTTTGCCCAACTCATAGCCGTGTCTTTCCTGTTTCATGTGGGTTTTCTTCCACCCTGCTTCCCTTTTCAACTGCTGACCTTAAGCTCCCACCCAATTTCCCTTCCCCAGCCATTATCCCCCATCTCCCAACCTCTATACCTGCCTCTCTCCTCCTTACTGAGCACTATGTTGTGCCTCCATCCATCTGCTCCTTAAGTTTTACCCTGTCACCACCTTGACCCATGCCAGAAGGCTGAAGTCAGAAAGTGAACTCTTCCTGTCAGGATTCTATGGACAGTTCATGACTGGGGACCCCTGTGCAGGGCACTGCCTTCTGCCTGTACCCCGCTTGTAGATTTGCCCACACAGGAGCTGGTGCAACACTTGCTCCCATCCGCACAAATGATTGATGCTTTAGGCAATGAACTATGGGGGAAAGCATTCCTCATGACCTGTAGGCTTCCTTTGCAGGGCTCCCACTTGCCTCTGAGAACAGACTTGGTGAAGGTCAGGGTTTGGTGGAGCTCTTTGCTGCTGCTCTGGAGAAACCCTCTGTGTTTAAATGGGATTTGGAGAAGTCAGAGAAGCAGCAGCACCAAGGGGCTGTGAAAGACGGGTTCAATACAGCATGCTCAAGCAGTCCCTCCAGGGAATTGCTCCTCAGAACCAGCGCGGGTGTTTTACAGCTCTGCTGTGATGACTGATCTCATGCGAGGAGGGCTCCAGCGGTGGTAACGTCTCACCAGAGGTTTGGGTGGAGCGGCTGTGGGCATGGGTTGCTGCCATCGGTGGAAAGCTGGGGTCAGCGTGCTCCTGAGCTCAGGCTGAAGCAGAGCCGGTTTCTGGCAAGAAACTGGCACTATGCTGGAGAAGAAGCAGTGCAGACCCTGAGCAGAGAGGAGGAAGTTAAAAGCAGATGAGATCGTTGTGGGTTTGCAGTAACCGATGCCTGACAGGAAGAGCAAATTCATGCCAGCATAAAGGAAAGAAGAAAAAGGAGGAGGGCAGTGGTGGAAAATCCATATTGTTCACTCAGTAACTGAAGAGTTGTCTGACTCCAGAAGAAAAACTATGTATTAGTTGCAAGAAGAAAAATAAGACTATTTCTGTAGCGCTCTCTGAACCTGAAGTTTTGCTTCTTTATTATTGCTAACCCGTTAGGACTGTAAACAACACCACCTTCGCTCTGCAGACCTCTCTGCTGCTTTGAAATTTTAGGAGTTCCATGATTATTGATTCAAATGTTAATAGCTTGTACTCAGCAAAATACCACAGAAATGGATTCATCTCAAAACAACTTTCTGTAATGAGAAACTCCACTGTAGCTGGAGGCGAGGAGGTGGCTTAGTTCTCAGTGCTGCAGGGAGACGAGGGCACTCTGAGTGGGCTTGGCAGGTAGCGAAAGCGCTGGTTGTGGAAAGTGGATTGAGCAGAAAGCTCCAGGTAGAGTCACCCACTGTCACAGGTGACTTCCTGCCCAAAGATAATGCCTCCTACATCTTCATCCTGCTCATTCCTGCTCTCCTCCACACACCAAGGTCACAGAATTTCCACAGCCGCCAGCTCTCGCCACAGTGTGATTGTTCCCTCCTATGTCCCAAAACCTCCTCTCTCCACAAACAGTTTCTCTCCAGATTCTTCTGTTTCCCATGTCCCCCACATACCTTTTCTTTGCATTTTCCTTCCTGCTTCTTCAGTAACTTCTCAAGCTCCTTCCGATTTTCCCAGTTTGCACTGCTGCCTTCAGCCTTGCAACTTGTTTTCCCCTGTCCTCGCCCATGTTCCAGTATGGTTTAGCAAAGCAATAAGAAATTCTTTTCTTACACCTCTTTCTCTCTTCACTTCTGGTGCATTTGCTATTCTTCCATCACTGAAGCTCATGAATTCAGCGTTTGATACACACACAGACAACCAGCAAATCCTGCCTGCCCATCTCTGCTGCATGACACTTTTCCTCTTCCATCTTTGCCAAGGCAGAACTGTATTTTGAGTATAAAGGTGATGCTGATTCAGATAATACTCTTTATTGTTAGAGAGGAAGACTGCCTTCCCTGGTTAAGCCTGACCTAATACACCTGGTGAAATTTTGGGAATCCTTGGGTAGCTCTTCAGAGCCCCACTCACATTCCTTGTGATTAGTAGAAGATTATGGAAGGTTTTTGCATGGATATCACCATCAAGACTGTAAGCTGGCAGTGCCCTTCCATGAGCAGTTGTTGTGCTTGATATTTAAGAAGCCAACTCATAAAATTATCACTATAGCCACGGAGGCTCATCTTTCTCACCCAGAAGGAGTTAGGGAGGAGACTGTGGCAAAAAGACCTTGGTAGTATTTGGAGCTGTCAGAGCTTGGGGACTGCACCTTCCTTGGGGCTGTCATTCAGCAGGGACTCGATGCTGGTGCTCACTGCTTTTCAGCAGCAAATGGGTCACACAGCTGCTCGGATGCATTTAGTTGCCTCTGACGTGCCTTTGGTAAAAGGCAGTGAGACGGCACAGTGTAGTTGTGGTGGAACTAATGAGCTAAAAGTAGAAAACAGGAGGAGACAACAGCAGGTGGCTTTAGCAGGCGGGAAAATGAAGGCTTCTATTTCCACATGCTGCAGAGGATGATTTTAGCTATTCGAGTAGGTATTTGAGCGAAAATCCTCTCTGCCGCTCGCCAGGCTCAGCAAGAGACAAGCAGAGACGCTGCTCTGAGACCCTGGTTCCCTCCCCATATCCATTTCACCAGCCCTGATGGGGTAGGTGGGTGGTGAAGCCCAGAGCTGGATCCATCGACAGCTGCTCTTGGTTCACCCAGAGACACTAGCAGCCCTCTCCCTTGGCTTTGCAAAGCTTCCCCATGCTGTGTGCTGTGGCAAAAGCAGCAGCTACCAGTTACTTTTTCCTCCAGAAACGGTAGAAGAGAGTGGGTTTCATCTTGAGACACAGAGTTTGCCAGAGACAGCCATCGAGTTATCACCTTCAGCCCATGGGGTGACAGGTTGAGGTGGTTCAGAAGCTTGTGCTGGTGGGGAGTGCAGCAAATCCCTTGTTACCCTGCGGCTAGATGAGCTGGGAGGGCAGAGGAGCCAGATGCTCCTCCTGAGTGGGATGGAATTGCTACGACACACACAACAGGCATTGGAGGATTGTGGCTGTAGGTCTGTCCGATGTGAAAAGGAAGCCCCTCAGGGCATGAGGCAGGAGCTATCTGCAGCTCTGCCAGGGACACCCTCCCTGAGCTCCCTCCCTCTGTGTGCTTCCCAGGAGAAGGGGTAGAACACAGCAGGTGTGGCAGGAAAAGTCACCCAGACTAATTCCCAAAGGGAGCAAACTCTTAGGGGAGCTGGAGAGGTTTTTTATAGCATCCTTGTGATATGTATCATTTTCCTGTCCATCAAACACCTGAGTAACTTGGTGCTCATAAGCCATCCCCATTACACCTCTGGAACCACAGAGTTCCTGTAAGAGTGTGCGGGCTTTGCCATGATGTTACTAAAGCGGAACTTTTGTATTCAAATCACTTGTAAGCAACAAGTATGTTTCCAAACTTGTAAAGGTAGCAATGGCACCTTCACAGCACTCAAACAACAGGTAGAGCACTCCTGGGGCACTTCTCCACTGCTTCATCCTTCTGTCAGATAAATTAACAGAAGGAATGGGTTTTATTCATGTAAAAACACATGCCTTACAGAGGGGATATCTTAAATGCTTGGAATGTCAGCAGTTTTGCTTAACGTCACATAATGCGGTGGCTGCACAGGGTGCAAAAGCCACAGAGGAAAAAACCCAGTGTCTCAACTCAGGAGACAGAAGCACCAAGGTGTTCTGCTCATCCTCTGCTAACCCAGTCCAGCTCATCCTCAGGGTAACACAGAGTGACAGTGCCTCAAAGGGGATGTTTGGTAGTTTGGACTGCTTTTGTAAACAGGGTAACACAACACCTTGAAAGCTGCTGATTAAAAATACTGTTCAGTGCTTTTTGCCGGGGCAAGTGAGGGACAGGCAGAGGTGAGGTGACTTCCTAGGAGTGATTACTCCAGGCAATGTGGACTTGGAACCACACATTGTCATTTGGAGGGTTACTACACTTTATATAAATAAAATCCCTGTGCTGAGGATGACTGAACCTCACCAGTTTTGTTTAAAAATAAGAACATAAATAAATACTACGCTGTTTTGTTACACTTCCCAGTCTATTGCTCTAGAGAGCCAGAAGAAGCTGCAGTTGTCTCCAGGAAGAGAGTAGTGGGATACATTCCTGCTCCCACCCTCCTCCTTTCTCTTCACAGCACTTCTGTTCCAGCAGACTAACATCTGTCCTAGGGATTTACAGAAACTGCACCTATTCCAGGAGGAAGGGAGTCACCATCAGCATTTCTTTTAAAAAACAGGTATCACCAGATGTTCTGGTCAAGGAAGAGACAAAGATTCATTTTAAAAGATGAAATAATCCAGTTTGGAGCAGAGTTTGGTCCTACTTGGACAGGTGAAAGCTGGGGTCTTGCCCTCAGTGATGCATGGGGTGCCAGCAGTCACTCAAACCACAGCCATGCTCCTTCAGTCACTCTTTGCTGTCTCCTGCCTGGAACGATGAGTCCCTATGGACTGCCAGTGTGTTTCTGACCATGGGGTAGGGGAAAGGAGCCACTGCTTTGCTCCTCATGGAGCAATAAGCAATGCTCCTCAGCGGAGGAAAGATAAATGTGTTTCAGTGACATGCCACTAAAGGCAGGACATGGCAGTTCCTATTTGGTTTCCTATTTTAGGTCTGTCATTAACCTACCGCTCCTCTCCAGCCTTGCTGCAGGAGTCTTCTCTGTAACAATGCCTGAAGGATGCCTGAAGATCTGCCTCCTCCAGGTCTCTGGGTGCCCATCTCATTAAAAAACCTTCTTCTACTGTAGCTTTCTTTCCTGGTAAGCTCCAAAGCCGATGTCAATGCTCTCCACCTCCTCAAAGGCGCATTTCTGCATGAGAATCCCCATGCTCTGAGGCAAGTTAGCGCAAAACCATCAGCACTTTTGCTCATTCCTCCATGGGGTTTGGGCTCAGGATCCCTCACAGGGGGATAGGTCTGTGGCTAGAAAACAAAGCTTTTGCTTTTAGATAAGTTTTGACCTGCCCATTTTGCAGCAAACTTTAGCTAAGTCTTCATTTAACTTGTTCCTCCACACAGTCCCCACCCTGGATACTCCAGCCCTATTATCTACTTAATTCTCATTATTTTTGCTTACTTTCCCCTTCTATGTTTCAGAGATGCCTTGCCCATTTTATCCATTTCCTACACAGCTGGCAATACCCCAGAAAGTGGGACTCTAGTGGCTGTGGCAAGGAGTGGGGAGTTCATTTAACCAGGCATGTCCTTCATAGGTCCAGTAATTTCCCAGTTACCTGCATCCATTAGTTATTCTTGGAAATGCTGTTTCTTACAGCAATTTGGGAACTCAGGTAGAATGATTTCATCCAGAGTTTCCCCAGTTTAAAGTTTTAACATATAGTTGGGAATCAGCCTCCTGGATTCACTGTTCCCATCTCTTCCCCAGTCAGGGCTCAGGATTTCACGTGTCCTCTCTGAACAGGCTCTGACCTGGCCCTGCCACCACGCCAGGCTCTGAGCAAAAACCTTCGCTCTTCTGCTTCTGCAGACAGCTGAGATGCACACGGGCACGGGCAGCCAGGGACACTGTGTGTATCCCTTGCTCCTCTGGAGGTACACATAGTAGATGTCAAACCATCACTTGGTGCCTTACCTGGGCACAGCCCAGAGAGGCTGGCAGCGAAACCTGGGGAGCACCCAGCTGTGGGGTCTGAGACACCCAAGCTCACCCTTTATGCTGGCTGGCCTGGAGACAACACTGTGCTGCAGCATGGCTGTTCCTTGGATGAAGGCTCCGCTGAGTCTTCCTCAAGGGTGTGATACAGACATATCTTTATAGAAAGTAAAATGGGAAGGGAAGGGAAGGGAAAAGGGGAGAGAGGGGAAGTGAATGGAGAAAGGAAAAAGAAAGAAAGGGAAAAAGAAAAAGAAACAAGAAAAACAAAAAAGAAAAAGAAAAAGAAGGAAAAAAAAGAAGAAAAAGAGAAAGAGAAAGGTAGCAGGCTGGAAGGCATGGATATGTGGCATATGGCAAGGCAGGGGTTAAGCACAGAGGGAAGGGGGCTGGCTGGTGGGAGGCAGAAGCAGACACAGATGCTGGGGTGGCTCTTCCTTTGTGCTCCCCTGTCAGAGGTGGGCACCGGCGACCCTCACAAGGAACAAATCATTGTTTTATTCATTCATTCACCTCTGGACTCCTCCAGCCATTTAAAAGGAACCAGAGTCAGGAGCACCAGCAGCACTTTCTTCCCACAGGACTCAAACAATAGAATACGGTGACCACAATTCAAGTTTTCTGAACACTTCCCCTCCCCACAACCCAAGCACAGTACCAGTTACTCCCAGTGCTACCTGCCCAGGCAGACACTGGAGCTCACAGCTGGGCTCACAGCGTGGCTGGCTCGGGTCGGGTTGGTGGGTTTGGGAGCTGTGCCAGAGCAGGGGAAGGAGCTGCTGAGTCCCCGTGGGCACAGGGCTGCAGCTTCCACTCCCTCTTCCCCTGTGAGTGATGAGGCAGAGAAGGGGGGTCCCCAGGGTGCTTGGTGCTTGGCTGCATGAGTGCTTCAAACCTAGAAGTGCTCAAGCCCTGGTTTGGGCTGAGGGAGCAGAGAGCAGAGTGTTTTGTCTTCCCCAGGCTTTGCCCACAGCAGTGGCAGCAGCCCCCCAGCTTGGGAAAAGGGTCATCAGTCCAGGGACCCTGCTTGGTGGGGGGAGAGTGCACCTAAGCCCACTTGGGTGCTATTGGCAGAGACGTGTGGGTTAGGCTGTATGGTCAGCCTCTGGACTGGGCTGTACAGCTGCTTTTTGATTAACGCAGGGATAACCACCGGCTCGAGTGGCCCTGATTTCTGTAGCAAAGCCCCCAGGTTTCTCTGGCTTTGGAGAGCTAAACTGGCTGTGTGGTACCACCAAAGATGCGCTAACACCCGGGAGTTCAAAGGAATATTAAAACATCACTTCTGTCATATCTTTAAAAAGTGTTGGTGTTTGAGCACGCGTTTCCATCTGCTCTGCCATGTGCAGCCTGCAGGCACCACACGGGTGCTTGGCAAGGAGGGGCCCGTCCCACCAGTGGTGGTGTGGGGACATGAGGGCTGGGGTGGGATAAGCATGGTCTGAGAACTGGGGCTCAGCCCCTTCCCCAGGCTGAAGGAAGCTGTCTGTGCCTTCATCATCCGCATCCACCTGAGGAAGGAACCTCTTGGTGTTGTAGTTCAAGAACTGGACTCTCTGAAAGCACATCCTCTCCTGCAATGCCTGCCTGGGATCAGGCAGACCTGGTCTGGGCATGCGTGGCTGCTCTTGTGTGGTCCGCATCTGTCAGTACTGGCGTAGACTTTATAAACGTATTTATAGATTTATATAAGTTGTTTAATCATCTTTCACAGATCCTCTCGCTAATCGCCCACTGTCTTCCAACGCTGGAACAGACCAAATGAAAAAATGGTGTAAGAAAGGCATTTATTAACCTCATCTTCATACATGGGAAACTGAGATTAACTTTTCTATCCAAGGATACCCACACAGGCTGAGGTAGGAACTGAATCCAGACCTCCTACATTCCCACCACATCCGGTAACTCTGTCCCAGCATGAACTTCCCTTTCCAGGGAATATTCTCCGCTATATCAATATCTAGTCTGGTTGTTAAATTCTATAAGGTTTTGTCTCTTTACATTTTGAAGACATATTGTTCTTGTCTACGTTCTATGAAATCCTCAGGTGGGTTGCTGCATGGGTTCCTTTCTAGCCTCTAGTAAATGGAAATTCAACACACTGTATGTAGAACTACCTGGAAATCTAGACTTCGAAATGATGTTTTATTTTGAAACAAGAAAAATCCCTCCATGTTATGTTCACACTGTGAGTGTGAGCTCATTTTTGGGGTTTAGTGAAGCTTTGTTCTTGCTACCTTTTCCCTTGAATGCTAGTAGCTAATGCGATGGTATCAAACACCCCCTTGGAGAGCCAGGTGCACTGAGGAGAGCCAAGGCTACCCTGGCTGTGCAGCAACAGCCGCAGTTACTTGTGCTGCCATTGCTCAATCAGATTTCGCATAATCCACTTATTATGACTTACATTTGTTGTAAACTTATGAAAGACACCTTGACACAAGCAAGAAGCTAGTCTTGAGCTTGGCAAATAACTTCCTCACCTAATCTAAAGGCACAGCAGGTCTTCTAGATGTTCCCTTGTCATGGTCCGCTAGGACGAGTATGGCATCAACAGTATGGCACTGTTCAGATGTGCACTGATACATGAGGAGGAAAGGCTTTGAACATGAAATGCAGGTTAGGACCTATTATCTCTGCTTTTCCCCCCTCTCTTCTGGCCAAGAACAGAGCATTCAGTGCACTGTCCTGTGCACCACACCATGCGATGACGGGAGAAGAAAGCCGGTGAGAGCAAGGGGTGCCAAGCAGCAACCCTCTAACTGGCTAGGGGCAGCAGCAGGGCGGTCAGTGTTCTGCTAATGGGAAGCTTGGCTACCTGCAATTAACCCTCCTCTAAAGTGAATTAATTGTTCTGAAGGAAGATGGAAAACTGTGAGAGGTGTTCATGCCCTGTGGAACTATACAAATAATTCAGTCGTACTGGAGTTGTATTTGAAGCGCTGTTAAAATCTTGGGGGCTTGGGAGATTGTTTTGTTGTTGGTGGTTTTTTTCTGTTTAAGAGACCAGCTTCTAAGCATTTACTACACAATATTGTTAAAGCCACAGCCTAGGAATCCAAATTGGCAGCTCCTTGTGGAAGAGAGGATCCTCAACCAGGAGGAATCCAGCTGTAAGGTAACCATGGGATCTGGCATGTAGGATTTTTCAGTGTGAAACAGATCACCTTCTGTTCCCATGATGTTGCTCCTCTCTGCCCAGTCCTGCACTGAAACCCGTAGCCTGGGGAAAAGGAAAAACTGACATCTAGAGCAAGGAGCAGAAGAGAAATAGGAGCATTAGGAAACCATGTGCATTAGGAAAACACGTTAGACTCTGCAAGCAGGAGACAGCAGCTACTAACCAAGCCCTCCATTCTGCGGCCATCCTGCCATAATCCAGGTCATTCCAAAATATCCCAGCAGTGCACATGAAGCCATCAAACAGTTGAATGTTCCCTGATGAAGGCGTCTTGTGTTTGTTGTGAGGTTAGATATTACACAACATTTGTAAAGATCTGTGTTGCCACACACAGCGTAGCGGAATCACACATCAACAGTGATTTAGTAATCAGCATTCAGCGGTTCTTCTTTCCTGCACTGCTGTGGGAGTTAGATGTCTGCTTCCAGAGCCCATATAAGATATGGAACCACTGTAAGTCTAGTGTCATATAGGGTATGAACACCGGTTACCTTTACCCATCCTTCAGGTTCTTTTTATCTCCAGGAGTTTAAAAGGTTTCTTCTGTGAGATAGAGAGGGCCAGCTTACAGTCATTGAAGAAGTGCTGTAAAGAACCTTGGATCCACATACCAAACCAGTAAAAGCTTGGCTAGTTATCATCATGCTGAGAACAGGAGCGAAAATGGAGCAGTGAAAGAGAGGGGTCCAAGCAGCCTGTGGTTCCTCCATCCAGATATCCGCAAGACCACTCTCTAAACAGCACTGATCCTTTGTTCTACCTCAGTGAGATTATATGTGGGGTTTTGTTTTTCATTTAAAGCAATATATAGACCTATGTAAGCTCCCATGATGCATCTATGCAACTTAAGGAGTTCTATGTCAGTACTTTCCTTTGGGATAAATCTTGGAAGACAGAGATACTGAGGCATCCTGGAGGATTATCACTTGTGTCTGTGCTGCTTTGCTGCTGATGCTCTGTTCCATGTATAATGGGACTGGGTTGGCACGAGGAAATACAGCCTGGAAGTTCTGGCAGATCATAATTACTGAATTTGAGATGCTGTGCAGAGAATATGTGCCCTGTTCCCAGTGAGGTACTGGGAGGAGGGTGAGGGTGGAATCACAGATGGGGCTGGTGCAAGTCATTCAATCCGGTTCTTAGTGACCACAATTCTCTACTCTTGATCCCTAAAGCATCAGACACCTTTGCGGTTGGAGAACCCCACCAAAAACAAAAGGAGAAATTAAAAAAATGAAAATAAAAGGTTGAGAACAACAAAAAATAACTACTTTTTAAGCTTCAAAAGTAACTTTACACAGGAAGCACCCCAAGCCTTCTGCACTGGAGCCACTTGTTCAGGAACTGATTTAAGGAAAGGTTTGCAGATCTTAGTTAAGGAAGATCTTCATTAATGTTTTGCCAAATCAGTTTGGTTGTTAATTGGAATGTGAAAGAGATCTGCTGTTAGATACCAGAGGTAACCCCTAGTTGCTACCACAAAGGTTAAGAACTCATTCTGTGTAAGGCGGTCTCTCACTTCCTCATGGAACCCAACAGACCTGCTAAAGTGGCTCATGGCCTTTTCGAGGCCACTGGTGTATCTGACAGGCTTTTTAATGAGTGTTTAATTTTGTATATGTAAAGCAGTAGAAGGAAAAGTATTGAGGCTTATTTGTTCTGTTTAACAAGTTTAACCCACACTGAGGAAGGGGTCTTTTTTGTGCTGTTTGGACACACCACTGACCTGTTTCAGGGAAACTGCTTTTTACCTAAACTTGATCAGTGTTGTATTCACAAATAGTTACTGACATAAAAGTCAGTTACTGACATCTGGATATTATCAAGAATTACTTCCCCAAAGGGTGATCAGGCGTTGGAACAGGCTGCCCAAGGAATTGGTGGAATCACTATCCCTGGAAGCGTTCAAAGATTGTGTAGACAAGACCCTCAGTGGCATGGTTTAGTGGTGGACTTGGCAATCCTGGGGTAATGGTTGGACTTGATGATCTTAAAGGTCTTTTCCAACCTAGATGGTTCTATGATTCTGTTCACAGCTCTGTACGAGACAGAAAAACATTCCTCTGCTGAACCCAACAGCCCTTACCTGTCCATAGACAGAAGCAGTCCTACCTCAAGTACTTCATGCAGAAGTAAAAATCAAGCAACACGAGAAATAACATCTACAGGTACTGCAGACAGCGTGGCTTGAGTCTGCATTCGTGTTCTTAATAAACTTCACCTCATGGCCACCATCCTTACACACACAATCTCACGCTCGCTCAGAAGCTATTTTGACCCAACATGTAAACCAGTACGTCTCTAGCTGTTGTCATCAGGTGCACGTTTTCCATTACACACAGCCCCATGCTAGCCCCTGCAGCAGCTCTTGTGAGCTTCTTGCGGCCACTTCTTTGAAGCATTTGGGAACACAGTGTATTTCAGAGCAAGTGTTATCTTGCACTCCATATCCTATGCCTAGAATTGAGGCCATACAAAAACACAGATGAACTGTCAGGTTTGGTTAAACTCAGCATTTAAACAGTGCCTGCACTACAACCCTGAACTCATTGTATTGTATTGTAGACCACCACGAAGTAACACTGAGTTTTGTTACTTAGATTGACTTTTTACTTTGTTGCAAAACTGTAGCATTCGATCAGAGCTGTGACTGTGCTTGTGATTCCTGATCTAGAAGTAGAGAAAATAGAAAAGCAACCAGAGAAAGTATAGATCTATTTAACTAGCTGTGTTTAGAGACACAGTGTAAGAGCTATACAGGCTATTTCATTTCATAAACAGAATCAGGAGCTTATAGAAATGGTGTTACTGAATCCATTCACAACAAAGTGGAGATGAGGCTTCCATCCTTGAGGAGAATGCAAGCCATGAAGTTAGAGAAAACTGCTAACAGAGATCTCTGCCCAACAGATCTCAGTTAAAAAATAGTGATACTACAAAAAATACATAAATGAGGAAATAGATATTATCTGTCCCAATTCAGGACTGACAATAAAATTCTTCCCTGTGAGGGTGCTGAGGCGCTGGCACAGGTTGCCCAGAGAAGCTGTGGCTGCCCCATCCCTGGCAGTGTTCAAGGCCAGGTTGGACACAGGGGCTTGGAGCAACCTGCTTTAGTGGAAGGTGTCTCTGCCCATGGCAGGGGGTTGGAACTGGATGAGCTTTAAGGTCCTTTCTAACCCAAACCATTCTGTGATGCTATGATCATTCACCCATTACATACATGTGCTGGCATGCTCAATACAGCAACAGTTACTGCTGTCACCTCTTCTTCAAATAGACTGAATCACATCAGCCAGCATAAAGCACAAAACGCAGCACGCAATACCTCACTGTTGCCACTTAGAGCTTTACATGGGCTCGTGACAAACAGGATCGTCAGGTTGTTAGGTCTGACTGTTAGAAAAAACAATCTCCAAGCTACAGATTAAGATGCTGCTTTCCAGCTTGCAGGCAACATGTTTGTTGAACTGCTCCCCAGCTGGCTCACACAACTTTCTGACCCTTGGCAATTATTGGCCACAAATCCCATAACATGGCAAGAAGTAGCCACCTCTTACCTCTCGCTTCCTATAACTCCCTGAGCCTGAATGCCTCACCAGCCAGCCCCGTGGCCATTTCCCATGCTTTTGCATCCAGTTGCCTCACTATTTCTGCACACAACTCACATTAATTTTGAACGAACAAAACCAAAATTAAGAATACCAAGAGTTCTCCATGTTGAGACTTTGGCACTTTGGTTTACAGAGAACAATTTTCCTAACATTTCCTAATTGGTCTGGATACCCAATAAATACCAGTAACACCATCAGAGTTCAAATGTCAACTTCAGTGTTTCAGATTCTCTGCTTCCATTTTACTGAGAGTTTTCAACTGCAATTTGTGAATAAAACATAACAAAGTATTGAGCAATAACCACTGAGAACTTGTTTTGTCACCAATTTCTCCTCGTTTATTGTATCAAGCTCTTAAAATAGCTGGATGTGTTTCTTTTAATTACTTGATAATAGTTCCTGGCACTGACATTGATAAACAATTAACAAAATGACATTTCATATGCTTACCCTCTTAAAATGCTGACAAACTTTTGGTGGCACTCCATGACAATCAGGATGAAATGATTTTTGCTGCAAGAGGTTTGTAGTCCTACTCCTTTTGCTGTGCCAACATCGACATTCAACCAGCCACATGGCACATTATTTCAGAGGGCAAAACCTGCCAGAAATCTAAACAAAGTCAATCGTGTTTCTTCTCCTTAAACCATCTCACCATGACGCCAGCGAGTGCCAAAGCTGGCACAAGAGGAAACTGGACGACCCGCTCTGTTTCACCACCCTGTGTAACCATTGGCAGATTCTCAGGGAAGACAAGGCTCCCAAGAAGACAGGCAAATGCTGACTTTATTATCCATACAGCATTATCAAGTCTTATTTAATCTGTATCCCAAGGTGACACAAAACACAGAACAAAAGACAAGAAACCACATCTCAGTGGAATTAACTTTATTGAGGGGGGAAAAAAAGGTTTACGTGTAGTTGTAGGTTTTTCCATCCGTACTTCCAAAACTCCTAAAAGGACTGGAAACAAAACTTGCTTAATCTTTACTGCAATACCAAAACGGTGGTGGGTTTTATTGTTGCCCTTTTAAATGAACAGCAAATTATATAACTAATTGCCATGTTCAATAAATATTTTCTCTCCTGTACCGATTAAGGGGAAATATTCAACCCAGTACAATAAACCCCTCAGGATTTTTACAGTTTTAACTTCAAATGTTATCCACTGTGTAGCAATTCAGAAACTTTATCTATAAAACACAGACTCAATTTCGAGTGTACAAGGATCTATTTTTCCCAGTCAGTCAAATACCAAATTTTGCTCTAGCTCAAATAATCTACACTCAAAGCAACTACCTGACAAATAAAGAACAATAAAACAACACAAAACAAAACCAACCAAGTCCTCTGGTTCATGACTATCTAAGTAAATTTGACATTACAGAAAAGGCTCAAAGTCTTACTTGTTTATCAAAGTAATAGGTAAACATTTTAACAGAAACATTAACAAGTTACTTGGAAATGCAGGTTTCTATTAAAGTATCTGAGTGTGTATACTACATATGACATGCAAGCTTTAAAAATATCAATGCTCTCTTCTGATTAGTCAGGAGTCCAATTGTTTTAAAAACAAAATAGGAATGACTTCCAAAATGTATCAGCACTTTGGGGTCTCTATTTCATTTTCCTTAAGATGCTTTACTACACAAAAACTACAACAATTACAATATTTAAGAGTATTACAATAAGAAGGGATGGAAAACAGGAATACTTCAACTGAAATATGTATATTCTAAATGAACCGAAGATTTGTAAAAGAGCTGGATGGAGGACAAGGAAGGGAAGATGGGAGGGAAAGCAGTAGGGAAGCCAAGATGTGAACTTTGTATTTAAAAATCACGTCCTCAACTGTAACTCTTCCGATCATCAGTAGCGCCCTGCAAAAAAAACCCAAAAGACATCACCAGTTACTACACATGAACTGAACGCTCATCATCTCAGCATCCTTGCCTTCACATTCAGAATTCCCACTGATCAATTAATACTAGTAACAACAAGGTTTAAGCCAGCCAGATATGCACATGTATTTACTTACTTGGACTATAGGAACGGGACCTTGATCGTGATCGGTATCGGCTATAATAAGGCGATGGTGATCGTCTCCTTTAAAGGAAATTAAAAAGTAAACCCAACAACATCCATTATGAAAGAAGGCTTATTCACATCACTTCTACAGAACACAAGCATTTCCTTAGCACTGAAAGACTTGGCCTGCATGAATGATTTCAGCTTTATTTGGCTGTGGCTTACAGTTATTTAACAAATGCTTTTGTATTTCTC
The DNA here is from genome assembly GCF_004027225.2 of Strigops habroptila. Lineage (NCBI taxonomy): Eukaryota > Metazoa > Chordata > Aves > Psittaciformes > Psittacidae > Strigops > Strigops habroptila. Next base: position 130,960,786 of record NC_044277.2, read on the forward strand.
TATTTGATGTGTTTAAAACTGTAAGATATTCCCAGACAAAGAATTTATTAAACTCTCACTAGCCCTGCAAACACATGAAGTGCTTCTCCAGATGCCTTCAATTCTTGTTGAACAACATTCTCTGAAACTAGATAACTTTCAAAACAGCGAGATGGTTATGAAATGTCAAGCATTAGAAGTCCCATCTACAAATAACCCCTTCTGAAACAGCACTGTGTATCAGCTGTCCCTGGTTCTATATACAGCATGGAAAAATGACTTTCCTTTCTATATGTCCACTAGATTTACAGGGCACGTGCTCTACCTCCTTCAGGTAGCAAAATTAACCCCTTGCCCAACTGTTCACTGTACAACTGAATTAACATAAAAACTGGAGATTATGATCACTTTTTAATCCCACAAAACCTAACACAATGAGACTCTAACAGCAAGCACATATACAGAATCTTGCTACGAATGGAGTGACGGTTTTGTCACCTAACTTTTCAGGTTTTCCAACAAATCCACTGTTCCTACAGAAATCAAATAAAGGCTGGGTACCTGTATCTGTAGTCATATTCCTCATATCTGTCATATCCTCTGTCATACCCCCTATCATAATACGAGTCACGGCGACGGCCTGCTCCACCGCCACCACCTCCTCCACTGCTATTCAGGAAAAACCAAAAAACACAAAATCATCACTTTATACATCTACTCTTCAGCTTGGTTAAAATGATTTAAAAGCTTTTTTAAAGAAAATCAGACACTTAAGACTATGCCATGCCAAAACAATCTCAGAATGAAACATTAAAAGAAAAAACACCTTCAAAAATAAAAAACTCCAAACAGAAAACCCAAGCAGAAACCCCACCAGGGATTTGAGCCTAATTCCCATAATAATCAAAGGCAAAGGGGCACTACAGTATCTCAGTAAGCTAAGGCCACATTAACTGACAGTGCTGCATATGTGTTTTTTAAAGATAACTCATTATTTATAAATAGGGGCAATAACGTATAGTAGAATTTAACAGTACATGTGAACCACATTAATGAATTCTCTACATTAATAACTTTGTGATAAGATACAATTGGCACAACTCTAAAATTTCAAAAAAGTATCTGTAATTCTGTTTCTTCAACCCGACTCCAAGCATTCAGTTTAAATCCATTTTAGTCCCATTACAGGAAATGAGTGAATCCTTACTGTGTTGGCCTGCCCATGTAGATTCCTGGGGTGGGTGTATGTGCTCTTTTGGTGATTGAGTAATCCACCCGAATCCTCCTGCCATCCAGCTCCATACCGTTTGCATGCTCCATTGCCTGCAGGAGACACAAGGAACAGGGGCATGAAACCTGCAACCTACTGCTAACAGTGGAAGGCTACGTACAGAACACATTATTTTCCATCAGAAAAGCAAGCCCTGCACGTGTTTTATTTAGACTGGTTACTAGTGCCCCACTGTGGTGAATGGCTCATCTCTGTCCCCTGGCCCGTCTGCCGGCAGTGCTACAGGACCGCACTGGGGTGCCGGAGTAACGTGACACAAAATCCCTTCTTAAGAGAGCACGGTGCTAACCACTAAGACAGTCACTTCCCCCAGACTTTGTCTTCTGCCCATCAGAAAGGTAAACTGAAAATCAAAACATCTTTTTTTTGTGAAAACTGCATCTTTCCTCCCGCCGTCTCTGACCCAGAGGGGACGGGCGGATTCAAAAGCTGTGCAAAACAGTGGCTTCCTGTAGGGTGCATATGGCCGGATTACTGCTAGTCGGCTGCCATTTCATGCTCTCCCAGCCTCCTGCCATCTCCCTTACAAGGACCTACTCCAGCAGAGCTTAGTAAAATGGCGGGTTCAGCCTACATGGATACCTAATTACAACCTTCCTCCCCACTCACTCTGACAATAGCAGCTCGCTAAAGCGATACACAGAAGGGGCTGCGCTTGAGAAGCCTGTGCCTTCAGAGCCGCCCGCAGCCCCTGCACACACTCACTGGGTGTTCTAGCCCCTGCTTCTACTCTTTGAGAATCAATACAATGGCCTTTCACAAACTCAAAATCCTGAAAATAGTTTTTCAAAGGAGCTCAGCGTACTTTTGAGAATTATCTTCATGCAACAGTAACTTTACAAAAAAACCCAGACCAAACCCCCAGCCATAAGGATTTAACAAACAGTTATTGCTGGACTTAAAAATACTAAAATTTGCAAAGCAATTTTTTCTTTTTTTAAATCCTTTTATCAGCTGCTCTGGGATCTCTGAAATACCAGCACACACACCTCCATGTCACCAGGCACAGCGCTCTGCCCAACATACGTTATTTGTGTTTTCCCTGCGCGGAGTGTTACGATCTCGAGTTAAAGAACACAGATACTTTGCTATTATTTAACTGTGAGGAGCCACACACAACCTCAAAATGAGAAGGTGCCTCTAAGCAGAGCTTTTTTTTTTTTTTTCTTTTTTTATTAAATAATGAAACAAACAACTATTTGGAAATTTAACTTTTTGCTGCTAACAAGAACCTTACTGAATTAACATACAAGTCACAGGGGAGGAAACAAAAACCTGACACCCACATGACTTAACTGTGATGCCCCCAAACTAGAAGTGACTGAATTATCACTAACCTATTTAACTACACTTAGTTTGGGGTTAGTAGTGCTGTTTACATCTGTACTATATCGCCACCTAGTGAGTTCTGTTCCCGCACAAAAATAAACCAACTACATTTGGCTAACTGCAAGGCAGAGCCAAAGAGCATTTCAAGTCTTTTGGCATACACTGAAGTATGTTTCGCAAATAAAACAGGATGGTTAACTTTAGTTTCACAGCCTTGAGACTTTTTTAAGTCCTGTTCCACAACGATGATCTAAAATTAAACTGAATCTGTGCACAGATCCTAGGAATCTATGTGTGCACAAACCTAGAAATGAAAGCTGCAAGTAAGTGGTTGAAAAATTAGCTTCATGATGAAAAGCATCTTTCTGGAAATGCAGCAATATGCAAGTTATCTTAAAAGCTAAGGACGTTTCTGCTTCACGGCATTTTTATACCGACCAGCAACTTGCAGAGTAATAAGCTTAACTAACAAGAAGCCACCTCAAATCCAGAACATCTGGCACATGTCAGTTATAAGAATAAACACCTCTTTAAGAGGAAGAGTTCTTTGCCATAAGGATGGTACAGAGAAGAGCAACATAACAGCAAGACAGATGAGGAGTTGATTTTGAGACTTGTTTGTTGTGAAAGTACCAAGAATGTGTAACATTTCAGGGGATAAAGATCAGTTCATAGTTACCAATCTGCATGAAACCCAGACACCCTGGTCACAAAATCTCATTACCTACTCAGTACTAAAACTTTTATTTTCTTAGCTTTCAACAGCTGTCAGCGACAACTGCCAACTAAAAAAAAAATAAAATAAAGCAAAATAATCAAAGTATTTATAAAATATACTGACATAACAAAGCCTTTAACAGTTCTGACTGCATTCCCCCATATGCAGAAAAGCCAAAACCCACACTAAGACATTATGAATCCGACAACAATTGATAGTAAGTATTACACTAAGTAACTGGAAATTCCTCCAAAAGATATTTCCAAATTCTCTGCATTATTCTTAAAGTGCACACCACAGGTTTTTGAAACAAAGTACTTACATTGTTGGCTAAGGACTGCTGCTATAGGACCTAAAGCCCTATTTGAAAACCTTGTTTCAGCCAAGTGATACAACAGTACTTATTTTGTACAAAAGCTGTAAAACCATTAGTGCTTCTAATGACTGAAACTTTTGTATTTTCTTTAAAGTTAGATCAAATTTTGGATTTAAAATTTTATTAGACTAGCATGTAATATTCAAAACAAATTTCAGTTTGCTTTTCTTACTGGTTTTGGGTATGCACAAATGCTGTGTTAAGAACATCTAAATGTGAAAGGGAAAAAAATTGCACACTTGCTCTAACAGTGCAGAAGACATTCTCAAATACTGTTTAAGAGATAGAAGTGTATTTCCATCATATGAAAGATTCTGAAGGAGAAAAATCAAATTATACTGGGGTCTAAGACACACAATACCCTCTTAGGAGCCTTTAACTGTCAACAGTCTGTTTTTATTTCAACCTGGATTTTCTTTCAAACATCTGAATGTTGTCGAAACACTTCACAGCTTCTGCAAGGTAATGGTAAGCAAGCAAAGAGGATTCCTATAAGCAAGTACTGCTAAGTTTAGTTGCAAAGTCTAAGTTAAAAATGACTTTGTAAGCTATAATACATGTTTATATGTTTGCAGTCAGAAAACAAGAGAATGGGATAGGGAATGGCACGGGTAATAATTCAACCTTAGAGCACAGTTTTAAACCTTCAGCAGGCTATCTATAATTACCAAACTCCTTCAAATGATCATGTGTAAAGTGCTAGTTTGACGAAACGAGCAGTTCCCAAGCTACAGGATCACAGCCTTCAGTGGCTCAAACAGTTAGAAAGCAAGCATTAAATTTAACAGATGTATATTTCATTTGATATTTATTACAGCATGTGGTGCTTTCTACATGTATTAGTGATTCGATAGCACAAAGCAAGTTTGAAAACACAGAACTTTTCATTATATGCACAAATTTACAGAGGTAACTGGTACTTAAGCAATCAAGAGTTCACTGAAAAAAAAAAATACTCTTTCAGCCTGGGTAATGCCACCAAGAGCAGCTTAACAAGGAAACAATGTGGGAAATTTCTGCAACCTGCACTGTGATCACTGGGGGACAGGGTGTGGGGAGGAACAGGGGAGAAAAGACACGTGGCAGAGTCAATGTTGCAATCACTTCACATTTCTACTATGGAGTTCAAGACACCATTTGTAATGTACAAGAGATCATAGAATCTACATTTCAACCGAGTAACTGCTTTGAATTACTTCAACAATGTGGCATCGCCACAAAGTTAGTGATGCACAGACTGAATACACCTGAACAGTCAAACACGAGCAATTTATGTTGGGACTATTCTGAAAATGTATTTTTATGATTTAAAAGTAACTATATAAGATAATGCCTTTTTCTGTTTGCTGATTTTGAAGGGGGTTCTTATTTGTTTTCTACCTGAAGTCCTTCCCACATTGTATTTAATGCTACCCATGAAAACATCATCTCCACTCTATCACTGGTGCAGCATGGGACACGCAGACATAACAATTAGCCCTTCTCCCCCCAGTATACTGGTATCACCAGTTCAGGTCTGGATTTAATGAGGACATCTGAAAGGACCCTATGGAAAAAGAAAAACCCCGAAGGGATGAAAAAAGAAATTATGAAACCCATTTTTTTTTCCTCACACTTACTGTGGTCAAGCTGATTTCAAGCGTCCGTGTCACTTTTGAACAAGAGTCAATTCATATTCTCTACTTTAAGGTTTCTGGGGTTTTTTAAGTATTATTAGAATATTAACAATGATCATTTTTTAAATATAATTTTTCTGAGCTTAAACATCTATTGAGTGAATGTATTCTCTTTAAAGTGTACTTTAAAGAGTTTCAGAGTCAAGAAATACAGGATTTTAGAGAACCAGAATGAGTAACTGGATACGTTTCTGCAAGTATTAGCAATTTCATGGTATTTCAGAGTCTCCAAAAGTCTGCAACTTGTAATTCCAAACATTTGAGACCTTCTTGTGTTCTTTTCTGGTATATTAAGGTCCCTTTTGATACCACAAATAGTACTGAAAGCATTTCTTCAACAAGCTATGGGAGAAGTTTTGGTCAATAACGATGCTTCTAAGGCGGTCTGCTTGCACCGCAGATTAAATGTCTTACAAATTAAAATGATAAACCCTGTTATTCCGGTCTTTGGTAACTGAATTATGTTAATAGTTCCGTTTGTCTAGGTAAAGTTTGTACTGATTGCTAATGAACACTACTTCCGAAAACGGTTCTGAAAGATGGTCAGAACTATAAAGAGCATGTAACTAGCATCAGAAATCAGAAAATACCATATTGCCAACAGCTGCTGTAGCTAATGGTTGTCAGATGAGTTCTTGCTACAGATATATGGTACAATCACAGTATTCTCAAACAACAATACTTCATATTCTGAGTTACTAAAAAGCTCGAGAGGGTGTATTAAATCCCCAGAAACTGCAGTAAGAATTACCTCCCTAGAACAGCCAGCACTTTTTATTCATCATTCTCTCAATTTATTGTTAACCCAAGATAACCAATCCCCCTCCACCAACCCCTCACCCCTTCTCCTAATATATAAAAGTTTGGGTTCCTCTAAACACAGAAAGAAAATCCTAATGTGATGATCAGGTGAATATCCTCTATAATTTAGTGTAAATATTGCAAAATGACAATATTACAACACTGACTCAGTGCCAGCATTGACAATACTGAGAACTATGTAAGAAAGAACGCCAATCTTGAGAAACAGGTCTTGAACAGATGGTTACAGATCTTGACCTTTGCATAATGTTGCACATGTGGTTCTCAAGACTCAGCAGAAGGATGGCCAACATAAGACAAGATACTGCAACACACAAGACAAAAAAGCAGTACCAAGTATTACTTAGAAAAGGTTTAGGTTTTTTGGGGGTTTGTTTTAAAGTAAAACAACTTAACTTCACAAAAAATGAAAAGCACTACACCCATAAGAAAGAATACCCCTTCTTCTAGAAAAGGGTAGGTAACAACATAAGTTTTTTAAATAGGTTTTGAACTAGCACACCAAAATGAACATTAGCACAGCAAAGCCTCAGGTTTTCTGGACAATCATGTATCAATCCTCAACATTTATGGGTCAGAACATAAACAACCCAGTCAGTACTATCTTGCAAACACTAGACCACTGCAATAAGACATCTGATGGAAAAGAAACCTTAAGTCAGACCACAAAGTTTCATCTCAATCTCAGTAGAGTTTCAAACAGAGTTGGAGATTCCACAAGAAATCTCCTTTACAATGGATACATGCATCCAATATTTCTTTCCCAGTCCTGTTAAGGTGGAATGACTAACGCTACACTGATGCTCTGACAGCTGCTCAACCTAGTAGTTACCAAAAAGTAATAAATCTCTGCTCCTCTTTATAACTAAGACGATCATAAACACTTAACAAGAAGACTGCTAATCAAGCTGAAGTTCTGAAAGTCTAAACCAGCTTAAGTCAAAATAAACTTCACTACTGCCCCTTTGTTACTTTTAGGATACAGCAAAGTATCACCTTTAAGAAATGCTATTTTACACGGTCCTGAGGGACTTCAGCTGTGATAGAAACCGCTCAGTACTGATACTGACCAATCTTAAACCAAGTTATTAAAGTTTAAACATAGCTACTCAGAACTCGTTTGGTGTTGAATTTTAATATTAAGTGTTTGAGAGCATGTCAACTTAGAGGTTTCCCCATTTTACCTCTCCTGGAAGGACAACAGTAGCGATGATGGGAAATCTTCATTTCTCTGTAGAGTTCTACATATGTATAGTCCATCTATGACTGCTTTAGAAAGACTGAAATGTACTTCTAACGTATTCTTTTTGTTCAGATGCTTAGGGTGCTGGAGGTTTGGGGTTTTGGTTTAGGTTTTGTTTTGGTTTTTGTTTTTTTAAGAGAAAAGGTATTTACTCAGAACAACAGTAATTCAAGTGTCACTGCTTTTATGCACACTCAACTTTTCAGATGTGATCTATCTTCCACATAGAGAACTACTTCATGTCCTTCAAGTGTTCTCCTACAGGACGTGTCACAGAGTTTCATGCCTGTAGCTATATTCCCTTTTTCTACACTAGCTGCCATTCATTGCCATTGTCAAATCCGTCCTCAATGTCCATGAAATAAGTCAAATAAACAAGTTTTTCTCCAATACTTTTTGACAAAACATTTCAGTTATGTAAACTCCAAGTGTTGGGAAGTTTTGCATCCTTCCCCCCTCTTCATGCACTAGCCCACTGGATAGGGGGGGAAAAAAAAAAAGGGTTTAATTACATTCCCAATTATTTCAGTTCCTAAGATGCTCATCTTTATTTCTGGATTTTTTGACTGTAAGTAATATCCCATTTTTTCCCTCTGCATTCCAGTTTTGCCGTATCTGCCAAAACAGCTTTATACTAAACAAATTACTTCATGCCATTTACACGGAACATTTTAAGAAATGTATGGTGTCATGCATGACCATTGCCCATGGCAACAAGAAAAAAAACCTACTTCTGAAGACATATGAAGCTGTAAAATAGACAAGACTGGCAAACAGATGTGACAAGAAATATTGTGCAAGTATTTTGTACATTAAGTGTTCTACAAAACAGTCACAGTTTCAAAATCCCACTGAACTCAGAGTGCAAAGAAATACAAGGCTAAAAGAAGAGAGCAGGCCACAAAAGATGGAATGTGCAGCTATCCATCCTATTAACTCCCCTCTCTACCTGTCCAAGTGATAGTGGGGGAAAATACAGAAGGGATGCTAAAGGAAGTTTTGTGTCTTTTTACTTACCCCTAACAACCTGCAACAACCACACATACACACATCTACAAACCCTACTCTTCCTATAAACTGACTCTCTGTGGATCATACCATAAATCAGCCAAAGATCAGAGCTGAGTCTAGTTCAAACAACTCATCCACATAACTTTTTTCATTAAAATATCAACTAGCATCAGTTTTCATTTTTCAGCTACTGACAGTAGGTTCCACAGCTGTCATCCTCCCACCCTTCAATGCTAAGTGAGAAATCACATCCAAACATTACGAATACACTTAGTAAATGTAAACAGAATCACAGCAAATCTGAAACATGTGCCCAAGAATATTAATCCATGAACAAGATGCTTGAAGTCTGTGACTCGGTTTGTCCAACCTAAAGAGATAATCTCGCACTGAGAGCCTAAAGAAAAAAGCCCAACTTTTAAAGTTTTGGGTTTTTGTTTTGTTCCCCACCCCCCCTCCCCCCCAAAATGTCTTTTAATAGCAATTTCATCTACAAATTTCAATATATTTGGTAAAGCTCACAGTATCCTTCCTTACACAGGTAAAGTACTGCTTACTGCAATGAACTGTAATACAAGCTACTGTTTGTATCTTTTGATTCTTTCCTTACAGATCAATTATACTAACAACTCCGTCCAAATGTAAATAGCTGTCTGTATAACTAGCAGACACTGACCAACGCACAAATCAACACAAACTCCACTATTTTTCAAATGCACAATGATGTGCTTTTAAAGAAGAAAATGTAAAGCAAAGAGAACCTTCAGAACTTTGGTAGATAAGAGAAAATTACTCTGAAAAATTAACTTCCAAAATGTTTCAAAAACACTACGAGGCTTTTATGTGTAAAGATTTACTTTCATTCTGAAGTAACAGACTAAAATCAATGGACAATGCTCATTAGTGATTCAATGCAGCTCATGCTCAAAATTTACCCAAGCATCGGAACACCGAACTAAAACGCTCATCTGTTTAAAAGCACTACGTTGTTTGAATAAAATATTTTAAACCAATCTCACTGTGAGAACCTGCCAGGGAAATACGCATTCAAAAACGTGGGTTTGTGTTTTACAGAGATAGTGATGAAGACAATGCACAAAGAGCACACCTGTTACAAATAGCAAAGCATGAATTTACCTCTTTAGAATCATCAATTCTCTCAAAATAAACAAAAGCAAATCCTCTTGATCGTCCAGTCCGTTGATCATAAACCACATTGACACCAGTCAGAGGTCCGTAACGGGAGAAGACTTCACGCAAATCTCTCTCAGTGGTATACAAACTGAGACCAAACACTCCAAGGCAGGTATTAGGATCTGGATTAGCCTGGTAAGACAAATGTTCGACTCCAATTAAGTTTATACAAAACAAGTTAAACATTCTCATATCAAAATTTCTCAATTGTTAACAATTTTTAATCTGAGGAAAACTACACATGGTTTACTACAAAACTTAACTTGAGCAGTTATCATTTCAATATTCCCATTTTCAAAAAGAACCTGTTTTCATGGCATTTTAGAAAAAAAGACAAAGCGGAACTTGTGTTGGTGAAAAACTGAAGTTGATAAAAATTAAGTATTCTTATTACAGAAAAGCTACAGAATTAACAGGAACCTATTTGATTAGTATTTCACACTTGAATCACCAACAAGCTACACAGATGACATAAGTGTGTGCTAGGAACAGGTCAGCCTGCCTCAACTCCTGCCATTAGCCCTTCTGCACCATCACCACCAGTACTGTGCACACTGCCTCCAGTCACACACACTAAATGCATTTGGGCTCTTCAGCACCAGCAGTTGAACTATAATTTAGCTTCTACCAAAGCTTCCTCCCCCTTCAACATTTCATATCCAACTATACTGAAAGTCAGTATTCAAATTCGAAGGTCTCTCTCTTTCCACTTGAGAGCTGGATGAAAGCCACCTGCTTCTTTCATTTAGAGAGTAACAAGTGTTGAAGGCCAGTTATGTGAATCTCATCTACAAAAAAACTCGATTCTTTAACATGATGTGGGATATGGACCTACTTCATACATGTCACTTCAACTAAAGGAAGTCAAATATGAATTTTTCTGCCAACTGCTTGATGTCCAAGTGGAGACCAGTGATGTTCCTCAGGGGTCAGTGTTGGGACTGGTGTTTTTCACCTTGTCAGCAACATGGACAGTAGGAATGAGTGCACCCTCAGCAAGTTTGCTGTCGACAGCAATCTGTGTGGTGCACTCAATACGCTGGAGGGAAGGGATGCCACCCAGAAAGACCTTAACAGGCTCAAGAGGTGGGCCAATGGCAACCTCATGAAGCTTAGCAAGGCCAAGTACAAGGTCTCGCACCTTGGCTGGGGCAATCCCAAGGACAAATACAGGCTGGGCAGAGACTGGATTGAGAGCAGCCCTCAGAAGAAAGACTTGAGGGTACTGGCTGATGAGAAGCTCAACATGACCCAGCAGTGTGCGCTTGCACCCAGAAAGCAAACTGTACCCTGGGCTGCATCAGAATTGTGACTACCAGATTGAGGGAGGTGATTCTCCCCCTCTACTCTGCTGGAGCAAGTCCAGAGGAGGCCACAAAGACAATCAGAGGGCTGGAGCAGCTCTCCTATGGAGACAGGCTGAGGAAGCTGGGCTTGTTCAGTCTGGAGAACAGAAAGCTCCAGGGAGACCTTAGAGTAACTTCCAGTGCTTAAAGGGGGCCTACAGGAAAGCTGGAGAGGGACTTCTTATAAGAGCAGATAATGACAGGACAAGGGGGAATGGCTTTAAACTGACAGGGGGTAGATTTAGATTAGACATTGGGAAGTAGTTCTTTACTGTGAGGGCGGTGAGGGGCTGGCACAGGGTGCCCAGAGAAGCTGTGGCTGCCCCATCCCTGGCAGTGTTCAACCAGGCTGGACGGGGCTTGGAGCAACCTGCTCTAGTGGAAGGTGTCCGTGCCCATGGCAGGGGGTTGGAACTGGAAGACCTTTAAGGTTGCTTCCAACACAAACCATTCTGTGATTCTGCAAAATTGTACAATTTCTCTGTTAGGTTCAAAGTTCCTCTACATGCCACTGAGTTCATGTAATTCCAATTCCACTGTAAGAATTATTTTGACATAAATTAGTATTTTCCCAGTGAAATAGCTGGCACCTGTTATTCTAGATTCAGCCATTTAAAATGGCAGCAACAGTCACAGGGATTTAATACTTCTGTTAAAATAACAACTGGAAGTTGACACAGCTGAAATTTGTGTTTCAGTTTCAGATTTTCAAAGCCCCTGATGCACAGTAATTTATGCCTCAGAGCTCGCGTTTCAGCCCGATTCAAAGAACAAACATATTTAGATCTTCTGTCATGTTCTTTTCAGTGCTTTTGTTCAGGAATCCATTGTGAAAATAAGATGCCCAAACTATTCATATATTTGAAGTTTCTTTCTTTCCCTTTGCCAAAGTTCAAACTTCTGTCTTAAGACATGAATCTTTTACAAGTCCTTATTATAGCTGAAGAGCAGAACACAACCTAGCAGTTTGTCATTTGAAAGTTTTAATTATAGAGGTTTAGGCTTCTTTAATAATACATATTTCAATCTACCTGATAATTCAGTGGCACTAATAGCCTTTTTATTACTCAAACTCTTGTGATTCTAATGAAATCCCTCAGTCTTTTAAACCATTGTTTGGACATGTCCCTCCACACAGTACATACCGGCGCTGTCCTTTTTTTACATCCCACATATGCTTAAATCCAATTACATTTTCTAGGCAAGAGAAGTACTGAGAATCAGTTTCCACACCCAACGCAGCAAGTGACAGTTACGTCACCACTGGAATCACTAAACTGACCTGCGGAGGACTAAAAGCTTTTATATTAGGCTTTTGTACTGCTTCCCATCAACACAGTATGCAAGTTCTCTCTACAAGATCAGAAGTGGCAAAATTGCTAGCAATTTTCCTAGTGTCTTTAGGACCTTGTTATTTAGGGGACTCAAATCTGGCTGATTTCAGTTTCGTTTTGACACTACTAGAACTACTACTGAGAATTAATATGAAACTCACTGTGAAAACAACACTGGTTAACAGTCACTGCCAAGGCAAAATGGCTTCTTTGCAGAACAATATATTCTAATATTTCCTAAAGTAGTAAAGTGGATTCATTCATCTCTTACCAGGAAACCTGCGAACCCTTTTGAAGTTCAGTTATTCCTGCCAATTTTCAAGACATTAGAGGCATATTTACTACATCATGATTACACACTGGCAACAATCCACAAGACGTGTAACTATGAGCACTGCTTCACAACAGCTTAAGCCACTGTACATTAGCACTGCTTTAGTCTTGCCCTTTTTCATACACTCTTGTCTTCTCCCTCACATTGGTATTATTTGGTCCTGGTGAGCTGCTTCACCAAGGTGAGCCTGCAAAAAAAACTACACTCTTTTTTTTTACAGGATTAGTAACAAACTAAACCAGATTAAATCTAAAAGGATAAGAAAGTACCATGGTCCTCATGAAGAAAACCAGGCAGACCTGTGTGTAACAGCTCTCATTTAGATCAGTCTGAAGTGATGTGGAACCAGGAGCTAAGGCACTGATATGGATTATAAAGGCCATTGGGAGAAATCTCTCAGCACAACCTAAGATGTTAGAGCTTGATTGATGTACCTATACTTCCTCCTGTTCATACAGAGATACTTCTCATTTACCTTTGAGAGGCTTACTGATCCTTTTCTTAACTGTAAATTTTCCTATTACACATTAACCAATAATACATGGGTTATTTTGTCAAGTTAAAACCAATTTAATTACTCAGAGGTATAAAATCCCAAGCAACCTTCAACACAATCTACTGCTTGTTATAAGCAAATAAACACTTGAGGATTTTCCTTGGCTTCCCTAGTCAATCTTATCAATGCTGTCCAGTTGCAAGCATGCACAGCAGAGGTCTTGTTTTTGTAAAGGGTACATGTACCTGGAATTGTAACCAAAAAAACCCAAAACCCAGAAAAATCAGAACAGTTCAACTTCTAGAGCAGATGGAAGCAGATGCCACCCTATCTGCACATCCTGACCTTGCAATGGTATGGTTTTCAGTCAACTTCTACAGCTGCCATGCCAGCTGTCAGCTGCCCCATGCCCCAAATTCCCATATCGTCCAGTGCCAAGACAGCAGGTCAAATTCAGCCTGCAGGTAACCCGCACTACACTGATGTAAGCAGCAACCGGTTTTTGATACTCAGCCTTGCTGAACATGACATACTCTGCTGCCAGTGTGCCTTCTCCTGTTGGACATTGGAGAATGACTACGGCTCCTTCGGCGGCGGTATTCTGGTGTGTACGATCTGCTTCGAGAACGTCTCCTATGGGAATGAGAATGGGAATGGGATCTGGAACGAGTGTAACGTCTGTGCGAGTGTCTTCTGGACCTGGATCTTCAACAAAAAGAAAACTTTTAGTTAGGCATATGCGCATGATGTATTGAGTTGTAAGCCTTACATTTCCTAAAGAAAAATATATTTTTTTAAGATACAATTAAAATAGCTAAATTCCTCCTACTTTGCACATCTGAAGATTGTGTGGATCTCTAATAACCTGCTTGGTAGCATCGTTTTTAACTTTGTGGGAGTGCTTCTGGCATACAATGAGGATTACATTCATAAGTTTTCAGGAAGTTCAAAGTTTAAATTTTTATCAGCTTGGCTGCACGTGTAAGTAACGCTTGTACAATGATACAGAAACCAGATATGCCACACTGTAAAATACTGTCTTGGCTGTAAAACTGGAAAGCTCTAGCAGCACAACAGCGCAGCGGTATCTACAAACGAACTTCACCTAGGCTTGAAAAGTATTCAAGACCAAAAAAACCCCTGCTTAACTCCTCAAGCATTTCTTTGCAGACATCTAGCCTATGATTAGCTCAGTTTTGTTACAGAATCATAGAATACCAGGTTGGAAGGGACCTCAAGGATCATTTGGTCCAACCTTTCTAGGCAATACATGACCCAGATTAGATGTCCCAGCATCCTGTCCAGCATCATCCCAGAGTTGCATGATTTCATACAGGCATTATGTTAGCCATTGGCTAAACACTGCAAGAAGAGAAGCTATAACATTAGGCTGAGCTTTGGGAATTCAGAGCACAGTAACTCTTTTTCAGCTGCCCTAGTACAAAGCGTATGAATAGGGAAGATGGAATACCAACCTCTCCCAAGAACTGTGGGGGACGGGGTGGTGGGGGGACACAATACAATAACAACATAATACTAAGCAGTGTCTCTTTTCTCTCTAGAGCTACAAATGCTGTTTTCTGTCTTCTCTCTCCATTGACAAAAGAAGGATTAGGTAGCTCCCCCCATTTTCACCAGTAAGATGGTACAAGGAAAAAGAGAAGATAGGTGGTATAAGCCAGGTAACATTCATGAAATATTGTCCTGGTTTCACCTGTAACAATTATTTTTCTCCCTCCTAGTAGCTGGTGCAGTGCTGTGTTTTGGCTTTAGTCTGAGAACAATGCTGACAACACACCAATGTTTTAGCTGTTGCTCAGTAGTGCTTACTCCGATCAAGGACTATACTCTGCCAGTGAGGAGGGGCACGGGAAGCCGGGAGGAAGCAGAGACAGGACACCTGACCCAAACTGGCCAAAGCGCTATTCCATACCACAGCATGTCATGCCAGTATATAAACTGGGGGGAGTCAACCGAAGGCCCAGATCGCTGTTTGGGTCAGGCTGGGTATTGGTCAGAGGGTGGTGAACAATTGTACTGGGCATCATTTGGGTTTACTGGGGGTTTTTTTTTCCCCTTCCCTTTTTAGTTTTATATTCTTTCCCCTTGTTATTTCCCTTATCGTTATTATGAGTAGCAGTTTTATATTATACTTCAGTTATGGGACTGTTCTTATCTCAACCCGTGGGGTTTACGTTCTTCCAACTCTCCTTCCCATCCCGCTGGGAGAGGGGGAGGAAGGGAGTGAGCAAGCAGCTGTGTGGTGCTGAGTTACCGGCTGAGCTTAAACCACGACACATATTTGGCGGGGGGAAATAAAAAAATAAAAGGAGACATCCCTCCTCTGTTCTGAGCAAACTCTCTCAGAACTATAAAACCTGGCCTCTGCAAACACACACTTGGGGCAAAAAAAGATGTAGAAGGATATGTGCAGCATCGAAAAATGAATTTAAATCTTAAAGCTCCCACAAGTCAAGAAGCTCTCCATGCCCAATTTAAATCACAGTCCTCAGATGTTGTTTTTAAAGCCTGCAATGAAGGAATGTCAAGAACTTCCCCAGGTAGCATCTTCCAACAGTTACAGCGCTTACTCCTTTTATCTAACCCAGACTACCTCTGCTGCAGTTCTCACTTGACTCTTTTTTTTTTTCCCCCCGAAGGAGAGGTCCACACAAAAGTCTGTCCCCCCAGGAAAGATCTGGGTGAAGGAGGCAGGAGCTTTTACAGAACTGACATGTAATCCCTTCTCTCTCTCTTCTGGAAGAGATAAACCTACACATTTTAGTTGTTATTTCTACATTACTCCTTTTATTTCTATTACTTTCCCTATTCACACCCATGCTTTATTACTCATGAACTCTAATCTCAACTTTGTCAACCTATATGACCACTAACACGGAAACTAACATAGCCCTGGTTAATACACCTCACAAGGTTTACAATTTTTTGCAACAGGGGAAGAGAAATCTCATCAATGAACCAAAAGAACAGGCATAAGCAGTAACCCTAAATTAACATAAGTAACTTCCTGGACCTACCTTGATTTTGATCTTGATCTAGAGTGCGACTCAGAATGTTTGGAAGCCCGCGATGGACTGCGAGATCCTGACCTGCTCTCCGATTTTACACGAGCAGGACTCCCAGCTGGAGATTTTGACTGGGAGCGAGACTCCTAACAAAAAAGACAGTATTAAAAATGGTATTGGTTGTATAAATGCCTAACTCCTAACATTTAAAGTACAGTAATTCTATTATATTGATTGCTCCTGAAAAACAAATGGTTAGGCAATACCCTCCAAAACAAATTTCATTTTGCTAACCCACTGTTAATATTGTATGCTTTCCTCAAATAAGTCCCTGCTTGAACCAGATCACCAATTCTCTATTAACTAAGTAATCATGCAAATTCATCTACAACTTGATCATACAGACACTGGAACATAAACCATACATTTACTTAACCTAGGACCCATTCATTCTTCCAGATTCTTTTAATTCTACTTCACTCTTGCTTTCTACTTTTCTTCATTCTTCATTGAGTTTTTCATTTTTCATACTTCGTGTATTCTTCCCCAATTCAAACAATTCATTATAGCCTTAAAAAAATATTCAAGTGCTTCTATCTGACCAATCTTCTGTTCAATTTTTTCCCCCATTCAATTTTAATTTTCTGATCTTTAATACTTTTCATTAGCCTTCTTTTATCTTGATTTATCTTCCACATTCTTGGAAAAAACTCTTCAATTTCTTCACGAACATTAACCTTAATGGAAAAAGAACATTTAGTATATTTAAGCACGTGGGGATTATAAAACTCTGCTGGAGTTCAGCTGTTATCTACCAAATTGAAAAGCCAGCAGGTAAAGTGCAAGAAACTATTTTATAAAACAACTTAAAAAAATACTCTTTAAAACTGTATAAGTGTCTACGTTCTAACAATGAGCTTACTGAGTTCTCAGTGCTTTACTCTATTTTCAAAGCTACCCTCCTCCCCTTTCAAATTTTTTGTCAGATACATAGATACACTAAAAACTAATTAGCACAAGTATTGGCATCAATAACTGTGATTCCCCCCTAAAATAATAGCTATGTACTTCTCAGTATCAAATATCCCCAGTTCTACTCCTACACATTATTACTAAGACACTCTCAGTTCAACAGAATGGCCAAAGATTTCTAGTCAAAACCTATCTATGCACATACTTACTCGCATAATACATGCACACAGATATACGCAACAAAGTATTTTTCTTCCTACTTTATCTTCCTCATTTTATCCTGTTTTCCTTGCATACAACTTAATCCATATAAAACAAGATGTGTAATAGTATGGTTCAAAGCAATCCAATAGAAGTAAAGACAGGAGGGTTTTTTTCTTGCATGGTAATGCACACAAGAGAAAAACTAGGAAAACAAGCAAACAAAGAGCTGGTTAGGATTTCCTCACATTTTACTTTACAGCATTTCTTGGGAGCTCAGCTATAAAAACCTCTATAGAACAGTATGCTATATAAACCTGTAACTAAAGAAGTGCAAAATTCTTAATTAAAAAAAATTATAGCAAGTCCCCCCTCCCACCAGTATTACATTTCACATTTATTTGCATCATTTCTCCTCCCACCTGTCCTCACTGTATTTTTCTTAATCTATTTCTTAGTCTTCCTATGTCCAGACTTGGATTTTCTTTTGCAGTTAAATTCTCCACTACTTTGGCCTGAAGTTCTTTTCAAAGGATACTGTCCTCGCATTTCAAGACAATACATCCACCAGAAATGGAACCTGAGAGACTTGGGTATTATTAAGTCCCTAAAAAGGACAAGGGACACATGCAGAATGCCACCCTCTGGGATAACAGACCTGCCAAACTTAGCAATGGAGGCCAAATTTGAAGCTTGGCTGTGACACGTGGACCATATAATCAGGGCTACATTACAGGTTACCATTATAAGCTATCTACTGATCTAGCTACATGACTTTCACTGAAAAAAAAGGATTTTTTGTGCACTTAAATATTGCATGTTTATTTTTACATTTGAAAGCCACTGCTCATTGTAAAAGATACATTTCCTTTTATAACCACTAACTTTCTTTTTAATCACTTTGCCTCTATTTTTGTACTCCTCATTATTTGATAGTCTCCTCAATTCTTCCCTTTCACTTCATCCCCTGCGCAACTCTTACCAATTTCTCTCGGAATTATTTCCACTTCCCTCCCTAGTAAAAGTGATCAACAACATACAAAAACATTTGATACCATTCAGATTTAGAAAACCACCTTCAATAAAAAGACAAAGAATTCACCTTTCTCAGTTATTCTTTCATGAGAATACTGTTTTGTCCACACTTTTAACAATTGAAAGATCAACTCTTGAACAACAAGAACTTTGGAAACTTGAACAAAACCAACCCCCCAAGCCAGACAGTCTAGAAGTGTCGGGAGGCGCCAAAAATACCAAGGACCAAATCACTCCCATACAATGTAAAAGTTAGATTAGTGTCCTTAGCTATTCAACTAAGGCATCTTGCCACACCACCCATACAGTTTCTAACAGTATTAGTTAGGACAACGAATCTGTATTAAGTTGCCAAACACAAATGTTACATCATTTCATGTAGGTCAAGTCCTTTTGGAACTATCTGATTAGACCCTTTAGGGGCTGCACTCACAAACGTACAACTTTACAATTGGTATGTCAGAGGTGACAGCTAAGTTCTTACACATTTCAAACTTCCTCAAACAAAGTAACTGTAGACGTAAACTGCAGCTAAAGAGAGATTACCTGTTAGTAGTTGCATACTGTGTCTGTCACTGGCAGGCAATTGCATCTCATCTTCTGATGCAACATAGATCACCTAGTTATATCTCCTACAGTGCTTCAAAAGGAGAGACTAAGGGAATCACAACAATCTGCTGGAGTTTAAGGACTTAAGGATGACGCTGAAGAAGTACCTAATAAGATTTATAACAGCAAGACTACAGGCAAAGATTAAGACATTCAGAGCTTCAATGAGTCACAAAGAGATATTTTAATGAATCTTCCTCCTCTACTTCCTAGTATAAGGAAATAATTACCAACTGTATCTTAGTCTTTATCATAGACTGACCCAATTGTTCTGCATAAACAATTTGTATCCACTCTGCAATATGAACAAGAAAATTAAATAGTTAACATTCTTTCTTCATACATCATCTTTAACAAGAGAAAATAGACCGCTCTATTACCCGAAACTTCCAAGCCAAATCTCTCGATTCTGTACTAGTGTTTAAACAATCTATATGTGCTGATCTTAGCTCCATCGTTTTAACAGGAATTAATTTAAATACTGCTTAAGAGAAAAAAGGATTAAACTTTCTCTCTGGATCCTCAATGTTTTCTTATCTTTCTGTTCTAAAGATCCTCAGCCATTTAATGGCCACAGATAAGACCTCATTTCTTAAACTCAGCTTCTCATAGCACAATTCTCTTACAAAACAGTATATATTTCAAAGCCTTTGGCTTTATCATGCAACTGCCCAGTCACTGCTTTCACCTTTATAAACTTATAGGTAGATACTGACTGTGACCGTGTCAAACTATCTAGATGTCACTACAGCCTGTAGGAAAAGACAGTCAGTTAACTTCCTAATGTTCTTCAGCTCTGACTTCCCTTTCAAAACAAATACTATGTCTGTCAATAACACTTTTCTGAGGGCAAACCAAAACAACAAACAAACTCTACCAAAAATCCCACCTAAACCAACTATTTAAAAAAACTCAACTGTAACAGCATGCTTCCTCAGAACATGATGTGGTGGCTTCTTCAAGTACATATCAGGAAACGGGATTGATGTTTTACCAAGAAGTGAAACTTGCAGCCAAAGAAATTATTGCAGGTAAACACAAAAATCTAAAGACTGCAGCTTCAGTTACTGATCTGGATAAGATGATGTACAGCTAGAAGTACATCAAAGTACATTAAAGAGAGCACTAGAGACTCTCTTTCACCCTTTCTACCTTCCCTCTTCCCAGAAAGAACTACGTGAAATAACATGGTATGGAAAGGCTATTTCACTGTCCCCCCTTACCTCATGATCACATAAACCCAGTCATTGAACAATTACCAACTTCAGATGATCCGGCTGAGCAAAATGTCAGTCATGTAAACGTATTTCATCTGTGCTGGTGCAACTGTTTAAACCATGTCATTGAAGCAAGTTATATCCACCATTTATCTTCCTCACATCCTCCAAAGAAATGCTACTTTCCAATATAATTATTATTTTAAAAGCATTTGAAACATTTCAATGCGAAGTGGAACTGCAGAAGTCATTAATGAGTATTCTTTCAGTTTTCCACCTCTCATGAAAGGGTATGAGAAAGAACATGAGAAAACAAAAAACCCCACCAAAACAAAAGGCAAAATTGTTCTTTCTTTTATACTACTCTTCTGTCCTCCAACTTCTGTCATGTCTTACCTCACCCCACACCTTACCCATTCAGACTACAACAGAAAGACTATCAAAATTTAAAGTGAGAGGCTAATTAAAAAGAACTGAGTAAGTTTAAATTAGGCAGTCTATAGCAAAGCATGGCAAGTGAAATGGGAAGATAAAAATCATTAAATCACACAGAAATTTCAGTTTAAATTCATTTGACCTTGTTAAGAAATACACATGGGGTGAAAAATGGACAGGACACCAAGTAGTCTAGCAGTACCCTTAAGCCAGCAAAACGATAGTTCAAACTTTACACAAATCCTGCCCAAACATGAAAAAGAAATTAAGTCCAACTTTGTAAGTGGACAGAAAACTGTGAACAGTCTAAAAAGAAACAGAAATTTAGAGCAGCCTACATTCCCAGGATAAAATTGTCAATTTAATGACTTCATATTAATGAGAAAGGACAAAATTACATTTTAACCACTGTTTTGTCAGAAACCTACCAACCTTCCCTGAAACTCATAAGTAATTTTTGCTTCATACTGTATTCTGTCACTCATTACTAAAAATACAACTATCCCTTAATTAGCTATTCTTCTATAAATATTTCAATAGTCTATGTAACACACTTCTGCATAAAAGGCAACTCGTAAGTTGTGCTATCTTGAAGACATGTATATTTTACAAGTCACCAACATCAGCAAACTTTATGCACTTCTCGGTGATACTGCTCTGATTAAAAGGGGAAAAAAGAAAAAACAAAAAAGAGGAAGCTTCAGCAATAAACTTTTTGCAGCTGCAAGTTAATCTCACTGAGGCTTGAAAGTATGTCTCTTCAGGGAGGGCTCTGTACTCACTCCTTTATCACATACGGAAGATAGGAAATGGAGTTTGTTTTCAAAAAGAACAGCCTTCCCAGATGACATGATCCAGAACAATCCAGAATTTATTAAGCTTGATAAAAAAAGAAAAAAAAGAGGAGGGGGGGCAGAAAAGAGAGAAAAGAAAAATTTGACTTCCAGACAAAGTCTCCTTTCCCACACTGGCCATTAGAAACCACAGCTCTCTCCAAGCAGAACTCCTGAGCATAAGCAGACCCTCATGCCTGTATTTCAAAAACGTATGGAAAGCAGCATGCCTTTCTCGCCACAGAGGTGGCAGATTGCCACTGCAGGAGAGACTGAATACAATAGCTAAACAGACTTCTCCCCTATCATCCAACCCCCACTCTCCCCCCAAGAAACAATTTCAAAACTGATCAGATTTAGGTAGCTAGCATTAGAACACATATGAAATTAAGCATTTCGCATACAAGCTGCATGAAGCAAACACAAGACATGTGCACAGTTAAGCTAAGCCAAAAGCTGCTTGCAGACATACGAGCTATGCATACTTCCTTCAATAAGATGGCTCACATGCAAAATCATATTTCTTCAAGTACTTTATTAGAGCGAGATCACTGTGATGTTCTGCAGAGCAGGAAGAGGCATCTCATTAGGATGAAGGAAGACAAGCAATGTGGAATTCTAAAATGGAGTTCTATCTTTGCTCTTATAAAAAGTTTTACCTATTTAGACGAACAGCACATTAATATTGGTAGAAAACTAATAAACTTTTGAGATTATTGATTTTAATCAAACATCAGAAGCTAAACCAGTTGATTACTTTCAAGTGGAGCTTCTGCAGTGCAGGTTTGTTCACACTCCAACTTGTTCACTGCTCTGGGAAACATTTTAATAAAGCTGCATCACACAATGCACACTAAATGAAGAAGGTGCTATTGAAAATAACAAATTTGAAAGGAAATAAGAGTTGCCTGTCATCTGGCAGCAATAAAAGATAAAAAACCCCCTCAATTGTCTAACCTACTCAGAAAAAACATTCAACGGTAATAAAATCCTATGACTTTCCCAAAAGCCAAGTCACTGGATAAGAAGCATGACTTAGAATGTTTTTTTCTTCTTAATCTCCACAAACTTAGCTCTAGCACATCCATTATATTTCTACCTTTTCTGTCAATTTCCTTCGCCAAATCACCATGCTTGAGTGTGGGGGGGGTGCTCTTCTGTTCAAACGGCCACATTCTTAATACAGAACTTGCTTAAGTTGAAACAAAATGACATAAAACCAGCACACGTTAATTAGTCTGAGCATATTTATTAACATTTGCTTTAAAAAAGTCAAGAAAAAAAATGAATGAGCTCAAGAATGAAAAAACCCCCATCTCTACAATGATTTTATCCAACATTTTCAGAATGAGATTTTTTAAGTAGTGTTATTTAAAACAAGGAAACGTGTTTCCATGGAAACATGGAAAGTTATTTCCATGATTCTTTTACATCTTCTGTTCAGATTAATTAACATTATAAGTTAGAGGCAAAGCATATACATAGACACTATCTTAAAGCTGCTAAAAATACGCTTTTTTAAGAAAAGTAAAATCCCTGATCATACTGTGGGAAAATTTTAGAATTTAACTGAATTATCATTATTTGTGAATATATTTTCCTTCACAAAGTTGCAAAACAGGAAAACTATGTCTAATCAGTCTCTCCAAGACAAAGATTCATACATATCAATAAGCACCTTCATCTTGGTATCAGACTTCCCTACTTGCAAGAGCTTCCGCTGATGTACTTTTAGGACAATAGGACAATATGCATCTACATGGATAGAATATAAAGAGCCTTAAACTAAACTTGACCTCCCTTACTCTTTTGGCATCTAGTTTTTTAACAACATGTCACACTATTTAGTATTTAAACTGAGGGGAGGGGAGAACTGAAAGGGTACTCAAGCCTTATATGCGGCAATTTCCTGGAAAGCAAGTTCTTTCCAAACTTGTTTCCAGTTTCTGCAGTTCTTTTTCCCATTGAAAACTTATCCCACAGTCTCTCAGTTCCACGTGCCTGCATATAGCAAAAGGAAGCACCAGGGCATTCGCTATGTAGTAGAGTTCTATCCAATTGGGAATAGCAGACTAAAGACCCAAAGTTACACATGCTTAATTTTATGCTTGCAAGCATTTTCAGAGGAAATGAAATATACGATGTTGCAGCCTGAAGTATAATTTCGTATTTCAAGTATTTTAGTAGCATCAACAACCAAAAAAGTATTACTGAAGAAAAAAAGAACTGCTTATAAAGGTTCTTTATTAGTAGCACCAAAAAACCACCCCAACCTGTAAATGAATTAATTACCTGCCATTATGTTCAGTTATATATAAAAAAAACCCCAAAACCCAACAATCAGCCACTGGTAGACAGACACTGCCAAATGCCAGACTGATTAAGTGCAGTGTTATGGAGAGAAAAGAATTCCGAGTTTTCCAAATAATGACTCAATGTGATCAGAAGCCCCTTCCAACAGATACATTTTCCACCACCAAAGAAAGAACAAGCCAGCTAAGAAGCAGCAGTCCCAGAAACTGTTACATAGGACTTTTCAGACTCCACGTACTCTCAAAACATTACTTTGCTTCCACATTTGGTAGAAGACAGTGTGCAGAAATACTGCACTCGCACAGCTGTATCAGCTTCATAACACAAATAGATCCATTAAGGAACCTACTAAAAATGTTCAGTCAATGAATCTAACAAATATATCCTAACAATAAACTGCAGTGGGAATACAGACAAGAAAATAATTTTAAAAAAACCCAAACCATAAATCTGACTGTAAAATGGGAGATCGAAGTAAAAATTTTAAAAGTTTAACAACAAAACATAATTATTGCTCAACTTTCTCAGACTTGGTTGGTTTTCCCTTCAGATATTAGTTTATCTAGCTGAAAAGACCTTAGCTATACTGCCATCTTTGTCCAAGCAACCACCACAGAACAGGTTTTCTTTACCTCACCTGAGGAAGCAGCAGCGGTCACTGCATTGTCAAGCACAGCACTCAGCTTAAGCAATGTTGGTTTTGTGGTGTTGGGTTTTCATTTTGTTTGGTTGGGTTTTTTACTAACACTACAAAGGGTAACAATATTCGTGTAAAAAAAAAATATTATGGAAATGTGACACTGCTCTTTAATAATTTCATTACTTATTTCCCCACTCAGTAACCCTATATAACTGCAAAGCTGCTCTCAGTGGTTCATCTGAGAAGGGACCAAAAGGATGCTGAAGTGTTCCTCTAAAGGATCGCTTAAAAGAGTGAGCAACAACAATAAATCTCTGCAAAGTTAAAAGAGTAAACAGTGATGGACTGAGGACAAAGCAATTCCTGCTTCAAGTAGCTTCCAATTCCTGCTTGCCCTGATCATCACTAAGGAAGAAAGCCACTGAAAACAGAAGGGACCAGTCATACGTGTACATGAAAACCCGCAGCAATCAGAGGGAAGAGAGAAGGAACAGGCTCAACAAGGTTACAAAGCCACAGCAGCTTGTTGAGAGAAAGTCTCCAGCTGCCTGATCAATGCGTTTCAACGGTCTGACAACGAAGGCCATACCTCCCTGACGGCTTCGGGAAGCGTGGCCCGAAGAAGAAGATCCTGTCTGCGGGCCAGCAGCCAGGAAAGGCAGCGCACCTCTCACAAAAGGACCGGGTCTCTCCTCTCCTAGGCGGGCGGAGGCCTCGGCTACACCGCGCGGGACCGCGCTGTCCATGCCACGAGCGGGGGGCCGGTACTGCCCGCGGGCAGAGCGGTGACGGGCGGGGAACGGCGGCGACCCCGAAGCCTAGCACCGGCACACAACAGAAGGCCGGACAACAGGGCGGCTCGGGATCACGGGAAAGAAAGAAAAGGGAGAGGGAAGCGGGGAGAATTACCGGGCTACAGCAGCGCTCCGAGCCCTGTTCTGCGATAAGAACCCTGCGCTGGCACGGTGGGGGCGAACCCGCAGCGCCCGAGCTCAGGGCCCGCACCCCTGCGGCGGGGGGTGGGGAGGGAAAGGGGTGATGGGAGAAGGAAGCGTGTGAGGGTTCAGGCCGCGGAGCTCAGCCCCGCACCAGGCCAGCTCCTCGGCGCCAGGTCGGAAAAACCAACCGAGCAGACACAAAAAGAAGGCAGGGAGAGAAGAGACGCGAGCGGCCCGGGCCCAGCCGACACCCGGGCGCCCGAAGAAGCCATTTTAGAGACAAGCTGCTGTGCCCCCACCCCTAGCGGGCCGAAGGAGGAAGAGCGCCCTCCCCCCTTCCCCGGGGCGGGTCACCCCCCTCCGCACGGCCCGGGTCGGGTCGGCACGGCTACTCACCCTCCCCTCGAAGTTGTTTTCCTCCACGTCGCTCATGTCGGCGGAGTCCTGGCCAAGGGACTGGGCGAACGGGGACGCTAGTCCCGAGCAGCAACCGTACCCACGGCCGCTCCCGCTGTTATTGTGTCTGTTATGACTACCGCGCACCGCCACCTCCCTCCCACCACAGCCTCCCAAGCCGTCTCCCGCAGCAGCGCAAAATGGCGCCTCCGCTCCGTGTGCGCCCGACACCGCGCGGGAGGCGGGGCCCGCCGCGGCCCGCCTGTCACAAAGGAGGAGACGCCGCCGGCGGGACAACGAGCGCGGCCGCGACCAGCCTCGCGAGGGGCCGCCGTGCATGCGCACACGCGCCCCCTCCTCTCCCGCCGTGCTCTCGGGGGCGCGCCGCCGCGGGAGCGAGCGCGGTGCCCGTCCGGCCCGTTCCCGCGGCTAGGTATGAGGGGAAGCTACCGCCGCTCCACGGATAACTATGACTTCTCCCCTCCAGTCCCGTCCCGTCCTGGTCGCGGCTGCTCCCGCTCTCTGTGCACATCGGTCTTGCGTCCAAACCCACCGCACGCGCCGTGGGGAAGGGTGTTTAACCACCCCGCTGTCGGTGGTTCTTTGTTAGGGCAAACTGTTATTTAACGTGCAAAGCTGGAAGGGTGCTTTACTTGTACTAAATTGGAAACGAAAGCACGTGATTCAATCCTGAATAATTCCGGGAAACAAAGGCCTGAATTTCCACTTGCTATCTGGAGAATTGCCTTTCAAGCGGGATTTTACCGAAAGGCTTCTCTTCTTTGCTCGGCCACATCTCCAGGGCTTCCCTGGTCCTCCTTTGTATCCTGCGCGGTTTTGGCACCACTTCCTCCAGCACACGCCAGTACCTACAGCAGCCCGTACTTTGCAGGCAGCAGAGGCTCAGCACCGAGGCCAAACGAGTGGGAAAGGACAGAGCAATAGCTATGCGAATTAATAGGGAAGGACAGTCTACGGGTAGGGAACGGCATGGGAAAGGAACAAAGATAACACCGCAGCAGCAACCTATTTTTGCTTTTTTGAATTTTAAAAGATAATACAGAACACTGCAGTATAGCAAGTTTTTACCCCTGCGATCCTGGGCTTTTATCTGTCCCTTGTGAAATGATGCTGAGAATACTCTTGCGCACAAATACGAGGAACATGTAAACACTGTTAAGGTCTGATTTTCATTTGTCACTGAGGAGAAACAAGGTGCTTGGTATTATTTTGTGATACAGTTTTTACCACACATCTTGGATAAGGGGAAAAACTGTCACGTAATATTGTGAAATGCGTGTTCATGAAAGATGACCACATACATGAGGCCTTCAGGCAATAGGAATTAGGAATGTTATTAACAGCTGAGAGTTCCTGTCAACAGAGGGTACGTTTATAAGGGAGACATTTCTTAATACAATTTTGTGACCTCCACAAGCAAATCTTCCTGTTATTACACCACTGACAGATTTCCCTTTCTCTCCCCAGTAAGCTCTAAACACCATATAAATTACATTTGCAAAGACATTACAGCTGTTCACTGCACGTCTGTGAAAATAAAGGATTAATCACTGAGCAAATAGTACAGTAATAAATGGCAGTAAGTAGCTGCAGTGCGTTTGTTCTGTGAAGTCCATTTCAGACCACCTCGTTTTGATCTTTTCAAGAGGAAGTCTTCATGAGAAAATACCCACAGAAACTGAGGAGGTGATTCTACTTTTGAAAATACTTCTAGCAACAATTTTATTGGTGCTGCACAATATACAGTCAATCTGTTCACTCAAAAGCTTACTCACCAAGAATTTCAGCTTGTTGTGATTGGGTTTTTTTTGCCTGTCATTCAAAACTGTATAACTTAGCAAAAGACTTTTGTCCATGGGATGGATTGCATAAATAAATACGTCATTCCCTTAATGCAGCTTCTTCTGAATATTCTTCTATCCAGTTCAACACTTGCCTAATTTTATCAAATTTAAATTAACTCTTAGGTGAATACCAATATTTTCCAGACCAACAAGAAAAAAAAACCAAACCACAAACCCCAACTTTTCCAAAATATGTTTCACAAGATTCTGAAATAAGGTACTGTGAGCTAGTTGACATTAGAAAAGTTTTATATGCAACCGATTCATCAGCTGACATAGTAACACCTGCCAATAGTTTTGTCTGTCTACTTAGGTCTAGGCCGCTAACCTCACCAACGTATCAATATGCCTTTTTCTATTAGAGCAACGGATTTAAATACTGATTTTTCCTGCATCTAATCCATGCCAAAAGAAAGGTTGAGGACCAGAGAGGAGCCAGGCAGGCTGTGATGCACACTGGAAGGGAGGGAAGCAGGGAAAGCTGCAGCACAGTGCAGGTGTGGAGGTACCGATGGGAAGCTGAGACGGTGGTTGCCAAGACAACACTTGCTGTAACTGTTTATTTTACAGAGGGTGCAGTGTTGCAAACAGACCTTCCCCTTACACTCACCTGCAGCATCCGACCGCTAACAGGTACTTTAGCTTGTCTAGGTAGAGACAGCCCTGAAGAGATTGAGCTAGAGTGGACAACAGATACTCCTGAACACTGGCAGCCGTTGGACGTGCCCTTATATTCAACTTAGTTAACTGATATCTTTAAACTGATTAAAATTCCTTTAAATCCTACCTTGCAGGAAGAGCCTGAGGTAACCTGCAACCACACTCCTACACCCACAATGGATTTTATTTACATGACTGTCGCGCTGGGAGCTCACATACTGCCCCAGCCGCGAACAGCCCAGCTGGGGCTACAAGAACCGGACTATGGTGAGGGCAAACTGTCCCTGCCGCGGACCTGCGGAGGGACAGAGCTGCTTCTGGGGCCGCTGCCAGGACTCACTTACGCCGTTAGAGGGCAGAAGCGATACCTTTCCCGGGTTACACAGGCACGCTACCTACGGGCATCAACGGGAGCGGACAGCTTTCCCGCCGCCCACGGGGGCCCTACGGTGAACGCTTCCTACTAGTCCTGCAGTTATGTATCGCCCTCCCGGTCCTTGCACAGCATGCTTCGCTCCCCGCCGCTCTCCTGCACACGAAAGCCCTGCTCTGAACCGAACCGAACCGAACCGAACCGAACCTCCGCCTCACACCGAGCCACCGACAGGGTCCCTCCCGCTCCCTCCCCGGCTGGCGGGAAGGGGGCAGGCTCCGGGCCGCGCATGCGCCCCAGGGAGTGCGGCAACCCCTTGACCGGGTTGGGCGGGGCTGAGGTGGCGCGTCGCGGGGTGGGCGGAAGCGGAGCGAGGGCGCCCGTCAGACGGCTGCGGGCCGGCGGCGGAGCTGAGGTAGCGCGGGGCTGCTGCTGCGGGTGGCCCTGTTCCCCCTGAGGTGCCGTGCTGGGCGGCTCATGGGAGCGGGCCGCGGGAGGGCTGTGTCCCCTGCCTGGGGGAGGAAGGGCCTTCAGCTGAGTCGGGTGGCGTGAGCGCGGTGGAGGCCCATCAGTCCGTGTGCGGAGCCGGGGTGGCCCCCCCGGGCCGGGGATGGGGAGCGGAGCGGCCGCAGCCTGGCTGCGGCTGCCGGGTAGACGCAGGTTTTCACCTCGCCCGAGCGCCCCGCTTTGCTGTCCCCCTCGGGCTCGTCCCCTGCTTCGGCGCAGGTTTGTGTTCCTCGTGGCTGTGGCCGTGCTCGTGCTTCCCGCACGGGCGTCTGTGCAGCCGTCAGCTTTCCCTCCTCCCTTCTTCTCCCCTCTTCGTCGTTCCGCAGAGGGTCGTGCTGCCGGCAGGGCAGGTCGGGCTCCCCCGGCTCTGGCTGTCGTGTTCCGCTCTCACAGGTGCGCGGCGACCGTGCGTGTGCCAGGGCTGTGGTGCAGTGTCCTTGGGTGCCGAGGAAGCAGTGGAGGAAATAAGGGTTTTATGGTTTCCTTCCTCATTTGTCATAAACTATGACTGCAGTGACTCTGCAGGATTGATGTCCTTGTGCTGTCAGGACGTAACTTTCAAAAGCATGTTTACAGTGATGTGATGGAGCTTCGAAAGAAGAAAATTCTTTTTTAACTCATATTCAAGCAAAGGTAGGATCCTTAGTGACGTTAGGTTAAGTAATCTGGCGCTAACAAGTCTGCATAAAATAATAAGGAGCAAAACATTTAATTTTAGGCGAGTGTAATATATGAAGCTTCATGACAGCAAGAGTTGTGGAATAATGCTTTCTTCTTACAGTATAATAAGACTGTAATATCTGATATTTTAACTATGCTTTTAATCTTCCATTAAATTTATTTCTGTAAATATTTATAATGTACTTTTCAGTCTTACCTTATGTCTGTAGCTTCATTAATAATTCATTATTAATAAACTTTCTTATCTTTAGTTCCCTAATCTAACATGGTAGCATTCTGTAAATTCTCTTTTATGTATTTTGTCATCTAAAAAATGCTGACAGCTAGAATGGGGTGTAATTTTTGTCTCGGTATGCCATAAAGCAAAGCAGGGAGAATTTTTTATTCTGTCCTATGACATGATGTGGAGTTTTCTTAGTGCAGTTTACATCAGGTTAACAACTAGGGTTTTGTTGTTTTGCCCTCTCGGTGAATTGGGAGAGGGGTGGGCAGTTTTTCACTGTGAAGAGTGAGCTTTGTAGGAATTGTGAATTTATTTTAATAGCACCTCCAGAATATGAACATGCTGAACATAATAGCTAAGCATGTGATTCGTTCTAATTGTAATGTTTATTTTGGAGCAAATGGCTTGAATTGCTGTTTTGCTCTGTGAGAATATCAAAGAAAGGAGGCAATATGAAGATGATGATAATATATTGTAAGTTCAAGTGTCACAAGTGGAGCGATTGCAGTTTTAGGTCAAACGTGGAAATTTATTGCTACCTTTGTTTCCGTTTTGACTGCTGGAGGTACCCGTGTGTACAAAGCCTAAATTATTCTGGCCTCTTTTTGCCATTTTATGTGTTACAATATATAATTGTTTAATAATTCATTTCAGGTACTTGAGCACACCAGAGGATTAAGCAATTAGGCTGGAAATCCTTTGGTCTAGTAAATAGGTCTTTTTCCTAAAGCTTTTACAGTTGGAAATAAAGCTACTTTTTATTTTTATTTTTTTTAAGCTTTTGTAGTCTCTGCTTTTGAGACTCCTTTTGGCTTTTAGCTTCTTGAAAGAGGCAATGGTACTAGCTAGTCACATATTGTGATTTAGCTTGGGGATTGGATGTCATTTAACTGCTAAAAGAAGGCTATTTCTCCTGGAGTTCGTGATCACTTGCACGTTTTCCAAGAACAGTTAAAAGCACTAGCTCTTGCATCTTGCCCACGCTGTAAGGAGGATAAATGCATGCTGTCAGCTTGAATTGTCAGCCATGTAGTCAGTGTATTTGAAGACTAGTAAGTGTCAGAAATAGCCATTAAATTGTTTTCAGTAGCTGTCAAAAATCTGTGTGGCTCAGTCATTCAAATGAATATGTTTTGTACTAGTACAAGTTTACTGCTAAAATGTACTTTATATGGTATTTTTTATTTGACAAGCTTTTTCACCTGTGATTGAAAACTTGTACCATTACATGAGCATTACTAATGGTCTCCTAAATTTATGATTGTCAACTTTATGAAAAATTTATATAGCTATTTCCCTATGTAATTTAAAGGATTACTTTTGGATCGCTCGGAACTAAATGGGTACTTTGATTATGTGAAACAGAGCCAAGAAAAGAGGACTTAAAACTTATTGCACTGAAATTGGTCTCTTCCATAATATCGAAGAAATAAGAGGCTAGCATGATATAAATAGTCCAGTTAAATTCGTGGGTACCTTCTATTTGATTTTAACAATAGAATATTTTGCAGTGCACACCACTGTGGTGCTGTGGCCTCACTATGCTAAGCTAAACTGACAAGTCAGTCTAGAGATAATAGAAGATGTAGGATAAAAGAACCTGTCTGTCTTTAACGCTTCCTCCAGTGTTAGTCTTCTAAAATCTTCAACTGGATCAGCCTCCTCGGAAGGAGCGTGACCCTGAGGCCAGGTCTGTATTGTAGTTCTACCACTGAAACAAACCTTGCACACATCCATACTCAGCTGAATTCTGCAGGTTTCTTGAAATAAAAACAGATAAGTTAAATTCTTCCTCTCTCCCCCTTTTTTGTTAATATTCTATGGGAATTGTGTTTGCGTGGATGCTGCACCATGTGTACATGTATGACCAGTTCTGCAGTGGCAAACTCTCCACCACTGCAGCTCTCACTTTGTTAGTTGACCCTCCCCTCCCCTTTTAGTTCACTTTAATGACACCCCCCTTCCTTTTAATTCTGTTTAAAATGTTCAGTGAAAATCTCTCTCTTCTCAGTAGCCTGCATTCACAATCTTTCAAGTATGGTTCTCTGTAAAACTAACTAAAATTAGCTGAACACTCATCTTGGAAGGAAGTTTTGGGGTCCCAGGGGCTTTGGAAAGAGTGATGCAAACACAGCTGTGAAATTTCAGGGAGTAGAGGTACTAGTTAGGGCTTTGCATGGGAGTGCTTGTCATAGCCTACTGTTCAACTGCAGTGAAAAACATTGTGGCAGTCTTATCAGGAAATAAGAACCTAAGTACCACATCCTCTGTCATGTGGCTCTTATGAGCAAGGGTCCTACTACTGTGACCTGAACAACAGCGATAAAGCACAAAGAAAAAATGAAGTGTCCCAGATGGAATGAAGTTGAGATTTCTATTTATTTTTTAAAGAAGCTGCTACAGAGATATAGAAACGTTTTGAGGCCCAGATGGACTCAGTGGGAGGAGGGGGACTTCAGCAAGTATAACATAATCTCCCCATTGATATCTGCTTTCTTTAATTTTCTTCACAACCCTTGCCAAGTCACTTCCCCTCTCAAAATCTTGAATCTTGGCTGACTGCCCATAGGCAAGGAACAAAGAATTTGTGTTCTTAAATAGTTGATTTATTTGATTTGTTTTAAAAGCATTCATGGACAGTAGTAGGCAAAATAAAGGGGAGAGGTGCTGACAAAAAAGCTAGGATACTTTAAGGTACCAAAAAGTACTTGAGCAGACTCCTTATACAAAACAAAAATGGTTGTTGGCACAAAGTGTAAAATAAAACCAATGCAAATAGGAGTACATGCATTCAAATTAGAAACAAGTCATCACAAAAGGTAATTTAGTGTGTGGGCACTCAGATAATTTTATACCAGAGCCACTGTAAACTTGATGTGTGGGTTTTCAAGTCTAAAGCAGTATGTTTTTCCTTTCAACTCAAAGTCCAGCTACAAAACAAACTGGTTGTGTGCTGTTCTTAGAAGCCTGTAGGAGGTAAAACTGTTCCTGATTTAAGATATTTTTGAGGTTGTCCCAGCGGCTCATCAGCACCTCATTGAGAGAAGGGGACTGGCAGGAGCTCACAAGGAGGTTTTCTTTCTTTGTTGCAGCACTGTAAAAGGAAAGGTATTCTTGGTAGTTACCCGGTTTTGCTATTCTCTTAAACCTCATGTCTTTCTGTGGTTTCACTTGGAATATCCATTAAAGTTATTCCTCGAAATATGGGTAGCAATAAGGGAAGGGGATTTTTTTTTTTCTTTCAGCATTTCCTGATAATTCAAGTCTGGGGCATCCAGTCAGGGAATGAAGGAACATATGCTGTGGGAGAACGCGTAAAGATAGATGTCCTGGAAAAGACAGCAAGAACTAGGCAGACTCCTTTGTCGGCGCGTTCCAAAAGTGGTAGAGAACTGTTAAAACCTGCAGTCCTGCAGCTGTCATTCTGATAAGGCAGCTTTTTTTTATTCCCAGAAATACGCCTTCTTACCTATTCTGAAGACAGCAGTGTGTTGTATAGTGCTGTTCTTTTCCCTTGAGCCTAGCAGCTATTAATATAAATTCTCTCTTCTGTCAACTGATCTATGATGCAGTCTCCAAAGACCCTCAGGTCTCATCAGCACACAGGTACAACATTTTGATGGGCTTTGTTGTGTCAGGCATTGCTGAGGTTTTGTCAGTAGGGTATCCTTCTCTTTTCCCTCTCTGCTGGTGACATTTTTCTGTTGACCAAGTTTTACAGTAACAATAATAGAAATACTTCACTGGCTGAGAGCTGTTGTCATCAAAAGACAGCTCAAACATGGTCTCACTTCTTTGGGGTCACGTATTGCTGTTAATTGTTTGCTTCCAAGTAGAATATTCTGCTCTTTTACGGCACTGTGCAGCTGTCTGAACCTGATTAATGAACCTGGGAACCAAAAGGCAGTGTTGGTCTGCAAAAGTCACCAGTACGGGTGTGCCAGTACAGGAAAATGGCATCTTTTTTAAGAACTCACATGCTCTTAAAAATATGAGGAAGGTGATTCTTCCTTGGGCACCAGTTTTAAATAATGCATCACGTGGGTAAGATGATTTGTTAAAGGGAGTTTGTGTTATGTGTAGGAACGGAGAACTGAAGTTTCTGTGTATTGCCAGGACTTGTGGTTTTCCGTAACAGGACGTACTTAACTTCTTTGTCAGCTGCACCTCATGCAGATTTTTCTCCTCCTGCCAAACCGATAGCCATCTAGGACTGCAAACATCATTTTTGGCATTCCAAAAAGTCTCAGCACGTAGCTCGTGAGCTTCTACATGCTTATTTCATTGCCCCTGTCTTCTAAGATTAATTGGTTAGTGGCTATGTTCTGTGCTTTTTTTGTGTGTGTCAGTCATTTTTTAGAATTCCCATTTTCAATGCTGCACAGCGACTGCACCGACAGGTTTCCAAGTAACACAGAGCTAGCCTGTCTGCTCTCAGAATGGTCAGCATCATGTCTGGCAGCTGAGTGACTGAGTGAGTTTTCTGTTGGAAAATCGGAAAATAAAAGATTTTGGAGGTCACAGAGGTAAATGGGCTAGGGGAGGGCTTCACCCTAAATAGATGCAAAAAAGAAAACTGATAGGATAGAGCTGATAAAACAGTGGGGATATTTCCTGGTATTCTGTAATGCCATGTGAATTTTGTCTTCCTGAAACGTTGGTTGGCTATTGCAGTGAGGTATCATCATGCCTGTTTACAACATAGCTTATTGTTTATTAATACAGCAACCTCGCTGGACTGAGAGATGTTTGCTGCAATTAATTTAATAGAAATTTCTATGTCTAACAGACATAGAAAAACGATGACAAATATGTCCTGGTCTTTCATAAGCTGACTAGCAGAACTTATGGTGCTGTAAGGTGGATTGTAACCTTTTAAGGATTTGGGTATGCCTGGTTTTCACCATACCCTGAGATGTTTCAGAGGATGTATGAGGCATTCCTTAGCCTTACAGACTCCTGCATTTTTTGTGTGGTACATGAATATAATCTCTGGTTTTTGCTGGGAATAGGTAAAGCAGAATCCGAGAAAGACTCCAGCAAATTTCAAGTATGATGTTTTGTAAGTATGGGCTGGTTTCCATGGTGAAGGGTCAGTATTCAAACTGAAGTCTGCTGCTGCTGTTCAGTTAAGTACCATTAGAGATACTAGAACTCTGCTTTATTACAGAACATATAATGCATTTTCTGTTGTTTTTTCTTTGGCCCTTGTTCTTTTTGTTTCATGCACTCAGTAATATAATTTATACATGACTGATGTTGGAACGCAGCTCTGAGGATAGAGACAAGATTTTGTTGTGGAGTTGCTGAGTGCCTTAGTTCACTGCTTTCATTGCCAGATGTACGTCAGTGTTTGTTGCGGTACTGCTGGACAATGTTAAATCCACATTGGCAGGCTTTGGCAATACATTTGTTAGACAACCAGCAGTGGCAACAGTGAAGAAAACCAAACTTTTTATATGTCTGGGAAAGGCAAGCCTAGTCTCAGATACTGTGTTCAGGAATTGCTTGTAGTTCCAAATTCTAAATTTTCAGAATAATATAGATATGCATGTTGATTTTAAAGAACTTTGAGAAATTGCCACTTGAATCAGTCACTTCAGGCTGCCTATTGAAAGGATTGTTTGGAAGATACTCTCCTCTTTATGGATCCTTGGATTGACGTTTTGCCTGCATAGTCAGGTCAGCGGTTTCATTTGGTATGTGTTTGGTTTTTTTGTTTTAGTTGGCTGGTTTCTGTTTGTTGATTTCAATCTTGTTTGGGTTTGTTCTTGTTTTTTCCTTTCTCTCCTCAGATTTTCAGATTTTGTCATGGCTGTACTCCTTCATCTTCATGATCGACTTCCTTTTGTCTCAGTCTCTATGATTATGGATGGTAGGAATTCCAACAAAGGGGAGCTCTGTTGTGCCCTTTTTTCCTGTTGGTCTCTGCAGAGAGTGATGAGGTTGGGTTCCTACCCAGGATAAGTTGGTGTGAAGAAGGAAGTCTCAGCTTCATTTTTTCCCTGCTCAGGGAGTGGTGGGTAAGGAAGAATATGAAGAATGAGGGCGTGGAAAGATTACAAGAGATAGGGTTCCCTTCTCACATGTATGCTCTTATCTCATGGGATATTACCTCTGAATTACTAAAATCAAAGGTCTATTCTGAGGACAAGTTTTGTTTGAACTATAATGTTCATGTACAGAAGTTGCTGACCCTTCAGGGCAACAAGAGGTAAAAGAATATTCCAATCTATCCCTCTTATTTATTGTGCTATTTTCTTCCTAATATGTACACCTGCTGCTCCAATACCCTGATTTCCTACTTGCAGACCACGTGGGTATAAGCTTGCTTTTATTTTTATTGTTGCTCCACACTGTGTAATCTTGGACGGCTCTTGCAGGAAGTCTGTTACGGGTCACTAGAAGGGCATGCTTCAGTGCCCAGTCTCCAGAAGTCTGAAATTACACTGGAATTCAGTCAGGGGGAATGGCCTCTAAAAATGCATAGGAAAAGTGACAAGTACAAATAGTTCCCTTCATTTTGGTACACCTTATTCCCAGTTCCTTTGCCCTGTGTCAGTATTTGGGTGTTATGCCATTTGCCCAGCAGGTTAAATCCTTGATTTCTGTTCATTTCAGTAGTCGGCATGTGCATTGTGAATCAAATATACGTGGCAGAGACCCAGTCTGCAATTCCTGCTGCTCCTTGGCGGGAGTTTATGCAGTCTGTTCCTCTTGGCTCGGCCTCTCGTCCTGGCTTGTGGTCTTACTTACAGTGTGATGCTGAGTTACTTGCATTCCAAAGCTCTAAAGGCTTCAGGTTGAGATATGGCTGGAGATCTGTGGAGAGCTGAACTTTATTTAAATTCTGCAAGAGCTATCTGTTATTTTCAAACTTTTTGTTTTAAATAATGCAGAATGTAGACTTTTGGGAATAGGGGTTGAAACTTGTGGTCTCTCCTTGAGAGCTACTATTTGGTATTCTGAATCACCATATGAATACCTTACTCCTGGACCTTATATGTAAATGTGTTCCATCATATTTCATACTGTTCAGGGATCGTGTAGATGCGTAATGATGTAGGTACAGTTTAATCTTTGAAGTCTGAGTGCAGAGCCATGGATTTGGCAAAGAGCTAGGGAAAAGAAGTTTTGGTTAGTTCACGTTTAGGGAGGATCTGTTTCAGGAACTCTTTAACCACACAATTCCAAATACTCATGCTGATACTGTAGAAAAGTTTTTATTGTTTTCTCTCTTATGTACTTCAGACAAATTTATGTCTTAAGTATTTTGGGGGAGGATAAGCACAATCTTTGACGAAAGTACACCCCACTGAATTTACAGTGGGATTTCAAATTATTGCATGTTGGCATCTGTCCATGTGCACGGTCATATCCCACTGTTAAGGTGAAGTAAGCTATTCCTCATTAGGTGAATCATGATTGCCACTTGCAGTGGCAACAGTAAGATTGTATGTACTGGCAGTTACTACAGGGTATTTTACACACAATAACTTGTTACTTTACGGCAGCTTTGGCATCCAAGTCCTAATATTGCCCCTGCCTTGGGCTGATAATTTTCAGAATAATTTAGATATACATGTTGATTTTAGAGCACTTTGAAAATATGCTACTTGAATCAGTCACGTTGGCCTGCCTATTGAGAGCATTATCTGAGGAGTGAAGGTGAAGGGTAAGTGACAAGCACGACTCCAAACCCTGCTGGCAATGACACTTGTGTTTGCAGCAGACTGTGGTGTATCAGCATAAGGCCAGTTGTACTGGTCAGCAGAGGCAATGAAAATGCTGTGGAGGCAGAGTTAAGTTTAGATGGGTGCTTAGGAGGATAAGAAATTCTGTCTCAATAGTCCAATAAAACCAGAGACCGAAGTACCACTATAGAAAGTCTGGTGGGGAACTCTGTTAAATGTGTAATTTCACTCTGAAAAGCACTCATGTCAGGTGGTATGTGGGGAAGAATGGGGAATAACAAGGGAAACGTAACTTATGTAAAATGAGTAGCTTTAGTCAGACTATGTTAAATAATAGAAATGCCCTCTCAAAAATATTGAATAACTGAAGTTTCAGAGGTGCTGAAACTGAGAAATACGAGGTATGCACATGTAAAGAGTCTGAAAAGATCAGAGTTGTTTGGGGGAGAAAAATGAGTAGGAGAATGTATACAGGCATATATGTACATATGTATCATATATGATGAATCTGGAGCATCTGCTGTCATTGCCTTGTAACACAAGAAGAGGGACACATTTTAGTGAGATTCTTACCTTTTTAAGTATGTTGAAATCAGTTATGGGGCATTCAATTGTATGCATTTATAATAAAATGGAAATGGATTCTATGTTCTTCCCTTCAAGTTAAGTTAAAAACTTCTGGTTTAAAAGCATGTGGTTTGAAGCCCTAAACTTCAACCACTGCACATGAAAATGAAGGTCTATTTAGTCCTGCACTTAGTTTTGTTTAATTTGTACTTTTTTTTCTCCCCCAGTGCAGAGCTCCCTGAAGATGTCTGGCTCATATTGCTTCAAACTGTCTGGACATTTGCCGTTTAACTGCTGAAGCTTTCCTACCATCTATTTTTCTTCTGAAGCCTTAATCTGTTGAGGGATCATAATTGGCTGCTATGGTAAGACATTTCTAAAGTGGTAGTAAAATGCTAAAAATGGGTGTGATGTGCCAGTGAATTTTGGTTTTATTTCTTTATTTATTAGCAAGATACAAAACCTGAAAGAATCTTAATGCTGTACAAAACCAGAAAAGGATGATGCCCAATTCTGAACTAACTTAACGAACCAAGAAACTTTGTTCTGCATTTTATCTGTTTATACTTGTCCTGTGCCTCTAAGTGAGGAATAAGTATCAAGTGAAGAATTTCACAAGATCTCTTT
Organism: Strigops habroptila; assembly: GCF_004027225.2. Lineage (NCBI taxonomy): Eukaryota > Metazoa > Chordata > Aves > Psittaciformes > Psittacidae > Strigops > Strigops habroptila. The sequence continues at coordinate 130,999,747 of NC_044277.2, forward strand.
TTTTTGTGTGTAGACAAATGATATAACATTTATCAAAATGTTCTGTGTAAGTCCCTTACAAGTCTCTTCTAGATATTGCATTTTGTTTGAAATGCCTTTGGGTTTAATGTCAGTTCAAATTATGGTATTTAAAATACTTCAGGTGATTTGTAGCAGCATAGAAGTTTTGGGTTTTGGATAATAAAATTTTGTAAAATAAGAGGAAAACTTGTAAACAGCAGGTGAGATGGGAAGGTGACTGTACCTCTAAGCCGATCCAAATCCACAACTGTTTGCTAGACTGCAATAATACTGGAAACTGGTATTTGTCCTTGATCTTCACAACTGTAGCAGTTTTGAATAACCAAGTGATCTTTTACAAATTTCAGGAGTCCCGACCAACTACAACATGAGAAGAGGTATTCAAGATGATCAAGCCAGAAGATTTTTCACTTCATAGAAATATTATTTTCATTTATAATGTAATATAATTTGACAAAGTTAGGTTCAGTTCTTTATCTTGAAATTAAGACACGCCTGTGGCCTTCATCAGAAATGTTTCTAACACTTTCAAGAAAAAATATGTCCCAAAAACTGAGCATGTTTTTACTAGTTTTTGGCATCATCTGGGGTTTGATGTTGTTACGCTACACTTTTCAGTATCCAAGACGCCAAAGTAGTGCAGAGTTGCGTGGACAGATACTAGATCTAAGCAAAAGATACGTCAAAGCACTGGCAGAAGAAAATAAGAACTTAATGAATGGTGGTGGTGGAGCCTCTATGGCAGGATATGGTAAGAGAAAAAACCCAAACATTAGTTATTCAAATACCTTTTTTCATTGCAAACTGTAAAGTTATACTTTTCTACTTTTAAAAAGTAATATATACTGCTATATATATAAAACTCTATTAACCAAGTTGATTTTAGTTTATTCACTGAAGATTAAGATGTGATACAAAAATCAAGCTTGAGACATGAATTTTTTGTTTTCAAGGAATTTTTTAGATATCTCCAGGTATATGACTACTGTTACTTACGGGCTCAACAGAAACATTGTGCTTTTTCTGAATCTTAAGCTATTGAGGAATAAGCACATGCTTGATACAGGTTCAGTTTTAGATTAAGTCACTTTAACAGTTGAGATTCTTTTCATGCCTCACTGCTAACTTTCTGCTTTTATTTCTGTAATTTTACTATCTTTAAGTAGTAAAAAAGGCAGCAGAAACCAACATACTAGTTAAGTTTGCAGTCTGGAGACTGCAAGGCAATTAGTTTAGCAGAATCTCCTCTGGCTTTAGAAGTAGCCATTAGAGGTAAAGTCCCTTGTCTCTATGGCTTTGATACTTGCTGCATCGTATCTCTTTGTCTGATTTACCTGTTAACTTGATGAATATGTGGCCACTATTCACCCTCTTCTGAAATACAGAAAAGATAGCTTTGAGACTATAGTTTTGAGATTTTCTTAGCAAAGCTATAGAAATGTCTTCATTGGAACTCTTTGGTCCCTTGTAGCTTCTCTTGAGGGAAGGCTGCAATGAACTCTAGTTAGTCCCTTGGGTATTAGGTCTGAAGAAACTACTTGTGTTCTGCTGAAGGAAAAAAATGTATCTGTGAAAATAAGGGTAGTATGAGGTTTAAAAAGAAATATGTTTTAAAAATAATACATGTAAAGATGTATGTTAATGTACTTTGATCCCCTTCTTAAGGAATCCTTGAAAGAGTGGGCTGTACCAGTTGTAGGATGCCCTTAAAAGGCACTCTGGTAAGAGTACAAACAGCAAAAGAGGATCTGAACACTTTTGGCTGCTGCGCAGGAACAAGGAAGCGAGTCTGATGACAAGATGAGCAGGAAGCAACCAAAGAGGAGGACAGCAGTATTAAAATGTCCTAGTCTTTAATTCTTTCATTCATTAAGTTAACATTTTTGCCAGAGTCAGACACTTCTTTTTTCTTTCTTCCCCCTTTTTTATTCTCCACCCCCCCCTTTTCTTTGTCTTCAAGGATTTCCTGTCTTCACTGTGTAATTACTTTTCTGTGTAAGCTGTTTTAAAAACCCTTGTGTACTGCAGCTTTCTACTGCTGCATAAGTCTTGCAGTGTATTTCCAAATGAGATTTGCCTTCTGAGGTTTTGTCTGAAGTTTAATAAAAATAATTAAGTCAACTCTTGATCTACGTGCTGAACATCAGACTTAGAACTTGAGTAGACAGTTCCTTTCCTCACTGTGGAGCACAGAATGGTACTACAGAGTACATGGCCCACAGTGTGTCACTGACTGCAGACCCTGCTCTGGATCGAATTGTAACTCAGTTTCCACCCCCTGAGATGCTAAATGAGAACTAGTTAGTTTTAGAGGGAGAGACTGACCTGAGACTTCTTCATTTTACTACTAGTATTTTAATTTTATCTGGGTTAATACTTTCCCCACCCCCCTTCATACCTGTGTTTTTACTCCCCAGTTTTTCTGGTTAGTTAAGAACTGATTAACTAAATCAGAGGGAAAGAGTGTGTCTCTCCCGATGTTGGGGCGATCTTACCACCTTGTAAAACCTGGCAACTTTGTTCATTTTTTCCATATCTGAGAGAAGGTACTGATCTGAGCATTGACAACAGCATAATTAGCTTTTGTGGAGAGGTATGTTACTGGTTCTGTGTTCCAGAATATGGGAATTTTTTTTACTGTCCTTTCTCTTACTTTTCAGTCAATATAGGTCTAAATATATGACTTTTTTTTTTTTCCCCTCTTTTATAGCTTATGTAAAAAGTGGTAAGATACTTTCTCATAGCAGTTTTTCTGTGGTATGGATCTATTACTTAGAACTACCTTTTTTTTGTGTTGGAAAGTAAATATATTCTGTTGCTGTCCAAGGCTAAAAGGTGTCATAGCTGAGTATTCTAGTGCTGTTGTCAAATGAAATCTGAAATCTTGTCTTTGAAAAGTCACTAGTCTAATCTTCCAACTAGTGGTTTTGTTCTTACACTCTCTCTTCCTTCACAGTTCACTATTATGGTGGTATCTTCCTTGCCTAAAGTAAGAAAAGTCAAGCAGCTATTTAATGCTATACTTGTATACTAACCTGCACTCTTTCGCAGAAGTGGGAAGGATAGCAAGTCTTAAGATGTATGTTGAAATAGCAGTTCTTTTCCACACAGAGCAAATAATAGGATCTAATTTGGTTATTTTTTCCATTATCTTCAGCTGATCTTAAAAGAACAATTGCTGTTCTTCTGGAGGACATCTTACAACGCCTTGTGAAATTGGAAAACAGAGTTGATTACATCATTGTGAACGGCTCAGCGACAAATACCACTAATGGAACTAGCAATCACATGCCAGTAACTTCAAATAGACGTGTAAAACCAGCAAGCAATATTAGATAGCAAACAGGGCCACTTTGTGTTGCTACATCTATGATGCGTAATATTTAAGATAAGCATTTTATCTCTGGCTAGGGCAAAGCAGTAGTTGACTCTAAAAGAAGCATAAACTATTCAATTATACAGTGTGCTGGAGCTATATAGGCCTAACTTATGTGCATAGGTTCTCAAAGCATTATGTCATCGCCTTTGAGCAATACTTCTAAAGTGATCTTTGTTGTCTTTAAAGATATTTTGATATCATGATTTGATGTCGTATGCCATTGGAGAATAACAATAAATGGAAAGCAATGGGGAACTTACAGGTAGGTTTCTAAGTATATTGAAGTATAAATAGAACATATCTTTTGGATAGGTGAGGAGTATTGTAGCTTATTCATGTTTTGTGATCTGCATTAAGCCGAGGTAACTGAGGAAAACACACTACTAAACAGATGTTAGAAAATGTGTATACTTATAATTTTGTTACTCATTTACTAAAACAATATTAAATTGAGGATAGCATTGGCCGTAATATTTAAAAATTGCGACCCAAAGAATGTCTTTATTTGCACTATTTGTCAGAATAGCTAGAGAGAATTTACTGTATATTTAAGAAAATTAATTATAATAGGAAAACATCCTAGGTAGTAACACTGTCTAGGTATATCTTTATGCCAGAGTTAGGGCAGTTAGAATATCAAAAGCAAATCATAATCTGTGATACCTTAGATGATCATTTCCTACAAAGATATTTAAGTGTATGTATTTTGTAATTGCAGATAAAATTATTTAAGTGATGGAAATAAGTTTTGGATATGTGAATAGTTTATTTTTATTCACTGCTGTTTCTTTCTAACTTTTTAGTACCTTGCGATTCATGATAAGTATAGCACACCAACTCCCTGAATTGCTTTTTTCATTGGGAGTAAAAGCAATGAGAGGAAGCAAAGCATCTCTGTACTTAGTATACCCTATATACTAAAGGTATCTTAGCGTGGGGTATTTGAGAGCTAAGGTGATGTTTGCCTTATGTCTAAGCTAGCCTTACAGCAAAGTGAAGTACAGTGCACATGCACTGCACTTCCAAATGTTACTGAAGTCATATTCAAGAGAAAGTGCCACTGAGCCTGTTTTTTAACATGTACTGAATGTTTTTGGGGGGAGGGAGGGTATGTTCAGGGATTTCTGCCAAAATTGTGCTCTGAGTGGGGTTTTTGGGAGTGGGTGAAAATGGAGGTGCTTCAGGTATACCATCCAAAGTTAAGTTTTTGGTTTGGGTTTTTCTTCATTTCCCTGCTGATGCTCTGGACTGTTATAAAGGAAAATACACTTGCAACCTTAGTATCCAGGTGATTTTTTTTTTTCTTGTTACATTGTGTGTAAACATGTACTCACTTCAATGCACAAAGAGAAAAATAAATTTTTAATTGTACTTGTAAAGGCTCCTGGGTTTTTGTTGTTGTTGGTTTTTGGACAAAGCCTTGTCATTCTGGTTACACGTGGTTTAGGCGTTTCTGGATTGGAAAAATCTTATGTCTCTGAAGTTTAGTAGTAGTCTATCCGGTATTCTTTTTTATTCCTGTTCAATCACTGAGTTCTTTTGTTCTTGAAATCCTAATGCCCTGGAACTTTCCTCAGGTTAGAGGTGAGGGGAGAAATGAATTAAAAATTTAGATTTTTAATGGTGAAGATTCACTCTTTAAGAGTGAAGAAGACAGGTGCTTAACTTCTGAATCTGCAAGTCTCTACTGACAATGTGAAGATAGGTTTTTATATCTTACCTATCTGTGCTTTTCTTTCCCTGAGTACTTGATTGGTACCAATCAAAACCATTGTGGATTGTGTCCCTTTGTGCTGTAAACAATAATATGAGTAGTTCTCCGTCTGTGACTTTTTCTTTCCTTCTAAGAGTATGTGAAATATGAAAGTTATTGAGGATTATTAAACATGCATAACAAAAGTTGCAAGGTGAATACTTGTCCCTATGTGCACACAGAGGTTGTTTTATTCAGGAGTTTTGGAGGTTGCTATACTAGCTTATGTGCAGCTATGTACATAGTAATTTATGGTGCCATTAGCAAATAGTTGCTTCTCTCAGGTTTCAGCAGTACAATGACTCACTGGAATTACCTTGTATTTGACAAATATATAGGGAGAACTGTGAACTAACTGTAAATTCCATTAATGAATATGGTTCAGAGAGTCATAGAAAGGTTTGTGTTAGAAGGGACCTTAAAGACCATCTAGTTCCACCCCCCACTCACCACGGGCAGAGACACCTTCCACTAGAGCAGGTTGCTCCAAGCCCCTGTGTCCAACCTGGCCTTGAACACTGCCAGGGATGGGGCAGCCACAGCTTCTCTGGGCAACCTGTGCCAGCGCCTCAGCACCCTCACAGGGAAGAATTTCTTCCTAATGTCTCATCTGAATCTCCCCTCTGTCAGTTTAAAGCCATTACTCCTTGCCATATCCTTACTTGCCCTTGTACAAAGCCCCTCTCCAGCTTTCCTGTAGGCCCCTTTCAGGCACTGGAAGCTGCTCTAAGGTCTCTGTGAGCCTTCTCCAGGCTGAACAAGCCCAGCTCTCTCAGCCTGTCTTCACAGCAGAGCTGCTCTAGCCCTCGGAGCATCTTCATGGCCTCCCCTGGTCTCGCTCCAATATGTCCATGTCCTCCTTATGTTGTGGGCCCCAGAGCTGAATGCAGCACTGCAGGTGGGGCCTCAGAGTAGAGGGGGAGGATCGCCACGCTTCTTTTGATGCAGCCCAGGGTATGGTTGGCTTTCTGGGCTGTAAATCCACATGGCCAGCTCATGTTGAGCTTATCAACCAACACCAATATTAGGAAAGTAACAGTCATGTTCCAAATGGAAAACATTGCAAAAGTCTAAGTCACTTTTTTAGTTGCTATAAAAAAAACCCTCCCCCATTTTGCTCTTGGCTTTGAAGAAGGCATGCTATCAAATATATTAAATCGAACCCCACAGACAGCAGACTGCATTGCTTTGTAAAGCGCAAAACAATGAAAGGACAAAATCATTAAGGAAGGAAGGTACTATCTGGATTAATTGTTAAAGGTGTCAATTGACACTCTACATCACTTCTAAAAATACCACACCAACTAAATAAGAATGTTTTAGACATTTAGTTCATTCTGTTAATTTTAATATTTTTAGGAAGTAGAAGGTTTATAAGAAAACCTAATAAACTGGAATGTTACATTTTATGTAATTATTTTTCTAAATAAACTTGTAGAGGTTCCCAAATTTAATCTGCTTCTGCATTCCCACAAAGAAAGGCTGCAACAGCAGCAATTACCCTCAGAATACATATTTGCACAGGAGGCACTTGGTCACTTAGGCAACTCCCACATGTCAGAGATTATGCAGTCTGCATTAGCAAATATTCTTAATTAGAATTTAGATCTAGCTAGCCAGCTTCTTTAAATGACTGTGCTAATGAAAAGCAAGTGTTTAGCAGTCACTTGGAAGAACAGAGAACTCTGCAATATGTTGGGCATATTGCTGGATGCCAATGCTACTGATGTTTCACCACACTGATGACAAGAACCTCTACAACCTTGTGCTGTGTTTCTGTGGGTTTTAAATTATTTCATTAAAAACAGATCAGCTCCTGTGATCCTAACAGTGGAGAACCAGCTTATTAAGATATCTATCTATCTGTCCATCCATTCATCCCAAAGGTTCTTTAATGTGGAACCACTCAGCACTTCCTCACAAACAATTATGAGACAATGCTTGGATAATTACATTAAGATTACTATGGTAAGATGCAAAAATGATTTACATGAGGAAAGCAACAGAAAGAGCTAAAGAATCAAGACAATTTTCCCCGAGATGTTTGCCCGCTGGTTATTTGGTTGTGGAACTCGAGCTGTACTGAGAACTGTGGTGCTTTTAGCTGTTCACATAGCAGTTGTGAACACTCTTTTCTTGCCATTTTTCTTCATTAGAATTTTAGGGAGTGGATCTTGAAAATGTTTTTGCTACCTACGTTAAGCATCCACTCACAGGCACAGAAGTACTACCAATTACCTAGTGAAATAGCTGGTAAACGCTCATGGGGCAAAAAACAGCTGGGAAAATTCAAGTCTCATAATTTACCGTAAGATTTCAAGAACAAAACTGAAACAAATACCACCCACAACCTCCAAATCAGGAGTCCTTTATATTAGGGAGGTTATATGTTCCCTTGCCCTCTATAAAGAAAAAGGAAAAAAAAATCCCCAAACCAACTACCCCCAGCCCAGCCTAAGAACCAACCAACCCTCAGGAGATTCTCTATTTCACAAAACTTGAAGCAGGTCGCTTTGGAGGGATTTGTGCTATCATCTGAAATGGGAAATACATAGGTGCATCATAAAAACTGTAAGACAGCACAAATACAATTTAAATATTCTTTAAAAAAGATAAAAGAATGTTTGGCAACGCAACCAAATGCTGTGATGCTATCAAGCATTTTGGATGTGGGATGAGTTGTAGGAGTTCTCTGCCTTCTTTCTGGCAAGCCTTTGGGTTCTTCACACAACCTCCTGCCACTGCAGAGCTCTTCTACCTCTCAAAATATCCCTATAAAGAAGGCAACAAGGCAGAACAGGCAGATGTTTTCTTGCTACTGCTGTTGATAGAAAAGGCAGCTGAGACCCTCTCCTTATCCCAAAGGCAGCTTCCACCCTCTGCACTGCTGGAGCACAGAAGTCATGGATGTAGCTGGTGGAAGGAGAACACGAGTCAGAGGCCATACAGCGCAGAACAAGACTGGCCACAAAAACTGGGGCAAGATGTATCATGGACACTGACATATTGCTGTATCAACCCCCTCTAATGCTGGTTTCATTTAAAAGTAGATGTAGGATACCGCTAGAGTATCTTTAACTTGCTGCTTGATGAACAGCTTTTCAAGCTGTTGGTTGAGGAGAACAAACCATTCTATGATATTTCACTACATCTCAGTTTGGGATGATGTACATTTGTATCTGTTTAAAAATACCATTTAGGTTATGAAAATGAGGCCCAAGTGAAAGAAAAAATTTCACATCACAGGCACATATGAAATCCTAAACACCAGTGGCATCACATCCTACTCTATTCTCTTATCTGCAAGCGATGTTAATTACTACAAATTTCCCAACGATGTTTGTTAGTACCTCCAGCAACTAATTGACCTTTGCTTGCATATGAGCTTACATATTCCCTGTGGCATTCATCAACTCACTCTCTTCGGAAGATGTCTCATCATGTTGTTTCTCTGATAGGAAAACTGAAGAGAAGCATGTTGACATTTTGCCTATAAACTAGGGTTGACAATACGCAAACTAATCTTTATTGTAGCATGATGTATGGTCATGGCTAGAAGTTTGTAAGTGAGAACCGCTTGCATCTGCCTTTAAGTATATCAGAATATTGGTACCAAACACCAGAGGAGGAAATAATTTGATGGAAACTGTTTCCATTATTCTTTATGCCACTTCTTTTCGTTCTCAGAATAGCTAATGAGAGACTAGATGCATAGAATTACTAACTGCTACTCCAGAATAACTACTACTTCAGAATAATGACTTGAGGTCTAAAATATTAAACCAGTTATTTCTGAATTATTTATTCTTGCATTAATAAAGCGTCTCTCTTCCATTTACATAGGTATTTCACCAAGATGAATTTTAAAGCACTTGTCAAACTTGTAAGGATTTTAAAAAATGTAAAGGGTCACACATTTTATTGTTAACAGAGGGTGTTGAGAGAGACTGTCAACACCCTACACGGCATTAAGCTGTTGCCTTTGATGTGTAGGCAGCACCTTAGGTCTCAGAGAGCTGTACTGTAAGTGGGGGTCCATATGTTCAACCCATTTTGATGCATTCAGAGATCTTGGGCTAGCAGCATCCGTATGCTACATCCCAGCCATAGGAGGTAAAACATGCCATCTGGGTTTCTGTTCCTTCTACTTACCTTGTGCCATGGTCTCTTCACAGTAGCAGAAAGCCTTTTTTTTCTTCTATTTGAAATTATTTGTTAGTTTACCATGAAAAATCTGGTTTGACTCACTCTTTAATGAATTTTATTTCAGGTGTCCTTTAACAATCTCTTAGAAGGGATGAGAGACAGGAAAGGGTTTTCTGAGTCCAAAATGTGTTCCAATACTCACGGTATGACAGTAAACCAGGAGGTGCTTGAAATACCTTTATTAGCTAAGAACTCCATTTCTTAATTATAAAGTCTTACCTTTTCTATCTGTTCCCAAGTAAGCCTGTGAGCACAAATTCAGATTCAAGCAGATGCTGGGGTGCTAATAAGCTGAACACAGTCTCTTTATTGTGGAAACCACTTGCTGTGATCAAATCCAGGAATAAATCCTCGATTTTTAAGATGGGAGGTAGTTCCTAGGACAGGTGCCTCACAAAAAGTCACTTTTGATTTCCTACTCTTACTACTTCTCACTCACTGTTCAGGTTTTCAGATACTAAAGTACAATACAGACTAACATTTGTAGCCCTCACCAAAAGCTGCTTTATTCAGAAACCTGGCTTTGCTCTCCGAAGCCGAACTGTATTTCAGAACACTGTTTTTAACACAGATCTTGCACAGATGAGGTACATCAGCCCATGACATAGGAGCTCTGCTCATTCTGCGTGAGCGAGGCTTGCCAGAGCTCTCCCCCCACCTTATCGGCAGTACTGGGATCCCTGGCACCAGTGTGATGTGCATACAGATAAGGTGTCTCAAAGATCTTCAGTTTTGTGTAGCTCCTGTGCAGCAGTGTGTTCCTCAGTATGTTTGACTTCCCTGCCTGCAGAGCTGCTGCTCCTGCTTTCGAGGTCCCCTTTCCCCCCATCTGTTTGTCAGGAGTTTTGGAGGAACGTGAAGCCACAGGAGTCTTCTGTTCCCTGGAGAAACAATCCTGACTTTTTTGTGTGGTTTTATTTTCCTCAGCTTGCTTACTTGAAGACACATTGACTGCAGCGATGACTTGCTCCCACATCTTTTCCGCCTTCAAGGGGACCTGTTTGTGCTCAAATCTCAGCGTGACAGAACATACTGCATCGCTCTGCTGATACTTCTTATACATGTGGCATAGCCACAGGACAAATGCCCAGACCATATGCCCTATCCTTATTTAGATATTGCTGGAAACCTGAGAGTCTCCCTGTTGTTTCATCTCTCTCTGGGGGATGTTTTGGCAAAACATTGCCTGAGTCCTTGTGCTCTTTGCACCTTCTGCTTCGTTGCTGGTGGCTTGCCCAGTGCAAAACAATCTGGAGGTTTCCTTGATTGCTGTACCTTTTCCGACAGGCACCTGTCATTTTATTGTATGTGAAAAGCCTGCCTACCCTCTTGGATCTCATAAGCTTGCAGCTTATGCCAACATGCAAAGAGCAATTTAAATGTCAATTTCCTAAAGCTCAGTTAAGAAAAACATATTACCGCTTTCGCTCACATGTTCAGTCACTATGTGACCAACATGTTTGTATCAAGAGGAAGCAGTCGATTTACACAGACGGTGCAGTACCAGAAACAGCAGCCTGTGGTCTATTTACTACAGCCTTCAAACACATTGGAGTTCTTTTAACAAGGCGGCATTGTTTGCGGCACATGGAGAGGAATCGGGAATTGCAGGTTGCCGGTCTAGGAACTGTATCTGCGCTTCCCACAGTCCGCCTCCTTTCGTGCTGGGCCACGAACAAACCGCTGCCCGCGCCCCGGCTCTGCCGCCGAGCAGGGCGCTCCCTCCCGGGCGGTGACCGCCACGCACCGCGGGCGGCGGTGCCTGCCGCGGGTCCGCCCTGCCCGTGCCCGCCGGCACAGGGCTCCCGCCGCGCCCTCACCTGCCGCGGGCCGCAGCCGCCGGCCTCGCCCCGAGGGCGGCCCCACGGCGGCGGGGCCGGGTATGGAGCGGCTGCGGGTGGACGCGGCGGCGCTGGACGAGTACGCGGAGTACCGGCGGTGAGGGAAGGGCCGGGCCGGAGGGGACAGGGGCGGCGCGGCGGGGGCCGCTGGGGCGGGGGCCGGGCGCCTCCATCCCGGCCGTGGGGGCTGGCGGCGGCCGCTGCCCGCCCGCGGCCCGCGGCTTCTCCTGAGGCGTTCCCGGCGCCACTCCGCTCGCCTCCCGCCGCCCTGAAGCCGCGGCTGCGGTGTCCGCGGCGGCCTCGTTGTGTCCCTCCCTCTCCGCCCTGTATTGGCGAAGTCGGGAATGCCGTGATGACTCCATGAAGGTGGCCGGAGCCGCTCTCCGCGGGCAGGGAGCATCTCTCCGTTGGTGCAGCAGCTGCGGTGGAGAGGTCTCACACGGCAGCGCCCGCGCCTCGTCGGTGTGAAGGCGTGCTGCGAATGTGGCTGTCAGGAAACAGGGACTTCCAGGCACCATGAATTAAGTTTTATAGTGTATAAACATGTGCCCTTGCACCCCTGTGCGTCTGTGCTCATCTTGTCATCGCTCCTCTTGAAGAGCTGAGCAAAAATAAACATGAACTCAGGGACTGTAGTAGTAAGACAAGGGGCAATGGGTTCAAACTTAAACAGGGGAGATTTAGGTTGGATATAGGGAAGAAATTCTTCATTATGAGGGTGCTGAGGCGCTGGCACAGGTTGCCCAGAGAAGCGGTGGCTGCCCCATCCCTGGCAGTGTTCAAGGCCAGGTTGGACGGGGCTTGGAGCAACCTGCTCTAGTGGAAGGTGTCCCTGTCAGTGGGGGTTAGAACTAGATCTTTAAAGTCCCTTCCAAACGAAATGATTCTATGATTCTATTGAAATGTGGTCTTAATTTAGCTTAAGAAAATCTTGAGTAAAACACTGGAGTGGTATTTCTTACATAAGTAGTTACACACTGAATCAGTGGATGTCAGCTGGATTGACATGCAAATGACAGTGATCTGTTGGCACATCATTCTGGTGCTGCACAGTACTGGCAATGTACAAACTCACAGAAATACTCAACAAAGAATCACTCTGCATGTTTTAGCACACCCAATAAATAATAACTGAAATATTTGCATGCATTAATATACTAATCTTCAGTATAGGTAAGTGCAGCAATTAAGCGTGAATTGTATTTTACAGATTTTACTTATTGTCTTCAGTTGTCTCCATAAATCAAGAATTTGGATGCTTCTCTAGAGTTCCAGGTATTCAGTGACCTGGAATTTGAGTGTAGTGATAGTTTAAACAAATAGGCCTGTGTGAGGTGTAGGATACAGCTGGTATCAACTTTATCTACGGAAATAGTATGGTCTTCTTGCAAATCAGAAGCCAGCTTGAATGTACTATTTGTTACTTTTGTGGCAGTGTGGCTACCTACGTGGAGTTGAATAATCTTACTCGGACTAGACTAAGATTAGATAGCCTGGTAAAAATCCGCAGTAGGGTTAGGTTTAGATGGGTGAAATGACTTCCAAGAAGTCATTCAAAAGGCCCGAGGCAGAGCTGGCTGCTTACACAACGCTTGATGGTTGTTGCTTTTTCAGCTGTATGAAAAGGAGCTTCATAGTTTGCTTTATTTACTTTTTTTTTCCTTACAATGCTGATTTTCAGTCTGTCAGAGCAAATTTATTAAAACAGCATTTTTCACAAAATTTCTCTGAAGATCAGCTATAATTGTGTTAAATGTATATCACTAGAAGAGTATTTTGAAAGATGAGATTTTTTTCATTTACAGCAGATGTGTTCTTATATATTATTGAAAAAGTAACTTGAGAAACCTACTTTTATTGTCTTAATTTTGTTATGTGTTTTAATGCATGCTTAAAGAATTGTAGGTGATGATGATGGAGGAAAGCTCTTTACCCCTGAGGAATATGAGGAATACAAAAGAAAAGTAGTGCCAATTCGGTTACAGAACAGGCTGTACGTGAGCTGGAGATCACCAACTGGCATGGACTGTAAGCTTGTGGGACCAGAGACACTGTGCTTTTGTACTCACCGGTAGGTATCTCTTCTGCTTTTTGCACTGATGTAGTTTTAAAAATCAGGAAAATATAAGATATCTCCAGGTACACTGCAGTGCAGAATAGGCAAGCTAATTTAAGGTCTAAGGGTTGAGAAAATTAGGTTTTAAATCATAAGAACTGTTCTTAAATCTAAATCTCACTACATTTTTTTTGAGACCAAAATGATTTTTTTAGTCTTCAATAAATTCATCTTTAAGGCATGAGCTGTTATAGATCAGATTGATTCTGATCAATATCAGAATTCTGATCTATCAGAATGAAACATAAGGATCTGTGATACTTGTGTAATGAATGTAAAAGCACCTGATACTATGCCTCTAATTAAAAAGTAACAATTAACAGTAATTAATAAAAAGATACTTCAAAACAGAACTTTTAAGATAAATTATAAGCCTGTCAGTTAGTTTTCTGTTAAATACTAACGAAGTTATGAAAGTTGTTATTTTTACCTGTTTTAGGTATAAACAACACAAAACGGACTATGAAGTGATTCCCGAAGACCGTCCTATTTGTGTGCCTTGTAGAGTGAGCCGTTGTCCATGCCAGTCCTACCACTACGTGCCTCTAAATGGCACACAGCCCATCCGTTGCAGATGCAAACACTTTGCTGACCAGCACAGTGCAGCACCTGGATTTTCATGTAACTCTTGTAAGTTACTGATGGGCTCACAGTGTTCTCTGCGAGGAAACTTAACAGGAACAGCATTAGGGATCTGTATTCTGCTCAGAGTACTGAGTATGCGCTGCACTTGTCAGTGATGGAAGGATGTGACATGGGAAAGGAGACATTGCCTTTTGCACAGGAGGGTTTAAAACAACATCCTTAGCTTCCCCAAGTCCTATGAGGGAGTGTAAGTGTCTGAATGATTCGGTTAGGTACAGATGGAGACAGCCACCTAAAGTTAGTCGGTATAAAGCACCCCATTTGCAGTTTGTCACTTCCACTGCTGCACACCCATGACATTTTTCTACTTGAACTTGGTAGTTTGAGAGAGGGAAGTGTTGATCCCCCTTCCTCTGTTGCCTGGTTGAATATAACATTAATGTATTTTTATGCCTTTTCTCAACCCAATAGGAAGGAGTGCTCTGTTCTCAAATAGTGCTATTGTTAGCACTCTAACAAAGCAGTTTCTGAGCATAATGTGGGTCTATAAATGTAAATTGGAATGGAGATTCAAGCAAAAGTTTTGAGAAGGCATTAAGAGGAAACTTTTTGCTTCAGTTGTTCAAGCTGTTTTAATGAAACAGCAGTAATTATTAACTAGCGAAAATAAATAATGCATAAAGATGTTTTAGTTTGAAACCTCAAATTACATAAACTGAAGATTTTTTTTTTGTGCTAGAGTTTATAGAATCATGGAATGGTTTGGGTTGGAAGAGACCCTAAAGATCACCTAGTTCCAACCCCCCTGCCATGGGCAGGGACACCTTCTGCTAGACCAGGTTGATCAAAGCCCCATCTAACTTGGCCTTCCCTACTAGTAGTAAATTTATTTCATGAAGTGTGTCTAATTTGTACAGGAAAGATTGTAAACAGCTTTTGCTGGATGAGAATCACATCCCACAGAATTAAAACATTAAATATTTATATGACAGCCTTTCAGGAATTTGCTCTAAGTAATGTGAAAGTCTTAAATGTGCAGTTGGATGATTCAGACTGAATCCTTAAACACAGTGTTTCTAATAATAATTAATCACTACATGAGGAAGAACTTCGTTCCTGTGGGGGTGACTAAGCATTGGAATTGGTTGCCCAGAGAGGCTGTGGAGTCTCCTTCCCTGGAGACAGTTAAGAGCCATCTGGACGCAATCCTGAGCAGTGTGCTGTAGGTGACCCTGCTTGAGCAGGAAGGCTGGACCAGATGACCCTTGGTGGTCCCTTCCAGCCTCAACAATTCTGTGATTTCTGTGATTGACATTACGCACTTTTTCTAGTGTTTCTCAAAAATACTGGGCACTTCTGAGGGCTTTGCAGATTAAACAGAGAAGTGCAAAAACTTCCATTTTGGATTTGTGTTGATTTAATGTACTGGCATTAGTCTAGGCCAGTGTTGTGTAAATCTAACATGATAGGAAAATTATAGTTGAAAAAAATACTGCTGTTGCCCTTTATATATTGTACATATTTTATTCTGTATCCAAACACAGAGTAAGAGGTCTCTTACAGAGGAGTGCCCAAAAGTATAAGAAAAAGCTTTTCAGCATTCCAAGAATGTGATCCTTGAACATACTACACAAGACTTAAAAAATCTTTATTGGTGCTCTGCAAAATGAACTGTAACAGGGAGTTGGAAGCAGGGTAATGTGTATAATGAAACATGCAAAAATCAGTTCCTCAATTTCTTGTTCACATTATTTCTCCAGCAGGGCTTTTATGACAGTCTTAGCTGTAGCTAGGGCAGGTATCTCACTTCACTCTGTGTTTCTGAATGTCACATGTGACTTGTACAGCTATTTCAGTTACATCCTGAGACTTAAAAAAACCCTGAAAGCCAGCCTAATGCTACTCTTCTTTAGAAACCATTTTGCTGCTGCCACAGCCTCTCTTTACTACCAAGATGATTTTGCTAATTGTAAAAGGCATTTAAATTGTGATTTGTATCATAAATTGTGATTTGAAGTTTTCTGGCCATGCAACATTGACACGTGCTGTACACCTTTAGAGATAATACTGCCAGAATGCTGGCAGGTTGGCTGCTTTACCCAATGACAGAAATTTTGTTCTTCTCATCTTTTGTCAAGGGAGGGACAGAGAAGGATGTTACTGATGGCAATGGACACAAGTCACAACATAGGAAATCCAGTTAGATATTAGGAAAGAAATGTCTGCTCCAAGGGAAGACCAGTGTTGGTTCAGGCTGCTCTGAGAGATGGAATCTCTGTCCTCAGAGGTACTCAAAACTTGACTGAATGAGACCCTGAGAACAGACAACTCCTAAGGTCTAATCCCCACATTCATCCTTTCTTCTGTTTTATACAGCATTTTCATATAGCTGGAGGCTTTTGCAGTGAAAGAACACTACTTTCTGACAAGATCAGTTTAGGGAAACACTGTTTTGTCTGCAGTGAGGTATAAATTGTATTATTATCTCATTACAGTTATATTTTTGTTAATCAGGTTCCAAGTGTTTGGGCTTTCATAGTTGCTTTACCTGTGCATGTGGTCAGCCAACATATGCTCATGAAACAGTCGTGGAAACTAAAGAAGAGCGCTTAGCCCAAGGAAAGCCTGTGGGGCAGGATGTTCCTTATGCTGCCATGGGAGGACTGACTGGTTTTAGTTCACTAGCAGAAGGCTACATGAGACTTGATGACAGTGGTATAGGTAAGTGCAACTGGCCTGACGTGAAATTCTAATTCTCCAACTAAGTTGTCTGCAAAGTAGTAATTCAACATAGATTTTCAAAGTTCAAAGGCAAACTGGATCAATATGAGTAGGACTTAAGACAGATTTTTCTTCTACCCTGGCAGTCCTTAGGTGTGAAGAGATCACTGTGACCATCTTGTCCAACTTCCTGTAGTGAATTGATAAAAAACCTCTTTGTCAACAAGTCTGGTGTTCAGCCCAGTAGTTTCTGGTTGAAGTGAATCATATCTTTTAGAAAGATCTCTGTCACTTCTGTTTTTCTGTTAATATTTCCATGTTAGACTTATGTTAGTCCTTTAGCCTGATACTGCCCAGGTATTTCTTGGTTATACAGTTAAAGTTTTGGGGTTTTCTTTCCAAACTCAAAGGTTAATAGCCATTCAGCATCAAAAAGGTCATTTGTAGAACTTTCTGACAGGCATGTTAGTTGGCCTCAATACGTCTGCTGCTCTGTGATTTTGTGTCATTTAGTAGTTGTCACATTTTGTCCTGAAATGCTCTTTTACTGATTACTGCCATGTACTCATTATTTCTTTTTTAAATTCTGGCCTGTTTTCCTGGATTTGCCTGAAGTTTAGAAACTATAGTGTAGACATAGTCATTAAAGAAACAGAGTTTTTCATTTCTTTTGAAGCTATGCTCTGTTATGCTTTTGTTAACTGAAGTTTACAGGGTCTGCACTGAGTGTTGTAGATCTGAACCTGTAGCCTTGTTTTGACCTGTCATGTTCTTGTGCATTTCATTTTTGTTTTCATTCAACTTATTTTCCAACAGGGGCTCCTTCTGCTGAACATTTAGAATCCCCTGTTACCAGCATGGATCATCCATTTCTTAAAGCATTTCAGGGACCTTCTAGTTCTGCTCAAATCATCCCACAGATAGCAGGTGCTATGTTAGTAGGATAATACTGTTTTACAAGAAGTATTTAATATAGAATTAATTGGTTTTATGTAAGAGTTGAAGGATGCTTAGGGGCAAAATCAAAGTTGAAAATGAGTATCGAAGCCTTATTACGTGAAAAATTGTAGAACATTCATGTAGTTGAAATGCTTAAAATAACTTTTGTTACTGCTTGTTATTTTTGCTCATGATGAGCTTTTTAACCTTTAATGATTCCCCCTCCCCCCCCCCCGGAATTTGGTAACTTCCCCATTAATGGTGTCACTTATTCATTGGATCAGTTTTCTTAAATTTTTAATTCCTGCTAGAAGTTCATAAAATCTTGAATGGATTGTACGTATTCAGCACAATCCTGTGAAATTGCCTTCTGCCAGTAAGTCTTTTCTGCATGGAATTATGGATTGGTTATGCTTATTTTATGTCCTTTATTTAGTTTAAGAATTTAGCAATAAAACTGCTGAACTTCTCCAAGACTATTTATAATAGCTGCTAGGCTAGACTAAAGAGGTTACTCTGTGGTCCCAATTGCAGGGGTTTGTTACTTGCCTGTAGAAGCGAGTTGTCATTTTGAATCTGTTTTGCCAAATGTAAAACATGACTAATGGAATAGCAAGTATAATTAATGAAAAAAAGTGGGGTTTTGTTTTTGCTTTTATTTTTCAGGTGGTTCTAGTGGCACAAGGCAAGTTTCTCATGGAAAGTGTTCAGAACAAGATGACATGGCTTACTTTGAAAAATGTTATCAAGAACGGGCAAGTTACTACATTTATTGCTTAATTCAAACATGTTTTCACAAGAGGATATCTAAAAAAAGATCAATGCATGATTTAAGTGGCATATAAATGCATTATATCATTTGTTCTCTTCCTGAGAAAACACTAGCCACTTAAAGTTTTAAATACAATTATGAGCGATTGCAGGATTTCAGACGTCAGTCATGTCTGGGATGGCATTTACCTTAACTGAACAGATGTTTATTCAGGTAACTCTCCATTACTGTGTGACAAAAAGAAACAACAAAGCAGACTCACAGAAAGTCCCCTGTGACATTTAGGAATGTGTGTTTGCTGCCTCCTTTATAGAACTTTATGATGTTCTTTTCCTTATGAATGTCTGTGTAGTTGGGCTGAATCTGATTGTCTTTCATAGATGATCAGAACCACCCCTTAGAGGTGCCTCCTCCAGCCCACTATCTTAAATTTAAATGCTCTGCGGTGTAGGTTACTAAGATACTCGAATACCTGTTCTTTCCCCACATCGTCTCCTTAGCTCCGTCATCTCAGCTGGAAGCATGTCTTGACTGTTCATGAATTTTTTTGTAAGGCAATAGTGCATAATTAACTTTTAAAACCTTAACTGCTGTTATCCTTGCTGCTTGCAACACGGCATTTGTTAATGAGAAAGCTGATCTAGCTCTGTGAAATTTTAAATAATTTTCTTTGTTTTGGAAATCATCACAAAATATGGTAAGATGTTAAAAACGCATTATCAGTTTATAGAAGAAAACAAGTTATTAGCAAATCCAAATTGCTATGTTTCTTTCCCCCCCAAGATTTTACTTTCTTTGCAAAACGTAGTAGGAAACAAGCCTCCAAATATGGAAAAATGTTTTAAAATGAGTTCCTGTGTAGACCAACAACAGAATTGCTTAGCAGTGAGCTCATCCGTAGACATCCAAATCAGGACTGGGGCGTTGCTTCCTTTTGGCACTATTTCTTGAGGGGAAAAAAAAAAGGCATTTCAAAAATACTATTTTGTGTTTTCTTGCATTTTTGATAGCAACAAGATACCTTATGTTACATGAGAGGAAAAAGTCCATGCATTCCTTTTATATGGTTCTTCTAAACAGAATGTCATTCACTAATTTAACAATACTTGAGAACTGTTGCTTCTAAACCCAACAGATATATTTGTATGTATTAATAGTCTTACTACAAAATGGCAGATTTAAATGTATACGTAAATCAGAACATGCTGTAAGAGCCTGTGTGTAGAAAAAACAGGAGAGGAAGACATGACCTTGTGGGTCAGTGAGGAGACACTGGGATGGAGCTTTAGCATCTACCTCAGCAACAGACTTCCCCTGTGATTTTGTGCATGCTGGTTAGTCTAACTGTGTCTGTTACACACCTGTAATAAAGCTGCTTTACCTTTCATTGACATAAAGGTAAACCTGTGAACATTTGTGAGGCATGTTGGCCTTGAGGGATACATAAATACCTAGATTGCCATTATCATAGATAAAGGCAGTCTTGATTTGAATAGGGAAGGAGCTGCAGAGCTATGGCAGTGCTCCTTTGTCCTATGGTACAAAAGTAAGTAATGCTAGGTTGGGCTGATAATGATGTGTAGCTCTCTCCACTGCATATATCACTCTTAAAGTTGTGACTGGATGTAGAGATTTAATCTTGCAATATTAGCTGACTTGCAAATTAATACTTGAACCACTGTTGGTGTCTTTCTTTGTTACAGCTGAAAAAGGAGAAGGCTGCTAAACAGAGAGAGAAAAGTGCAATGCCATCAAAGAAGCCATAAGTTTAATAAAGAACTATTTATTATATGCCACAGTATTAATCGTTGCATTGAAGAGTATTTTTCGCTGCGCCTACCTGCATACTTGTATTTCTTAATTTCTTTATTCTGCTGGTTTGTTCTATTGCTGAAATGAATTTTTAATTATCTTGTTGTAGTAAAGTTGGTACTTTAATCAATGCACTTCTGATCACCAGAATTATTACATACATATTCCTTTGAGAATGGAAAATCATAGTTAGACATTTACAGAACTGTTATTGAAGATCTGAATATCTATGTGTATTTAAGTATAATGTTGTAGTAGGCCAAAGAAAATATGTCTTATTCTTAAACTTCTATGACACACTTTATTTGTAGAGTCCTTAGAACTCATCTTGTTCATGGATTTTTACTTGGTGGAATTTGTTCTGTCAACATTGACATTTTAATTTTATTTAAATACTTTTTTCCTATTGGTTTCATTGCCTTCACATAAAATTCAAACATAGCCTTCTTTTCTCAGGCTTCTCTAGGCTCTGTTCTTGCCAATGTATAAATATTTTTTAACATGTGAAGTTCTGTATGCTTGTAAACCCATTTCCACATGTACTTAGTTGTTACTTGAAGGGATCCTGCTTGTTTACCTTATCCCAGATTTCTGTAGCATGCCATCCATAACAATGATTCTATTACACTAAACTTCCAAAAAGATTAAATGGATATGCTAGTTATTGCCTGTAAACAAATAATTATATAGTGTTTGATACAAACATTTATCCAACAGGTAAAAGATACCAAGAAGGGAGACGAGCTTCTGTATACTTTGTCTATATTCACAGCTGTGGCAGCATATGTTGTATTAAAGGTAGTGGACAGGAAAATATAATATTTGGTAACTTTGTGTGGTGGTTTAAATCTGAAGCAGTACAGCAAGAACTTAGTACAGAGTAACTGGCAGAGGCTGCAGTTTAGGAAGCAAAAGCAGAGCCTGAGATCACTTTGTTAGTGTCCTTTAAAAAGAGAGTTGTAAATCAGTTTGTTGTTAAAAATACTTGAAGATGTCTCTTGGATTGAAGACTTTTCAGGTGGGATGTGAGTACTGAGACATTATAGCCAGACCTGGGAGTAGCTTACAAAGTTCTGATACCCATCAGAGAGAATGCTTCTGTGTGCTTGATGCCTGTATGTGCTTGATGGGCAGGGGAAAAGAGGCGAGATTGGAGGCATGTGGTGCAGGGCAGCCTGCTTTTTGTTCAGACACCAGCTGTGGGAGGGAAAGAGAGTTCTTAGGAGTGCATGCAGGTCGTACAGAGACTGATGGAGATGGCTGGAGTTCGAGTGAAGAGGGAATGGAAGGCTCAGTTGCCCAAATTGACAGATTAAAAAAGTCCATTTACCGTAACTCTGACCTATGCTGCCATTACTCCAGATGCTGATCTGAGAGGTTAATCTGTTACTTCAATTTAAATGCATAATATATCAGAGTGACTAATGAATGTTCTAAGAGTACCTTCACCTTTACATTCTACACTGTTTCATGCTGCTTTAACTTAACAAATAAAAACGTTAATTTGAGCTCCCTCTTCTGGTCCCAATAAGCAATAATTTCTACAGATCCTCTACTTGGTCTCGTAAGTAAATGGGGACTTCACAGTAGAATTACAAGAAACAAATATATAGAAATATATAGAAAAAATATTTTATCTCAGTCTTCAGAGAGATTAGTACAAGCTGAATAGCAGAAGTTTATTCTACTTAAGTATTTATCCCCATGGCTATACCCACTAGGGAATGCAGTTCCAGAAATGTGTGTATTTCAGAGATGAGGTTTCTCACAGCAAAATATTGTTGTAGACAGAGGTTTTAATAGTTACAAAAACCTTGTAGTTTGTGTTTCTATACTGATAATGTAACTTTTTACTTTTAGGAAATAAGATACTGTGCTTTTATTGACATTTTGAGTTAAAAATACTTGTGTCAGTTTTAAATGTTTGCTCTGACAAATTCAATCTTAAATACTTCTGTACTAAACTGTACTTTGATCATGGTAAACTGGTTTTATCAAAGAAAATTTTCAAAGATTTTATTCTGTGCTTAAACTTATTTAACATTTCCACTTAAGCGGTATGAAAAAAGTGACTACATTTATTTCATGAAATTTCTTTTTAGTTGGAAAACAGGTGGAATCAAAAAATTATCAACTGCATTAACCATTGCTTAGGAGTTTTGACCATTTTTCACCCATGTTGATGATGTCCAAGTAAAAGAAACTCACTTTCCTTACTAAAAGGCACATTTTTGACTTCTTGGTATTCATGTAGTACTTTTTTCCAGAATGTCTATATATACAGGAAAAACCAGGTACAATATATCTCATAATGTTGCTGGCTGTGAAAACTGGACACTGATGTCATATCTTAAGTGAAATTTGCACTTAACTGGAATTACTGGTTTTTTATCCTTAAAAACCCCCCAAAACATAATTTTGTAGGGTCAGAATTGCAACCTTAAATTCTATTGAAAAACCTCTTTATACATCTACTAAAGATGAATATTTCTGTAAAGGTAAAAGCAGAGACCAGATGCTTAACATTGGGTTTGTTTTCCTGAGAGCAGTCGTGAACTTTGAACATGGTATCACGGGACGGATGACTTATCGGTTCATCTGTATGATTTATTTGTGGGTGTGTATCTGTCATTCGGCTGAGTGCATTAACCATTTCTGAGCCTAATCCAAGGAATCTAGCATGGGGGAAGTGGTTTGTTGACGTATACAGGAGTGCTCCGAGCTGTTAAAGCCTCATTGCATTGGTCTAGGCAATACTTAAGCATTTCTCATTTTTTAAATAGCTGGCCTGCAAATTGATGTTTTGCATTGCTGTAACACTCCTGGAGTGTGGAGCAGCATCTTTTCATTACTTGTCCTATGAAAAGGCTTTGATGTACCTTGGCTATTTATGGTAGCACAGACTGGTCAGTGATCCCAAGTGGAGGGCAAGCGGCCCCTTCTCATTCTGTGCTTTTCTGATACTCAGTCCAGAACGCCTGTTTCAGGTTTGGGAGGAAGGGGAATGTGATGTGTGAATTAACAGCCAGCAATGGCATCCGTGCAGAATTACTTTGTCAAGTTGTCAGTGTCTTTACAACATGTTATGCCTATTAAACTGTTTGCAGCTCTCGTGTCTGTGTGTCCCTGGGGTCTCTAGTCATAGTTTTGTTGTAGCCACGCGGCCTAAGAGACAACTTTGCAGGTAGCAGTAGTGTTTTTTCTTAGCACAAACATAACTGAAACCACCACCACGGGTTTACTAGTCCTTGCACAGGTGTGACCTGTTTGGGGTGTTTTCATAACAAAAAATACTATGTTTGTCCAGAAGCCTACTCTTGCTTTGGAGCCCTTGGCATTTGTCGTCAGGTGGAGCTGATCATTACTTGCTTTACACTGGTTTTAGCACTGATTTTACATTTGCTGGTTGGCCCCAGCTGGGCATGAAGCCTATGGGCTACTTCAGGTATATCTTGAGGGAAAGCCCCGGTCTCAAGCCTAACACATCACCTGTGTAACACTGGCACCTGAAACTCAATAGTGCTTCAACAGTTTTCATTCACACTGTATGTGAGACCAAAATCTGAGCACAGACACACCACGCAAAGGGAACCGGCCGAACATGTCCAAAGGTACACGGCAGCCAGTCCAGAGGGTGTCGAGGACACAGGAGCCTCCTTGCTGCTGCTCCGTTCGTGCTTCAGAACAGCACACCCCGTGTGATGAGGGATGCATGCGGGCCCACAGTCACGGAATGCCGGAAAAGCCCGGTGCCTACAAGAGCCGAAGCGCACCCGCTGCCCTGCGCCCTGCGGGCCGGGTTCACCGCCGGGCAGGAGCGCGGGAGCAGCGGCTCCCCCGCCCCGCAGGCATGGGCGAGCGCGGCTGCCAGCGCCGCCGCTTCCCGCCCCGCGCCGGGCAGGCGCGGGCCGGGCCGCGGGGCAGCGCGGAGGCGCCGGGCGGGCGTCAGCGGCCGCATGCGCAGGGCCGGCGGCGGGCTCTGCGGTGAGCACGTGCGGCCGCGGCGAGCGAGCCGACCCTGCCGCCTGAGGTAGCGCCGGGGCCATGCGTTAAAACGCGTTTTTAGCTAAAGAAACGGGCGCGTCCCCAGTGGCAGGAGACGGGTGACGCGGTAGGAGAGCGGGAGCCTGCTGAGCCGTGAAGCCGTGGTGTTCTCAAGCCAGGGGCGCCTCAAGCGGCACGGGGGTGGGTGCGTGTTCCTCCGCGGCCCTCTGGAGGAGCGCCGCAGATTCCCTCTTAACTATAGGTGTCTTGTCCTGTTGCAGAATCTGTTGTCATGGACGGAGACAAGGAGCATGACAAAGGTACTGTGAGGTGGTGTTTAAAACAAACAAACACAGAATCTTACGCTTGAGAATAATTTCTTGTGTTTTTTTCTTTCCCCTCCCTCAAGTTGAAGATGTTGTGGGCAGCCACGTTGAGGATGCTGTAACATTTTGGGCACAGGTGAATTCAAAGAACTATTTGATTTTAACTGAGGTGTTTAATGTTACCCCCTCCTTTCCCCTGAATGTTACTATAGAAGTGAGAGTAAGCGATATCGTTTCATGTTTGACAAAACTTAATTTAGATTTCAGAATTGCAAGTATTGTTGTTCCCTTTTAAACTGAAATAAGTTTTCTTTTGTGAAATGTCAAAAAGAATTGTCCATCCATTTGGATGGTTTTCATGAATGTTTGTTAGGGACAAAAGCGTAAACATAGGGTTAAGCTCTCTGCTGTTGTCATAAGAATGCTGTAGGAGGCAGCTGGAGCCCTGCTGGGGGTGGAACCCCTATTCCAGCTGAGCATCTGGGGCAGTTTCAGTGAAGCCTGACGAGGAGCTGGCTAGGAGGTGCTGGGTCCTTTAAAGTTTGGTGTAGATGGGCGGGAGGATGTTGATGAGGGGAGTGAGGAAAAGTAAAAAACCCAAACCAAAGAACAGTTTTTATTAATATGGGGGTGCAGCTGGGAGAGGGGAAAATCCAGAGTGAGTACCAAAGCTTGCCTTTCCTATTTGGGCTGCTGGCTAATTGGGGTGTAGTCTTAGTCAACACCTCTGTGCCTTTGAGCAGCTGGAGGAGGTAATGCTGCTTGTTAAGTCCCTAATAGAAACTTGGGGAGGGGGGCCAAACTTTACTGGTTATGTTAATGGAATAGCTTCTTCTAATAAGGGATTTTTAGATGTAGTAGTCATAGATAATTCTCCTTTAGGTTCTTCCCCTGGCATTCTGAGACTTAGTCACAAGGCTTTGTTTAATTTTGTGAAGTAGCAAAGTTAGGAGTGTACTTTTAGTGTTAACAAAATGTTTAGTTGCACTGGTGTTTTCTTTCCTGCTCTGAGCTCTGCATCGTTTCCTTTGAATTATGTGGAGAATACGTCTAATAAATGCTGTGTTACTGGAAATGACCCAGTTTTAAAGTGCTCCAGATACGAAGTTGTAACTGGAAAGAGACTGCTTGCTCTCAGGCAAACCAAAACCCAAGTCAGACATGTAAGGAGTACAAGGGGTGTGCCAAAGCTGTTGTCTCCTTGTATTAAGGAGAGAAGGAAAAAGAACACCAAATACGTACTAAAATCTGTGAGTAAGGATCGATAAGTAAGATCTGTGTACTGCTTGCAGAAGCTGGTAATTAAACTGTTAAAACCACACATTGCAAACTGTTTCTCTGAGGTATGTTACCTGCCCTGATCTGTTCCATTAATTTTTGGAAGAAAATGAGAGCAGGCTTACAAACACAACTTTAAATCATGAAGATGGAAAGCTTAAGGTGGGGCATTACTTGTCTCAACAGCAGTGCAACTGTTTTGATTTAATTTTGGGCTGTTATGAGCCATCAAGCATCTATTAAAAGTGACAGTTAATAACTCGTAATGCTCTCTCTCACACTTCTTAGAATGTCAGTAGATGTAATGACCTCTTGAAATTAAGTTGTGAGCTGGCAGAAGCTTGTCCCCAGGCTAATGCAGTTTTTGGCAAACCTGATTTTAGTAAGGTAAGTAGGTTGTGTATGTGTGGAGATTGTTTTTCACCTGGATCTAAAAGCCTTAATTCTGTGCCACCACTTTCTTAGGTATTTTCTTGATCTTTGATTATGCTGTCGGTTATATTGTCTTAAGATTTCCTGAAGAACTGTTGGCTTTCCTAACAAAAGAAAATGCTAATTTGTGCGAGCAAGTTTAAATATTTCTGCATTTCAGTTAATTATGTGACCATACTGTTGTTGTGTGTTTTTTTTTTTTTTTTAACACTTGGAAAACACTACAAGAAGGTAATATGCAGAATGCTGAGTTCTCTTTTGTTGTCTCGTATGTGGGTTATCTTTAACAAGAGAACAGTGCTTTGTCAGAGAAGTGATTCTTTGCTCCATATCAAGCACTGCAGAAGATCTTGCAGTAACCTGTAATGTTAAATGTGCGGGACAAAGTACTATTAAGAAGATAACAAGGACATTTAATAGCAGTTCTATGACAAGCATACAAAGAGTGATGGCAACTTTAGGTTTTCTGTGTGAAGTACTGATGGCTATTGCAGAGTAAGGTTTAAATAAAGTGATTCGTATGGTGTGTGCAGGTAAATGACCTACATTCCTCTTGGAAAGGAAGAAAACACGCCAACAGCAAACCCAGCATGTTTGTGGTGTGACTGGCCTGTTCCTTTGTCGGGCTTTCTAAGCTGTCAGTGTCCATAAAATGTAGCCACACACTAACAGAAAAGCTCCAGGAATCTGCTGTGTAAAATGTTGGTGTTTTCTAGCTGCAAAATTTTCTTTGAGCTATTGATTTTGGAGTAGAGAAGGCTCAGGGGAGACCTTAGAGCAGTCTTCTAATACCTAAAGGGGCCCTACAAGAGAGGTGGAGAGGGACTTTTTACAGGGGCATGTAGCGACAGGACAAGGGGGAATGACTTTGAACTGAAAGAGGGGAGATTTAGATTAGACATTAGGAAAAAATCCTTCCCTGTGAGAGTGGTGAGGCGCTGGCACAGGGTGCCCAGAGAAGCTGTGGCTGCCCCATGCCTGGCAGTGTTCAAGGCCAGGTTGGACAGGGCTTGGAGCAACCTGGTCTAGTGGGAGGTGTCCCTGCCCGTGGCAGGAGGTTGGAACTGGATGAGCTTTAAGGTCCCTTCCAACCCATTCTGTGATTCTATGATTGTTATGAGAGATAGGATATCAAATGCATTACTTTGTTTTCATACTGCTGTTGGGATAATCATAAGAGAGTGTGAAAATAAGATTTGTAGTGTATTATAAATACCATTTTGAGGCATGGTTGTATTTTCAGTATGCTATTCATGATCTTTTTTCTCTCATTTCCAGATTTATGGTGGCTGTTTTTCTGAAGATAGATGTTGGTACAGGTGTATGGTACAGCAAGTGATCAACGATGAAAAGGCAGGAACTGTTTTTTTATGACTTCAGTCATGTATCAGTTCTACATGTGGGATGATAGGAATAAACGCAGCGCCTTCTCTATTTGAAACTTGCTATGTGAATGCCTATAGTGAATATACACATGGGACACAAATTCATGTGACCTGTAATTTTGACAAATGCTGATTAAAAAGACTGGCAGAACATGATATGCTTGCAAAGGGCTGTTTGTATCTCTTGATAAAGAGGTTCACGAGTGGTAGTTAATGTTGTTAAGCAATCTAATTTAATTTCGGAACTTCTGAGTGGTGAGAATGGCAGCCACCTTGTGACATGTTAGCACTGATGCAAATGCTGTTAATAAGCATTAGGTGACTGATACAGAAGGCTAGTAGTTTCTGTTTAAAATTATAATATCTGGACAGGTTGGTTGGCTTGGAAACATGAGATTAGATATCTGTCCATTGAAGAAAGTCCTCTATAATGCTTCTTAATTGTAGCCCTTAGAGGGCAGGGGGGAAGCCATCAGAGATCTGTTTTATTACTTTAAGTTTTGGTTTTGTTGCTAAGCTTTTAGACAGGTGCCAACATTAGAGATTTGTCTGACTTGGTTCCTTCCTCTGAAGGCTTAGCATGGAAGATTCTGATCTCTGTAACATGCGCATGAGTTGAAATGCTTATACTCCAGTAGTTATTAGTGCACGTTTCTGTAGGAGGTGTGTGTGACCTCTGCTGCTTTATATTTTATGTTACTGTTGCAGTGTCAGGTATTGTACATAGACTATGGAAATTCTGAGGTTCTGAATAGATCAGACATAGTGGAAATTCCACTGGACTTGCAGTGTCCGAGCATTGCCAAGAAGTACAGACTCCAGGGACTGCAGATACCAGCTGATCAGAATGTGAACATGTTTGACGAGGTGAGTAACGTTCTGACGCATTTAGATGATGGATCTGTAACAGATGCTGCCAAATATCAGCACAGTGTCACCAGAGGAGTCTTCTAAAAGCTGGATGTTTAATTGTGAAGGCAGGGTGTGCCGGGAAGGACAGTCTGACCTGTTGACCGGAACATACTCTGTAAACTAAAATGGTTTCATCAAAAAATGTTTCAAGTTGTGCTGGGGTGTGATTTTTTTTAGAGTATGCTTTTGCCATCTTCAGAGCCTGAGGTCGGTTTCTGACCGACCTGAGTTCTCTCTGGTGCCAAGGAAACAAAGTACCTCTGTTCTTTTCCCTTCAGAGGCAGAAATACTTCCCTTGGTCACAGAACCTGTGTTCAATTCACCTGCATCTGTGAGCTGCTTGAATGAATTTCTAAATGAGTAGTTTCAGTAAGGTAGATTTCTGTAAGACAGATACACATAATAATTAATTTGTTGCCATATTCCATTTCAACTTCTGGACTATTTATTGAAAGGCTGTTAAAAATGTAATAATTCTATTATTTTCATATTATTTTGTGTAACACTGTTCCATAGTTGGTCTGGTATCCTCTAAAAGAATTGCATAACCCGATTGCCAACTTCTCTTGAGGGTTGATGGGATGTTGGACTTGTGTCACTTATAAATGACACTGAATTCTTCAAAGCTGAACGTTGAGGGGGAGCTGTTGGTGTTGAAGTTTTGTCTGGAATTGACAGTGACTAATGAGGTACAGTTGTAGAGATACAGCATTGTTTCAGAGTAAATGTGCTAAACACAAGCTTTGCCTGTGCAGCTCTTTGGGTTTTGGTCTTAAGCTCATCTTCTTTTTCTAAGAAGACTGGCTGGTTTTAGCTGGCAGTATGCAGAGTGTCCAGTACACAACTTCACTGTATTTTGTTTTACAGGGGAAGAAGTTCTTGAGCAGCCTAGTTTTTGAAAAAGAAATAAAAATACATCACAAGGCCAAGCTCGAAGATGGTGCCATCATTGCCCAGGCAGAATATGAAAAGATAGATATTGGAGAAGAGGTGGCCAAGGCAGGGTTTGCTGAAAGATGCCCGTCTCCAGGATACACTAAAGAGGCAGAAGAGAAGAAAGCAGATGTCATGCAAATACAAAATCGGAAGATAAAGATTTCAGTTCCGCTGTGGTTAAGCAGGTCTGATCACACGATGCGCAACTCCCCAAGAGGGCGCGTTGAGCAAGGACCTGCCGGTGCCAGGAACTGGAATTTTCCTGGAAACCGGATGTTTGCCCCAAAGTAAGACAGTGAGATGTCATAGAAAACTTTGTGTGAGTGACCTGATCAGCTTAGTTGCTGGGATGTGGGTATATGGAGGGGGAAGTGAGTACCTAAAATACAAAATTCAATTTCTGTCTTTCCAGCATCAGGTAATACTGGTACTCAATGGAAGGGAATATGTGAGTGTGTGTGTGTGCAAACACATGCTGTGGTGGTGGGAATTAGGACTTTAATCTGTAGGAAACTGTTCATTAGTGTTGTTGCTGGTTGGATAGCTTGTTCTTCCTCATTTATTTTCCAGAGACAGACTATTCATAAGTATCTTAATGCAAGATTTTGAAAAAGAAGGAAGGGGTGGCATCGAGTAAGCAGAGATGATACTGGAAAGCTTAGTTGAAAGTGGAGGTTGCAGGACATGAGGCCTCTAGCAGATTCTGCAGTGATAGGCAATGGAGTAATGTTTGTTTTAGCATCTGAGGAATTTACATATGCCTGTCCTTGAGGCTTTTTGTAGCTCCCCTATTTATTTACCTCTATTAAAAAATTGGTGGATGCAAATGTGGAATGCAAAAGTACACTTACCGAGCAGGCAAACATGTTTTGGTGATTTGTTTGTGTAGGAATGTAACAGTGTGTGCTTACAAGAAATAAAGCCAGCTATCACAGTTTGAAGTCAGCTTTAGCGGATAACGGTTTCTCTGCACCTTGTAATTACATTGACAAGAGGTGGTGGTAAGTTGGCAGTTACAGTTGTTGTCAGAAATCTTTTTAAAGAGACTTGTCCTACAGTTGCTGGCATTGCCATGGCAACAGGCTGCTGAGAGAAATGCTTGTGGGTGGGAAAGATGGTACTTGGCGTTCAGAAAGTTGAGAGGGTGTAAGAAGTATCGTTCTCCAAAAAAACTTGTTTAGAATTTGCCAATGTTCCCTAATTTGAGCTTCTTGAACATTTTAATGAACCACCTGAGGGCATGTCCTTCCGCATCCCAGCATGGTATCCAAATCTGGTGTAAATTAGATCATTCTCAGTGATATGGTTCAGTGGTGGTCTTGGCAGTCCTGGGGTAATGATTGGACTTGGTGATCTTAAAGGTCTTTTCCAACCTAGTTCATTCTATGATTTAGGCAAGTCTATATGTTAACAAATACTAATATGAAGTGAGGTACCTTCAAAAGAGTCTGAATTTATAGTGAAGTGCCTCAACCTGAGTTATTTGATGCTGTGTTCTGCCCTGCTTTTTGAGTTACAGATAGGCTCTGAATCTAATTTTTAAAAAGAAATAGCTTTTTCTTCCTTTCTTTTTTTGTGGCTCACAGTGTTGAGATACTTCTGTGCACAAAGCTGTCCTGACCAGCCCAAGCAGCTGGATTCTCTATTCCATTTCTGTATGTTCTGGTGTCCTTTAACTTTTGCACATTGCAGGCATTTTTGGGGTGGTATGGCTGTGAGGGAAATGGAGAAAGACAGATGCTAGAATGCCACCAGAGCTATGCAGATGACGATAAAGTTTGGGGTCTAGTGGAGCTTTGGTACTGTACAGTACTGTCACAGTGCTCGGACACAGATGGCTTCACATCACTCAGTTATACTTTCAGGGCATAGATCCAAACCACTAACGTGAAAGTGCTTTGGCTTATTTAGTAGGTAGAAGACTTGAATTACAATGGACCTTGACTTTTCTGGGTCTGCAGTGTGGTATCATAAGATGGTGGTGTTTGTTTTTTTTGGGTGGGAAAGACTTGAGTTAGTGACTGTGAAAATTATATAAAGAGTTGTCTTCAGATGATGTATATTTTTGCTCAGTGTTGTGTAACAGTCTTTGTAAATGGCATGGAGAGGGGTACAAATTCTGAAGAGGTAAAGCGTGGTTGTATAGGTGCTTCTATAGACTTTTTAATGTGGTGGTCTGTGGTCGTTACTGAAATTACAACAGCAAGAATGGATGCACGTTGTAGGGTTTTTGAATTTTATTTTTCTTTTTTTTTTTTTTTAATTACTTAATTCTTCTTAATTCATTTTTAAAAGGGAAAAGGTGCTAGGTTTCACCTCAGTGCCAGACACCAGCTTGGCACAAGTAAGACCAGATCAGAAGCTGCCCGAAGAGAAAGAAGTTCTGAGAAGGGAGAATCTAGACCTCTTGCAGAGGCAGAAGGAACTAGAACTGAAGGTTCAACAGCTGAAATGTGAGCTTCAGGTATGTGAAAGTGTGAAGGGGGACGCTTCTTTCCTTGTTGCAAGTGTTCTCGACAATACTTCTGTCTGATAGTTTCATCGTACTGTAGTTCAGCAGGGAACTGCCCTGGTGCAGGGAGGAGAGGCTGTCAGTGCATGTTAGCATGTGTTTTGCAGTCCAGGCTGGACCCTCGCTCCCCTTCGTGTATGTACTGGTTTGCTACTGTGCTTGGTGCAGCTGCTGCTTTGGGTGTAGGCGTTCAGTTTGAACATGGAGTTTCGTGATTAAAAACATGTTTGTATGTAAGAATGTAATCCTTGCCTTCTTTTCACTTGGAGGGAAAAACAGCTTTCTGTGTGTTGGGCTGAAAATTCCTAAGCATCACAGAATCTCAGCAGCTGTGGAATTCTAGGCCTGGAAGTATTTCCTTAATTGCTCTGTGATAGAGAAGGTGTTTATATTTCTTTTCAGGGGAATTTCCTAGCACTTTCTGAGAAGCACAGTTCTTAGTAATAGTTCCTGATAGGCTTAAAAATGTCGAGATTGGTTTTAAATGTGATAAACAGCAGTAGTAAAAAGAGATTGTGTGAAAGGATGTTACGTTTGCATGAATTCAGAAAAAATGTTGTGCAAACTCTGATCCTTACAGAAATGAAAGGAAAATCTGCCATTGTGTAAATCCCTTTGACACCCCCAAACCTGAACTTGCACACAGCTGTTCCCCTTTTCTTTCTTGTGGAATAAAACTACTTATAACCAGTTTTGCTACTTGGTTACCTTTACCTAGAACACCTCTGTTTCTACATATGCTAACCTGTCATTGCACAGATTCTCCATCCACTGAAGACAGGATGTTTGTGCACTTTTATGCAAAACAATTTAATAAGCAACAGAATGTATGTCTGATTTTTAAAAAGAAATCTAAGAAAAAATAGTTGAATGCAAGGAATTCTTAGAAGCATTTCTTATGCGTAGTATGAAGATTTTGTTTTTAAAAGTTTCCTGCAAATTTTAATAACAATTTTGTGTTGAATGTAAGTAAACAGCTTTAATATAAACGGTTGTGGTTATTTGAAGTAAGAAAATACTTGCTCCCTGCTAAAATTACTGTGGTAGGCAATGATGTGTTTTAGAAGGATGATGTAGGGTGGTGGCTTTGAGAGATACATAAAAAAACCAAACAAAGCACCCTGCAGTCATGAGACTTTGGATGCTTACCTGCAAATACAAAATTATTTAAATCCTTCTTGGTTTTTTGTTTGTTGGGATTTTTTTTTAATATAATATGTGGTGAGTCTGAAAGGTTAACAACATTTAAAGACTGTTTCATTACCTTAATGGGAGTTTATAAAAGCATCTCTGTGGTGTGAGAGCAAAAGCTTTTAAATTTAGGTTGCCCCTTTGTCCCTTGAGGAATATAGCCTGATGTGGTGTGTGGGCTTTTTTTTGGGTCAAAAATATTCCTTATTTTGTCTTAAGAATATTCCTTGTAGGAAGGTCAGGATGGTTGTACATAGAGCGTTGTAGAACAGCAATACTTGTTCTGCTGCAGCACTTTGAGGTATGGTAGTGATGGGAGCAAGGAGTTTAATGAGGTCCTGGACTTGATTTCCCCCAACTAATGGGTAGGAATTTGTCAGCAAGGGAGGAAAAACTTGCATGGTACCTGAAGATTTGCTAGCAAATGGAGGTAACTGAAGAAACACACTTGAACACATCGATACTGAAATGAGGGAAAGGAAATGAACCATTAAGAACCTTTAAGAAGCTATTAAAATAAAATTATTCTCATTGGTTTTCATGTCTTTCTGGGCATTTTGTTAGTGTTTTGAAGAGGGCCAGTTCTGCGAGTGTGCGTGCTTGCGTTTATGTGTTTATCTCTAGTTTTCAGAAGTCTAAATTGTGGTCTGCATGTTAGTACCTCTGCCTGACTGTTTTGACTGTTGGTCTGTCTTTACCTCTCTTTGTTGAAACACTGCTCCGAAAACGATAAATAATTCAGAAAGAAAAGGAACTGTCCAGGAAAACTGCTGAAAGTTTTGAGAAGACCCTGAATACTTACATAGGAACGAAAATGAGAAGTTTGGCTGCTAAGGTGAAGGCACTGAAAGAAGTTAGGTATGTTGTTTTGTTTCTGGTTTATGGTTTTCTTCTTCCCCTTCCCTCCCCCAAAATAGTACTATTTCTCATTGCCCTGCTAAGCTCTTGAAATCATGCATTTCATTTGTTAATTTTCTAAGAAAAATGTAGTGTTATCTACAGAGGGGTGTCTTTCCCAAAACCAAGGCTGAAACCTGAGCTTTTTGGAAGCTCACATTGGAATTTGTGTTTTCTGCTTGTCAGTGTTTATCAGATTACTTCGGTTCACTTCTGCTCCAGTACTGTAGCTATTGCAAGAAAAGCTCTCAATTCCCTCTTCAAGGAAGATGCTAATTAGTAAATGCAGCTAGGTGTTAAAAGTAACTGCTTAGTCAGAGTTCCTTGGGTGTCTGTATTGCTGAGAGGTGTATCTCTCTGAGTAGCACAGCTTATCTTTCTAGATTTAAAAGAAGAGACAAAACTGCAGTGAGACAAAGACTTGAAATAGAAATGACCATCAGCTCCTTTAAGAAAGAATGTAATATATTGGTATATATGTTCGTGGAAGATGAATAGGACAAAAGGGAAATTAAGAGCAGGAGGGAATTTTCATGTAAAGCCTTGTCAGTTTTGAAGTATAGAGAATGTATTCTTGGTCCTTCCTCCTTCCTGGGGGAAAAAAAAAAAAGATTGAACAGCTAAATGAGACAAATTGCTGCTGCTACCTTTTGAAAGAAACTGAGTTATTAACATGGCAAAATATTTTTTCGTCTGTAACAACTTAGGCATGCAAATAAGACCAGTCATTTTGGGGAGCAGCTCTCGGAAGCCATAAAAGTGGTTACAGAAGGATGTCTCACTGTTCCATGTTCCTTGGAAAAACTGAAGAAGATTTGGACAGAGTATGACTTGGCTCAAGAGAGGATTCAGTTATGCACAAACGTGGTAGGTTGGAATTATTTTTTTCTTGAGCTAAAATTTAACAGCTACTGACAAGGTATTTTAGTCTTGTAAGTGTAGCTAGATAGCTGTGCAGCTGCAGTATCTGTCTTCAAAACCTTTTGTTAAAGCAGCATGCCGCTCCTTAGTGTAGGCTTCCCTAGCTTGGGGAGGGATAGAGAGCGAGGTATGCAAATGTGGTTTTGTAGAAAGATGGACTTGTGCAGGGGAAAACTGCCATCTAGTGTAACTTCTCTGTAAGCACAGGTCTGAAAAAGCCTGTCTGTGTTGGTAAGGATGGTTATGTACTGCATCTTTCGTGTGCGGTGATGCTGCTTTAGGAACAGGAAGGTTCCCTGGTCTGTGGCAGGCATTGTGATAAGGCAGGGAAGAGATGGCAGTTGTGTGTCTGGGAGAATTAAAGTGTTTTGACTATTTTGAGGTATAACCTAAAACATTTTAAATGCGTTTGCTGAAGTAATATTGCTGTATTCCACTTTATTCATTTTGAAAGGTTTTGGCGAGTCAGGTAGGTACCTTGTCTGATATGAATGTAGGGTTCTTCTCGCATGCACAGAACTAATCCTGCCAGTCACCCAAGGGAAACTTTCTTTTTGTTTCTAGAAAATTGCCTTTACTTTAATGATCTTACTGCAGATAATGAGTAGGGAGTTGACAGGCCACCTGATCTTCCTGCCAGAAGGCAAGGAAAAAATTGGTAAAAGGACTTTTATTTTTTTTTTTTTTTTTTTTTTTAAATTATTATTATTACTATTCTAAAGCATTCTTCTCCAGCAAGAAATCTTCTGCAGTCTGACTTTGTGGATAATCCAAATTCTAATTTGTGTAATACAATCAAAAACTGCAGGACAACTAGGACTTTTTAAGTTTACAGTCGCTGCTAGGACTTCTACTGTGATCAGCAGTCATGCAGGAACTGTTTCTTTAGTTGTCTGATAATGTCATATCTTTACACTGTAAAGGATGCTGTGTTTATGCAAAGTGGTCATGTCATAGAATAGTTAGGGTTGGAAAGGACCTTAAGATCATCTAGTTCCAACTTCCTGCCATGGGAGGTTAAAAACAAACTTTGCTTTTTCATCCATCCCTAGTCAGGCATGTATTGTGCTATTCAGACTTTGCAAGGAATAACGTTTTTTTGTATCGCCTTCCACATTGTGTATGTGGTGTCTGGGTGTGAGTTGCTGACTTGCTTTTCCTTCTGCATAGGATGAAATAGATGAATTTATTAGCAAGAGAGATGAGGTGCAGCAGAACTTGTATTCAGCAGCAAAAGAATTAATTTTGGAAGTGGATCAACTGCCCCTCTCTGAGCGCTCAAGAACGTTACAGGTAAGGAAGCTGCTCTTATCAGTATTGATTCTGAAAGGCTGAGAACCTGTGGAGGGTGTTTCTTAAGTGTTAAACTTTTTATAGTTGGAGACCTTCACAGCAGCAGGTGAAGCTTTAGATGACACTTCCAAGTTATGTCGTATATCTGACACTTACAATTAAAGTTAATGCAGTTATCCTGTGAATTATGGCAGTGGGTTTTGTGGTTTGATTATATGCTTTCCTAGCCCTTTCTGTGAAGGTGGCTGTGTAGTTTGGACTAGTGTAGCAAAGTGTAAACAGTTTAAAGCCTTTTTTCATTGTGAGAGTTAAACTCTACAGGAGCACATCTTTATACCAAGAATTTCTGTCCCTCTCAGCCAACCCAACAACAAAAGATAGGGAAGTAGATGGGGAAATATACTCTGTAGAGGCAGCAAGAACTTTTGAAGAGGACTTTACCAATTGAAATATTACTAAGGTGGTGTTACTGGCCTTTGCTACTAGAAATAAATTCTTTTCTTCTTTTTAACTTGAGAAATATGACTTGCTTTTATTTTGACTATGCAGATGTGTGTGGAGAGGGGAAAAAGGTTGGCAGTAGTTTGACAGCTTGTCTGTATCAATTCCAGCAATGTATTTGTCCGCATGTGCATGAGAGTGTGTTCTTAGGAAAAATCACTAGGGTTACAGGCTGTGCATAAGTTTGTGTAAGGTTGGAACAGCTAATAAGTGGAAGCATTCAAATTTTCATGGAATTACTTACTCAATTTCTAATGGAATTATTTTTTCAATGTAATTAAAATGTTTTGATACTTATTTTTTGGTTCTAGTCTGATACACAGATTGGTGTTTAATTGGAAAAGAAACTTGATGGGTAAGGATTTCATGGCATTTCATGGAAAGCTGTGGTGTAGTGTTGTGTTTTTCTGTTTTGTGGTGGTTTTGGTTTTTTGGTGTGTGTTTAAAGGTTATGCTGTGCCAATCCACTAGGTGGTAGGCATTAAGCATCTTCTAGATAATTGTACTGCAGTGAAATGGTAACAGTGCTTTGAAAATATTTGAAGGGGTACTGAGATGCTGTTAGGTGTGTTAAGCGAATTTTGGGCTTTAGCTTAGCAATGCTGATGATCCTCCCTTCTATTGGGAAAACTATTTTGATCTAGCCTCTAAATGGGAAAATGAAATAAGTATTTACCAAATATCACTGAGAACCTTGGCTGCAATTTTATAGAGCTGAAGAGGTCATGCTATGCTGTCTTAGAGAAATGAGTGTTTTTCCAGTGTCTCTCAGGAGAATGGGAGCTTGGGGGCTCACGCTCCCCTCACTGAGGCTCTGTATTGCAAACCTCGCTTCTGCATCACATATCTCTTCTGACTTGTTTTGTGCCTTCTGGTGACAATTGTTTCTGGCCTAAAATGCAGACAAATTCAAACAGCTTCAGCCACAGCTGGGTGCAGCTGGCTAGGTGAGCTCCATGCTTCCCAAGTGATAATGCACTAGTTAAGAGGAAAGCCGAGAGTGTGGACATACACTTAAGTTACTCTAAAGCGAGCTAGGGTGTGAGTTTGCTAGTTGTCAGCTGTTCTGTGTAAGCATGTTTCCTCTGCCCCATTGGTAGCATGTAGTAGCTTGTTCAGTTCCCTTTGAATTAGCACTTTTAGAGGCTGGGACAAGTACATGTAGGCCACTGAGCCATCTTTATATGGTAACCTGTGAAGTTGCTAATGTTTTAGGGAAGTGTGTTATAATATGAAAAAATAAAGGGGAAGAAATAGGACATAACTTACAGAATTCTTTGAGGGCAGCCTTGTGGAATGTGTGCAGATACTATACTGGTGTGACTGGTGCTATTATTTTTGTAAACTGGGTGTGATATTGGATATGAAACTTACTGAGCACCTCTCTCAGCTCTGTTACCCCCTTTTGGCTGCTGTTAAACGGGATGATTTTTTTCTCCCTCCTTCAGGCTCTTCCATTTGAACCTGGTTTCTACTTTGCTGTGCCATTTTCTAGCCATGTGTATCCTGGTGTATTAAATTCCAGCTGTTCAGAAACAGAACGTGAGGAAAATCTGTTGTGCACCTGAATGACTTAAACAACCTCCATAAATTTAGCACTAAACCTTCTTCTATTTGTTTATAGACAAGCATATTTGTTCAAAGCTCATGTCACTTGGCTCTGTTGGAAATTGCTGTTTTAAACAATCTGTTGTACTGAGTGAGTGCTGTTCATTGTAGTAGCTATTGTTACGAAAGTGGTTTTATAATTTTTATAAAATCCTGTTTGCTGGTGTGGTGGTTTTCTTTTGTTTGTTTTGGGGTTTTTGCATGTGTGTATTTAGTCTTATGTGTATTTAGTGTGTGTATTTAGTTATAATGTGAAGAAAATCTTGGGCTTTTGTCCCCAATGTGAACTTCTGCTGCAGATTTTTGTGTGTAGAAATGAGGTCTGGTTGTGGCATCATCATGTCAAGTTCACTTCCTCACCTCCACAGTACCTGCAGTCCTCAGCAAGGGGAGGCCATTGCTGCCATGTTGTGGCCTGTGGTGATAGTGTCAGTCTCTTTAAGTTATATTTGGTTGCTTATATGACTGCTGGATTTCAAATGTCTGAAAGGCTCCTTCCTGACAAGTGACTCTAAGTTCTGTCATACTGCTTTTTCCATGGTATCGGCCATTGAGTCTCAAGAGATGCAAAGCTGAATGCCGCTCTCAAGAGTAGGGGAGCTGTTTTGGTGTTTTTCTTCATCAACGTGACCTAAATGTTGTTTGGGAAGGTCTGTGATATTTAACTCAAATGTTCTGGGATCTGAGAACAGGGGGAAAAAAATGAAACACTATGTAAGCAAACTGTCAGCAGCCTTTCTCAGATGTGATGTGGGTAAGTAAAATGATGGATTTTAAAAGCTTTACAAAAGCACAAGTTCATCCAGTCAAATCCCACTGTTCAGGGAGAATTTTCTCTTTTGAACTGTAGCAAATTGCCTGCAAACACCAGGGTAGCCCTTGAGAATTTTTTTTATCATGGGACTTTCTACCCAGGTGACAGGAAGGCTGCTTTCCGTTAGGATGTTGTCTCCGCTGGTAATTGACTGATACATTCCTCTCTGACCCTGCTGTTGCTTCAGGTTGTTTGACAGGCTGCCCTTCGTTTAAAAGTGATTTCTGTTTGCCCTGAGCTTTAGCCTCAATGTTATTCCCTTGCATGTAGTGTAGCACTTCAGTTTCTTTTCTAATACGCTTCAAAAGAAGGTGGACCCTCTGTGCTTCATATACTTGTGGAATACTTGACTTTTAGATGGAAATGGAAGTTTCCAGACTGTAAAACTAGTTTCAGACAGCCTTCAGGTGTCAGACACATAGGTAATCGCTGTTCCATCTAGGAATCAGCATGATGATGAAGGTGCCTCAGAAGAGATTTGACTAGTGATTTTTGAAGGGAGAGATCAGTCTAAAAAGCACTCTTTGGGTGTCTCACTGCATGCCTTGTTTCTTAATACAAGTTCACTTTGTTTTCTGAATTCGAGCAGTTTTATGAGGACCATTATAGGTCAAGGCTAAGTTGAATGGGGCTTTGAGCCTCCTGGTCTACTGGAATATGTCCCTGCCCATGGCAGGGGGGTTGGAACCAGGTGATCTTTAAGGTCCTTTCCAACCCAAACTGTTCTATGATTCTGTGAACCCCATTTTTCTCTTTATCCTGATGAGTATGACTTCAAAGCTGAATCCATAGGGTAAAATAACTAGAAGACAAATGACTTCTTAAGAGCTGTTAAACCTTTTGAGGTGTCTTTTCCTTCCGTGTTTCGAAGGGAAAAATCAGACTCCGCGGTCTCTGTGCGAGATCCTTCTCTGCACTGAATTTTCTGGCTGACGTACTGCCACTAGATCTGAGAGGAAAGTATAAATAAAATATACTTCACTGGAAATAGAGGCTTTTGTAGTAGAAATAATGTTATGCCAGCAGGTAGTGCTAACTTTTCCTGTGTTAAATGACTTGATTTTAATAGATGGTGTATGGTCACAAAATTCTTCTTGTTTGCAAATCTGTTTTTCTTTGATTCATTTGATGCACAGAAACTGTCTGCTTCTCTGGAGATATATGGTCAAGGTTCTGAAGCAGATGACTCTGAGGAAGTATTTCAAGAATTCTTTAAGTGGAAGAATATTAAAATGGAGAAATTAATTTGTGTCAGAAATGATACAGACACAGCTCTGCGAGTTCTTGCTGACTGGTTCAGTGGCGTCTTAAAGGTAAGGTGAACAGTCAATCTTTCCTATTGGTGAAAAATATGAAGTATGACACTAACAGAGCTAGTGAGCAGTAGACGTTGATAGGGACAGCTATCTGTGGCAGGGAAATTCTGCCATGAAGAATGGCTCTAGATGACAGTGCCTTAATAGAGAGGGAAAGGGAATGCGTTGAGGAATGGAGTATTAATTTACCTTTATTCTTAGCATACCGTTGTGGTGAGCCAGAATTTATGCTTGCCTATGAAAGGACATCTTTTGTATCAAAATCAGTACTTCTGTGCAAGTAGAACTTTTGTAGGGGTGTGCTTTATCTGTTCATTGTGTGACTGAAATGCTTTAATTAGTCCTTTCAAGTGGCCTTTGGATAGAAAAACTTAAGGTTTTAAAAGGTTAATAAGTTCGTAAACGCTGCTGGAAGAGGTGATGCACTGCAAAGCAGCAGCCAATCTGACTTGACATGATTTAGGAACAGTTTGCAGAAAAATATATATTAGATCTTTTTTTCCTCATTGAATTGCTGACTGTGGAGAATTTATGCACATAAATTGTCCACTTCTATTTGCGTGTTCTGCAATATTTTCTGGAATACCGTTCTGATGCTCTATGTCTCTCTCGGTCTGAGTTGTAGGAGGTTTGGAGCGTTAAAGTTGCAGTGCATTCTGTTTGCCTTAACAGGAGATGGATGGTGGAAGTGGGTTATCATCCATTGAGTTCTGATTGTAAAGAAAGTGCAAAATAGGGAGGTAGCTTCATAGCTTTCCTGTCTCTGTGCGTAATATCTATGTTCTTGCTCAGTTTAGGACTCCTAACCTTCCTGGAAAGACTGTAAGGTGCTCTCTCTGTTCCTGCAGGCCCAGCTTCCTTGATTTCCTTGTTGTGCTTTGTGTGCAAATGTTGTCAGTTTGTGTCAGCACAACCTTCCTGCCCATGTGAATTGTACATAATCCACCAGGGTTGTGCTCTTTCATAGTGAATAGGTTTTCTGCCCTTGCATTTCATTGTACCCAGAGCATTTACTGTGGTCAGATGCTCTTATGAATGGCACTGTTCCTTGACCTGATGATAAATGCTGTTCAGCAGCAGTAGCAGCAGCATCAATTGGTGCATGTCATATGCAGTGTAACATTAACAAATATAATTACTTGCAGATGTTTATAATCATGTCAGTTATTAGAGGGGGCAAACAAACCTGCAGGTGGGTTTCTGTGATTGCTGGGTGCGATTCAGTGCCATTTTGCATGTATGAAAGTGACTAAAGTTTGTTAGTGTAGTGATGAACTTCCCATTCAAATTTCCAATCTGAACTCTGCAAACAGTTCAGAGACGCAGGAAATGTACAGGCTGTTGGCATGAGTTGGTAAAGCCCTTGTAGGTAGAACAAGGAAGAATTTTTTTATTTATCTATCTTAATCATGTCAGCTTTTGATGTGCAGTTGTGCTGTTGCAATATGACTTCTACCTCCTTTTTAACAAAAAGTGTGAGCAATTGCGTAGGGGAAATGTTTCTTTGAAGCGTTTCCTTTCCCCTTATTTTTAAACAGATAACTCCTCTTCCTCTCTTCCTGAATCTACATTAATCTTGTGTAGCATTGATCGGAATCTATAATAGGAAATGGGTCAGTGGCAGACAAGGGAATTTTCAGAGACTGGATGGTTCATTTCCAATATGTAGCTCCAGGCTTTGGGGAGCAACATCCTGTTTGAACTTGCAGTGTTAACATTTTTATTTGGAGTTCCTTTAAGGTTAAAGCAACAAAATATTTTTACTGTCTTTAATGGAATACACGTGCTTGATAGGTGAATGAACAAAGTGGGTTTGGAGTTCTCAGGTTTCTATCATGACTGCGTATCTAGCGTGGTAACTGCAGGACCATATTTTCATCTTAGTTCTCGTTGCCAGTGCGGTATCTTTTCTTGTGCAGATAGGAGTAACAAAACTTTGCTGAAAACAACATTTAGTGTAATTATAAGCTGATCTTACTGTTTTTATTCTGGCACCTTCTGTGTCTTACATCGTGAAGCTTAGGTTATTTCTGACTTCTGTGAAAACACTTAGGGTTTCCTGGTGAAATCTTAAACCTTATTTCACACTTAATAATAAACTGTGAAATAGATGCCAGGATGTGTCTTTATCTCAGGTAGTACTATATAGGAATGGAAAGTGCACTTGATAGTGAAACTGCCATATTGAGCATCTTGTGTGTCACTGTGTGGGCAGCACATATGTTGATTTTTGACATGAAACTCAGTAAAAGAAGGATTGGGATTCTTCTACTGTTTCATTTTGGTAAAAATCAAAATGAGATTAGAAAAATAAAACCCGATCAAGCCAAGAATCAACTTTCTTCTTGCCTGATGAATCTTGACTCTGTTAGTTCTAGAAGCGGTTATATCACTCAAGTGTGAGGCGGTTAAAGGTGAGATCTGACACAAATCCTGATTAGATTTCCAGTAGCACTACCTCTTTGTATTTCTTATTTGTTTCTGCTGTCTGCTTGCTAATGTCTTACTTCCAAGTGCAAGGCTGATTGGTTTGTTGTTTTTTCCCCTTTTGAAGTGTTTTGATCTGATGTCAGAAGCATCTTCAGAGCTAGAGAAAGTGGTTGACAATGCAGATGAAATTCTCAAAAAGGTTGAGTTGGCTATTTGTGAAGAACTGGATGCTGACTTAAATGTGAGTAAGTTCTGATCATGTCTACTGTGTGATGACTTCTATGTATTTTATACATCTTTAATTTCAGTTTAAAGCTTTTCTTAATATATCAGATGAGTTTATTTGCTACAAGGCATCAAGGCATCAAGGCTACAAGGCTACAAAGCATCTTCTTTTGTGGAAATATGATAGAAATCACTCAGGCTGCTCCCCAGGGTGAAGAGAATGTGTTTTCCAAGCAACAGGCAGAGGACATCTTTGCGTTACAGGAACTTAGCTGTATGTATGACTAGCTTAACTGAGAAAGAGTGGGAAAACTGGTTCCTCCCTCTCTGTGTGTAGAGAAGCTTTATTTGAGTTCTACTGAGTTTTGGTGCTTGTTGAAAATACAGGAAAGTAAGTTTCTGTTTAAAATAAAGAGAGCGCCTCTGTGCGTGAATGTATGTGGATAAATTTACTTTTGCCGGTCTTTTTCATCACTTTCATTTTGCACAGAACAGGTGTTCTTGTCTTCCTGATAATGTTTTTCTAAGCTTCTGTTAGCCTTTTCCCCAGTTATTTACCTTTTCTGATAAGGATTTCCTCCATTCTCTTTTGCTGACTCTTGGAGGTACTTGCATTGTCTCTGCAATGAAAGTCCCTGCTGTGCCAGAGGATGGTCATGTCAACAAAAGTTGAACCTGTCCTTTGGTGTAGTGTAATATTAGCAACAAACCAGTAGCTTAGTCTGCTTGTGACTGCTCTCTGGTAGAACCAGTGACTCTCATTCAGAAGAAGGGCTGCATGCTTTACTGCATCATATCTATTTAACCACTAAAAAGAAAAAAAAAAAGAAATGCTTTCATAGCATGTGGCATATGAAATTGGTCTTCTGCATAGAAGTGCCAGTCAGTTGTATTCTATTGAAAGTATTGGATGAACTCTTCCACTTGTTAACTTCCCTTTTAGAATCTCTGTAAGAAGAGAGGAAAATCTGATAAATGATTCCCCCCTCCATTAATAATGAAATTTCTCAGTTTTGCGTCTCAAACATCGGTGTGTATAAATGAAGAACAACTCTTAATCTTTAATTTCCCTCTATGTAATTCAATCCCAGGAGCATGATGAAGCAGAGAAGAGAATAATTATGAGTGCTTACAATAAAGTTATATATAAAGTTCGTCAAGAGCAAAGTATGATCTCTGTCATAGAGAACAGGTACTTGGACAGTGTTGAGGTGAGTTTATGCCTTCTTT
The DNA here is from genome assembly GCF_004027225.2 of Strigops habroptila. Classification (NCBI taxonomy): domain Eukaryota; kingdom Metazoa; phylum Chordata; class Aves; order Psittaciformes; family Psittacidae; genus Strigops; species Strigops habroptila. The sequence goes on from NC_044277.2 coordinate 131,044,083, forward strand.
ATTTCGGATATATAGTAGTAACCCTTTCTGACATAACTTCTTTTTGAAAGTTGTCCTCTTTTATAAGGAAATTCTCGGAGTATATCGGTGATGAGGGATTGGTTGGGTTAAAGCTTGATAGTTGCAGTTGTACATTACCCCAGCCGATGATTAATTTAAGTTAAACACAAAGATGCTTTAAAAAAATAAAGCAGCAGAAGCTAGAATCTCTGGATTCACTGCAAATTGGTAGTATGTAACTTAAGGAATTGAGCTTTAAATAGAATATTGTCTTTTCGGAAGTTTGTTAATGTATTTACAATGAAATGCAGTAAAAACCCTCTTCTGTGGGGAAATACTGTGAAAAGCTGAATTCAGAAAGGCTTCAGGCAGTTTCTCTAATGCATTGGACTAAAGCATATTAAAATAAAACACTTGAACACTTTCTGATCTATTTTATTTTTTCCTTTCCTCCTAGTTCAAAAAACAGGCAGAGGAATGGCTGAATAGAAGACCCAATATTAACAACTTACTGTCAATTAAGAAAACTGTGAAATCATTAAAGGCCCAGTTGAGGTGGAAGCTGGTTGAAAAGAACAACTTTGAGGAAGTATGAAAATGTTACAGTGTTTTCATCTGTTGTTTTTCAGATTGGTTTAGAAACATTAATTTTTTCTACTCCAACTAAGTGGTAACTGTATTAAGAACAGTTTGTGTTTTCTGACCCCAGTTTTGGCATTAACTGTAGAAGTTTTACAGGACCTGAGATGAAGCCTGAATGGCTTAAAAAGAAATACAAAGCATTCAGAACATGGCCATTTTTCTGTTTCAGTCCCCAATCATGGCACTGTGCTTTTAATTAAGTCCCTCTGGTGATGGTTGCTGTCCACAGCACAAACAGTTTTGTTCCGCTCTTTTTACTGTGCTGGTTGAGAATTATTTTGTTAATAATGTGTGTACCTCCTCTTTGGTGACAGAAGTCAATGTCTGTTCTAGTTTTCAGGGCTCCCCACTACCCCTTAGGGAAGTCCAAAGAATGTGAGTTACTCCAGCTTCAGTGCTGTTTGTTTGATTGCACCTTAATTATTCTGATGATGCTTAAGGAAAAAAAGAACCTGCCTGTGTCTCTCTGTAAGCATTGTAAAGGGGCAGTAAGCTTCCAAGAAGGATTTAAAATGAGGCACACTAAGGAAACCGTTGGGAAAAGGATTCTTGAGTAATGAGCTGACATGAGGAAAATGCCTGCTTAAGGGAGGAAAAAAAGTGAACGAATCATGGAACCTGGCGTTCCTGGTAGATGAATGGTGTTGCTGTTGTGGTTATATGTGATCAGTTAATTAAAATAAATGCTCTTTGACTTAGGAAACAAGTAAGCAAAGGGCTAGAATATTTGGTCTGTCACATAAATAAAGGGAACACCTTTCTCAGTGATGAGATTTTAAGAGATTATCTCTGGTTTCCAGGAAGAAGATTGGGTAAATATGCATTTGAGAATACGTTAACTCCAAAACTGTGATGTGGAAGCTGTTTTTTAATCTCTATGTAGTAGGCTACTGTTGTCTGGTATAATAGCAAAATGAGACTAACTTTGTTATTCCTAATGCAGTCTGATGATTACAGTGAGTGTGAAATGACAAGAATAAAAGAGGAAATTGCTGATGTGCGAAATAGGGTTCTTCAGGAAATAGCCAAGGAACAAGAAGAATATGTAAGTATTAAACTACATAGGCAACTAAAACCTGCAGGAGACACACTTACATTTCAGTTGGTTTAATGTGTGCTCTGGCTAAAATAAAGAAAGTGATTTTTATAGTGTTGAATGTTAAGATGGCCCTTTTTTGGTGAAACCTATGGTAGAAAGCATGGAGGCTGATCAGTTTTATCTCTATTTGAATGTAGTTTCTTCAGGCCTTCCCTCCATAAGGGGGTGAGCTGGGAAGGTGTGAGCAGTAGTTCCCAACCCAGAAGAGAAGCAGATGAAAATGTAAGCTCAGTTGCTGAAGAAAGGAACTGTTTCCTTATGACTAAGTTGAAACAGTGAAGGAGACCACCCTTTCTCTAAGTCCTCTATGTGGAGGGAAGAATCATAAACCATTGCCTTGTGAGCAAGTAGAAGAGTGCCATAATTTGTGGTGGCAATATACTTACCTCTGCAGATAAAACATTTGTGTGTAATAGTTACCTTGCAGCATTACAGCTGCGTGAGATCTGGAAATGCATGAGGTGCTGGGCTAGTCTGTGTTACTACTTTATTTCTGTCTTCCTCCACTTACCTGTAGTTGTTTTCCTTTGTTCAGGCCTGCTAAAACCTCATGTAGAAAAGATTACATGTTTTCTGTGATAGTGCATGAGCTGTTTGGGGCCTTAACCGTACCCATCCTCAGAGATTTAAAAAATCTGATACCTTGGTGTTGTTGAAGGAGGTATAGTTATGGCCAATGTACATTTGAATGTGCTAGGTATACGTTGCAGATGTCAGTGTATATTTATATATGTCAGAAACTAGTGACCTGTAGCTGTAGCCTTGTTTCCTTCATTTAGGAGAAGCTTACATGTTTGGTACAGAAATGGTTCCCTGAGTTACCACTTCTTTATCCAGAAGCAGGAATTCTAAACTATATGGTAAGCAAAAATTGTTTGCACATTCAGTTACTGTCTTGGGCACTATGAAGGCTCTGCATAGTTTCTGTCATTTGGGGGATACATACCCTGAGCATTAGTCTGTTGTAGCCTTCCTCCTTCTCCCCTTCTGGGAGATGTTCAAGGAATGTATTTCATTAGCTGCCTCATCATGGCCAGCCTCTTGGTAACAGATCCTGTAACTTTTTAACATGTCCCAGCTGTTTCGTGTTTTGTTAATTTGATTGAGGAAGAGGAGAGGCAGATGAAGCCTCTGAATTTTACCACCTCTTACCCTGGATATCTATGTGTGCATGTGCTTCAGAACTCCAGCGGACTCCTGACACGCAGCCTGGAGCGAGATCTTTTGGATGCTGAGCCCATGAAGGCACTGAGCACAAAGCGACCGTTAGTGTGTTCAGAAATTTGGGGTCAGAAGGTTCTTTTAAAGGTAATGTTGGCACTGGCTTTCAGTTGGTGCTGTAGGCAAGGCCTTGGCTTATTAACATGCTGATTCTGAATACACTCTGCTGTTTCTTTCATGTACCTTTTGTGGGTACGGAATTTCTAAACATTTACAAGAAAATACAGGAATAGCCAGTGACAGTCGGAATTGAGTTTTGTGTCAAGTAAAAGAGCAAGTTATTTGATGGCACCTAACAATATGCATTTCTTTAATTAAAAAAGGAATAAATGAATGCAATAATGTCACAGGCATTAAGAGTAACAGTTTGGTGTCTTTTTTTGTTTTTAAGGGCTACTCTGTAGATGTAAGCTCAGAAGCCAAAGTCATAGAAAATGTTGCCAAGTATCACAGAGCTTGGAATCAACAGAAAGAGAGATCTGGATTATTACAACTGTTGTTCCTTCTTTTCTGCAAGGCAAGATTCAAATCAGTGATCTTGATTTTCTGATTTAAGCTGGAAGACTTGCAGTTGGACCTTAAAGCTTTAATATATTTTAAGTTGGAGCATGGAATCAGAAAAATATTTCCTTTCTGACTACAGATAAACTGTTTACTTAGTAAACATAAGGAATTGATTTATCACACATCTAGTGCATGTTAAACTCCCTAATATACCTGATATTTGAAGCAATTTATTTTTCCTTTTTTGTTTGTCAAGTCTGATCCTTTGGTATATTTAATGGTCCCGTACTACCCAGGAGCAAGTCTGGGAGCTTTACAGGCTGATACACCTTTAACTTTAGAAGTAAGTATAACTACTTAACATTTTATTTTGTATCTTTTTGAACTGAACTCTTCTTGTTGTGCTGTATCTTATGATGCTGATGGTGTTTTACCAGGGTATGTACTTTGGTGGCTGAAGGTTGCACAGGATAACTTGACTGGCATTCTTAGCATCTGGTCAGGCAGTAGTTTATAACTTTCTCAAAGAGATTTTGCTTGGATATACTTTTTTCTTTTATTTAAATAAATGCCTTAGCTCTGTTACTAGGACATTTTAAAAGTACCGGAATTGAACAGGCTCCCTACAGCACCAAGCTTGTCAGAGTTCACGGAGCATCTGGACGACAGTCATAGTGTTAGGTGGTCCTGTGAGGAGCAGGAAGTTGGGCTCGATGATACTAATGGGTCCCTTCCAACTTGAGATAATCTGTGATTCTATGTTCAGGGGCAGGTGTTTTTGTATGGAGGTTTTAGAGGACTTGTGTGTGTGTAAATCATCCCTGCCCTTCGTTCTCTTTCCTTTACCTCCTCCCCACACAGTCTATAGGTAGTTTGGATAGTCATCCCTTCTCAAAGAAGCAGTACAGTCTTTTCTCTAGTTCTCTTTGCTGACTTGAAGCTTCTGTTTGCTGATTTAGACCTGCTTGCAAAGATCCAAGTTGTGTGGTTTTTTTGTGGTGTCATGTCTGCACCCTACCTGGCTCTGCAAGTCATAATAGTCTTACTGGGAATTAATCCATACTTCATAAAATGGAATTGGAATGAACTCTGAATGTGTACAAACATTTAAAAAAAGAATAATAATTCTGGATAGAAACTTATTACTGTACTTTGATTTTTCTATCTGTCTTTGCAATAAACACTCAAATCATTAGGAGTCATTAAAAGTGATGAAAGGAGTGGCCAGAGGTCTACAAACACTGCACGGAGCTAATATAGTACATGGATCTCTGAATGGAAATAATGTTTTTGCTGTGGATCGAAAACAAGGAATCGTTGGAGACTTTGATTTCACAAAATCAGAGGTAAAAAACCTGAAATCCTTTCGTGACTTTTAGTCAGAATTATATATCCAAACAGACAACTGCGTTTGCAGTTTAAAAGATTTCCTGATAAACATTGTGCTTAGCAGTGAGACTCCTGTTTCATACTTTTAATAGGGTTGGACAGTTTGAGTCTTGTTGAAATTTTTTGGTAAACACAGTCTAATCTTTCAGGGAAAAAAAGAATTACTGAGTGGGCTCTGGTTAAGCAAAACAGTGGAACAAAAAAGAGAAGTTGCAGTAGTTGCTTGTTGATGTCTTGTATATTTAATGATTATTGGTATCATCAGAGGTGAGAGTAAGAACTTATGTTTGGAGAAGGGCTAGTCAAGCTCAAATGAAGTGTTTGCCTTTCTGTTTGATAGGTAATGGGGTTCTAGTATGTGTTTTAATCTATTGTGGTATTTCGTAATTAACAGGATTTTACGTGTTGCCTACATATACCTGTATTTATATGTACTTGTGATTTAGTCCTCAGTTTCTGTAGTAAAGAATTTCATAGCTGTTCTTGGGGAAAATCTAATATTCTTTAAGAACACAAGCTCTTTTCTTGCTATTCATCGTCTTTACATAGCAAAGTCTCCAAGAATGGTATCTGTTCTGTAGTCACCTTTTGACTTTCTAAACTGAAGTTGTTTGAGCTAAAACATTTTTATGCTAGGGGTCTGCTTCATGCTCATTTAATTCTTTAAATGGTAATATAATAATATGTCATATTTATATAATAAGCATAATATAAAATTTTCATTGAGAACCCTTATCTTGGCTTTGGAGATGTATTATCTGTTAATCTCATGAAGTGTCAAAAGTTTGGACAGCAGGGTGTGCTTCCCTTGAAATAAATTTCAGTTTTCAATGTGCTAAAGAGAGGTGCTTAAGAATTATTTGACAGCTGAGTTTTCTGCAAGGTCATACTCAGTACAGATGGTGTCATTGTGAATATTGCAGGAGCTGAGGAAGACTATCCCTCTCTTTACCCCACCCTGCAGGTATGGGCTGTGCTGGAAAGAGCAGTTCATGTGTGATAGAGCACTGACCCATGGTTCACAGCCTGGGTCCAGTTTGTGCCTTCTCTTATAAAGATGTCAGTACTGCTCAGTGCTTGTACTTGTCATGATCATAAATGCAGGAGTGGAGCTGGTAACTGATGTGTTACTGAGTACTGTTGGCAGTCTGGAGACTAGTCTTCTCCAGTCTGGCTGCAGCTGGTGCTGGCTGCTGTCACAGAGGGAATAGAAACTCAGTATCTAGCTTCTTATTTTAACAGTAGATAGTTCTGAAATATGCTGGAAACCAGGAGGGAGGAAGCAGCCAGTTTCAGGTAAAGACCAGAAGGGCAGAGAAGAAAAAGTAGGAAGGCTGGCAGAACCAAACTTCAGAACTGAATGCTCTTTAAGATTCATGGGTGTTTTTTTTCCTAATTCAAGAAGTGTTCCAATTTGTGTTTTTTACCACCTTATGAGCTTTAATAGTTCTAGTATGGAGTAAAATCTGCCATCCCTATTCTTCTATTACAGATATAGATATGTGGCATTATCTTTACGGACCACTTTTTTTTTTATCAGTAAAGAAGGACTTTACAGTTCAGTCTGGGTCAACACAGGACTATGGTAAAGTTGGCTGGCACATGAAGAGGCGAGGGCGACGCATCTGCTTCAATGTGCTGTCAGTCTTGCTTGAAATGACAGCTCCAGTTTTTTTCCCCATAGGAACAGCGTGCTGCTGCAAACACTATGGTTGTCAGTACCTTGAGCTTAATTTCTCCTGAACTGAAAATGGGACAGCCAGCTTCTCCAGCCTCTGACATGTATGCTTATGGCTGCCTTCTCTTCTGGGTATGTGATAGCTTATGGGGAGTTTCTAGTAACATTATGGAACTGTAGCAGGCTTATAAAGAACAATAAATGTTGTCTCCACCTCCTACTTTGAACTATTTTGGCAAAATAAGCGTTCATGTTTTCAACTGAGTAGTAAGTGTGGAACAAATGGGAATTACAATTATGGGCAGAAGACTGCATTTTCTGTAAATGTAATTTGTATAGTAATATAAATATGAACAGAAATTATGCTTCTGTTCCTCATGCTGTGCATTGTCAGTTCTTACTGCGCTTCCTGTTCATTCCTTGTGGGCCTTTTTTTCTTTTTTTTGTGACCTTGCCCCTGAGGAATTACCCAAATCAAAAGAGAGGGAAGATGAAGGTAAGGATGGGACTGCCATATGTTTTGTTGCTGGCAGCAGTGCTTAGATAGCTGTTTTGTTTCTTAGTGCGTGTTATGCCAGGGAGGAGAAAGCAATCTACTTTCCTGTGTTAGCTGGTATGTTGCATAGCATCTCCTCCATATCTTTTTTGTCTTCTGGCACTGTATTGCTGCCTTCCCAACTCAGGATGTCAGTACCATGTGTTCTGAATAGGAAAACTTCCAATCTCCCAGACTTGAAAAGCCATAAGTTGCCCATCAAGTGCTGATGTTCCCAGGCAGTGATTTTTGCCTGTGCGCTTGATATATTGGAACTGGCTCACTGAGTGAGTACTAGTTGGAGCTCCAGATACATGAGGGTCTTCCTGGGAAACATTGGCAGTTCCATCAGCTCCACAGTGATGGCTTCAGTAATCCCTTCTGTGCCCTAGCATCTTAAAAACAGTTCCTGATGGAGATGTAAACTGCAAGTTGGTAGCCACCTGTGCTGACAAGACGAAGCTGGTTCATATCAAAGTCGCTCTTCATTAGGTTTTATTTCTGATTTAGGAAGCAGTTGCTTATAATTAAATATTTTTTGTACTGAAATGGATAAACTAAAGTGTAGCTTAATATCATAGATGTTTATAATTTATTAATGTGGTATGGTTTAGTTAGACAATTTCAGTACTATTTGGATTTTCATCTGGTCTAAAAAAAAAGGCTTTTACAAGTAGAAGTGAGTAAAAAAAAAAAAGAAACAAAGTTTTACAAATGGCTGGTTCCTTTTGAAGAGAATATTTGGGATGCCGCACGCTTGTCATTCCTCTTAAACCTCATCCAAGTTTGCCAGCTGAATTTCAGATTAATCCACATGTAACTAATCTTCAGCTCAGACTTGTCATTGTATTGATTATTTGATGGAAGATTCAAGTGTTTAGTATTATGTTCAACAGTTGCCAGTGTCATGTTGCGCATCTGAAATTGTATTCTCATTAAACAGCAGTGCTGCTTCTAAAATGGAGATGGTGGTTTTCAGAGTTCACTGCTGATCTGTGTCACAAGAGCCCAGCACTGACTAAACACGTGCTTCCTTTTGCTGTCTATGTAATTGTTCAGAATAGAGGAATTTTCAGCTTAACCTGCAGGCAGGGTTTTGAAAAGTGCTGTGCTCTGGCGTGGTTCTTAGCACTAGTAAACACTGGGGAAATCTTGCTTTGTTGGTGGGTACAGGGTTCACATTTGTCTGTTAGAGTGCACTTACGCCATAACATTTCTTAAAGAGGATTATATAATTAATCCATCTTGAGCATAGAATTTGAGTCATGTTTTTAAAAGTCTATTTCTTTTGACCTCTAAAAGTTTCTTCTGAAACTGATTTGTTTTCCCCTTGTTTCTGTGTAAGGTGAGCTTGATCTCCTTGTATGTTTTACCCTACTGTGAAATTAAGAAAAAAGCCTTTTCCTGCCATTTTCCCATAACAATCCATTGTCACTTGAAACCTGGAATCTCCTTGAATGATGTTTGGTTTTGTTAAACTAACTGGGGGAAAAAAACCCACCAGTGTTATGCTTTATGTATCTTTTCATTTACAGCTCTGCATTCAAAACCAGGAGTTTGGGATAAAAGAAGATGGAACACCTGAGGTGGAGGTGGTTGTCATGGTATGTCAGTTGTCAGATGAGGAAGATTAGACTGCTCTTGTTCAGAGGTGGTTAATTGATACTTTTTAAAAAGTCAAACATTTCATTGTAAGTGCTGGGTTGAGAAAATGTTCTTAATGGACTATTTGGATAATTCTCGATAGGATGCACAAATAAAATGATGTTTGGAAAGATAGAAAACCCCAAAGTTTTCTTAATACTGAGCTCTGACCTCATGAGGAACAACTTCTTCACAGATAACTATTAAATGAATGACACCAAGTTACAGACTTGGGGAATAAGTGATTATGATTCAGCCTCAAAGGAGGTATTTCAATTAAGAACCTATCTTTTCTGAAGTCAGGGAAGTTGTCTTTGTTCACCTGTCTTCGACATAATGGTTGCACAATGCTTGAGCATTAATAAGCTCATTTATGTGATCATTTATGTGATCAACCACATTTCACCTTGATCACATAAATGCAGTTGTGAAAGTGTATTGTGTCGATTCTTCTTCAGTTTGGTTTTGGTTTTGTGGTGTTGGGGTTTTTTTGTTTGTGAAACAAACTTTCCTATGCCTCTGAAACAAACGCACAGGTCTGAGTGGACTCTGCATGATAGGAATTTGTGTTGCTTCATTCATTCTTTCTGTTCTCAAATGTTCTCTGTCTAGTCTATGCCAGCTACTGTTGTCACCGTGAACTCTATTTTCAGTCCCTTTTTTGAAGGTTATCCTTGCCCACTGTCTCAGTGAGTCTTTGAGAATAAGGAGGAGAGCTTGTGTGCCTTCATGTTTCCCAACTTGGGTCTCCAGCTTTGAAGTCGATTCTTCACTTATCTATCTCTTGGATGTTAATCATAAGCAAATAATTTCATGGTTTTCTCTCTGTGTGTCTTAGTTACCTGAGCACTCGTTCTTCCTTGGCTTTATTTTCTTGTGTAACTCTCTTTCCCAAAAGCTGTCAGCCTTCTGGTTAGGAGTTAAAACCTTTTTTCTTGCCTGCTTTCAATGTCTTCTGCCTTTGCTACAGACAATTCATTTTCCTCCTTAAAAAAGTTGGGATAACGAAAGGCATGCCACCATATCTAGTTTAAAGATGTTTACTGGGAGGTTTGTGGACCTTTTTCAAATCATTAGCTTTGGTAGACTAGTTTCCACTTCATGCCTTTTGCTGTACTTCTGCTGTCTAGTTACTGGCTGCTTTGTTCTTGTCCTCTATCTCTCCCATCTCCCTTGAGAGGACTGCCCTTGTTTTTTTATTTTTTTGGTTTTTTTTTTTTTTTTTTTTTTAAATCTTCTCATGTGCTTATTCTGTTGATTTTACTTTAAATGAGAGCTAACTGCTTTATTTAGATTTGAGAAGGCCATGAAACTCCTTAAATTAAGTCTTACACTCTTACTAAATAACCTGCAAGCAGGTGACTGTTTAGCTTTTAAGTGAAGCCTTAGGTTATGGCTAGAATTTTCTAAGGAACATAGAGAAGATTTAGAGGTTAATCCCATATTTTCCAGAAAAGTAGAAAAATACTTTAAATGGAAAAGTAGAAAACAAAGCAGTGGAGTTGCTGTTGGTCAGATAAGTTTGGGTTGTTGTGTCAAGGGAAAAAGAAACCCAAATAATAAATCCCTCTTTATTGATTATACTTGTATATTAATGATTTGCCTGCTTTGCAGAGATAACTATTGAAGCATGGGTCTAAATTACTCAAGTTGTTTTCATCATGAGCATAATGTATCCTGCTTAACTGTATTTAGGTTAAGAAAGTGTCATGATACAGTACTGGACTAACACAGCTGTAGGGGTTCCAGTGTCCAGGCAGGGTAGCTTGTGTATTACTACATAACACAGTACTGTAAATATGTTGTTTTATTAGATGACTCTTATCCTCTACAGTATGTCTTGTAATAACTTCTTTTCAGCAGTGTTCTCCAGAGATGAAAGCATTACTGATAAAGAACAGGACTGTCTACCAAATCCCTCTGCAAAATTATTTCCAGTGTGACACTACCATGGAAAATAAAATAATAAAACACAGCATCTGAGCAGGGAGGTGATCCTCTGAATAGTGGTTCTTGTTGCTCATTATAGTTGCTTGGTTTCTTGTTAGAAATTAAATGAATCTCATGAAACACACAATACTATAGGAAAGAAGATTCAGTACTTCATGATTCACCACTAGGGCTAACTAGGGGATTTTAAATGTATTTCACAAAACTTGTACAGAACTGTCCGTCCAGTGCATCATTCAGGATAATGCACAGTAGTCCTTAGATACTGAAACCCCCCACTTTCTCTCAAGCATAAGGAAAACTTAATTGTTCAAGGTAGTAGAAATGATTTCTTGGGACATTAAAACTAGGAGTCGGTTCACTTCTTTTTCCATAAAATTTCTGCTGTGATAATGTTCTACAAATAAGGTCTGAAGTATGCAAATCAAAGCTTAAATGGCCAGTTTCAGGGTATTATTCTTCTGTGTTCTCCTTTAGTAGGTATCTTTTGAAGTTCAAAGAGCTGCTTTATCTCAAGGACAATTAATGAATTTAGCCATTATTGTTCTTCGCAGAGATTAATTAATTTTACAGCTTTTAATAAGAACAAGTTTCTTTGACTTTTTCCCCCTGATGAAAAGAAGCAGCATTTGATTTTGACCTTGTCAGGTGATACAATCATAATCAATATATCATTGTTGGCAGTTAAGGATTCCTCCTTCGTCCTGGTGTGTGTGCTTGCACGTATACCAACCGCCAAAGTCTGCTGGAAAGCAGTCTGTGCTGCCTGCTGTGCACAGGAACACACATGAGAGTTTTACTAAGAAATGTAATACTGGTAAATATCTTTCAGCTGTTTCTTGAGAAATCTTTTAGATCCCTGGCTGTTAATCCTTGTCCCAGTTCTTGGGGAAAATCTAGTTTGCTTTTAAGTGCTTTATCTATAATCAGCTTATTCAGAATTAATCTCCATGCCCATCTGCAGGCTCTTGACAGGCTGGTAATTTCCCTTCCATATCAGTCTCCTGCCCAGAGGAATAGCACAGTTGCAACTATTAAAATTTTTGTTGTTTCCAGCAAATATAAAATTGCCATAGGAAAATAACAGGAAGCTTTGAAACAGGGATATTAATGTAAGGTAACTGTTGAGGAAAGCAGAATTTAGAGATAAGATCTTGTAGCCACTTGTTTAGCCAAGCTTCAGCGTTCAGTGTGTTTCAGCATCTAGTTTTGTGTATTTAGGGGGAAAAAAAATGAGAACAAGCACAATGAAATGGAGTAAACATGACAAAATGTTGTCCTACAGCAGTGTTCCTTGTAGAATCACGTTTCAGTTTCCTTTATGAGAGAAAATGGTATGAAGGCGATATTTGTTGTTGGCAGGCATTTGATAGTATCACGAAATGCCAATGTACAAGTACAAAGATTTTCAAGCTTTTTCAAATGCCTAGACTTCAGTTTAAATTTTGTAGAGGACGGGTGTAGTCATGGTTCACTCCTATATTTTATCGCATGTGTTTGGATCCTCTTTACTAGAGATTTTTCTTCGAGCATTTAAAATATTTTATAAGTATTTAACAATCCTTTATGCCTGTAAGATCAACAGTTATCAAAACTTACGTTTTCACCCAGACTTCACATTATTTGGGAAGTGGCTAATTCTCCAAAGTCACTCTGATAATTAAAGGAAGAGTTGGAAATAGTCAGCATGTTTCTTTCTTCAAGTTTTTGACTACTTGTGTACATTCCTTTACATCACAGCGATTCGTCCATCTGGGTGAAACAGGGTAGGTGAGGTGTACAGGCATCTTGTGCTTTATTGACCCTAGTCAGAGGTGTTACTGGCTTGGAGAGTGTGTAGAAGCAAGCCTTTTTATGGGAAGATTCTGTTCCCGTGCGTTTTGGTAATCAAGATCTCTAGAGCAGCATTGGAGATTGTCTGTCTTGCAATCCCCTTGTCCAAATCCAGAGTGTGCTCTTCCTCCCTCGACAGCTGATGTTTATGCATATGTGTAGCAGCTGTGTTATGCTTTATGTATGGAGTCTGGCACTGTTAATGTGCTAAGCATGTAGGAATGTTATCCCTTCTGAGAAATCCAGAGAGCCTGTATGTAAGTGATGGGTTAATAGCAGAACAGCTACTGTTGACCCAGAGCCCATTACTTTAGTTTTCATTAGTATAATTTACGCCCCCCTCCCCCCCCCGCCATGGTCTTGCAGAGAGAGAAAGCAATATGACAGAAGTTAAAAAATGAAGTTGTAGAAGGCAAACAGTACCTGTTTTGTTCCTTCTCAGTTGCAAGACAAACTTCAGTATTTTCCTAATTTATATTGGTTCAGTCCATTGGTATTTTAAAATGTAATAATTCATGCTCTTCCATGAAATCTGTTGTCACCAGGTTGACAGACCTGATGCTGAACACTTGCTTTTATTTTGTTGTTAATGAGCACTATGACTGTCAAGTGTTGCTGACCACTTGGAATGCTATGGTACGACCTTTTTTTAACGGCTTTTGGCCCTAAGAACTTAGAAGATGTGTTCAAATACTTGGTTGTTATTTGTAATCAAGTTTGTTTTGCTTACTGATTGAATCCTTCTCTCTCTCTTGCTTGTAGGATGATAAAGTTAAATCTCTGCTCCTGAATTTGTTCTGCTGTAACAGACTGACAGCTGAGCAGGTGCTGAGGGATGATTGCTTCCTTGTAGTTGATGAGATTCCAGTTTCACCACAAGCAGGTGAAGAGCACGAGCCACATGAGGAGTATGATTCTGAGAAGACAGATAAAAAAAAGAAGTGATAACTGAGGAGAATGGAGCAAACCCTACTGAATAGATGAGGAACTTTTCCATCAGGTGTTTGATTGAGACTTCTGGTTTTGTTTGGTTTTGAAATCATTGTCCTCATCTGAAATCTGAAAATATAAAAGGCTTGGTAGATGCAGTCATGTTTTGTGATTACACAATCTTTGCTGCGTTTTCTTTTGTTTTATTCTAAATAAGTGTTCAGGGGTATAAGTATGGTGTTACCGATTGTATTCTTAGTAGTAAGCCTTTTTATTTGTTAGGTTAGGCTTTAAATTTACAGTGAATAGTCTTGTTAGATGCCAGAGATCTTTAAGATGAAGCTTTAGTGGTCTTCCTGCTATGATTCCAGATAACATGTTTGTCTTAAAGGTGCTCTAGGGAATTATCTGTTTGCTGGAAGTTTTTTATTATTGCATGGACAAGTTGTTCCTACAGCAACTGCCTTCAGTATTTAAGGAAAAAAAGAAAGTACTGCTCTGACAGCTGGTAGAGGAAATGGTGAGCAGCCTGCCTCTCTTCTCTCTTTCTGCATTTGAAGAATGCAGTTGGCTTTCTAGAGAGCAGGCATCATCCTAGTTGTTCCTTTGCAGTGCTGCTGCCAACCAAAATACTATACACGTACCTTTGCAAAAACTACTGCTTATTAGCTCTACATAAGTGTGTGTATATATTATATGTACTTAAATGTTGTTTGCAATAGCTGTAAAGGTGTGATTTTCATGAGCAGGTTTGTTTGCCTGGAACACTTTGCTGTTAATGATACCGTTGAAGGAGTTTTGTCATCTCTTCATTTTTACAGGAAATTGTTTCTTATCTTTGTGAAGGTTTTCATTTCTTCTCAGAAGCAAACAGGTCAAAATGTGCAGAGTTGCTGTAGCAGTCTGTTTAGCCTCTGGGTGTTGCTCTTGGACAGCACTGTTTGCATACTAGTAGTTTGTAGAGGAATGTTTGAAGCTGCATGTTGTCAGATGAAGACTGCAAAAATGCAGTATGTAATGAGCAAGAAGCAGCACCAGGGGAATTGAGAAGCCCTCAGGTATGATAGTACAGTCCAGAGTGGATAGAAGATACCACCTTGGCAGGTCCACCGCTGATATTGGCTTTCTACCCTTAAATCTGTTAGATTTTTTTATATGGAACAGCATTTAAGATGTGTCATCCTTTTTTCATTAAATGATAATGATTTTTTTTTTTTTTAATTTCTGTAATAACTAATGCTAGCACAACCTTTGTTAAAAGTATTTTTTAATGTAGAATTTTTGGTTAGCGTGATAAATATTTTCATTACAGAAATCACAGAAGAATACCAGCTTGGGTTTTGTCAATGAAAAGAAACAGTGTAGCAATTTTGAAATGCTTTCTAAGTAACTGATTGCAGTCTTTCGCTGTTATTAAAAGGCTAGCTTTGGTTTTAATGAATGTTAAACACTGAATACAGGTTAGAAGACTAACCTGATGGTTTGTGTCGTGCTGTGTCATATATATTAGAATAAATTTTTGCCCAGTTTTCCTGCAACCAAAAGTGTACTTCTTAAATCCTCGATTTGGTAACATTCTTAGTTTTCTGAAACCAGAAGTCTGTGTGTGCTTGATTTAAAAACTTCCAGTCTCTTCAAAATCTCTTCAGCATTAAGGAATACGATTTTACATGTGGAACCCAGCAATGAAACTTCTGAAAAGGTTTGGTACATCTGAGTGTTAGGGTATGAGACAGCCTTTCCATTTGAATTAAATGTTGATTACAGTCTTAGTAATCTGTTAATCTGTTAGTTCTGTTTGTACTTCGATCTTTTCTTTGGTAGTTTTGTAGCTCTGGCTTTGGTTTTGTTTCCTACTTGCCAGAGGCCTTAAGAAAATAGGTAGGTTCAGGGTCATGTTGCACAGCTATCCTGCCAAAGCTGAATTCTAAGTCCTCTATGCATTGCTGCAGCTTCTCTTTCTAACCAGCTTCTTGAGAGCTTTTCTTCTGTTCCAAGTCTTCACTCTGCTTATAAGGTTTCTCTGTTACTCTCAAGGGCAGTCTGTGGTGGTATTACTGGAAAATCTGTGAAATGGAAGTTCTTAATAGCATTGCCTTATGTACCCTGCGGTGGGTTAAGTTGCTGCCTGCACTCTCACCTTGCCCTACCAAGGCAGGAGTAGAGCAGACACAGGGGCAAGACTTGAAGGAGAGTGTAAGAGTTATGTACCCAGTAGATAGCCTTTTGAGTGTGCTGAGGTTCAGTGGAAGGATTTTGAGTGGTAATTAGCACACTTCAAGTTTTTATGCTGTGTTTGCATCAACTGTGATAAATTGCAAGCTGTGCAAGTCCTACAAGTAGAAACACTGAACAAACATGCAAGAAGCCTTATGCCGTGTGAGTCACATACAGTGTAAATGTGTATAGCCACCACAACTCAGGATTTCTTTGTATACATGTATCTCACGTTCACTTTACAGGTTTGACTGTCTACCTCAGGAGAATAACCTGGAGAATTCCTTTGGAGCAAATAGATTGAAGATGCTTTGGTCATTATAGAATCATTGAATGGTTTGGGTTGGAAGGGACCTTAAAGATCATCTAGTTCCAACCTCTCTGCCATGGGCAAGGACACCTTCCACTAGATGAATGCCCCATCCAACCTGGCCTTGAACACTGCCAGGGATGGGGCAGCCACAGCTTCTCTGGGCACCCTGTGCCAGCGCCTCACCACCCTCATAGGGAAGACTTTTTTCCCTAATGGTCCAGCTGCTGTGATGAAAGCTGGGTGAGTGCTCCAAAGCAAAGCCTGCTGACCTCAATATCAGGAGGTGCAGGTGGAGGCTGCTGGAATTGGAAGTGGTTTAATTTGAAAAACATTCCACCCCCCAGCCCACCCCCCCCCCAGGACTTTGGTTAAAGTTCAGGTCTGCTGTTGGGAAATGCAGATCTGTTCCATAGCAGCTTTTCTTCCTTGTCCTAATTTAAGGTAACTGTCATTATTTATCATTATTTAAATCATCATTTAAGGAAATGATGATTCCACAAAAGCAATGCCAACCTCTTGAAGGCTGTTTTTTGCCAGTGTTCATGTTGCAGGTGTGCAGTTGTCGTAAGCTCGTCAGTCTGCCTGTAATTTTTATCCTCTCTTCTTGCCAACAGGAGGTGGAGCTGTTCGTTTGTTCTTCCCGCTGTCACCTTTCCTCTGTAAAGTTGTTTTTATTTTCCTGTTTTAATTTTTTTAACCTAGTTGGAACCTTTTGTTTGTCTGGTTTTAACTTCTCCACTGACTTGGAGATTGGCTACTGTGGCTACCTGTTTTCTGTGCACATCTGTGTCAATTTTTTTGTGAAATGATCAAACCTTGTATATTGAATTTTAGTGTCTGGATGCGCTTCAAGTTGTCATAGAATGATTTGGGTTGGAAAGGACCTTTAAAAGTCATCTAGTCCAGTCCTCCTGCAATGAGCTACTGGTCAACTTGTTCTAGTGTTTCACCACCCTCATTATAAAAAACATCTTCTTTATATCTAGTCTGTGTTTTGCTACTTAATCCCTTACATTATCTCTACAAACATCAGTATTGTAGAATGGTTTGGTGCTGATGTTCTCTTGGAGACTTACTTACTTCGTGGTGCCATTTGCAATAATGTGACTGCTAATGTGCATGAGCTGTGAGGCTGATCGTTTGGGTATGCTGTAGTGATTTGTCACAGAGCAGCCTTTTTTCCTTCAGCTTAATAATAGACTTCCAGCCGCGTCTGGATGTGTGCTGCATCTTGTCCCACTATTTTATTAGGGAAACAGCTAATCTTTAAAGATAGGATCAAACCCCTCACTCTTATTTATAGTTATCTGCTCCCACTGCTGGAGACAGAAATGGTGTTGGGAAATCAGGGAGATAACTGAATACCAACGACTTAGTTTTTGAACACTACTTTTTCCTTCCTGGGTATTTCTCTTTCAATGAAAATCTCTCTAAAAAAAGACAGGTTTTGATAGGAAGCTTAAGAAATGTGCACTGAAACTTGTTCTAAGCAATATATCTGAAGAGTACTTGATAGTATCTATACATACCACGCATACACTATTTCAAAGCATAGGTAGCAGTATTATTTCCTGTTGGTCCTAACTCCACAAGAAGTTACTACTTTAGTCCATTGCAAGAACAGAGTGGTAGGAAACAACCCGTTAGTGCTGTTAGATGGGCCAAAATGCTGAACTTGGTTTACTGAAAATTTAAAACATTTTCTAGTCTGAGCATACTGATAGACCAGCATTTTGTGCTAATATCTTATAAATGCCATGAGGCCTAATATTAAAGTTAATCTTTTGACATTTTTATTTGCTTTTTGGCTCAACATCACGATTCATTTTTTATCTTTTAGAAGCTCCATTTATAACTGTCATTTAATTGATGGTAACTACAAATCACACTAGCTGCAAAGCAATAAATAAAAGAAATGCAAGTAGCATAATTTGGAACGTGGTAATCTTAGTAGCTTGAGTCATGAATTTCATCATCCTCTGCAGTTAGTATCATTTTATGATTCATAAGTCTATTAGTTTCTTTTTTTAGTGTGTCATCAGATAAATAGCTCAGTGTAAGGTGGCAGAATTGTCCTGTATTACCCCAGTCATAGGAGAGAATGATTTTTGATTGTTCATGCACATATGTAGTGGATCTGTCCCTCTGGCCTCTTTAATCTGCGAAACAACTTCCCATTTTCAGTGAAGCGCTTACTGATTAAACCATTCACATTATCAAACGACCACTACCTCAACCTAAAATTTGTACTTTGTTCAAATTGTTTTGCAATGCATTTGTTCATTTGCTGAAGGTGACCTACACCATAGATCAGTGCATAGACACTTTCAGAGCGATCTTAGACTGACTTAAGCAGGAATCAGTTGGCATTTGCTTAATGTTAAGTCAGTGCTACTAAAGGAGTACTGTCAGGCCCTTGAATGGTTGATGTGTCTAATTTAATTAGAGAGATGTAATATATTTATTACTGTCTGTGGGTTCACTTTCAGTTTAAAGTCCTAAAGTGGTGTGATTTGGTTTGGAATGTCCCACTTTTTAGGTGCTGTGCCAGCAACAGTACCTGCCACCTACTAACTTCATTTTGAAGTTTGAAAATCTCTGCAGAAAGGATCAGCCTTTAGATAGATAGATAGGTAGAAATACATTACTAAATCAGAACTTGCATTATTCAGGAGAACGAATTTGCTCTGGTAATGTTTATTGCTTTTTCAGGAACCAGTAACTCACTTTCATTTGTGTAAGTTGCTGAGCAAGATTGGTCACTTCTAAAGAATATACAGAATCATGTCTTTTGACCATGCACTGATTATCCTAGTAGTCTCAAAACCAGGTTAAGTTAACTTTAGCAAGTTGAATACCAAGCAACTTCAGAGTAAATCAATTGGAGAAGACAAGATTTTTGAGACTTAAAACATCTCCAGTGAACTCGATGCTACTATCCAGTTTTTCATTAAAATAACGGAGGTAGATACCCTTTTTCTTGGCCAAGGTACTTTTTGCAGTCTTGGACTTCATACATCAAGGAAGAATAAAAACTCATCAGGAAAGAGTATGAGAAAGTCAAAGGTCTAGAAACCAGGATCAGTGAGCTAGAAAAAAAAGATCTGGGTAAAGAGAAGAGTGGATTTTAAGTCTTCAAAGATGTAAAAGCCTAGAACAGAGGTGAACAAAATGGAGTTATTACTACATCTGCCCTTTGGGGATTAATGGGTGGATTTTTACAGCAAAGGAAGTTAAGGTTAGATGTTAGGGAAGGAAACATTCAAATTCAGCATAGTTAAGCTCTGGAATGTATGGCTTAGGGAGGCTTGAAGCCTCCTGTGCTGTAGTGAGATAAAGCAACTGTCTGGCAGGAATGACATAGGTTTGTATAACTTCTATGGGATGGAGGATGGGCTGGATAACTGTTTTTCTCTTCTAATTGTCTCTGTCTTTTATAACTTCTATTATTTATTTTTTTAATGTGTCACTTTGCCTTAAGCCACCACCATTAGATAGGTTGGTTTCATCAAGAAAAGAAAATATGTGAACTTGAAGTACCTTGAATTGGGTAAATTAAAAGTTAGAAACCCGTGTCAGAATCTTTCTTTTGCAGGTAGTGGGGAAAGGAGACCTAGGTTAACTGCATGCAATCAAGATGTGCCTGCAGTTCCAGCCCTAGGAAGCTTAAAAAGTGGCTGGCCTTTTCTCTTTGTTGGAAGCTGTACGTATGACTTGCTCTGTACCAAAGGCAGCTTGACATTTGCAGAGACTTGCAGCACTCAAAGTAAGGCTCTGCCTACAAGGATGACTTCAGCAAAGACTTTATCAATTGTAAAATATTGTTCAGTACATCTCTAATTCAGTATTAAAGCATTTGCATTTATTTTTTACAAAGGCCTGTTGTCCTTAGCTAGTTGTCGAAAGTATTGCTGCAAGCAATAATTGTCTTCTGTGGCCAGGATGTTATGGGTATATGATTAGTAAGATACTGAGCTTTCTTTGGATACAAGGCTGAAAACACCTACGGATGTCTCATCCTGTTGGGAAACATTCTATTTAGGGTATACTCCCTGTATGTCTAATGTGTCATGGGGGAAGAATTACCAGATAACACACTGCCTGCTAGTAAATTGTCATCGGGCTGGGTAGGAAGCTGCATGCACATCAGTATTCACATGGACCGTGCTGCCTCCTAGGTATCTGCTTCAAAGTGGGACTGACTTTGTCCCTTGAGAGGGGTTACCAAAATCCTATCCAGTTTTTATACCTCTTTTGTTTTTTATTTACAGATGGTACCTGATGATGAAAAATGAAAAACACTTTCTATACAGGTCATCATCTGAAGTTAATTCCCCATCTGCTGTGCTTGTTTGGCGTACCTGCTGCAGAGGTAGTTATAATGATCTAGTCACAGTTGCCTTCAGGCAGAGGAATAAGCAGCAGAAGGAGGTGAACTTCTGAGAAATACACCTCCTGCTTTTGTTCACCTATCCCTGGTAGGACTAATACTAAACAAATAATAATACACAGAGTGTGATGCGAGCAGGCTTGTTTTTCAAAGAGAGCCATGTGCCAAAATTTCCGGAAGAGATTCAATTTAATTTTTCATTTTAATTTAGAGTTGTGAAAACTTTACGATAGGCTTACCTAAATGCAATCTTTTTTTTTTTAAAAAAGCAAGGTAATACTTGCAGGTTTTGGAGTTTATTTTCTAAAGTTCATTGTTAATATGATCAGGTGAAACTACTTTGAAATGTTTAGTATTCATCACTTTATGTGGCTAAGGAAAGATCTGAAGAAAATACCCAGGAATGTTGACTTCTGAAATAGTTATTAAAAGGTTTGATGAAAAGCTGTCAGCTTTTCAAATATGTTTTTTAGTTCTCTTACAGCTACAAATTTGTAACAAATTCAGTCTTCTGTTAAATAATTTCTGTATTGATCATATATTTCTTATGGTGTTCTCCAGCACTGGGATGAGATCTCACTTCGCAGTGTTCATCTCATAATCCTGAGAAAAAAAAGAAACAGTTAAAAAAAAAAAACAAACCTCATCTTTAATCACTTAAAATGATGTAAAAAGTTGAAAGCTGCTGATGTTTCGACAGTGGGTTTGCTTTGGTTTTGGTTGGTTTGGTTTTTAATTTGCTTTTTTTGCATGTATTTGTTGTTGTTGATGATGTCTTGGTTTTGAACACTTTCCATGTTGTTTTCCTGGGCTGGTTTAGATGTGGAAGTGAGGAGAGAATTCTTCTGAATTCCAGAGCAAGATGTCAAGTTTTTTGTACCTTAGTACCATGCCAAAATACCCAAATACATTGTTATTTGTTTGGAGTGAGTTTCCTTTGTGTTACTGACACCTTTATAATTTTGAGGTTTGTCTTTCTGTAATGACATAGAAAATGATCATCTAGAGATCAGTGTCAGTTTTTTCTGCAGATTAGGTTTAGTTCAT
Organism: Strigops habroptila; assembly: GCF_004027225.2. NCBI lineage: Eukaryota > Metazoa > Chordata > Aves > Psittaciformes > Psittacidae > Strigops > Strigops habroptila. Next base: position 131,065,475 of record NC_044277.2, read on the forward strand.
TAACACTACTTCGATTTGATGTGTGTCCCATGACCATATGTGTGTGCAAAAGGAGGTGGTGTTGGCATGGACAAATTTTGGATGACTTTCAGTGTCTTCTTCAGATGAAGTTAGTGGATCCATTCACATCAGCCATGCCATTTCTTCCATGCCAAGGAACATTCTGCCCTGTGCAGGACCAAGGTGGAAAAGGAGATGTTCCACTTCCATTAATGTAACGATTTATCTCAATCTCATTTTTAGTCTGCAATTTGTACATCTTCGTCTTTGTCTTTGTGTTCCTCCACTCCATGTCTTTGGGTATTTTTCCTTTGAGTGCAGCCTTACAGGGCTGCATCACTTCATATGCTGGCTAGTGGCATGGAAGGCTTCTCTGTTCATGTTCATGTGTCTACTTAAACTTTACGTCCTTTAACAGGTCACTAAAAGGATGCAGAACATTCTCATTACAGCATTGGGCCTTTAGCTTGCCACCCCAATCTATCTGCATCATTTGACAGAGATCAAACCATAGTTAGTGATTCAATTTCTCCAGACGCTGCTGCCTTTAAAATTCTTTTCTAGTATCACAAGTGTGTAAAATGCTTGTTGGAAACTGTATTTGTTTGTAGTTGTTGATTTTTCATGCAGGAGGAGGGGTTTGCATCCTCATACTTTCTCAAAGTGTTGCCGTGTGAAATCAGTGCAGCCTCCTGGGGGTGATGATTAAAAACTGCGTGTGTGTGTATACGCGCTTGCATCCACTTCTCTGCGCTGTGACTCAACTCAGTCTTCTCCAGGAGTCAGTAAATGTTACGGCAGAGCCTTGTTTGCATCAAAGATCTTTGTCTCCTAACTGTTGCTGACAACGATACAGAAAGGCACTCAAATGTATCTAATCTGAAATCTGACATTTTAATTTAATATTCCCCAAGATGATGTGAACAACTCAGGGCATGCCAAAGCAGAACTCACAACTGTCACAAGTGCGTGGGTAGACAGATCTATGATGTACACATGCTATGAAAAGAAAAGAAGGAAAAAAAACGTTTGTGATAAATTGATTTAGCCTGCATATTCCTTTATGTGCTTATTCTCCTTCACTTAAGTGCTGCTGGCTTGTTTGAGTATTAGGCTAACAACAGACACTTAGAACCAACATATTGCAGAATCACAGAGTGGATGAGGTTGGAAGGGGCATCTGGAGGTTGTCTAGTCCTACCTCCTGCAGAAAGCAGGATCAGCTACAGCAGGTTGCTCAGAACAGTGCCCATCTGGGTGTTGAATATGTCCAAGGGTGGAGACTGCAAACCTCTCCAGGTAATCTGTTCCAGTTTTTTACCACCTTTACAATAAAAACAGCCGAGGTCATCAGCTCTGATGCAGGCACATTCTGCAACGCAGTGGGGGATGGCATCATACAGGAGGGTTTCCTGAGCTGGCTGGCTGGCCGGCCGGCCGCACTCAGAGTCGTGGTCAACAGCTCCATGTCCGGGTGGAGACCAGAGACAAGTGACATTCCTCAGGGGTTGGTATTGGGACCAGCACTGCTTACATCTTTTGTTGGTGACATGGACAGTGGGATTGGGTGCACCCTCAGCAAGTTGCTGACAACACAGAGCTGTGTGGTGCCGTCGATATGCTGGAGGGAAGGGATGCCATCCAGAGGAGCCTTGACAGGCTCGAGAGGTCAATGCCAACCTCATGAAGTTCAACAAGGCCAAGTACAAGGTGTTGCACCTGGGTCAGGGCACTTCCAAGCACAAATACAGGCTGGACGAAGAAGTGATTCAGAGCAACCCTGAGGAAAAAGACAGGGGGTGTTGGTCGATGAGAAACTGAACATGAGCCGGCAGTGTGCGCTCGCAGCCCAGAAAGCCAACTGCATCCTGGGCTGCATCAAAAGCAGCGTGACCAGCAGGTCAAGGGATTCTGCCCCTCTACTCTTGTGAGACCCACCCCCCCTGCAGTCCTGTATCCAGCTCTGAGACATGGACCTCTTGGAGCAAGTCCAGAGGAGGGCCATGAAAATGGTGAGAGGGCTGGAGCACCTCTGCTATGAAGACAGGCTGAGAGAGTTGGGCTTGTTCAGTCTGGAGGAGAGAAGGCTCTGGGAAGATCTTAGAGCATCTTCCAGTGCCTAAAGGGGGCCTACAAGAAATCGGGAAAGGGACTTTTACAAGGGTGTGTCAGGATAGGACAAAGGGGAACGGCTTTAAACTGACAGAGGGGAGATTTAGGTTAGACATTAGGAATAACCTCTTTACTATGAGAGTGAGGCACTGGCACAGGTTGCCCAGAGAAGCTGTGGCTGCCCCATCCCTGGCAGTGTTCAAGGCCAGGTTGGATGGGGCTTGGAGAAGCCTGGTCTAGTGGAAGGTGTCCGTGCCCATGGCAGGGGGTTTGGAACTGGGTGATCTTTAAGGTGTCTTCCAACCTGAACTGTTCTATGATGATGTATGGGCACTAGTGTGGACATTTCGATAGGAGGTTTGAGTGCAGAGGATTAGAGTAACATTTTTCCGTGATATCCATGAGACTTCAGGCTAATGGCCAGACTGAGCAGCAGTTACAAATAATGGGCTTCATGTGTGCATTTTACATCCAGTCTGAAGCTGCTATTGCCCTATATACGGTGCTGACCCTATAATCATGTATTTCTTGCTTTCAGTTTTTCTTCTCCCTTCACTTATTGTTTGATACCCATTTATTTCACCTGGTTTAGAAAAATTGGAGCAGAAGGTTTTCATGTGTGAACAACTGTGGCATAACAAGGCCCAGAGCCTCAGAGAAGCCTCTGGATGCTGCCTCAACCTGGGCAGTTGCTTGCGGGCTGCAAACCTCTATGCAGTGCCCTTGCCTGCTGGCTGGAGGAGGCCATTCATCCTTGGTGTAATTCAGCATGTCACCTGCTTGCTTCAGGAGCAATGTTTGCTTTTATGCCAGTTGCTATTGCCTGTGAGAGAAATGGAGATAGTTTTTTCTGGTCTGGAACAAAGATCTCTAATAAACCATGTCTCTCCAAAGGTCACTCCAAAATATTACTGAATTCTTATTGATTTATTTATGGAACCCACATGACATGGTCCTGCTTTTGTTGGATTTTTCTTTGAGTTTTTGAATGTCTTGGTTTGCAGAGTATCTTTTCTATTTCTTACAGCAGTGCAGTATTTTATCGCTTCTCCAGGTGATGCCAGCATCTTAAACATTTAAACAAGGTGCTTTTCATAGAGGGAGCAGAAATGTTTGTACTGATATTTTCCTGAAAGAGCCTGCTTATTCCTGATGTGTCTGTATCTTCAGGCTATCCAGCTGAAGGCTGCTGTAGACTCACTAATTGTGCTTAGTTGTGATAGTCAGGCATGCACAGCTAATCTGTGCAGAAAGGCACCAGTGCTGCTGACTCTGGAGATGACCTGTTTTGTCAGTTTGTTGCCACAGAACCTGCTGCTTAGAAGCCAGATGCTTTGCATCTCACAGAGCAGATGATTGTCTCTGAAGTATTTTGAGAAGCAGAAGGCTTCTGCTAAAGGGACTGCTTTGAGGGCATAACTTGTTTCTGTACCAAACTGATGGAAACACACTGGGTTCCAGTTGAGACATGCAAGTCTTGGGTGGCGAATCTTGAACCTAGAGCCCTGGTCTTAAAGGAAAGAGCAAAAAATCCAAAGTCATAACTGCTGATGGAATGTGAATCCCATGGCATCCTAATGAAACTCATTCAGGAGCTGGGGAAACAGCAGGCACCTAATTCCTGGGTTTCAGCTCATTAGGTGTGTCTACTGTATCTGGCTTCAGTTGTCTTTGTTAAAAGCTGAGATTGGATGGAAAAACATTCTTGCAACTTCTGATGTTCTAACCTTGAATCCAGGTATTCCCTTTGCTGTGAGCTGTGAGACAGTGGAGCACATCCTTCCCACTTATATTTTCTGTAGTGTGTTATTTACAGCCATCAGTTGCTGTTCTCAGGTGGAGAGCTCCAGCCTTTCCTCTCTTTCCAGTCTGCACACATCCCTAGGACTTTCCTCTTTAGAAGGCAAGGAATGAATGCTAAGGAGGATCTGAAAGTGAGACTGAGGTACTAAACTGTCACTTAGTATCTGAGGCCTGTGGGCATATTTGTGTATGGGTCTTATGTAATCGCTTCTGGATGGTACTATTCTGTCCTGGCCAGTGCACTGCGAGACTTAGTGTCAAATACTGGTTTTTGGAGAAGATTGTAGGAACTAGAAAATGTATCTGGGAATTATTTAGAAATATATGTCATTGTAACCCAAGCAAATGGGAAGTAAAAATGGGAGGTTAAAGATGATTAGAGAGTGTAAGCAAGTAGCTGCACTGTTGAAACTGTGGGCAGACCTCCTATTATTTTAAAGCTAAAACCTCATCACCCATGTCCTGAGAAAGAGATACTTTTCATTGTAACTAGTAGAGTGGTGTAGCGTCTGCACAGAAGAGTCGAAGACACCTGACACAGCTGCTGCAAGGCAAATGTCAGCCATCTGAGGTTTTAAGATGTGCCTGGATGCAGCTGTGGAGTCCCCTTAGGTAACTTGTTCCAGGACACAGCCTGTGGTGAGCTACTTGAATGAACACTTTTCCATTTCTAAATGGTATAATGCCCTGTAAGAATGCATTGGATGTGCTGTCCTAAGTGATGAGTGTAAAGTCAGCCATGATGAAAGGTCTTTCCAAACTGAAATAGTGGGAAATTTTCTGAGAAATCTCTTCCCTGTAGCCCGTTGGCCTGTTGGTCACATTACTCACCATGGTCTGTGCAAAGTTTTGCTCTATTCCCATGTTACGCTGCTGCCTTCCTTATGTAATTGATGCTTTCTCATAAAGTACAGAACAAAGTGTCTTGTGTGCTGTATGACTAGTCCTCGTTATTTCTTTCTGTGTTGTGCTTCTGCAGTTTAGAGGCAGATGCCCCTTCCACTGCTGTGCTTGCCTCCTGCCTTAACAGTGCTGCAAGGTCGGTATGTTCTGGTGGTGGATTATTTCCTTCCTGTGAGGAATGAGGTGTCCTTGCAGGCTGCTGTGAATGGGATTTGTAACAGTGGAAAGATGTTAGTATGGTTTTTTTTTTTTTTTAAAAAGGGTTTATTTTCCTGACATCTTTCTCAAAAGGAGCATGAAGAAAGTACATTTAATGATAGAACTTAATAATCTGAGTTGTTTTAAACAAAATCAAGGAGTTATTTACAGATTATTTTTCTTTTAGATACAACCCACCTATCACAGTTCTTTTTGCAGACACAGCATCTGCTTTGCAGATTAGGTTAGACTTCCCACTCTTGTGAAGATGAGGCTATTTTTTTAGCAGTTTGCCTCTGTTGGGCACCAAAACAGTCCAAGACCCATCCAATATGGGGTTACCAACTTCTTCTGCTGAGAAATCCATGGACAGAACATAGTCTTCCTTGCTTTCCCTCATTTCCCAGGAGACCTTCCTGTTGTCACACTTCACATTTTTTTGTCTGAAGGCTCACTCTTTTCAGTGTATGTCTTTCTACCAGCCTTAGTCGATTTCACAAATTCCCAGTTGTCTTCCTTTCTATCTCGAGTTGGGTCCTAGGGTTTAATCTTGCTGTCTGAAATGTTTACAGGGCCAGGCATACTAATATAATTACTGAGGTCTGGTATGTAAAACCAATCAAAATTCCCCATAACAGTGCAAAGGTGGCACTCAGGCTCTCCACTGCTGTGTGGTGAATAGCAGAGAGGGTCTGGTCCATACAGTTTTAGAATCTTGCTTAAAGTGAACCATCACCAGTGTCTCTGTGATGAGCACCCTTCTTTTGTGCTTAGTACATAATTTCATATTTATTCTGAAGAACATAAAGTCCTCAGAAGGCAAATGGGAAGTAGAGGGAGGTAGAATGACCCAGGAGACTTGGTACTGGGCAATGGTCCTCTCTGTCTGTTCTTCCCGCCAGTTCAGGCCACTAAGTGCTGGGTCTGTGTTCAGGTACGGTTTTGCTGAGGTCTAAGCGTTCGTGTTGCTCTCCAGCAATTAGGAATGGGACAGGCTTTGAGTGCTCCCATCTAACTTGAATTCTACCTAGGAGCTACAGCAAAGGTAGAAGTGTCATCTCCTGTCATGATGGCTAAGATAAAGCAGAGTGCTCTCTACAGTCTCAGGCTTTGTGGCTAGTGTGTGAGATAATGAACCAGAGCCTTGAGGTTCTCATTCCCTTCCTCAGGCCATTAACAGTGCAGATGTTATTCACGGTGATCTTTTGCTGGGACTTATCAGTATTGGTTGGAAGGCCAACTTGAGAAGTGCTTCAGATGTTGGTACTCAGATTCCTATGGTGAAAGAAATGAGAGCTTTGAAAGAAATGAGAGCTGTCTCCTGTTAATGCAGCTGTCCTTGGAAAGAAACCAAGTGAATTTTTGCATAGATCTCTTGGTAAAGAGTGTGCTTGAAGTACCTGATGCTAATTAACCTTCCTACTATGGAGAAGTAGATGGTAAGATAGTATGTCTTACTATTACGTGGTTTTTTTTAAACATGTTTTTTGGAAATACATAGGTCAATCAAACTCACTGACAGACCAATCATCTCATGACACTTTAATTGCTGCTGTTTCATTATGAAATTAAAGAACTCTGTGCAAAGCCTCCTTCTACAAGGAAGGGCACACACATGTAATTATAGGATGCTTTTGGTGTTTAAAAAAAAAAAGAAAATTAAATGACTAATACGTTTTACTGGTGGAACTGACAGCTGTAACAAACCTGCTTCTCTCATCAGCTGTAAGCTTTCATCCCTGCCTTGTACTAATGAATAAATCATCTTATTACATAAAATTGCATTCTAATTGCTCCCATGTCAGTCTATTTCAGGTTAGACCTATGCAGTAAGGTTCCCCTGATGCCTGGGTTTTCCCTTTCTGCTTCACTGCTGAGCAGCTACATTTAAAAGTGCCTGGGAATGGACTTGGACAGGAAAAATATGGGTGGAATGAATTGGGAGAAGGCAGGAGACAAAAGGAGCGAAGGTCAAGAGAGGATTTGAAGGAGACAAGGGATGAAGGAACTGTTGAATGGAAGAACCAAATGAAAAACACTTAGAAAAGCTAGCGGAATGTGAGTGGGAAGAGAGGGAAGATGAGTCAAAACTACGGCAAACCTTTCCACGTTAGGCCTTGTGTGGAGCTGCTTCTGGGATCTCACAGTGGTGACTAAACAGCTGTGGCCATTTTGTGTAACAGGAGGTTTCCCTCAAGCTCTGACAAGCTGTGATCATCTAAGTTCTCCTCTTCCTCACTTAAAATGTTATCTGGAAAACATTAATTAGTCATCTAATACCCTTCACCCCCCCTTCATGAAGTCAAACATTGATTTGCAGGTAAGAGAGTAGCAATTTGGGTAGGCTTTGTGTAGTAGAGAAAGTTTTTCCAAATTAACTGTAACTAGATTACTTGGAATTCCTCTTTCAACTACCAACAGGCTGCATCAGATTTCATATATTGATTTTGCTTAGGTTGATTAGAAAGAGGAATGAGAGCAAGTAAGCCTCCTTTGAACAAAAACAAGTGCATCTGCGTAGAAATCTTGCAACTTTAATTAATTGGGTTTAATAACTAATTTAATTAAAATCTCCTGTGGTAGAGAAGGCATTTGGAAATGATGGCGCAGCTTCTAATTGACTGATGTAATAACTTATAAAAGGGAAAAAGAGTTGGACTTCGTTACTCTCCAAGACGGATTAGAATGACATCTAGAATTTCCGCTTCTGGTTGCTTTCATACTACAAAATTATCTTGCATACTCCATTTTTTCATGGAAGACTAGAGTGCTAGTGTTCACAGGCCTGTCGTACAGGGTCATACATTATAAGCAAATGAACCTGGTTAACTGAGGCAGCATGATTCTTTGTTTTAAGGCCATTTACATCCTTCTTTTGTAAGTTGTGTATAAAGCAGATTTATCTTAAAATCCTGACAAATAGAAGAAAAGCTGTTGATGCTGAACATTCAGAACCCTATTTCCTGCTGGGTATTTCTGGGTTGTTTCACGGAAAAGACAGAACATTTCCAACATCCCTAAATTTTGTTGACAAAAGTGCTAAGGAAAATGAAGTCTCAAGATGAACAAAGCAAACTCTTTGGGCTGCCTTTCCAGGACATAAAATAGAAAAGGAGATCATAATCCTTGGTTTTTTTCATAATCCTTGTTTTGTTTTTTTTTTTGTTTGCTGAGTCGCCACCTAAAAAAGTCCATATTACTGTAACTTGTTCTGAGAAAATGTCACTTTGTAGAGGCTGCACAAGGAGTGTGTGGGATCCTTGTTTTTATTTCAGGTTTGAGTGTGGAAACAAACTGGCAATCATTTGATTATGCTGAGGAAAAAAAGAACAAGGAGTTCAGTGTCTGTTCCAGCACTGTGAGGCAAGAATAAGCCAAACAGATGAATAGAAGTAATTCCTTCATTACTTTTTCCGAATGAGCGCAGGCAAACTGTGTTTAGCATAGCCCTAAATAAAGGTTTGTTACAATTCCAATGTCAAATGTTGTATCAAGAATTTCCCTTTAGTCTAATTGTTACCATGAACATTATATTGAAGCAGCATTGTTATTTCTGGGTATTGCTGTTAAGAGTCTTTCAGATAAAATGTGTTCTGTTTTGGTGCTGTACCTCTTTGCCACAGTTATTTCCCTCCTGGTACTTGAGGTACCTCCTGCTACCCATTGCAGTGATGTGTTTAGCCCTACCAAGTGACAGGATTGCTTTGTACCTGTTTTCCTGAAGCTGTGGGATTTCCAGGGAGAGGTCGAAACTGTTCACTCATGAGTGTTTAACACCAGTGACCATGCACCTTCTGGCAGTTGTGTGCAGTTGGATTGAAAGATTCATTTGCTCTGACTTCACACAGAGTCCTCCTGGAGTTTAAGCAGTAGGAGTACTTCACAAATGGGCCTTAATCACCATGGGGTATGGGGTTGGTGCACTGAAAGGGCATTGGTGAGAAGTCCTGTTAACAAACTAGGAAATGGGGGCTAGGCTGTCATGTTACAGTGTGCTGATTCTGGCCTGTTATTTGAGTATTGGCCAACAGCAACTGAGAACAACATGTAATTAATTAACAAAAATATTTTAATCCTTTAAAAGGAGGAGGAAAAAAATTTGAATTGATAGCGGCCTGAGGTTAAAAACATAGAAATGAGTTAAATGAGCTGTGAAAGAACAATATGCACAGAACAATGAGAACAGGTTAAATTAGTGAGAAAGGCTGTATGGTCAGCATAGATCTGGTCAGGTTCCCATTTAGGCAATACCTAAGGAGATGGACAAAGTGGGAGAAAACCATTTATAATAGACTGTAAGAAAAAGCAGCATAGAGGATGTTTTGAGGGAATTCAGATGATTAAATGTGAGATGGTAAGTTTGGATGGACAGTGGTGCTAAAGAAATGTCTCTGAGCAGGATGACTTCTCCAGGCTCTGAAAGAGGGGCAGTAGGCACTGATCATGAATTGTTATACTCAACAGAGAGACAGGATGCTGAGGGTCTGAAAGGTTCAGAACATCGTGTGAAGCACACGCAAATAGGAGTGGAGACATGTCTGTGGGCAAAGACTTATTTTGGGAAGCACTGATATGAAAGTTGGAAAGTTAGTCTTTAGAAGAGGCAGATATCAAGCTTGTCTTTTGGTATCTAATGACAATTGTGGCTGGAAACTTGCTATGCAAACACAAGACTGCTGGTGTGTCTAAACTGTTGTGGACACTTTTGCCATGTGAAGTGAAGCTGAACCAAATGCAGAATAGAGGGAAGAGGAGACATCTCAGTCTAGAAGGCATGTGTGTGAAGACAGGCCTGTGAACACCATCTTTATGATGCTTCTTGGCAGAAGCCTTTGCGTGGCTTCAGGAGAACAGGATTTCTTTCCAGGTGCTGAAGAAGTGACTAATTTGAGGTAAAACACAATTTTAATTTCTCAAGGAAAACCCAAGATCCTTCTTCCTTTCGTCTCTTTGCCAGTTCGTGGGGTGGGTAAAGCTTAAATGGCAGAAGGAGCTGACTTGCAACATGTCATCCGCAAATGTCATGCCAAATACTTAGGTTACGTCTACTTTCCACATTTTCTGTTGTTTTCCAAAGAATGTCCCTTGGGCTTCTGAGATGTACTAGCACTGCCTGTTAGTAATCTTCGGGCTTTGGGGTTTTTTTTGTTGTTGTTGTCCTGTGTTGCTTCATTAAAGGTCAGATCTGAGCAAGAGCTCTTATTGATTTCAGAAGTGCTAAGTGGAGATTGTAGGTTTTTTTACCCTCTGTACTAATGCTTTTCCCATTATAAGTCGATGGCAGCACATGTCCAGCCCATAGTGTGAGCAGACCCAGTCCTGGGCTGTCTCAGCAGGACTGAGTCAACATGGAGCCAGCAGCAGCATTGAGACCTCGGTGATTATTGGACAGAAGGTGACTTGAGGTGTATGAAAACTACTGCCGTGATAACAGAAGTGAGGGGAAAAAACAGACCTAAGCAGTTAATGAAATGGAAAAAAAGGAGCAATGGGAAGAGAGATTAATTGGTAGCGCTTTAAGTGCTTGTAAGAAACAAACTGCTAAGTCCAGTGTCAATGGGGCATGCATTATATGGACTGAGTGGGAAGTTAATAACAGATGAGAGTGGTGTGCTGAGGAGAGCTTAGTATATTCTTTGTTTTATGATTCATTGAAGGGACCACAGGGTCACTTTTTCAGGAGATATTTTTTCTTAGAAAAGAAACTGTAAAGCTCTGTGATTGTCAGATCAGGTACACGAAACAGTTACTGCCATTAAACGTAGGGTAATGTATAGTCACATTGTCAAAGGAGTTCTGATAACATAACCAAAAAAGCAGCTTAACTAATGGTCCGTGCATTTCAGTTGCATATATTGAGAGCTCTAATAAAGATAACATTTGTAAATTTACTTCTCTTAAGAGATCCCAGCTCATTAAATCTGCAGCACCCCAGGAGATGCAGAGAGGCTTTTTGTTCAGCTCACCTGTATAACAGGCTAGCGTACAGAGCAGCTGCTGTTACAGACCAGGAGCTCTTGGGGTGTAAATGAAGTGCGCTGGAAAGGTCTCCTGGGTTTACTGTTGTAAATCTGAATTTGGGGTGAGAAACCAATAAATGTTTATTAAAAGGTTTTAGGGGGTGGAGCTATATGGGATATTTACAGGGCTGACTGATGTGGTTGGTTTTGCTGCTTGTTTTACTTTAGCTGGGTACTGTGATAGTCACGTTTTGTTTCCAAGGCTGTAGTCAGTCTCCATATTAAAGTTGAGCATATAATGATTTTGCAGTACTTCACTGTTTTATGATCTCATGTTTTCCGACTTCTCCCTGCTCTCTGCTGATGTTTTATGGATTTTCATATTCTCTCTTGTTTGCCTCTGAAGACAAGCACACACAAGGGCAGGAGCCTAGACTAGCCGCACTGCATTTGTATATAATTTCCTAACCCCAAACAGCGTCATACTCTTCAAGCTTTAGAGGCTTTTCATGTGCAGTGGGTCTCGTGTGTCACTGGAGCCAATGTGAACAAGCCTGTCATCCTGCACAAACAGAAGTGGCCTGGAGAAGATGAGTCCTCAAGAGCAGTGCATAATGTAGATTGTCAGGGCCTGTCTCGTAACAAGCAGCAGCAATAGGCTGTAGAGGTGTCCTCTGTCCTGACTGGGTCCCATCCTGTTGCTAGTGTGGATAGAGGCAGCAGCATAGTTCCTGACGGTGCACACATGCAGAAGGCATGTCGCTGTTGCTGCAGTGTTTGCATATTGCATTAGAGTAGCCTCTGTCCTGCCAGCAATATCTGTACTGCTATTTTGAAGATCCCTTTTGTATTGCAATAGTTAAAATCAGTGCTGATTTTTATGTCTTAGAGTGACATAATGGGAGCAGCAGGGATGAGTACCTGGGGGAGACTGTAGGCTATGGACTGCTCATCCTTTGAAGCTGGGAGGGTTCAGGAAGGTGGCCAGCCATGGTGTGAGTAACTGTAGTGCTTATGGCTGTGAGCAGCCTCATCAGTTCAGTGGAAATAGTGCTTGCCTGAGTGGGCCCTAGGGCTTATCTTTATTCACAGATGTAATATTCAGAGATCTGCCTTCCAGAGCGTTTGGCCAGGACACCCTGAAGGCTGAGCTTTAAAAGGCTCTCTCTATGTGGCTTTGGCTCGTCTCCAGGGTCTTGCTTCCTGCTGGCAGGGGCTACAGGTAGTGATTTTTATCCTGTTACTTTTCTGCTGGTGGATGCATTTCATGAGTGTGTTCTCTGGTGCCCTTTTACAGCCTCTGCTGCTTAAGGATGCTGGAAAGTGAAAGTGAAGGACAAATAGGGTGGATGCTCAAAGCAATGGGGCAAGAATATTTTAAGTGGGACAGCAGAGAGAGGAGGTAGCAGTAGATAGGATACAAGATGGCAGGAAGTGTTATTCATTGTCTTCCTTTCAGGTTTTCCTGGTTCCCTCTTGCTGAATCTGAGAAGGATGGTGCAGTTTTGGGTCAGGGCTGTAGGGGAACCATCATTCATAACACTTCCCTGAGTTTAGTTTGTTATATGGACTTAAAAAATATAGTCAGGGCTAAGGCAAAAAAAATTGATCTCAAATCTATATTGAGACCTAGAATCCCATCCGTTGGCTAAGATGCAGCTGTGAGGCCAGTTGTGTCACCTGAAGAGGCCCCTGGAGTGGGATTGTTGCGCTGCACTTTGTGAAACAGCATGTAGATGAGTATTTTAGTTTTGAAAACCAAACTGAAAACAGAAGTCTCCTTTCCTGCTCCATGCCTGTCCTAGGATGGGTGTGCCTGTCCTACCTGCCTCATAACCATGGTTTGCATATGTGCCCTGACAGCCATTGTAGTGCTCTGTTAGTTGTGTTTTCACCTCATCCTGGCATTTCTGGAAGCCTTGGCATTCATATACTTCGCTGCATCCCTTCTCTCTTTTTTTGTTTTGCTTTTGTCCTTTTTTTCATACCTCTTAAAAACCTACTCATATGTTGATATCACATCCAAGCAAATGTGCCTGACCGTTCCCAGTAAGATGCAATGTAATTAATTCCAAAGACCTTCCGCTGAAAGAAACCTTTGCCTTCATCTGAGCAGTGAGAGCGGTTCAATTATACTAGAAAGCTGCACGTGGGCCAGGTGGAGAGACCCCCCTCGCCCCCCAGCTCTTTCTGAAGGACTGCTGTATTGTCATCTCATAGAGTCACTCATTTCCAGATAATTGGCTTTTTAAAGGGCATCTATAGGACCCAAATAACTCCTCGCATACTGGTTGTACCATTGACCTACCAGGTTAGCAAAGGTTAGACTTAATTGCCTCATTTATGGCTAATGCATTCCAGTTTTGCTGTTGCTTTTCTCTGGGGATAACTGCTCAGACCTGTATTTTTGTTTCTGAAATCTTGATGAATAAAAACAAGGGTCCTACTTTGTGGATGGAGGTGTTGCTTCCTTCAGGAGAGACAGAGGTCATTGAAAATCCTATGTTAAGGAAGTGGCCATGTACGCAGATGAGAGGTTGCCCAACTGAGCTTGGCTCAGCCCTTCGACAGCTCAGATTTCCCACTGCACTTCATCGGCAAATCTTTTCCTGTTGTGCAGCTTGTTGCAATGGGAAGCAATGTTCAGGCAAATTGTGTCCAACACCACTCTTCTCATTCCTGTCCATGGACAGCATGTGCTCTGTGGGTACAACGGTGGTGTAAGGGATGCTTGTTTTGGGCCTCTGCAAGCATGACTCCTCTGGCCATGGATTGTGTGTGGATATCCTTCTGTGGGTGAAGGCTGGCACTGAAAGAAGAAGAGACACAAAGGACCTTCTGGGCCAGTCTGAGGTGTAAACCCAGCACTACTCTTGTGCGTTCTGCAGAATTAATCCTGACGTTTCTACGTGTTTCATGTGTATCTTGTGTAAGTCCACCAATTTGAGTGGTGAGGAGGGAGCATTCCTGTGGCAGCATAAGCTTCGGTCTCATGGGTGTAGTCACGCCTGTGTACTCTGCCCTTTCTAGCAGCAGGTGGTGGTTCTGTTTTGCTAGGACTAAAATGAGAGCTGCAGCCTTCAGTGCTTCTGCTGCAGTTTTGTGAAGGCAACATCATATACACAGTTGTGGTTTTTGTTTATTTTATGGTTAGGGTACTTGTGGCAGTAGGTTGTCAGTGAACAGCTTTTGGACAACAATGCCCTGGCTGTTAAAAGGAGACCTACACCTCAGCTTTTGTTAACCATCTCCCTGGGGTCTCTGAGTGACAAACCATGTCAGCTAGAAGAAGAGCCTTCTGTCCCTTGCATCCCATGGCACCCTGAAGCTGCCAGTGATGAGGGTGTAGGTTAGGTGTCCATCAGTCATGAGCTTCAGGCACTCGGAGCTCTGCATCCAACTTCACACCAGTGACAGAGGTGACAAATTTTCAGGTCTGGCCTCCTCTGTAGTTCAGTTCATAAGGCTTCCTGGATTAATTCCCATTTGATTAAATCCTATCCTTTAGATAAAGAGCTGGTCTTGATTGACAGCTGTCCTTCGTTAAAAGTGCCTCCATGATGAGGGAGGTTCATGCAGTTTATGGAAACTACCGAAGATCTTTCTGGTGTAGTTTGTCCTCCTGGAGTTTTTGTTCTAGTGTGGAATAACAACCACATTTTTTAAAACTGCTTTGTCAGAGTGCACATGGTTTAGGTGCTGTCCTGAATGAGGGAAGATTGTCCTCCTGACCTTGGTGTGCCTGGTTAGAGGTGATGTGTGTCTCAGGAGACAGGAGCTAACAGGGACCCCTGCCTCCCCCAGGATGTGCCTTAGTGAGTAACCTTGGCTTGCACAGTCTGCTTGCTCTCATTAGGATGCTCAGCCTGGGGCACATGCACGCCTGTGACTGCTTGTGCTTCCCTCCACTTGCTTTGGATGGCTGAAATAAACCCTGAAGATCAAAGATCTGATCTCTCATGATCACCATCCCCATCAAGTCTGAACACACATCCCCATCAAGTCTGAACACACATCAGTGAAAGGCCACAAAAGTTAAAAACCACTCTAATACAAACACGCAGCTAGCAGGACCTCGATAATTGAACACGTGCATGCAGCAACTGTAGGACTAATTACTGTAGCCAGAGCAGCTGTTCAAATGGAGCTGTATTCAATCAGTGCTGTCAGTCTTAGCACATGTTTAAAAGAAAACGACATACTGCTCAAAACCCTACCATCACCCACCACTGGCTTTGTGCTGATGAAACCTTCATTTGTTTTATCTTGCTCTTCAGCTCCTTCTCTTCAGGGCTTAATCTCAGAAATGTTGCTTGGCTTTAGATGCCAAATGTACAGAGTGAGGATTAAATGAATGCCACAGAGATCCTGAAATTGTATCCAGTGCTCACCTTTTCTTGCATAGCCCAAAGCTGTGAAGCTACTTGCTTATACTACTGATGATTTGAAACTGAAGCAGAAGGAAAGTACAAACTCTGTAACTTGCAGCCAGGTAGAAGCAAATATTATGGTTCTGTGTGTTTATTCTTGAAATTACATCTTGGGCTTCAGTGCTGATACAAGTCAGTGATCCAAGTGTTGGGTATCTTTGGTTCCCATCAGGCTATATGGCATTGGAAGAAGACATAAGTGTTTCTGTGAATGCTGATGAGTATGGAGCTGCACTGAGGTGGACTGCTAAGATTTTATTCTCTATGATCAGATTTAGATGACCTGCTGCTTGGTTGCTCTGTAGAGCATCACCAATGCTGATTATTCAGTTTTCCCTGAGCTTAAAGTAGCTAGATACATTCTCAGTTTTGACCAGGAAACAGGATAGCTATTGGAATTTGCCATAGCAAGGCTACTGCTAAACAAAACCATGATGAGAATAAAGAAGAAAAACCTGGGGGCATTACTTGAGGGGAACAAATAAAAAGTAGGGCAAAGAATAATGCCTTTGGGCGACTGGTGCAGTAGTAGTACTTCATTGTACCCCTGTACATAGGTACTGTTGTGGGGGCAGAGAGTGAACGAGCGGCTGGGTGGGTGTTTGGCTGTTGATCAAGGCTAACCCACCACACCATTCATGAAGACTGAGCTCTCTCTTACATAGAAGATGAAGTCAGAACGTTGCCCTGGATGATGAGGTGCTTGCAATCAAGTAACAGAAAGGTTGGGTTTGATTGTTTCAATTTGGTAGGGGGGAGAAGAGAAGGAGTCTTCAAATAGATGTTTGGGGTAGGCCTAACTGATTCTCCTCAAAGATGTAAGGTTTCTTAATTTACAGCCATTTTTGCAATCCATATATGTGTATGTGAAGACACACTGTTTATGCACATAGGGAACATATTTAACAGAAAGGGCTCACAGCCATTGTGTCACACAAGAGCACAGCAGTATGATGTAAAAACTGTAAATCAAGATAGCCTTCTGAAAGTGAAGAATTGTCTGAACAGGAATTTATGAGCTTGATGCAGTGATTGTTTTGTCTGTCATGGGTGCTTTGTAGCAGCTCAGACTATATGGTCATAATCTTCCTGTCTGGATACACAAATCTACGGGCACTTCTGGTAAATGTTAGAACTGCTTCTAAAGCAGCAGCTTTGTATTGCCATGCTCAAAAATACTTTTATTAGAACAGTGGGGTATTATTAGAACAATGGGGGGTTTGCTTGCTTGCTTGCTTGCTTGCTTGTTTGTTTGTTTGTTTGTTTTAATGGCCATTGCTGAGAAAAAGTATTTTATGGAATCAAGATTAAATTTATACTATTCACTGTTAGTGACAACCTTAGGATTTCATACATTGGGGAGATTGTATTCTGCTTGCAATTAGGTGAAATTTAAATCCAGAGTTTATAAATTGCAAAAATATGTCATTATTTAACATCCGATACTCTAGATACCTCTTTTTGTTGGCAAATTCAAAGAGCGACATGCAGAAATACTGGTTTTTCCAAAGGCATGATGAATCTCATTCAATTATTCAAACTTTTGGCCCACAAATGGCACTGTCTTGCCTGTTGTATCTTTCTTCATGATTTATCACTGCAGAATGCCAAAGAAAGTGAGGTAATAAACTATCAGGTATTACATAATTCATATTCTCCTATATTACTATTGCTTGTTTAATAATACTCTGTTCTCTTTCTTGTCTTTTCTAGTTTGTGTGTCCCCACCCACAGTCATAACCCAGAGAAATACAAAAAGGTTTAGTTATGTAAGATTTAGCAAAATTAGGTGCCTAAGTCCTAAAAGGTAATTTTCAAATGCTTCCAAACCTCCGCTGAGATGTAAATGATGAGCGTGCTTGTGGGCTGTGCAATTTCCATCATACCTGCCAGTCCCTGTGTCTGCAGAACAGCAGCTGATACATGAAAGGTCAGCTGGAAATAGTGGTCATAGACAGTCTTGCCCAAAAAGATGTGTAAAAAAAGGGGTAGTGGTATCCTGTCCCCAGGTATGTGGAGCTGGTTGGTGGTTATGACATTTATCTATGGGAAATGAAAGACCAGGCATGAACCAGCCATCCATTTACCTTGCTGTAATGATGCTGAAGTGGGAATTGCTCTTCTCATCTATGCAAAAACATTACTGGTTTCTTTCACCCATGAGAAAAAAAACAACTCCAATCCAACAGAGTGGCTTCTGGCAGGCTAAAAATCTTCCTCCCCTAAACATCTGCAAACTCCAGTAGCTTTAGGAACACAGGTATGTGGATATGAATCCTCTCTGACTGCTGGGTGCACAGAAGTCTTGTCTGCAGCACAGCTGAGGTGCTCAGGTAGTAATGTTACTGTACAAAGATTGGGGGCTGTTGCTGCTCACAGGCGAGGTCTGAAATGGCTCCTGCTCTGCTTTGGAAATAATCTGGTGTGATCTAGAAAACCTGTAAATCCCAAATTGATACAGGTATTAAAGCCTTGGGAAAGACTGGGGCTGAAGACAGAATTTCCTTGCTTTGTACCTTAGATGTGTCCCTCAAATGTTCTGACTGTGGTTCTGAAGTAAATTCTGTATTGGGAGACTTTCCATAATTCAGAGCTACAGATCCCGCTCCAGGTGCCTGAGAGGAGGTTGCGCATCACAGAATCACAGAGTGGTTGAGGTTGGGAGGGACCTCTGGAGGTCATCTTGTCCTGCTCAGGCACCTGCAGCCAGTTGCCCAGGACCATGTCCAAATGGCTTTTGATCCAAGGAGGGAGGCTAACACAACCTCCCTCACTTGTAGCTCTTCTGAAAAAAAAAAAAAAGGTCTCTCTCTAGAATAGACTAATGCAAAAATGGTATTATCTGCAAAGAGCTGATCATCTGTGAGAAAGAACATTTTTCCTACCAAGGCGAAGTTTTGACAAAGCACCCACAAAGTGAGTTGGATAAAAGGAGAAATGGGAGAGAGAATACTGCAAGTCAGGCTCCAATCCTGAAAGGTGCTGAACACACCTGATTGCTACCAACATGCATCTTGCATGAAGATGAAGCTGCATCTTCACTTTTGGGAACTAGATCCCAGGTCAGTTGCATACTTCTCATGTCAAATTGTATGTTATGGAAAATTCTGGTAAAAATGTTCCCAGTGTAGCCAGTGTACCAGGATCAAAAGAGCTAGTTCTTCACTTTTCTCACTTAAGTGTAATAGTGACTAACAAGGTGTTAGCTACAGATTGTTTCATTCCTCTTATGAGATGTTTCTTCTCTCTTTTCCTTGATTCACTCTGAAAGACCTACTTTCATTTTAAACTGTGAAAGGCCAGAGAGCAGACGCTGTCAGTTGTGAAGGCTGTTGTTTATTGCATGTGACTGTACTTTGAAAAACTGTGGCTGCTATTAGCCTTGAGCTGTTGGGTTTTGATTGTGTGGGTTTTGGGTTTTGTTTGTTTGTTTGTTTTTCCTCCCACTGACATTATCTATAAATCTATTTATACATTTTTTTTTTCTTGTATTTTAAGTTTGCATGGCAGCTGGTCTGTTGTGTGTTTAATAGCTTCTCTCCTTCCCAGCAAGGGCCTAGTGATGGCTTCTGTCTAGGATTTAGGTGTTTGGAAATGCTATTACCATATAGGATATTGACAGCTATCAAAAATCCCCTGTAGAGCTAAATCTGTACAGATGCTATTGGTCCACAATGTGCTGCTATGGATAGCATAAACGAATGGGTATAGAGTACAAGCTGTGGTAATAAATGACTATAAATCATAACATCAAGGAAATGGATCCCTTCAGATTCATACTCTGATATTCAGAAGTGTTGATGAGTTACTGCTTTCCTGGAAGCTGTGAGAATGAGGTACTAAAAAAGGATCTTGACTTACTGATTTTTACCACAAGCAGCCATGTTGTATGATAATCTTAAAACCCTGCCCTTTTCTGTTGTTAGAATACGTTAGATTTTCTGTCTACTTTAGCAAACATGAACTAAGTTTTTTGGCTCCAGTGACAGTGGCTCTTGCTTAATGCGTTTCAGCGAATGAAAGTTAATCTTACGCTGATGACTCAAGAGAAATTTTGCTTATTGGACCATAATACGTAACTTCGAAGAAACGAAAAATGTAGAGTGGTGGCTTATGTTAACCCACTCTCAGTGATTCACCAGGAGAGTTGGGGTTTAATGACCTTCATGCCAGTAATCAAATAAGAGGCAAACCCTCCCTGACTGGTTGGCTGGCAACTTCATACAGTTTTTTTGGGAAACTGTTCTAAATTCAGGTTCACCTCCTCTGAGGCATATTATAGCCTGAATCAGTCATCAACTCTTGCTTTGTTCTATTTTCAAAGAGGAAAAAAAAATCTTAAACTGTAATAATTGTTCTTTGATTATTTTTATTTTGAGAAATTGGGAAGTATAATATTTCTCTGTTTTTTGAATTGTGTGCTATGCGTATCCTATGGACCTCATTATGTGGAGATCTTGCAGCCCTGAAGTGCGATAAAAATCTAATCTTAAACTTAATTTGCATCTTATCTATGTATTGCATTCACATAAGAACCAACGCAATGCTTATTTTCATCAGGGCTGCAAAATGATGCTTACGTGGGACTTATATGGCTTACAAAGTGCCTGTACTCCTATAGTGTCTAGTTCTTGGATCTTCCCTTCTTTGGAGTGAACTTCATCCCATGTAATCCACTTCCAGGGTTGTTCCCTCAGCACTGAGAAAGACCTTTGAAAGAAGCAGTTTTGTAGATAATCTGTGGTTTAGATGTCCCACAGTGATTGTCCCTCATTTTGTATTTGTTGTAATTGCATGTCTGGTGTGAGATTCTGTGGGAGTTCGCTGTGATGAGCCTGCAATGAAACCAGGTGGTTGAAGTGTCTGTGATTCAAATATAGTTTTCTTCCAACTTCTGCTGTTTGTCTTCTGTCTGTACCTTTAAATTTTAAAAATATGGTCTGCTAGCCAGAAGGGAGCCTGATCTTCAGGCGGAACCTTGAGACACATTGAGGTGGAAGACAGTAATCATTAGTTAATGAGCTGATGAGCAAGTGGTAGTCTTTTGATAATAAACACAACTCAGATAATAATTTTGCACATTTCATTTATCATCTCCTGACATTAATCTTACATATTTTCATTTGTGTAACTTGTGCTGAATGTCCCAGTTACAGCAAACTGAATAAACCAGAGGAGGTATACTGTGAAAGAGCAAGGAAAAGCATTGATTCATTCCACTGAACGTGGTCGTAAGAGAAATGTCCTCAAGAGAAGCTGCACCAATAAAAAAGGAGGAATTGTGCTTTTATGTAGAGAGGTTTTACAACATTGATTTATTTCAAGTGTTAATCTATAGGGATGAAAGTAGTTTTAAGTATCATCACAATGTTTTGATGGGACATAGAGCAGAGGAGATCGATTAGGACTCCTTGAGGGATAATCAGGTGGAAGATGTATCTCTGTCCCCTGTTTCCCTAGGTAGGTGCCCCCTGTTGTTCAAAACCCACTTGTTTTGATGCAAAAGACAGAATCATAGAATCGACTAGGTTGGAAAAGACCTTTAAGATCAAGTCCAACCATTCCCCAGCACTGCCAAGACCACCACTAAACCATGTCACTAATAGCCTCATCTACATTGTTTTGAACACTTCCAGGGACGGTGATTCCATCAGGATTACAGGGGATAGACCAACCCACTGGACTGAGGGGCTTGCCAGGTAATGAACAAGTTTGTTTGGATCTGCTTGTTAACTATGGCAGCACTGCTCATCGTTAGAACAATTGCTTTCTGTGGGAGAGAGGGAACAGTTAGTGCCACTCAAAATAGCCCTTACGTATTAAGACTGTAAGCAGTAATTTCCCTCTCTGAACACTCCTCCTATGCCACTGGAAAGCTTTTTTCCTTTTAATTAGCTTTGCTATGGAGTGCTTTTAAACTGTTTCTGCTGGTATTATAGGGGGAAATCCCAGAGCTGGGCCACTCTATTAATAGGTTTTATCGTTTTGATGATTATGATGAATTTAACCAAGTCATGATTAAGCTTTGATTAGTCCTATTATGTGAGATTTTTTTAATGAGGTTTTGTACATTGTGTTTTAGCTTTCTTCTTAACTTGCCAGCTTAAAAGGAGAAAGATGCATCTGTAAATATTGGAATGTCTCCAGTGGTTTTTGTCATGCTTCTCTACCAAATCTTACTGAAGTTGGAGCTGTTAGTTAGGGCTTTTTTTGCTTCTCTGCTTTGAAGTCCAAATGCTGTTTGCTGGGAAATGTCTCATCATAAGACCTTTGAATTAGGAGCATTTTCTTAATATCATTTTCCTGTCTCTTCATGTGTGCTTGCATGACCAAATGGAGTAGCTTTCATGGCTCTGCTTACTTCACTAAAAAGTGAGCAAGCAATGATGTATTTGAAGCATTTTGCAAATTGTATATTCACAAATGGACTACATGCATTATTAACCCTGCTTTAGTGACAGCTGCTTGGAGCTAGAAGCAACCATTTAGACAAATATGTTAGGGAGTAAGGATGTTTGGTATACTGAGGTGTGTATGCTGAGTAACATGGGAAGTGGAGTAAGGGAAGAATGACACTGGCTCTGCCTTTGTTGGGGCTTTACTCTAAGTTAAAGAGCAAAGCCCAAGTGTAGATGATTAAATCTGCATGGAAGTCTTGCTCTGTCTTGTGTTTGTGTACTTGTGGAGTATTTCATCTGCACTGGGGATTTGCTCTAGTGCTGGATTCACCTAAGGTTTCTCACTGCAACTGCCGGAATCAACGAGGAAGTGTAACTGTTCTTTGGCAGATATTTTTGCATACTTAGCTGGAATCTCTAGGTTTTGAACAGGACAGCGATAGCAAAGATGGTCTGCTGGAGTATCTAGTGTTAAGTGAAGAAGGCTGAGGTGCCATGCATTGAACATTCAGGTGTTTTTCAGTTAATTAAATCACCTTCCTGTTTTTGCTTCAGGCAAAGAATGACAGATGATAAAGGAAAATCCTCAGGCTGTAGCCTTTCAGGCATTTAAGGCTGATGGCTTGACCTATTTGCAGCTCCTTACTTCAGTCTACATCCCTGAACAGTCTGGAGCTTTCTGAGTGTATGTACAGCGATGTTTTCTGGGATTTACCTAACATGCTAGTGCCCTAAGCAAACTTACTGGGTTTTTAAGAGTCTAAAATGCGTCTTTGATTACTTTGCACATTTAAATGGGATTTTTCTGTATGTTTTTATGTTCCCTTTGTTTCAACAGATGTGACTATGTCTGGAGCAGGTCCAGTACTGCAGTTTGATGTTCTGCAGAGGAGATGATGTGTGAAAGAGCTGATGGGCCACATGAACATCTGCCTTATTTAACGGGTAATGGCCAGAAAGCTTTCTCATGGCAGTCTCTGCACCCAAGCAGATCTATGTGAAACTAGGCACCCAGTCACTAGTGCTTAAAATACTTATATTTAGATCCTTTTTGAATGCCTGTCTTCTGGACATGAATCCAGAAGTTTCAGTAAGAAGGTTTTTAAAGAGAAGTTTTTCTTGGTTGGGTTTTTTTTTTTTTTTTTTTCCTGTGTTATAAATATCTTCATCTCCTTCCTCCCATCTATTCCAGGAAAAAAGGGAAGATTTTATTAAAATGTACCTATTCATGAATTTGATAAAGTTGGAAACTGACTGCACATCTTGGTTTGCCATTTTGATGAAAACCTAGGACCCTTCAACTGAGCTTAGTAGTATGAATTTAAAAATTAACTGATTGAAGAGTAAAAGAAAAAAGTGCTAAGGTTCTGAAATGAGCATTAATCGTACCCCATGATTAAAACAACACAGTGGTACAGTGAAAAGGGAATGCTTGTCATTACAACGTTTTATACTACAAGAATGAGCGGTCTTGAACTGGCCTGTGAAAGCTGCAGATGAACCAAAAGAGGTCCTTCCTTCCACAGCATTTGGCCAACAGTGAAAATCAGTGTTACAGAAAGCTTTATTCACAAAGATTTGTCTGTGCCAAGAAACATAGAAAAAAGGAGAAGAAAAATCTTTTGCCTGGTAAGCCTAGATCGTATTTTTGTTTGAGGATATGTCCAAACTTCAGGCTGTTTGAAGCAGGGAAGTTGCACTGGGGGAGGTATTGTGGCATACTTGCCCAGTTCTTGTTCTGTGTTGGAGTCATCTGCTGCTCGTTGCTGTGGGAGCCTGGAAGTGGGATAGACAGTTCAGATCCAGAGCAGCTGTTCTTATTAAATATAGCTGTTCCAACAAGACGTTATAAACCCAGCTAACATTGCTTATGTGCTGCAGACTTTAAGAAGTGACATCTCCCAAAATGGGTCCTCCCCCAGAAGCTGTTTGGTAGAAGCAGCAAGCAATTTTCCTGTGGGTGTTTGTAATGCTGCTGCGACTGGTAGAATTCGTTACTGGCTGTTCTTGTCCTGTTGAAATTTAGTCAGGAAAATTTCTGGTCAGCTGTAGACCAGACAGTTTATAGGATGCACTGTTACTGTCCTGCAGTTTTTCTACCTTTGGTTTCCCCTATTAAGGTTAAGGGAGAAATGCAAATGTAGTAGGGTTTAGCAGAGATGCTCTGGTTTGTGGGGCGAAAGATAAAGTATTGAATAAACAAGTTGAAGAAAGTCTTTGCACTGGATACACAAGACCATAATGAGTACAGGATGGGGCGGAGAGCCGCTGGCTTTTTAGATCAACGGGAGAGTTGGTTTCAGAACAAAGACTATCAGCAAGAAAAGTGTCAAATTTGAAGCTGTATTTGTTGTGTGAAGTGACAGATAACAGCTGAGAGGCAAGAGAACTGTATTCTTAGAGGCAGGCTCATTACGGAAAGGAAATAAAAGATTAAGCAAGCCACTGCTGATTCTCATTGCTTTGGGTGACTCAAAATCCAAGATCTCTGCAGCTTGTGTGCCGTAATCTCTCCCTCCCCTTTCCGTTTTGCCTCTTGAGACCATTATTGAACATGCTAGGCAAAGATTTTATTTAGGCTCCTCCTGAGATTGAAATGTGTTGACAGGCTGGATGTGTCAAGGATGCTTACATACGCTGTTGCCTAATAATAACAACAGCTCAGAACCACCGTGAGGCTTTCTTGTCAGGCTTGCAGCTCACACACAAGACTTGAATGACATTGCTCACTGCAAAATTGTTGGCATCTCTCCTCAAGAGTGACTAGCTTCCTGTGTTGAACTTGAACATCACGTATTTCCAAAACAATCTACAAACCTAGGATTTGTGTATTTGCTCTTGTATTTAAAAGACTGAACATTTTTTCCTTTTCTTTGGCATGTTTGCTTTGATGGTATCTTCATAAAAGAAAAGCTTGCTTTGCAAAGTTTTCTCTTTATGTTTTTCGCAATATAGAACTACCGTGCAGCAAGAGACCAGAAATCCAGCCAGAATCGCTGTCATCAAAGCTGCCTGCAACTGAGGAAGGATGTAGACTCCACCAGACAAACCCAGTGCTTACTGTTTCAGTCTTGCACACCGGCTTGTGCTTGCCAGTTACGTGAGTGGAATTCAGGGAAAGTAACTTTTCCCATTGGCTTTTTGAAGACTGATTGGTGCAATTAGCAATTAAATGCATTATCTTTTAATTGCAAACGGCACTGAAAAGGCTTGAATTAATTGGAAAAGGATTCTTTAAGTGTTTTTTGACCTCAGCCCTGTGTGCTGTGGGCACAGAGGACCTCCACCGTGCAAAGCCCTGTGGGGCTGGGGCCTTCCTTTGCCACCCCACTGTGATGTTTTTTCTTCTCAGTTCAGCGAGATACATGAAGCCTCACCTCATGGCCAAGCAGAACGAGCATTTCTGTTGCTCTCAACCCCTGGTGATAGCTCTTTAAAGCAGTGGCAGACCATCCCCACTTCAGAGCGCTTGGGACACTGGTGCTGGCAGCCCAGCAGCACTGTGTTCTTTCCAGGGCGTTGGGCCAGGTCCCAGTTTTGGGGCACTGCCAAGAGGCTTTTTGAGTGAGCGGTTCTGAAGTAATTGCCTCTTTATGCATGGGGCCAGCAGAAGTTAATGGGGCTCTCTGGGAAACCGCATGAGAAGGCTGTAGGCAGGACGGGTGCCATGGAGGTCTGCTTTTGACCTCTCGGACCTTCAGCAGCCCTGAGCCCTCAGCATCCATGTCTCCTCTTAAGGCACCAGCTGCAGATGGGACTGTGGTTCAGACCTCCCATGGGCTGGTGCAGGCTGCCAGGCCACCAGTGGGACCACTGGGACACCACTGACTGGGCGGTAATACATGGTTGGTAAACTGGTTGCGTGTGCCATATGTGTTGTGATTGAAAATAAAAAAAGGCAGTTGCATGAGACCCTTTTTTTCTTTACTACACTAGTTTTCCATAGGGGAAAATACAGTCAAGTGAAGATTTTCACACCTACTTCAAAGATTCAGTGCCATGTTTCCTCTGGATTATTTATTGCCAGATTTGGGATGCATTAATAAAATCATGTTGACATATTTCATTGTGATAAATTTAAGGGGAGGAGGTGCTTCAAACGATCCCAGTGCTCTTGCTTTTGTGATGTTTTATTTTTATGTTTTATTTGTTGTTATTCTTTTCCTTTTCTTAGACTCAGTGGAGAAAGCTAGAAGCCTAACAGTTTAGATGAAGCTACTTTGAGATGCACTGTCACGTGTGTATTGGGTCCTTTACTCCATATGCTCTGGCTTAGAAAAATCCAAGGAAAAAAATCTCCTTTTGCTAGAAAATCTTTTTCTAATATGGCTGTGGCTGGAGATTAAGAAAGGCTTGCTGCACATGTCTCACCAAACTGGGATCAAAGTAAGAAAAACTGATCTTTAATTGAGCAAATAGTCATTTATGTATCAAATTATTAGTCGATTTATAGCAGCACTATGTAATATCAAGCTATATATTTGGCCTTGAGGAAAACAAGCGCTAAATGGTGGCTGACAACAGCAGTGTTTCGAAGTCCCTTTTTCACTTACTCTGCTGTTCAATAATTAAAAAAACAAAACCAAAAGGACTTCATCTGAATAAATGCGCTCAGCATCGGACATCTGCCCTGTTTGCTCCTCGGGCATCTTGGCATCACTGACAAATTGAGCTTTATAGCGGCAGTAGAGGGATTTTGAAGTAGACTGGAGAGAAGGGAGGAAGGGCTTGGCCTTGCTACCTGCTTTGCCCGCCCCAGGACAGATGATGAAGCTCATGGGCAGAGAGGAGTTGCCCTGGCTCCTCCCGGGCTCCAGGGAAACCTCACCCTCTCTTGTGTGTTGCCAAGTGGGACTTTCCTTTTTAACATCATTGGTAAGAATGTGGCTATGAAAATTTCAGGGAAGATTTAAATCATGATGATGTGCGAGGGACAAAACATGGGAAATGTCACTACACACACACACAAAATCATTTCCAGACACATATTTTGACATCAGGATTCTGTCTGTTTTATTGGAACGATATTAACCATTATTATTCCAAAATAGCTTTTTTCCACAGGGGAAACAAGCCATGTGTTTTTAGCAAGTGCTAGTTTGTGTTGAGAGGATGATTCAATAGAAGAATCTAGCTGTTCTACCACTGATTACAGACTGGGTGGATTTTATATTTCTATGCACAACTTTCATCAGTATTAAATCTCTTAAAACCTGTTTAGTACCCAGTTGCCTAGTTGCATGATGCTAAATTTCATCTTGTTGGCATCTTATTATCAGCAAGCCAGAGGAAGGAACTTGGCATATCAGCTGTGCTGTATCATTTCTTTAACTTTTTGGACTTGAAAAAGAAATAATCAGTTAAATTACTTCCCTAGAAATAATAAATATAGCTCTGAAAATTACATCCCTTACATCTTAAATTGTGTTCAAAACCTGGCATTACAAAATGGGGGGGGAAGGGGTATTTCATGAATATAGCATTAACAAAAAGGATGGGTAGCATGTTGGGCAGATGCCAAGAGTAGCAGTCAGGTGGATCCACACAATGACGAGAAGATATCGTACTTCCTTTGCTATGAAGGAAAGGAAGCTATTTCTCTCAGTTTCTTTTGTCATAGTAATCACCCTTTATACTTGTTAGTGAACTGTAATGAGTTTGAGACGTCAGTGGGAGTTTATTACATTTATAGCAGTCAATGCCTTTTTTCCCTATGTGCTTGCTTGAAAATGGCATCTTTTTAGGACTTCTCACCTGTCTGATTTTCTTTAAATAAATGTAATATAGACAGTTCAAGACATAGCTGATAATGGGTGTTAGATAATATCTTGAATACTGCAGCATAAATTGTAAGGTGACTATATTCTGTCATGATGAATATTAGATAATGATACCTTGTCCCTATAAGAATAACTTATTTTATTATTCAGAATGATCTTATGAGCTCTTTGATTTCATGGGAAGTAACTTAGTAGAAACCATAAAGTATTCAGATTTTGCTGAATATTCTAATAAAACTTGCGTCATTCTTAATTATGAATTTGAGCAACTGCCAAAAAAAGGACAGAGGTGGCATATAACAGCTTTCCATTAACTCTGTACTGTTGGAGGGCTGGCACTGTGAGCGCCCTTGTGTTGTAAGCTGGCCTGGATATTTTCTGTCCCCAGCACTTGCTTTAGCACAGCTCTTCCAGATGTTCCACACTGGGTACTGCCCAGCTGCAGGCTCTAGATTAATCACTCGAGGGTTTTTCTCGTGCATTTGCTGCTTAGAGTAAGTCAACAAAGTTGCTTGCCTCAGCAAGGCAGCAGGTCTCAGAGCTCCCCATAGGATGAGTTAAAAATGCTCTGTCAAAACCAGCATTGGCTGAAAGCTGTAATAAGGAATGTTAAAGATAACAGCAAGAGCTGCTATAGGTATGTCACAAACAAAAGACAGACTAGGGATAATGTGGACCCTCTCTGAAAGGAAGCAGGAGAATTTGCTACCCTCAATTTGCAGAAGGCTGAGAGGTTCTCAATGACTTCTTTGCCTCAGTCTGGAGATGGGTAACAAGTTGTGTCCCTCAGGGGTCAGTGTTGGGACCTGTCCTGTTCAACATCTTTGTCAGCGACACGGACAGTGGGATTAATGCACCCTCAGCAAGTTTGCTGACGACACTAAGTTATGTAGTTCGGTTGATATGCTGGAGGGAAGGGATGCCATCCAGAGGGACCTTGACACACTTGTGAGGTGGGCCAGTGCCAACCTTATGAAGTTCAACCAAGCCAAGTGCAAGGTCCTACACCTGGGTCGGGGCAATCCCAGGCACAGCTGCAGGTTGGGGGCGAAGAGATTCAGAGCAGCCCTGCAGAAAAGGACTTGGGGGTGTTGGTTGATGAGAAACTGAACGTGAGCCGGCTTCAGTGTGCGCTTGCAGCCCAGAAAGCCAACCGTATCCCGGGCTGCATCAAAAGAAGCGTGACCAGCAGGTCGAAGGAGGTGATCCTGCCACTCTACTCTGCTCTTGTGAGACCCCACTTGGAGTACTGTGTGCAGTTCTGGTGTCCTCAACATAAGAAGGACATGGAGCTGTTGGAGCAAGTCCAGAGGAGGGCCACAAGGATGATAATGGGGCTGGAGCACCTCCTGTATGAAGACAGGCTGAGAAAGTTGGGGCTGTTCAGCCTGGAGAAGAGAAGGCTGCATGGAGACCTCATAGCAGCCTTCCAGTATCTGCAGGGGGCCTACAAGGATGCCAGAGAGGGATTTTTCATCAGGGACTGTAGTGATAGGACAAGGGGGAATGGGTTTAAACTAAAACAGGGGAAGTTTAGATTAGATATAAGGCAGAAGTTCTTTACAGTGAGGGTGGTGAGGCACTGGAACAGGTTGCCCAAGGAAGTTGTGAATGCTCCATCCCTGGCAGTGTTCAAGGCCAGGTTGGATGGAGTCTTGGGCGACATGGTTTAGTGTAAGGTGTCTCTGCCCATGGCAGAGGGGTTGGAACTAGATTATCTTAAGGTTCTTTCCAACCCTAACTGTTCTATGATTCTATATTTCCTCTTGGTTACAGCACTCTGGGGTGTCCTCTGGAGGTGGAAGTAACCAACAGGATTTCATCTCCCATGGAACACCTTGGCCGTGGCAGTGGGACATTCATGCATGTCTGGAGAGTTAATTTGGCCAGAGGATGCTCTTAGTAGAGGAGAGTAAGAGCGCTGGGTGCCCAAACTGAAGTTCTTGAAAAGTGTTTACAGAAGCCCTTGACTGGAAGGCTAACATTTTTTGTAGGAGAAAAGGAGGCCTGCCATTTAAAGATTGTGAGTTTTGACCCAGGTTACAGACTAATTGCACAGATAAACCCCAATACTGACAATTATTTTTGCAAGGCTCTCTGAACAAACATATTCCTTAAGGATGCTGTTTTAATAAGAAGGAGTGATGTGTCATTTGGGGAGACAGTGAAACACAAAAGGCTTTCCACCCTATGTTTTCTCCTTGGTAGCTAGAAGGGTTAGCACAGAAGATGGCATGCTGGGAAGTGAATGTGTGCAAAAGGACAGAGCAATATTGATCTGCAGTCTTACAGGCTTCAGATTTTCACATCTTTGTATTTTCCTGTGGGACGTGTTCAAAGACAATATGATGTACATCAATGAAGGAGTGGATTTTTACCTTGGACAAAACCGAGAGACTCCCAGCAGTGTTTATACAGGTTGCACAGTCACATTGTGAAATCTCTAATGCTTCGAAAGAGCTGTTTTTACTACATTAGCCACAAAACAACCAGGAGGCCTCTAGTTGTTTTTGCAGCAAAGCAGTGTAAGAGGTTTACTGAATAGTAAACAAATATGTTACAAAAGACAGTAAGTGATTCAGAATGCTCAGGGATATGGAGTAAATGATGAGAGACATTTGTCTGAAGAAGGTTGGTTAGGTACAGGCATAGATTTTAGGTCTCTGGCTGTACACAACCAACTCAATACAAACCACAATGGCCACAAATTCCATTCTGAATATACCTTTCACTTATTTGTGGATATGGGAAGATATATATATATACATGTGTATATATGTATCCCAAATGAGTCCCACAGAACTCCTTTCACTGTGGATGACAATTCTTGCTGTTAGCTCTCATCCTCTTTGCTGAAATTTCAGGGATCCAGTCTTGGAAGCTTACATCAACTCCAGAGAATTTCTGTTCTGAGCATCCATATGGAGAAAGAAAAGCTCTTCAAAATATTTTAGAGCCAGGGCTTAAACCTATTCCAGCTGTGCAGACCTGACAGATTTTGCTCCAGGAAAGGTTATGCTTAAAAGCCTACCTGCTTTGCATGTCTTAGATAAGCTTGCTGTGTACATATGGAATTTGGAATATACAATAATGTGTTCAATGCCTGTGTTACAACACAGGAATTTTTAAAAGTGGGAGAAACAGAATAAAATTTCACCTCCCCAGTAAAGCCTGAGCTCATGCTGGTTCCCTTTTGGCAGACTGAGTAACACTTTTTTGAGGTAAAATGTCAAAAACAGTGTTTTAAAGTTGGGCAAAAAATTAAAGCAAGAGTAAATGTTATGGATTACCAGAGTAAATGTACTTTTTTATGAGCTCACAAAACCATGACATTCCCCATATGGAGATCATTTTTTTTGCGATAGCTCTAGGGGTAAATTCCTTACTGGTTTCCTTAGCAGATTTTCAAATAAACAGCAGTCCATGCAATCATGTTTTGCTGAAAAGATCATGAAAAACTATCTCCATCAATAGAATTTTCTTAATTGGAGAAGGAGAAAGTGGAAGAAATCTTGGAGGTATTCCCTTCATGTTCAGATCATTTAGAATTACATTCCATAAGGCAGAAATACTGTGCAGACAAGAATGTAGATGTATATTTAAATTCTGACAGTTTTAGCACTTGCTATATAGTTATGTGTATATAGCACTGTGGTTATATGGCTGTGTGCATGTGTGTATGTGCATGTATGTCTGTGAGCATGCAGCTATATCTCTGGTTTTGAAATGTCTGCCTGTAATGAAGCTGAACTTGTACTCCCAGAGTCTCTTTGTGAAAATCCTTGATTAAACAGGGCAGGTACCTGGGGAATCTGTAGGGCAAGATGAAGTGGTCTGAGATTAATAAAGGTCTGCTGAGCTCTAGAAAATATTGAATACTTGAGAGAAAAAAAAAAAGGAGAAGATATATATATTTAAACTGCACACAAGGTGTATGAAAACATTTGGGAAATAAATTGCTGCCACGGTACCAAAGGAATAGTATTTAAGTTCTTCCGTTTAATTCAGCTTTAGCTTTCCAGTGGCTCAGAGTATGTGAAAAGATACAAGTGAGCACACAGTCTGAGTCCTTAGAGCTGGCTGAGGAACCTCCTACGTTGTGATGGAGATGGGCCATATCAGACTGTTTTTTCTTAAGTCGTGCTCCCTGTAAGTCCGGTTCAGCTGTAGGTATTGGGCGATTTCCATGAGCGCCATGAACCAGAGCATCCCAAAACCTGTAGTGGTCTACCCCACCTACCAGAGGCTATAGTAAAGAGGCTTTTTGTTATCTGAATATTGAAGAGAATGGTCAGTTAGTTCCATGGTGTTAGAGATCAACAGGCGTACAGCTACAATAACTTTGAAACCCCTTACAAGGTATTTTTATAAGAACAGCAAAATGTAGTCAGTCAGGATCACCAGTGACTGATGAAGTTCCAGGTCACTAAATGCCAAGTAATACACATGAGGAAGAAAAATCCATGCTGTAGCTAGACAATTATGGGCTCTAATTACTAGCAATTATACTAAAGAGCTTTCTTAAAACACCAACTCAGTGCTTTACAGTGGTCAGAAAGGCAAATACGCTGTTAGAAATTACTTAAGAAGCAAGGTGGGAACTGAAGAGGAAACATCTTTTTGCCACTATATAAACACATGCTGCCCTCATATCTTGAGTATTGCTTTATCTAAAAAGAGGGTTAACTGAGCTAGGGGAGGGTGCAGAAAAGGGAAACAGGAATGACCTAGGGCATGGAATAGCTGCTTCTTGAGAGGAGACTAACTGGATTAAGAATTCAGCTCGTAAAGAGACTAAGGAAATAATGAGAAAAATCTATGGAATAATAAAGTGATGGAGAAGGCAAGTGATCATTCATTGCTTCTCAAGAGCAATGGTTATAGGAAGGTCCTGAGGTGCTGACTGCAGGAAGTGGGAGGAATATTTTCAGGAAGAACCAAGACAGGTACAGAAAATTCTTACATTCTTTCAGTATCTGCTGCTGACTGCCAAAAAGAAGCTACAGGGCTAAATATGCTTCTTGTCTGATGTGGTGTAGCTGTCTTTATACGAAGTCTAGCCATCAGTCCAGCTAGCATGGTGTCCAATGTGAAAATTAACAGCTCAGGTGCAGGGATGTGTCAAACAATGCAGAAATTATAGTATCTATGGCAATAATGGATAGCCTCACATCATACATGATTAATTTTAGGTTATCTGGGCTTCAAACATACCCTGTTGTGTGAATTTCATGATATCTGTGGGATAGGTTTCACATCAGCTTTACTGTCAGCTTTCTCAGAACAGCTCAGGACACTTGAGGGTTAATGACTTTGTCCTAACAGTGTGTTGATGGCCCCAGGGGGTTGGACATTGAGTTTGATACCTCTTCCTAAGACAGCATTTGTGGCAGGCCAGTCTTTGCTGCCAGCATGTTAGGTGATTTGGTCAGGGGAATAGGTGTATCTGGACTAGCACTGACATTAATAACCCCTGGGATACAGTCTCCAGGAGAACTGGCTGACATTTCAAGGATCACTTCCAAGCTTAAGAGTAGACCATCCCGACAAGAAAAACAAGCTCATGTGGCAGGAGACCTGCATGAATGAACAAGCAGTTTGTAGAAAATATCCTGGGCATCCTGCAAAGGGACACAAAGATGATGAAAGGATTGGAGCATTTGACATGAGGAGAGGCTGAGAGCTGGGACTGGTCAGCCTGGAGAAGGGAAGGTTCCGGTGGGATCTCATCAATGTGTATAAATACCTGAAGGGAGGGTGCAAAGAAGATGGAGCCAGGCTCTTCTCATTCTTGTCCTATGACAGAACAAGTTGAAATTGTGGGCACAAATTGAAATACAGAAAATTCACCAAGTTTCTATTAAAACATAAGAAAATCCTTTTTTACTGTCAGTGCTGGAACAGGTGTCCCAGAGAGGCTGACGAGATCCTTGGACATACTCAAAACTTGACTGGACACTATCCTGAGTATACTGTTATGGCTGATGCTGCTTTGAGCAGAGGTTGGTCTAGATGATCAAGAATCTCTCCTGCCTTAGAGATTCTGATTAAACCATCTATGTTGGAGTGATCGCATCCGTGCAGTGACAGTGCAGTCATATTGCAGCTCTCTGGCAGGAAATCTAATAGGACAAAAGCTTTAGGGGAAAGATTTTCCTAAAGTGCATTATATGCAGATGTGTCCATAAATGCACATATGTAGCAGGTGGGTATTGCATGTATAATTTGGTAAGTGCCCGGAGTTCTGCATTTTTAGCTGGAGTAATTTACCTTTGCAATAGTGATGTGCCTGTACATCTGCATTGTCAGATGCTTTCATATGTCTAGATGTGTTGTTGGAAGGTGTTAATGAAGGTATCTAACATCCCTTTCCTGCTATCCCCTGGGAGCCTATGCATAATCATAATTTTGAACATCTAGTCCTAATAAAACACAGCATTTCCAGCTGTATTTTAATATATTGTCATGTAAAACCTTTCTTACAGGGGAGGTACAAAACCACTTTTAAAGAAAATAGCTTCATTCAGCCTCCTGAAAAAGTCTTGATTAAAGCTGAATAATGGCAGACAAGTAAAACTTTTACTTTTGTGTGATAAACACATGTATTGAATCATTACATTGATGTGGATTTTGCACAGGCATTTTTCCAGATTTTTTTTACAATCATTTTTCGATCATAATGACAAATAGAGTGTCCCAACAAAGGAATGCTGTGACTGGCGGGTAGAAAATGAAGAGTGCTCTAAATACCAGGTCAACAGATTTCTTTGTGTGCGTTAGGAGCAAAAGAAGAAAGGTTGTTGCGTAGACTGCTAGCTCATCTTGATGTAAGATAAATGCTCTGCGATCTGGTTAATTCATATTTCTGTGGTTTAGAGATAAAAGATTTATTTTTGAGAAATCAGTGATGGAATCAAGATCAAATTTACCACAGCCTGGGAACCGTGGTTCAGTTTGGCCTTGTAAAAGTATTTCATCAGTGTATAGTAAAGGAAATAGAAAACTCAAAGGTTTCAGACCTTTACAATGAAACAAGGACAAAAGTTTGACTCTTCCTCACCCAATGCTTTCCTCTGAAAGGCAAAAAAAAGCTGCTGTGGTGTGGGGCTGGAAGTAGTGGGGGATATAACTGAGCCTGGGGGCAGGAATGTGGGACTCCTTACACTCCACTGAAGCTTTTCTGTGATCTTTATGGTATATTGAAATGATGTGGCCAAAAGAGTACGGGGGATTAATCTGAAATATGTCCAGAAGCTTATGTGGAGTCAAATCAAACACGCTGAAGCTGAAGAACAAATCTCTTTGTTAAAATGTGCGGATTTGCATCAAACATTGTAATTTCTAAGAAAATACACAGAGTAATCTCTTTTTATTCTGTGCTGTATAATAGCTCCTCATTTTTATTCAGGTCTTGAAAATTTAGAAGAAAAGGGATGTGCTGAAATATAGTATGACAAGGCAAGTTCCCTTGACAGCGAGTGTAGGACTTGACTTGGTACACAGGGGCCAAGCCATCTTTTTAATTTTTAATTTTTTTATTGAGGGAAAGAAGAACTCTCTTTAAATATGTATGTAGAACAGGAACAGATAGTTAAAAATAATATAGCCAACTTGTAAGAAGTAAAATTAAATAAAATACAAGCCTTTTTTTTTTTTTTTTTTTTTGAAAAAGGGAGACTAAAGATACTTGAAGCACAATTTGGACATGCAGTCAAGTAAGTCTAATTTCAGGAAAGTTAAACACCTTCTGCTCCTGCTGAAACTCTGTAGAGCAGATAATCAGTTTGCATATCCCATTTGGAAAACTTCAATTAGACTTATCAAATGTGGCGGACTATGGTATGCTTTCTCTAGCTGAGGCATGCATTGTTTAATGGGTGCACTTAGTGATTTCAAGAGGAGTTGTGGGATCAAGATGTATTGCAAAAGTAATGCAGTTTATTTCAAAATAGTCATTTACAGTTTTGTGCACAAAGGACATGAAAGAAATGAGTTAAAAATGAGGGAAAAAAATCATTAGTTCTGGAGAAAAGCCATCAGGCTGAGCTAAGCCAGGAGATCACAGAGAGGTGTGAGGCAGAAGTTTCATCTCAGGATGATGGTGGTTACAATTACTTTGCTGCTGTTTAAAAACAAAATCGAGTCCCAAAACAGGGTGTAAATAAATGCAGAATTAAATTGGAATGCTTTGTCTTCATGAGAAATCAAGGAATGGAGAAATAGGAACTTTAATTCTGCTGTTGAAATCCAGCAACTTCTCAGAAACTTCATTCTGTTTTGTCACGATGCTGTGGTGTCCGATGGGTTGTGGCAGCTAGTGACACTATGAAGTTATGTTGCCTTGGTTTGTTCCCCGGTTTATGTGGCCATGGTTTGTAATTGTCGCAGTGGTGGGAATTAATTTTTCATTTCCCTTTCTTTCTACAGGGTATATATCAGTGTTCCTTGCTGCCTTCTCTGTCAATTTTCCCTCATTATATTTCTAAGGCACTCTTGGTTCTCTCCCATCAGTTATGTTTCTGCAGTGATCATGAGTCAGAGGTGATGTACTGGGTACTGAGTGTCCAGGTTCTTGTTTTTAAGATCATTAATTCTATTTTTTGTTTACCTTCCAGTCCGTGTGACCGTGGAGCAGGGATATAATTTCTCTCTTAGTTCCATATTGATTTAGGCTCTGAGTTTCCAATGTTTTGTGTAAAAAGTAACAGTCTTTCATTCCTGTTTCATCAGGAGTAATACATGTAAGAAGCAATAAACCTGCACAGCATAGGTGAACATAAATATTAAGCCATATATACAGTAATCATCTGCTGAACAGGCAGTGCAAAGTCTTGATTTTTTCCAAATATTACTTCCAAATATTAAGAATAATCTTGACTATGTGAACCAATTTGTTAAGACACAAGCTAATGGAAATATTGTGATTGAAGTATTGTTAGGTGCATCTGAGAAGTGTGGAATAATGTCTGGTGATCTGAATTAAGGGACAAATTAAGGGACAAATTAAGGGAAGATGGAGAGAGATATCTAATATGTTTTTAGAGGAAGGAAGAAAACAGAAAAGGAATGGCGATACTGAGAGAAGAGGATGAATCCATGGATGTGATTTTCTTACAGTCCCGGAAGAGGAATCCTTGCTGGAACAGTTTGTTGCCTAATGAACCAGTGAATAGCCAGTGGAACAGCCTTCACAAATGATGCTTATTTGTTGGTATTGTGTTGACAACTTCTGCAGGGAGGCAGCAGGTTTTGAAGACTAGCATAGCCCCACACGTGCATCTCTCTAGGTCTCTGCTTAGGAAGGCAGTCCGAAAGTGTAAAACTATTCTGACAGAGTGTCCTGGGTTCGGCTGTAACAGTCATTTTTATACAGAGCTGTATCCAGAGAAGGTTTTAGCTCCTCAAGGAGAGTGACTTTGCACCCTTGCTCAGCAATAAATCCCATTAGAATTTGTTTTCATTAAAAATGTGAATAAAGCTGACAAATGGCAATAGAGACTTCCAAGAATGAACTGCAGAGATTTTAAAAGAGGACAGAACTGCTGAAAAGTAACTGTAAATCCCCAGATTTTGTTATTGATTTGGGTTTCCTTTGTGAATCTATTATGAGTGTCTAACAAACAGATTAAATCTTGCAGATTTAACTGCAAGAGGATACTGCCATTGTAAGAGCGTCTGAGCAGGGGTACTTGTTAGTACCACTTCCAAGTATTCCAGCCCACTGCTTGGGAATTGAATATTATTTATCAATTTTCCACAGCTTTGCTTCTATACTTTAAAACATCCACCAGTGTTGGTTTTCCTGGCATGCTGCTTGGTTAAAATACAACAGTAGTTATGTAAAATATATCAATGTGGAACATTGCCTTCCCTTAAACACCATTACCATGACTGCCCAGACAAGAAAACTGGAGGACCTTCTTGCTTCCTTTTCCCACCCTCTGTACCTTCCATCAAAAAATGAGATCATGCTCTTCCATCCTGCCTAGCTGGACCTTTTTCCTTCCTAACTTCTTCTCTGGTCTGTGGGCTGAAAGCATTGCTATCTTTGGGGTGAATCTCTTCCCAGGGCTCTGAATATGATACTGGCAGGCAGTGGTGGTGTAGGTAGGGTTTGGGTTAAAGCTTGGTGTTTTGTACAAGCTCCTCATTTGTTTGTATCAAGAAGTGCTGAGAGGAGCATGGTGAGTGCCACGGTAACACTGAAAGACCCACCACAAGACCTCATTCGCCCAAGAGCAGTGTTGTGAGAATAGATGTTCCCTGGGAGTAATCTCCAGTCAGCTTCACCTTCAGCTGAAGACAGTCCTCATGAGAAAGAAATTAGTCATTTACTTTCTCTGAGGCTTTTTTCTTTGCTTGAACTGCCAAAAACCTCCTTTGCAGTAAGTTAGGCATACAAGTGCTCTGAATGAGATTCAGTGTGTTAGTACCCTCTTGCATGCTGAATTCAGGATGGTCCTTTACACCCAGGTGAATCAGTGCCTGCACTGGGTGCTGACTGGAACTGTCTATTTAGGTATGAGGATGATCAACTGTGGTAATGCAGAGTTTAACATAAGTTGCAAAGCTTGTCTGGGGTCCTGGCTGAATACCTAGAGAGCCAGTCAGTTCTGACGTTCACCCTGCTCTGGGGGCAGTGTGATAAGGACCTACGCTAGGTTGTTCAGAACTATCTTTATGCCTGTATGTAAACTGCAGCCCCATGCTCTGACTGCACTGAAGATATACTTCTTTAGTGTGGCTGACTCTATGGAACCCTTTTCACTGTTGGAGTATCTGCTCTTAATTACTGTTTTATTTAGGCTTTAATTAAAACAACAACAAAAAAAATTGTGCTGTCCATTCTGACCAAAACCTGATATTTTTCTTTAAACCTAGCTAATAAGTCCACTTCTCTAATGTATGTACATTAATGTCCTATCCAGTGCGAGCTGAATGCGAACAGCAGACCAGAGCTTCCCCTTCTCTTGAAGACACATAGTCCCGCCACTGAGAACAGTTCAGTGCTTATAGTATTCCAGAAAGAGCAAAAGACACTGAATTTCAGCTTACGTTATTTTCTTTATAGCTAAGCTAGTAAGTAACATGATGAGTGAAATCATGCAGTTAGTGCTGATTAGCGAATGCTTCTTAGAGGTCAGGAAATGTCAACTTATTCTTCTCTGTTGTCAGTCACGAAGGCTGGGTCACTGCTTGGCATGTGTGAGAGAAAGATAGACAGGCACAGTTTGGGGGAAAAAAATCCTGAAGACTTCTATTTTCTCCTTGAGGAGGTATCTATCATCATCCATGCATGTGTTTCAGCTGCTATTGCTGAAAGCTGGGGTGGTTATAAATGTATATTGTTGAAGGCCAGAATCTTGATGTAGGAAGCCCTTGGCAATTATACGGCCAAAACCCATCGCAAAGGTCTGAGGACAGTGTTGCCTTTGTGAATGCTTCTGTACTGCAGTGCCATCAAACCCTCATTTAAATTCAGCCTTAAATGAAGAGTTTAATTATGACATCTTACTGCAGAGGAGCAGTAATTAATTTTAAAGTGTGGTAGGTGTAATAGGATAATTATCCACAGGATGGATACTGACTCTCAGGGAGTGTGGAGCCGAATCTGGGAGCCTGGAGACAGCTCTTTACTGAGTGACCAGTGCTCTTAGGGATTTTTTGCTGGAGATGCCAGGTGCATTAGAGCCAGCCCCAATGGCCAGGAAGGCTGGTGTTGGCAGCTGAAAGCACAGCACATGTGCTCTTCTTTGCAAGCCTCTTGTGAACTCTATGCTAATTTGCCTGTTGTTACATCTCATTGGTGTAAACTCTGGTGCAGGTTCATCACTTTTTCATTACTAGAGGTATGAATTGCCAGAGGCAGTTAGTAAGACTTGCTATAAAACGGGGAGTTCAGACAAGCATGGTGCTCTTTCTTTGGCTGAGACCATTGTCAGATGCTGAAGGGGAAAGTTTGTCTAACCAATAGGCACTATACAAAAATAATTTTTAATCTCTCAACTACTTCTTAGCATGCCCAGTATTACTTAAAGGCTGATGTTTTTCTGTGAAAATGATGTCTTTTGGAAATCCTTTAAAGATATTTAGCCTTTATGGTATCTTCTTACAGTATCTTCCCCAAGATAATCCGATGGGAAACCTTCTGCCACTCGCATAGAATACGTTACTTTTTATTAGTATATTTGTGTATCCTGATGTTTATGTTTTCAGTGAGGGCTGATTTTATGGCATCTGTAACTTTCACACATCTCTTACCTATCCTCTCATTAATTATTCTTTGAATATTTCTAATCTTTCCAGCCCTTTGTTATAGGCTTTCTGTGCTCCTAAATGTTTTATTTGCTCTTATGGGATGGATTCTCTTCTGGCTGCATTTTTCGTGAGATGGAAGGGCCACAGAGAAGCACCATTTTCTAAGGCAGTGGAGACTTTAATACAGTCTCCACTGTAATACAAGTAATACTTTAGGTGTTAATTACTATATTCTTTATAGTTGGCTTGCTTTTTTTTCCCTTTGTAGCTATTGCCTGTTTCTATTATATTTTTACTAAGCTATCACACTGACCTTCTAGCCATGTCCTTTAGGAAGCATATTTACATATTGCATCAGAACAGAACGCTGGGTGAAGGAGATCCAGCCACATCATTGTGGTTGGACTGCATATTTGTATGAAACAAATATTTTAGATAGTCTGAAATTTCTGAGATTTGCAGTAATACAAGTAGTATCAGATCCTTATTAAGAAATTGAAAATCCAGTTATTTAACCAGACTGCACTGAACTAGAAGAATGTTCCATTTCAGGACTTCATGAAATCTGCAACACAGTGATACTAGTGGGGTTTTAAATTTTTCATTATTTTTTTCTTTGGCTGTTTGGTTGTTTGCTGACTGTACTTATCAGAAGCTATGAGGAAAGAACGTAAGGAACTGAATTGTACTGCTAATTCAGTGTTTATTTCTGGTTAAATTGCTTTCCTGTCCTTTGATTTATGAGGAAGGAGAAGCATAAATGGATGACTAAAAGATTCAGCTGCATAACTCCCCTTAATTTCTCTGGCTGCTATCTGGTTGAACATTGCAACAGGCTTTAAACATCTCTACTGGTGTCCACAGTGTGCTAAACAAGATAGAAAATGTTGTCTGGTTTAGCTCTGAAGAGGCTACAGTCTAAGCAAGACACCCACAGAGTGATATTGTGAGAATAAATTACTGTATATATATATTTTTCTTTTCTTTCAGTGATTAACAATGCTATTTACTCCCTTTCTGTGGAACTGGTCAGAAGAGTGAGTTGTTGTTGGGCATATGTACAGTGACAGAATACTAGAGTGGGCAAGGGTCTCAGTGTGTGGGAGATGGAATAAATCACTAGAAGATCATGACCTCATTGCTTATGTCATTACTCAGTTGCTGTGACATGGTGGTAGTGCTGTGACTACATGAGGCTGTAAGTCAGGAGACTTGGGATTCCACCACATAATTCCATGCATTTTAAACCCAGTCATTTAATACTTCTGTGTCCTAGTTCTATTTAGAGATGTTTCTGGTTCCCCAGCTCAGTGGTGAGTTTGTTGAACTCCTGTGAAATGCCCAGGTAGTGAACTGATCAATGATGCATGAAGCAGTACAAGCAAGTGGGAAGCACTCTAGGTGATGTTAATGTATTTTAGTTGTAGAATGTGAAACTTTATTTGAATAGCAAAGCAGCCCATTCTGCCTCTTTCAATAATTAAGGGGCAAATAATTGGCTCTCCTGAGGCTCAAGAAGACTTTCTCAGAATTTAAAGAATACAGTGAAATTGCAGCAAATGTCAATTGGAAAGGTGGATGGTGTTTGCTGTGGAGTGGAGGATGACTGTCCCCTTGCTGATGGTGGGAAGCCACAGCACCACTCACACGTGTAGATCATGAACTCTCTGGAAAGAGCTGTCTCTTCCTCTCTGCCCTGTAAGGAAAGCCTTGGTTCATTTTCATTTATGCTATGCTAAACATGCATAACCACAGTGCTACACATGCAGAACAGTTGAGCACTGGGCTCTTACAGGACACAGGAATGGAAAAGCTTTCTGGCATTCTTGAGTCCAGTCCATGGGTGCTCTCAGCAGCCATATTACAGGAGGCTTTGAGAAGTGTCTCATTTTCCACCTCCCAGCCTACGAGGATGCTTACTGCTATGGCTCCCACTGCAGTAACTGTTGCAGATTTACACTCTGCTGATGGAGCTATTTAACATTTCCAGATTAATTTTAGGAAGCTTAATACTCCACTCTTGTGTTCAGATGGAGCACATCCCAGTTTAGGATTCTCTGTAAAGACAATCCTATTTCCAATTTTGTTTCCAGAATCACTCTTTGTCTTTTTTCCTCTCTTTCTCTCTATTTTTTATAATATTATATTTATTTTAGTACCCGAGGCTGCTGTCTGCTTCCACTTTACTTTCCTTTGGCTCTTTTTCTGAGTGATGGTGAGAAGGAAGCAGGTAGTGCATTTAGTCCTTGCCCATTGGTCCTGTTTGTTTGCTTGCTGATGAATTATGCTGACATTTCCCCCTTGAGAAAACCTGTCCATGCTACTGCATGACAGACTGCTCACTATGAACATTACCTGGCTTGATGTGTCCACAGGGCCAATTCTCTGCATCTGGACAAGACAGAAATGAAATGAAATCACAAAAGAAAGCAAGGAGGGGAAGTAGATGTATTTTGTGGCATAACATTTCTGCATCTGTTTGTGTGGCAGAGCCAAAAACGTGAAGTTGTAAGAACTGCTTTTCCAAGACTAGAGATTGCTTCCTTTGCCCTATGTGCACCTTTTTCCTTATTGTGGCAAGCAGGAAGAACAGATAAGCAAGCCATGGTGTTTAATTTTTCACTTTTCCTAGCCAGGTCATCTTTTACAGTTTCAATAAAAAGTGCAATGTAATATCTGTATAGCATTATGGATTAGCTCCCTTTCATCTGTGCTGCGTAATTTGACTAAGAAAAGCTGTGGTTTTATAACTATTTGTTACAGATCGTGCCAAAGAAATTAGAGTGTCAGAAGCCATTAACCAGTATATAGAAAAGACTGGATATTGTTGAGACCTATTTTGCTTGTTATTTAACTATCACCAGCTGAAACACTGGTGAAAGAACTGTTTAACATTTCTTTTATTTTCTTGCTAGGGATAGAAGCTGTTTATAAATCGCCTTCAATCTCTGATCTTTAATAAACGATGGCAAGCTGGCGAGCTGATTGTTGTCTGCAAAAGGAAAAGGCCAGACAAATTGCTTTTCTGTCATTGAGACCAGGCATTTCCTATGTTTAGATCTGTATCAGAAGGGGGTGTTTGAACTCCCACATACCTGCATGTTTCTCACTTTTCTTCTGTGTTCAGGCCACTGGTTGCAGGAGGGGGTCAGAGGCAGAAGATGGGCTCATGGCAGCAGCCCATTGACTCTAGCAGGTCTAAGTCCCTGCAGCAGTGTAACACTTATATATGTGCCTAATTTTTAGCACCTGTAAAAGGTGTCATTAACTTCTTAATGTTCATTCTTAAATAACACTAAGCAGCCCTTTACGTCGTTTCACACCATCCAGAGCTTACTTAGTCAATTCGCAAGCTGTAGCTGTGGGATGGATCCCATCACCAGTTTTCGAGACAGGAGAAAAGCAATTGCAGAGCTTGCCTGAATTTAGGCAGGAAATCCAGGGCAAACCTAGGACTTTCTGACCTGTGCTTTTGGCTAGGTGCTCTTGCTTGTATTGTTAGACATTTTTTCACTCGGTTGAGTTGAGCTGAGTTAATGTTTGTTTATTCTACTGTCGTACAACTGAATTCAGTCATTTGACAACTTTCATTCCAAGCCAAGTTATTGTTGTATTTCAGCCTTTGAAATTTAGCTGTTTCTGCTGTACACTTAATAACTGCTTGGAAGACGGAGAGTCTTCGCATTTTCCTTGTGGAAACAGTTGCTCGGTTTGCCGGAGGCAAAATGCATCATGAAATCAGATGTTTCTAATTGCTCCTTGTTTCAGGAGTTTCTATTGAACACAGAAAATCATCCTTAATGCATGAGTAAGCCTGATGAACAGATAGATTTAAAAAACATTGACTCAAAATAAATTTCTCTTGGAAGCAGAATAATTGTTGACTAATTCTCGTGGGAGATATACATGAATTTCTTGCAGGCTTTTTTGAACAATAGGACTTCAAAGAGATTCAGTGAAAAGAATGAAAGGTGCCCTTAATCTTCTAACATAGTATTGTTTATTCCCTTTTGCCATTAGGGCATCTGCCTCATTAGTATTAATAACATTTCATACAGTCCTCAGGGAAACAGGTACCTTCCAAGAAACGCTTACAAGGAAAAAAAATAATTGTCCTAGTGTCATAGGCCGGAGTGTATATAAGCCATAAATCCTCAACTGACATCATAGTTCCTGAGGCATTTTCTTTGAAAAGGAAAACACATGTTCTAACGCAAAGTAATAAGTGACTTGAAAGAAGCCATTAGAGAAAATTAATATTTTTGGAGAAGGATTTTTTTGCAGGTGAAGGTGAGATTTTGCAAGAGGAAAATGGGGCTTGAATTACTGGAAGGATGCAATGCCCATGTGTTTCTAACTCAGCGTCCCCTCTCCGATAATCCAGCATGTAGCACCCTGCAGCAACCAGTTTTGTTTATTATCATAATAGGAACATACAGCTAACAAAAATATACAAGTTAAAGCTCACTTGAATTTTTCTGACACCCCACACACAAACACTTACTGAATCCAGTTAAAAACATGAAACCGGTTGTAACCCTGTTCTTCCCCTTTATACTTTGTGCCAATGCCACCTGTGGGTTAGAAGATAATGAACTTTATTCCTATCAAGACTATTAAAAATACTTTTCTAATAAGCTTTGGGTAATGTCAGTCTTGCATCTGCCTAACTGATTTCTTTTTATGTCTTAAATTTAAACCAAAGGTTTTGTAATGAGAGGTCTTGGTGAGTTAGTTATGAAGACTTT
The DNA here is from genome assembly GCF_004027225.2 of Strigops habroptila. Lineage (NCBI taxonomy): Eukaryota > Metazoa > Chordata > Aves > Psittaciformes > Psittacidae > Strigops > Strigops habroptila. The sequence continues at coordinate 131,110,065 of NC_044277.2, forward strand.
AGCAAGCAGTCCCAGCAGTCAGTGTGAGACAAATCGTATCTCAAAAAGTGACTGTCATCATCCTGAGAAACACGAAGATACATAAGCAATGTGAAAACAACCAAGCAAAAAAAGCTCCAAACACTTTTCATGTTTAAAGCAGCCTTTAGAGATAGGGATGTTTTCTTATACTCTTTCTTTTTCTTTCTTTCTTTTTTTTTTTTTTTTTTTTTTCATGCACAGTCAGAATTTTGGAGCTAAAATCAATTTTTAGTTTCTGAAGTGCTGTTTTAGTTCTTGAGCCCATATATGGAAAAGATGATTATCAATAGGAAACATTTGAAAGGAGGCACATGACAAATACCCTGCTGCGAAGACAGTCAGTCCTGGCCTGTACGGAATTTGCAGTTAAATTTCACCAATAAAAAAGCAGCATGTCTTGCTTTTGTGCCCTAGTAACAACACAGTTTGCATGATTCTAGAGCTACATTATGGGGAGGGAAAAAAAAAGAGGGTGATAAAATGTGATCATGATAAAGATCTTCATCTTTACTTGTGATACAGTATATTTAATGATTTTATTTTTTTACCACGGCTGCCCAGTGTTCTGCATCCAGCAAATGATGTATTTGAAGGAACTGGTTGCAAAGAAATGTATCTGAATATACCTGCAACTCCTATAGAGCTTGCCAAACATTCTGTAACACAGATTTCTGTGAAACTGTCATTACTCGACATCAAAAAATTTGGTGTAATTTAGATGTATCCTGTGTGTGCAGTTTGTTCCAAAATATTTTTAATGTGTTCAGTTTTAAACAGAAATATTGAAAGATCTTAGGTTTGAAAAATCCCTGGAGGAGTTTTGTGGAAACCTAGGGGCATGCAAAGATGTGTTTTTCCCAGTGAATTTTTAGTTATGGTTCAGTTTATGATAATCAGTTCTCCCAGAATGAGAATTTATTTGATCATATGACATGGACTGTCACAGCTACAGCCTGAAACCTGTGTGATTTGTTTCGTAAAAGACGCTGTTACAGCCTCTTTTATGTCAGATTTAAACCAAAGGGTTTGTAATGAGGGGTCTTGGTGGGTTAGTTGAGAAGACCTTACCAACCAGTCCTGGCAGTTCTGGGTTCCAAACCCAGGATAAGTAATGATGCCATATCCAGCATGTGTGAATAGTCTGAGATGAATGCATGCAAGAGACAGGGTGTTTTGCTGCTTGTGACAGTTCTTTGGTATTAACTCTGGCTTTCATGCCTGACACTGCAACTGATGCTGTCCCAGGTGACTGTAAATTCTGCTGATAAATTTGAGCATCTTTGTGACCCAGAGGCAGTGCCGAGGTTGTTGCACAGTGGCTGTTGTCATAGAACAGCCGTTGTCTCTCCTGGCGGGAGCCTGCGCTACATCCATCCCACAGCGCAAGAGGTAATGTTTTATTATGTACTGTCAGGAGTTAATGGAGCTTCCTGCAGTTACAAGCAACCTCAAAGGATAAAGTTGTTCTTCTCACTTTGACCTCTCTGGATGGTTTAGTAGGGCATCATCATAATTTTGTGTCCCTTTACGCTGGCCCCTAAATATCCTCTTCATTGATATGTTTCATAGGTCACAGCAATTTGCACATGATCTACAGCAAAGAAGATGAGAAAGGGAGGCGGAGAGAAAACCACAGATAAAAATCTCTTGCTTAGACCAACTGTATCTGAAGTGCATATATATATATTTTTTTTTTTTTATTTTTGCAGATCCCATATTATAAAACATCTTTAAGTCTCTGTTACAGTTTCTGTCACAGCAGTTTCAGGTGTTGAAGACCTGGTACCTCCCACTGTCTCTGCTCACTTACAGAATGAAGGTTTCTTTATGGTGAAGTAAGTTCATGTTGCTTTGCTGATGAAGTTACTTGAGCTCCGGGTGAACTGTCACCTCCTGTGGAGATAGCCCCATACACTTACAAGGGTGAACTGAATGTACTCTACCAATGCAGAGCACATTTCCCAGCGAGGCCATGATAATGTGATGGGAAGACATAATGACCTATACCCTTAGATTTTTTGCTAGTACACCCATTATTGCTTAAGATTATTTTCTTTTCTGTATCTGAGGGAGGGGAAGCAGTGCCAATGGTTTCTGAACACTGTAATGAGAGCAATACTCATGCCAACAGCGCTTGATGCTGGCAATCTAGCTACCTGGACATCAGCACCTTTTTTTTTAAGTTCTTAGCTTTCCCGCACCCTGCTCATCTGTCCGGACTTGGGGTACCATAAGCAATCAGCTGTGTTGCTTTGTGGAGTGCAGCAGGTGGTGGTTGCTCCTCTTCTTACGTGAAGACAGTTAGTGTGAAGAATGTGTGTGCCCTATGGGGCATTGAGAGGTTCTCTTTTCTTATTTCTTGATTTGTTGAGGGTTATGTGAGAGCAAGTAGAAAGTTTGTCAAGAGAGATGAGTTGCCTCAAACTGAGGAGAATGTTGTGCTTTGGGATGTGGGAACTAAAAGGAGACGCCTTGTACTGAGCTCATTAGGTGTAGTAAAATCTGGGCAAAATATCAACCGTGCTTTTGGTGGGCTGAAGGAAGCTGCAAGAGGAGACAGTATGGCTGCTGGTCATGCAAAGCGATAATTGGATATGGGAAAAGCCTTCAGTCATAGCAGTAACTGAAGTGACAGTCTGTCTGCATTGCTTGGAGCAAGTGCTGAAATGCTTCTCTTCAGTACTGATGTTGTCCCATCTGGGCCTAGCCCTGGATGGAAAGCTGTAAAGTATGTGGCTACATGCTGAGATTGTTCAACAGCACAACTGCTGTGGAGTGCAACAGCGGACTTATGAAGTACTTCTGTGCTAGGGCATTCAGTGACTGCAGGGAAATTTCTAGCTGGGATTTAAGTTTTTTCCCATTAAATTATGTGCATAGAACCACAAGGGAAGTTCCTGAGGAAACACAGTTGGATTTGGCTACCTATAAGACCAACTCTGTGTTAGCATAACTGTACAACTGCATGTATGGGTGGATTCACCCCTCAACAGCTGGCGGAAGGATAATCATGACTCTCTCATGGTAATCACACAGTCTGGTGTGGAAGATGTGCCAGTGTACATCATGCTAATGAGGAGGGCTGGACAGCCCCCCATCCGCATGTGCCTGGGACTAATAACGCTTATGGCATCGAGAGATGAGGAGCTTAAAATGCTCCTGGAGCCCTGTGTGCCTCCCATGGCAGTGTTGTTCCTCTCCCAGCTGAGGGAGGATGGAATCAGAGAAGCTGTGTGATGCAATCCATCCCCTGAGCCTGCCTTCCTCCTGCAGCACTGGCACCACTGATTCCTTCTGGGTTGCCTCCTGTGATGTGGATTCACCTCTTTGCTTGGGAACTGCTGGTCTAGAATGAGAGAGGAAAAGATTGAACCTTCATCCTGGCCAAAACGTGTGTCCGAGTTTCCTGTATCCCAGTTTAGATTAAGATACCATGGCAGGGTCTCTGTGTCTTTTATGATATTTCCTCTGGATCTTCTGGAATTGACCTAAAAGATGTGCTTGTTTTGATTTATCACATGTTTTTAAAGCTTTCCATTCTACAACTCGGCTAACAAGAAAATAGACATTGTGATCCAAGAATCTGTAGAAAACCTTGACTTCTACATTCTTTTATACAATATTTATTCATAATGCTGTACTAGTTGCCTTAAGTCAGATGTAAAGTAACTAAAATTTTAATTTCTATTTCCATTCCTTCATGCCAAGTATCAGTGACGTAGAAGACAGTGCAAAGAAAGATCTCATCTCTCTGTTGCTAGTGTGATGGGGTCACCCTAAACCAACCAATGTTTATGAGCAAAATATGGTGAGGGCATTAGGTTGTGTTTATTTGATTGAAGCATCTAAATCCAATTTCAACATCTGTTGTGTCATGTTTAGCTTTTAAATTAAGCTCCCAGGAAAATTAATGTTAAGACTGCAGTAAGGTGATTACAAAATGATTGTTCCCCAAGTTGCATGATTTATGATGTTTTTAATGCTGCATTGTGCAGGTTGTAACAGGAGAAGCCAGGCAGAGATGTGCAGAATAAGGAGCACAAAAGACATGTTAGTTAAGAGAGCTTAAAAAGCATAGGGAAGGAAATTATTATTCCTCTTACTGGCATTTGATATCTTAATGCCCAGTCACCGTAAACAGGAGCAGGGTTTTCCGAAATGTGGATGAACAGGGAAATGAGAGAGATTGGTAGGAGAGGTACTTAGTTTTAATTGGTGGTAGCTGTTTTAGTGGCAGGAACAAGAAAAATGTTACCAGAAGACTTCTCCAGAGAGCACACGTGGGCCTGGCATCAGGTGTAGGAAGCAGTAATGGCCTGCCTCTGAAAGTGGTTGAACTACTGAAGTATCTTAGTTGTTGGACATATTCTTTAATTTTTACTTTCTTTTGTAGCCAGTGCTAGAATGGGATAGAAAGCCCTAGAGGATTGCCTAAAACCTATCCCAATAAAGAAAATACCTACATTTCTAAGGGAATGACTGGCCTATACATAGTACGGTATAGCAAACAAAATTAGATATGAACATCAAATGTTTACCATTTGCCAGCTTAGTCTTTGCTGTTTATGCTCATGTGTCTCTAATCTTTGGAGGCCCAGACTACAAAAAAGTTTTATTTAAGAATATTTCTCTGATCCATGTCATATAGCTGGAATTGTGGTTATATGCTGCCTACTGCGACTTATCTGTATACAGTATTAATGAAGACATCTCAAAAATAATAAAAAGCTTTAGTGACTAGCCAGTATTTCAGAGTATTGGCAATAAAATTTAATAGCAAATTTTTTTCCTTGCCAAAGCAATGACGCATATGCTGTGGAACATCTTTATGTATTTTCATCATTATATGTTTGACATTTATCCTTCTTCATCTTGAGAAATTCTGTTGCATCCAATAATGCACATCAAGACATGGAGGGGAAAAGCTTGCAACAGTGGCAGTGAAAAAGAAAGCAATTATTTCAATTTAATTTGTTTCAGGGATCAATGAACCTTATATCTCTGTGCTGTATAATGTAGCTGAATATTCACTTCATTTTATAAGCTTCCAACTGGTACTCTGGTCAACTGAGCTAACCTTGTAAAAATTAGTAAGTAAAACCTAAACTGAACGCACAGAAAGGAGTTTAGAAGACTCATGTAAAAAGAAAAAAAATCCAAACAAACCCTAAATCTTGGGAGGACAGATAAATATTATGGTATGATTTGTCCTTGGTATAAGAAAGACGGGAATTTGGGTTACTAATCTGTGATAAAGCAAAGTGAACCCCTTAATGATGTAAGGTAGAGTCTTGAAAAACTCTGACAATTAATTTGATGACCTGGAAAGCTATTTAGATGTAAAGAATCTGTAAGAGATCTCTAAGGTATTCACCCATCCTCTTACTGCATGGCAATTTGGTGGCATAGAGGACCTCCTCTACGTAACTGTGAGCTGGCAAATATGTATGATCACATTACCTTAAATTTTACAACCTTCCTAGGCAATCCATTCTTATACCTATATATTCTTCCTATTAGAAGATTAACATACTGTCTTTGCTTGCATTTAAACTTCATTGCTCTCTGTCTTGTCTGCAGAGCTCTGAGGTAGTGTTTGTTTTATTCCTCTTGCTGCATTTTTTCACATATGTGAAAGCTGTTGTCATGACTCTCTTGAGTCTTCTCTAACCTGAACAATGCAGATTGTAGTCTTTTTCTTGCAAGGGCTCTCTAGTTCTCAGTCTCAAGCCAGTCCATGTTTTTTCATGGTTCTTGTTTTGCTCCCTCAATCTTGTTCTGCCCAGTTACTTGTACTGATGACCAAAATGCCTGCTTTGTAGTTTGTTCACAATATGTGTAATGCTCATATATGATTTGACCAAGATATATAGAGCCTACCATCCCTAAAGCTATTTGTTTGGACTTCAGTGTTTTTGCTTGCTTTCAGGATGTGCTACATACAGAGCAGTTTTCTTCAAAGGTTACATTTGCATTATCAGCAGAGAATATGGAAAACGGCACAATTTTGGTTGATTACAAACTACAGATTCTTTGACTGGCACTGTAATTCTAATTGCTTCTTTCTGGGTTCTTCCATAAAGTTTACCAGCTAATTTGCACAACCATGCTCAGCTGTGAAAAGCTATGGCTCAGTCAGAGGCTGCAACAGCTTCCTCTCTTCTTTGTCTGGAGCATCTGTTATGATAGAATAGTAAACAATTTCTTTTTCTGAATAATTCCGAATAATTCATCCAGTGTAATTCACTCCAAGGAAATCTTAGATAGCACACACATGCCTTTTGTTCTTATGCAACTTCCTACTAGTAAGAATATGTCTGATTGTTGTATGTGACGCTAAGTGAATGTATTAGCCAAATGGACTGGGAGCCTGCCAATGATGGCACAGAGTGGCAGACCTTTATTGATGCTAAAAACAAAGGAACGTCCAACAATAAAAACCAGGTGTTCTTGGAAATATACAGTAAACTTTCTTTTAAATTCAGTTTTCAGTGAACAGAAGGGGGAAAAGAGAGAAGAAACTTCTTACTCTGTACAAGAATAATTAAGCCCTAAAGGAACAAAAATGTTTTTGTGGAACTAGGAGCATCAGTGGTTTCCGTACTTTTAGCTAGGGCAGGAATGCTGTCATCATTGGGCTCCTACCCAACAGTATGCTTGAGCATATACAACTTATTACAGATTACTTTCAATAAGCATTAAAACACTGTCCTATGAAGAACTCTGACTTAGCTCTTTATCAGTATCCATTTCTCCTCTGCTTCTGCAGGAAATAATCCTGTTTAAAACAGAGAGGGAAGAAGTTACTTGAAGAGCTGGGCAATGCAAAAGGTTTGCAAGGGAGCTTTTTGGGCTACAGGTTGGTAATTTACCACTAACTTACTGGTAGAGTGCCCTTTTGAAATGAGAAGAGCTCTACAACAAAGTGAAGGAGTGTGGAGTACCTCGTAGTCCAGTGCTGAGAGGAATCAGCTGGTTATATGAATGCTAGTGGATGTGAAATCAGGGAAAAAAACCCCAAATATGATTTTGTTTCTAGAGCCAAGCTAAATCCCAGTCTTTCTTGAGAATGAAGCCAAAGATTTGTAAAACAAGGTGGAGAAGACATCAGAGTTGACTTCTAAACCAAGCATGAAGGGAAAGGGTGGCTTTCTTAAGCCCAAGTAGCACATCTGGGTTCTTTATGCAATAAAGTGCTGCTTCTCACAGCCAGATGACCAGTCTTCAGTTGCTCAGGTGGTTTAACAATTATCCCAAACAACACATATTTACAACATGCAGAAAGCTCTCTACAGGGCTCAGGTGTGCAGTGGGCAGTCCTTCCTCTCCAGAGCCTGGTATCACTGGACAAGACCACACTGGGTGGTCATTGGATCTCAACTGGGTTATGCTAGACAATAGTAAAACAAGAGGACTAAGTACATAAAAAATCTTCAGCTTTTCAACAAGTGAGAATGAGCAAAGTTTCAATAGTCTGCACTAAAGCTGATGCCTTGTATTCTTATAATTTAGGGGAGGGTAAGTGATGATGTACCAATATTTTGAAGAGGGCATAATATTATTCAGGTAGACTTTACAAAAGAATATGAGGAATTCTGGAGACCTAACCAGGGCTGAGTGATATGGGCATCACAGTGACAGTTAAAGTTTATGCTAGATGGAGATTAATTTTGGATGAAGACAGGACAAATCTATGATCTGAATTACCTATGTGAATTATAGAGATCTAAATTAATGGTGACCATTCAAGAAAAAAAAATAAATCATCAAACTGTGGACAGCAGTTCAGTAGAAACAGCAGTCATGACATAGCAGCTAATCTTGAAGTTGAATAAGAAATTGGCTGGAAAAATTGGCTTCTAAGTTCCTTAGGAACTAAAGTGATATATAAAAATCTAAACAATGGGAATTTGCCATTTAAAGACAAGCATAACTGACATCTGTGTTTAACATCCCAGGTCCCATTTGCTCACTGTGCTAAAGGCTGTGCTGAATTCCTGTCACAGGCATCCTTTGAATTTCCTGACATCACTTAGGGCAGTGTCGCCTGCAAGTGAGATTGAGCATTGCGACCATTGTGGCATCTGATATCAAGAGAGCAAGCTCAGATGGATTGTTGTTCTCCATTACCCTGTTCCAGTTTTCCTTACTGGAATATGGCAAAGTACTCAGGCACTTGGGAGACCTGGGTGAAATGTTAACTCTGCCTTTGATGGGCTTAGCTGTGGTGTTGCAACTGCTGCTCCCATTGACTATGCGTGGTGGTAGTGTCACACTGAGGTGGAAGATGATCCAATTTGCTCTTCACTCAAACTGCTCTCTGGGTGAGGAGAGCTGTAAAAAGGTGTTGCTTCCTCCCACTCTTTTGGCTTTGCTCTGTAGAAAGGGTGTTTCACAAAAATGTAGAGTTTAGGACGCTGGTCCTACCTGTGCTCTGGCACTGCTGGCAAGCTTCATCAGGAATTGCTTTGTAGTTTGTGGCTCAGGCTGTGCATGCAAAGATTGGATGTGCCTGGCACAAGGGGACTCCTTTCACTGGGGCCTCTGCATGCTGGATTAAAACAAGTGATAATATTTTGCTTTTACTCAACTTCTACAACTCAGCTCCTACAGGCTGCAATAATAATCCTGGTATTTTAATAAGACCTCATAATCTGTTAAATTAAACATGTAAATAAATTAAATCATGTAGAGAGCAACACGGGATCTCTGTTTTTGAAGTGTCCTGATAGATAAATGATGGACATAATGCTAGAGATCACAAGACAGTGAAACCAATTTTCTATATTCAGTTTACTTTGATGAGAAATTAAATTGAAACTACTATTGCATTGATTATGAAGGTTTGGAAAGAATTTCTGTCCTGCCTCATTTCTGTAGATACTTACTTTGAATGACCCTTCATTTGGGGTTGGACTAGGTGATCTTCAAACGTCCCTTCCAACCCAGGCAGTTCTGTGATTCATTAATAGTCCATGTGGAAGGAAACAATTGTATCCTAGGAGGTTTCTGTCTCTCTTGCCATCTCATTGCTGCTTCATAAACCTTAAGTGAGATCTTTATGTGTAGTGGGACTCGGGAGTTGCAGCCTGCCAGAAATGAAATGTTCCTCCTTATTTTGCCCCAGGGAGAACAGGTAACTTATCTCTACCTTCAGACATGATTATTCATTACATGGCAGCACTGAGGGTTTTCTGGGAGAAGTCAGGTGTTACATGACCTGGAGCTGCTCATGGGAACTAGTCTCATTATCTCAGCACAGTGAGCATGAGTTGTTTTCTCCATGTAATACAGGAGAGAATTTACATAGATAATTGCAAATACTGCTAAAATGAGAAATTATTATAACTTCACCCTTATAAGATGACATCTGTATTCCATCCAATATGGGAGGCATATTTCAAAAGACATGTTCAGAGTCTTTTATCAGTCATTATGTGAAGTGCTTCCAAAAAAATTACATTTCCGTTCAAAAGCAGGTGTCGTTCCTTGCGCAGAATGATGTTATGTCAAACCTTCTAACCTGGTAAATGTGAAAATTCATTCAGACTTTGATTACCTTGAATGACCATATCCATCTCCTCTCATGCATCTGGAAATACAACAAAGCTTTATAAAACGAATATACAGAGAGAATTGTTTTTATTTTTTTTGCAGTTATATCAGAACTGAGCAACATGAATATATGCCAAAACCAAACACCAGCACAGTTTGTAGGGTTTGTTTATTTCGTTCTGGCAAGATTTTTATTGATTAAATTTCATACTCAAATAGTCAAATAAGCCAAGATATTTCACTGCAATAAAATCAATGCTTAGAGTCTGGAAAATATTTTAAAATTACCTTTCTATTTTTACCGGCATGTATGTTTTTAAAAATGCAAGTTTATTGCTTCATTGATAGTTTTAGTGGAAGTATGAACATTTAGTGATGATTACTTGGCAACTCAATTTGCCTCAGATTTAGCAACATTTGCTTTTGCAATCTTCTCTACTGAAGCCAGCATTGTATTGAAGTTAACTCTATGTACTTGCACATATAGTGTTTTGCATATGGGGCAAGGCGTGCTCTGTGATCCACCTCTTCTTTTGTGTTATGATCATATTGCAGTTATCTGCCATAAGAGATTTGAAAAGCTTTGTTTTCTGGGCCACTGGAATAAAGCTTGTGGTTTTTTGCCCTGACCATGACAGAAATCCTTTAGGGAAACATCATTGCTATGCTTAAAGTTAATTCTGCTATGGTAAATCTTCCTGGAGCATAACAATGTGGAGAAAGCATAGTTTCTTTTTGTGGAGATTAATTGCTGTTTGGGAAGACAACTGAAAATGAAAATTGTGAGGTTTATAGCATTTTTATTTTTATTGCTGCTACTATTCCAGTTGTGCAGTCTGAAAGTAAAATGGTGAATTCTCAGGGAGTTTGTCATGATGAAGGACTGACAGATCAAACCCAAAATGTAGTTTGTAGGAAGGGAAATATGTAAAGTGTTTATTATTTATCACCTGGCATAGTTCCGCCTGTGCAATACATACCCTGCAAAATTCATCACCCTGTTGTCCCAGTCCTGTAACATGTGGCTCCAGAGACACCTTGCTGAATTTGTAGCCTATTGGTAATGTCACATGTGCCAACCTTAAGCACCAGAGAAAATAAGAAAATAAACTGAATGTTTGATCTAAGAACTACTGGCTGCTTCTGTGTTGACAGTAAGCGCTGTTCTCACATATGACTTTGTATTTAAAGAGAGAAGCCAGGATACCAATCCTTGAATATGAATGCTGTTATATAAATGATTATTTTTATTCAGTCAGGAGAATTCATGCGACTCTTCAGTGCCATCTTTATCCTGCTAATATTCTTTAAAATTTATGGTTCAGATATTCGTTAAGTTTTGATTAACTTTAGCCTTTATTCTTTCTTGATTCTCCTGCAATGCACTTACAAAATGCTCCTTGGCTGGAACCTGTCTTGACACACATGCCAAGACTAATGCTTTCACTGCCTTGACCGTGCTTACACTATGTAAACTCCTGAAGGTAATTATTTGAAGCTTGCCTATTTATCTTATAATTTGATGCATAAAATAGCATTTAATAACCTCTTCTTTAGAAATTCTGCTCTATTCCATAGAAGCTCAAGGTGCTCTTAAAGATGCATAGGGTCACAAAACATGAATTTAGTAGCTTAACTGAATTGTTCAAACACGAGCATTTTAGCCCTTCGGTCTGAGGGGTTTTTACAGAGTGAACTGAGCTGAGCACACCAAGGTGGGTTGTTTGCTTTGGAGCTATGACCACAGACAAGATGATTTCTCAGGGCAGTACCAAAATTTTTCTGGAAACACACTCAAATCTTTTCATGGAAAGTTTCATCCGATAACCCAGCTTGTAAATTGTTAAGCTGTACAACTTTTTAATCTTCTCCTTCCTTAGTTTTTTGTTTCTTCAAAGTGGTAGTTACAGACGGGAACTTACAAAGTGCTGAGCACTGTATTCCCTCCCCATCAAGCAAACTTCTTAATGTTAATCACATTCTGAAAAATGCTGCCAGATTGGAGCTAAATCTCTGCACATCCCCTGTATTTCTCCAGCTGGGCACCTTTTTCATTCCTGTGAAAGGATAGATGTGCTGCTAAGACATTGAGCTTGGGCTGGGAAGATTCAAAGTCCAATTTGATCTGCTACAGCCTCATTTAATCATGGCTTAATCTAAAAAACAGAGATGAAAAATATTTTGTATTTTTGATTCTGAACTCTTGGGATGTCATTTATTTCTTAGCCATATAAGAACATTAAGACCTTATTTTCAGATCTTATGGCATGTTGTAAATAACGACTATCACTTACAGGGCAGACATTTAACCATTGGGCTGACTCCGATTAGGACTCTTATTACCCAACTTTGGAGCAGAAATGTCTCAGGAGGGCTTTTTCTAACTGGCTCTGTGCAGCACTCTGTAATTACATAGCAAGTAGTATAGATGCTTCAGATAAGATTTTATTCAAAGCCTTGTAATTCCATATACGTAAAGAAGGGTGAATTTCAGACCATCTTTACACGCCTTCATTTTCAGAAAGGCAACGTTTTAGACCTTTTGAAAGATGAATTCAAATAATGAACATTCGTTATGTCTGCATTTTAAAATGCCAGATTCCAGCATCTGCTTGAGTGAAAGTATATCTCACTTTTTCTCTCTACCTTTGTTGGTAATTGTCATAATTGTAGGGTACCATATAATTTTTTGCAGTTCTGTATATTACCTCTGCACAATTCTTCCCACTTGAGCTCCATATTGCCCCTTTCTCATTCTTTTCATTAAACACTAAATCAATGAACTTTAAGGACACCAAGGTTATTAATGTGGCAAAGTATTAATCCATTAAACATCCAGACAGTAAATCTACTACCTATGTCTTTTGAAGAGGTTATAATATGTCATACAATTAGTGATCTGGAACTGGAATATACTTAATTTCTGTGAACTGCAAAATGGAACAATTAGTAGAAAACATTACACCTCCATTATGAGAAGAAAAGCAATAGATTTTTAAGGTCTAAAGACCTTTTAGCAATCTCCAATGTAGCTTGCCTACACAGCACCTTCTGTGAAACATTTGTGCTTGTAAAGACAAGCTCACATCAACTGTTCTGATAACAGTGATTTACACTTGCTGTGTTGCCTCTCCGTCAGCATATCTACATATGAGTTACTATGTTCTTTTCAGGCTCTTCACAAACTCTACTTTCTTTTTCAGAATAAGAGGTGAAAATCTGGTAAGTGTCATAATGAAGCAGCATACTGCTAAAGCGATTATGGATGAGTGAAAGATGGAAGGCAGAACTGAATTACCTTACTGTTGGCTGATGTTTCTGGAAGTGCTTCTTCAACACCAGCAGAAGTCAATGGTAAGAGGCCAAAAGACATCTCTGTGCTGTGCTAATACACCTAGCAGCACATACATTAGTGCAAAAAAAAAACCCAACCCCAAAGCGTGTGTGTATAAATAACTCTGTGCTAATTTTAAGAGCCTTGTTTAAACTTCCGTCCATGAGATGGTGCAGCATTTTGCAGTTGCATATGTTACTGTTAGTCGTGCTTAAGCTCCTCTTGGTGTTACACACATTTGTGCTTTTATTACTGAATAAAAATGGGGGAAATAGATCCTGGAAGTATGGGCTCACCTCAACTAGCTCACAAATCTATTACTCTGCAGTATCTCCAGGAGAGAAAGCATAAACACTTTGTGGGTAATATGTAAAAATATCCTTATAAATAACCATCGGAAGAGGTAGGATAAAGGTTGTAAGTGATACTGTTGTTTTAAAAGAACCCCAGGTGGCAGTTCTTGGCTGTTTGCCTGTTAGTTCATTCACCGAAATTGTTAGAGGTATACAATACAGATATCCATAAATGCCAATGTATAAGAGGACAAGGTTACTAAAATTATAAAAGAATTTACATTAAAATACATAAATGTACACTCTTGCAGATGAAAAGTGAAAAAACTCTTAGTTTTTTGCATTTTTCTGTCATATGCTGCAGTCTCTGTAAACATCCTAAAGGAGAAAATGCTTTCTTTTGTTTTGATGGTGCCAGTATGGCCTTTTTGAGAGGGTTTTGCAGAACTGAGGGAATAATTTCGGTGTATTTTTGTCCCATTTCCATTTCAGAATGTATATCCCAGATTTTCTCTTATTTAAGTTTCCAGTAAACCTCTTGTCATATTTTTTTCCGAAGGAGGTGTTCATAAATAATTTGAAAACAACATAACGAAGGGCATGCCTGTGACATCTCACACATGCATACCCTGCTGTTCTGTTGTCTTTGCTCGTTATCATCTGTCACCAGACGATAACAGAATAGTTCTGGAGTGTAATTAATTGGAGGAGAAGGGGTTGTTGCTTTTCTAAGGTCCTGTTTTGCAGTGGCAATTGCAAGGAGGGCTAATATAATACATCTTTTATGGTCTTCATGATGTGGACTTTTCTTTGCCACACATAGTTAAAATTCATGAGGTAGTGGGTTAAGAGATATTAGAAGAAGATCCCTGTGCAGATATGTTACATACTGCAATATAATTAATAGAACAGCAAGTCTTTAAAGTTGAAGACTTTTTTTTACTTAAAGACTTTACTTAAACACTTTAAAGACTTTAAAGTTAAAGACTGTTTTACTTTATTTAGCAATTTAATGATAACTTTCTAATAGAAGTCCAGAGGGCAGAGCAGCCTGATTTTAAAACAAAAGGATCCCTTTTAAAAATGATCCAAAATAGTTATAATTATGGATAAGAATAATTAACTTTGTCTTTAATAAATCATTTTAAATCTATAAAAGTCTTGCACTGAACCTGCTGTGATAATGTTTGCTAAAAAAATGTACTATGTACTGTTGGAAACTCTTGTGATTTTCCCAAACCTGACAATATTTTCCTGCAAACAATGAAGATTTTAAGAATTTAACATGCAATATAGTGAATACTGCAAAATTCACTGGGTCTTTCCCATGTTCTAAAAATGTGTATTTGCTAAAGTGGGGTTAAGCATCTCCTAGTGCTCTTAGGTTCTGATATTTAGCGTTGTGGCAGATGATGAGGTTAACAAGGATGAACCAGATAGAAATTGGTCATTAGCAGCTAAGTGCATCATAACCTTTCTCTTCACTGCAGATGTGGGGTAAAACATGGTTCATTGCCCTTCTAAATAGTCATCTCTTGATGTGACTGGTTTCTAAGTTTTACACATTTCCAAGACAGAGAAGCTTCCTTAGTCTAATTTCTGTTTCTTGCACTAAGACTGTAGGATCTGCTCTCAGAATATTTGCTGGACATCCTAAGACCAGGAGAGAAGCATCCACAATAGACTTGTTCCTCAGCAGAGATCTCTCAGTGCATCCTGCCCCCAAACCTACAGTGTACACATCCATTGCTCCAGGCACCTACCTGGGGAATTTTCTAGGATGGGGAGTCTCTATGCTGCTGGTTTAACCCAGCTGGTAATGACATAACACAACAGAAAGGATCCAATTACATGTATCTCTGTGCCACAAAAGCATTACACTGAAAGCATTGGGAATTATACAGCTTTGAAAATAACAAGAGATGGGAGTCTCTTTAGTATTATCTCTCATTTCCTGAGGCATTTCCTGAGTGCCTCTGTGTCCTCCTGACATGCAGCAATGGTGTGCCCTTCTAGCTCTGGTTGGACTCTTACATATAAGCAGGTCTCTGCCTCTCACACATGCTGCTCTGGAAACCTCCAGCCATTTCTTACCTTTTTTTCACAGGGGAAAACATTATGGCAGAAGAATGAGAGTAATTTAGAGTAATTGATGGATCTCAGCTGCTCTTAAGTACAATACTTCTGTGTCCAGTAGCTTTTCTGAGCTGGGTAGTCACCTGGAAGGCAGTTTAGTAGGCTTCCTTCAGGCAAACTCGCATTTATCATATGATACAGATGTACCGAATTTATTTTAGGTTTAGGGTTTGGTTGGTTTTTTTTTTTTGTATTCTGAAGGCCTAAATTAAATAAATCAAGTCTCATTTTGGCATGCATATTTTAGCTGATCAAACCTTCAAACTACCTAGCTGTCAAATGTCAAATAGCCCCATGTGCTAAATAGCCCCACTCCTGTCTATGTGACAGGCTTGTAGTAGGAGAGGGAATAAAACTATGCAGCTTGATAGATTATTTAAAAATGCTGCTAGGGCAGCTGGACATGTTGTCCAGCTTCTCACAGCCCGGAGCAGAGCCTGGCTTGCTGCTGCTGTTTGAAGCTGTGTGTGTGGTGGGGCGGGGAGGTGGAGGCAGCCTATCCCACCAGCAGGCACTGCCTCTTATTCCTTTTTTCTCCCTTGCCTAGTGCAGGTTAAGCCTTGCTCAGCCATCTCTCAATCCTTTCCAGGAGCAGTGAATTTCATTGGTGGTCTCCTGTCTTCCCTTCCTCATCCTCTTCCTTCCTGGGAGCTGCTGGACTGAGGTTCACCTGGCCCTTCAAGGACCCCAGGAAAGCAAAATGTGACCAAGTTTTCATTTTTATGACTGTTTGCCAGTGCCAAACCCCAGTGAAATGTGAGGCATAATCTTAATGAAGACAGTTTGCTGTGATGGGATAACATGGTTTAAATAACATAAAGTTTTAAAAGAGATAATAGTGTATTTACCTTGTAGGGAAAAAAACCCCAACAAAACCAAACCAAAACACACACACAAAACACACACACGCACACACGTCTGACAACAGACGAGACTTGTGCCTGGAAATACCTTTTATCCTCCCATGAAGACATTTCTCATTTCTTTTGGAAGAGTAATAGTTTTAAATTGATCCAGGACAACTTTACTAATGATGTAATCAAACTTCCATCTGTACTCTGTGTTTCTCAGCTGAACTAATTCCAATGCAACATAGGAATAAAAGAAGTGACCGTTGTGCATAGGAAAGAACAAATAGAGTTTTAATCTCATTTGCATTGCAGGTGGTTTTAGCTATTGATTTATGCGATCAGCAACCTATATTTGGTTTGGGGAAAAATGACATATTCTATGACATGTGTCACAAGTTAGATTCTTCTGCTGTAATTTCTAACCTCGGTTTTGAATGCTGTCAGCATCATCTAGAAATTTTTTAAAAAAGGAGCAACTCATCACCATGCCAATTGAACAAACACTGCTGTATGATTTAAATACCTATAGCTTCATCATTTACCCAGTTTTATGCTTTCATTTCGCTAAGCATGAGGTTGGTGATTAAACTGGTGCATAATTATTAGCAATAGAGAGGCTGTTGCCAGATCTCACAGTTTTCTGACCAGGTGCAGGCTTCTCGGATTCAGTTGGAGCCTGCCTGTCAGTTTTATGAACAATCCAGCAGAATAAGTGACTGATTTCCTGTTATCATCACAGAGGCAGTTTTCAGCAGATTGTCACAGTAAACCTCCTTTTCTGAATAGTGTAATGAACATTCTGATGTATGCAAAAGCATTTTTTCATATATAGACATGTGTATGAAGTGTGAGTGTAAAAGAATTAATGGTCTGATCCCAGTATCTGTTCCCATAGCTCTTTTATTAATATCCATTTCTTTCACTCGAATGTCAAAGTCAATCAAACATTTTGTGATAATGAAACACAACAGAAGCATGGCCTGCTAAATTAATCCAATGTGATGTGGACTTCAAAAGATTAAATTTCTTTGCTCTGTCTCTCCAGCACACCTTCATGTTCAAAACCTAGATGGCTATTTTTCCAAGTGTTTGTCCAAATCTCAAGTTTAGGCAGGACAATTTAGGCTGTGCATTGAAAGAGCAACAGGTTTTTCCATCAGATCCCTGCAAGGACAAACTCATTCTGGGTTCCAAGTGTCTTTGTGGGGCTTGAATCTCATGTCTCTACTGGTGCTAGCTGAGGTGATGGCTGCTGAGTGGGTAAATGCAGGAACTTATCCTGTAGAGCTGAAAGAGACCTGGCTGATGCTTTCTGTCATTCCTGCAAGGGGCTTATGTTCATCTTTTCCTAGTACATCCACCCTCTGGTACCTGCTGCTAGTTTGGTAACTTGGCATTGATGTAGGAACCTGGATGAAGAACAGGAGCCCTACAGCCAGAAGCGCAGTGTGATGGAAGGGCATGTCCCTGGGCTCAGGCTCCAGCCTTTTTGAACTCTGCCCATGGTCCACCTTGGCTAGGTGGTGCAGGAGCCATCTGGTGTGTAACACTTGCCCAAGCAAGTATGTGGCATCATGGCTGAGACCTAGCAGGTGCATATAGTGCATCCAACTACTTATCGGACTGGAGGTGCTTCCTGTCCTGCCGGGTTGGAGCAGACAGCTCTTGCTCTGGAGAGTGGCAGCCTATGTGGAAAATTGCATGCAGCTGTGTGACCGGACAGCTAAGGGGGGACTCAAGCTGGTAATCTTGGTTTGTACAAACTGTTTTTAGAGGATGAGACCCTGTTTTGCTTTCTTCAGTGTACCCTCACTTTTGCCACTTTCCTGACATAATTTGCTGCATAGTTTTGCTGGATCAATCTGAATACACATGTGGTATAAGCATCCAAGCTAAAAATAAAGACTGTTCAGTGAGAAGAGAAACATTTTGTCAATGTGCTTTTAAAGTGTTATTCTGTAGGATAAAAAGTACCATGTTGGAGAAAGCAATCCATAAACACTGTTTTTCTCTTTCACTACATCATACTGTAAATTTGTTAGTGGACTTGACGTTTCTACCCCTTCTTGAAAATACTCATCTGCTGTACCAATATTGGAGCTGAATTGATGCTGAAGCTTTCAAGTGCATTCTATTTGCCTGTGAAATAGAAACAACTAACTAGAAATTCATGCACAATAATTATACACTAACAAGCCTGTTTATTCTTCATCTTATTTCAAAATATGTGCCCTGTTACAACATAAACACAACAGTAAATGACTTTGAATGTTTAAAAGATAGGTCACAGAGGCAATCTGATTTCATTTAATGCACATATACAACAGGATGAAAGAGTGGGCCTCCTTTTGCATCACTGGAGGGAACCCGCAGTCCTGGCAAAGATGAGGAAAACTGTTGGGGAGAAAAGTTTTGGACTGAAAAAAGGGGATCGAGGTGTAAAGACAACTTTAAATATTGACAAAAGGGTAGGAAAAAGTTAGTTGTTTTATTAACAATGACTTAGATTCTGATGGAAGTAATTTTAAAACTCAAATGTATTGCTTAGCCTAATTTTGTGCTTGAAAAGCAATGTCACATTGTTAGTTTTGTGATATTGTGTTAATTACACAATGTTTTAACTGCCAGTACTATTGGAAATTTATTTGCATTTAAACAAGGCTTCCTGTCCTAGTAGGAACAAGAAGCCTTTCCAGTAAGAGTGGTTTTGCAGAGCTATAGCCCTTTGGGAATCCCAAGTGTGTTTGCAAGCCCAAAAGAAATTCTGCCACAAAAATAGGATTTGAACCTGGATCTGGATCTGGGAGCTTGGAAATGGTTTTGTGTTAGAATCACCATTCCACAAAAAATGGCTTTAGCACCTTGTTGAGGGAGATATATGTCAGCTTCAATTTCTGCTTCAACTCCTCAGCAACAAAAGATGAAAGAGCAGGCTATTCTGGGAGCAAGAAGAGATTTATACCTTCTGATGTTCTCCTAAATACTCATGTTTGTAGTGCTTCACAGTTTGTCATGTAATATCCTTGCAATATCCCTCTGAAGTGGAGAAGAGCCATGACTCTCATTTTACCAATGGGAATCTGAAAACAGGGAAGCTAAACTCCTTTGATTTGGATCAAGCAGCTTGCTTAAGGGCGCAGAGGAGGTTTGTGGTGAAGTGGGGAGGGAAGACCTGAAACTGGAAGATGACAACCTCAAGGCTATCTTAAGTATAAAGTCAGCGGGGAGACATGAACCTTTAACCTGGATGGCCCTGACTGTCTGCAGAGGTGTGTCCACCTTTCTCCCTGTGGTCTTTTTTGATCAGTGTATGGCTCGGACAAGGCTCCTGCAGCACAGACATCTCAGTGGCTGTTAGGTGTCTACGTAAGTTATGATGCTGTTGACATGTCTTTCCTTTCTCTGGTGTGTTATGTAGTTCTCTTTGGAATGCCAACAGGAGAGATGGCAGCAGCACATGGCTGAGGCTGAGGCATCCACAGCCAAAATACTTTGGTGTCTTGTCTTTGCCTGAGTACACAAAGTTCCGGTTTCTGATTCTCTGGTTCACCAGCAAGCATGCTGGTGTCCTGGGAATACAGACATTGCACCTTGCTACAAACGCCTGCATTATACTGATTGTGAGATGGAAGAAAGTGAAGGGAACACCTTGCAAGTGCCTGAGCTGAGAGAGCAAAGCCTTTCCTTAAGTGTTCCCAGACCAGCATCATCTTCCTTATGCTATAGCTTATGCTATATGCTATAGCATTTTTTTTCCAAGGGTTACTTGATATGCTCAAAGGAAATCTGTAAATACTTTAAACCAAGTGTTAAAAACCCCATACCAGGTGCTTGAGAAAAAATAACTGACTTTTAACACATGTTTACTATTATTTGTATTTCAAGGTTAGCATTATAAACAGAAGGTTTTGGTTATTTCTTGCCTAACAAATAACTGCCATTTCTTCCCTGTTTATTCTTTGAGAGAGGAAATGAGGGAGAAGTGGGAAGAGGGAGCGAAAGAGGAGGTTTGCTGTTGACTTGAACAGTTTTACAGGACTCGTTTCCTCTACTCGTTTGCTCCTAGGAAGAGATCAAACACAAACAATCCACTTGCTTTTATTGACGTGAGCCAAAATACCAGGATGGTTGCACCTGAAAGTGCAAGGGGTGACTTCACACACTTTTGCAGGCATACATGCCTGCTCCAAGCCAGAAACTATTTCTGCCCTACTTCACTCAACACCAAGTTTTAAAGAGATGATTAGAGCAATACTTTATTTCAAATATGTCAGCTAGTCAAGGCTAAGTTTCCCCTTTCTAGTAGTATATTTTTGAGAGGTAGGGCGATACAGGTATTATCAGAGATGTATTTTCTTCTCCCTTTAAGCCAAAAGGAAAAAACAAGAAAAAAAAACTTTTAAAAAAAAAAAAAAAAAAAAGAGAGAGAGAAAAAAAAAGGAAAAAAGAAGGTGGCAATTTTTCTAAAAGACACCATCAAAGAAACAAAAAATTCATTTCAGTTTTTATCTCTGAATGCCAGAAAGTGAACGAGATTCCATTTGGGTCAAATGTATGAGCTTTCTGACTGGCACAACAAACAGCAACATTCGATGGATTTGTAATTTGCCCTAGAAACTATCTGGTCTGGTTGAAAATAATGATGTCTGACTGTGCAGGGTCAGTGAGGTGCCCTTTGTTAATGCACAGCTAACCAAGATCTACCATGCACAGATGCCGGAAAACCAATTAGCTATTCTAAGAAGCATTGCCAGATAAAATGTCCTGATTAATCACACAAAATACGCGTATTCCCTTATTTCTGTAACTCCTGTTTGAAAATGATCAGTAATGGTTCTGAATGAACTCATTTAGTTGCTGAATATCCCAGTAGGGTTTTTTGGAACCAAATATAGTTTGACTATCAATCATCTGATGTATGAATCCTTAGGAAAGAACGTAGCTGTTCATATAAACCAATGCCAAATATATTTATACAAATAAAATGTGTATGTGTAAGCAACAAACTAGGCTTGCTTGCTCTGCTGTATATCATAAAAAGCTGAAGATTATTAAATTAGAATGGCTAAATTATGCTAATTTATTTTTATTAGGAGCTTACTAGAACATTTTACTGCCGAATGTACTATTTTTTCCTATATGTTATTAATACGCATATACTAGTATGCTAATGCATTAGTATTTAAATGATTTAAACAAAAGTTCTATCCAGCCTTCAGATGACTTGTTTGACTAAAATCATGCTTGTAAGAAGAATTCAGTTACTCTTTCAGTGCATTGACATGAAATAAAATATTCTCTTCTTCTTGTTCACAGAATCAACAGGAAGCACATGAGAAATATTTCCCTGAAGTGAAATCACATTCAATGTTTGGTAAAGCATGTTTGTTTATGCAGCTAAAGGTAAGAGAGATCAAGAAGAATAGGTAGAAAAGAAGCTAAAAATCAGCTGAGATGGCTCAGGAAGATGCATACGCAGTGCACATCTATATCTACACTCAATACAAGCCAGCAAAACAACTGCCTGTCCTAAAGAGGGGAGGTATCTATTTACCATTCATCCATCCAACACTACCCGTTTTGTCCTATCCTTTCCTCTCAAGCACAGGTCCTCCTTTCTCAAGTCAGGAGGGAGGAAAAACAAGTTAAGGCAGCTCTTGTTAGGGTGAGATTTTCCTTCGTCTTCTACTCACGAGTTCATGACTGGAGGGAAATGGCACTTGCGCTTTCCTGCTTTCTGCCCACACATCCTTGCTGGCTCTCAGAAAGAACTACCCAGAGAGCAGGGGTTGTGCTTGGTGTCAGGCTTGGACCGAGCTTCACAGAGACTTTGTTTGGGTTGAAAGTTTTTGCTTTCCAGCCACTTGATTGGGGTCAAAGTAGGTAGGCAACAGCTTAGACAGTGATGTAAAGAGGTCCTATTGGAAACACATGTGTTTCCTTCTTTTTTCTCATGCTAAAGATTTGGCTATTCATGCATTTTTCTGTGGACACTGCTGAAGCACCCCATTTCTCTCCCTTACTTGAACTGAACCTGGAGGCACACTGGGCTACCATCCAGCAGACAGCTCATGAACACTCACGAAAAATATGTTCTGGTATGGTTATATCCGAAAACATCTGTCCTGCAGATACTGTTGTGCAACAGAAAGAGCTTGTAGGCTGCCAGTTACAACCTTGGAAACCGACTGTTGTCAATAAAAAGTTGATTAAAGGGGTGACATTCAGTCCAGGGAAGAAAGCACATGGGGAGCCTGTGGTTTCTACCATAGCTTCCACTCCACAGGTCTCTCAGAAAGAACATGAAGAGCGTTTAGGCCAGGGCTGGGAGCAAGCAGATATGAAAACCTTAAACCTATCTCCTCTTTGTTCTTGCAGGCTGCCTTTGGAGGTCAGCACTGAGGATACATAGAGGGGAACACCCAGCATATAAGAGTGAAAGTGGGTTCCTGCAGCACCAGGACCGCAGCCTTGTCTTCATTCATCTTGCAAGTAGATGTCAGGATACCACCGCTCATGCTCTCTATGTCTTAATGAAGTGTCACAGAACTTTGGGTAAACACTGCTATAATGTAAACAGCTCTCTGTCCTGTTTTGCAAGGGTATCTGGTTTTTCCAGCTAATTCTTATCTATGTGGGTGTCCAAGCTATGAGGAGAAAAGAACACAAAACAAAACAACAAAACAATCAGAGAATTTGGGCAAGTGCACACATGCCTCTGTGCTTGGCATGGCTTTAAGATGTTAATGAAGTGATCCTTGTTTTTGTTCAATGAAAACCTGTTCTTCGTATTTTGGCTACATAAAACAATACACAACATGAGAGAAAATGTATTCAATTATGCCTCACTCTGCCTTAACATGAAATGGCTTAGTGCTATCTCTGATAAACCTAAAAATGAGGAAGGAAAGTACAGATTGCTCTGTGCGAGGTCTAATTTTTTGTGCGTGCATTATATTAACTATCTCTGCCCAATTTTGTGATAATAAGGCAAAGAAGGAAAAAGCCTCAGTTGAAAACCCCAGCATATAATCAGCAATTACAAGTGGGTAGTGCTTCACTGTAGGGGCTTTTATGGTCTTTATGGATGGTAAGAGTCTTGTTTAAATATTTGAATATAATTTCCCAGATTCAGTTAGGTACCCTCATTGTAGTGACTACTGATGGAGCTGTACGTGCACTCACTACCCTGTTTTTTTGAGATTTTGGTCCCTGAAATCCAGGATGTTAGCTTATCATTTGCCTCAGCATGGGGCTGCTTTCAGCCATAGGTGGATATTGAGGTCCCAGGGTGACATCGCTATATAGGGGGGCTCAGTAGAGTATAGGAGCAGTGATACTTCTCCTATGGGAAGACTATAGCTTTATCTACAGCTCCCCAACTTTTGGTTTAGCAAGAGACCTAAAGGATGTGACTTCCTAATCACTCCCTTCCTAAAAAATGAGGGAGAATGTTTGACTAACCCACATTGAACTAAAATGAGGATATTCATATGCTGCAAAAACAGAAAAAAGAATGTTCCCTCCCTGTTTCACACATATTTTCAAAAACTTAACAGACCAGAGAGAGGTTTATAGACTCTTTTTGCTCCAAAAAAGGACTGATAAAGAAATTCTCTAAAGTTTGAATGGAAAAGATTTGCAACTGAGGACCACGTATGCTCTAAGAAAAGACTCTAGTATGCAGAGCTGAATCACTCCTCAGTCTCTCAGAGCACTAACAAACCTGTCCAGATTATGAAGGAGCCGAACAACACCTTTGAATTACCAGTTAATACTGTGGAAATCGATCACTTCCTTAAATATCATAGCCTTTCTTACCCTTACCGTAAGCATTTAAGAGACAGTACTATTAGTCAAAAAACAATTATTTGTTAATTGATTTAGTAAAATTCTCAGCCAGGAGGTAATTTGTATGCTTAATTGGGCTAGGAAAAAAAAAAAGGCAGTTTCTTTCCACCAAGTGTGTAAGTGCTATAAAGAAAAAAAAATCTTATTATTCTTGGTCAAAGATAAAAAGTAAAGATGTCAAAAAGGATCTGAAAAAGCCTAAAGAACTAGCTTGTGCCCAGAGAGGAATCACTTTCATGCATCCAGCAGAAATCGTTCACTGTTTTGGCTAAAGAGCCCACACTTGTGCAAGGTGCAAGACTAGAAAAAGATGTAGGCAAATTTAACAGGATTAAAGTTGTCTTTGCCTCTATATGATTTATGAGGACTAGTTGATTTTACCTTATATTCACTTGGTATCTTTGTATCTTGGCAGTATTTTTGCTTGCACTGAGCATTTGCAACACCAAATATCCTGAATTGAAGCTGAAAAAGACCATCTAGTCTGGAGGACACCTCTGCCTCACCTTATCCCTTCTATGTTTCTGGAGTCTGGCAATGCTCTGGAAAAGTCCCTTTTGAGGGGTATCTACCACCTACTTCTGAATCAAATTCTTCCTGGTGAACACCAGCTCAGTGATCATTTTGCTCACATCAGCTGTTTCACTGAGCACTGCTGCGGCAAGGGTAAGGAAGGCTTTCCCCCTGATGGACCTGCAAAACATCATTCATCAAGCAGAATCAAGGGGAAAAAGCAAAAATTGTAACTGGATTGTGCCCATCCACTGATGCATTTAGCACAAATGCCGAAGAAGTCTATGTGTTGACTGAATAGACCCATACCTGCAATGTGTTTAGAACAGGCAGAAATTTCCAGCTGCTCTTCGTAAAATGCTTTTGTCGATGGCTTATAATTTGTGCATTCACTTCCTGCATGACAAAAGCAGAGACATGCACATGAGAAACACACAGGCATTAAGCTGTCTGGGTTAAATTCATCCTTTGTGTAATTCCAGCAACATTTCTCTGCTGGATTTGGAAACTCAACATTTACAGAAAAATCTGGATTGAGTTGAACTTGCATGAACCAAGCCAAATTTGTAATTACAAGGCCTGGCAAGGAGTGTGTCTCTTTCCTGCTTATTTTGTATTTGCCATTGTTAACAACGAGTGATTGCCTCTGTTATTCTCACGCCAGCCTCGAATCTATGGAGGATTCAGAGAGAAGAGAAGCTTGATCTGAAAGAAATTGAAAACATAAGGCTCAAATTAAAGCACTGCAAATAAAATGAAGGTTTTTAACTATCAAAATGCAGGAAGCAGTGGGTGGCACAAAATACTTTTCCTCCATTAAATTTGACAATTTAGAATATAATCTATACTTTTGTGAAGGAAATTGGTACATTTAGATTAACTCTTGAATTATATACCACACGTGTTAGATGTGGCACATAATACTTTTCCTCTATTTAATTCGACATTTTAGAATATCACCTATTCTTTTGTGAAGGAAATTGGTACATGTAGCTTAACTCTTGAATTATATACCACACAACACAGAATTAGATATGGCTTTTCCTCTTATTAAAACCTGCTTCTATTAAGAATTAGTCCTCTTATTGCTTATTTTTGTTTCTCTTCCCATGATTTGTGTGTGCACACCATTTCTACAAACATCATTCTTTATATTTTGGTGCATGTACTTTCTGACAAGAGATACAAAAAATGTTTTCATAATTTACAGCCTGGTTTTGGGTTCTTCCTCACTGTTTATCTGCTGCAGGTTGTTCTCACAGGACTAATAGTGTTTTCCCTTCCTTAGATATCTGTGTTATGAGGTAGTGTTGGTAGTAAGAGCATAGCATTTAGCATCCAGCATTCGCAGTTCCTGTAAGGGAATTTGTAAGGGTGAGTGCTCCGTTGTAGCATCACTTTCCAGGGAGTCATAAA
This sequence comes from Strigops habroptila, assembly GCF_004027225.2. Lineage (NCBI taxonomy): Eukaryota > Metazoa > Chordata > Aves > Psittaciformes > Psittacidae > Strigops > Strigops habroptila. Next base: position 131,136,035 of record NC_044277.2, read on the forward strand.
TCATGTTGGGGTATTAGGAATCATTGAATCCTATTCTATAGCTTTATTCCTTTCCCAGTATGCTGTATCACCTCACTGGGGTGGTAGGATTCTACACCAGCAGGAGCATGGTTCTCTGCTTCTCTTTCCTGCTGCCAGATTTACAACCTTCTGCTGATGTCGCACTTGGCACTCCAGCTCAGCGAACCTTGGCACTAGCATTACTGAGGCTGAAGGAGGTGCTGACCCCTTTGATTTGTTATTTCAGACTCTCTGCAGGCTCAGGGAGACATCACTATGCCAGTTATACTCAGTTTTACTCCGGGCAGAAGTAAATCCTACAGTCTGACTTCCTGTGTACCACAGGCTGTGCGACTCTCCTGTTGATTTGTGTTTGATCTAGGTTACTGGCTTTTGAACAACATTCAGTCTTTGTTTAAAAATTGTCATTGCCAGAAAATGTGCTTCAAAGACTCTTTCTTACGAAAACCAGATTTTGCACCACTTTTCCATTGTAAATATCTCCAGCCTTAACTTTCATCTACTTGCTTTTCTTTGTCTGCTGAACTGAATAACCCATTAGCAAAGTTGTATTCCCTCATAGGTACTTACAAACTCATCAAATTACCTTTTAACCTTTTCTTTCATTAACTAAATAGATTGAGTTCCTGCAGTGTTACTAACAAATGCTTCTTTTTTTCCTTAAATCTTTCTCAGTGCTGCCTTGATCCCTCTCAGTTACCAATGACCTTTCTGGGACATGACATACCAGTCCTGATTACACTGATGTTAAGTGCAAGAGCAGGACTAGATCCTCATCTATTTAGGAGTTCTAGGGCTCCTTTTTTGGCTACAGAACTGAGTTGAGAACATATGTTCCTTCCTGGGAGTTATGTTCCTGCTTGGATGAGATCTCATATTCATAAGGGACACTGTTTCTCCAAATTGAGTCCCCAGAGATGCCTTCCTTTCTTTGTTTCTAAACATAGGATCACCAGCTGGTCTTAATACCATGCTTTTTGTTTCTGTCCATCTTGCCACGTGGTAAGATTTGGCTAAGCATTGAATATTTGCTTTTATGTTCAGCATTTTATGCTTCTTCCTGCTGGTCTACGTATGTGTGGGAGAAGGTGTGTGTGTATTTTTTGATGTGCGGTAATACCATAGATCACTTCTGCTGCATCAGCCCTCTATCATATTAATTATATACTTCTCACACAGTCTTTGTGTTTTCTACAGTTCTCAACAACTTTATGCTTCCCTACGCATCCCAAGCAAAAAAAGTTAGATGCTGTAGGACTGGATCCCTACTGAACCTCACTAAAAGCACACATCTTTACAGTGACATTCTGCTATGTATCTTCTTGCCAGTTTTAATCCATTTAATGTGTGCAGTGTTGATTCATAGCATTCTTAATCAATGTTTTTTGCAATATATGGCACTGACTGCATAAAATGTCTTGTAGAAGCCCAAATATAGTGACACCATTACCTCTATCAGCCAATTTGTAATCTCATCAGAGAAAAATATCAAATTAGTTTGACAGGATCTATTTGCCAAAACCCCCCACTGAGTGATGATAATTATACTGCCTCCCTTTTATCCCTTATTAATTGGGTCCTGTATCATCCATTCCTTTATTTTGCCTGGGATTGATGTTAGTCAGTCTGACAATCTCGTAACTACCTGAGTTGTATCATTTATTCTCTATTGATTTATTTATTTTTTAATCCCGGTGTTATGTTACTCTTTCCCATCTTCTGGAACTTCCCTGGTATTAGAAGAGTTACTGAAAAATCAACCCTAATGGTCTGGAGGGGCTTTTATGTAGCTTCTTTTAAATTCTCATCTGCTCATTTTGAGTCTTAGTGCTATAAATACATCTAAAATTCATAGCTCTTATTTGACGTCCTTATGATGCACTGTGGGAATGAAAATTGTTTCATGATTTTCTTATGAAATGATCACATCATCTGATCTTTGGCCAAATATACAACAGTTAAATATTGAGCACTTCTGCCTTTTCTGGATTATTTTTGGCAATTTTATAATTTCCAGTTCCACCGTTAGGATTCCTTTTGCTCCCTTTATGTTCAAAATGTCTTTCTGACTTATTAGCCCTATTTATCATAGACTTACAATCTTTTGCTTCACTTACCAGTTTCATTGTGACCTTCATTTTTGTAGTAAGCAAGAATTGGTTTGTAGCTGGTGTGGTCTTGGATATCTCCAAATGGTCATTCACGTTTGACCTGTTGATCCTTTTATCCCCAGTGATCTGGACTCCTGAGGGATAGGAACTTCCTGAAAAAGTAATCCCAATGAATAAATGAAGCAATAATTGAAATAAAAGCCAAGACTTCTGCAAACAGTAAGCTTTCAATAGGTGGCACCTGTCAGAGATAACCAGAACAGAAAGAAGCTGTTCGGAGAAGACTACCCTGCTTTAGGGATGAGAAAACAGTTTAGCTGTGTGGACAAAAGCTGTGCTGGCACTTTGCCTTCCTGGCCAGAGAACTGCCCTGGATCATTGCAGGTGCTAATGCATATGTGGCCACTTCTGCTATGTGGTCATATGTTATTTTCTTGCATGTTCCCACCTCCACAAATCATGGGCAGTCAACTCTCAAAGATATGCTTAGGGCATCTCAAAAGGCCTGAAATATTCATAGCGAGGTAAAGATTGAGCAGAAACTCTGTGGGGACTGTGCCCTTGCTGTTCCAGTATGGCAGCCAGAATTTATCTCTGGAAATGTGTGTGTAACTTTAAATAGCAGGGTTGGGTTTTTTTTAAGTTTACTGTGCTTTTTCTCTCTACCTGTTTGTAAAATGAGGTTAACCTTGAGACTTATTCTGGTGTGGTTTCTCTGTCATAAGGGTTCTTGGTAATGCCTCAACAATATTTAAACTACCAACGTAAAACCAGGGACAAAAAGCAACATGAAGGTTTGCCTTCCATTACCTTCTCCCCTTTCCTGGAAAACATTCATCAGTGTTTCTTAGGAATGTATACGTAGGTGATGTTATACTTCAGTAGAAGTTATATGGGCCCAGGCTAAACCTCAGCGAAGACAGCAGCTTCCTGAGGACTGCTAATCAGGTCCAGGCACAGACTTTTGCCAGCATAAATGATGCAGAAACTGTTTTAATTTTAAGAATGAAACACAAAACCATTGAACTGTGTTAGAATTATTTGAAAAGCCTGGGATTTCAGAGTCAAAAATGACTAGAGAATCCAAACAAAAAAACTAGTGAAAGCTGGACCAGATGCTAGTCGTTGATTGCAGAGACACCATGGCTTGGGGAAGGGTGTGCTGGAATGCTGCCTGTTATGCTGCAGCTCAATACTGTTGGAGTCGGTACTTAATGAGAAGATTATCTTTGTCCATACTATCACACAGCTATTTTTTTTCTCAACTGTGTTCTATGTTAGTTTTTTAAACCATTGCAAACTGCATGCATTACACTTTAAAAAAACCTCCAACCATTGCAAAATAGGTAATTCACATGAAGTGATATGACTGACATCCAAACACTTCCAAAGGAAGATAATTTCTTTTACAGCATGCTCTGCAGTAGCAACACTTTTTTTATTTAGTGGACACAACTTCCTCCATATGGAAATGTGTTTTTGATGAGAGCCCACCTTTACCAGCAGTGCTGAAGCCAGCTGAGAGGAATTCTGGAATCACTGACAGGTACAACTTGTATACTCATAGCCCTACCACAATGTAAACCTAATCTCTGGTAATCTGAAATTACAGGGAAATTGCAGAATGCCCCTCAGAATTAAAAGGAAAAAGCAGTTCCTCATTTGAGGTGATCTTAGCTTAGATTTTGTCTATTCAATGTTCATGCTTGCAGAGACATACAACACAATCTGACCCTGGCACCCATGCTGATCTCAGGCGTAGTTTTAATTTAGCAGACCTAAAAAAAAAGCAAAAGCCATACTGTCTCAGTTCCACCTAAACTGGAATTCAGGTGGAATATGGGTGCCTAAGTCACTGGGTGAGATTTGGAGGCTCTGCGCTTCCTGGGGGTCCACCCGCTCATGTACCAACAGCTTCAGGGGATGTGCACTGAGTTTCTAGTCCAGGCAGAGTGTGATATGGCAGGGGATGCCTACTGAACTACAGAAGACACTGCAGGTTTGTTGTTTTTTTTTTTTTTGTCTAAAAGGTACTTCTCATTAACTTTGTGAGGCCACTTGCTTTTAATGGGAAATGGGCTGAATTTTCCCATGGCAAGTTAAACCACTCAGAGTCAGTGTTCCCACTCCCACCAGGGCTACCTTTGCAAAGGTTTGCCATCTGCCCTGGTTTTAGTCACTCCATTGCCAAACAGAACACCAGCACTTTTCCCACTTCACAGAGCACTGTGGGGGTGAAGTCACTGTTGTTTATGAGATGCTTGGGTCCTTTGGTAATGAGCAGCACAGACAAGCTAACAGACAAATATGGTTTCAGTGAAATACACCCAGAGTGATTCTGACCCATACTAGCAACGTCATTTCATACCAGCAGTCAAAGTTGCTGGTAAATGAGACTTTGGCAGTCCATCACAGGAATAATTTGTCCTAGAAGCTGCACAGGACCAAAAAAAAACCACCCCACTTGTATGGTGATGCCACACTATAATGAGACTTCCCTGTTGGATGGATTCTCTTCAGTACATTACTGGACTTGAGTTATCTTCCTGTTCTTGAAGCTCCCTAGAATTTATAAATGTATGGCTTTTAGAAACTGCATAGAACTGGGCAATCCATGTCCTGCCTGGGTGGGCATGTGAAGACCTCTGGAGGCAGAAACATGCTGAAAACACTTGTTTCAAACAAGATCAAAGCTTCACCTGAAAATACATCTGAGACTGTTTTTCAAACATAGCTGATGTGAGTGCTGCCCCTGATACAAGCTGAGAAGGTGGCCACACTGTAATTAAATTGGCTGGCATGTTTTGTTGCAACATACCTAAAACTATTTCCATTAGTAGTTATATAGCCTCTGTGACACATGAATTAGAACCATAGAATTGTTTAGGTTGGAAAAGATCTTTAAAAATCATTGAGTCCCACTGTTAACCTAGCACTGCCAAGACCACCACTAACCCATGTCAACTAATACGGTCTTTTCCAGTAGTGAAAGCAACTATAACCCCAAGATAAGCCAATGTTACTGAAGGTTTTCCCGTGTGCTTCCAATGATCTGGTTGGGTTTGGGGGAGATTTTGTTTGACTTTTGCCCACATGTTGCAGTGTGGGCAAAAGTCAATATGTAAAAACTTGGGAATATAAACTCTATAATAATATTATCATGACAATGCAAAAATAATGTCATATTAATTTTGCACTGCAAGGTCAGTACATTAAAAGTAGATGTACTAATTCATCACAGTGGTGAAGAAAGCTACCAGTTCAACAGGACAGCTGGGTTTGAGAAAGTTACAGTAGGGATTGGTTTGATCTAACACCTTTAAATAATGGATAATTTTTGGATAATGTTTTCTTCTTCTTGGAAAAAAAAATTGTCTGGAAACTTGTGAGAAATGGGGAACTGCTCTGAACAGTTAAGAGCATAAGAAAAATACGGAACAGATATCCAAACAAATGCCAGAAAATCTTTGCAATATATTTAGTGATCATGTCAGTTCTTATAACTGGAGAAATATCGGTTGGTTTTACAAATATCTATCAAGTCTGCTATGAAACAAGCAGGGGAATTGCACTGTGTGGTTGAGATTTTGTTTCTTGAGAACAATGTTTTATTGGTTCCATTTGAACATACTGGAGTGTGCAGATGATCACAGGTTTGGCAAATTCTTATATGCCCAGGAACAGATGTACAGATAATTTCACAGACACACATACGTTACATGTTTGCATACAAATATTGTGGGGATGGGTACCTTAGAAAAATCAGATTTGTGGGTGTCTTGGATGTCTTTGCTTTTCTTCAATAAAGAATGCAGTTCTGCACTGATTTCTAATCGTATTTATTTGACTAGTGATACTTTAATCCCTCTGTAAAAATTATGAATTTTGTGCCAATATGTTTGTTGTGAATAAGTGCTGACTCCAGCAGTGAGGTGACAGTTTCCTATTGCCAAGTGGCCAGGAAATTGTTGGGGAAGTTGTGCAAAGTGCTGGCAAATGACATCCGAATCACATCAGTTGATTCAAACACATGGACAACAAATGGGAATGAAAGAATCAAGTCTATATACAAACAACAGTGCTATTTGAGATCCAGACCTTTCAAGATTCAAAGGATGGACACCCTGTGTAGCAAGTCATCTGTGATTTGCCAGGTCATTTTGCAGAGCAAAGGCCAGAAGCTGTACCAAAATATTCTCCTGTGAAGCTATTGCTCGAAGCTCTTGAAAATCTCAGCAAAGTCAACACTTGCTCTGCTGTCTTCTCTGTAGACCATCCCTCCAGCTATGAGCAGAGCCCTGGTATTGTACATATAGCAATGCTGGCAGCATGGTGCCTTTGGCTTCCAGCCTGCAGTTGATCCCTTCATCTGACCCACATTGCTGCTTCCTGGAACTTGGTTCTCACTCAACTACTACAGCTCTTAGAAAGCCCTTTGTCTTTTCCTGCTTTGGGTGGAGATTAGTGTAATGCATAAACGAAGCCAAAAGTATTTAAGTCTGTTCCTTCTCTCATGGGAGAGTGTAAACAGAAAGGCATTTCCCCAACATCTTAAACTCAAATATAATCATGATGATTACAAAGTGGGTAACTCCATATTTACTTATGCAGTCTCTCAGCAGGAAACAACAGGTGATGCTACAGACAACACAGCAATAGGATGAGGGGCACCATATCACATCTTGCTTAATTGCTTCTGTTTGCATAAACAACATCAGTGCTAATTTTAATAATGTATGGTATTAGTAAATAAGAACATATTGTCAAAATGCAAGCAAAAGAAAAAAGAGTAAATGTACTTAAATCAGGCAGAATCCATTTTCAGTCATGTTTGTTGAAGATGTGTTTTAATTTCCCAGGACCTTAATGCCTGACAGAAAGTCATGTGAATGGATTAAGAGGAGATAATAAAAACTAAAATATGAAATAGATAACTAGTTTTAACAGTGTAAGAACTTTAGAAGATATGTTTCAATGCCAGAGTTTGTAAGCCATATTCTTGTTATGCTTGTCATGTACAAAATAAGCCTGCCCTTACTGTTACAGCTGTCCTGTTCTTTTGCTCCAAACTGCACCAGTATGCAAGGAAAAAACCACAGAATAATGGATAAACATTTCTTTCCCGATGTCGCAATTATTGAATTAATGAATGCACATGGAGTTTATTTGATGGAACTCATCCATTTAGCAGGAGTGAAAAGCTGTTAGCTAAGATACAGTCAAACTGCATAAGGCCAGTGCACCCCTAAGACCATTCAGACATTTTTTTAGGAGCATATCAAGACATTTCTATATGTGTCCCTTCCCTAGTACAGCTGGTATGATGCTATCTTAAGTGTATGACCCTTTCCTAAATCCTATGCCTGTCATTTGAAATGTGCATGTCAGGGTATAAATGAAGAATGACCTCTAGTATGGACACCTGTTGTGGTCCTCTGTGGCATCCAAGCCCTTGTGGTGGCAAAGGATTCCCTGTGACCAGGGAATCTGCAACGGTGTGCAGTCTGTTCTTCAAGTTCTTTGACTGTGCATGATTCTATGATTTCTATGATGATGGGGAGAGGAACACCTCCTGGCGGGTTCCCAGTTGTGACAGACATTTATCTTACAAGAATTGCTTTGCAGCCACCCACTTTTTTCCTTTTTTTTTTTTTTTTTTTTTTTTTTGTCTTTTGAGGATAAGGACAGCCTGAACCACTTCTTAAAGCAAAGCCTAGTTTTTGGATAGCCAAAGTTAGCACAGGCAAATCCGATCCTGTATTACCATGAAATCAACCCCTCTATCACCTCTCTCTCCAAGTTTAGATCTGCTTTTATAAAGTGCTGCAAGTTTGACTCTTAAGGTTTCCTGTGCTGTGTGCCATGACAAGTAATAAAGCATTAAACACATGCAAAATTAGGAAACCGTAGGGGAGAAAGTTAACTCCCAGCTGTGTCAATGTTGCAGGACAGGAGGCAAAAGTGATTCTGACTGTGCTTGGACTGTGAATCTGCTAGGAGAGAAGATGGGGGTTTTTTTATATAATATTCACATTTTAAGCAGAAGGATGTTTTTCAGCTCCAGTGGCTTGGATGTAGATGAATTAACTTCTGTAAGTGATAATATTCTGCGAATGAACACTCATAGCAGGATTTTTCAGAAGCCTTTGCACGTGTCTTTCTTATATCTGCCTCGCTGATTTACTCACTGCAGGTAAGATGTGTGACAGTTCTCCATGTAAGTGTGACTGGATTTCTTCAGTCCTTGGCACAATCCCATCAACCTCTGATATCTCTTCTGTTTCAGGCAAGTCTTTGTTATTTCATTTTCAGGCAGAGTCACTCAGTACAATCTTACAGCATAGCCTGTCTGGACTTCTCTGTTTTCTTCCTATTTCCTTCTTGAACAGAATTGAAGTCAAGATATACGCTGAAGAAATGAATGGTTAATTCTAGTAATTCTGGTTATCTTTAAGTCATGACAGTTTTGTCAACTTTCTCATCTTATATGCACGAAAAATTACTTTCAGCATGGAGAATTTTTTGATTCTGATGTAACCACTTGATTCACTTGCTTTAAACCACTATCTTCTCGTGAGCTGTTCCTTACTGGCTTTAGTCTAGATGTGTTGCCAGAGGTAGTGTTCTGATCTCCATCCAACTAATCTGTTTTTGGTTTTCTGTTGTCCTAGGGGAGTGGGAAAGAGAAGAAGGTGTAGCAAAACAAATGCCATTATGGTTGCAAATACGGGGTTTGGTTTTGTTGCTTGAGTACCGTTGTGTTCCTGTCAAAACTGTGCATTGTACTCTATGTCCTCAGGACAATTGCTGGTGCCACTCTGACCTTGTTGCAGCATTTCAGAAGTCTCTCTGGCTGTGTTTTCATAAAAGAAAACCAACAACTTTCATTATAGTATTCCAGTGAAATGAGGTTTTATTTTTCTAGTTTCCAGTCATATGTTGCTGTGGTTGTGAGTCAAATGCTTGCAGGTCTTTTGATGTGAAACTATGAACAACATTACTTTAAATAGCAAAGAGTTTCTTTGTATTACAACTCAGGTCTGCAGCTCACAGTCAAGTAGTTGTATGGGGGCCATTTGTGCATCACCAGAAGTAGCTCTTATCAAGGAGAGTTGCCTTTGCTTTTCTGTGCTGGAGGGCAGGAGGCGCCATAGAGCTAGGTCTGCGTCTCAGTGGGGTAGCTCAGTGCCTGGAATGTCACAGCCATGGCCTGTGAAGGCACTCACTGTTTTGGTGTGTGAATACCACCCATCTTCCTGGCATCAGTGTCAGACTGTCCTGGTGCTGTGGGGAAGGGTGACATACAGGGACGGGTAGTCATGGCAAAGCGGTAACAGAGGGATGGTGCCAGCTGATGACCTTTCTTGTCCTGTAATCCACAGCAGGAATGCTGCTGGACTGACAGAGGAGGCTGGTGATGCTCAAAGTTTGCTATCATGTATGAAATTTTGACTGCTGGTTAGATGTCCCTAACACACAGTTTCATAGAGGTTGGGAAAAGTATGCTGGAAAAATAGTGTAACATGCTTTTCCTCTTCTAACAATCTTAGGAATCTGCTTTTACATGCCATAGAGGACATTTCTTTTCTCTTATATTTTCATGTTGTTTGTGCCTACCTAGAGCCCTGCTTCTTAGTGGAGTATTACAAACCTGCTTAATGCTTGCAGGCCTCACACTGATGCCTCTTGAAAACAGTACTACTGCTGAGCGGACAGAAAGGGGTGGTCGCTTTAGGTGGTTCTGTTAAACTCTTACTGGTATGTACAAGGGGAGGTGAATAAAAGCACTGAAAGAGACATAAAAGTTTGGAAATGTGGGCACTGGTGTGATGTGTCAAAGCACAATGAGAAGCTTTTCTGAAAGTATTGCTAAGTGGATTGAAATCAGCAATACTGTAAAGTGTGTGAGCGCCTGGTTTTGTGAGATTAACAGCCCCATTTTCTGTCCAAATAGGTTCAGACAAGTTCATGTGACTACTAAGTAATTCAGCTTATCTGACTGAACTTCCAGCCCTAAAGATTCAGCATATCTGGAAGGTTTGCTCAACTATGGAAACCTTTACTGAGACATTTTAACTGCAAGAGCACAGGCAGCATCAGCTGATAAAATCTGCCATTTCCAGGTCTCCAGTACCGCATAACTGGGGCATTAATTTTTAACACTTTCCCTCTACTAGGAGACTGACCTTGTTCTTGTATTTAAACCAAGGACTATTAATGGGCTATTATGGAATGTTAGTTTAGAACAAGAGATGCACACAACCTTACTTTGTTGCAGTGAGAAAATGACATTATGTGCATTTGTAATAATCAACAGCTTTAATTTCGTGCCTACTACAGAAAGCACACTATGAATAATATTCTGTGCAAAGTTAATCACACTATATTTTGTTTTAATTAAGGCAAATATCATGCCCCTGTTTAATGCAATCATATATATTACTGTCAATAAATGGCTTGAATTTTCTTTTACATTTAAGCTGCTTGTTGAACAGTATCATCTTACTTCTAATATGTTGGTATCTTGGATTTTCTTTCCATCCTCAGTGTAGTCTGAAATGCGTAGACTAAACAGCTGTCTATCGAATCTTTAAATGTCATGACATTAAAACGTAGGCAAAAGTTGACCGTCATGTTCCTTTTCACTTTTGTCCCATTGGTGCTGTCCCTGGCATTGATACCTGCTCCGAGCTTTGAAACACTCATATTTCTCTCTGTGTGTAGTTAAATACTCTTCAAGCTCTTGATTGCAATAATGTAGCTAGGAGTTGCCCATCTGTAAGCCCATAATACTTGACAAAGCAAAAATGTGGATATCTAAGTGGTGCTGTAGCTGAGCTATGCCTGTGTCTTTCTGCTGTCCCTCCCAGGCTGCATTCTTTAACTCTGTTAGCTTCTTCCCAACTTTCTTCATCAGCTTTTCTGCGTCTTACTCCTTGCTTTCCAGTTGCCTTCCCTGCCTTCTTGTTCACCTTTATAGTCTATCATAAAGCTGCTTGTGGAAAGTGCATCTCTGCCATTTGCCAGAATACATGGATGCTGGGCAAACATCCGTATGGAGTAATCATTAACAGGCATCATCAAAGGTGCTGGAGACCTTGACTTTGGTAACCACTTGTAAAACACCCATTAAGATCACTGACACCCAGGGACACTCAGTGTCACTGAAAAACCAGACCCTATATATGTCTGTAACTTTAGGTATAGGGTTTGTTTCATCAAATTAAAAATGCCAATATTTGTTGCATTGAGATTATACTGATAATTATGTTATGTATGTAAAGTATGTTTCATTTATGTTATTTAAGATTAATATATATTTTATGGTAGGAACTGGATGAGCCTGTATGGATTTTTAGTGTTTCAAAACAGAGGAAGAGAGAGGAAATTTTTTGTAAGAACTTACAGAATGGCTCCAAACATCATAGTTTCTGGACTCAAGAAAGTTCTAAAAGTTGTATGCTTCATCATAAATGATGAAGCGGGGCATCAGTACACACCTGGTACTTATACTGCTACAGAAATAGGCACTGTGGAAAGCAGGGTGGTTAAAATGTTGGGTTCAGCATTTTGGGTTTCCCAAATTCAATGCTGGAACTGTACAGAAAGAACTGTTACTATGGAGGTGCAGCAAAAGTTGTAAGGTTTGACATCTCATGAACCTTTAGGTCACCTTTAGGCATAAGCTGGGAGATGCTAATTCATCCAAAGGTAAGACCAACAGATGAGTTGCCTGGGGTCATGGCGCCACAGGGAAGAAAACCTCTCCCCAGATCCTGCCGAGCAGCCTGCAGTTGCAGGAGCAGCTGTCTTGTATGGGAGGTGAATATGGTTCCTCCTCCTGCATAAGGGAGAGGGCTTCCCTCACTCCTCATGCTGTCAAGCAAACTGACTGTTAGTGTGGTCTGTACCTTATTTTTGTGGGGAGCTGTTGCTCCAGACCCAGTGTTTTGTAGAGGGATTTAGCAGGTATGATTTGTTAACCATTTCCCTGGAGGGAGCAGCTTACAGCTTGTACCTCCTCACTAGGAAGAGAGCAGGGATTTGTCCAGGGTTTCTGGAGATGTCGACAGCCCACTGCCCAGGTGGTGGTCTGTGCCAAGATGAGCAGCGTGACATTACTGCTGTGTCAAGCAATTCACACATACCTGCGATGGGGGAATGTTTTTGCCTCCTTATAGCCCAAGTAAGCATGTAGATGCCAGACTTTGTGTTTATCTTGCTGTGCCTTCTAGTCTATTAGCTTATTGCTCTTTCTTTGAACTGCTTTGAAGATTGATAGTGTAAAAACAGTGGTGCTGGTGGGAGAGAAGCAATCTCATTTATATGTGGTGAAAGAGCTTAATGGTGAGAAAGTCACCCCTGGTCCTGTGAGCTGGTGGGAGATGGTTGTGGCAGAATCAGGCTGAAGCTGGTGAGAGCTGTCACTCTGGCACACCTACCCAGATGCTTCAGTCTCTGGTGCTGTCACTGCTTGTTCCTTACACCTCATAAAAGCTGATAAACTGGATCAGCGCAAGCTTTGGATCAGGTAGCTTATTGGATTCAGCGTGGCAAAGGGAAAGCAACGGAGCCAGAGCACAGCTGCTTTCTAAGGCATTTGCAGTGTCACAGGTATCTGACTGTCACACCAGCTGCTTCTGTTGAGCCGATGTGAGAACAACATGAACACCAAATGTGCAGGAGTGCTGCTGGTGGGAGGACAGAGCACGGGGATGCAGTTTGTAAGACATGAAGTCACCCTGTACACAGATCTGCTGAAATTAGGAGTTAGAGTTGCTGATTGTGGCATGGAAAATTATTCACACACATTAAAAGTCTTCAGTATTGTTAACAGGCAGCCTGTGAGCTTGATCTAAAGTTTGTGGGCAGTGCACTATGGAGTCATGAAGATTTCAAAATACCTCTTGACATTAAAAGCTCTGAAATTTCCTTTGCTTCCATATCTTGAAATGCACATATTCCAGTGAGCTTCCTCGCACACTACAAGAGCCATTTATTTGCTAGGGTTTGGGGTTTTTTTCAGATAATGATGAGATTCTGTTTCTGGAGTGATGAAAACCATTTCTGTCTTTGCTCTTGTGAATTGAATATTCGTTTTCAGTATCTGCTGGATTATTAATAAGGCAATCACTGCATATGATAATGACTATAGAAATTAATAACTACATTTACAGTAGTGTATGTATGGTATGATTTTAGAATATGTCTTAAAGCTTTCTGTCAGTATGTCTAATGTTCCTATTTGGGCGACTGTTATTTTATCTTTGAATTGAAGTAAAAGTAAGATATGATCAGAGTCATGATTTGTCATTCCAGCTGGAATTAGTCATTGGTCATCAAAATGGTAATCAAATTATCTGTTTCTAAAGAACTGATTTTACTAAGATGTATGAATAGTTTCCAACTCTATCAATTCTGTAACTTTGTTTGGGCTGGTGTCATCTTACCCAACTTCGGGCACTCTGGTAGTCAGGTATGCAGCCTAGCTTAGTGGCCTAGGCTGCTGCCATAATCAGTGGAGAAGGGTATGTCGCCAGATGCCCCACTGCTTATCTTGGACCTCTGTCGTTCAAGGGATCATATGACTGTCAGGGTGCCCATCTCTCTCCACTGACTCTAGGTCTGGACAAGTTTAGGGAGACATGTAAATCTGGCACTTTGGCCAGATCAGTCCCTGTAGACCAATGTTGCTGAGCGAAGTTACCATGTACCAGAGTCAGCAGTGGTTCCTTTGGGTCAGGAAAGGCTGTTGTGATCCCATGGCATTGGTGAGCAGTTTTCTGTGGCATTGGCTGAGGCACAGAAATAAAACAGAATAAAGTCACTTAGAAAATCCGCACAGAATTGTGCGGGGCCTTGGGCAGGGTGTAGGGGGTCTCCCTGGCAGAGTGGGCATGGGGGGAGGTACAATTTCCTTGCTGCAGCTCTGCTGCCAGTGCCCTGGGGAGTTAAGCCTTAAGATTTACCCATTTACTAGGTATGATGTCTGAGTCTGTGGCACCGATTTGGTATTTCTGGTTGCACCAAACCGCCTTCTCTCTTGGCTGTATGTCCGGCAGCACTCCTGCCAGGAAGCTCAATCTTGGACGCCTCCGGAGAGGGGTAAACCCATTCCCCGAACTCGCTCCCTTCCCCTGCGGGCACCGGGCGGCACGGCGGCTCCGCATGACCGGCACCGGGGTCTCGCGGCCGGGCCCGGGCCCCGGGGAGGGGTAGCCGGATGCAAAGCCCCAGGGCAGAGCCCGAGGAAGATTTGCTGAGGGGGCCGGAGGGTGCGGGCTGCGGGGGGCAACGGGGGGCAGCACCAGCGCCCGCCCCCTCGGCCCCGCTCAGCCCCGCCCGGCCGCGGCCGCCGTGCCCCTCCCGGGACAGGGGCAGGCGGAGCGGGGCGGGGGCGAGGGGGTCGGAGCCGGCGAGGCGTGATCGCCCGAGGCCCCTCCTGCCTGCAGGGAAGCCTTAAAACACCCCGGCGAGGCGCAGAGCCCCGCACTCGGGAACCCCGACCCACGGGCAGAAAGAAGCGCCTCTCTGAGCCGAGAGCCGCTCCGCTGCAGCTGCCGCCGTGAGTGCCGCGATGGGGCGGGTTGGGGACGGGGACGGGGACAGACATGGGCATGGGAACGGGACGGGACGGGGCCGGGGCCGGGGCCGGGGGGCGGCCCGGGACGTGCTGGGGCGGCCACGCTGGTCCCGCCGTCGGGGCAGGTGCTGACGGCCGCTCTCCTCCATCCCACCCCGCCGTGCAGATGCAGGGCACCGTGAGACTGTGGGTGTCGGTGCTGACTTTCACCCTGTCGCTGCTGGTCTGCCTGGGGACGCTGGCAGAGGCGTACCCTTCCAAACCGGACAGCCCCGGCGAGGACGCTCCCGCAGAGGACATGGCCAGATACTACTCGGCGCTGAGGCACTACATCAACCTCATCACCAGGCAGAGGTAGGCAGAGCGGCCGGGCCAGCATCCCCCTTTCCCACTGCCTGGGATGCCTTTTTCCTTGGCGAGGCTGAGGGGAGGGAAGCGGGGTGCCCCCCACACCTGGGTGTCTCGCCCTGCTTCCCCCACCGACACGGAGGAAGACGTGGTGCACAGGCTCCATTTAGTGGGGCAGCCATACACCCCTGAGTCGCCTCTGGGTCCGGAGCTAAACTTCCGCATCCACGCTGGCAGAAGGGGCAGGGGTGTCGATGCTGTCTCTGCTCTATCAGCCCTTTCTAACCCTGGCACAGACAGGCTGGCAGGCAGGAGCACAAACTGCAGGGCAGTGTGCATGAGGAGAGCCCCCCAAGAGAAGGACAAAACATAACTAATCTGAGAGATGGAGGGAGTTAGATAGGGCAGGAGGAGCAGTGTCCCACTTCTGTTGCTGCCACCGACTTTGGTGAAGATTTTGATGAGAAGTGCCCTTCTAGGCTTACTGGGGAGGTGTAGTAGCCCAGGTGCTCTGTGGTTTGCCAGCTACCTCATGCAGCTGTAAGTGCAAAAAGCACTAGTACTAACAAAAACTCTCTCAGGACCACAGGCAAGAACCCCAGCCCAAGCTGAAAGAGTGTGACCTGGAGCTGCCTGGCTCTAAACTGGCTTTCCAGGGATGACTGTGCTTGTTAAAGTAGGGATAAAGGCTTCATCTAAAAAAGTAAAAATTATTATTCAAAACCTGTTTTCTTTGGAAGCATCTGTCCAGTTTAGACTGTGTGATTAATAGAAGTTTCCCCTGAGGTCCCTGAATAGTGTGCGACCCAGAAGAACTTTGACATATTTATCTATTTGTTTAATATCAAAACCAGATGGGAGGTCTAAAATTAGGCTTTCATTTGTTCCTCTAGAAGTCTGAAGAATTAAATTAGAAGGGAGGCTATCATGTAACTGAGAGCTTTCCCAGCAAACCCGTAACGCTGTCTGCCAGTGCACTAATAGCATAAAACAGATGAAGAGGCTGATAGAAACACAGTTCTTCAGTTCTGAACTTTTAAAGCAATATTCACAACTTGTTCATGTGTATGGCATGCTTCTTTGTAATAGTTCTGTGCTCGGATAACTTCGTCTCTAGATTAGTGCTATAATAATCTGATTCTTGAGTTCTGCCTCTGCTGCTCGTTTGCCTTGCATGTGGTGGGATCTCCAGGCTGGTCTCTCGTTTCTTCTTTTGTTTCTTTCATCTCTGATTTCAAAGGTGGTTCCTCTCCAAAAGCAGGTTATATTTAAAATCAAATGAAAGAACCCCAATCCTTCTTTCTGTATTCAACCTCTGTTTCTGCTATGTGCCCTGTATGCTTGCTTTAATGTTGACTGTGTAGCTTTTTTCCCCTAATTTCTGGGGTACAAGTACACAACTCAGAGAAAGAGACTGCTTTCATTCTTCTGTGTGGATTTGGGTTCTGAAATGAACAGAAATGATTATTGTTGCTGATGGAGAAAACAATGCAGAATTTAAATTTTGTTCTTCAGATTTTAGCTAGATTTCTCACCTGCCCTCTCATATTTAGAGGGAACAGAACTGATCTGGGAGGACAAGAAAGCTGGCACAAAACCCCCACAACGGCAACTTCATGGTACACATTTCAAAGTTAACTGCATAGGTTAACTGAAAAAGAAAAGGTGTGCTGTTTCCACTGTGTGGGGAATTAACAGTGCAGAAATAAAGTAATTGCCACCTCCATTTGAAAAGCTCAACCGAGCTCCTGGAGGTTCTCTGTTTTGACAGTGACACAGGCACTTGCAAAATGAATCAATAACTTTTGCAGAATTTAGAGCTGGTCTGTTTCAGGAGATGCCCTTGAAGCTTTCTCTCTTCTTACATCTTTTCAGTTCAGACTTTTGTGCATGGTGCTGCTTGGGAGTCCCGTAACAGGGGGGAAATGAGGGGTCCATGAGCTCACCCTGATCCTCCTGAGGGTCTGTGAGGAAGCCATGCTTGGCCTCTCGCCAGACCTTGTGCCTGCAGCCTGGTCACTGTGCAGCTGGTGAGATGGAGCAGTACGAGCATGTAGATAGTGAAATCAATCTTTTCTTTGCTTTCAGGTTCATCTGTCTTGTCTTGTTTGATGTGTTTGTGATTATGAATAACCTTTTGGCTCATCTTCTTGGCTTCTGCTTCTGACTTAACCCAAGCATTTAAGTGTCATTCCCCCCTGACACACAGGGTCTTGACTCCAGCTCCTATGAAACTTCTTCCTTCTAGAGCATCTTTCTCTTCTCCTTAGACCTTCTCTGTGTGGCTGCTTTGCTCCCTCTCTCCTTTGACATCCTTCTTCAGATCCATCTCACTTAGCTTTAGACTGTGCTGTGCCCATCATCTTTATACTCCTTTGAGGTTAGTTGAGGGAAACAGGTACTTGTAGGGTGCAGGTCACCAGGACCTTGTAGTTTGTTCATGAATCTGTGGCTGTTCAGTGCTGTAGTAAAACAGTAAGGCCATTTCTGCTGGAGATGACTTGAACTGTAGGCAGGGCAGAGAATATCTGAAAGTGTGTCTGAGTTAAGCAGTACTGATGCTCCTGCTTCATGTCAACACCTTTTAATGGGGAATGGAGCAGATCCTGAGAGCGTGGGATTTTTGTCAGTTTTCTGAATCAGACCCATGAGATGCTTCTGGGATCCCTCACCTCCTGTTGCTAGCCTTGGACATTGATGGGATTTGACTCCCAAGACCCAAATTCTCATAGGAAGCTTTGCGATTTTGCTGAATCTGAGATACTATGTCTCTAATCAGAATAAGTATATTTACTCTTCCATCCCTTTGACTTCAGCTGGAGTTGTGGATTTTCAGCATGCCTGAAAAAAGACCTTGATATCTCAAGCTGAACATAAAATATGACCAGGTAATTTCACAAAGCTTGGAGCCTCATCCTTCTAAAACAGTGATGATAATTTGGTGTTTCCCAAACAGTGAACAAAGGCCTGGCTTTCTGTGTTCACATTTTCTCAGAGCTGGGCAGGGTAGACAAAGAGCAAAGCATGAAGCAGCTGGAACAAAGATCTCCCAAAGTGTTTGGTTCAGTAAGAAGACCTTGACTTTGTCCACGGCCTCATTTTAGTATGTCTGTAGCATGGTTGTTTCCCAGTGGCAAAATTACAGGGCAGACAGGAGGCTCAGGCATATGACACAGGAAAAGCAGCCAGCTGGTCACAGTCCGTGATCACCTTGTGTGCAGCTCTGCTGTGTGAGGACATGGTGGGTCCATCCACCACAGGTAGCAGCAGTGGTCTAGCTAAGGTGCAGAAGGGACTCATATAAAAGGTATCTCCCCAACACAGCTGTCTTCACGATTTGACCAAACCTCTGCGCTCTGGGAGGCTGCTACCTATTTCTTACTTAGACAAAACTTATCGAGAGATCAACAGGAGTCTTGCTCAAGTGTGAGCTGTTGGAGCAAGTTGTTGATTTGTTAAATTGATTTCTTTAACATAACAGCAGATTAGATTCCCCCTCAGTTGAAGTCCAGGTCACATCCATATTAATCAGAGTAGGGAACCAGAAAGAAATAAATCCCTTTGTGGTGATGGAGTGCAAGGTATTTGATTCAACATCATGCTTGATTGCATTATTGTAATAGCATTTTACTATATATGGCTGGTTCTTTTCAGATACCTGCTTTCAGTCAGCTTAGATTAAGAAATTTAGTTTAAATTTCTGAAACTGATGCTTTGTCTTTCTGGAGCACAGATGATGTACTAGAATGAACAAGGTGATGTAAAAATACAAAGAGTTGAATAAAATCATAGAATCATAATGATTGAAAAGTGACATATGTTTCCACTTTTCAGGAAATTATGCCATCAACAGGTAGAACTGCTGGGTTTTCAGATATAGTTTGGGAAGGGTTTGTTGGTTTTTTTTCTGCCAAGTTTAGATCAAGTCATAAGAGAAACATCTCAATAGCAATGGATAAAATGTAAGTCCGTCCTTACACCTTTGATTTCTCTGGAGTTAGAGTTTTCCTCAAGTGGCATTCACAAAGCTGTTATCTGTTAATGTGCTTTGTGGTTCAGACTGATTACACACACAAGTTACAAATCATGATCTTAATTCTTTCTAACCAGGGAGCGTTTGCTCCTAAGAGTTATTGCTCTTAGGCTAATGAATCCTTATAGTGATGAAATGTCTGTCAAGCTGGCTGCTCATTATCACTTCTGTTTTCTCGGGAAAAGAGAGCAAATTCCTTCTCAAGAACCAGGAATTGCAAATAGAAAGACGTCTGCTGTGAAATACAAGACAAAGGTAGCCAGTGCTATCCCATTTAATTGGAGAAGAATTCTGAATCAGAGTTTTCTTTCACATAGCCACATAGTTCAAGAGTGATGATCACCTTGGGGTGGCTCAGTTTTTAGGACCTAATGTGCTATGTGTTGGGCAGCCCCAAAGGTACTAGCTATCTTAAAAAATCTTGGCTGATTCCTAGGCTGATATGGCATATTGAGCTTTGTTTTCTGTTAACTTAATAGATAAATTTATCTCCTCATTTGCATAATTTCTGAGGAAGGATACAGTAGCATCTAAACCAATGAGAAAGTTAGTAAGATGATGGAACTGCATTTGAAGGCAAGAATGACATGCTCTGAGGTCACATCATGTGCAGCTTCCTCCCTCTTCATGCTTACATCAATAAGGTGCAAGGTTCTAGAGTGTCCAGGAACAGCCATCAAATTGAGAAATATTTAGGTTTCTCAATGCTATCATTCAAAATTATTACCAGAAAACACAGAAAAAAAAAGAAGTAGTACTGAAAAATGAACATTTTCACACATGGCCAAGTCAAGTCAAGTTAAAATACTTGATGGAAAGTTGTATTTATGTTTGCTCTATCAATTTTTTTCTGAAAAAAGATTGACTAATGGTTCTGGTCTTAATCTTTATTTTTAAAAACTGACATATGTAAAAATATACTTTTTTTATCTTTCCTTAGATATGGAAAGAGATCAAGCCCAGAGACACTGATCTCAGACCTCTTGTTGAGGGAAAGCACAGAAAATGTTCCTAGATCCAGGTATGTATGAAGAGGTTTTGTAGTGGCATTCGGTTCTCATTTACATTTAACAGTTTCATTTGTTATCAATAAATATGTTTCACAGGGAAAAAACATATGCCAGCAACAGATGGGTAAACATGTCCTTAAAAACATTAATTCCTGCTTTGTTAAGAGCTAGAACCACATATGAATGCAAGAAATGCCTTACCACATATAATATAGTCCAAACTTCTTGTTTGCTGATTTTGGGAGCAGGCCATTCCTGCTCTTTGAAGGAAGAGAAGCGTTCCCACATACTTGTCCAATACTGGGCTTTATTACACAAAATTACATGCTTCTGCCTGATGATGATTCCTTACATACTGGAGCCCCAAAGATGGCCCATTTCTACTCATTTGCTACTCAAACAGGTTTAATTTTTCCTCTAAAGACGTATAAGTGGTAAATATGTACATAGGATAACTTGTACACAAACGCATGGCTAGGACTGGTTTTTAGAAGGAAGTATTTCACATTGGGTTTGTACCTAGTATTTTACGAAGGGAAAAAAGGCCTTTATATTTCCATTTGCATTTGGTTCAAAATAACAGTGGTGTTACAAGTAACAGTTGGATTTCAAATGTACATGCTGTATTTATCTAGGTAGGTAACGACACTTTAGCTATAATGTAAGATACTGTAGTAGTGACTACAGTTTACACAGATGAGAAGTACGTTGAAGAAGTAAGATGCAAGGGGAGTTTTGGCTCATGAAAGAAAACACTGGTTTCAATTTTACTCACAATTAAGCTCAGTTTAAGCCTTTACTGGTAGCCTGAAGTTTGCTGGTAATATGTCTACTGCAGAAATAAATGTTTTATGCAGTAGTCTCCTCAGGAGTCTAGAAGTAAATGCTCTGCACTTTCATTAGCTTTGCAAAGGCTCAATTAGAGTAGTTTAAGTGCTGAAATGTAATAGTCTGTAGCACTGAACTTGGGGCATGATCTTCTCACTGAAAGGTGACCAAAATTGCTGCTGCCATCAAGGGAGATTGTCCATGAGATTTGCAGTTCTGCACATAGGGAGACCATTGACTTATAGTTTGATGACTAACCGCAGCTGTGGGGATGCAGTTTTCTCTGCAGATGCTTATGTAAAAACTGCATGGAGTGCAGTGAAATGTATTAGACTATTTTGTGTTTGGTAATGACAAGGCAGAGCCCTCATATAATGGGAAATTTCCGCTGCCATGAATTTGAGGCAACACACAGGGTAGTACAAACTCTAATACTCTCTGTAATTTTCACCCTTTCATAAGAAAACTTTATGGTTATTATTATTGTTTCAATAATGCTATTTATAACACACCGGGGAGCAAAAACTCATGAGCAAAATAACAAACTAGTCTGCACTTAAGATCAAGAATTGATGAGAAACAGATTTTTATTTCATACCCCCTGTAACACTATAGCACTTTAAACTGAGTATGGTATTTGTCATTCATCGACGACAATTATGGGAGTACTGGGAACAGTGATGTCTAGCTTCCTATGGATATGTTTTCTAGGATAAAATCCTGCATGGATTCTGAACCCCCCTCCAGATTTTCTTCCATGTGTGGACATAATGAAGTCTTCTTTCCACCCAGTTCTGTGTTTCATGACATATCAGGAACTTAATATCCTTATTGATACTGAGATATTGGTATCAATATTGAGTACTGAGACATCCGTACCTCTCTCTGACTTGGTTGAAATTGTCCGGAGGGTTTGAAAGCTGGTGGGGAAGTTAGGGGAGCTACACAGGGGTGGACGGCTGACACACAGCACATATGCGCAGGTACAACATGGCTGCCTAAGCCTTCTTCCTGGAGAAAGCCAGGCTGAATGAATGAAAGGCAGCAGCTATTGTTCTAAACTTAAATTAATGAGGTATATGTTTTAGAAATAGTTATATATGCAGCCAGTTAATGGAGCAGATTTACAAGTGAGTTCTTAAGACAAAAACTTGATGTGGCATGTTTCTGATCTTGTGGAGTCGTGAGAAAACATTTAATGCTCAATAAGAGAATGTCTCTTCTAATACTGCCTTTTAAAAAGTTAGGTATCCAGTGTGAAGTAGTTGTCTTGGCTGCCTTTGCAACCAGTCAGAGATAGGGGTATCTCCAAAATGAGCCTTCCATCCTAAAATGGGCAGGATATCAAGTGCCCTCTCAAGGTGTCAGTGTCTCTCCGATGACTGTGGAGGCAAACTAGATGTTTAATCAAGACTAAATGCCCCGCTTTTAGATGGGAAGAACTATGGCAAATGCATTTCCTCTGGTCTTTCCATGTTCTTTCCTCCATGTTCTTCCACTTGTTGACTTTTTATCTGTGTAGACAGAACAGCTGTTTGCAAGCAGAGGGCCTCTGGATGAAATCCTACCCTCAGCACCCTTTTCAACATGTTTCAAATGTTTGATATTGAGCAGTGGAATATTGTGATATTATTATTTTAGGATGGTGACTGTGAACTTCAGTTTTGTTTGAAGGTGCTTACAGCACGACTTGATTTTTTTTTTGGCTCAGTGAATTCTCTTTGGAAATTGTTTACTCCTGAGCCAGAGTGAAAAATGCATCTTCAAAAAATGTTTGTATTTCAACATATCATAGTTTTCTAGCTGAATTTCATCAAGTGCTACTTAAATGGCATAAAGCAGCTTTGCAGTGACTCTCAGTGGTACAAAACGTGGCACCAGGCAGCAATATGGAGGAGCAAGTTCTAGTACCAAAATATGGGCTTCTGGCCATCCACAATGCCTCTGCTTTGATGGAAGTTGCATATACAATATTCAACTGCAAATATGCATATGTATTCCTTATTGATGCTATTATTAACATTAAAATTTTATGTAGTTCTAACTGAATTTTTCAGAAGGGGCTTTAAAATGTATTTAATGAGGTTTTTTATTCATAATATGTATTGCAGGTTTGAAGACCCTTCGATGTGGTGATGGGATTTTCAGCACCCCGTCAAAACTTTTCCTAGGTTTCAGTTCATACAGCACACCTATGAAGCAAATCGTAGCATCATTCCCAGTGCATGCAACCATTGTACTGAATTCTGTAGAGTTTTTCCTTCATCATATTTGTATATACCTTTATTTAAATAAATTATTGTGCATTCCAAAATATAATATCCTAAATGAAAACAGCCAACTGTGTCGTTGGTATAGCAAAGAGTTGTTTTAAATGCTTAAAACTGAATTATAATCTCCCTGCAGTCTAATGTATTATGGTCAACAATAGTGTCACAGTTATTATAGTAATTAGTGTGCAAAGTAATTAAGATATCATTTATTGTGGCCTCAAAGTCAGCTCAGCTGCTTGATTTATGCAAAACTGTTTAAAATAATTTATCATAGACTACATAAACTAGGAAAATAGTGTTCTGAGAGGTGATTTTTCAGAATGACCAGACTAAAAACTTACTTAGTACTTACATTGACGAATGAATTAAGATTAATAGCATTTTGAAATTACAAAGGAATAAGTCACTGCTTAATTCTGCTAACTCCTCAAAACTGGTTTGAAGCTTGGCTGTAAGCATGAGTTATGAATTTTAAATGAAACAGATGTAACATCTTTGTTTTGGCAATATGCAAAGCAGCAGAAAATATCTAAAGTAATTCATAAACCAAGACAAATCTACAGCTATTTGTGCCAGCAAAAATATGTCTAACATTGCCAAAGGCCTTGTAAAAGAGCACACTGATAAATCACAACTCTTTGAGTACCTGCAATCTGAGCCTTTCTCATTTGGAGCCATTTGTGGTTTCTCTTTCAACCACGGGAAGGCACTTGGAACCGGGATTAGGGGAACTTGTCTTCACATTTTCATTTTCTTCTTTTTTTTTTTTTCATTTTATGTATTCCATCACTAGCCTAATGAGGGACTTAGACACACTCTCAGAGTTTTTATTCAAAGTAATGTAATATAATGGCAGCACATTACCCTTGTTCTTAAGTGGGTTTAATTCGCAGATATGTATCTTGCAGTATAGCTAGGATCCACACTGGGCATGACACAAATGTTGTTCCTGATATTTAGGCACAACTTCTTTTATTTAGACACTGTGACTAAACACCGCATAATAAAGCACATAAAAAAGTTCCAAACTGGAAAAGAATCAGCATGAAGGTTTAATGTATTTACATCTCCTTCCCTCTTTTCAAATGTTTCCGCATGTTTGTTACCCCCAGGAGAGATGTGTCAGCACAAGTAAGTTCCAGATTTCTATAAATGCACACTGAGTACATTCACAAAGTGTTACCAGGACTGGCCAGCTTTTGTGGCCACACTGTCTTCAGTAAAGCATAACATATTTTTCCTTTTCATAAAACACATGGTGTTATTGGAATGGGCAAATTTTGCTCTCAGCAATAGTATAAACCATGGCCACCCAAGACAGTAAGTGACAATGTTTAGAGGAACTCCAGGATGTCCACAGGTTAGCTGGGGTTAGCAGGTGCTCATCAACTGCAGGACAGGACCTGCTGGGTTAGAGTCCACATAAAGTTCTGCTTTGAATAATTATTAAAATGAAAACTGGAAATTAGTGAGGTATCTGCTATACAATATCTCCATTTCTTGGTAATTCTTAGTATCTCTCTGTATATTAATGACCATGTAAATGGTAAAATCAGCAGATAAACTAAACTCACGTTGCTTAGCACTATTATTACTAATCTGCCTTAGTGGAGAAAGTGTGAGTTAAAGGAGCATCAGTGAATGCTAATTGCTTGTGCTGAGCTGTTCCACTCAATTACCTGAGTTTTCTTGAGCTTCAAAAATACCCATCTGTATAGAAAAGCTAGAAAAATCTAAAAAATGTCAGGTTTATCATCTCATGAGCTGTCAAAAACAGAAGGAAGGCAAAGCACTCACACAGTATTTATCTATCCACAACGTTCTATGATTTTCTTTCTAAAATCTTCCTGTGTTCTCTGGGGCACAAGCAACATTGCCATAGAAGTCCAGCGCTTAGCTTCCTTGTGTACTTCATATACCAATCTTGACAGGCCAGAACATTGGAAATAGTGGATCGGCTGTCCATGTTCCAGGACAGGCTTAAAAAATGAGCTGCGAAAGGAAGATAAATGCTGGATTTGTTTGGTGTGGCTTCTGCATTTGACTTTAGGGTTAACCTTTTCATCTTTTTCTCTCTAACTGTGAGAAACAGAACAAAGGCTGAAGTTTATGTCAGAATCTGAGGAAGTGCCAGGAAAAACAAGACATGAGAACCATGAAAGTAGGTGATAGTATTTTCTCCTTCATTTATTGCAGGTTTGAAATCGTAAGGAATGTACTTAAATAGGAGTAAAACATCAAAGACAGTCCAACTTTACCTTTGGCAATTTCTGTAATTTACATCACAGTTATGCCCAAATTTGATTCAAACAAATAGCGGATCTAGATGATCCCATGCATCATCTCTTCTTAGAGATGAAATTCGCTCTATCCTTTTCTCTCTCCATCCCTAGAAACCTAATCCATTGCAATGCTTTCAGCTCTGAAAGTCTTCTGTGCCAAAAGACACAAACTCTCCAGTCCTCCTCTGGTGGTTTATTTCCCTTCTGCCTAGAAATGAAGTGAAACATTGTCCCTGTGACTGGTGTTGGACCAAATTGTGTGGCTGGGGTGCCCCCTGCCCTCCCGCTGTCCAGCTGCTGCCCCCTTCTCTGGTGAAGCGGAAAGAGCTATCTATCAAGCTGAATTTTGCTCACTTGTCGTCCAAGAGGTGGAAACCCTGCTCTGGTAACATAAAGAAGACATGGACAGCATTCTGCAAGGCAGGGCAGCTTTGCTCTGCCAGACCATCCTGAACCCACGGAATCATGGTGTCCCTGCCCCTCGAGGGGGTATGGAACTAGATGATCTTTAAGGTCCCTTCCAACCCAAACCATTCTGTGATTCTGTGACCATGACTGATCAGGAAGGAGAAGACAACCCCACAGCCTCCACCTCCTGCCAGAAAACACGGGGAAGCAGGAAGGTGCTGGTGGCATAGAGCTGGAGGGCATGTGCTAGTGATCTTGATAGGTGTCCTGGCCCCAGACCAGACCCTGGAGGTAGCAGCACTGGTCACCCCAGGCAGGCAGCTGCTCTTCAGCACGTGGATGAGAAGAGAAGCAGGGGACCCACTACAGAGCCCCTGTTGGGGTGAGCTGGGATATACCTGGTAGCTGTGAAACAAATACCAACTTTCAGCTGCAGCACCAAATGTTTTCCACAGGGGTTGCACTGGGTTCCCATGCTCTGCTGATCCCTCACCCTGGTGCTTAAGGTGAGATGCCCAGCACCACCCATCACATATGGGAGGGGGATTTTTAAACTGAACTGACCATTGCTCTGTGTTTCCCATTGGGTTGCACCTGCTTTTGCACGGCCACATGTCCTTCAGGAGCGCACGTGTAAATCTAACACAGGATCTTTTTTCCCCTTCCCACGCCTGTATTATCAGCTGATAGCCATTAGCCACTAAAAGTCAACAAGCACTTTAAACCAAAATTCAGCAGATGGGCCAGAATTTGTTGTGACAGAGTCTCTATTTGTCTTGTGAATTTTCCCTATGAAAATTTCTGAAGTCAGAAGAAGAGAAAGAGCAGAATACCAGGAATGATCAGCCATGGCTTTGTAATGCAAAAATCGAGAGGAGAACATGCCTCCTTTGCATTTCCAAACTGAACTATTATAAGATGTGAGTGCTTTTCACTTTCCTTTGTACAGATGCTTTATAGCACCCCCTCACTTTTTCCCCCAAAACTCTTTAGGTTAAAAAACCCACAACAAAACCCTGGTAAGAATAAATTCCTTTCAGGAAGGTTTTCTTTTTTCAAGTGTTAGGAAAAATTTTATTAGGAAATACTTCCTAGAACATCTTTTCTTTCATTAATTTGTGTTTTGTCTTGAAATTAAAAGCATTACAGGTTTTAATTGCTTTCAAGGTTCAGTCCAGAATATTCTTCTCTACATGTTAACTGAAAGGAAAAGATGCCATTGTCTTCCTCCCCACTCTGCACAACTCAGCTGTTTCACAGAGCAACTGTTGCTGGATCTGCACACTGTATGTCTAGGAATAAGAAAAGGTAAAGCTTCCCCTGGGACTGCCCCAATTGTAGATACACAGCTCTGAGAAACACCTTTCATGGGTGTGAAAGAGTAGCATTTAAGAGAGATCCAATATGGCAAAAAGCAAGTGGTTTGTGTCAATCCCCATGCTGCTATTTAAACCAGATGGATCTCAAAAGCAAAAAGCAAACCAGAGCTATGGCAGCTATACAGTAGCTGGGATGTCTTGTATGTGAACCAAATAGGTGGATTCTGACCAAAGAAAGAGTTTCTGTATGGATTTCTGTGAAGATAGAAAAGTAAATGCAAAATCTAGCACTTACGGACAGCTTACTTCTCAAGAGCATTATAAATCAGTGTCTGGCTTCCAGTCAATAATTCACAAATTCTGGATTATCACATCAGAATTTGAAATTATGTCAGATCTGGCTGTTTAATTTTAATATTTAATATTATTAATATTAAAATTAATATTTTAATATTTAATAATGTTTACCTGTTAAAAAATACCAAAGAGTAATTTAACACCCACAACAATGAAAATTAAAACTCCCCCCCTCGCTTTGTTTTGGTGGGTTAGTAGCCTGAGTGAGAAATTGATATTGAGAGGAAATTGCCTAACTAATGCAGTAATTCTTATCAGGTCAGTGTATTTTATTTATCTGGCTGTAATGTTATCAGTCATTTATTAATCTGTATTACAGCAGCACCTGGAGACTCCAGATATGGGGCTTTTTGTGCTCCAGTCTGTAGGACCATAGTAAAAATTTAAGTCTAGACTAGAAAAATATTCCATTCACATGCAGAGAAAGAAAATGGGAGGAAACTTGGGCTCATAGATAAATATGATAAGTAAGTTATGTTGGTCCTACTGCACCTGCAGGCTTGTCCTTATAGCCTCTCTGATTACAGCAATTAAGACTGTGCTATAAAACGGGTAGTGCAATGTTATCTTGTTTCTGGTCAATATGTGTGTTTGCTAAGATCTCCCTTATCTAATGTATTTGCTTTTCTTCAATGACCAGGTCTTTGCCAGGCCTAGGGACCTTCCAAGCTATATTTAGTCTGGACAGATAAGATTCCACCTGTGATAGACACCCAGCTCCAGCCTTGCCCTTGCTGTAGACCATGAACTCCCACTAAACTCCGGCCAAATTCAAGATTTTAAACATACCCTAGGCCAATCCAGTCCTGGAAGTACAGGGTGAGCCCACCACTCACTTCAACCTCAGTCTGGGGCCAGACTGTCAAAGCTGATTACAAAGAGTACCACTACCAGACTGTCGTCGTAACTGGATGTATTCTGAATTAGAGAAACCGGATGGAGATAACTGTTGTGCAGTTTAGAGTTTTATTATTGCTAGTTGTTTAGGTCTAGGACCATTTTTAGAGTTTGGGTTAAGGCAGGGTTGGACCTGCATTTTAGACAGGTTAATCTGTAGTGTGTGATGGCAGACTTACTTCTTGTCCTTGAGTTGTTAGATGCTCTGCCGTCCACATGAAATTCTCTTCACAAGGGCTCTTTGGTGAAGGGGAAAGAGCAGGGTCCACAGGTGGCATCTCCACCTGGAGCCCTATATGGGGCCAGCAACCAAGTCGGATAATGAGGACAAGAATAGCAAAATTCCTGAATAACTAAAAGAGAACCCGGACCAGACAGTCAAAGCCACTTACATGACCAGATATGCAGATAGAGGATCACTGGGAGTTTTAAAATGTGTTTCCTAATTTGTAATGATCAGTGACTGCTTTAAATGCTTGGGAAAAGCCCATGGGCCACTTTGAGACATAGAGTTGCACCTAAATTCACAATAAGCTTTGTGGGTTTAGGATCCATGTTATGGACTCACACACAGAGACTGGTGGTCAGCCCAGACTTCAGACATCTTTCTTTCTTTTCCCATGTACTGGATAGAGGGTCCTGGTCCATGGGCGGTTGATGCTGCCAAGGTCTCTGCATTCCAGGTGTGGGTCTCAAAGTGCCTAAGTACCTTTGGAAATGTGGCTGGAGGGATCCCACTTTCGAGAAAGTGAAATTGATGGAGAGAGACATGAAATGTCCTTGCAGATACAGGTAATGGTGACTAATACTGAACATGGCTTTAGCAGTTCTCTGCCAAAGAAATATGTTTGTATCAATTAAGAATGAGAGTTTAGGAGATTCTGTGCCAAGCAGGTGACTGGCTCATTCAGAGATCTTTCATATTTGCCTTTGCACAAGTTGCCGTGTCCCATTTTTAAGGTTCTTTTCCTTTAAAAAGCACCTTTCTAGTTTCTGTTCTTGGTTGGCTTTCTTTTATATGGAAGAAAAGAAGGACTGCAATTTGATGTTGTTCTGCATTTATGATGCAAATTATTTTCATAGCCAGGGGTAGTTTTCTTGAATTTATCCATTCCTTCACTCCACCATGTTTCTGACCATTACTGCGGTTCAGCTATCTTCCCCACTGAAATGAGCTGGAAATACTGTCTTTCAACACACACTTTTACAAATTCTGTTCCATCAGTAATGGCACAGATTTATACAGATTTTACTTTTTTTTTCACAACAATTGCTCCAGTTCCTTTTTCACTGCATTATAAAACTTGGAGGTGGCTTCTAATTCAGTTATCTAAACCAGGAAATAAACTTTATTGGTTGAATATGAATAGTCCAAAGGCTTGGACAGTTTTTGCTGTGGTCAGCTTTTTCTAAGCAGGAAGCGTTAATCAGATTAATCAGAAACATTAACTTGCTTTTGATGCATTCATAATTGAAACATTTTAACTTTGACATTGTTGTTTGCTGCTTTCAAATCAGCAATTAGAAAATGGCAGAAAATTACTGACATTTGATGTGAAGTTTTGTGTTGCAGCACCAGGACCTTAACTTAAATCTGCTTTAAAAAGATGAAATGCATGTAGAACTGCTTAAAAGTGCATCTTAAATTGGCTGGCTTATCTGTCTTAGCCAGCAGTACATTTTACATTTCTCCAGTGGCCAATGGTGATACCCAGGCCTGCTGCAGCTCAGCACGCGTCACAGTGTCTGTGCTTCAGCACTCGTGGTGATTGTCACAATACCTACACTGCAAGGACTAAAATGTATTTCCTGTGCCGTGAGTCAGACCTGGGTATTAATAATGAGTTGTATTTAAGTGGGAAGAAATCATTTTTCATTTCATTTATCAGCTCTGATTTACCAGCTTCTTTAAAAAGAAAACGTACCCAAACCCCCTGAAAATCACCTGCAACAGAAAAAAGAGGTTCAGCCTTATGTTCTGACAAGGAAATGGGCTCAGACAATGTGCTGCTATATTTAAATGTTCTTCAGCATGTTTCTCCCTGACCAGATGTTACTCCAGGCACACAGTTAATGTGGCTTCTCTCTGTATCACCCTCCTTCTCTCCTTAGACTGTTAACAGTCTTTTTCTCCTTTATATCATTTGATAGAGAACCCACCCCAAACTTTGAAGGTTTTCAAAGGGGCATTGGTTGTCCCCAGGCCAAGTCACACAGAAAAACATCTGCTACCCTACAGCTGAACAACCAAGCATGCAAAAATACAAGCCTTTTCTCTTGAAGTGTACCTGAGGGTCTACAGGTATATTTCTGCTTTAAAATGTGGTTAAGGTACCTTAGATTGATGTTTCTTATTTCTTCACCAGCTGGATAGTTACTATCTAAGTGAGGTTGGCTTACAGGCATTGCATTTTCCCCAGTGCTTTGCCTTTCCTGTTCATTATCGCACAGTTGCTAACAAAGAAAACAGTTTTTATATGGAAAATGTGTATTTCTACTGCACTTTTTTACCTGTTTAATGTTACTTAGAAGTAAGAAGAGATGTTCATATGATTTTGCCAGCCACACAGGTTTTATGCTAAAGTCATCTTCTTTAAACTTGAAATACCTTATTCCACATACAAAGCAGTAGGGTGAGCTTTTCCCTGGTACTGTGACACCCCAGTTGTGCCTCTGCTTTGAGAGATCTGCTCAGACGTCTCCCTGTTAAACTTGCAGTGTAATGACAATTCCCATTCATTGATCTAATTATATAACGTGAGCCAAAGCTAAACCAGATGGAAAAATTGTCACTTTGAAATGTCAAAAATGAATGAATTAATGGGATTTTTTCTTTTTTTTTTTTTTTTTTTTTTTTTTTTTAAGTGGTTGTAGGAGATTTTACCATAGATCACGGGTAAATGGAGATCTGTGTGTTATATCAAGAAGTAATTAGGGACCTGTGTTTGCCCTTTTTCACTATGGTTGGAAGTGGTTTAAAAGGTGAACGCTGAATTGTGACACTTAATCACAGAATCATAGAACGGTTTGAGCTGGAAGTGCTGGAAAGCTCATCCAGTTCCAACCCCCTGCCACAGGCAGGGACACCTTCCACTAGACCAGGTTGCTCTAGGCCCCGTCCAACCTGGCCTTGAACACTGCCAGGGATGGGGCAGCCACAGCTTCTCCGGGCAACCTGTTCCGGTGCCTCATTGCCCTCGTAGTGATGAATTTCTTCCTAATGTCTAATCTAAATCTCCTCTCTGCCAGCAGAGGTGCACCACCCTCTGATCATCTTCATGGCCTCCTCTGGACTCACACAAGCAGGTCCATGTCCTTCTTGTGTTGAGGGCTCGAAATCAGATATAGCAGAGAATCAGATCCTTGTTGTACTGGATCAACGTAAGGTGGCTGCCTTACTGTCTTAGCAAGATTTTGCCTTAGTCTCCCTGTGGAAATTACGCATTCCAGGCAGCTAGCACTGGAAAGGCACACAAAAAACTTCGATTAACGCAGGTTGCTAGGAGCTCTTAGCAATTCAGAGTGGAGACTGTGGTGGAGGCTGGCAAAAGTCCTCTGAGCTTTGTTACAACACACAGCACACCTCCGACCAGCAGCTGTGCTGGCCATGGAAACCTTGTTAGCAAAACCCTGCTGGAGCTCACAGAGAGGTAAAAAATTATTTTAAGAAACCATTATGCCCTGTGACTTTTGGGGACCACATGTCTTTTTGCCTGTGTAAACTTACAGGGGAGATATTTCATCGAAGGAGACAGCAAATATCAAAGATGAAACAAGACTAAACGTGAACTGGGGGTTCATCCTCAAGTGGCCACCAAGCCATTTGCAGGTCGGAGGGACAGGAACATGTATTAGCCGCTTTCTTGCCCTTTCCCCCCATCTTTTTCCTCCTGCTGTGCACTTCAGTTGGGCCATCAGCGCCCAGGTAGCACTAGCATCTACAGCCATGTGGATTTATGAAAATCATAGCAATAGAAGAACATCAGTAGTCAATTAGTCATCTCATCTGCCTTTCTCAGCAAGGATATTTCTAGCTGAATGTGAAGGCAACTGTGAAATGCACACCTAGATGCTCAGGGTGGAAAGGCTTGTAAAAAGACCTGGCCTGCTACTTGCTAAAATACGCTGGGTTTTAATTCTATACAATGAATGTGGAAAGAGGGAAAAGAGAGCTGATTGATCATTTTTGGGTGCTCAGCTGGAAGACAGATGTTTCTATTCTGCCTTCTTCCCCCTCCCCTGTGTACTTTTTTGGTCAGCTGTAAAGAAAGGGGCCAGAAATCTTTCTGTATCTAATCCATGCTGGCACATGAGAGGAAGCTGTGCACAGCGCTAACCTCACCAAAATGGCTCAGCTGGCTAAGCCTGGACATTCAGTGTCCAAACTAGGACTGCTGCTGAATCCCTATGGTTTCTCAGCAATGGTAATACCAGCTCCTGTTGTCACACCTCGCACCTCTGGCTTTTTGGACTATCCTTGCCTACAGTGTGGAGGTAAACATCACCAGAAAAGCTGTAATGAAAAGCACATAAACAACCCACAGCAGCGCAGATAATCAGTATGTGAGCTCTGAAAAGAGCATTTCTTTCTTCTGTGGATCTCATGTGGCTGCTTTTTATTCTAAGAAGATGCTATGTAAAATAGTGGGGGTTTTGCCTTTTTTATGTTGCTGTTTGCTTATTAAAATCATTTTGTACAATAAAATAAAGAATAAAAACCCAGTGGGATCATTCGGTGAATCAGATAGAGGAAAACATATTGGCACACCTCAGGGGTTTTATGCCTCTTTCTTAGCCCATCTATCATAGCCTGCTATTAGAGACATAGCACTAAATCCAGCTGACCCTTTGTAAGGCTTGTTGTGGCAATTCCTGTCTCTGTCTAGGTAAGCAGTTTCATTAATACTGTGTATGGTCTGTGTAAACAGCCCTGCTTTCTTCCCATCTCTGCTCTAATAAGTGCAGGTTTGAAAAGTACAGCTCAGGAAAAGAACATAAAGCATAGAACTGACCTCTCACTGGGCTGTAACATAAATGGCATTGGAAACATTTCCATGATGAAGAGCTGCTTCCAGAAAAACAGGTGTAATAGCATAAAAAAACCACTTTATAATAATTTTACGTGCCCTCAAATATTTAGCATTCCACTGGAGCCCTAATGGGTATGGAAACTGCACCACATGCTGTGGAGAAGTTCTTTGGAACCTAAAGGTTTCAATAACAGGATACCTGAGAGTTGTATTTAAAAAAATCCTCCCCAGGACATGTAGTAGATTTAAGTTTTCTTGGGTAGAACCTTTTAGTATTCCAGTCTTGGAAATTATGGACTCGAATTTCACTTATGCATCGGTGCTTTCTCATTTTACTTTTTTACCAGGGATGGCCCAATGCTCACTTCTTTTCTGCTTTGACCAAAGGCTAGGCCTGCGCTGCTCAGGTCCCTAAAACTGCTCCGTGCTTAGTGGAGGCAACAGCTTCGCTGCCTTGTGGGATCCCGGGTAGCAAACATAAACAGGCAGAGAAGAGTGTGTGCGGAGACGGGTGGAAATTTCTGTTTCACTCCTCAATCCTTAGTTGCCCTGGCCTCTCAGGCACTGTGGAAGGAGAGGGATTTTGGAGGAATAGGGGGACAATGAGGCATTTCCTGTGTGGGAATTGTTTGAAGAGAGACGACAGACCTGTGAATCATTTGCCACGGAACTGTTAAAGCTGGCTCCCACTGCACCAGTGAAATGGTGAAAGGCAGCCTAGTAGGGAGCCACAACTACGTTTCACACAACTTCAGGGTGGGTATAATAGATACAGCCCATCAGCGCCGGTTCAGCTGGCACAGCACCACCAGTCAGCACTGCACTGGGCAGCACCAGGTGATGCTCAGGGGAACACTAGACCCCTTTCTGGGTACAGTATGGTGTATCTACTGCCACTGAGACAATTAGACCTAATTGCCTTTATGCTTGCATGAAGTAGGATTTTTGCAAATCCCTCCATTATCACCTGCCTGCCTGAAAAAAATAAAACAGTTCACAAACCTGAGCATTTTTGGTGGTGACATTACTGTAAATGATGTTAACAGGATCGGGATGTTACACCTCGCTGCTCAGTGAGCAGATGGCATATTTTGTCAGATTTACTCACTTCATTTATGCTTTTTAATGAAGGGAATGTGATCAGACATTTCTTCTGTATTGTTTAGAGAAAAGCTCTAAGGGAAATACTTGGAGAGTGCAATGACCTATTAAGTTGCCTGATTTGTGGCTGCAGCTGTTTCCTTTGTGCCAGCCCAGGCAGGAGTGGTGATTCATGCATGGGAAAAGATCACTCTTGCATTTGGTTTGCTGTGAGCTGCTCTTCTGTACCCTCCTGCACTCACTGTGGCATCAGCAGGTTTGGGGCACTCAGACAGAGCATCTCAGTGCTGCAGCAGGAGGCATGGCCGTGCTCGGGCCCTGGAAGAGCTGTTTTGAGGCTGCAGAGAACCCATCAGTGATGCAAAAACTGATGAGATGCCAGGTTAATGGAGGCCAGAAACATGCCTGCTTAAGGAGTACCAAGCATGTTCCTGTGTTTTTAAATAGGGATCTGGTACGTACTTCCAGAAAGGCATGGTGGGACCCAGCCCATGCAGTCTGAGTATTGCTGCCTATGCACAGCTCCCATGGACGGTGAAAGAGGGTTGGAGACGGGAGGTGTTGGTGAGCCCAGGGCAGAATTTGGCTCTAAGGCTTGCAGAGTACCAGACTGGTACTTACCCGCCTCTGATATGCTTTTTATGCAAAATAACGAACATCGTGTACTAAGGGACTGTCGTTGCTGGAAATGTTGTGTAAATCACGGGGCTGTACACTCCCATATTCAATGGCAGAGGATGCAGGTGACTTACTTACAAGGATATCAGTAGAATGGCAATCTTTAGATAATTTCTAGAACAAAACCTAAAAATCACTAAAGTACTTCAGGCAAATTGTAACACCCACCTTACGATTTTAATGCCACCTTAAACTGTATTCTGCATCAGTCAGCTGTGGGAGGAGATGACATAAACAGACAATTTATGTTTCTTTTCACTTGCCAGTCAGGATTGAAAAATGTGGTCACTGAGCTGTCTTTTTCTGACATTTTCTTAACAGCTTTACACTTTGCAGAGAAGCTGCCATCAGTCCCCGTGCTGGAGCTGTGCTGCAAGCAAAGCGGGGAGCCTCTGCGCTTTACCGGGTGGACTTTCAGCATTCATGAGCACCTCGTGTATTCCCACTGACCATGAAACTCCCTGCTTGTTGTCTGAGGTCATGTGTTTTGCCAGGTGTGATGGGATCAGAGTTTCTGAGGGCTGGAGAAGAGTTTGCTCTCCCCTGGTTGGCCCCAAGCAGGGCTCTTCTGGGGCAGTCCTGCACTCAGGCTCACCCAGAGCTAGACAAGGCCAGAAGAAGACCTCTTTATCATCAGGAAGCTGTGGTGGCAGGTAGTTGCACCATTTTGACATACTCTTTGGGTCTTTTTAAGCAGTATTTGTACTTGAAGTATTATGTAAGTACAAATGGCAGTCTGTGATTGAATTCTTGAGGGCACAATGTTTTTTGGAGCAAACCCCACCTTCCTCTGGTGCCCATCGCAGCACAAACTCAGCTCCCTGGAAACTTTGGGTTGTCTCCCATTCACCACTGTATGTCAGGTACCTAGTAACAAGATACACCAGTGATTTTAGGTTTTCGAGCAGAACTCTTTAAAACGGTTTTGGGTTCCACGGCTGTTATCTGCTCTGCCATCAGTGACACTGTGGGTACTGACAAGCTGAGCTCAAGATACGTTGTCTTACAGGAGGTGGGTGGTGGGGAAAAAATGATCTGTCTTTTATAAATATATTTGGATAATTGCATTTATGAAAACCACCTTTGTGTCCTTTCCCACTCCCTTCTGAAGACGAGAGTGTTAACAAAAGGAAGTCTGCTATTTTATCACTATGGGGATAACCAGATTCCTGACTTTTCAATCATAATTTAGATTTTTTTCTTTAAATGTCATACATTTTGAGTGTGATTGAATTGCTGCCAGAATTTTATTAGATAATTGGCACAGTACTTTTCCCATCAGTGAGCCACTGAAGAGAAAATGCAGCAAAGGAAGGAAAAAATAGAAAGATGGAAGAAACAAATAGGAAGACAAGAAAATGGAAGGAGCAAACTAAAAAGCAAACAGTATTTTTAATAAAAAGAGCATGAATCACAGCCCAGCATCAGCTTTATAGCTCAGTTTCACTCAGCTAAACTATGGAACACATTAAAAAGACAAGCTTTCAGGTGTGATTTGGGCCTGACTTAGTTACCCTGCTGCAGTCTCCTCTGTAGACAGTCTTTTTATTTAAAGCACTCTTATTCAATTCGATTTCAACTGAATCTATACACAAATCACTAATTACATCTACTGAAGTCTGGGTATGTTCTGGAAACACAGTCAAGCAACTTTGCCTCTATAAAATGGATTTTCCAGTTTCCTTGATAGAACTGGGGAAGCTGCTTCCCCCAGTTTACGCTATTTAAGCTAACCTAGTGAAAGGGAGGGAGAGATGAACATGCTACAGTGAGGTGACACAGGGTATGGACTGGCAGCGTGTCAGCCCTCCTGCAGCAATGGCCTGACTGCACATTTGCATCTGTAGCGTGTGGGTACCTTGTATGGGTACAAACATGCCCGAAGGTTGTCACGAGGGACCCACTGTTGTACCTAGGGCACAGCAATTGTCCAGCTGCCTGTAACCAAAGTCACTCCTTTTAGTCTGAAACAAAAATACCCTGGAAGGATTTGTTTTGGTTAAGCTGTGCAACTTTTCCACAGAGAGAAAGCAGAGAGGGATATGCAGCAGCTTAGGTTGTCAGAGGTGTAGTCGTCTGAAGAGAACTGGATGAATCTGAGTAAATAAGTTTTATAACTACCTTTAACATTGCTGCAAACAGGTATTAAAATCCCTCAGTGAAAGAGGGACTATATGCTTGTATGCATATATCCTTCCACTAGAGCAAACAAACACAAGATGAAACCAGGCCAGATGACCACAATTTAAATGCAACCTGGAGAGGAACTGGTTTTAGAGCATAATAAAAAGAAAACATGGCTTATTTGGGCTAACGAAGCCATTAGTCATACTATCAGTAAGGTGTATCAGAAAGTGTTAGTAAACCCAGAAATCTTTTGAAGGAAGCTGTACTTCTTAAAGGGTAGTTAGGAAAACCAGGAACCTTCTTATTGTGATCACATAACTTGACCACGTATAGAGCGGTGTAGCAACCTGACATCAGAACTGTACATGCAGTATGGATCATTTAGCTCTGCTCTGTGTGTATGTATGGACAGACGTGCAAGCAGATGTTTTATATATACATATAACTCTAGACACACACACTCCATGTATGTAAGTATGTATGCATGTAAATATTATTTGATTGGCATTTAAGGGACATATATTTTTGCTTTTGTTTGGTTTTTTAATCTCTTGCTTCTTCTCTTGCTTGCTTTTGGGTTAGCAGCCAGCTGCTCCCATTCCCCTTCTGCAGATGCAAGAGAGGAGGTAGCAGAAAGCAAGGGGAGGAATGCTCAGCAGTTCTGGAGAAAACCTAGAAAGGTGACCTGCTTTAATCAGCTCTGCATTTCCTAAATATCTCTTCCCTTCCCTTCCCTTCCCTTCCCTTCCCTTCCCTTCCCTTCCCTTCCCTTCCCTTCCCTTCCCTTCCTATTAGGTGTGCTCTCTTAACTCCTACTT
The DNA here is from genome assembly GCF_004027225.2 of Strigops habroptila. NCBI lineage: Eukaryota > Metazoa > Chordata > Aves > Psittaciformes > Psittacidae > Strigops > Strigops habroptila. The sequence continues at coordinate 131,174,259 of NC_044277.2, forward strand.
ATTTTTTTTTTTTAGCTTTAAAAATTTGAGTATCTATTTGGGGGGAAGGGCAGAGAAGATATTAATAATAAGTAGGAAAATGTATTAATCACATTATTCTAGGAAGTCAGACCATAGATCTTCATATTTTCAGAGATCACTTAATCATTTTGTTCCCTTCCCCCTGAAGTGAATCAGATTACTAACCACTTCACTGCACCCTAAGGCTGTACAGCTTTTTGTCAGTCTCTTCATGGTTAACCTCTTTGTCATAACATTGATTTTTAATAAAAATATCCTTTCTGCCTTACTTAACTTTGATACGCCACAGAGCCCTGTAACTATAGCTATCTTTAGATCATTGTCTAATCTTAGAATTTGAAATCAAGTTACTATGTCTAATCAGGTCTTCCCAGAAGTGCCTTACTAAAACCACGCAAGAGTTCATTAAGAAACCCATCTGACTTCAGATTTGCCTCCTGGGGGCTCTTCTCAACCCCAAAATTACACACAGCATTTTGAAAGAGACTAGTCATGACAGCCTCCCCTCCTCCCCTTCTCCTCATCCGTCTGAAGAGCAAGGCAGAGCCTGAGATGTTGCAGAGCCTGTGCAAATGGAGGGGTCTATGTGCAGTGTCTGCCGGGAGCAAGGGATGCTGCTGAGCTCCAGGAGAGGAAGAGGCGGACCATCAGGGACCTGTGGTGTCGATGTGATGGCTGTCAGGCAGAGTCAGCTCCACTGTACAGACTTTGGTACTAAATTCCTGGGATCTTGCTTGGATGTAAACATACAGACAGAGTCTGGTCTTGGCTGGGAGGGACATGTGTCCATGGTAGCTGTGCTCCCCAAAATGCAGCTGAACCCATACATCTTCCAAGCAGCTCAGCTGCAGAAGCACATCCCATGGGCCAGGTCCCTGCCCTGTGAGTACCTGTGCAGTGGCGCTGCACAGCAGGTCTGCTCTGTAATCACCCAAGGACCCAATGCACACTCCGAAGAACATAACAACTGGGAGAAGGTATCCTGTTGAGGGGAAAGATCTGGAGGAGGGGCAGGAGGTCTCCATGAGATGGAGACGAGTCTGGAGACCTCTCTATGGAGACTTGACAAAGGGAGATGATCACAGTGCCCAGGTCCTGTCCTGAAACCAGCTCAGGCACTAGTATAAGATCTTGTTTGAGGTCAATATGCTGACCATGGCACCAGAGGCACTTCAGAACAGCCCTCTCCAGCTTTTGTGCCATGGCTTTTCACTGAGCTGTTACATCCTCCCCTTCCTTTTCTCGCTCTCAGGCTCACAGGCACAGTCTGCCACTCGAGGACCACTAACCTGGCTTATGCATCAGCATGAGGGTCACCTCTCCTTGTCTGATGGTTGGCCATTAAGTGCACAGGCTTGCAAACAGTTTTAATGGATGACATCCATGCCCTTCATGGACCAGAGCCCTTCAAGTGGCATGTGCCCAGGAATGGCTGTGAGCCCCTGGCCAGTGACGCTGTAATCTGTCTGGTCCTGGGCCTTCTTGTCTGCTCAGTGACGATTGCTTCACCTGGGGAAATCACTTCTTTCTCAGGCCCAGCCTTGGGCTGTTTTCCCTGGGGACCTCCAAGGACAATGCTGTACACGTGATGACCTGCAGTACACGTGATGACCTGCAGTTTCTTCAGCTCTGTGATGTTTTCGGTGCTGAGCTGATGTTCTGCAGCACATGTGGCTTGCCCACACACACATGTGCTTGTGCACGCATTTCTTTCCTATATGATGGAGCACTTGCCTTGTGTAAAGAAGCAGAAAATGGCACAATGCTCTATCACTCTGGTTTTACAGAGGTAATTATGTCATCCTTGTGGGTGCGTACCATGTCATTACCATCCTAAGCTTTATTTTGGCGTTCTTTTTCAAGGGCCATCTAATTAGGAGTAACAAACTTGTTCACCAGACAGAGGTATTGTATCAGTTCATCAGTTCGTAAACAATTCTGATCAGAGTATGTAGTGCTTTATGAAATGTTGGCAGTTAAGTCCAGATAATCCCTCTAGCCCTTCAGAACAATCAAGGAAAATGTTAATTAAAAAAGCAGTGTCCTCCATGTAGAAAAAACATAGTTCAGGTCATGACAATTAATTGTATTTTTCTCTATTCCCCAAGCAGACTTTATGGCTGTGGTCTGTGAATATTGAAAATAATCTGGTGATGAGAAAGCAGATGGCTAAGGAGGTTGAAAATGGCATGTGTTGCTTTACACTTGAGAATTATGTACTTCATTCAGATGATGTAGCTTTTGATGGCTGTTGAATTGCCTAATGAAATGAGTTGGTGAACCACAAAATTACCCCAGAACAGGCCATAAATTGCACCATTAAGGAAAAATTCCCAACAAGCCTAGAAAGGATTTAAAGAGGTTTATAGCTGGTTACACTTGGCTATAATTAATGATTCTAGGCACCATCTTATTTAGGGATTATTATATTTATTGTGTATTTTAGGAATATATTATCTTAGGAATAATGATATTATTCCTAACTTTTCTAAGTATCATCAAATTATTCTCCAATTCTTTCACATTACTCATTTTAGATATTTCAAATGAATCTTCATTATTTTAGAAATAATAAAACTTAGTCTTGATTTCAAGTTGGACTAATTTGGTGGAAAGACTTCACTGACTTCTGCAAATTTGGATCAAGCCTTTAGAGAGCAGTATGATTTACACGCTTGTTTCAATTATGAATGCTTATGTATTTCTTAACCCACAAAACATATCGAATCCCTTGCCTTTTACAGGACTTACTTAGATATATTTGTGGAGGTATTACGCTGTTTGTGATCTTGTCTTCTGGGAACTCCAGTTTCTAATGCAGAGTCCTCAGTACTTCATAGGGAATTGTGCTTTAAAAAGATAGAATAAAAAGTGAAAAAATCACTCTCATGTAAACAGCACTAAAGTAACAAAGCTGTTTGGTTTTTTAAAGGGCGGACAGGACAGTGCAGCACAATTTTATGTCCAGATTTAGCCCCTTCATTATTGAAGAGAATAAGGCAATCCCAATCTCCATTTTACCTCCTTGTTGCAATCCAAGTTTGTAAGCCTGCTACTAAGGCATATTGTGTTTTATTGCACATTCCTGGAAGGCTCTTTTGTGCTGCAAATTGACTTCTCAATTTACAGCACTGATTTTCAATGAAAAACACTTTTCCAGAGGTCCTTTGCTACACAGTTATGTGTGTTGCACTAGTGAGTGGTCCATGATGAATCTAAAGGGATATTGGGGTAGGCTGTTCCCCTGCCAGCATAGGATCCCCTTCCAAAGACCTCTACAAGGAAAAGCCTTTGAAAAGCATCACTCTTACTTGTCCATTCCAACCTGAATTGTCCTTTAATAGTATGAAATGTACCTAAAATACTGATAACAGCATGTGTGTGTTTCAGGGATGTTTGAAAAGAGGCTTGTTGATCACTCCAGGGGATCCTGCTGTGCCTGAAGAGATGCTTCCTCCTCCATTAGAGGAGTAACAGTACCTAGTCTTAGCATATGTGGCCTCCTTGTTAGAAGAAGCAGAAATGAACTGACTGCAGGACTGAAATGCAGGTTTGAGATAAGCCGATCTGAAGAGCACTGGAGGCTGATGCCAGTTCGTTGCTACTTCCAAGCCAACAATCTGAAGAACTTTAATTTAAAGCTGGGAGCTAAGAGCAAAACAACATTCCTGGACCCATACGCTTTCTCTGAGAAGCCAGTGGCAAATCCTTTATAGCCAATACTTCGTGAAAAAGTCAGACACTAGAAACAGCAAATGTTTAAATCATTCTACTCTCACGCAAGTAATTCCAACAAGCAGTCTGTACAGTAATAACAGGGGACAACTAAATGCCAAATCTATTTGTCTGCTTTCTATTCAGATGAGAAACACGATTATGAAAAGAAAAAAACCAAAAACCCTGCTCTTTGTAGAAAGAAGCAATAATGAATCAAGTATTAGAGACTGGAACAAATGTGTTCTCCTGTTTGTAGGACCACCATACTCCTATCACTTTGGAAAGCCTTTTACGTTTAGATTCATGAGGTGTAATTAAGAACCTAGATGAGATGATCATTTTTTGGAGCTGTCTCTCCCTGTGCTAGTCACAGGGTAGCCAAAGGCCTGATGATCAGGAAGGTGATTCCTGGCTTCTGCCTCCAGGGACTTCAGCTGCTCCCCTCGCCCCCCCCCCCCCCAAAATGGAAATGAGAGTGATTTTCTCTATATCACAGAGTTTTGGGGAGAGTTGACATTTGTGAGGCATATCTAAGCGCCTCAGGTCGTTCTGTATTGATCATATGATTCTCTACTTAAACCATGACATTTATAAATAAATTTATATATGTGGTACTACTTCTTTTCTCCCAGGGCTCATATTTAGAACATTTAAGATAGCAATCCTTCATATAAAGTTAGTACATTTATAAATCCTCTAATTCTGCTTTGACTGTTTTGTTTCTTTTTCCTGTACAGGCACAGGGCCAGCAATGCACAGTACTTTTATGATTTTATGATGAGATGTTTACCTGCTGCTAGGTCACAGGAAGGTCACATTTTCTTCTGGAAAAATATCCAGTCAACACGAACGCTAATTTTCCCAACAGGATTGACAGTGACATGTAATTCTGAAACTTCATATATTATGTAAAGCCTGTCATTTCTCAAGCTGTACTACTCCAGCTGATGTTTGATTAACAATGAGGACTTGCTACCTCCTACATGGAGCTCTGGCTAGTCAGCAATGACAGCTAATCAAATGGCTCCTAATCAAACTTGCCTCCTTTTAGGTAGACCAACTTTCAGAATGAATTAAACTTTGGGTCTGTCAGGGATATTTCTGCCATTTGGCATGTAACCTTTGCACCAAGTCTGATCTTTACTTCCTCTTAAAATTCAGGTGGTTCTGAACAGTCACCTGAGGCCCACACACACAGCTACAGACTGGATGGGGAGGCTCCCAGTTCAGTTCGAAAGCTGAAATCTGGCTATAAGAATCAGTCCTGCCAGCAAATAGTTTGCGACTAATTCAAGGTCCGAAGTGTACCTACACTAACTAACATTCAAATATTTTTCACCAGGAAGAAATTTGGAGGAATCCAGTCTATTCACAGACAATTTCCATACAGAGAAAGATCTCAGAAGAAAAGTATTTTCAGTATCAGCTTAATCAGGTCCATCTTCAAGAGACAAACCAGAGCTAAATTCCTGTTGTGAAGGTATATATGCTTTCAATAACTACTACTAAAGACCAGATTATTACTTTTTATTCACTTCATAAAGCTGGGTTCATACCTACTTCTCATGTGCAGTACTTAACCCACATTTGTGAGTACATAAAGCAGAGTATGCCTGACACTGTGTAACGTGTGGGCAGGAATGGGCGTCTCTTTTCCTAAAGATTTACATAGATTAAGTATTTGTTTTCTTTTTTCTTCTTGCCTTGTTGCAGTGCAACTTAATGAGTTACCAGACTTGTGCTAGTGTGTCTGATCATCAATCAGGCTACACTGGTCAGTCTTGTTCCCACCGACACTAGCAAGGGGACAGCATGTGTAAGGTCATGACTTACAGCAGGAGGTTCCCTTCCCAAACCTTCTCCCAAGTTTCCCTGTAGGCTGTATTTCTGCTGCCAGGACCTCAAGCACCTCTGTTGCTCTGCAGAGGCCTCTGTGTCTGGTTTCGTGGCTGGCATTGATGGGACATTCCTCCTCAGGCTTGGAAGGATGGAAGTCCACAAAATGCCAGAGTCTGGAGGCATTGCTGGGTGTCTCGACTTCTTCTTCCCAAACACCAAGAGAAATTCAGAATCACACATGTATGTCATGGCTCAAAAGCTGTAGCCAGCTTCTTGGTTTCAGTCTACTGTTAGTTGTGGCAAGCAGAACAGCACAAAACCCATGAAAGACACCGCCTAAGTAAGACTTCTATCTAATTGTCCTCATTTGCTGGCACCCGAAAGACACCAACAGAAGCTATGAACTTTCTTTTTAACCCTGCTTTCCTCCTACTCACATCGCTCCTGAGAGAAGTTTGTGTACTTCCATTCAGAAAGACACTCCATCATTTCAGAGAGCAGGATCTCAGACACCATTGCCGGAAGGTGGCTGAACAAGTCTCTGTCTTTCCTGCCCTGAGATCTATCATCTGCTCTTTTTATTTTCAGAAATTGCTCTCTGATGGGCCTGATTTGGCAGCAAGCAAACTCTGTGCAGGGCTTGACTGCAATAAAACTCAGTTTCTTGCACCTCAGAGACAAAGAGCAAAGTTTTATGATGGTGGTTATTTTTAATGCCAGAACAGAATGAAGGGTGGTAATACCTAGTGGACTTAGAAACCCGTATCTCTTTACTGGCTCAGACTCAGAATTGACATTACCTCAGTTTTCCTGACCATTCAGGGAAATTTGTATCTCTTGGCCTTCAAAATGCCTTTTACAATATACCTATCTAGGCATCTTATCAGAAATACATTTATTTCAAAGTTGTCTATCAATTTTCTCTCTTTTGGGCTCTGGCCTGACTCTTCTCTGAAGTGCACAGGGATAGGACAAGGGGAAGAGACACATGTTGCAGCAAGAAATATTTCAATCAGATAACAGGAAGAAAATCTTTTATCCTGGGGATAGTCAAACTCTGGAACAAACTATCCAATGAGGCTGTGAAATCTCCACTCCTGGAGATATTTAGAGTGTGACTGGGCAAGGCTCTGGGCAGTCTGATCTACACTGGTCTTGCTTCAAGTGGAGGATTGGACCAGATGACCTGTGGAAGTTCTTTTCAACCTGAATTATTTTAGGTTTTTATGACTCGTATCATCCTTATCCACCCCTGAGTTCACTAGGAGAATATTGGTGCCTCCTTTCCCCAGGAAGAAGGGGAAGCCAGGTCTTTGTTGCATGGTGGCCTTTTAGCCAGCTACTGAAACGAAGTCTTTTCTGGCACTGTGCAATACAGAATTAAGCACCTATGTGGCAACCCAGTCTGCATGACACCTTAAGCCTCCTCAACTGCTAAATTATCTGGAAGATAATATCTTTACTTAACGGCCACAGTTGCTTTGAAAGCAAGCTATTTCCTGCTGGGATTGCAGTTTGTGGTCAGTGTGGCCATTAGGTAGTAAACAGCACGCATAAACGTGTGAGGTCTCTGCTCCTCTGCAGAGAAGCAGCCAGCAACAACATCTTGTCTACTATCTCATTGGTGTAAAAATTGAATGGCATTAATAAATATAAATAAATAAATAAATAAGTAAAAGGAATTCCTGGAAAGTCATGTTACCCTAAGGAGACGTACCTTCACATTTGCATCCACATCTATAGCATCAACAGTCCGAAAAATGCCACCAGGAAGGCCAGCTCTGTAACTTAGAAATAACATCAATAGCTGAAGTTACAAAATGTTACTGATACTTCCTCGTTCACCTGAGATGTTTCTAAGTAAGAAATCTTTTCCCTCTTTGTCATTTCATCCCATATTTCAAGGACCAATCAGAAACCAGTTGTGTTCAATACTATTACTGTATTCTTAAGAAAGTGGAGTATACCACTCCATTAACTGTAAGGCTAAAGTATTAATCTTTTCCAGTTACCCACCACCTAAACTACATGTGCTATAATTCAATTTCTTTCTGAAAACTAGAACCACCACAGCCTTGAAAGTATATTAGGATTTTTCTTCATGATAGAAATATGCTCTGTACTGTACTCTCTTGTAAGTTCTTATTGGTACTTTCCTGGGAGATGGGATTCGAAACAAAATTAGATTGTGAGATATTGCAAGATCGTACAAAAGCACTTTTGTGGGGGAAAAAAAAAAGAAGATGTTTTTTACTTTTCTCTGTGGACAGCTAAGAACCACAACAGCCTGAGGTTGCAGTTTTTATTGTAGTACTTTAATTTTTTTCCTGGGGGGTACATTGGAAGAACCTCCCCGCTGTCACTTCTGAATCATTATTTTCATGGTTGCATATTGCTAGCAATGAAACACTCCGAGCTAACTTTGCCAGTATCTTCTCACCAATAAATGCCAGTTTGAAATGATTATGTGAGCTGGAGTGGATGGAATAGGTGCTTTGCTTCAGTTAACTTTCTCCCTGAATGCTGCTTTATGCATATAGATAAAATGCACTTAGCTTTTGCCTGATATGATACTTTCTCTAGAAGGTGAAGCATGGTTTTCATTCCTTCCCATAGTGCTAGATGGCACTGAGCAAGGTAAAATAAGAGCCCTCCTTTATGCTGATCTTTTGGGGATCCAAGTGTATTGTCAAAAAGGAGTTGTAGGCTTCAAAATTAATTAATTAGTTGTTATTTCAGCTCAACACCCAGGAAGCCCCCATGTCCTGAGACTGTTGAAATGTTGCAGATTCTTTTGGATAGCAACAAGACAACAGGTAACAAAAAAAGTGAGTTTCTGCTGGGTGAATATAAACTACATTTTAATGCCCTGCATAAAATTTTGAAGTATTTTGCTAAATCAGTAACATGCTATGAGGCAATACTGTGTTGAGAAGAAGGGGAAAATCCATTTAGAAAGCACAAAATGAGGTAAGTTTTCTGGTTGTGTACATTGCTGAGGAACAGAAAATTGTTGAGATATAAAACATTCATAAGAAACACAAGTGATAAGGTTCTTGTTCAAAACAGTAAAATTAGTGGTTCTATTCTGAACTCTACGTCTGGAAGTTTTTCCTTGTTTCTGAAAAATTGCATTGTGCTGGAATGTCGCAATAAAGGTGGCAGTCCTGGAGGAGGGTTGTCTTACTCTTCTGGTCTTGGTTCCTGTTAGAGAAATGTAAGAATTTATTACTTGAAGATCCATTTTAATGTTTTTGGTCAAATAATAAGTGCTCCATTTCTGATTATATTAGTACATTACCCTACAGTCTACCAGCAGGTAATTGTGTTTAAAAAGAAATATGCACGGGAGTACCACCCAGCAGGGTGCGATGGTCAGTGCCAGTCTCCTCTGTGGCTCCAGCCTTAGAAGACAGAGGCTGTTTGAGTCTCAATAGCACCTGGGCTCCTATGTGGCTTGATCCACCTTGCAGGTGGGGCTTGGACATCAATGGCATTTCATGGCCATCAATAGGAAATTGGTAGCACACCATGGCTGATCTTGGAGAAACCCAGGTGGAAGGCGATGCCTATCTGCAGGCTGGGGGACAGAGTCTGCAAAGCCTCCATCACTTCTCAAAGTGAGGCAAAGCCACTCACAGTCATTAAGGACCAGAGTTTTTTCCTTAAAGCATTCAGGTGTCTTAATGTGGGAAATTAACCTCCGAGGCCCTCATGATAAGCTTGCCAGATGCCTGTCTGCACCATTAGTTTGTGAAGTACCCTTGGCAGAAGTGAATAAAGCCTCAGCAAGTTTCTAATCTGGGACATGCATGCTGTGACTGGAATCAGGTGTGTCTGGAGTGTGTGCCTCTCTTTGGGACACCACTGCCATTAGCGACAGAGAACACTTGATCTTACTGAGAAGTGCATGGCCTGGCCCCCAAAATTTCCTTCTACTTTTTAAATAACAACATAAATGTGTTGATAACACGAGGAAGCTTCAGAGTATGTGTACCAGTGCCATCCTGATAGCAGGGAGCTGTCAGAGCAGCGGTGAGGGGTAAAGTTGTCTAACAAAGCCACTGCAGCTGAAAGTCTGATACAGATGCCATCTCTGAGCCTGTCCCTGTGGCAGCATTGAAGAAATCTGTCTACATTCTTTACCTTGGCAGGTCACATACATTTATTCTCATAAAAGTCTATTGTGCTGATATTAATATCTGCAGCTCCCTTTAATTTCTGTTGTAATGATGCACTTTTATTACATTAGAGTGACCTGAAACTGTGTCCTAGTCTCATAGATGCCATTTGCACAGCTTGCACTGTAGGTTTAATTTCACAGTTTTTAGTTTCCCAGCTTAAAAATATGAACAATTTATGGTGCAAAATTAACAGTTTATTAGAAATATCATTCACTGCAAAAGTCTTAAGGGTAATTCACAGCTTTATAAAAGGTCGTAATATAAATAATTGCTTGATGAATATGGACCATGTCTGTTTGTCATTAAACACCAGCAGAGAGCTAATGCACTTTAATAGTCCTGCTAACTGCTATCTGACAGACATAGAAATCACAACCAAATACAACAATTAGGCTGAACAATTGCTTCTTACTTTTTTTTTTCTTTACACAAAGGTGAAATAATGACATATGTTTTCTTCACACTTCGGTAGTGGTCACGACTTATACTCCTACAAAATACTGTAACCAATAGCTTATATATTGCAATATCACGCTGTTTATCAAACAAAATGTCACATTAATTCCATTCTTTACATGTTGAAAGACTGCACTTACAGTGTGCAACAGTGAAAACTGTTATTCCTCTTCCTATTTGTAGAGAACATATTCGAAGTCCCTGTGTAATCCCTGTATTCATAATTCATGCTTAGAGGCGCTCCAATTCAACTCTAGACCACTAGGCTCTTGTGATCCACAGACATCTGTGTAGCTCATCACTCAAGATTAGAATATGTAGTTTTAAACCTTATTAAAAGTAAAGAAGCCTTCTAGTGAGGTTTCTTTAATAAATGAAAGTATTTTTGTTTTCAGTAAGGGATTATTGTATTCAGTTGTGACTGAACCTTATCACAGCACACCTAGTCTTGCCAGTGAGGATGAGGACAGAGCCTGTTGTGTTTGGGAATGGATGTAGAAGTGATAAAGGATGTTGACAGAGACGGATTTTCCCTTCTGAAATGTCTGGGTCTCTTCCAAATGAATTCCTGTTGTACCTGGCCAAGGAGGCTAAGGGGTAATTCACTCTCTCACTCCCACATGCCTCATAGCACCCATGCCAAACTCAAGAAATAATTACTGTGCCTCCTCCCAGTGCCCTTGGAGAAGCTTTTCTACACAACCCAGACCTCTTTAGGTCTGCTCCAGGCACCCCTGAATCCCATCATCTCCTTCCCTACCCATCCTGAAAGGTATCTGTAAGTCCATTTCAGTTCTCTTTGCAAGCTGACATAATCGCACATGATTGAGTTGCTTTATGTTAAGAACTTCCCACAGATGAGCTGGATACTTCAGCTGACCTGTGTAACAAAATGATCAAAAGGCTTAAGAAATTTGTATTTGTGTAAGAAATTATTTAGGCCAAGAGAAAATATGTGGTGCTGTGTTTTAGCTGACAGGAAATAAGGCTTTAAGAAGTGGTAATTTCATTAGTCAGCTCCTCAGATGACTTTGGGCACCTAAATCTGATGGTGAATTGAGCTCTAAGGTATTAAGAGGACAGCACACTTAGAAAACCCATGAGAATATTAAAAAATCTTGATTCAGGTCAGGATGTGACACATGTGCATGAAGCCACGTACTGATTGAGACAAGATAAAATTGCTCATTAATCAACCGCTGTCCATTCAGGGCAATAAGTCACCCAGGAGTACCATGGATAAAATAGTACGTGACCTTGTAATTGAATGATGTACCATGTTGAGTATGCACAAAAGCATGCTAAAATGAAGTAACATGAGCATGTTTTGGAGTCTATTGTACTTTGCAATGTTGGCAGAGTTTTCCCAATACAGTTTCTTGGTTACTGTGTGGCAGATGTCTTAGGTGAATATTTTAAAGTAAATCAATTCAATAGAGAAACTACTGATAGGAAATCGGACACATAATTACAGGGAGTTAATCTTCGTTCTAATGAAGTGGGATTACATTAGCAATCTGAAACAACACCAGGTAGAACCTATCCCTGTTTTCAGAGGCAAATAGAACTTTGCATGTCCTTATTGAGTTTTTGCCTATTACTTTCAGGCAATTTTCCTAATTTATCAAGAGTGTTTTAAATTCTAGTTCTGTCCTCCTATGTGCTCGTAGCCTTTCCAGCACTGGTGGCACTTGAAAATGTAATAAAGTATACTTGTTAATTCATCATCTAAGTCATTAATGAAAATATCGAATAATACTGGATGGAGGGCAGATCCTTGGGAAATCTCGCTTGATACGTCATTCCATGTTAATTGTGAACTGTGGGTAGCTAGTACCTAAGTATGGGTTCCCTAGCTAGTTATATACCACTGGTAACACCTTCAGCTAGTATACATTTCACTTGCTTGTTTATGAGTCTGTTGTATAGGCCAGTGAAGAGAGGGTAGCGACAGTGAAGGTACTAAAGTGATGACAGTGAGTGCTTCTTTCCAGTTCACACGGCTTGTTACCTTGTCAGAGGAGGAAATAAACTTTTCATGATTTATTCTTGACAAATCCATGCTGACTGTCACTGATCTTTAGATGGTTACAAGTTGCTTGATTATTTCCTCCAGATTTGGGAAAGGAAATCTAGATAAGATGACTAGTCAATAATTTCTTTGTCACTCTTTTCCTCCGCTTTTTAGAGATAGGAAGAGCATTAACCCTCCTCTGCTGTGAAATCTCTTATTATCTAAGCTCTCTAAAGCTCTGAGGCTGCTCTGGCTGGGTTCTGAAGGGTAGCTTTGCAGGGTGACTTCCCAGCAGAGATTGTGGCCACAGCCATTGCTCCCTTCCCATTACCCTCTCTCTGCTTGGCACAGCCGAGCAGGGAGCTGGACCAGGGGTTGTGATAAGGCTCAAAACCAGCCTTTTCTTTCTGGGGACATGGCAGCAGGAGTTCCTGGCTCTGAGCTGGTGGGGAGCTGGCAGGGGACTGTGAACACCTCACCTGGCTGAAGAAATGCCCCCTCAACTGAAACATGTGACTGGAGCCCCATACACTGCTGAGGACTTCTGATCCACTGGGTCTGAGAGCCTCTAGCTTGCATGAACACTGGCAATCTAACTATTCTCTGCTGCAGCCTGATTTCTTATGTTCAGCTGCTGGTGTTCACTACATCAAATACCTGATCACAAGTGGTGCTTCTAGTGACAACTGATTAAACTTTCCACAGTGTAATCAGTAGATAATTTTCCTGCCCCATCAAGTCAGGATGACTCTTGCTATATTAAATATTATTAAAGTACTAATATATCCTATTTACCTGTGTCCCTCAGGAGCTGTATCCTGGTTTGCTCCTGAGCTTTTATAATTGTGTCCCTATACAACTTCTATATTAAAAATCTTCACTATTTGCACATAATAATGTGAGGTTTTGGGGAGCTTTCTTTTTTGAGATGGCAGAAGACCTTGTGGCTGGCAGTGCTGTTCTGTGACTGTACCACACAAACTTCTCTGCCAGGAGGAAGTTTGCACTTCTATCCTTCACATAGCTTCTTCAAGGAGATGCCAGGACCTGTGAGTTCATTTCCCTCCAAGACTTCCAGTAGGAGCTTACTTCCCTGCAATAGGTTTCTGCTCCTGTGAAATCCATTCTTGTTACAATTTCTGTCTCTCTTTCTTTTTGCAGTTGTGAACCCCCTCAGACTGCACGTTGCCCTTTGCCTTCCCATTTTCATCCACCTCCTCCTTCCTTGAACCAATGCCTGAACACTCAACTCTCTGCTACTGATGGAGTTGGACAAGGTGCTAACATGCAAGGAGGTGTTTTCAGGAGAAAAACAAGACTAGCTGAGACATAGCCAGGGAGAGACATTTTTGTGTCTGAAATGGAGTCAGATTATTTTAGCCCACCACTAGGTAAGTAGATTAGCTTCTAGGAGAGCCAGATGAAGGCAGAAAAACCAGAGAACTTCAAGTGGAATTCTCTCAGGTCTAATCTGGATGCACTGAAACTCAGCCAGTGCTGATGAATAAAAAGTGAAGATAAGGCTTCTACTCCTTTTATTCACCCCACCATTTCTCATGTTATTTTATAAACATATATATAATTCTGAACAAGTTTTCACAACTGTCTGCAAAACCAAGGTTGGTTTTAGTTCAGTTTTATTACTGCTGAAGCCAGGACTACCATGTGCCAGTAGTAGAATGCTTTGTTCGTGGGGCTAAAAGACAGATTTGTAGCTTACAATAAAGCTACCTGCAGGTTTATTACTGCGCTGTCATGCATTTCAAAAGCTACAGTAGAGCAAACCTGAACAATGCCCCAGCCACTACTTGCCATATTTACTTGATGACAAATGTCAGGTCCCTGTTGAGTTTCAGCAACAGAGCAGATAATGGCAAAAAAAAGAGCTTGGGTGAAACAGCATCACCAAGCATCTGACTCAGTGTGACCCATCATGTTTTTTCATAACACGAGAAGATTGTGCATGACATCTGCAACCACTCCTATAACAAGAGCTAAAGGAGAACATTTTCCTTCCATTCTTGTGTATACAGAATCTTCAGGAGAGTTATCAGGAAGGGGTCTGTTTGTATTTGCCTTCTAAGTATGAATACTTAAGAGTATTAATACTTAAGCCTGTCTGCCAGTGACGGCTCCACAGATGTCCATAAGTATTTTGCTAATGGTTTCAGAGGGGCTGTATTTTCATTATTTTTTGTGCCAAGGAACACTAACACTTCTAAGAAAACAGCATGCTGTAAGGACTGTCCTTTAAAAACAGTGGCAAAAGCAAAACCTCTTGCTATCAGGACACTCACAGTGAAATCACAAAAGTTAGCAACCATGCAAATCCTGTCAACAGCAACTCAAATGATCTGAATATAGACTGGCTTTTATGTCTAGTTGTGGAGAGCTGACCCAAGATACCAGATACCAGCAAACTGAAGAAAACAATGAAAATTCTCACTTTGCAGGACAGCTGATGTTGAAAGAATTAGTGCAAAGCTTTTCCCAGTTTCTTGGCTTTCAGGAAACAATCCCTAACAAATTTTTTGTGTTTATTTGTGTTGTTTGTATGTATATCACACATGCACAAATGCAGCATCCTGGATCCATTATTGAAGAGTTTTTTAGACTGTCTCAAAGAATTGCCAGTCTCCAATATGCAAAGTGGTTCTCTAGCGTGATGGCTGTTACAAAGCGTTAAATCAAGTGTTTAAGATTTATATTGCTAAAGCACCCTCTAGTGGGGCAATAACAGAAGAGTTGTTTTTGCCTGGACGTGGTGATTAGTCTGCGTATTAGAGAAGAGCCAAGGAAAAGGCTGGTAGAGATAGGCAAACACACTGAATCTTTAGTTTAGCCAAAGCCTTTGCTGGCCATGGAACATGCAGCATTCACTGTAGTATCTGAAAGGTGGCTGTGTGATTTTATTGCATGAAGTCACGGAAAATAGCATTATTTTGGTTGGAGACCTTTGCAGGTCATCTCATCTAACCTCCTACTCAAAGAAGGTTCAGATAGATCAGGTGGCTTGTGGCTATTTCCAGCTGAGTTTGGAATATCTCCACAAGAGGTGTTGCACAACAGCTCTGCACAATATTCCAGTATTTGACCATCATCATGGTGAAAAAAACTCCTCATAGCTAGACAGAATTTCCTATGTTGCAACTTCTCTCTGTTGCCTCTCAGCCTACATAGTTTCTCAGGATCTTTACAATGTCATCATCTCGAAATACTGCAAAAAAATATTCAGTCACCTCTGGATATTTTTTTGTTCATAAATGCCTTCCTAAACGACAGTGAATCATTGGAGATAAAGTATGATACTGTTAGATGCAGTACTCCTGGCACAATGAGGCAGATATTACTTTCTGGTTTCATGCCGGGACCCTCATTCTGCAAGAAGTTCATCTTGCCAAGTTATTTCCATTTTAAGGGTATGCATTAAAAAGTCTAAGACGTAAGCTTGCACAGCTGCTTGTGGGACCTGGACCAAGTATCATAACTGCAAAATTTTATATGATACTTTACAACTCCCTGACTAGTTCTGCCACTTATTAAGCAAAAGAGAATAAAATATTACACTGAATTTTAAAACAACCCAAGTATTACTAAGAATTGGTAGCTTTGTTGAAGCTGGGGAATGTATCAACCACCTTTCCACAGAGATTGCACGTAAAGAAGCCAGTGAGTGCCTTCCCCAAATCAGATAGTTGAAATAACAGGTATCACCCTCCAGAACACAGGCACATGGCAAAACATGCATGTATAAGCGTTCACATATAGCTGGAAAGGGCGTCTGTGTAGATGGCATGAGGTAGCAGGGGCAGAAGAGCATTTTGCTGAAAACATGTGCGACCACGTGTCTGTGAGAAACAGCAGCAGGAAGACTTGAAAAGGCACACATCGAAGTGCTGCTGGATGCTGCTTGAATAACCAGTGGGAGCATATCCCTGAGGGAAATAAAAAAGCACTGGAAGAGAGAGAAAGCTTTTGGGCCAAGTGCTGGCTGAAAGCGAGTTGGGGTTGCAGTAAAGAAAGCCCTCTTTGTTCTCCTGTTCAGGGAAAGGACATCTTGTAGGTGATTTGCAAAGAAACACGATGGCTTCAAAGATGCTTGCTCATTTTATTTCTCTTTTTAAAGGAAGCAGCTGTGAGTTCCTGACTGAGGATAACCACTGGGCTGAAGGCGGGCGGGAGTGGGTGCTCCAGGGTGCTCACACAGCTTTGAGGCGAGTACCCAGTACAGAGCACCAGCTTCATCAACAGTATAATAATTAGTAAATAACAAACAAACAAACAAACAATGTTGTTTTGATGGGAAGGAGATGGTTGTGATCAAAAGTGGAAAACAGCTGAGATGTCAGCTAGGTCTGGAGAACCAGAAGGTTACCCTTCTGGGTGAGTGAGTGGTGGACCCCCAGCTGGTGGTGATCCTACTTGCTGCCTAGGCGTTACCTGGCTGCAGCAAACAGGTGAAGAGGAGATAGCATGATCTGGCCCTACAAATGCTTATCCAAATAGGCCAAATTGTAGCAATGTTTTCCAGACTTTCAAAAGATTTCCTAGCAGTTCAGCTCTGGCTGGTGTCTCACCATGCAAAGGGAAAGGACAAATGGTTGTTTTCCCCCTTTCCCTTTCTGGCTGATGGCACTCATCACGGTATGTGGAGGCAGATGCACAGCATAGTGCTGGGGGTATTTCTGGTAAGAAGGTGGGCCAGCCACACCATGGCACAATTTTCAGGGCACTGTTTTGTATATTTTTAGGAAATCAACAGCATTGAGGTCTACTCTTTTCTTTTACTTCCCTAAGACCAGGCGTTGAAGCTGCTGAGTCCTGGATAGATGTGGATTCCAGGTGAACACCGATGCACCTCCTGGACCTCCTGCAGACCTCCTTGAGAGCACAGTCCATCCCTGGGGATGCAGCACCCATCCTTGCCCTTCTGCAGTTTGTTCTTGCACTGTGCATGCCTGCTGCCTCCCTGCACAGCCTGCCAGTCTGGCACAGGATGTTTAGAGGGAGGATTAGGCAAGGAGTAATGATAGCTCTTTCAAACCAGCTGGATAAAATTAGACGCGTATAATCAGCGGCCAGGAAAGGAGCTTTGTTTGTGAGTGGTCAGCAGCTACTGACGTCCAGACTCATGGCCTTGGTGTTTGTGTGCTTGCCTTCAGGCACCTCATCATGATAACTCACCAGGGCCAGTTGCAGAGGCCAAGGCTCCCTGACAGCTGGGATCTCTCCTCTGTTTTCTATTTCTACCTGCCACTGCTCGCTGGACCAAGCCGTACCTTTCTGTGACCTTGCTCGGTAGGAAGGCCAGAGCCTCTGCAGGCAGCCAGCTGCCAGTGACGTTAATTTTTTCCAATTAGTGGAAGCAGAGGCTGTTACCTCTACCCATGAATTCAAAACAGCAGCAGAGAAGAAACCCATAGAGGGCATCCAGTATCCTGGTCAATATGTCACAGTTAGAAGTCAGCAGTGATTTCCTATGTGCAACAGAAAACTCTCCTCCTCCCAGACTTTTTGGCAAAACCCTAGCAATGATACTTCAGAGAAGCTGGGTAGGCGAGCAAGCGGCCTTGAAGTGTGACTGGCTTTGGCTCTCCTCGAGCAGAAGCAGCAATGCATGGAGTACCTTGTGCAGCTGAGGGGTTCAACCCTGAGGAACTGCCCTGTGTGCTCGAAGAGCCGCAAGACCTGTGCTCCAAATGCTCATGACTTATGGTAAAAGAAGACCTGGGAAAGCCCATGATACCATGATAGATGTCAAGGCACTGAGGAGGCTGCCTTTTTCTTCTCTGATGAATTTTATAGTCCTTCCCAGTATTTTCACTTTATTCCAGCTCTCCCCTTTGGCGCATTTCTGTTGTGCAATTTGGCTTTTCAGATGTTGCCTTTCAAAACAGCAGTTTGGAACTAGAATTAAAGAAGGTGGCAAAAAGCCTTAATCAGAGACCTGGCTTTACAAGTAAGACAAGTACTTATTTCACTGTTTAATAGTATATTTCTTTTCTATAGCTGCAGTGCTGAGGAGGCAGAACAGCAATGTGTAGGACTGTTGCTAATTCTACATATCACTGTAGCCTATTAACCTTGAAATGTAGAGAAATGAAATGGAACCTTGCTTTAGCATTTATAGCAGAATTTGAGCAAACGTGGTTAAAGCCCATATACAATTTCTGACACTAGAGGGAGTACATAATTTATTTTATGAAAATAAAAAAAAAAAAAAAGCCTTGCTTTTTAAATAGGAAATGTATCAAAAAGGGAAAAGCAAAAATGTTTGAGGAGAACTTATTCTCTTCCTTCAAGTTTCACTTTAGAAAAAAAAAAAGCTGAGAAGCTGCATTATGAGTTGCCCTTATCTAGGCAGGTTATGCAACTGGTGTCTGTAAAAGCCATTGTGGGGCAGATAACCAAACAGGCTGTGCTCAATTTGAGTGTCTGTGTCTATCGAGTCTGAACACATGGGGTGAGTAACCAGCCCACGGGATAACATACACAGACATCTGTGCCCACAGATTTCTATCTCTGGTGCTGCTATATTCCCACTGTCCCCCACAGCCACTGTGGTGCCTGAATAGCTATGATCTCTCCCATGTGTTTACCCTCTCAGTGTGCCTGGGGGCTAGGGGAAGAAGCACTATCCTATTTTATGGCTGGAAAATCAAGGTGCGTAGAGGATGAGAGATGCACCCACAGTGCGGTGGGAGCCTGTGGCAGAAGAGTAAGACCATGCGCTATCTCTGCATGCTCGCCCAGGCTCGCAGTCTGTCTCTGAGTACAACAGGTTTTTAAGCTACAAGGTGCCCTTGCATGGTTATTTTTCCAAACCACAGGTACAAAGGTTGCCAAGTGCCTTCAATGCTGGTTTTTTTGTATAATTGGATAGACGTGTTGCTGTGACTTTGTGACCTTTTCTCCAGTCCCCATATGCAGGAGGTGAGTCAGGCTCAGGCTGACGTGAAGACCATGCCCTTTGCAGGGTGGTGTGGGCAGAAAGCGGCTCCCTCGCCCCTGTAGAGGTGAGAGGCCATGTACCACAGTCTCTGCTGCCTCTGGCAGAGACTCTCACACAGGCTGAAGCAGATCATCTTTTCCTTCTATTAAAATATTCATAAAGTTGCAAGGAAAATACAAATGCTGTTGTCCAGGACAACCTGAATGGTTTTGCAGCCCAAGCATCTTGATTTTCATGTGAGATTGGTCCAACTCGCAGCATGCGACAGCATTTATTGCATGCTTATCTCCATTACAATGCAATTATCTGACACAGGCATATCCTAGAACTCTCTTTATCACGGGGAGGATTTCTTTTAAATGATGGAAACAAGGTCAATTCTGAAAATGCTATCACCTCGTTATCACTGTACATGCCAACAGCTTCTGAGAGTCCCTTCTGAATTCTTCCACCAGGGCCTCATTCAGCCCATCTGTGACTGCAGTTGTTAAAGCAATGAGTAACTTAAGCAATTCATCCCATTAGAGAATATGATGCAGTTAAATGACACTGCTTTTAAAATAAGTTCTAATATCTTTAGCAAGGATTTGGCTTGTTACGCAGTGGTTTTGGGACAGATATTCAAGCTAAGTGTAAAAATACTGTAATGTTTGTGGATGGACCTTGTCTCCTGCCAACCCCAGCCACCAAATACTAAAGCTATACCAATGAAGGGCTGTCTATCATGCTTTACTTCACCCGCAAACACACAGGTCCAGGCTAAGAGAGCTCAATTAGTAAAAGAGGTGAAATAAACCTTCTTCCCCTCCCTGCATTGCTCCAGTCAGTAATACCCTCCTTGCTAATGGGTGGTTGCTCAGCCTCCAGGGCTTCCTGAGAAAAAAGCCTCAGCAATTCTTCACTCCTGGGAAGGACCCTATTTATGCTTGAGATTTCAGGAGCTGGGTCTCATTCCCACAAATGTTTTTCTAGCACTTGGGCAATGATTTGTTACTGAGAAATCAAGGCTGCCCCTTGAGACCCTGAAGAATCCATATAGTGCAGTGCAGCTGCATTTGGAGGTTTCTTCTCTTTGTATCACAAAACTTGCAGTGAGCTTTGGTTATGTATAAGAAAAGCAAGATCTGAGCTATTCAGGGAGCATCTATTGTTATGCACCAGGAGCTTCCTGTCTCTTTCACTCAGATGTGAAATATTTCTCTTCTTTTCAACTGCTAGCCATTGAAAATATGGTTTTTCTTCCTCCTGTGTAGGGATTCAGAAAGAACAAAAGAATCATAGAAAGCTGATCAAACATGGTATTCAGTGTCTACCTGAACACCAGAGCGCATCATCTATCTCCTCACATGTCAAAATTTTATGTGGGATAGAAACTGAACACACTACTCTTGAAAGCTCATACTCCAAGACTTGACATATCTTTGCTTCCCTTGTGCCTTCATCCCCTTCTGCAACACGACAAGAGGTGTGTCATAAATGAGGAGGTAGGCTTGGCATCTAATTCCTTGATGTTCTTATTTCACCTGGTTAATGAGTACCTTTCCGTAACACTTTTAAAGACATGACTACCTTGTGTCCTATGAGAATTGTTGCTTCTTTCCCCAGGAGAGAAGAGTGTGAGCAGGATAATGGACTACTTTGTTAAAATTTTATTTGGCAAATATTCGGCCATTTTGAGGGACACATGATATTTATCCCTTTGCAGCTGTCAATCCTTCTCCAGGAACTTCACACTTGGTGCATGCATTCTCTTTAGAGGGGAAAAGTCAAACAGCCCAATATGTCTTCTTCTTATTGTAAGTGCATAAAGGAGAACGGAAATGAAAAGGAGGGTGGGGGCAGCGTCCTTTTTCCTTGTTTGTTTTTCTTTTTCACAAAAGGAAGCACAAAAAACAGTAAGAGAGAGTGGGAGCTAAGGAAAAGTGAGAAAGGAGAGTGGCACCACTAGCAAAGACTTCAGTGACCTGCCCTGTCCCGTGATGCTCTGTTATGGTCCTAAGGAAACGACTGCAACCGAGGACCATGAAGGAATTGAGGCAGTTACCTCCACACTGGATTCAGCTTTCTCAGCATCTGAACACCTAAGCCTTGAAACAGCCGAGCCTCTCATCTGTCAAATAACAGAAATATCTCTACATGTTGTGAGAAAAGACTTATTAAAAGATTGTGAGACCCTTGGGTCAAACAGTGTAGGATGGGCCACAGAACCAAAACCCAAATCTTATTAAAAGAGGGGGAGTCGAGGGAGGAACAGAAAAATGAGCAGGAGAGTGAAAGGGCACGGCTAGTTTTAGAAAGAGAAAAAAAAAATTAAAAAATGGAGCAAATGAAAGCCTGGGAAGAGAAAAAGCCTCAGGGACAAAGTGATATGTTTTTATGTAAAACTACATGTGTAGAATATCATAATGAAAAATACAGCAGCACTGTCAGGGGACCTGGCTGCTTGAGAAGCAGATGCTAAGCAGCCTGGCAGTGAGGAAATAACCCCAGTGTCCAGTGTTCATGAGTTAAAGGCAGAGATGTTTAGTTTTTATGTGGGGTTAGTAGCACATAAGCAGATTTTTGCATAGCTTGATGCATTTAAATATGTGATGAGGAATACGTACAGGTTTGGTGCTCTGTGACTGTTGTCCACCTTTGCTGTGCCTGTGATGGCACATTCATTGCCCCTGGCCAGGAATCCCATATAAGAACACTGCACCTTCCAGCTTCCCCTTGTTGCAGCAGCTCCTCCCAACAGAGGGAATGACACAGCCCACCTCCCCCTTACCTAGCTTGCACTGACATTTTCCCCTTAGTTATACTTAACTATATGCAAATTCACCTGTCTATAGATATTGATGTATCTATGCATCTGTATCTCTCTCTCATGGTTCCTGGTTACATTCAGTTCTTTTACTTTTTTTTATGTTCTGTGTTTTATTCTGCTGTTGAAATTGGTCTTCTGATTGGCTGTATGTTGTGTACTGGCTTTTGAAAAAATCAGTTAACTCAAATGTGGGGATGTAAGCATTCCATTCTAGTCCATTCCACCCAAACCAAGCAATGCTGCAAACCCTGCCAGCAGCCTGCAGTGTTAGAACTTGGGTAATTGAGATATTTAGCTTTTACATTTTTCCCAAGATGTTTGAGAGGGAAAGGATATCAAATATCCAAAGATATTCAGCAGGGACTGATTCCAGCCAGTTGTGATACTTCTTCTCGTCATGGAAAATGAATGCTTTTTGGATTTGTCACTGAATTTAGTGCTCACAGAAGGATTGAACAGACAGAGCAGTATTGGGCCAGACCCACTGTGGGGAACATAGAACACTAACTCCTTTCCTGGGTCCCTGCTAAAGCATTGCTTCTTGGCTAAGTTGCAATGCGCTTGCTGTCCTTGTTGGCACCTCTTCAGAAGAAGAGAACACATAAATTTTTAGTGCTTGGGGCACTTAGCATTTAGATTGAAATGGGAGAAAGCAACTTACCTTTGCCTACAACCATCACATGGTAAAATTACACTGACCTTGACTGCATCTTTTGTTTGCCTGGAGCGCTCTGAATTCAGGCAGACTTTGGCTGCACAATGAACACGGGATAATCGCCATCACAGTTAAAATGAAAAACCTAAATGAAGGCAATGGGAACATCTTTACCTATAACTGGTTTCCATGAATCAGGCTTGCAACTCAAGCTTGGTATCTTCTCTCCCTGGCTTTCAGGTAACATCACGTCAGATGAAAAAAATCCTCTTCCTGGTCATGGGCTGCTTTTCATATAGCACCCAGAAGGACTTTTTGCTCCAGATGCAAAACTTAACGCAGATCTTTTCCTGAGATAAATGCAAAATAAACGAACATATCCACTGACGTATGGAAATCTGTTTCATAGAAACCCAATTTACAGATAAGAATTTCATTTCCTGTAGTCAGGAACTACTCAGTAAGGAGTGGGGGTGAAAGAAATTGAAAGAATTAAAATAATTGCATTTAGCTATTTTCTTCCTCTGCAGATATCCCATTATCGAATCTCTTGCATTTCTAAAAAGTAATGATCAGGCATCTAGTTTGCCCATGGCGGATAATTCTGTGGAAGAATTTCAACTTATATAGTAAACATTCTATAGTAATATAGATTCTATAGACAATATAGTAAACATTCTATAATAAAGTCTTTTAAAATGTGATTTCATATGTGTGGCTGTAAAACACATTTTGTTTTTACAGAAAAAGGTGATGAAAGCATGTGTTTCACATCAGAATTAACCCCCTGACAGGTGGATTTTTGCAGGCAAAAATAAAAAAAATAAAAAAATCAACCTTCCCAAGTTTTCAGCCAAAGACTAACATTTCTGATTGCCGTTTTGGTAGAAGGAACATAAAAGCCTGAAGTAATCAGGAGCTTCATCAAGGAAGAAAAAGAAGAGCAAAACCGGGTAGACATTGCAGCAAATAGAACAGTGAATAGCAGGATCACTTCTGGTGCCTATCTTGGTTTGACAGAAGGTATGTAAAAGCCTGAAGTATGCAGGAGCTTCACCAAGCTAAAAAGCAAGAGCAACACTTGCTGTGTATTTGGTTGTCAGGGAAAGAGAAGAATGCACACACTCCACTCTCCAAAAGAGCAATGTTCTTCCCAACCTTTTAGAAGTATGAATGCACTCTTAAGGAAGGCAAATGAGAGGAACATTACACCTAAAGACTGATTTAAGAAAGCCGTAACTTTCAGAAGGATAATTTTGGCATTATGAGGTTTATAACATTCTTTTAAATGTAAGAATGGTTAATAAGAAGTTCTTTCTACTCACTTTATGAAAAGAAGTAAATGAGGCATGTTATGAAAAAAAAAAAACTCAAACCAAACCCTCAGGAAGTTATACTTGTAGTCAGAGCAACGTACAACCTGTTAAATTTGCATGAGCTAAAAAATCATAGCATTTTCCCATCATTTGAAGGAAAGGAGCAATTTGTTACTGAAAGACTGATCAGAGAATGCATCTGGTATATGACTTAATTTTATTTTCTGTGAGAAACCTTAACTTTTCAACAAAGCAAATAATAAAAAGAAATTAATATTTTATGGGTTTAGGATGCTCAGAGTTTAATGAAATATTTAACATTTCCATTGCAAGAATATCTTCTTTCACAAAAAGAATTAATTTTTTTTGCAGTTTAAAAAAAAAAAAAAATCCCTTGCTATTAAAATACAGTCCCTTTAACGTCACTATTACTGCCAGCAGCATCCATAGTGTTGGCAAAGGAGAGAGCAAAAGAAATCCATATCCAGAAGACTCTCTTCAACCCTGAGAGCGAGAACTCTTCTCCTCCCTCTGCCAGGTTTCTAGGAAGAAGGAAGGTAAAAAGCCACCTCTGATGCATTGGAATGGAGGGATAGGAAGATACTGTGGACTCACAGCAGTTAATCCTGTTGTCACAAAACCTCTTACTCAGCCCACTTTATTACAAGCGTGAGGAAAGAAGGCTGCAGCAGAAGAGAGTTCAAGGATACTTAGCTCAGGAGTTGGCTGCCATAGTCGTTATTATTTAGCCTTTTGCAGGATGATTGCAGTTGATCACCTGCCTGCAAATGTGAGGGAACATTAATCTGGAATTTGTGAATTCATCTGTTGTGTTTTGACAGGAGAGAGGCTTTTGGCAGCCAGTTAGTGGAAACAAACTCTCTCTCCAGGGCTCAGAGCCATGTTGCAACTGCTGGACCATATTTATGCCCTCTCATCCACTCTTTTCAGAGAGGCTGTAGTTCAACCAGCTGCAGGGCTCTAAATCAGAAGTATTGTTTTAGCAAGAAGGAAAGGTCCTTCAGCCTTGAAGATGGAGCTGCCAATAGGCTCTTTTCAGGTCCTTTAGGAGGATGTAGATGCAAGACCTCAGTTAACTGATGTTAGACCTCAGATCTAACTGATGTTAGATCAAGCCTAATCCTTGATGTCATCAATTTTGTTTCATGCATGGGAAGATTTCATTTTTTTTGGCAAAAAAACCCATAAAAGCCGAAGTACTTTTCAGCTTAATTAAATCTATGATGACTGGGCTACATCCTTAGTACTGCACAGCGGTGTCACTGATGAGGGAACATCAAAAGATTGCCAAGCTTAGGTCAATTAGATAAGTACCCCAAGCATGGCTACTAATCTGAACCACTTCATGACTAGGTTTAATCACTTGAGACTGAAAATGAAGCTCAGGATTTCATACCGACAGGCTCTCCCGTGTGAGTTCCCATTCTTTTTGCTTCCAGGAAGAATGGAAATCCCAGAGGAACAAGTCTTGAGCATGTCATTATCTGCTTCTATTGAAAAATGAATAATAAGAAAAGAAAAAGAGACAGTTTGGCTCAATTTAAGTTGAAGTTTTAAATAAAGCTCTGTAGGGTGTGGAGCTCTGATGTCCTCGGGACTTGTTACAATAAGATATAAGATAGTGCCAATAAAGAACTTGAAGTACTCCCTATAAGCCCAAAGAGAAACAAAGTAGAAAGGTGGAGTGGATTCAAAAGGCTAACCCTGGGGCTTGTCTGAGCTGGCCTTAAAAAAGCAAGGATACATCAATCTAAAGATTATTCCTAACTGTAGGCTTTGAGTGGTTGGTCTAGGCTCCATAAAGGGGCTTAAGCCTGTATGCAAACATTTTCTGCTGCTGTTTGAAATCTTCTGATGGGATGAGAACTCTGTGGATTGGGCTGTGACTAGTGGGCTGACTTTCAAGGCTTGATGCTTGCCAGCAGCCCTTGGGTGAGGCCAGTACAGCTTGCTGCACGGTAAGGAAAGGCTTTTGTACTTGACAACAGTATGTTATTTCTGGGTTTTATTACATGTTTATCCTGAAGACTCAGCAACCTTTGGGCGGACCCATGGTGTCCTGCGTGGGGAGGACAGCCGTGCACTCCCAGCCAGGCTGTTAGCTGCTGGCAGAAGAGAGGGACCCCCAAGCCAGCACCTACCTGGAGGAGGTTGCCAGCAGATCGCAGCATGGGGCAGGGGACTGGGGAAGGGGAAGGCTGGGGAAGGACATAGGCAGTGTTCTCCAGGCAGGCTTTAGCATTTCAGCAGCTCTATGGAGCAGCTCACCCTCTTTTTGTGCTGTTTGCTTATCTCACCCTCCTTCTGGCTCTACACCAAGAGCCATTGTTTCGGCATGACAGCGGGAGAGATGGACAGGATGGAGGTGCAGCTGTGTGAGGTGCAGGTTATGCTCCTCCTCATGTGGGCTCTCATACAGGGAAGCCCAACCTAGGATGGGAGTAGGGGTGTGTAGCTGATAGCATAAAAGCATACAGATGGCTGCACCTATTCAAACCAAAACTGAGCTGGCCCAGTATTCTCTAACAGTAACTGTAAATGCATCCCTAGTGAAGAATAAGAGCAGGTTGAACATATGTAGCATTTTCCCCAGATACCCAAAATGGTGCTCTCAAGCTATTTTCTCTCAGAAACTTCCTGAGATAGCTGTGGTTTCTCTGTATTCACTAGCTTCCAAAGGCTTTTCCATCCATGAGCATCTCCAATGTCCCTTGAACTTCTTGTGGCTTCTTGTAATTCTGTATTAACACCCCTGTGCCCCCTCTTTCCCAGCCCTTCTGTTGGAGAAGACAGTGAGTGACTGATTCCTGAGCATCCTCACCATGCCACTCTTCATGATGTAGACTGCTTTCATCAAGTTGTCTCTCCTCCACACTGAAGCATCCTGTCCTCTCAAGTCATTGCCTGTACTGAAGCTTTCTGCAGCTGATCAGGTATTGAAGCTTGTTGCTTTCCTCTGAACTTTCTCTAGTTTTGCTCTACCCTTTTTGAGATTAGAAGACCTGAACCACACAGACTATTCACAGCATGGGTCAGACATGAGTTTACACACTAGCACAATGTTCTTCCCTCTTTTGTTCTTATTACTATCCTACTAAACCCTAGTATTTTATTTGGGGTTTTTTTTTCCAACCACTACTGAGTGCTGAGCTGCCATATTCATGGAGCTGTCAAACAAGTCCAAAGATCGTGCTCCTGAGTGCTAATGGTCAGCCTAGAGCATGTCATTTTAGCTGTAAAACGACGATTGTTTTTCTCCCCTATGTATCAGTTTATATTTATCTACACTGCATCTCATTTACTTTTTTATTGTCTAGTCACCGCATTTCATAAAGTACTACTAAAGTACTACTCATAAAATCAGTCTTTGTCCTTAACAGCACATCTCCTTCTCTGGAGATATTCAAAATCCACCTGAATGGGATCCTGTGTAACCTGCTCTAGGTGAACCTGATTCAGCAGGGCGGTTGGACAAGATGATCTCCAGAGGTCCCTTCCAACCCCAAGTATTCTGTGATTCTGTGAAATATTTTTCTGTTGCCAATAAACTTTCTCTCCTGTCTGTTCACTCCCTTTTCCAAATTGCTTCCAAATACCCCGACTGTGCAGGCCTGCAGAATTCCTCTAGTCCCCTCCACTGTTTCCTATCTTTTCAATGTCTTTTTATCATGCAATGACTTTCCTTCTCCTGACATAGCTGCTTGATTCCCTTAAAAGTGTGTAGTGGGAAATCAAGGGACATGTTTGCTGAAAGCCTTTGGAAATCCAAGTAGGCTGTAGCAGCTGAATTGCTCTTATCTTTATGTCGTTGATCTCATCAAGCAACTCCAATACGTAAAAATGGCAGAGGTCATGCTGACTTTTTCCAAGTAAATCTAATTTATTAAAGTGAAGTAAATCTAATTTATTAAAGTGTCAATGAATTTTGTTCTTCATTACATTTTCTACTAATTTACCTACTGCAGATTTCAGACTTTCAGGTCTGCTGTTTCTCATGTCTCCCCTGGAACTTTTCCACAAAAGTTGGCCTGGCATTCGATATTTGATAACCACTCTTCCGATATCAAGGGAGTTTTAAGCACAGAGT
Organism: Strigops habroptila; assembly: GCF_004027225.2. Taxonomy (NCBI): domain Eukaryota; kingdom Metazoa; phylum Chordata; class Aves; order Psittaciformes; family Psittacidae; genus Strigops; species Strigops habroptila. The sequence goes on from NC_044277.2 coordinate 131,202,330, forward strand.
TATAATCTGCTATTAGTCATTTAGTGATTTCATCCTTGAGGTCCTCTGAAACTCCTGGGTGATATCATCTGGTTTTTGACAACCAGTTGCTGATCGTTTTGTTGCAGTGTTCCCAGTGTTGCAGTGTTCCCGGGCACAGCTATTTCAGACAGACTTGCTGATGAGGGTCACCCCCTCCCAAAAAGGTTTCTGATATGGGAATCTACTCTTCTACAGTGAAGAAAGTGATGCAAAGTATTCATTTAGTTTCTCTAATAGCTTTATTTCCCTGAGTGCTTCCTTTGAACTCTGGCAATCAATGGATGCCACATATTTTCTGGCAGGCTTCCTGCTCCTGATGTGTGGGAAAAAAAAGATTTATTGCTAGTTTTGATTCCTTTTGCTAGAAACTTATCAAACTCCTTTTTGGCTGCCTAATTGTTTTTCTACATGTAATCTTCCAGAGTGTCTGTTACTTTCTAACTTGTTCATTTGGATCCAACTTTAGCTGTTTGAAGGATTTGCAGTTATTCTTCTAATATCCTCTCTTATCTTGCTGTCTTGCAAAGCCACTATGTACTCCCATTTTCAAGCCTACTTGATGAATAATGTGCACTGGCCTTGTGCTTTCAGTGCAGTGTCCTTTAGCAGACTCCTTGCCTGCAGGAAAGAATTAATTTTCTTTGTTGTCACATTTTGCTTCTTTTAAACAAAATTCTTCATTTATATAAGTTTCTCCTCCAAGCCGGTTCTAGAATTGCCTGTTTTCTGATCAATACCCCTAACCAGTTCCTCCGTGCAATAGTTATCGACTGTTCCACATTACATCCTTGTGCATTATCTATCTGCCCAGTTTGCATGGAAATAGCTGAATTCTGATGTTTGATATTGCCTTTCCTGCTGCTCTGGTATCTCAGAATTCCCCCATATACTGCAGCTGGTGTTGACATCCTGTTCTTCCTGTGATACAGTGATAATGCTATGTTCTTTGTATTTAGGTCAGGAATTTCAATACACACAGGTTTTATGTTTCATACTGATGTGGTCAATTCATTAGTTTTATTGATTCTAGCATGACCTACTCTAAACTTGCTGAATATCTCGTTGTTACTGTGTCACACTTACTGTTGTTTTTCCAGTGTATTTCTGATACTTGTTACATTGATGCCTTCACTTAGACTACACATGCCTGTTCCTTTATCTTATTTCTTAGCCAAGCATTAAATGTTCTGCCTTTCTGTCTCTTTCCCTTGTAGTGTGTGGGTACTAAGAGCATTTCAGAGACAGCTACTATAGACATCCTGGTTGTCAGCACCACAGAGCTTCAGCTTCACCTCTAGCACCTTACATCACCTCTCTCCCACTCTCCCCTCTCCTTGCCTTTCCTTTCCTACAGTATTGCTATTCACATGGACCACAGCCATCTGGTCCTCCCCAGCACTTCCTAGGAGCTGATTAGGGCTCCTCATGAAGTCCTCCCCCTTTCTACCGGATGCTGTCTACACACAGAGGCTGCGGCTCCGTAAACAGGCTTTCTTGTGTGAATGATCCCACTGACCTTAATTTCCTTCCCTGGCTTTGTCCAAGCATCGTGTGTACCTCCCATGGCCACAGTTGCTGCAGGAGGGCACCTGCTCCCTTCAGCATCGTAAAAACTGCAGAAATATGAGTGGAACCAAGTGAATCCCAAGTCGAACACTTGGATGTGCCTGGGGCACTTTCAAGAGCCTGCAGGTTCTTCAGTGTGACTCTCTGTCCACGGAGTACCACTCTGTAATGACACGGCTGGGTAGCTCTGGCCCCTGAGGGGCTATTCAGGTATATAAAATGAAGTGGGTGCACAGGAATTTACAGGGTTCTGGTCTGGACTTGTAAATTGAAGGCAGGGCCTTGCCTCTTCTGTTAATTAAGCAGAACTCCATCAGCTTAGGTAAACATGTGGGATCTTAAAATGCGTAGTTACAGAGCTGAATATTGGGATGCTAGCAAATGCCATGTAAATCTTTTAAAACATTTCTCTGACTCAGTATTCTTCCCTCATTCATTTTTCCCTGGCAGAGGGATGGGATGTCTAGTCAGGCTGATCACTACAGAAACATTGCTAAGGACTGTTGAAAGCTTTGTGTAAATTTTCATATGCAAACTCTGTGTAGAGTGAGGGGTGGGGGGAAACACAAGGAAGTAGTAGGCAGTTTTGTAAGTATTGTATGCTACAAGGAAGTAGTAGGCAGTTTTGTAAGTATTGTATGCTTGATCTTACGTGAAGCTGCTCATTCTGGTAACATCTGAAATCAGTTTTAAACATGAGCTACCATGCGAGTTGTTGATCCTGAAAGCTGTTGTAATTTGTGTTCATTTAATCAGCTCAGTGTTGATGTTGTTGTCCTGTTTTACGTTGCTGACCAAGCTGTGTAATCTCCTCCACAGTCATGCCATAGTACTCCTAAGTCCTGTGATGAGATTCTGCAGAAAGCATTAACCTTCTTTGTCTGACCCTGACCCTTTTATTTGTGCTCCCCCCGGGCTTTTGTTCATCCCCTCTGCCAGTTCAATTAAGAAAGGAGAAAAAAGCACATTTTCATTGGCTAGTCCACCAGTGTATATGTGTCTGATGTGAGACATCTTATAAAGAAATGCTTATATATGCAGTGAGAGCTCGAGTTCTATGGGGTACATTTTAAAGACAGTGTTCAGAGGTTCAGCAGCCTGATTCCCACTGACATTAATGGCAGGCATGAGGCTAAATCATAGTGCATTGCTTTCAAAACTGACCCCAGAAGACATTTCCTGATGGGAAGGGGCACAGCCTAAGAAATAAAAGTTTACAAAACCAGAAAGCTGAAATAATTGGATAAAAACTAGGAGGCATAGGTGCAAAACTGAACAAGTTATGGTTCTGATAAGCTTGCGTGCAAGCAATAAATCCCTAGGACAAGCGGAGAAAGGAGAGAGTTTAATCGCAGTGGCAGCGTTTATGTATTTGCACTCAGTGGAAAACTTTATAGGCTTGACCCCATTTATTTACCAGATCTCGAGATGTTGATGTCCTATGACAGCGAACACTGATTGACAGGCTGCAAAGCCGAGCTGCAGGGCACACAACTTCCCAGCAGGTGGCTTGGGCAGAGCAAATCAGGCTTGTGCTTTTGGGAAAACCGGCTTAAAATAGCTACAAAAAAGCTATCAGAGAGTTCATTCATGGCTTATTGATGGAACAAATCTCAGTTGCATTTCAGGGACTGAGGCATAAGGCAAAAGATCCTTCCCAGCCCTAAACACTGCATCAATATTGCATCAGCATTCGGTCTAAAGTTTTACCCTTTTTTCTGTCTTTCATGATTTCGAGTCAGCATTGTGATGCCTGTTTATGTAGCCAAGTATCTAGCCTGCAAAATTTGGAAGGCGAATTTGGCCTCTGCTTGGGTATTGGTTAGAGGCAATGGATCCTACAGAGGCAGGAGGCTGAGAAGGATGGATTTTGTGGCATGCAGCTTGGCGAAACGAAAGGCATTAGCATGCACCCGCTGTGGGAGATCGCATGAGCTGACACCGGGACAGTAGCTAAATTAGGGGGTTCTTTGAGGCTGACAGTAACATTTTCAAATGCTGTTGTGAATTAGCAGCTCAAGTTTCTCAAGTTCCTTAGGTTCTGCTCTCGAGTCACATTGAAGGTTTATTAATATAGTATGCCTCGAGTTCAGGGAGGCAGAGCCTGATAGAAGAGTGAGACAGTAAAGGCAGGCTGTAGACTGGGGTTTTAAAAAGAAACCAAAAAACCCTTCCTTCCCTCTGTTCATCCCACATACTTTTCTGAAATATTAGGTTGTTTTGATAATTTGTAATTTACAGCAAGCCACAAGGAGGGATTGCCAGCATAAAGCAAGCAAAATCCTAGCATTCAAAATATGAGCAAGTCACCATAAAAGTGATAAAGAGCCAAGGAGAGAAAATCATTTTTTGGAAAAGGGACAAGAGAATAATGAAGACCAGACCTAGGCTGCTATGTGACACTGCCTTACAAAGAAAAAGCATCATCAGCTGTATAAAATAGGAAGCCAACAAGAAGTATGCAGAGAAGGATGTACAGAAGATTACTTGGAACGGTAGAATTTCTGTCTTCCAGCCAGAATAACGAATGCGACTGTTCAGCAGTCCTGGGTGAGAGCAACGCCTTGCATCAGCTCTGCACCGACAGGAAGGCTGCATGCTGCAAAGTGAGGGAAATGCCTGCTAGACCATAAAACAAACAGTTGTTGCAGCCTTGGAAGGTATGAGCAGGAAAGTGAAGTTGTTTATGTGCTTCCTCTTCAGCAAGAGCCTGTGCTGCTCTTTCCTTCCCTAGTTATGTGCTTAGGTGGGAACAAGCGCAGGATTTATCTGTGGTTTCACTTGATACAATAACTGAGCTTCAAGGACAGTGTTGCTCACGCTTAAAGAAGAATGCCTCTCATCAACAGTGGGAATGTTTAGTAGAATATAAAAACATCATTTTAAGGTGCAACCATACAGACATGATCATTATAATAATGGGTAATGACTGTGGATCCTGCTCTATGTTTAGCAGTCAGAACTGGGGCATTAATGCTTTAAAGATAGGATCTGACTTCTCTTCCCACAGTGGCTTCTCATTCCTCTCAACTAAGCAAACACCACATCCATATTCATATACTATTTTTTTCTCCAAAACATTGCCTTTGGTCTTGGTTGTTTCCGTGTGAAAACTGCTTGCAGTCTCTGAACAGCCCCACAAAATTTCCTACCCTAATTGCAAGTGTGCTCTGGAAAGAAGCTCTGCCACAGCCAATATAAACAGAGTCAAGGCAGAGCTGAGAAGCAAAAGTGACATACCTAAGCAAAAGGGAAACGTTTCTAGTCATAAACTGTTTTTGGAGGCTCTGCTGAATCCAAGAGCAGTGTCTGATTTGACCTCTTATGTTAATAACCTTAGCATTGCCAGCCTTTTTCTGATACTAGTCTCTGGTACATCTGCTGTAAGTGGTTATCTATTTAAATGAGCATTTTTCACTTGGAGTGGATTGGGTTTAGATCTTCTTAAAAAAAAAAAAAAAAAGGCAGCTCTTTCAAAACACAAGAAAAACTCAGGAAAAAACCCTCTGTGTGGCAGAAGTCCCAAAATTCATCTCTGAAAACACACAGAGCTGCACTCTTATGAAAGTGCCAGTTCTGTGAAATCCTTGGCAGTCCCTGCAGGGCACTGAGTGCCCTCAGTTCTCAGGATAGTGCTTGCAATTTAAAGCTGCTCAGGAGGCTGCAGGATCAAGCTACTAGCTGCTAAAAAATATGCCCCACTTCTTGCCCATGCACATACCCAGCATGCCGATGCAGCAGTCATTAAAGAATTATAGGCTTCACAGAGGGCATGATCTTACATCCTTGGGATTAAATCTGGTGCTTAGCCTTATTTTCCAAACAGAAAGATAAATTACCTCCATATTAAAACAGATTAGTGGAGAAAATATGAAGTTGCTAAAAGAAGTGACAACATAAAGCAAAAATAAAGCAATATAGAGCTTACTGGTGATTTTTCTGCTTCTAGCTTCTACAGTGACACCAACTGAGAAATTGCATCTGGTGATGACATCTGTGTATGTTCAGTGGTTATTTATTCCACTGAGGAAAAATTAGCTATATAGTCATTCTGAAAACACTTTCTCATAGAGCATAAAGATGCTACTTTGCTTTCTAGGGATGGGGAACTCAATTTTGCAGGGGTTGAGCAACCTCCTTCCTCGATGAGCTTTCCTGATGCCAGCTGAGGACGCATCACAGAAATACATTTCACTTCCAAGGAGTGGAATCCTGACTCTTGAAGTTAATGGGAGTTTTGCCATCAGTCTGGCTAGTATTTCATCCTAGGTCTGTACCACAGATCTGTCTGCTGTCTGCATGTGTATTCTTTGACACTCTGCTGGCCTTGACCACTGTTATGGTGTATATAAAACCACAGGTCATCTTTTGAAGCTTGCTATATTTTATAATTATAACAAGGAACCCTTTTTTTTTTTCTAGGGGCTCCTAGAAAAAAGCCTAAGCCCATCTTCCATTCACAACCCTCTTTGAATTGTGGAAAAATGAGGAGGAGAATGTTTGCTGTGATTTAGGCATCTGCCAGCCTGCTCTGATGCGCCTCGCAGAAGGATTGGCCCAGTAGTAGATGGGAACATATTAATCTGAATATGTATAAACATAAACAATGCTCAGAAGCTACTGCCCAGTTTAATATCCTGCCCTCCCCCCTCCACATATTGAATTACTGCATTTATAATGGCATCTCTGTTTATTTAATAAATCTAAATTTCAATTAGAGACCACTAACAATTAGTCATACAGACTAGATATGACAGATGGGCCTCATCCATGGTTGATTACACTAAAAAATGTTATGTGAGTCTATTTTTAAAATACTACCATTCTAATACCCTTGCTGCATGCAAATAGCTGAGAATTCCATAATGTATTAGTGAGAAATGTGGCTTCCTGATAATATTGCAATTTGCACAGAATGTAGGGTTTATATTGTAAAAGAGTTCATTATAATTTCCTATTATCTGGGGTTCATTACTAAAAATTACAGCAGTGTTTGTGTAAAGAAATGTAGCACAGTGTGATAATTTGGTTAGTCTTATTTTTCTACATGCACTTGATTTAAAAGAGAAAAATTATCCAAAATAGATGAATATTTGCACAGATCATGGCAAGGGTGTGCCTGAATCATGTAAGGGGTTTTATATTTGCCCTTGACTCCCTTGGATGTCTGATATTCTAAAATTCAGCCATGAATGGACAGCTATTTAAAAGTATCTCTGGTGATGAAAACAAAGGCTCCCGCCTCCCTCCCAGCATGAAATAAGTGTTGCTCCTTTGATATGCTTATGTAAACTCATGTAAACTGAATAAATAGAGGATCTTATGTTCCATCAAAAGGACTTTAACTAAGATTTAAATATTAAATATATAAATATTTCAATATTTATATATATTTCATTGCTTCTGAAACTCCCATCTAGTCCAACATAGTGGGAGAAAATGATCACAGAAATGTTACATAGAGTAGTACGTTTGAATGGCATTAGACTTCTGATTTCTGTTCTCTTGTCCTTTCAACCCTATTCGCAAATGCTTCTCTTTGTAGCTGGCTAGCAAAACGGAATTATAATGCCATGCTACATGGAATGATTCTGACAGAAAGCAATCTTTCTCTAAAAAAAGCACCACTTCTTAAAAGAGATTTATCTGCTTCTCTTGAAACAATTTTGGGAGAAAAAATCCTGTATTAAAGAAGACAAAAAGGTTAGGAGAAAATCTTTTTGAGGGACACCATTGAGAAAACCAGGAAAGGGTATATCAGGTAACACAGAACTACCCCCAGAGAACCACTGACCTTGAAAGATTTAAGAGGAAAGGGCAATTTTAATCTAAGATGTAAAAATAACCTAATTCAATTGCACTTTGTGTTCCATATTTATAGCACAAACCTTTGTCCTTTTCACTTATTTGTATCAGTGGCACTAAACCTTTACTATCTGGAGAGCCAGTTTGTCATCTGGTAGAGTCTGCAATGGCTCTGAAAGGTGAAATATATATGGAATACAAATATCAGACCAGAACGTTAGTCTCATAATATATATAGCACTTCTGCAACTCCAGCATAACAGAAAGGGCCATAAAGCTACTTAACTGGTCTCCTGAGGAGCCTTTCCATTTCAGCAGGACTCCGGGTGACAGCTCTTGCCATGAAGCAGCCAGGCGAGGAGGAGGCGACACAACATAAATGCTACTACAGGGCAGTGACCCCTTGCTGTTGCAACAGCCCCTTAGGTTTGACCATAACTGAGGTCATTCTTGAGGCCGGTATCTTTATGATATCCCTTGAGGACACCGAAATAAAGGAATAAAGAGACGGTGGAAAGTCCCTCTCTCTTTTCTCTCTCTTGCATCTGGTACTGTGCCGAGTGCAGCTTGGCTACAGCCATGGTAACAGGCCAGTGTGTGTAACCCTATTCAGAAAAAATCATGGCTGGTAATTTTGTTAAATCACTTTATCCCTGCGTAAAGCAAACATCAGAGCAGATTTTTGTATTCTTATTTTTACAGTTTGCTTATTTGGCTGACAAAATAAATAAAGTTTATATGCCTCTCTGTCCATCTGAGTCAAGGTGGGTTTTCATGTTTAAGTTGGCTGTGATCCCTGGAGTAAATGCCGTGTTGCCATTAATCACTATGTGATGATGTGCACTAAAAACACTGTTGGTGTATATGGCAAGAGAAGAGCTGAATACTGCTCTGGAATCACATGCTGAATTCACTCATTTGTATGACTTGCAAAAACCTCTTTTTCAGGAAGGAAAAAAAAATGCTGCATATGAAGGGAGCTCCAGGGGTGCTTCCAGGGCAATGTCTAACCCATGCTCAGCATCTCTTGGAAGTTCTTCATTCTGCATCATTGGAAGAATTTGTGCTGTTATGTTACTGATAGCAAATTTTAACAAATTTGGACTGGAGCTCCATGGGCAAAGGTTAACCCCTTGCAACTGCTGAGGCAGCTCTGGTCTCATCTGGGCTTGACAACGCTCCGGTTAACTGGAGGTCCAGCACTGTACCGAGTTCCTGGAAAATAGCTCTTGGCTTGTTCACAGGGCAGAAAACATCCATCTCTCTGCAAAGGGGAGAAAACATTCAGCTAAGGGTTCTGCTGCCTGAAGTTCCTCAACATCTCTCAGCCCGCCCGGGTTCTGGGAAGGGCTCCTATTTCCACTCTGAAATGCTGTATTCCCCATCGACCTCAAGAAATGCCTGGCTGCCTGCACTCTGCTTGATGACAGACACTGTAGGGCCAGCTGCTCTTGCCTGGGAGGAGGCCGTCATGCCTGGGAAGGCTGTGAGGTTGGGTTTCCTCCTGTGATGTGGGCCCTGCCTCTGTGGGAGGGACATAGGTTAGGTGATGCTGCAGAGGTGATCTGAGGAAATCCCAGGCACTCCACACCACAAGTGTCTCTCTCACATCTTGATGCGGAGTTCAGAGCAATTTCACATTACTCTAGATGTTCATGTTACCTTTTTCCACTGGACACATACGTGCATGTTAAATTCGCAAATCTACAAACTAATGACTTGCGCCTAAAAAATTCGATGTTAAAATGATTGAGGAGGAAATCATTGTTATGCTTTTGAGGGTGCTAAATTGGTTATAACAGATAAAACACTTTCATCAGCTTGCAATTCTGAAAGAGAGAAAGCAATGCTATATACATTTTTGAAGTCTGAAAAGGTGATGAAATTCGAAGTTTATTTTCCAGTTCCTATACAAATACACCAGCATGAAAGACAATACAGAAGTCTTGCTGCTTTTTGCTGCAGACCCTTGTTATTCCTGAGGGCAAGATATGGGAGATATACGATATTTACACAAGTTTAAACTATGGCCTCTCCCTCAGGCTGTATCCTATGGGGCTGCAAGATGGATCTTCTAAGGGACTCCCCTTTCATGCTTCTCCTCCATCTTTCTAGTCCTCCTCGCTGCACGACCCTGTGGGGAGCAGACAATCCAGCTCAGATATTTTGTTTTCTCCATGGCAGCTGTGCAGAAGCAAAGAGGAGGCCCTGGGAGAGTTAATTCTATGTCAAGCAGCATTAGCCATAGCTCTGATTTCCAGTCAGAAATCCCTGGGGTCGGCTGAGGACAGCGCTACAGACAGGAGTTGGTCTCCTGATCTGTCTCTCCTGCCTCACCGATTACTCCAGGCCCACTGGAATATCTCCGGGCATCTTATTTTTGTTGGAGCTCACGGAGGGACAGTGCTATGGAGGAATTATGGTCCCTGCCGCTGCCCCAGATTGTGTCAGGCTTTCATCCCTTCCCACTCAAAGTTAGAGGGAACAGTTTGTAGTACAATACTTCAAAAGAAATCCAAGCATTTTTTTTCCTCTACATATTTTTCCTAATTCCCATGGTTTATCCCCACATGGCAACTAAGTACCACAAAGCTGCCCACTCTCTCCCCAGCGGGATGAGGAATAAAATTGGAAAAGTAAAAGTGAGAAAACTTGTGGACTGAGATAAAGACAGTTTAATGGTACAGAAAAAGAAGATAATTATAATAATAGTAGCAACAACAATAGAATTAGAATACAAAACAAGTGATGCACAATGCTCAGCAATGCCCTGCCAGTTCCCAAGCAGCAACCTTCAGCCAGCTTTCCTCCCTAGTTTATATACTGAGCCCGACATCGTATGGTATGGAATATCCCTTGGGTCATTTAAGGTCATCTGTCCTGGCTGTGTCCCCACCCAGCTTCTTGTGCCTCTCCAGCATACTCACCAGTGGGGCATGAGTCCTTCACTTAGTATAAACACTACTTAGCAACAACTAAAACATCGGTGTGTTATCAACGTTATTCTCATACTAAATCCAAAACATCACTGTCCAACTATGAAGAAGAAAATTAACTCTATCCCAGCTGCAACCAGGACACTAATATTTCTTTCAGGTTTTTTTCCCATTATGAATATATTGACATGTGAGCCAGTTGGAGTAGAAACATTCTCTGTATGAAGCTTTATATCTGATAGTGTACAAGCAGTGATGTCCCTCCTTCTCCATGAAGATGCATGGCTGAGTTAAAGCTTTTCCTATGAAGGAAGCAGCTTGGATTTCCTACAACTCTCTCTTCTGTTAACACAGGCACATCTAAAGAACCATTCCAGCTGAAAAAGAACCCAAACGTTTGCTGCAGAAGCAGCCAGGAATATAGACTTTTCTCTTCAGCCTGCCCTGGGGAAGCTGCAAGGCTTTCCAAGCCCCTCCTCTGACCCAGCCTCCAAGAGTTTTGTCACTTCAAGAGCCTATAGCTCTTGGAGCTCTTCCTAGCTGATGACAAAAGACATTTCATGGTCACCTGATAACCTTGTTTATATATGTACATTACTTTTAGAAATGGTTGACAGTTCAAGTTCAGTCCAGTGTTTTTAACAGCAGCCTCTTATAATTACTCCAACCACACTGTTAAATCTCAGGGCTTTCTTAAATCCTGGGAATTGACAGCAGTCTAAATACATGACTATTAATCTCAGGTCACTAGGGCTTAAGTTTTTGCCAGACGCAGGTCTTGCATTAATACCTCACCAATTTTACTGGTAATTAGGAGCAAACATAATCCCATCCTGTTTAATTGTAGTTATCTTCTGGTTGGATATGAAACTTCCACAGTATCAAAAATAAAATTTCTAACACTGATTTTACTAATGTGAAGTGGGGTGCACCCATCTCTTAAAAATACAGCGTCTTTTTTTGTGATAGGAATTTTTCTACAGGAATTAACCATTCTTCTGAGGAAAAATGGCCACATTTGCTGCTGTATTAACTCTGGTGAAGTCACATCAGCAGGGAACTGCTAACATTTTTCCTCTGCAGGTCTTTATCTCCCCATCCCACAGAAATGCAATTTCAATCACTTTTTCCTTCTGTTGTGCCAGGAAAGGACAATGGTTTCAAACCCGTGGTGACCATGAGGTAAAATTAATGAGATCTTTAAAACAGGATTTAAATGCTATCTAGTTCTCATCCTGCCTGTTTACCCAGAAACATTTTCTATCTCTCAGGACAGGAATACAAAAGGATTGAAGTAATCATTACAGTTCTGATTTAAAAATCAAGTGAATTTGGAAATTGCTATTTTTCATTCCTTCTCAGGTATCTTGTGATGTAGGCCTGGAAGTTTTTAGTGTGATGTTTCAGAGAGACCTAAAATAAAGTCCTTTTCTAAGTAATCTCAGCAATGCCCAATTCTATGGAAAAGATTGGTGATCTGCATTGGTGACACAAACAGAGCTTTGTAGTGTTCATTTCTTGTTATCTGCTGAAAACAGACAATTAAGACAATACCCAGGCATTTCTTTCAGGAGCAGAAAATTGTAATCTTCCCAGGAATTGCTCAGTTTACCTTTCATCAAATCAGGAGAATTTTCACTTTCATTCTCTATTTTAAAATGCACCCAGGATTCATCCTGCAAATGTCAGGTGCCTGATAATAAAAGCACATATTTACTCTGAAGCCAGAAACAGCTGGTATTTTACATGAGACTTGGAATCGCGAGAAAACTGTGATTCCTCTTTGACTGAGCTGTAAGTCAACTGGTTAGTAGTGTTTATGTTTATAAATAGTTTGATATTTCCAGTCATTTATTTTGATTCTGTCTGTGTACATGAGAAGTAGCACTGGCAATGTTCAGAGATATCATGCCATGTTTTTCAGATTTCTTTCTTCTGGGTGATGAGAAGCTGGGCTGAATGTGCCTTTTTGAACAGCACTTTTAGTTGTGTACCTTATTCCACTGACATCATGCCCCTGCTAGTGATTGGGGCACTAGCTAATGTACTCATTTAATTTGGCAAATGTAAAAAATCCTGAACAAACAGTTAAAGCAAACGTTGTCAAAAGCAGCCTCTGACCTTGGGGTATGGTGCAGATGAGTGCCAATTTGGAAATGTGAGTGTCTGTCTGGAGAAACTGCTCTTTAGCCACTGGAGCACAGGCAGCTGTGATAGATATCCCCACCAACTTCCAGCCATTTCCATTGGTGAAGCTTGAACTGAACAATCCCTCTGTGTACTGTGATTCTTGAAAAGTAAATAATGACAAGAGCTGAATCAGGACCACAGCCACATCCAACGTGTTTAGCTGTGGATGCAGGTTCCAGAGTCCCAGTCTCAAACTGAAAATATACACATGCATACACACACACAAGCTAACACACACGAGCTAACACACACATACTTTCTTATTAAGCACAATTAGGACAAAATATTCTATATGATTGATCATTTATTCAACTGTATATGAGCTGCCATTCAGCAACTAGCTGGCTCATTGCCTTTGTTTCAAAGTCCTTGCTTGCACTCTGCTGCTGCTGTTAGAGTATGTCAATAAACTCAATTAATACTTCGGATATGACATACTTAAACTTTCATTTCCTCATTAAAATACTTTCCTCAATAGGAATCTAAAGTTAAAGGAAAGTTCAAATAGATTTATAGAGTTCTTAAGGTTTTGTTTTTTTTTTTAACAACTCAAACTCATAACTTGTGTATGAATCTCCATTTGTCTTTAGGTAATTGCAATTTCTAGAGTAAAAAATAATAAATAGAGCACAAATCCACTGCCACTAGAATGAATTTCATTAGAATGCTTAATGTTTACTGGAAATTTATTTTTCTTTAACATCAAATGATGAAAATCCTCTTGCTTGCTAGAGTTAGGTCCATGCTCTTTGAGATGCTGATCACCTTTTTTGAAGTGCTGAGGGCTCTGAGATTCAGAAATTGTTCAGCAGTAGAAGCACAACGCCCACAATACAGTTAGTGTCTTACTTAAAAAATATATGCTTTTAAATTAAATGAAGAGCCACCCTCAACTTTCTATTTAAAATTTAACTTTGAGCTTTTAATGGGTTTGCATATTGCTGTGAATGTAGCCAAATGTATCTATTAATGAATTTAATTCTACTTATGAATCTTGTAGATATAAAGTGTAAATTAAATTATTTATCTTTGTAGACTTTGCATGCTTTCCAGTATAGGATTATTTCTTTCAACTCCCTGAACTATCATCTCAGGGAATTAGACCAATTCTACCAGCTACACAGCATGCAACCCCAGCCCGATTCTACTGAGAAGCAGTCCAGATCAGAGAATGATATCTAGCGGCAAGCGTGGTTCCTTTCTCCAGCAAGCAGTGAACTGGCATGTTTCTAGGCATGCACTGAAAAAAGCATCTTTTAAACACTGTGATCTGGTGGTGAGAGTGCTAAGGAGTGTGATTTTATGTAAATATTTCTGTAATTAGGAAAAATGAAATTTTGATGGAGAGCTCCTGGGTACTTTTTGCTGCGCAAACTCAAATTGTTGTGTAAGAGTCCAGATCTGTGAGCTGGTTTGTTTTGCTCAAATCCTGCACAGTGATTTCAAGGGCCTTCATACGGATCATCAAATCTCTTCACAAAGGCTCATCTGCTCAAGAATCAAATGGCAGATATTTGTGTGTTAAACTTAGCGTTTGCACTGGGGTTATCTGGTGAAAGCTTGTGGTGTCCACAGATGGCAAATACATGTAAATATCCATGCTCGGTATATATGAGAAATGGGGGAATGCTGCAGTAGTCAAATCAAAAGTAGATAAACACCAGCTATATCACTGGTGAATCATGACTCCACTAAAGTCAGTAGCAAAACTCCCATCGATCTCAGCAGAGATAGTGTTTTACTGACCCTGCTGTAATAGCAAATTCATGTAGCATGGGGATCAAGTGTTTGAAAAAAACCAGGCATTGGGGCCACCTCCTGAAACAGGCTGATTAAAATCAGGCAGATCGGAATATTCTGTGCCTCTTAAATCACTCTGATTTTAATCAACTGCTTTCAGGAGTTGCTCTGAGGATTTTTTTGCACGTGCCTAAGTGCTTTGCGGACTTAGGCCTCCTGTACCAAGCGCTGTGAAACACACTGAGTTTTACAAAGAGGTGGAAGAAACAAACACTTAATACTCCTCCTCCGTTGACTTTGGGAGAAGGAGAAATCACAATTTATCAAAAAAAGCCAAAGCACACTTAATATCCCCTTAGCAGTTCAGCTGAAAAATGTGACCCTGGCAGCACTGGATGTTTTTCAGCTTTATTTTACTGCTTATTTCAATGTAAGAATTAAAGCTAATGGAAGTCAATAAACTCAAGCAGCATAAACATGTAATTTAAATAGAACAGTCCATACTAATAAGACTCTTTTGTTTGAACTAACAAAAGAGGCATGCAAGGCAGCACATTTTTAGAAGTTAAGCCAGCCGCATCCCCCTTACTATAGAGGGGGCATGAATCAAAGGGCAGTGGTACAGCACAAATAAACAAACAAATAACTAAATACTTGGAAAAGAAAATACCGAGCATTCAAAATAAAAAGAGTGCAGGTGTTCTCTGCAGGAGTGTTTTCACTCTTATCCTTGCTACATAACCAACCTAAAACTCTTCAGCTAGCAAACAGTCAGAGCTTTAGAGGGACTTGGATGGCTTAGAGGATACAGATTGCTTTTGGGATACAGAAGCTTTCATCTCTACGTCATTGCTTCTGGCTCTCATCCAAAGTGGGTAGGGATCAAAAGCTGCTGTATGATGAGCCCTTTAATACTCCATATGAAACAGATGGAGGGTCCTGTGCACCCACACCCCTCAGCCCAGACCCCCATCAGCCTTCGCTTTGACACAGGGTCCCCAGAGAGGGCCTGGGGTGCCTGTCCCCTCCACCTCCCCACTAAGGATTTGTGCATCCCCTCAGAAGAGAGCTGCACCCACAGGGTTTGTGGCAACAGGGGTACCAGAAGAAGGTGTGTACTATCTCACTGCACTGCTCCCTGCCCCGGAGTCTGGTAAGGGCATGAGGAAAGAGATCCAGAAACACACATCTGGATGGATGGGGCTTCAGGCAGCAACGTGTGGATGGCTGTCCTTCCTCTCACAAGTGCAAGCAATGCCATCAGTTACACTTCTCATTAGGCAGAAATTGCTAACAGGGGAGGGAAGGAGAGGAAACACAAACCTTCCAGTTAATGCTCAGCACTAACTGTAATTATGGCTCAACTTCTGGCAGTCCTCAGTAGCAGGGTTCTTGGATGAGATGGTAAGTTTCAGAGGGTATGCAATGTGTTCTAAATCAGATATGATATTCTTAACCTTTTTTTTTTCTTGTGTCAGAAAAGCAATTTGAGAGAGCAGACCTACCTGCTAGGTTCTTTAAGCTATGTGGAAATCAAGCTCATCTTGGTAAGAGAATGCAAAAGTTTGAAGGACCAGGATGGGCTGGAGAAGGAAACTGAGTTCCTCCTAAGTGAAACTCTTAGTGTGGCCACCCAGAATATATACTGCTGGCAACTGTGAAATTGCTGCAATACCAACAGACATCAGAGACACAAACACATGGGTTTAAAAGGACTTACTATTTTAAATATGAGAAAGTCTTTGAGGAAAAATAGATGAATGTGGGTTGACTCTGCTTTATAGACCAGATTTTAAGAAAACTCCATTTTACAACAAACCCTCTGCATAAAAAAGAGGAGTTAGTTTCAGTCACATATCTGCAAAGCTGTAAATCATCATTGCTTACATGGGTTAAAAAAATGTTTCTCAGAATTATGATCTTAAGAAATGACAGAAACATTTGTTATTAATTACCTCACGAAAGAGCTGGAATTTAGGCTAATAAATACTATCTGCCAGGTATGACTGCATTTGTTACAGGCTGTCACCCACTAATGTGGATGAACAAAAGGTGGAAGAGGAAAATCACCTGAATTACTGCCACTAAACAGGGACAAGAATCCCATGCAAGCCAATGATTTTTAAGTCTCATACGGTGTTCATGAATGAATGACAATGAAACTGATGCATAGGAAGAAGTCAGTTCCTTCTTGACTAGAAAAGTATGTGAGGACACACTGCCTCTGAGGATTAAGTGACACAGGAAAACAGAGCAAGAGTTAACTGTAAGGGCTGGAAGAGAGGGACGCTTAGCTAGCAGGCAGTCATGTGCAAGATAGCAACTTCAAGGTGGCAGCTGCTTTTCCCTCCCAGTCGGAAAACATAGCGTTGTGGGATGGGTTTGCATCAAACATGAAACTAAAATAGGAGCATCCCAAGGGGGCCGGGCAACTGCACAAACCTGGCTCTTTCATTTCTATTCTTGCTCCTGGTGGATGTGACTCCAAGCCTCAGTGATGTGCTTATGGTGTGCACCTGGCTTGTGAGACCGTATCATCCACTACCATTTACCTGTCAAACGGCATTTTACTTCCCTTCCAGTGACGTTCTAGCTCTGCTGGAAAGGGAAGAGTGGTGGCAAGAACTTGGCTCTTTACTTTTACAAGCTGGTGTGTACACATAATCACTTGACTCAAGGAGCTGAGACTTTGGGAAAAGCACTAGATGTTTATATGCCCTGAAATAAAATTGTGAGATTTGGCATCACTGTTCTCGGAGTGCCAGGAGTTGGTGGGGAGGGCACACCTAGGTTTCTGCTGATGCAGATTAGTGTACTTAAAATAACAAGTCTGGTACAATCCCAAATTCAAGCTTCTTACCTGGAACAACCTCAAATTCCTTGTCACACCATGCTGAGGAAAGGGTGGCGTGGAGCCACTGTTCCAGCTCCCAGCAGAGTTCCCCTGGGAACTTTTGGCTGAGACAACATGCACAAGGGCAAGGTACAGGAGTGAAATTGGCCTTGTGAAACTTTATTTGCTCTAACGTCCTCCTTATGAGATGAAATGCGCACTGCTTTTCAGACACCAGTGGCTTTTGGTGCTCAAGTTAAAAATTCTCTTAAGAAGAGCATCTGGAAGTGGCTGATCATCAGGAAATGGCACAGTCATGGGTGGGAATTAGTTGTGGGCCTGCAGAGTGGCTTTGGGAAGTATCTGTGCTCAGAGTAAGGCTTTCGGCTGCAGGCTGTGGCCAGAGGGGCTCAGGACATGGTACGGCTTAGCATCAAAGAGCTCTGGTCTGAGTGAAGCTGGATAGCTCTTGAATTATAAATGCATTAAAAATACCAAGCGTTTTTCAGAGTCGTGTTTCAGAATTTTTTAATCTATCAACAGAGTAAAAGAGGTGAAGAAAGATTTTGCAAGGTGCAGGGTAAAACAGAGCAGAGTGTAATAAAATACTACTTGTAAACGAGCCCAGTTGGAATGAGAGGCTCTTTATGACAGCTTGCCAAGGCTGTGGTGTTTTGCAAAACTGTGTGATAAACTCCAAATAGCTTCTCTGCAAATCTCTGGAGGCAGAGCTGAGCTAAGGCTGGCTGCTGTTGCTGCCACGGCTTTCAATGAATGAGTTCAAAATGGACCCTCTAGTGACAGCTCTGTCAAAGAATAACAATTAGTTGCTCTCAAAGACAACAACTTCTACATATATATTTTTATAAATATAAATGAACCTTAATGTGCTGGCTTCAAACAAAATGAAAAGCTCAAAGTTTTTAAGATGCATGGTTGGACTATAATCAAAATAAAAGCAGGAGCAGATAGTACTGCATTTTTTCCTCTATTTAGTTTGCAAAGCACGATTCTCACTAGAATTGAGATGAGAATAGAATACAGAAATAGGTGTTATTGGTGGGGGGAATGACTGGTTAAAGGTAGCTCTGCCAGGGAAGGGAATTGCCAAGGAGCCGTCATCACCCAACGATTCAGGTGAACTGACTTCAAGATGGAGGGCCCGAATGATTTTGCAAACTCACAGCTTTGACAAGCAGTACAAAAATCATGTTCTGGGGGGAGACATTTCAGACTGCAAAAATCAATTGCCTAGAAATGGGCTTAATCACAGCCAACTTATTACCTCATGATATTACTGGTTTCTCTACAAATGCTTGATTTCATACAACCAATAAATTTTGCATTTGTTTTGTGGGGTTTAAGATTGCATTGTGTCTTCTCTCCTGAGCAGAATAAACCAGGAGTGTCTGCCTCAGAAAAGCACTAGAAGATTTTCAGCAATAACATGCAGTGCAGGTTAGGTAAATCTTCACACTTACAGCTATGTTGGCTTAAACAATGGTTGTGTTTTGAGTCAGAGTCAGTTTTAGCCGTGTGACTGTCAGGAGGACTCACCTGGCACTGAAGTACTGGGAGCTGTTTCCCAGCCACCGTGCAAGAGTTAACATTTTTGCAGGAAAGCAAGGTGTCCTCTTTGGATTCTGCTCAGGTGTAGCTGCTTGTGGAGTCTTAAGGAGCTACTGCTATTGCTAAAGGAAAATTAAAACAAATCTGGTGTGGCTAATAAAAGGCTATGAGTATTAATGGCTTTTTCTCCAATTGCCAGGAAGTTTCAGTCTCTGATGAGATGAAGACAGAGTATGTACGCGCTGGTGTTGTCATGCTATTTTTAAAGGTTGATACGCTAGAGATTGTAGTCATTTGCCCTGGTCTTTGGCAAACAAATCTTCAGGGAGTGTAAGAGTCACAATAGGAATGTGATCGTTATTTTCATGAGAGGAAAGAACAATTCTTAGGCATTAAGGCTATTAGTTTGGACAGTTATAAAAACAACACCGCTTTATGGACCCAAGTCTCAGAAGTGCTGAACATTCACAGCTCAGTAAAATCAATAGCCTCTACTCAGGGTTGCTTAAATCTAGAACATACCAACATTCAGTGCAATTTAATATCAGTTACCTATTAGCTTTTGTCAATTGTATATATTTCGACAAAACTGCCAAATTATTTTGTTACAAAGGGGAAATTCTTAACTGTGCCACATAGTGGAAAATAATCCACCCATGCAAGAAAAATTATATTAACAAATGGTGCTAAGAGCAAACATATTTACAAACCAAAGCTGAGCAACTAACACGTACGCCAGATGTTGCTGAGATATAGATAGTCTGAACTGCTCAGCTGAAGTAGATGAAGTTCTGCAGAGGGATTTTTTTTAGAGCATCTGTTTAATGATGGATATCCTTGTTCTTGAGCAAGTTGTCATGGAAGTCAGAATATGGTGGTTTTGAAGCTGTATTTAAAATTCAGTGGTAAGTAAAAGTTTAACAACTTCAGATAAATCTTCCCCTTTTTCTTCCAAATTTGTTGGTAAGAAAGGATCTTCAGCCATATTGTTGATAACTTCTTATGAATAGAAATTTTAGAAGGGATTTCACACTGTCAAATAACCACTTTCATCAAGAGGCAGGATTATCTGTGAAGTGATAGAGGAGGGCCCTCCTTCCCTGTTGTTCAGTCCAGAACTAAGCTAATTAGCTGTTTCCCCTGCCTAAACCTCATTTTCTTTTCAGCAAGTTCCATGTTTCACAGTGGTTGAGGTAGTCAGAAGGTGCACCCACACTGTCATGTTCATTTGGGGCTGTGGCTGCACTTCACTCTGCGCATTCCCTGCTTGTCTACAGTTGTCTGCAATTTCATCTCATCCTTTGCATCTAGTTTGGAGGAGGCATCCTGGTTTCCTGGCAGGAAAACCCAAGAGCAGAGGCAAGCCCAAGCTTTGCCTTCACAGTCCATACGGATCCATCCAACTCAAGCCACTTGGCTTTGGAGGCTCAGCTCTGAAGCAGCACAGCCATTTGCATGGGCATTTGCATCACCTGTATCAGATAACTTCTACCACGAATCTTCCTTGCTCAGCTTTCCTTCTCATGGGCTGTTTCTGAGACTATCTCAGTATTTCTTGTTGATGCTTGCTTCAATTCCTTGATAACCAAAATGAAAAATGCCAGCTTTTATAAAAAACCCAACAGTACAACCTTGAAAGCGAGTCCCTAGACAATTCCTGCGGCATGTAAGATGGTTTTCCTGAGACATGAAATGTTACTTCAGGCCGGCATAAATGCCTTCCATGTGCTCAGCAGCTGGGAGCTGCACTGATCTGTCCCTTGACATTGTACACCACGCCTCGGTGGATGTGCAAAACTCCAGTTTTTGTACTTAACTAGGAAACAGCTAAAATTCTAGATTTTATGATTGCGTTCCACATGAGCTGGCAATGAGTCAGCAGCAGTTTGTCTAGATCAGCAATACAGCCAGAGCCATTGTTTTTGTTCTCCGATGATAGTTTTTTACCTTACATCTAATGTTGTCTGGATGTATTTAAAGGTCCCATCGAAAAGGGTAGTGGTATTGCTCATAGAAAATACCTGATATTTTCCTTCTAAGGGAAAAGTTTCTTAGGATGAGGGAAGCCTGCTGTTTTCCTTCGGCAGATCAATGAAATTCAGTCAATTTGCAGAACGGTCCTGGCATGAATCAAGCCGCACACTAGAAGACAGGCATCTCGGCATTCCAGGGATGCCTCTTCCTTGCTGAGCAGAGATTGCCAGCAAAAAGCCATTGCCCTCTGATTGCCGGGAGGCAGAGCATGGAGACAGGGAAAGCGGAAAGTGCAGCAGGTGCTGTGGAGCTGATACCTGTTAACCACTGGAGTTAAAACACCCCCTGAGGGTGGTTATGAAAAACTGGATTAAAAAGGATCACTTTGTAATAACTGGGACAAGGCTCACGTTGGGGTACAGTGGGACACATTAACTAAGAACAGGGCTGTCAAAGAAGTCAGTTGGCAGCTTTCACTTCTGACCCTCCTGCACAAACCCAAAGGTGTTTTTGATGGCTTGCCAGCCAGGTAAAAGACACTATCACTACTAAAAATACACTATTATTTCTGCTGCAGCTTATCATATGATGTGTCTTCAGGGATTCAGCAGATGCCAGAACAGAAATGCACCAGGAAAGCAGAGGTTTATCTCTGAGGTGGATCTCGGTGTTGGTAATTTGCCATCTTTGAGCTGCAGAGGTGTTAGGACAGAGAACTGAATCAGTACTGATATGGTTAGTAAGCCTTGAAAAGCTGGGTCGTTTCTTACCCAGTTTCCAGCATCAGTGTCCCCGAGCCTTAGTGGGGAGAGCAGCTCAGTGGGGAGTCACTCAGCCATGCTCCTTGGAGCAGTAAGCGTTAGGGCTCAAATTCACCATACAAATTGGCTTCCCACAGTTGTGTCCACACTGCAGTGCCTCACATGCAGAGCTTGCTTCAGGCCCACATCAACCATGCCCACAGAGCAGCTCAAGCTCTGCAGCCCCTCTGCACTACCACAAAGGAATATGAGGGCATTTGTCACCTGGTTTATCTGCACCATACACTTCTTGTCAGCCTCCAATATGCTCAGGTGAGAAGTCCTCCACATTGCATTCACTCTGCAAGCACGTTACTGGTTGCCACTGCTGCTGACATGATAACACAGCCAGGACTCAGGAGTTTTCTCCCTGCCTGAGTGCCACCAGCAGCTGTTGGAGTCCTACAAGGAAAGGGGAGACTGTGATATGATGTGTGTCTCTATAGGTCAGTGTTAAAGAGCAGTACGTTGCAGTTGTCCTCCCTTTCATGCTTCTCTGTCCTGTACAATTTATACTGGGCTTTAAAATCCTCCATGTATCCTGTCCTAAACATTAAAATAACATTTCCTTGTCATGAAGAGCTGCTGCAGTCTGGCAGTGTACTTCTCCTTGTGCCCTACACCCAGCCAAGCTTTTCCTCCCACTCTGAGATACCCCTGGTATGCATGTGCAACCTCCCTGGTATAGAGCCTGCATCTAGATGTCCTTAGGATGCTCAGCAGAAGTCCAATGGAAGTAGATCATACTATAGCCCAGCTGGTGGCTGGGATAAATGATAAGAAAACCTTCAGGAAGCCAGAGAGCATTGAGCTTCAACAGGCTAAATATATTTGTTCCCTCAGGAACACTGTAAAATATGACTAGTCTTGGCTTGCAGTAGGAACACAAGTAATTAGGAAATCTAGAGCCCGTAGGTACATTACATGCCAGCACAGAAAGTGGCAGCAGCAAGACGTGACGAATGCAGGCTAACTAGCCTCTCTCAGGAGTCCAAAGAATACAGTGAATCACCATGTGTTTGGAACCGATATAGATCAGCCCCTTTTACCCAGGCATCCAGGAAACACATTTAATTTTTTGGCCTAATTTAGCACAACATATATTCTGTTTTAAAGCAGAACAACTTAATTAATAGAATGCAAGTCAGATCTCTTCCTTCTCCCCCGCAACACACCCATGCAGACAGCACTCCAAAATACTTTTCTTGAGGTTTTTTATCTTAAGCAGATGTCATTCTGGAATGAACATGTCAGGTGTCCTTGTCTGTCTGAGCAAAGCCAGAGATGGCTGGCTGTCACATTTATATCTCCAGGAGTTCAGTTTACAATTCAGTCACCCAAACAAGAACCCTCACTACATTATGGCAATATTGTTAGTAAGACTAGGAGGACCTATAGCCCTTCAAGCTGCAGCCTCCCCAGAATTGCATCCTATTTCCTCACACATGCTTCTCCACATACTGCCTGACTGAAGGAAAGCTGGGCAAAGGCAGATGGGGGGATGCTTTTGTGCCTCTGCACTTGAAGCTTTTACGCCTCTGGGAGGCAGCTGAAGCAGGAGAGCATCCAGCAGGTAAGTGCAGGAGAGAGACATGGCAATATGATTGTCAGACTGCGGCTATAGGTGCTCCTGGGAGGCTTCCCACCCAAGTGCTAATCTGCTATCTCCATTCCTCTGAGGTATGATTAGCTCAAAACGCACAGCTGTATTCTTATGACTGGTTTCTGCCTGAGGAAAGTAAGGTGTAACTCTCTGTATCGGAGATAAATCTGACTCATTACTTCTGTTTACTCTGGTGCCCCTGGTGCTTTTCAGTTGGTATAGCTCAGAATGCCACCTCCCCAGAGCACTGCCAGCAGAAGTGGAGATATGGACTGTGAGTCTGGCAAAGAGCACACTGTGTAACAGATGACTCTGGGTTCTTATACTTTGATGATCATAATAATACATTTTATTTATATAGCACCTATTTGCATGGCAATAAGAGCAGTACGTGTGCTTCAATGAAATGAGACATGACAGCAAACAGATTAAAAACTACAATTCGTCTTGAAATGAGGGAAAACAATCAAATGAATCACAGAGCCAAGCAATGGCAAATCATTATTCTTGAAACAGCATAATAGCAAAACAAATGAAAAATACACTCTGCAATGCTTTTTCCCTGTCTGATGGCAAATACTGAGTGACACTGCCAAGCTTATACAGAAACAGAGCCCAGTTCACCATTTAAGTTCCATGGAAACCCTCAAAAAAGAAGTTATTTATTCAGTTGTGCACTACCTATGTGCTAACCCTCAGCTACACATGGGTTTACACCCTTACAAAAAGTAGTATCTCTTAATCCTTGCATTACTCATCATGTCACAAGAATGAGAAAATGTGTTTTCTCAAAATTTAAGCCCCTTCAAATTTAATGGATTTAAAACTGGACAATAATGGAGCAGTAATGAATTCCATTTTCTTACATGGAATTCATCAGCTTCCTCCACCCTAATTAGTTTTTCTGAGGCTGTCAGTTGTAGGAAATATCAATACTCTAGTCATCTCTTCTGCCTTCTCCTCCCATCTCTTCACCCATATTCACGATTCCTACCCTCCCCATGCCAGAGTGTCAAGCCTTCTCCATGTTCAAGTTTCGCATAATGACTCATCTTCCTATAAGGCACCAAAAAAGTGATACCACAGTCTGTGATCTTAAGGTCCTTTCAAACCCTAACCATTGTATGATTCTGTATACAAATGAAAGACTCTTAACTTTAGGACATGAAAGAATCTGATTTTTTTCCAGTGGGAGGGTTATGCACCTGATGCCCCATCAGATGTTGGCTGGCTTGCAGGACCAGAGTGGTCTCTAGTTTAGTGAGAAAAACTCTTCATTCATTCGAATTTCTAGTAATTTGACTTTGCTGGTCTGTGAAGCTCCCTTCATGGGAAAGCTAGGCTTTCCCCTAGAACGTACATCTTTAGACTTGTGTATTGATTATGTTTTTCTACTAACAAAGCTCTTCCCCATTTATTATGCTATATAAACATTTCAAATAAACAGTGGGATTTAGGGAATAGATGTCCTCCTGTCAGGTGACAGGATCTGCCCCATATTAAAGAGTAGTAGCAAGAGTAGCACTTCTGTCAATTTAGAAAAGACACACTGTAATTCAGATTAACAAGGCTGCCCTTTTCTGGGCTTGTAAATGTACACATCTGGACATCGCGAAAATGTATTAACACATGGACATGTTTTCACCTTGTTAGCAGCTGGCCAGCTACTGTTTAATCATGCTGCATGGAAGCTGTTGGCAAAACTCCCTCTGACATCATATGTCAAAGTGTTTAGTTCTGATTTCTGATATTCTCCCATTCCTTAGAGAGAAAACAAGTATCAGCATGATTCAGGATATTTTAGGAAAACAACGTAAGTGCTGTAAGCCCCTGGGTGTCCTCTGTTCCCTGTCACTCCACTACTGTTAAATTAGATTCTGACACAGAATCAATTGAAAGATGTGGGAGCCAATAAATAATGTGGGTAATTAAATTGAGGCATTGAAATGCTTGTCTTTCCTGAATTTGGCCCAGAGAGTGAGAGGCTGTACTCTGTGGTAAATATGTGAGCTCCTAAACTCAGTGTGGAGGCAGGGGGCTTGCTCAGAAAAGATGTGCAGCAGTGAACAGAGAGCATGCAGGCACCTAGGACTGGCTGACAGGAAATGCTCTGGCCATGCACAAGTCTTTCACACTACATGCTTACATGTCATGCCCAAGTGCATCTAGCTGCTTTACAGGAACATGAGCAGCACTCACTATTTTCCATTAAAATGAGAGGCAGCAAGATGAAATCAGCTTGTTGGGAGGAAAGTCTCAGCTGAAAGAGCCCAGCTAGAAAAGCTCACTGAAAACTGCTGTTGATCTAATTTCTCCAACAGGTCGTGAGAAGACTTATATGGTCACTTTCGCCCAAGCTGAATTTAAGTTTGGCTTTAAGTTTGGCCAAGTTTGGCTGAGCTCAAGGGTGCAGTCCTAGAGCTGCCAGCTGGTACCTATTCCAGCAGGGGCACAGAATAAGAGCTGCTATACACGTCTGCAGATGTTTTTATGGGCCAGGGTCTTTGCAAACTGTGGAGTACCAGTAAAAGCCATTTGCAGTGCTGCAGCACAAACACAATTGCAGTGCTTCTCCCTGTCAAGCCCTGCAAGCACTGAGCTGCTCCCATCTCATCTAAGAACACTTTGATTTGGTGAGATTACATTTGTTCCAGTATTTTGCAAACACAGTAGAGCCATTTCCTGACAAGGTTCATCAGACCCCCCATTTTGGAAACACTGTCAAAGAATCCTGTAAGAAATATGATCTGACTACGGTGGATTCTTAGTGTAAGCATTTTGTTTTGTGATTTTTCAAGCATTTTCCAGCACAAAAGCAGTCACTATCTACCTGCAAGCCCCTGCTGAGCCACAAAAGACTGTGCTTTGAGATGCCCTTCAGTAATGAGCCTCCACGTGAAGCAAGGGTTAACTGTTTAAACGATCAACTTCAGCAAGACACAATTCAAGCTAACCTAATGATCATGCCAAGGTCAAAACCATCATACTAGTACGGCCGAAGTAGCAAAAGAAAAAGTGTGGCGTATATGGATATTTATAACTCTTCTTGTTGATTGACATTAATTAACTTGCCAACTGGACAAACTCACAGTGAACCAACATCCTGCGGAATCGCAATGTTCCATCCAAAGTGGGAATATACTTTGCTACTGAGCTATTAAACATATTTATTAGACACCACAATGTTGGAAAGTAGTTTGCAGTGTCAAGCAGTGCAGATAGGAGCTATACATCTTGGTGAGCAGAATTAGAGTTTTTTTACTCATTTGGCTATTTTTATGTAGGACACTTTTTGCCTTTATATTTGTCTTTCAGAAAGCAGTAAGATACAGTAAAAAACACATATTAGAAAAAATGTAAGGGACATCTTGTTGTATGTGTTCGTCACAGCAACACTGTTTGGTGCTACTGCAATGTATAGAGAATAAACACTGTTACTACTCAAATGTGCTAGTTTAGGATACCACGCTAGGGAATTAAAAGATAATTTTTTGACCACAAGTGGCGTTCTCTATTTTCCTATTAAACCAACAAAAATATTTTGAAAAACTTTAACAGGTTAATTTGATAATTAAATATAGACATTGTTCATCTTGTACTTTCTCCATTCTCTATTAACTGCCAAATTCTACATGTATACTTGCTTTAATGGAACATCTGTCTTACTAGCCTGTATTTTGATTCCTGAAAGAGAGAAGTCAATTGTGTGCTATTAAGATTCAGATTATTTTGGAATGAGCAAGATAATTACAGGCCAATCATGTCTTCAGTTTCCTATCATAACTTTAAAGTGCTGATTCTGATTTCCATTGATACAAAGCAGTTCAAACAGAAAAAAAATCTGGAGTAAAATACTTCTTAAATAGGAAAGATTTTTTTATTTTTTTTTTTAACAGGAACAATTGTATTCTGCATAAAATATTTCTGCTGGAAATTGATTTCCTGATCCCACGAGATGAATGGAGTTTGGATCTTCTACTGAAATTCATGAAAACTGGTGTGCTTAGGCCACTAGCAACAGTAGAAGGGGGACATGAGATGTAGAAACTTTTGGATGCTGTCCATTCCATAATCTACCTTGGACATTGCCTGTTTTCAACACTTTGTAAAAGAGTTACAAAAATTTCAGAAGAATTAGTTCTTGGTTTGGCTGCCAAAGTTATTGGTGAAATTTGAAGGACAGTGAAAACTATTTCAGGTTATTAATAAGAAAAGGTAGAAGAGACATAATGTTCTTCATGTACCATGTTCTTCATGTCTCAAAAGCTGCTAAGTGCTCTTCTCTCCTTCTAGGGTATTTTTCAGCTCTCCAGAGTATATATGAAGCATTCTCTGATTGAGAACAGTGTACTATTTTCCCAATTAATAACATCTGTAAACACCCACATTTAATGAGAACTGCAATTCATTTTCAGCTTCAAAAAACAGAATTTGTGATTTTCAGCGTGAGAACAATAACAAGAATGTGAAGAGGATGAAAAATACAATCTATTTTGCCCATACATTTTTAATAAATGGAGCACATATTACAATGCACCATTTCTAAAGCTTTTTCATCTGTGACGTTAAAGTGTGTGGGTACAAAATCCATCAAGATAATACGTTAATGTTTAACAGTTAGTGCATCAAACTGTGTTCTGAATAAACAGAGTTCTTTTACTGACTTGATTCTATTCTCTTCAACATTTCTTTATACTGTCATAGCTTATTTATTTCACACTATTTTTCAGGAACTAGTGTAATTTTTTTTTTAATGCACTAGAAAACTAAAAAGCATTGACATATTTGTAAGTTACTGCAGCACACAAGTTTGGGATCTTTTATTGTTATGTGTTTATTAAGATCTGATAAAGTACTAGGCACAAATATAGACAACTCTCTGCTGTAAAAGTTTATATAGTAAAAGAGGAAAAAGTCTACTGAGACCACTAGAGTATCAGGTAAATTTAGAATATTTCTAAACTATTCTGTTCTGGTTTAAGAGCTTTTTTTCCCCCTTGTTTACAGTATCTGCAGCAGTAGTGGCCACTCATTCTGAGCTCTGATAACACTGCCTGAATTGTGACAAGAGGAGGAAATCTCAACATATTGTGTTGAAACTCCTGTCATCGTTAGATATCCACAGAGAGGACACAGATACTTGAGAAGCTTCATGAGGAGTTGGCAGTTTTCCTTAGCTCACCCTCTTCTGAGGAAGAGCCAAAGAGCTCATGGAGAAGGCCTTGCAGGAACTAATCTTTGAGGCGGTAAAAGCTCTTAGTGAGAAATGCATCGGCTGTCTCAGATGAGACAACTGCACTGAGAGAGCTCTGCTACCTATTTCCTATCACCTTGGAAGAACCAGAACACCTCAACAGACTTTCCTTAATGGAAAATCTGGGAAATTGTCCTGCAGAGAGTTTACCTGTCCACCTGTCTATCCATATGTCTTTCCAGAGTTTATGGCTGAAATACTTATGTACTGGTCTATCAGGCTTGTTATGGGAGGTAGAGGTTGCACTGGTAGTCATTCAGGTGCCAACAAGTAGACATTTGAAGTCCTTCAGATGGCATAAAGTATGTAAGATACCTGCACAGAAATGACATTGAAGATGAAGAGAGATCTAGAAGAGGCTGGCACCTTCTGGAGAGAGAGCTGGATGCCATGCGGGCTGCCTGCAGTGTCAAAAATGTCTCAGTTTAGGCAACAGATTCCTACCCGGTATGACTCACATCTTCCCATAAAGTTCTGTGTCACTGGGGAGAAATGCCACAATTTTCTGGTTCTCCCAACATGTATGGAACACAGTCTTCTCATCCATTTTTCCAGGCTAAAAGCAGCCAACATGTTATCACTGAAATGCAGCTTGTTTCACTCTGTAAGATATTGCAGTAAGACAAGACATGCCATGTTTTAATGGTCTATTAAAATGGACCTCATGTGCTTCAAGAAGGTCAAGATTGCATAACTTCAGCTACCCAAGAACTATACTAATGGTCAATTAATAACCTTATTGCATACTATTCCTATATTACAATGGTTCTCTAATATTTATCAATAAACATCCATTTTAATGAAATATGTTTCAATGAATTCATATTCCTATTTAGGGAAGAGCAGATTGTAATAAAAGGAGAGGGCTTCTAGTGCACTCTAGGATGATTTTTTTAAAGCTGTCATTTTAATCTAGTACACTGGAAATGTGATAATCACAAATCATATCTGTTGGGCTAAGATTTCTGTTAAATAAAAATCAAACTCAAGTGGTTAGTTTAGATGATTGCAGATTTGCACTCGGTGATTAATACACTACTAAAAAGGTAGGATTTTTTTAACACTCCTTTTCCCTTATGCAGAGGAAAAAAGGTCATGCCACAAAAGACAGATATACGAAACCATATGTTCCCTTCTGTTTCTGTGAGGGAAAGAGAGCAGACAGCTGCACATCCCAGCAACAGGATGGATCCCCCATAGGGATTGCCAACTCTACACTGGCTTTTGGCTCAACACTTCTCTAACCCTGGAAGGAATAATTTATGCCATACCCCCTATGATGATTTGACATCCCTTTCTTTCTAGGGTAGGTCATATTCCGGAGGCTGTTGCTGTGAAACACACAGCTCCCCTGCAAAGGGCTGTGTTTGCTGTAGGAGGCAGAAGTCAGCCTTCGCTGCTGGGGAAAGAAAGGGAACCTCAGATCCAAACTTCTAAGAACTTATTTCAGTTTTTAAACAGCATTTGGTGTTTGGCATTTTAAGACTGATTTTGACATCAACTGCTTTGCGTCTGAAGGATCCCAATCAATTTCTAGCTTGAGGAACAAGCCTATTAGCTGTCACACGACCTCAACCACTGGCCTTGCCAGTAGTGGTGTAGGGTACACCTGGAAGCATGAGCTCTCATGAGCAGTGGTACTGGTGATTTGAGAGTGGATGCATGTCCCCCAGAAAGCAGCAGTGAACTGAAAGTCTAGTCCTGGAGCCTGCGCCTGGTGCTTCATGGGCTGTATTCTATCTTTTATTGGTACAAGAGCAGTCGTGCCCAGCTCAAACAGCCACAAAGTCAATGTAGACAACCAGAAACAGCGCAGCTGTAGCCTCTGCAATAGTACCAGTGGGTATGGCATGCTTTTGAGATCACACGATATGGAAGCAGCACGTGGTTATGTATGCCTTTGCATCTACAGAGCGGTTGCACCTTGCTTTGCTCCAAGTCATTTTTCCCTTGCCTTTGAGCTGTGTCTTGCATTCTTGAGACACAGATAGGAATCTAGATAAGATACAAATTCAGAAACCTGATCCCTGGTTGTGATTAGAAGAAATCACATGGCCTCATAACCTGGCCAACTTCTGTGCACCACTTTCATAAATCCACCCTACAGCTGAATACTTTCTATACTTCTTGTCTTTTATTTTGGTTTTTTTCCTTAAACAGTTGTGCGCTGTTAAATGTCAATGGCATGTCCTCTTTCCTTCTCCCTCCCCCCTTCCAGATTCCAGTGTTTGGCTGGTAGGCCAAACAGTTTGTCTGCATAACAAGTATATGAGTTTATAAAGTAACTTGGTCTCTCTTAGGCTGAAGTCCAATACACTACCAGGTTGTAGGTAGTTACCACTATTATCTAGCTTTGCTTTGAGTAGTCTTGGGAACAGCCTGGGAAAATACTGCTGCCAACTTTCAATTCTGATTGACGATGTATTTGATTTTTTTTCCCTTAATGAGAAATGAAAAGCCAGGTGGGAAGGAGGTGCTGTTAAAAGTCACTGGCAGTCTGTTAAGACTTGTCTGATAGAACTAACAGCTGTGGATTTCAGACAATGCTGTTTCTAAATTTTTCTTTTCAAAAAGTCCTAAAATTTACTTTTGATTTTTAAGAAAACCTTTAAGCAGTTGCAAGGAAGTCTTATGGTGTGTACCCAGCTTTTGAAAGGCATAAAACCCCAACAGAACTTCTAGGAGAGGGTTTGCTAAAATTTGAAGTCAAAACAAAAAAAGAGAACCCTGTATCATAGAATCATAGAATCATAGAATCAACTAGGTTGGAAACGACCTTGAAGATCATCAAGTCCAATCTTTACACCACACAACCATGTGACTAAGGGCCTCATCTACATGGTTTTTGTAGTGTTGCTGAAAACTAAGAAACATAACTTACTATTTTTAGTAGTCTTGTTCATAGAAGTGCCTGGAGAACAAGAAGAAGTGGAGTTTTAACAGATTAGGCACTGTTCAGATACAGAATGAAGATAATCCTTGTCTTATGGAGCTTAAATATAAATGAGTCTGAAAAACGATGAGGAAAAGCGTATACAGTTAAGTACTGTAAAAAAAGGATAGTTCCCTTATATATTGGAGCTTCTTTAAAATATATAATTACTTTGTGTAAAAGACCATAGGTGATATTTTAATAACGCAGTGCAATGTAAACCCCTGGATAAGTACAATTTCCATTTGGTTTATAAATTATTCTCTATAAATGACAGAAAACTAGGAATGCAAAGGACGTACCTCAACAGCCAAACAGTCCCTGTCCCTGTCTCAAGGCAGGATGTACCATGCCTGTGATACTCTGAAGGTTCTCAAAGACTGATGATGATGGACATTCTGCCACATTTCTTAGGTAATGTGCAAAACCAGTATCTTGCAGAAGAGAGTTTAACCAATAAGGAGTAATTTAGCCCCGCCAACAGCCTTTGTGTTGTGAGAAACATAAAGTAACTAGACTGTACCTCCCCTTTGGCAGGTGCTGTCCCACATTTAGTCAGCTTTGTTCTCAGTTGCCTCCTCTGCCAGAAATTTGTCTGAGGCAATGGAAATGCGAGCTTTGTCTGTAGCTGCTGCAGACAGATTTGTATTGTACAGCTCCATACATCTGTATTGTAAACATCCCCTTGCCCCAGAAGCAATTGTATAAAGAGGTTCAGGAGGCCCAATTTTCCCTGGCTTTCCAAAATGCACTCCACAGTAAAAGCAGTGTTTTGACTGGACATAAAACTCAGAACAAAAGGATACCATTAGTCCTACAAGCCAACTTTTCTCAAATGGTAAGCAATTTTGTGACAGAAATTAACTGCAGGAACAAAGAGTACAGGTTTAGGGTCTGTTTAGGCCATATAGTATAAGTAATCAGACCTTAAATGGAGATATTGTGTTATATGTGCCTATAGTCAATTATTTTTTTAAAGTCTGGTTTACTGTAGTGGCCATAATTGGATTTCTTTCAAATACTTTTAGGATAAATGGGCTCAAATCTTAAAATTACATATTACAGTCTTAAAAGCATTTGAAAATTAAAGAGGAAAAGGAATTAGAAGTTATGTAAGATCAATACTGGTGGAATAATTCCTTAACTACTCTTCCCATGATGCCATATTTGTTTAAAATATTTGATTTCTAAATGTGGTTGTAAGTAAAATGAGTCCTTTCTAAAAAAGTAAAATACCTACTCAGCATTTATTCTTCCCATTTTTCCCCTTTCCAATCCATGTACCTTTTTAAACCACTTCATATTTTGTCTTCACTATTTCTTCTTTATTTCCTCCTTCAGGCAGGAAAGTGAGCTCTGATGCTGCTGTCATCTTTGCCAGACTGACTTGTGGGTTTCTTTAAATGAATTTGCCATGGCAGATAGCAGGGAACAGGCAGCAATTTTTGCTACTGACAATGATTATCTTCTACTAGATTTTCACTGGAGACACAATTTTTTGGCTGGCATCCCATTGAGCTGGAGACATGAACAGCAATGTATTTTGTCTTGAAAAGATTTGCAGCCAAAGAGTTTGGGGAAGGAGCTGTCTTTTGTAGCCAGAGCTACAACAGCAGCTTAGGACAGAGGCCCTTGTAGTCCAAGGCTGCTAATACTACTCATTTCTCTCTTGTAAGGGATGGTTCTTCCTGACCTTAGCTGTCTATTCATTTTGCCCCGAAGCATGAGGATGACAGTCTCTCTGGCAACACTTTTTGTAAGGTGGAGAACACTGTTAGGAAATGAACTGAATCTACCCAAGTAGGCCACTGAGCCATTTTCTGATATGCTTAGGTTCACAAATGATTTAATTCCCTTGAGTTTATTTGAAGTTTTTAATTAAAATTCTCTGCATTGGTATTGTGATCTTGTTGAATGTGACAAAGACCTCTTGGGACTTGGTTTTTGTCTAAACCAGGGTCCCTTTACAGCCGTCATGTAATGTAAAAGAATTCTGAAGTGGGCGTAAATGACATCATTTTAACAATGCAAAGGAAACCTTAGGGAAAATAAGAATGTCAGTATTCTGTTTTTCTGGAATTCCATTTTTGTGTGTCTGGATTGAAGACGAGATGGTTAAATAGGGGAATTTCTGTATTTACTTTCAAGAAATTATTTTCAGATAGGAGTTCCTTGTCAAGAGAGCTGGCAAGCATTATTTTCGGAATTTTGCCATGGCTTCTCTTTCACTCTGGGGACCTCTTTCTCTGGGAAGGAGCCTATGGAAGTCGGGGGGAGGGGAAAAAAAGAAATTTTATGGTGGCCAAAAAAGACTTCAAACATTCAGACCTTCCTCCTAAAACTGTGCAGCCAAGAGTGCATGGCTGCTGAGGCCAAAAGGACAGCAAACAAGGAGGAGTATGGAACTACAGCCAAGTTATTACAGCACAGTTGGGCAGTTGTAGCTTGGATTCTGGTCCATGCTCCCAGTATCATTGAAGATTTATCATTTAATTGGATAAACCATATTTGCCAGAACTGTCTTCTCTCCCTGTAGAACTGTATTTGTAGAACTTCTTCTATACCTGTAGATATAGTTCCTTTTCCCCGTGTTTTGTATAGAAATTGTGAACTCACTGAGTTATTGAATCATTGAGTAATTCAGACAGGAAGGGACCACAGGAGGTCTGTAGTCCAACCCCATAGTCCAAGAAAAGACAGCTATGACAGCACACCACATTGCTCAGGGCTTAACTCAGCTGAGTCTGGATGGACACTGTAGAACTTCTCTGGGCAAATTCTTCTGCTGCTTCCAAATGACGAAAAAGGTTTTCTACATCTGTAGCCTGAATTCCTCTCAATTCCATCCATGTCTTTTGTTCCTCTTTCTTCAGTCATGTGCCACTGAGGAGGCTGGCTCCATCTTCCCAATAACCTCCTCGTAGGCACCGCCATGCTGCTGTTACCTCCCCTTCAAAGCCAGCTCTGCTCCAGACTGAACAAGCACAGTTCCCTCAGCCTGTTCTCCTTTGCCAAGCGCTCCAGCTCCCAACCATCTTGGTGGCCCTCTGCTGAACTTATTTCAGTTTAATCATAGAATCACAGAATGGTTTGGGTTGGAAAGGACCTTAAGACCATCTAGTTCCAAGCCCCCTGCCATGGGCAGGGATGCTTCACACTAGACCATGTCACCGAAGGCTCTGTCCAACATGGCCTTGAACACTGCCAGGGATGGAGCAGTTACCACTTCTTTGGGCAACCTGTTCCAGTGCCTCACCACCCTCACAGTAAAGAACTTCTTCCTTATATCTAATCTGCAATCCACAAATCCAGTCATTTTGTCATAGAAACACATTCAGGTTGGTAAGGCATGATTTACTCTGTCACCTTCTTCATATCCTTAGAAATGTGTTCCAAGAGGACTTGCTGCAGGATTTTCCCAGGAACCTAAGCGAGGCTGTCCCTCCTGTAGTTTCCCAAACCATCCTGTGGGCTTTTCCAAAGATGGGTGCAGTATTTGCCTTTCTTCAGTTGTCAGGGACCTCCTTTGATCTCTATGAGTTTTCAAAGTTTGAGAGCAGCCTTGTAAGGCTATCTGCCAGTCCTCTCAGATGCAGCCCATCTGGTCCCACAGACTTGTATGAGCTGAGTTCTCACTAGTAATCCCTGTCATGATTTTCATCCGCTGCTGGTATATCTCCTCTTCCTTGCACAAAGGCCTAAGAGACCTTGTTAGTGAAGAACAACAGAAAGAAGGCACTGAATACCTAAACCACTGCTGTGTCTGTTGTGACTAAATCACCTACCCTATTCAGTAATAGACCCCCATTTTCATTGTTCAGCTGTATGGATCTTTTGTGCCTAACTCTGTATTCAGGAGGATACTGAAGACAGTAGATCCTTTACTGAACTTGTTACTGAGTCCTGAGGAGTGAACAAGAATTTTATTTTTAATTCAGCTTTGTTTAGCTGAACCTTCTGTAGCTCATGGCCATGCAGCCTAGCTGAAGAAAAGGGTTGAATATTCTTTATATAAGAAAGATTAGCACTTCTGCACCTGTGAAGAAATCTTGAAATTATCATTATGTAAACTCCTCCCATGTTTTTAGATTTTCCTGTCATCTAACACAATTTCAAGACGGAGTTAAGGTTGTCTTCTGGGTTTTTTTCCTGCTCTGAACAACATGTGGGCTAAGAGTTGAGAATGCACATAGGTTGGGCACTGGAGAAAAGCATAGGTCACCTGAAAATAATCAGTATGTTTAAAATAAATACCTTTGAGATAGGGGTCAAGGAAATGCTTGTTCTTTGTGTTTGAGGTATAGCTCACAAAGAGTTCTTTTCACAATATAGGTTTTCAAAGGATGTTGTTCTGCTTTTGTGCTTCTTCTGCCTCATAAGGAAAAAACCCGCCAACTTGTAAAGAGTATCACATTCACATACAAACATAAATTTTGCAGAAAAATATAGCTAAATATTTTCAATTTGAGCTAATATAATTTCTCTGATGCACACACTGATGGAAAATAAAATTCAAGTATACACACAGAACACCTACAACAATATGTTCAGGCAATTAAAGAAAATGAATAGTGCTTCCAAAACTAAATATTCCAAACACATATCATTTCAGCTCCTAGCTAAGAACCGATCATCAGCTGGGACTATGTCTTTCTGCCTAAACCACTACTGAGAAGCACATTCTGTAACATTACTGACCTAACCAAAGGGCAATGTGCACTTGCAATCTGCAGCAGCTTAATCAATACCATTCCTGTGTCCAGTCAGTGGCAGCTATTTTGAGCTGGGTTGCCAGTCACAGGTGTAAGAGTTTTTGATAGATTTCAGATGGTAATGCACTTGGCTAATCATGTTCAGATTTTTATTTTTTTTATAAAACAACCCCAAGTCTTGTAATTCTAAAACTCTGACAGGGAAGAGTATCAGAAGTGGCATAAGAAAATAATACTCTTTTGTCTATCTGGTCAAGTACAGCTTCTGTTCTCTGATAATGGTAAAAGCTCGTTGCTTTAGAAGGCTGTGCCTCTGCTCCCCAATAATAATAACCTTGCTAATTGTATAGTGTTGTATACAGTGGAAAGATTTTTCCTGACCCCGCAGGGAACTAGTGCTGTGAAGCATGAGATTTGATTAGCCTTATTATCTTAGCTTGCCCAGTTACCAATGTTGTAAGCTGCCATGAAATTATCCACCCCTTTTAAAAATAAAGCCATACTATTTGTCTTGATTATCTCCTCCTGTGGAGTTGAATTCCACATGCAAACAGACCTCAGTGATGAAAATAGCACAGGAATTAGACATACAGGACCTTTTAACTCTGTAAGTACTGTATCCTTTTACTCTTTCATATTGCCTTTACTTGGAAATCAACATTCTCCCAATTATTGTGGTTTTGATCATGCACACACACCCTGCCCCAAAAAACTGCTTTTATTTGACCTTCAATATTTGTAATCATCCATGTGATCTTTTAATGACTTCCTCTGGGATAATTTGGAAAAATCATGCAATTTCTTACAGATTTTGCTGTCTTTGCTAGATCTTTTTTAAAATCTTTAATGACATTTTGTCTACAGACATGAAAGCATACTCTATACCAAAAAAACCCCAAAACCTATCTCATTTCTTTGGCACAAATAACTCCATAAAAACCCTCACTGTTTTGATGCCGACGGTCTTGGATGGTATGCTAGTGGATACATAAACAAGTTACCGTCACAAGATTCCCAAATGGTGATAAGCACAGCAAAGAAGCTGATAATTTGTTAAATGCAATTTATCAGGTGATGAATGCAATTTATCAAGTGATGAATGCAATTTATCAGGTGACGAAGCATATTTTAGGGGTTATCGAATAGGGTAGTAGTCTAGAGTTCCAGCTGCCTGAAGACTGATCATAACAACTGATTATCCAAGTTAGACATCAATAAACTAAAGTGCACAGACTTGCAGAGCATGCCAGTAATCAGCTTAAAGTCTTCGACTTTAAATGCTCAACCTCAGTTCCCCGCAACAACTAAATGTAAGAAGGGGAACTAACCCAAAGAAGAAACTCTTCCATGGATACATCTGTTCATTTTATCATTAAAATAGCCATCAGAACAGTGACAGAAAATTCAGAATTCAGACCCAGAATTCTGCAGAACATACTTAAGACAAAAATTTGGCATAGCTGACACCAGCCAGTAGATAATTTCTCCAGTAATAAGTGAATGCAGCAGTGCTGGTGGTGATTACAGGTTTTGTTTTCTGTTTGCATGCCCAGAACTGTAAGGGGACTGAAAACCACATCATCCTCCTTCCCACGTTTTATATACTGGGGTGTCTGCTCCTCTAACCCCTCAGGGTAGGAGCCCTAGCAAAACCAAAAGACCCTGGAGAAAGACCTCTACCATGTTACTTGTAGCACCAGCAGAGAACTTATCTCAACATTAGCAACCCTAGTCTCTGAAGTTTTACAGAGAGGAGCATCAGACTTCACAGTAAAAGAAACGCTTTGCTTAAGTGTGAGCTGTATCATCAAAGGCAGAGTTCAAAGCTCTGTAAAGTCATAAACTCCAGTTCAAGTGAATGCTAATCAACAGCCCAAACGTATGAGGGCTGGGGTTGACCAACCATACAGTCTTTATGCTCCCTGAATCCTGTGGCTTGCGATAATCCCTGGCATAAAGCAACTCGGCTTTGGCACTGTTCTAATTTACGCCTGGTTGACCATGATCCCTAGCCAGAAATTGCTGGGGCGTAAGTCAGCCCTGGCCAGATCCCTGTCTTCTCTGCCTTAAACTGGGAACAGGGTGAGGCTTGGCTGAAGTGCAGTAATTGCCCATTAAATGGATAAGAAAGATTTACAGTGGTTTGCACTGCAGGAATGATGCAAAACTATCAGATTGAACTGCGCCATCAAGGTCCTAATGACCATCCTTGGACGGGGGATTTCTCTTGTGAACGCAAGTAGTAAAAAGCCAAAAGGATATGATAATTCCTGCCAGAGGGTAAACATCAATTTCTAAATTCTTCTCTAACACAATACATCTCTGTTTCTTCCTTGACCCTAATGGGTCAAACGGATTAAGTAGTAGGCAAAAAATGGTTTGTGAACATTTGGGACACATTTCCTAAACGGCTTTAATAGCCAAATAGCAGCTGCAGAGGCCAGAATGGAAAAGACTCAAAAAGCTGTGGAGCTGCTGAAGTATTTTGTGTTTAGATATTTCTGTTACAGCTGAAAATGGGCTCTCATGTTTCACAGGTTTGGATTCAAGCTTTGAGTTGAACTGTAATAAGGAACCTCTAAGTTTTGCTGTGAAGCAATTTTCTTTCATTGACCACGAAGGTAAAGTCAGGACAGCATGAAAGATGCCAGCATAAATTGCTGCAGCACTTTATCCTTAATAGAATAATGTTCAGCCTCCTCAAATGCAGGACTGTAAGGGAAGAAGTCAACAAGACGTTGAGTTGTGAAATACAAGACGAGATGCCAGTTATGTGTTTCGTGGCTCTGGTTCAAGAGGTTTTCCATTAGGACATCACAAAAAATAAACGGGGCAAAGGAGAGAGAAAGATCTGGAGTGATTTTTTGGGGAATGAGGATTTTCTATGCCTGTCAGTTTTTCCATTGTAGCTGCAGGGGTTCGAACACCGAAAGGGTGGTAAGTCCTTACTTAGCTTTGAACCCCTCATGACGCATTCAGTTTACTTTCAGTTTAATAAGGAAAAGGTAACTTCTTGTGAAGCAAATTACCAAAAATAGGTTCAATTTGGACTTTTTTACTGAGAAATCACAGGAGGGCTGTAAGCTGTTTGGACCCAGGGGTGCATAATTCCACATGCTCGTTTAGCTCTCAGCACAGGGTAGCCACTGTAATTTCAAGAGTAAGTAAAAATAATTCCTAAAGGAATTTTGCATGCTGGTTTCCTAAGATGAGGGGAGCGAGATCTTATTTACTTGATGCATCTTTATTGGTCAATCCGAGAAAGGTTTTTTCACCTGCTGACTGCTGTTCCACTATTTCTTTAATTATGCCCGCCATACATATGCCGCTTCCTGTGATATCTTGGGTCGAATGAAAATCAGTTTATTTGTTATTTGGTAGAAAAGCACAATCTGAACCTGTTCGAATGAAAATCAATACCTAGTGGATTTTTCTGTTCAGACTCTACCCCCACGTAATTTTGGCTTTCCCTTCTCCCCAGTGGCTCCCAAAGCAAAAGCCAGGGAGAATTGCGGGCACATTACTATTAAAGGATACCACGTCACACCAGGCTATCATGTATTCTTAAAACAGCATAATTAAGTAGATTACTACTGAAGTGTACACTTGGATTTAAACATTTGAGAAGTCTGTAAGATCAGGAAAAAGTGAATGAAAACAAGCTGAGGAATGTAGTACTGGTTTGGATATGAACGTTTTGTTTTCCGGGGCAGATTTTACCCAGCTTCAGTGAGAATTGTGCAGGCAATTGCTGTTTGCAACTCCAATTTCAGTAAGTCCAAGAGTATCCAAAAGTGAGAGTCTCCACAAGATGAACCAGAAGCAAAAACAGTTTATTATCACTCAAATGAAAAAATAGTTTATTATCGCTCAAAACAAATTAAATGTTTAAACAGCAACCAGAAGAGCAGGAAAATCAGTTTTTCGGTGTTGTTTCCACCTCAGTGGTCTTGCGTGTTATTAGTACCCGGGGAAATTTTCCACCCCCCCCTCCCCTTTGAAATATCCGACTTATCCTTTGCCAGCGTTCCTCACGCTTTGGTGCCTGATCACGCAGCGCCAAGTGCAACGGCTCGGACGGAGGAGAGCCCAAACACGCGGTGGCACACACCGACACTGGACCCAGCCGGGCAGCGCGTGTGGCCCGCAGCATGGGGACACGCTCACGCTACCACACGCTTGCCCTCTCACAGCCCGGCGCCCTCCATCCATCCCTCCCTCCCTCTCTCCCTCCCCAGCGCGGTCACCCCCGCACACACTCGTTCCACGCACACGCACGGGCGCCCTGCTCACACTCCGCGGCTCCCTCCCGGGCACGCTCAGCCACACGTTGGTGCTCCCTCACAGACAGACAGACACGGTCACACGCGTGTCGGTGCTCCTTCACACACACACAGCCACGGTCACACGCGTGTCGGTGCTCCTTCACACACACACAGCCACGGTCACACGCGTGTCGGTGCTCCCTCACGCACACACACATGGACACGGTCGGGCACCCTCCCGCGCTCTCTCGCTCTCTCGCTCGCACACACACACACACACACACACACACACACACACACCCCCACACACACACCCCGCCCGCGTTCCCTCCCTCGCTCACAGACACACGCTCTCACACACGCGGGGCCGGGAGGCGGGGCCCGCCGCCGGTCAGGCGAAGGCGGGGGGGAGAACGGGGCTGGCCTGGACGGGCGGGGGCCCGGCCGTTTGCGCGGGGAAGCCGGGGGGAGGTGCTCGCGCGCATTCGCGCGCGCGCCGGCAGGAGGAGGAGCGGGAGCGGGTCCTACAGCCACGCCGGCGGCGCGCGCCGGGGCGGGCGCAGAGCCGGCGGCGCCTCTGGCTCGCGCTTCTCCCTCCGCCAACCGGCGGCTCGCGCGCTCGGGCTCGTCGATGGGGCTGAGCGGCGGCTGCTGAG
Organism: Strigops habroptila; assembly: GCF_004027225.2. Taxonomy (NCBI): domain Eukaryota; kingdom Metazoa; phylum Chordata; class Aves; order Psittaciformes; family Psittacidae; genus Strigops; species Strigops habroptila. The sequence continues at coordinate 131,243,186 of NC_044277.2, forward strand.
GAGGGGACGAGGGGACGGACGGACGGACGGACGGAGGGACGGACGGGCAGCGGGAGCCGGTGCCAGCCGGTGAGTTGGTCGCGTGTGCGGCGGAGAGCGTTGGTCCGCCCGGCCGCCTGCTGCTCTCTCCGGCTTCTCCCTCCCCTCCAGCCGGCGGGGAAATGGAGGTGGGAGGCGGGGTCCCGCAGCGGTGTCTTGCCCCGGGGCCGGAGCGGGGCGCGCTGCCCCGGCGGCTGGAGCTGAGGCGCTCCGCGTGCGTGTGGCGTGAGGGGGGAAGAGCCTCCCGCCCGGCTGCAGGTACCGGTGCGGGGCGGGCCTGCAGGGGAGCGAACATGGCAGCGCCGGAGTCGGGGAAGAGGGGTGGTTTTTTTGCCCCCAGAGTGAGGATTAACCCTCCTCCTCCCGCCTCCGGATGCGTCCCCGGGAGACTAGCTCCTCATCTGCCGCTCCGGATTATCTACCCGCCCACCCTCCTTCCCCCACCCCCTTCCCGGTGTTTTCTCTCCTCCTGGAGATTATCAGGTTTCCCGCCCCTCCCTCTCCGCGATCCTCCGCCTCCCCCCTCCTCTCCAAGGGGATTATCTCCCCCCTTCTCTGCTGGATTATCCCCCCGGTTCGCTGTCCCTGTCCCTCCCTCTCCTGTTATGCCCCTCTGCAGCCTCGCCTCTCAGGGATTATCTGCTCTTCCTTTGGGGTGATTCCTCCTCTCTTGATCTCTTCCCCGGCCTCTCCTTGCTTATTTTCCTCCCGAGGAAGCCATCCCTCCCCTTCCGTCTCCCTCTGACTGGGGAAAGGGGAGAAAATGTGGTTGTAATCCCGTGGGCAGGAGTTTCCAGTAGTGCTGTCATCTCCTCGGTCTCTGTACTAGTACTACAGGCAAGCGGGTGTAGGTGGTAGGAGAGGCACCAAGGATGCACAAAGCATGTGGCAGAGTTCAGCCTGTAGTGTGGTGCTCCGCATGCAGGAAAATACCTGCACCCTTTCTGCAATGTTACAGCTGCTGCTGGAGATGCTGGCGAAGTAGAGCCTGTCTGGATCAGTGCTTTAGAAAGACACATACATGCGTGGCTGGGTGGTAGCTATCACATGTTATCCAAAAACTGCACTGAAAAGAAGCCAGCAGCCTCCTAGTTTCTTTGGAAAGGTGTAATGTACAGTAGTAGCATTATAAGTGGGAAGGTGCATGGATGACATTGATGCTGTTGAAGGGTCAAAGCTGACTTGAGTAGCTTCTGTCTTGGCTTTCAAGGCAGTTGTCGTAGGCTGTTGCTCTGTGGTGAGGAGGAAGGAGGCAGGTGTCATTTGCTTAGTCTCTGATACTGATGGGGTTCATTACCACCAACATGCTGGCAGAGGAAAAATGAGTTTGTTCCTAAAGCGAAGAGATAAGGTTTATCCCATGTATTATGCTCCTGTGTGTTTTAGACCATGCTTTTCTCATTTCTCCTGGTCTTACTGCACATGGGATCGTGGGAGGAGAGTTGCAGATCCTCTAACCATCTTGCGGCACAAGGCTCAGGATTATATCCATTAAACTTCCCCGACTTGGCTTTGAGAGGAGGAGAGGCCGTGAGAAATTGTAGAGAGGCTGGGCAGCTATAAATAGATGTTGGACTAGAGGAGGCTTTGAAATCTTAGCATGCTGCTTCTGAACAGATAGTGTCTGTTAAACTGGTTGAGTTGACACTAGCATCATAATGTTTCCTTTTATTTCTGCTGAGGTGGTTGGCTTTTAACACTTCGACATGTGACTGGACCATGCAACATCTGTCACAAAATTCTTCTTGAAAATGCCATGGAGAAAATTCTCATTTAAATAAACCACTGATAACGGGAGTCTAGTTTGAGCTCGTTTTGATGTGATTTTTAAAGGACTCTTCAGAGAAATCTTTCATTTCCTTTTCCCTCCCTTGAAATGTTTGGAATTGATGATCTTGCTTTCCTGATTTTGTTCTCGAAGTATTGCAGTATACAGATTACCTGAGTTCCATACTGCTGTGAAAGATCTGCAGTACTGAGGCATGGTGTCATAATGCTGGTACCATTGTTTTTTTTTTTTATTTCCTCATCTTCAGTACTCTCTTTGTTGTTGGGGTTTGGGGGTTTTGGGGTTTTTTTTGGTATGGTGGTTTTTATGGAGCCTTCAGCATCTAACCAGCAGTATGTATATTCAGCTTCTTTGAATTCTGGGTGCCTGTGTTTGTTTCGGATGCTATGGATCGCTGCTGTTTCAGCCTGTCTTGTCAAGAACTACTTAATATGGAAATTATTGACAAATATACTGTACCAGCTATGTGGAGTAGTGTCTGTTCTGCTGTTATATTAGTAGGCTAACTGTGCATACTAAAAGTCTCTAAAATGATTGAAAAGCTGTTGCAACATATGTGCAATTGGACCTTTCTTGAACTACCTCTCATTGCTTTTTTTTTTTTTTTTCTTTAGACAAATAATGGAAGCTATTAAGTTAAATCATGGCTTAGTCACATATGTTTGGTGTTTGTTTTTTTTTAAATAAAAAAGGAAGTAATGAAAACATGCCTGGCTAATCTGAAGGAGCCTTAATGAAAGCTAATAGAGAGGATGAATGTCTGCAAGACCCGTGACTTTTAGGATGTTTCTTATTTAAGGCATAAAATTTTAATCTGATCTTTTTTTTCTGATTTGCTGTGCCTGCAAACCTCAGGAAGGTAGGAAGGAACAGAAGCCTAGGCAATGTAACTTACTACTTCTGGCATTTTTAGTTGATGTTTAACCACAGTAAAAGCAGGAAAACCAAATAATCTACCAAATAATTTGGCAGGCTTTATTTTGAACTGTTAAGGATGTGCTCTTCCCCAAACACTGCAGCTTCAGTCAGAATCAAGTGGAGTCTGATATTAGGTCCTTGGGCTGGGTATTTCTACGAGCAGAAACAAAGGTCAGTGATGTGGGAAAACTTTATAGTAGCATAATGACAGGCAAAAGATTCTTTAGCACACGTCTCTTCGTACAGTGACTCAGTCCCTGAATCATTCTGGTTTTCTACATGTACTTATTTGTAGAAATTACTTATATTTTGAATGCAGTTCTATGAAAGTTTAGCATCCTGCTTTAAAATCATGCTTTCTGCATGATTTTAAAGAAGTCAGAAGTGATTTCAAGTTCTGACTCGATGTGACTATCCCAGGCTCTGGTGAGTGCCCTTTGATCCTCCTTGCAGGATCTGTAGACGAGCAAATCTTTTCTTATGCTGTAGTAAAGGGGGAGGAATCTCTTTTTACTTAGGAAACAGGTATACATTTGGGATTGTGATAATGGTTGTGCTAGTACTTTAAGTGTTGCAGTCTCCATCCAGATGTAGAATGAATTACACTATCCTAAGATTTGGAAAGGTAAAAAACTCGTGCAAGTTTAAATAAACTGTCCTGTTGTGTTCTGTGGTTAAGGTAAAAATGGATAAAAATTGACTCATCCTGGCTTGAGGGAATTGACTGAGTGACCACACTACTAGATGGGGAAAGAGGATTTGCCGCAGAAGGAGTACTGTAGGATGGACAGATGGGTTCTCAACACTACGTACACCTGAGCTTGCTTTTTGCTGTTTGTTGTTTCTCTCTTTTTTTGTGGGGGGCTGGCCCAGTTCATATTTGTTCTTTTGAAAAAAGAGAGCCAATAGAGGAGTAGAGCTGTAGGGAGAAACTCTTCTTAACAAGCCAAGTAAGTTCCTGCCCCAGTAGGACGTGTACAGTAACTGTTCTGTATATTCAGTGCTGAGGCAAACTGGAATGGGTTTGGCCTTGCATTTGGTAAAAACCCCTGACTTTTTAGAAACATCCTGCAACTGGACTGGTGCAGACACTATTGGAGTTATTTGTGTGGAAATACGAAGTAGAATGTGATGATTGAGTCTGTGAATGAGACTTAATGAGTCTGTGAATGGGGTTAAGAATGAGTCTGTGAGAAGGATAGTGGTTTTTCTGTCCTCCACAGTAGAGGCAGCTCATAAAGGGTCCTGGGGAAAAGTGAGTTTAGTTCAGGCTGACATGTGAGAGGCAGGCTGAGATAATACAGATGTGCCGGTCACAGATACTGTTAGAGGAATGTAATGGTTTGTTTTCATTGATAGGAAGGTGCTAATGTGATTTTTTTAATCACAGGGTAAACAGTAGATGATCTAGTTTCAGAGCCTAAAACTGATCTAAGATAATATTCTGTCTGATTACTTGGTCATAATAACCATCTGCAGTTGGATCTCAGGTCATACTACAGCAAAACCGTTGTCTTTTGCAGTGGGATAAACAAAGCATCGTGATGTTAATCTGCTATCCTGTGGTTTAAAACTTGTTTTTTTTCAGAATAAGGCAAGCCTGAATTATTTAGTTATGGCTGATGTCATTCTTACAAGAGTAACAAAGACAAAAAAGAGAGGTTAGCAGAGGTGGTTTTCCATATTCAAAACATTTACATTCCTATTTTGTGTTAATTAGTCTATAAAATGATGCTAAGTAATTTCACAACCTGTGTTAAATAATAAAAAATAAAATTTGAAAAGGGGAGGTTCTCCACTTTAACCTCATGTTTAATTATTTTCAAGGTCTCTGGCTTAAAAAAAAGTGTTACATATTAAGAATGCTTCATATTAGCAACCATTCTGCGGGGTTTACACTTCAGTTATTTAAAGAATTTATTCTAATGTTAATATCCAGGACTCATGAAAGCATGGAGGAAAATTAGCAACATTGAAATTAGATGACATTTCAGATTTACTGGCAACAACTGTTGTTTAAGAAATTACTTGGATATGTTATTTTAAGAGTGTTGCCTAGTTTTGCATTCCAACAAGCAACTGTTTGAGAGTAGAAACCTCGTGAAATCCATGCTGACTATGAGGAACATCAGTGGTTTCTGCAGACTCTTTTTGGGGGAGTTTAGAGGAAGAGGAGGTCAAATTCTTTGCATCTTGCACAGAAACATGGCTCTTGCAGCTCTTGCTTACCCAAATCTCGGAGGATCAAATTACTGTTTCCGTTAAATACAGTTTCCCAGTAGGTGGAGACACAACTGTTGAGTTTAAATAAAATTAAGCCTTTACTTTTTGATTCCAAATATTTTGTGAAGACACTATTGAAGTAAATGAAAATTAGGAGATAAGAGAAATGGTTTGATTTTTTAATTTTAAGATAGCTCATTTAAGCCTCTTTGCCGAGGTAGTGTTGGCATTCAGATATTTCTGTAGTAACAGCGGCTATTCAAATAGTTTGGTTTTAGTTTTGTAATTAAAGCCTTATCTCCACCCACTGGTCAAATGTGCATTAGTGAAAAGTTAAAGTGATAAAATTTTAAATATCTAAACACAGGATGGAGGAAAGTAGGTAAGGGTAAATAGATAAGGTAAATAGACTGACGGTGAAAAGGTAGGGTAAAGCTTTTTCTAAAGACTAATAACGATGTAGGGGAGCACTCAAGTAAATCCATAGGGGAATGAAAGGAAAATATATCAGCCATTCTGACTCATGTTACTACATTTCATTGATACATTAAAAAAAAATTACTTGATTCCTTCATTCATTACCGATGCTGTGTTCAGAGACATGCATCCAGCTATCATGTGAGAAGCTTTGTATGTAAAACATCTTAACAACTTTTTATATGTCATTGATTTATTTTTCTAACAAGTCAGTGGGCCAGTTGGTAAGTCAGCCTTTACATATCTTATTAAAATTCCACCCCATGCCTTTCCTGACCCACTGCTAGAGTTTACAGAAGTCTTTTTGGCAAAACGAAACTGCTTATACAGCAGAAGTTCCAAAACTGGGAAGGCAAACTGCAGTCTAGTGAATAAAATTGGTGAAAAGTTTATTCTGCCTTTCCAAGCAATTCTGGCTTTCTATATTGTGAAGTATTGTGCTGTAGCAAAGCACAGTGTTGGTGGACAGAAATTGCTTGAATGATATTAAGTTTACAATAGTCATACTGCTTACAGCTTCACTTGCATTTTTTTGGGTCAGTAGAAGTGCAGGAGTAGGAGGTGTAATTAAAAATTGAAAGTTCAGTTTGCGCATTCATCGGTAAAGAACATGCGGGTAGGGAGAAATTGTTAAGTGAAACTTAATGTTTATGGAGTGTATGACTGTGAGGCAGTCATGTGGATGCAAATCATGCAGATAATCAGTCGCTCTTCCCAGAACTAGTACAGTTTTGCTGCTTACACTAGATTTGGTAAGCAATAGCAGAATGGGATGAGCAGTGCTTGATTTGGTCAGTTCTGATTAGTGAAGCTCCTTTATACAGGTTTAATCTATGTAGTAGTTGAGCAACTTCCAGAAGCATGTTGCTTGGTGTCATTTGCATTTCTCATGTGATTTTCCCTCTGAGGACGAACTCCTTTTGTACATTGCTATGTATGATTTTTAAAGTATTGTTAGAGTGAAGCAAAACGCTAATGATATTTGGGCTGGCTCTCTGATTTTTGTTTCATTCTTTCATAGCTTTTTCTGGGGTGGCCCACCTGCTGCAGAGATAAAATTTAACCTTGGCATGAACCTGTGTGAGAGGAGTTGTCCCTCATTAGCTCTGTGATAATCTCATTGGTATCTTGGCTCAAGAGTGATAAAATGGACACGCTACCTTTGAGTCACTGTTCTTTGGGAAGCAAGATAAGCTGGTGAACCAGTGTTACTGGGTGTTAAACAGCACTTCCGTAACATTAGCTGGTCATGTAATGACTGTGCTTGAGTTGCTTGACTGGTGGTTGAGTATCCTCATTCTTGTGCTGCTGCCCACAGGGATGATGTCCATTTCATGTTCCCATTGCTGTTTGGGCAGTTTTGAGGACAGGTAATAAGTACACTAACAGAAACGTTAGGAAAGGGGTAGGAGAGCACTGGAAAGCTGGCAATTAATTGTCTCTTGACACATAATTAGGTAGGGAAAAAATCCACCCATCTGTGCGTGTGCGTCATCATCCCATCCCCACCTCTGGCTCTCAAGATCTAGGTCTTAGGGATCAAGACATTGTTAGAATTCATGCTATTGGGATGGGAGAGTAACTGGATGTGTGCATTGGTGAGAAGGGTAAGACGCCTTGGATGTTGTTAAAAGGTGTAGAAAGCTGGTTTTTTATCATTTGGAAGTTCTGAGTGTCAAGTAGGAAGCGTGCAGCAGAGCCCCTCCCGTTTCTCAATCGAAACGTAGCTCGAACGCTCCCTCTCGTGGTATCACTGAGACAGCTACGTCAGGGAAGTGCTCAGGGAGCCGCAGCTACTGCTCTGGGTGAGTGACAGGATCCAACTATTTTTGAATGGGTGCCTGCTTGCTCAGCTGAGTACTGTGATAAATAAGCCGGTGATACTTAACAAGTAGATAAATATATTAAAAAAAAAATCCACTGTAGCCAAAACTTGATACATCTAGAAATCTTGGTCAGTCTCCCATCCAGTAGCCTACTGCTTGGAGAAGTCACTGCAGGCTATTTGCTGGGATTTCTTGTGCTGTCACCTGGAAGCATGCAGGTTTACTGCTGAACAGAATTTATTAGCTATGAATTGAAAGGTACACATTAAACTGCCAAACCTTGGCAAATAGCTCTACAAAAAGCACAGACCAACTACACAGCAGCAGAATGAAATTCATAGTTCTTGCCATATAGTTCTTAGGTCAGATTCCATGCTGTTACACTGCAGGAAGGCTGTAAGCAGCAACAGTAATACTGTTGAATAGGGGTCTTCAGAAGGAAGTACTTCATTGGTGCTGATGAATAGGAAATAGAAGAGAAGGGTGGACTGTTCAGCAGCTGAACTCCTGATAAAATGGAAGGTCTCAACATGTATTATCATAAGTAGTTTGAAATTTCCAAGGGAATTAAATGCTTCACACCTGATTCCAAGCTTCTGGTATTGATTCACTTTGTTTCTGTTTAACTGTTTGAAACTTGAGCTTCTGGCTCCCAGTAAAGTTCTTTTTTGAAGACAAGATGTAAGGTTAGGCCTTGTTTGACTGCATATCTTATTTCTCCATAAAGCTACCAAAACCATTTTAAGACAGTTTTGTATTGCAGTGAGACTGTCAGAATGGTGCTGTTAGGTCTTGCTTATTAACTGGAGATTCAATTAAAACACTTTATGTGGACTATTAAGTAAGTTAGGGCTCACAAGAATATAGTGATTTATTTTTTGAAAGTAATCTCATTTGTAAGCTATTAGCAAAAAACTGTGTAGAGAAACTTTCAGTGAAATGAGTAGGAATATTTTCTTTGGAGTTATAAGAACTAGCCTAGCTACAAATTAGGCAATAAGCGCTTTTGCAAGAAGTTCCAAAACACTCTTCTACTTAGCTAAGAATGTATAGGCGCTATATGGAAAAGCGGAACTATATGTCCGTTGATATTTGACAGCTGGTGTTCCACAGTCTTACAAGTTACACATATCTGTTTACCACCACTGAAAAAGACCATTACACAGAATGTGTGCTTTTGTACACAAAGTAATTTTCTCAGTATGAATGCCACTGTGAAGCTTTTGCACATTAAAAAATTTCCCTTGGGCCTCCCCACCCCAGGCATAATGATTTTAGTTTACAAATATAATTATTGGACTTCCAGAAGGTAATCTCTCTGGACAGCCACAGAGTAGTTTGAATTAGATTACTCTGTTTTTTTTGCTTCAGGATGAATTAATACATTGAGTTTTATTTTTCTGTGATTACTTCAAAATTCAGATAACTTTTAATGCTTTCTATTCTTCCTTATTACTCGACTGGGATAGCTAAGAATACTTGCACTTTAAAGGTTAACATTCACTTTTTTTTTTTCACCCATAACTTTATTTTCTCCATCTACATATCTGCTCTACTCCTGGAGCTTATTTTGTATACGCTTAGTCTCAGTCATAGAGTTTCTTATTCAGAAATACTGGAAATATTTATTTAATAAGCAGAGACTAAACACACTAAATCTTTCAGTTGTGACATTTAACTAAGTCTAGCTAGAGCAATGTTTTTGTTAAATCTGTATTTCCAGAGTTCTCGGTTTACAAACCTTTCAAGTAGTTTGTCAGTAAGTTGCATGAATAAAACAAGTTCCTACATTTTGCCTCTTATGAAATTCTTGGGACTGCTAGTCAGTGTGAAATAAACAGAGGAGCAGAGTTAGTCTTGGGAGATACTATAGTCAAGAAAATGCTTTTCCCATTTTTCTTCATGAACTTAGCAGGAAGAGCAATTCTCTGGATAGATGATTGTGAACCACAGTGGGACACTAATTCCAAAATGCAAATGCTTTTATATAAATTGCCTGTTCCTCTTTGGATTTTGCTTTCTTTAAGAGCTAGCTATGCACTTAAGCATTAGATCAGAGAAATATACAAAGATGTATTTGTAAGTGAACCTTATTGTTTGGGAATATAGCGCTGTTTTGAAATAGGCAGAAGGAAATCCTTGGCATTTCGAGGTCTCTGGACATGACTTCCTGTTAGTGTTGAATACAGGACTAGCCAGGATATATTTAGAGGCAGTTAATTTTGATTCTGTAGTTGGCATCTGATATCACAGTGCAGGAGTGTTACATACTAATGCAAGATTTTTTTCTTAAATGCAATGTTAATGGGTAAAACTTGTTACTTGCATTGTCAGTGGAGTTGTAAAGCCTAGCTGCGTAACACTTGAGTCCATTCCAAACCTGAAAGTATGTGGGTGCTGTTTAATACGGTAAGTTTTCAAATAATGAGAACTGCCATTGGGTCAGACTGAAAGTCCACCTGACTCCTTTTTCCAGCATGTAGTGCAACTTCTGAACCCATTTGGAATCTATCAGGAGCTCACATTAACATTATCTCTGAGCAGATTTTCAAGAAGATGGAAGACATGCATGTCTCATGGGAAGGAGCTGGGACTACGAAATTTAGTGTCTAGATAGCTGAAAATTCAGGTAGAAAGGGATAAATCAGCATATCATGGTCCCCGAACACCTAGACATCATTAGCCAAAAATAGTGAAGAATTTCATTGTGCTAGTCTGCAGAGGTAGCAGAATCCAAAATTTAATGTGTTGTTCACGACTAAAATAACATCTTACGTAATTGCCCTCGCCCTGCACATTAACAGCTTCCAAAAAGATCCAGTCTCTTTGCAGAGAGGATTGAAAAAGACAGCAGAATGACTGATAATGCTAAAGACATTAGTCTGAAGGCCTACAGAAAGTCCGTCCCTTGGCAGAGAAAAAAGACAACACATTTGCCAACCCTTTCACTTTCTCTGCTTTTCTGCAAGTCATTAGGGAACCAGTATAAATGCAAGAGGATGATCTAAAATACCAGGCACAGGTAGCTGTGGGTATGGCTACCTGTAAGAAGATTCTACTCTTCGCATCACTGAAGAAAGACCCTGCAGGAGAAGGACCTTTCTCCTGTTTGATGTGGTTTTGCTCGATGTTATTACCTGTTGAAACTGAATGGGGTTGTTCTCAGCAATGGGGTGGAGCTGTCGGTCCATGGAATGCTTTTTAAAAAATAATGTTTGTATGTGTGCGTGTGACTGTATACATACATATATGTATACACACATGAAAAGGACTTTCTTAAGAAAGTTTAGTGCTTTATATGTGTTAAGAGTGTATGTGTATGTATACATACATACATGTATCTTAAAAAACCCAAAATGCTTGTCTGTAAACAGAAAACCCAGCATCCATAAGGTGTCTAGGGAAGTATAAAACCAAAGCAAGTGTACATGGTATTTTCCGCAGGCAATCTCCCAGAATCCAACTAATATTTAACTTGAAGACTTTTTGAACCAAATGAGGTTTATGGGTTGTTTATGTAGTTTGTATTGTGTGCTTTTGATATTCAGGATGCGTCAATTTCAAAACTAGTCTTAACTTCTTCATGGTCTGGTATTCATATATAAATTGCTACTGTGCACTGGAGATCTGTTTGATTAAACATGAGAAACTCTTATCCTTGGATTGTATTACTCTTTAGTTTCTTTAAATAATTGACATGGATTTTCTCTGAAGTGCTTGATAACTGAGATGTGATATGTGTATCATTGTAGCCTACTGTGAAGATTGAGCCAGTACTAGTTCTTGTTTTGGTAATAGAACTGGTGGCAAGTTTGCAGCACATTAATGATTAACCATATATGTAGTTTAGAAAGCATGTCAGACTGTCCAGGGTACCCACAGATTGTTCTTTGGTTGGCCATTGCTCCACTCTCCCTAATCCAAGCAGTGATTGCCATACAGAATATAGGTACAGTGCTATAGAAATAGGTTCTGCTACCTGTTGGAAATGTGATGATAAGGACCCAAAGAGATTCTTCTTTGCTTTTCAGTATGTCATCTTTTCACACTTGTTAGTAAAAGTCAAGATTCTTGTGTTTGATCGCTTCATCAGTCAGTTGAAGAGATGTTAAAGCAGCAGTGAACAAGAAGTGTAGTCAGTGGTAAACCCATAGTTTCAAATAAGTGGAATGTAGAAGTTCTCAGGCTTGACATAAGTTGGGAAGTGTATAGAAGTAAGAGCAGCCTCATTACCAAGAACTTGGTTAGTAGTTTAGAAATAACGCAACAGCAGAGTTCAGAAAAAAATGACCAGCTTTTCGTATCCCAAGCTGCACCAGGAGGGCAGGTCTTCCTCTAACTATTGGTGTGTCTTGCTCAGAGAAGTGATGATGGTGTATCTAGCTTCCTTTCTCAAAAATAGCCATAGTTTGATCTTCTGGGGTCTTGAAAGTGAGGCTTAACTAAACTTATCTTTTCTCTTGCTGCAGCATGCATATACTTCTTATGTAGAAATAGGAGAAAAAAGAGGAGTGAAATTTACCAGCTGCACATTGAATATTGTCTGTTCAAGTGATGCCCAAAAATACTCTTTGCATCTGAAGATATTGAATGCATCGTAAATCTCAGCTGATATTACCTAGAATTACTACATTTGGTTATCTGTGACCAAAATTAGAATCCTGATAAAGCTTTTGTTACATAGTTTAATTTTAGAGTTCATTGGCAGCTTCTGGCTGAGTTAATATGACGAAGAAAGGCAAAAGAAGTGAAGAGTCATCAGGACACTAGATCCAGGCTATATTTTAAAATAGAATTTAAATGTGTTAGAAAGATTTCTAAATGTCTATAGCACAGATTGTTTTTAATCAAACTATGCATCCTCTTAATGCCGCTAAGCCACCGTTTTGGATTTAGTCTCTACTGTGGTTTTTAAGCATTTGGGTATACTTAGGAAACAGGAGGAATACTTTTTTTGTGTGAGTAGAAATAGGCAGCAAATGGAAGGATAGTGGAAAAAATCTTGAGTGTATGTGAGTATGAATAGCCTTTGTGAACTTAATGGGTTTATTGAGAGTTAAGTTATACTATGTGACATTTCACAGTTTATACTTAAGGAAATATATGCAAATACCTTTTGTCAGCCTCTTAGGAGGGGATCTGAACATACAAACCTCAGAATGAGTCTTTCATTCAAATAGGTCACTTCCTTCCTTTTTGCTCTTTTTCTCTGGCCTAATTCCCCAAAAGAACTTTAACAGTTGTATTGACTTTGAAGTCACTGGGATTACTTACCTGCTTGCAGCTGAACATATACTTACATATTTCAGTGATATTTTAGCAAATCCTATTTCTCTATATTATTGTCTAATGAGCTATTTTTTAAGGCAGTAGGCTGAAAAAGGAGCACAAGGAGTGGTAAGTTGAACCTACTCACCTTTGGGACCCCCCCTGCCTCTTTCCCATCAAGGAAGGGGTTATAAGCATAATGTCATCTTCCAGGTAGAAGTACCAGGGTGTATACATTAAGACAAGTGGAGCAGTGAGCAGAAGTGATAGGCCAGATGTGGTTCCTGGGCCATCAGCTGTAAGCCATCATACATTTTTTCATTTTCCTTTTGAGCCACTCCTTTTCCTGCACCTATTTTTTCTAACTTTACCTTTTATTCAACACATTTCTAAATAATTTGCTATTAAATAGGCGTTCAGGACTTCTGGGCCTCAGATAAAATTTTACTCTTGTTTCTGTGTTGGAGAGATGACCAGCTTTTCTGTGTATGGTAGGGTTTAAGTTTTGGCTAAACGTGGTGAACATTGATGTTGAGGTATGTATGCACATGCGTGTGTTATGCTGGCTGGTATAATTTGGAAGTGTACAAAACAGATGACTGCAAAAAAACTACGAGAGATAATCTGACACTAAGATGATCTTGAATTTCTGCGTCTCAGGGTGATTCAACTCAGCAAAATATATATTTCTACCCCTCCCAAAAATGTAATCCAACAAAAACCTTCAAAGGATTAAAATCAGCTGGTGCTTTTACAGAGGCATCTTTGTACAAGGTCTCAGAAGTGGTGTGTCTATACGTTTGTTTCGGGTGCTCTTATTGGAGTGTGTGTCTTCGATGGAATCTATTTATCTTCCTCAGACACTGTGTGTTGGATTGGCTTTGCTGTTAGCACTGTAGACTCAAGCAGGAATTTTTAGGGAAAACAAGAATATCTTAGATGCAGTTGCAATGTTATTTCCCTGCTTCAGATTTATGGTAGAGTCTTGCAGCTCTGGTGAACTAGAAAATCTGTGCTGTACTATGCATTTCTCTTCTTGTCAGTCATTGCATTGTTTTTCTGTATCTATCATACAGAAAAAAACTGTATCCTCTGTTCTTAGACTCATAACTGAAGAGCAAGACTGGTAAAACTACTGATTTATTTATTTATTTTATTAAGACTTGAACTTGATATAGTCTTCTTGGTACTTTAAATCAAGAGAGATCTGACACGTGCTCATATGACATTTTAGGAAAGTTCCTTTCTCACAAAAGATATCTGTTTAGGTTTCAGGTGTTTGAATAGATCATAACTGTCTGCTGAGTGATGGACTTGGTTGAAGAAGAGTTAGGAAAGCTGACTGACAGTCCTTTATCTCCAAGTTGTTTGTGAAAATCCTTTAAGGGAAGGGTTCTACAATTCCCTGCTGTTAGTCAATATTGTCTTCAGAATGGACAAAAATATTTGTCCATTTGTACTTAAGTTTAGACTCTTTCTGTGTGTTATGCTACTGAATATGGGCCAGTGACTACTTTTGCTTTTAAGATCAAATAACTATCTTGGGACTCTCATTTGACATTTGTCATACACAGCAATAGTATATGGGTAATTGAACTCTGTTTTTGTCTAGAGGCAGTAAGTGGATTTGGTAGTGCTTAATTTTATTTGGAGTCACTAGCTGTAGGAACAAAGACGACTAACACAAGTCTGAAGAGGTGTAGAATCCATTGGTGCAAACCTCAGTTTATGGCCGATGGTGAAAATCTGAATCATAGAATCATAGAATAGTAAAGGTTGGAAAGGACCTTAAGATCATCTAGTTCCAACCCCTCTGCTGTGGTCAGGGACACCTCGCACTAAACCATGTCGCCCAAGGCTCTGTCCAACCTGGCCTTGAACACCGCCAGGGGTGGAGCATCCACGACTTCCTTGGGCAACCCATTCCAGTGCCTCCCCACCCTCACTGTAAAGAACTTCTTCCTTATATCTAATCTAAACTTCCCCTGTTTAAGTTTGAAGCCATTACCCCTTGTCCTACCACTATAGTGAATTGCTGCTTCTGAATCATAGTTAACGCGCCCAATCTTAAGTTTGGATATCTGCACGTTCACTTGCTTCCTATGCTGCTTCCCCTTCTTCTAGTCAGGTGTGTATGCATAATATAGGTCAAGAGGTGTTATATGGAGCCAGAGTATAGGTTTACAGGTATTGTTAGAGCAAGAAAAGTATAACAGGCAGAGGAGACCAGGAAATTCCAAGGCTTCTCGATGTACTGTGCTTAAACTTGTTCAGTATGCTAACAATTCATTTATTAAGCACAGGAAAATCACTGTTTTGAGCACATGTGAAATTTACATAATTGCATTGTGAATTTCAAGTACTTGGAATCGATATTAAAAAAAAAATCAAAAAAAATCATTTGACTATTTAATTCTTTACCTTTTCAGCCAGAACTTAATCCTGTGTTGAGCCAACATGATGCATGCTTGATTATATCTTTTTCCTTCATAGCCCTCGATGTCTATTGTTCAGGACAGGGGGATGATAATTAATTTGAAAAAAAGGATTTTTAAATACAGAGACTTGGCTTCTTTTTGAACTGCTGGCAGGAGCCCATTCAAACCAGTCTCTCTGGTATTAAAAGGCAAGTGTTGATTTCTTTTGTGTGAAAGTTGGCTTGTCTGGATCTGAAAACTTATGCTGGGAAGTGGTGCAGTATTTAAATCCCAACACTGTGTTTAGAAAAACAGAAACTCTGCCAGAGTTTCTGAAACTGAGAAAGCTTCTTTCATGTTTCAGCTGCTTCAGTCATTGAACACAAATTCCTTTTTATGGGATCAAGTGTCACTGCTATTTGTTACCATGGCAAGTTTCAGTAGAGAAATAGTGCCATCAGTAAGCTCAATTTATGGAAAGGATATTATATTAATGAAAATAAAGACACCTTTCCAAGCAGTATGGTATTATTATTGCTAATGACTCTTCCAAATTGAGTATTCCGAAGGAAGTTTCAAGATAAAGTTCTGGTGCTTCTCTACATGCAGACTAATGCTAGTAGATGGACCAGCAATCCAGTGAGCACTTGCCTGGCCATGAACAGGATGCTGGGTTTGTGCTTTTGTTAGCATGCTGTTGGATCTGTCCAGAGATTGGTGCTGCGGCAGTCTACCTGCACGTGCTTTAGCTTCTATCTGTTTCCTCAAATATTTCCCCCCTGTCAACTGGACTAAAAAGCAAGCCGAAGCGCAGCATGCTACCTTGCGGCTTTGCATGTGCACGTAGCTGTCATGTAGGATGCTTGTAGCTGAGCTATCATCATCTGTTTGTTTAGAGAGAGAAGTGCAAGCCTGAGCTGTTTAAAAATATCATCTGCTTTTTGAGGAGAGACAGCCAACCAGACTCTGTCCTGACTACAGGACTTGCTCTTGCACCACATGACAAGTGAAATGTGTGCAGGTGAGATGCTGGGGGCCATGTTAACAGACAGGGTATCTGAAAAGTTGAAGCAGAATCAAGATTTCGTTTGGGTTTTGGACATGTCTCCAGGAACTGTATAGTAGAAAATGAAAGAAATATAGCCGATTATTTAAAAATGATGTAAAAAGTTGATTTCCTTTATATGAAGAGGAATATACGTTTTCTGAAAACGCATTCTTAGACTATATTTTGTTTCAGAACTTTCAAAATTATGAGGAAGAATATGGCCATTTAACTTCAGTGCTGAGTTTGCATGAGACAATGACTACTCCATCTATTTGATTCTTACTACTTTGTGCATGCCGTATGACCCATCTGCTGAGATAATGTTTGTTTTCTCTGTTGCCAGTAGTTATGGGTGTCATGAATGGTGTTTTGGTTTTTTTTTTTTTGACCTTGTAACACCCAGAAAAAGTTTGGTATCTTAGCGTTATGGAAGAAGATGTCATTGCCCTTTAAAGTTCACTTGGGAACCTGAGAGTAACTTCATGTTGAATTATTCCCCAACCTTAAAACTACTTGTGTCTAAAGAACCAATTTATCCATAGGAGGGTACATTGTTCACTTTTTATGTATCTCTCAGGCTAATCTTTTCTGGTAAAGAGGAATTTAATGAGGAGTATAATAAGCAGAAACTACTATGGATGGGACTGACTGCTCTGAGAACTCATTTAGTGTGATGAAACAGTCCTCTCAACTGCCATGCTGAAGATGGGTGGCAAAGCAATTACTCTTCCAGGTCAGGACCCAGACTTCATAAAATCTTGTGGAAAAGCTGAAACATGGACTTATTTTACCTATTACAATGGAATTCCAAGGCTGGGGATGGAAAAGAGTCATGGTCCTTAACTTGCCATTTCTCATTGTACATGGGAGGACTTTAATAGTCTCCTATCAGAGTCCTCTCCGCTTCTTTTCTGTTGATGGCATTAGTAACTAATTCTACTGATACCCAAGTAATCGGGCCTTGAAAATTGCACAGATCTGAGAGGTTCTGTTATCAAAATCCAGCGAGGTTCTTGGCTCAGTCAGGTACTGCTTATATTAAAATCATCTCTCCTCCCACTCTTTTCTCTGAGACCCCTAAGCAGTGGGGGAAAGAACAAACAACTTGGGTCAAGACCAAGAGAGTCTGTGGCTTTTATTGTTTCACCATAAATGGGATTGAAGCAAAATTTTTGTATACGTATGAAGCTGATCATTATATTTCTGAGCATGACCTCTTCCTCTGTCTTTTACTGCAGCCCTTCCACTACTATGAAGTTTCAGTTGGATCCTTGAGCTTCTGTCATCTAGGATCCCACATTCCAAAGGAAGAGTTGAATGGAAAGGTGTTTAAAACCTATTGTGTAATTAGAAAACTTGTAACTATGCACTGTTGGCCTTTACTTGAAAGTTCTATGGTTTTGCTTCAGTTAGGGTGACAGACAATTCAGAACTTCTTAAGCAAAACTTAATGAATCCAACTTGGTATTCTAAGGAAATAGAGTAGAAAATTTCAAACTTGTCACTATGCAGCATAGGTAGAAGTATAAAATACTGTTTTGAAGATGCAGTTTCTGTGCCTGTGTCCACCGTATAGAACATAGATCATTGTCGTTCAGTGTTCACAGCAGTAAGTTGGAAACTGAATTGGAAGTGAAGGTGGTGAACATTCAAAGTGAACATTTGAGGTGGTAATTTCCTTAAAAACATATAGGTCTTACTGCAAGCTGTTCCAAGACCACCAAAAATAACTTTCCCCTCTTCTTGTACTCACATATTCTTAAACTGAAATTAAATTTCCCACTTTTAATTAAGCATTTGTATTCCTAAATAAGTCCTGACAGCATATTGCTGAGAAGTAGTCTGGGAGGTGAAACATATGGCTGAGTGCAGCGTGACTTAGTCCATGGAGTTTTGCAGTTCCCTTCAAAATCTGATTGTAAAGGTGATCTTTTTCCAGGGTTCTTAAAAATACCCTTCAAAGGACTAAAGGAAGATAACTGTTGAGAATAATGATGTGAATCTTGACTGCATTAAATGAAAAGTTCAGGATAGAGTCTCTTTTAACTAGGGAAGTGATTGAGATGCGTTTTGGATGTGCTTGCCCGTCAAGTAAGCATTTAACATGCCATCATGTTTTGCCATCTCTGTATTAAAGTACAAATATGTCGTATTTTTCACCATTTAAAAACATCAACAGTGTTGTTCTGCAAACAGATTTGGAAAAGCCATTTTCTGTCCACTGCATCACTACTAAATTCTAAATGTGTTTTGGTGGATTTTCGTCATAGTTAAGGCTTCACCTTGTGTCCTTTGAATAAACAAGAACTGCATCATATGACAAGGATAGTAAAGAAAACTTTTTCCCCTGTTGCAGGTCACCCTGAACTGTAATCTTGTTAATTGAGCAACTTGGTTTTACAGCTTCCTAGTACCTGTGTTTGGGCAGAGATGGGGAGTGCTTCTGTGAGAGGGTTTAGTTTAATGCAGAGTGGCATCATTAGAGTTCAGGAATGAACTACAAATGAAACTTCTGGAAAAGGTACTAGGTGATGCTCTAGAAGTGAAAACTGAGGTCCTGGACCTCAGAGATAAATTTCATTTAAATTCTGTAGTTTTTCCAGTTTCACTTTTGTCTTAAACTTTTTACCTGCAAATTGTGATGCAGAGGAAAACTTTCAGTGAAAATAAGTAGCCTCTGAACTGAAAACATCCATATGGAAGTTTTACATGGTGGGGTTTTTTCATCCTAGAAAAAAAGGATATATATAAAAAATAATCATACAATAATCAAATACGTTTTCTATTTTAAATTAGATTAACTTTCATTTTTCATTAAAGAATGTGTTAAGATAGTATAAATATTTCCTAAAGCGCTTTATTTTGCTCTCTAAAAAGCTGTCTTGCATTTCTGTTTTCTCCATTTGAATTTATTGAGCAATTTTCAAATGCTTGTTATCATCTATAGTAGAATCCAAATAAAAATATTTTTATGTCTGCATTGATGCATATCTAATTTACATACTCCAGTGTTTTAGGTTGGAAGAGATAATTCAACAAATACTCTACAATAACAAATCTAAAACAGGGAGTGCATGAAATGTTAATGTACGGGTGTGATGTATAAAGAGCATAGGTGTATTTTTGAAGTGGCTGCATCATAACGGGGCAATCAGATTTTGAAAGTGCTGTGTTTGGGTGCTTTCATTTTAAAAAGCATTCTGCTGTTGTTATGAAACAAGCCTGAGAATGTTTTAATACAGCCTTCACTCAATATCAAAACTCTTCATCATAAAATTCTTAACTGTTAGAATTCCTCAGTGTCTCCTACACTTAAAGCTATAGAAGGGGGTAGTATTAAAAGCAGCAGTAGTATCTGGATGAAAGGTGGTTTCTCATGAAATTCATTGTCTGAGCATCTTCGCTGAAGCAAAAGAGGATCAAAACCAAAGTGCCAAAACCTGATTTGAAGCCTAGAGTAATAGCAGTGGGATGAAATAAACATGTAGTATTCTGCACTTAAGGAAGAGGACAGTTTGTTCAGCTACAAATTTAAGGTTTGAAGGAGATGGAGGTTCAAAATGATCTTTTATATCCTTTTGTGACAGACCAGTAGATTGAGCTGACAGTGTAATGTAACTGTGAGAAAGTCAGAATAGATCTTCTGATCTATCTGTATCAGTAGAAAGGGAAGTATTAATGGTGGTGTTAAGGCACTCATGAGACTCTTGTCTGATACACTTTGCACAAATCTAACCATCCATATTGAAAAAGGTAAAGACTGGAAGAGGTACAAGCGAATTATGCCAGTCTTGCTGCTTTTCCAGTCAATTTAGAGGAGGAGAAATTGCCCTGTGTAGGGCAGCAAATTGCCCTCTTTAGGTTAGGGCAATGAAAACTGAGCATTGTTTGCTAGATGTAAAAAAATTGGGTTAAGAATAGGGAGCAGAAAGAATTGTTTAACTGAAATTTCATATTAACCAAGATTAAGGAAACACCCAGGTATCTGAAGTGTGGAATTTTTTTTAATGATTTCCTACTGGTATTCTTTTGAATGATCAGGTGCTTTCAGATGGAAGGATGCAAGCACCCCTGAGATGCAAACTCCAGTGGAACCAGCAATATCTCTCTGTAGTGATCAGATTCATCATGGATTTCTGGAGGTGCGCAGTGTTGTTACTTTGCTGTGCAGCAGAGTATCCAATTTCGTGTGTTAGAAGCACCTTGTCTTGTTTGCAGATGGACCCAAACCACATTACGAAATAACTCTCTAAGTATTGTTCTGAGCCATGACGTTTGCACTGACAGTACAGTCAGTGCCTTACAGTCCTTGTACATTTTAGCTTTCTTCTTTGAAAATATGCCTGAACAGTGTGCCTGGATGGAAGTGCAAATGGTTGAAGAAACATGTTCATGGCAGAACTTGAACATCCCCTTTTGTTGCTGCTGGGGTGCCTGTTCTTAGAAGTGGAACACCACATACAACTCAGAAATTTTACAGCTCATCTTTATCTGCTATGTCAGTGTTGATCGAAGGCCAGTAACGAGATGGAAGCATGTGACACTGAAAGTGGAATTCTCCTTTCCCTTTGGGAGGGTGTTTGCTATTTCTTATTCAGGTCTAAATCTAGTATTTGTGTGAAGAAGGGATCTGGTTTAGGGAGATCTCTTCATTGATTTTCGGTTGGCCTTACGATGAAGTTATCAGTGGGATAAAACTGCATAGATGGTTCTGCAGGACTTCACCTCAGCTTTTCCACCAAGAAAAGTGGTGCAATAAGCTGAGTTATTTTTTTGTTACACATAACTTGCTTCTGTCTGTATATGACTATGGTCTTTACTTAACGTTGTTAGTATTTCATCAGTCAGTTATGCTGTCGTCAGTCTGTCACCCTGCAACAGATAAATAATGTTGAGTCCTGTGACAAAAATACAGAGGTACAAAGCTTTGATTCATTTGAAAGGATGCACATTAGAGCTGAAAAGTTAAGATACAGAGAAAGGCATACTTCAAAAGCTGCACGTACTTTGTTGCATCTGTTCTGCTGGCATTTTAGACTTCATAAATACTGGCATTAATTGCCTGTGTGACTGCAGAGAATGCAAGTTTCTTCATGCAGCTGTTTCTTGCAAAATACCAGGGAAGATGATAGATTTGGTCTGTTAAGTTCAGCCTGTTCCATAAGTTGAGTGCAGTGCAGGATACATCCTGAAATTTGTTGAATTTGTACTGAAGCTTCGGGTACAAAGTAGCATCTTAGACTGCATACCCACTGAATGCATTTTTCCTTCATTTAAAAATAATTTTTAAAATATCCTCTAGTACCTGAAGTACTAAAGTAGTTGAAGAACTGAAGGAGTACAGTCTTTGTTCACCAAAATTGAAATTTCTCCTGGGGTATATGCTAGTATTCATTTAAAGTACAGTAGTCTGTGTGTGACACCAGTACATACTTCCCTAACATCTGTAGCTGAAAAGTAAGAACACTACAAAAAGAAATAATTTAATTTGGCCTTTTAAAAAAGCTTTGAGTTGACCTGCTTTTACACACTCCAGTTTGTGCTGTGTGGTGGTTGAAGATTTTGCATCAGATTCCTTCTGTATTTTATTTCAAATGCAACTGCTGCTTGTAATTTGAGGCACAGTACTGTTTTTAATTTATCTCCTCTTGGAACACTTCATTTTTTTCCTACAATGGATGTGTTTACATGTGCAGCCCTGCTTGTCTGGGCTATAGGTAGAGGCTTTCTAAAGTCTAGAATATCTCATTTTATTTCCACTGGCCTCCCCTGCCTCCAAGAGATTACTTAAATGCTTTTTAATAATTTCTTCATTTTCTGGAATATCTGGTCTTCATATTTGTGCAACTTGGCAGGTGAATAGAAGTGCTGATGCTTTGAAGTTTTCTCAAAGATCTGCTCAAAGACTTTTTTCCTTCCAAGTGGCAATGTATGAACATTTGTAATAGCAGGAGGAAAAGTAGTGTTTTCCTTTAAGCTGTGCCTTATAATAACTGTGATATACAATTTAGAGGGCAAATGGAACTGGTTTCAAAATTTGTCTCCTTGGTAGTACCTTTTTGGAAGACTAATCCAAACAGCTAGAGCAAAGGCTTCATATATTCAGGGCAATGTGTAAAGTTTTCAGAAATTTTAGAAATAAATTTATTTGTTGGCAACCAGCAGTGGTGATGTTCAAATGTTCAGCAAAGATTTACTGTAGTTATTAAGTTTCTGATGAATAGTATTTAGAAGCTGTAAACCAGCATATTAGCAACTTAAAATCAATTCACAAAGTAATTATTTGAAGGCATAGGTCTGTTGTTTTGCTCAAAACGATTACAGTAGCATAGCTTTTTCAGTGTTGCTGTAGTTGCCCTGGAGAAGTGCAGGCATCCATAACAGAACTGATGGTGTTTGTGGGTTTAAACTAGGGCCTTTAATATTACCGAAAGAGTGGAGATTTCTGTCTTTCAGTATAGTATCATTGTGAGTTTCCAGTATTTGTTTAAAGGTAGTATTTACATGGTGTGAAAGAGTATATAGCAAAGTTCACAAAGAGTAATAGTAGCGAGCAAAGCTTTCCATCTGAATGAAAGATGCTGGGAAATAATTACAGAATCATGGAATCACTGAGGTTGGAAGGAGCTTCTTCAGATCATCTTGCCCAACCTCCCTGCTCAAACAGGATCAACTGGAGCAGGTTGTCCAGGCCTGTGTCCCTTGGGTCTTGAGTATCTCCAGGGATGGAGACCTGGAAACTTCTGTGGGCAACCTGTTCCAGTGAGGATGAGAGACAGATGACATGAATGGAATCAAGAGAAATTCAGGCCGTAGATAAGGAAAACCTTTTTCATCATTAGGAAGTAGTGGAAGTGTTTGCCAGGAGAAGTTATGTAGTCTTCTTTCTGAGAGGTTTTCAAGACTTTACTGGGTAAAGCCATGAGCAGTGTGGTATTCTCTCATAGCTGTCCCTTCTTAGAGCAGGAAGTAGGATTAGAGACCTCATGGGATTAGAGACCTCGTGGGGACCCTGCCCACCTAAATTAAGCTTTCATAACTCGATCCAGTTACTTTTCTGAATGTATTTATGGGAGGAAAATGTTTACTTCTTAGCAATCATTTGTTTTAACCAATTACCCTCAAACAGTTGCATATGCTGTGATTCAGTAAGAAATGCTACTTTTTTTAGTGGTGCATGAAAACTGTTAAAGCAGAAAAATGGGAAAGTGAATTCTCTTTCTAAATAATTGCACACATGACTCTTTCATAAAGCATCTTAAGCTCTCCTGCCTCTTCCAGTATGGCACAAATACCATAATGAAGAAGCAAATTCAATAGGTGGCTCAGACTACAGTAGAGGAATTGCTGTGCAAGTCCTACCATTTGTTTGCTGCAGAGAACTTCAAACTGTCAGGAAAGGCATATTCACCATATTTGTCTGTGTGCATGTGTGTGCTCCATCAGTTAATCATCATCTGTGCCTGAAGCTTGCGTCAGTCTTTCTCTAATTAAAATAAAGTCAGAAAACTTGGTAATATTTAACGTGTATAGGTTTATTTTCAAAGCATCAAGGTTAGTTAGTGAACATCAAGTTCAGTTAATTGCTTTTGTACTTTACAATCTTTTTCTTGACAATCCTTTAACAAAGAGAAGCCTAACACAATTTCCTCAGTAATAATTTTAGTGTATCTCTTATCAATATCTTATTGTTGGTCATGATATGTATATTCAAATAAGACTTAACCTTTTAATTCAGCTGCTTTTGGAGCTGTAATGCTTTGTTCCCTTTTTATCTTTGCTGAATTAATTTTAAAATAGTGCTTTCCTTTCCAAAAGATGCAGCTGTGAGGTCCATCTGTTCATCAGAAAATTTGTGCTTCATCTTTTTTTAGACAAACTTCACAGCCTGAAAGAAGTATGGCTACAGTGTTTGGGATGGGGAGGGGTTGTTCGCTCTTCCCCATAGCCTTTGTGACCTTAAGAATCAGGAAAAATGGGCATGTAAGATGTAGCTGAGCTAGGTTTGATAAGGGTAGGGACTGCTTGAGATTCTATTTATAGTTATGCTAAAATAGCTCAGTCTTGGCTTGCCGGGAGACTTTGAGAAAATGAAGTAAAAAAATTAGTTAACATTTCTGAGCATTTATGTTGCTTCTTTTCAGCATGCAAAAATTCAGTGAGTAGAATTTGAATATCCAGAGGAGCATTCATTCTTATCAATTAGGCTTTTCCTCCTTCCTTCACTAATTCTCTGCCATATATGCTATTAATTTCTCTGCTTCTGCAGTCAATAAAATATGCACACTGCAGACAATAGCTTCCTTCATTAAGCAGTCTTACAGTCTTTCTAGAGGAGATCCACTGTATTTACTTAACGAGGAAGGGGTCCTGGTTAGGAAATGTGCCTCCATGATATTACAGTGGACTGCCACCCAGAAATACTTGAGTCATTAGGGCTATAGCTGCATTGGCCTAATGCTCCCTGCTTGGCAGTTGTCAAATAGCCTGGATAGAACCTCATTCTGATGTAGATGTAAACTCTGTGGGTGCTTAAGAGCCCAAGTAGCGTTGTACCTTCCTACAATAAGCAACGTAGGCATACCTTGTATGGGGTTTTGTAACTGATTTGTGGCCTGGTGTAGAGGAGCAGAGGGGCTAAACTACAGTTGTACATCACTTTTATAGTGCTTCTCTGGAATTATTTCCAAATGTGATCTCTGCTCAGTAAATACAGTTGCTGGCTGTGAAAATGCAAACATAACGTTATATGCTCACTGCATAATGCTTTCCCAGAGACTTTTATCCTAAAACCTGGTTTCTGAAACTTGCTCTCAGAGTAGTAACAGAGGGCTTTGTCAGTGTTTCATATATCCTTGGTAAATAGTCTGTTAGTGAATGAACTACTTTGTTCTAGCTCAAAATGTTAACTTGTTTGTAGGTACTTCTTTTCTCAGACCTCAGCTGCCAAAGATGTTGTGATTTGTAACTGGGGAGAGAAGTGGCCAATACAAAATAACTTCTTTTTTTTTCACCTTATGTTAAATCAGAAATCAATTAAAAAAATAAAAAACAACAACAAAAAACAAACCACTGACCAAAAATACCCCCAAAACCCCAGAAACCACATGAATACAAATGGAAAAAATTTATGCAGTTGTCATTGGCTTAGGGCTGTATGAGTTACAAATTAATCTTCTTTTGTCTATGCATATTGGGTATCTTGTGAAACTTTTCTTGTGGGTCTATCCCTCTTGAAAAGGTGCTAAATCACAGAGGAAATTGTTTCCAAAGTTTGTGTATGTGACGACATTTTAATCTTAGGTTTCTAGACTTTGAGTGAACCACGAGCCTCACCAGTGGTCCTCGAGGTATTTATTATACCTTCCTATCCAGATGAGTAGGCCATGTGGAAATAAATATGCATATGTTTATTTAAATATATTATACATAATTTTCTTTTCATTTTTGTTAGTTTGTAAGCTTGGAGACTAATAAAATGAAATTGAGCTAAAAAAAGACCCCTGTGCAAGGCATTCTCTCTAGAAAGCTCTGCTTCTCCCCAGTGAGTGACACATTTGTCTTCTGTCTGCAAATCTGGAAAATTTATTTAAATGTATGCTTCCTCCTTCCTTTACATAGAATTAATGTAGACAAGAATTAGGCTCTGAAAGAAAGAGTAAATTCAAATTTGATAGAAGAGTCACAGTTGAGAGCTTGATGAAAACCTGTCTTTTTCTTACAAATACAAGATGAGAAGAGTTATCATAGTATCTTTTACTTCTAGTTGATCTGAATTTACTATTGTAAGGTACAGTATGTAGATTAAACCTTTGAAGCATCCTTTGACTGTCTAAAGAACTACATGTGAATTGGGAGATATTAATTCTGGTTAGTCAATTTGCATTAGGAAGTGGGATTTCTGCATTCTTATGCCTCAGGATGCGCACTGTTTGCCACAGAGATCCATCGACATGTTTCCCTCCCCTTTCCCTTTTTGATATGGGATTCAAATGGCAAGCTGGTTCCTCTGAGTGTAGGGTCATGTGCATAGTAGGATTAAATTGTTCAGTGCATGTACACAGCAGACCAGTATGCTTCTGCTGAGTCTTGCTTGAGGCTTTAAGCTTTCTATGGTTATGGAGATGTTCTTTGAAAATTGACTGTGGAAATTAATTCTACGTGTATGTTCTATCCCTGTCACCAAAGCCAGGGGCTGGAGTGGAGGGTGGCCCGTTGTAATCTCATTTTCTGTTAGGAGTCCCAGCTCAGACTCAGTTCTGTTGTCACTTTTTCCTAAGAATCCCTTTATTTCAACACCTTGCCTCAACTGAGAGCCTGCTGCTCAGTTCCTCCTGTTCTGTCTGGAGGCTGTAGTCAGTGTGTGTTTCTTGTCATGTACATTTTCTTAGATGGTTTTGTAAACTGTCGTAGTCACCCATGCCCATCTCTTGCTGTCCTCACAAAAGCAAATCCTTTTGTGTTGTGATGATAATTTAAAATTTTACCCAGATGGGTCTTTCAGTATAGAAAAAGGTTTGTCTTCGGAAAGAGAAGGAGGTGCACAGTAGAGCTCTCAAAGTTAGTATGTTCATACTAGTTTTCTCGAAAAGATGGGATGAGAGAGGCAAAAGAGACCTAATTAATTTTCCACTGAAGGAGAAGCACACATGCGCTTTTTACTGGGCACTAAAGTATTCAACAATAAGGAGCACTCCTGACAACCTGGTTTATGCAGTTTGTTCACTGTAGTCCTTAGTTCTTGTGTTGCCTCACTTGGATTTAAGTTCTACAGGTCTCCCTCCCTCCCTACCCCTATAACCTCTATCAACATTTCAAGGGCAGATTTGCCAGAGAGGAGGTGGGAGGCTCAAAAGGCAGTATTTGATAGGGTATCTAGATTTGGCAGTCTCCAAACTTTAGTTCTGCCTGTTTCATGTTTGATAGAACCTGATCTTTTAAATAAAACTTTCCAAAGTGAGTGTTTAACATCTTCAACTTTTATTCCTGCTGCTCAGATATAAGATAGTTTTCTAAAAGAGCTAAGGTGGTTTTGCCCCAGGAAAGAAAAAAGTGAAATTGTTTTAAGGACTGCTACTTGAAATGCCATGTGTATCTACATTATTCTGAAAGAGAATTAGATTTAAGCCTGGAAACAATGTATCTCCTGCTTTTTTCATCGAACCATAGGATACCAGGTTGGAAGGGACCTCAAGTATGAGCTGGTCCAACTTTTCTTGGCAAAAGCATAGTCTAGACAAGATTGCCCAGCACCCTGTCAGCTGAATCTTGAAAGTGTCCAACATTGGGGAATCCACCACTTCCCTGGGGAGATTATTCCAGTGGCTGATTTTTCTTGTGAAAAATTTTCCTCTTGTGTCCAGTTGGAATCTCCCTGAAGTAACTTGTACCCGTTACCCTCCTTGTCTTTTCCATGTGACTTTGGAAAAAGGGAGTCTCCATCTTCCTTGCAGTCACCTTTTACATACTGGAACGTGGTACTAGGGTCTCCCCTGAGCCTTCTTTTCCTTTATTTTTCTTTTTTTTCCCCCCATACAAATGAATACTTGCATAATAAGAGTAAAACATTGACATTGAAGTACTACAGAAAGTACCCCAGTATTGTTGTCTATTCTTTTGGAATAAAGCAGCTGACATAAGGCCTGTTGGAAGATGCTCTTGATCACTTTTTGAAAAATAACATTTGGTCATGTTCTGAGTTTTTCTGCCAGGAGAATGTAAAGCAGTGAAACACCATGAAGCATATAAATGTTGCTCTAGTTTCTAGTTACCATGTTCTGCTTTGTTGAAGCTTCTTAAAGCTTTCTCTCGCAGGTGGTTAAAATAAAGGGGTACTTAACAATATTATTATTTTTTATTTATTCAGCTACTTAGAAACCTCTTCCTTTTAAGATGGGGAACTAGCTATGCTGAGGAAATGTAGAGATCCACACTGTGTTAAAACACAAAGAATCCAGGGCGAGTAAAGGTACCTTATCCTAACTTACATATGCCTGCCTTTTTGGTTTTCTTTCTAATACGGAGTCCATGCTATTTATAGCTAAGACGACTCCTTGGCATGATGGCAGTGCCATGAGAGAAGGCAACCATCAGATGCACAGCAGTAGGAAGCTGTTTCTGAAGGCAGCTGATCACCTGGGATGCAAGCCTGCCTTTGTGAATTTTTTGAACTCTGCATGTTGATAAAGATATTTGCTGCTTTCCAAGAATGCTAAAATATACTCAAGCAGTTTTGACGCTAAAATTTGTGAAACCTTTATTCAGTAAAATACTCATTTGAAAATACCCTGTCTTAGCTGCAAGAAGCTGGAAAATAATTCTTGTGAAGCTTAATGTTGTAATGTTGCTCCTTACAGTTTCTCCTTCATGCTGAAGTTTAAGTAAGGATTTTATTTTTTCATTAGATCATTCTAAGATAGGCAGACTTCTGAAAGGGTTACATAAGAAACAGCTTATTAACATGGAGATATATAAGGAATGTCTTTTATGCACGCCTCTGTCGGCATCAAGTGCTGGAATTGCAACTGGTAGTTGAGATGCATGCTTTGACCCGAAGGAAGCTTTATATTTTTAGTCAGATTATTTATAAGAACCCAAGTGCTAACCTGATGTCCCTTAAAAACAATTTAAATAACTGTTAAAAATGTAAAAAAAGCTTATTATTATAACACTTGCAGTATTTATGCAGCACCTTGTACACTATGTAAATTGGCTAGAAATATGTCTACTTCTGCAAATACTTGCATGATTGCCTTAAGGGTCATGAATCTGTAACTGGGAATTGAGAAAACATGAAACAAGGCAGTTGCCTCTGCAACTGAACTAGTCAAGGTACAGGACATACCAAGTCAGAGGAAGATGTGGTCTATTTACAGGTTGATTTGGTGACTTGATGTAATATATGATTGCTAAAAGCACTTTATCTGCTATAAAATAGAAAAAATATTGCTTCAAAATCTGAAAGCATAAAGTGTCATTCTCCCTCCTACTCATGGTTCCACAGAAGATTCACTTCTTGAAAGTGAGAGGTATGGTTAAAACAGATTTTTTAAAAATGCAGTGACTTGACATACACTGCTGTAGTTAAAATGTGGCACACAAGAGGATTTGATTGTTGAAAAGTCAGCTCCGCTTGACAGAAAGAACGGTCAGAGATTTTTTTCTTGGGATGGAATTTCTAGGAAGAATTGAAATTAGAAAGTAGGTGTTGAGAAATGCTGTTTGTTCTGTTACTGTGCAGTGTTTCATAATAGCTTTCATTATAAAGGAATGAGGAAAGTTAAGGGTAAATTCCTGTGTGGGAGAAGGGGCATATAGGCTTTTTTTAATTGTCTTGATATATGCCACTATGCAACATGAGGAGCCTTGCAGTACACAGGGGTTGTTCTAATGCTTTTTAGCTTGTTTAGGGGATTTCAACAGAAGGTGTTTTTTAGTATACCTGGGTATGTGTCTGAGCATGGATATGTAACGCAGCAGTAGTTTAAAGGAATGCAGTTAAAAACAAGAACAGTATAGGTTTTTCACTGCTAAGATAAAGGTAAGAATATATAGTCATACATTGGAAAACAGGGAAAGAATGACCATTTACCTTGTGAAGGACATCATAACTGTCGTCAGTGGTGCCTCCTTTTGTGCAGCCTAAACTGGCACATGTCCACCTCTGCAAGCTCAGAGCTAGCTGATGTAATCCCAGGTAAGGGCTGCTGCACACGAGCCAAATTTATGAGAACTCTGTAATATGTGAATATACTGATCCTGTCGTCTAACAAAAGATCTGCTTTGTTCAACTCTATCTTAAATGGGAGGATTGAAGCACACAGTTATAAACAAATTCTCATCACTTAGTGACTTCACAGGACAAGGCAGCTGGGATGGTGGGATTATCTGACTTCTTGGAAGCATTGTTCGCTCTAACCCAAGTTGCTGCAGTTCCCTCTGTGAGGCTGTAGATAGCCAGGAAAATCTCCACTAAGGGCACTGGGCAGGCACGATGTATTTTGCATTGTAGGATATACTTCCCATTGCAGTGTGTTGTGGTGCCAGGCTGATGTTAGCATCTGCACCATCTACACTTAGTGCTAGAGTGCAGTAGTCAGAACTGGTTGTAAAGGACTGCTGGGGATGGACACAAGTGTCCTCAAGGTAAGAGCTGCCTTGAAAGCAAGTTTTTGGTTAAAAAAAATTGGTTTGGAACTATGTGTTAGTTTTAAAAAGTGATATCTTCTTATAAAAGCATTGTAAAATTTGCAATTGCTTGGTGTATGTATGAGAGATGAAATGAAGAATCATGAATGAGTTGCTTATATTGTATTGGGAAGATTACACATACCTTATAGTTTATACCTGTTTGGGCTTTTTCAATCTTTAAGTAGTAGCAAAACTTGAAAAGAATGTCCTGGGCCTGGATTAAAGTTGGTTGTGGTGATAAGGATTTGGATAGTTCCTTTATTTCCATCTTTCAAATAAACAAAAAAAGGTTCTTTTTCCATTCTGTCCACTTGTTCTCAGTAGATGTAGTTGGCTGCTTAATATCTCTGAAGTTAATACTGTGGTGGTTCCCAGAGCTTTTGCTATTTTTGCAAGTCTACTTTGGTCAGTACTTACTTTTTGTTTTTGTTTTGTCAGCAGCCATGCAGCAGGTCCTGGATAACCTTACTGATCTGCCGACATCCACAGGCGCTGAAGAGATAGACCTGATTTTTCTTAAAGGAATTATGGAAAACCCTATTGTAAGGTCACTTGCTAAGGTATTTAAACTTGCTGCTTTGAGTAGAATCTGGAAATATTTTAACTCTTAAATTATTGTGTTGAACACTGAGTATGGATTGACATAGTAACTATGGCCTTTATGTATGGTACATCTTACTAAAATACTTGAAAGTGAAGATTTGGTATAATGGAATTTCTGTGCAGGCTAATGTATTTTTATGTGGAAGATTCTCAAGGAAGAAGAAAAATTCGGAGACTCCAGAAATAATGTGGTAATGTTATTTACAAAGAAAATGTCAAAATACTTGAAATTATAAGCAGTTGGTTTTAATATAGTCTTGTGACCACTGTTGTGTGCAAAATCCATACACTTTCTGACTTAGCATTTTTGCCAAAGATGAAAATTGAGACCAATAACTTTCTTTTTTCCGTGGCGTAAACAAGTTTCCTTTTTGCTTTTGTCTCAAAATGACCTTCTGATTAGCCCAGTGAAATAGTCTTTCCATGCCCTTTCCTGGATCTCAAAAAGTAACACTGGTACCTTGTTAGCTCTCTGAGACATGGCCTATCCTTAGATTTTGTCTTGCATTATGAAAATCTTGTATTTATAGATGGTAGTAATCAGTTATAAATATGTAAGGTGGTACTGTCACCATGACAGATATTTACAAAAAATCTTTGGATTCTGTAATTAAAATTGTAGAAGCTGATCTTACCAGTAGGAGATGCAGTCACTATCGCTCAGAACTTATATTCTTAATCTTCATAAAAATAAGATCCTTTTGTGAGGAAAACCCAGTTCACTTAAATATAGCTGTCTCTTTAATATGAGTAGACATCTGAAAGCAATGCCCGCTAGGCAGGCATGAAATACTCTGTAAAGCTAAAGGATTGTTGTGCAGGGATTTTGCTCAGTATAAAACTCTGGAAGGGAAAACCTCCTGCAAGAATTCATATAACAATTTAGTTCTGTTTAGCTGTTCAAAAAATTGGTTGCAAGTGGAAGACACTGCATAGTAATAAACTTAGAAATAATGGAAGTGTCTCATCTGCTAGTGAGATGACTGGAGAGGGAAAGATTCCTGTACTAAATTGACCAGAGTAAGTTAAAGCATTTTCTTTCTTAGAGTTGTTTCCATCTTCGGTATCTGCTGCATAGGATATCTTTAATTTAATATTTATCATGAAGAAAAAGTTTATTGCAAAGCACTTTTTTTTTTCCATATCAAGAATTTGTGCTTTAATGGCCAATTACAATTATACAGAGTTTAATGACTAGCAGATGTAAAAAAGTGCTTGTAATGGAAACAGATTCTTAACTATAACCTTGCTTGATCTAGAATGCTGAAAGGTTTTAATTGTGTTCATGTGGCATGACCACACTCATATTTTCTTTTGTAATTATTTTGGAATTATACCCAATGCCTCAGTCCCAACCAGCAGAGCTAAATAAGGACAAGATCAAAATGATAGCACTTTTCATGAAGTGTATATCTTTCATATACATCCATTTGTCCCCAGAAATATGTAAAACTTGTTTTTCTATTAGAAGAGCTAGTTTTAACATAATAGGCAATTCTCAGGACACTGAGGTGGTCAGCTTACTTAAGCAGATTTGTTTCAGACCAGGCCAGAAACGCAAATGCTTTTTTATTTTCCTTTACTAATGAGTTATTAAGACTAATCATTATGTAAAGTATCCCAAAAAGGACAAAAAGAAACTTAGGGAAATGTGCCATGAGCCATATAAGCTTTTTTTTTCCCCTTTTTAGTCCTTAAAGAAACAGAGCCAAGCAATAAGCATAGTAGTTAGTTTATAATACTTTGCAATGCAAAATTTGGCTAATCTTTGAAAACTGTCTTAAGTTCATGTCACACTTCTTTTCTGTCTGGAGTAAAGGCATCAAGGTAGAAATTACAGATTTTTTTGGGTTAGGGTTCACTGTACCATTCCATGTGTTAGGGGAAATTGTGATTACTGTAAAATGTATGACGTGCCTGTCATTCACTGGCATTTATAGAATCATAGAATAGTTTGGGTTGGAAATGGACCTCCAAAGATCATCTAGTCCAAGTCCCCTGCAGTAAGCAGGAAACCTTCCACTACTAGATCAGGTTGCTCAGAGCCCCATCCAACCTGGCATTGAAGGTTTCCAGGGATGGGGCATCTACCACCTCTCTGGGCAACCTGTTCCAGTGTTTCACCACCCTCATTGTAAAAAATGTCTTCCTTATATCTAGTCTAAATCTACCCTCTTTCAGTGTAAAACAGTTACCCCATGCCCTATTCACTACAGGCCCTACTAAAAAGTTTGTCCCCATCTTTCCTATAAGCCCCCCTTCAGCCTGGAGGCTGCTTTAAGGTCTCCCTGGAGCTTTCTGTTCTCCAGGCTGAACAAGCCCAACTCTCTCAGCCTGTCTCCATAGGAGAGGTGCTCCAGCCCTCTGGTCTTCTTTGTGGCCTCCTCTGGACCTCCTCCAACAGGTCCAGAGGAGTCTTTCCTATGCTGATGTTTATGTCTGATCTTAAACTAGCCTTTAGAGTTGTTATGCTTTTTTGAAAGCAGTTGTTGAATTTGGAACATGCATGAATTTTGCTCAGTTTTGGTAATGAACTGTCTTCTCAAAATTCTCTTCTCCTGGAATGTTAAATATTCTTTTGACCTCAAAACTTTTATATTTTTTTTCTCAGTCACACTTGCTTTTAGTAGTGTAACATAGGCTGCAGCATACCAGATGGATGCCTAACCCAGACCAAGGAAACATCTTAGGAGTAATCTATAAACATTGAGTCCAGTATTTAGGATGTCGGATTGTTGGAGGCAAAAGCCTTACTATTTGAACATTTGACAAGTATAATAAATATTGAATGCATCGAAAGAGTCAATTCAGTATCACTGTTTCTGAAATGAAAAATAATGGCACTAAGGTATTCTTTTTTTTCCTCTTTTTAATTATTTATACCACTCCATATCCTGCTACTTCCTGACATATTCCAGAGTCAGAGGTTGTTCATTGTTAAACTTTCAGTTCCCTGGTATATACATGGCCTTGATTTTGGGTGAGGATATTTGAATTTAGATTATACTCAGTGGTAGTATTTTAAAGAAAATGAGTGAGAAAAAAGCTGACCCATATTCTCTAATCTTACAAAGGTTTTGCAGTTGGAATATGTTTAAAATTCAATAGGTTTGTGTTTTGACTTGCTGTAAAAGAAGTTAACTTTGAAAGAAGGATACTGTTTACTGCATGTATTATGTGCAAAATAGCATGCCCTTATTAAGGAGAATGTGTGTAGGTGCCAGGCTGCCCAGGACTTTGTAATCATGGTCATTTGGTTTGTGCGTGTTGGTGTTGGGGAATGTTGGAAATGTCTCTCTCTATATTAAGTTAGCCTCCAAGTGTTTGATCATCAGTCCTGAGGAAATACTGTTTTGTAGACAGGAAGTAGAATTTAATACTCAGACAATTTCAGAAAAAAAAGGTTTCTGGTTTTAGCAAAATTTTATTTTAACATGTTTTAATGCACTAATAAGACAGTAGATGTGTGCACATACCTTCAAATTACATATATAGAAGTATAGATACATGAATCCCAAATATATCTGTTATTTTTTGTGTTTTCACATGCCAAAGTGATTGTTATTTTTTGAACTTCTTGTTGCTACGGTGTTGCACTCTTAATTGTGTGCATTGAGAATCTGAGTTATTTTTGGCCTCCTCTTGTTCCCTAATTTTATGATACAGCACTGTAAATTTTATGATACAACACAATAAATAAGTGTTCAGCTTTGAGATGTTTCTCTCGTTTCTCAAAGCTCCTACCTTTCAATGAATTGAAGTGTCTGCAGTGTTTAGGAAAGGATTATGTCTGCAGCAGTAGCTCAAGAGAGAGATTAAAAGTTACCACAGAATCCCAGAATGGTTGAGGTTGGAAGGGCCCTCTGGAGGGCATCTGATTCAACCCTCTGCTCAAGCAGGGTCACCTGGAGATGATTGCCCAGGAACATGTCCAGACAGCTTTTGAATATCTTCAAGGAGGGAGACTCCAACCTCTCTGGACAACCTATGTCAATGCTCAGTGACCCTCACAGTAGAAAAAGTGTTTCCTGATGTTCATCCAGAGCCTCCTGTGTTTCAATCTGTGCCCACTGCATCTTGTCCTGTCACTGGGTACCACTGAAAAGAGCCTGGCTCCATCCTCATTGTACCCTCCCCTCAGGTATTAATACACATTGATGAGATCCCCCCTGAGCCTTCTCTTCTCCAGGCTAAACAGGCCCAGCTCTCTCAGCCTTTCTCAAATGTGAGGTGCTCCAGTCGCTTTACCATTTTGTGGCCCTTCACTGGACTCTCTGCAGTATGTCCAGACTTGTACACAGTACTCCAGGTGTGGCCTCAAGAGTGCCGAGTAGAGCTCAACCTTCTGACAACAGCATTCTTAGCACAGCCCAGGATACTGTTAGCCACTTTTGCTGTAGACTTTTCTTTAGCATTTCCTCTATTTATGCACACTTTCCTTTAGAATTGGCTGTTTTGAAGACATTTGAATGAGAAGACCCTGGGGTAAATGCTTCTGGTGTGGACTCTATTTTTTTTTTTTTTTCTAGCAGATCCTGTAGTTTCTTTTTTGTCCTCATTCTAGAAGGTGTACTTGTACTGGGTTCTGAAGCAGAAAAGATCTGAGGTGCTGTACTGTTTACAGTTCAGTGTGTATAGCATAGAGATGGTAGGAAATCAGGACATACAAGCATTCCTAACAGGTGCTGCTTATAAAGTTTGTTGGGTCCCATAGTTAAAGATGCAAAATCCGTTGGCAGTTAGAAAGATAAAATACACAGGTATATATGTGATTTTTCTGGTTTTTCTGCTAAAGGTTGCACCGAGAAATTATTTTAAAGGTATATAGATTGGAACTACTTGAAACTTATTTACAGTGTAGTCTCATACATTTAATCTTACAGGCTCATGAGCGACTGGAAGATTCTAAACTTGAGGCTGTCAGTGACAACAACCTGGAGCTGGTGAATGAAATTCTTGAAGACATCAGTCCCTTAGTAAATAAAGATGAAAATATTGCGGAATTGGTTGGAATACTCAAGGAGCCTCATTTTCAGGTGCCACCTTTTCACTGTGTATTTCCAACTTACTGTATCTGTGTCCACATACAAATCTAAGAATAATAATGAGACCAAACTTGAACTGTAGCAAACTTTAATATATGTGATTTTACTCCAAATGAAAGGCAAAGCAGAAGCCATGTGGGGTTAAGAATGAGCATGATTTTATTCTTTGAATAAAATCTTCTAGAATATCTTTACCCATTGTATTAAAATCCACTGGAGTTTCTGTAATAAATCTTGGAGAAACATTTACTTCCTATGTGACTAGTGTTCCCGTAACAATTCCCTGAAGGCTTCATCTGTAGCATTTCCAGGTGGCCTCAGTTCCTGATACTGACCATTCTGCATTTCAGTTCAGCTGCTGGCATTCATACTCATGTGTGAGATACACAGTTTGCAAGGTGAATGAATGTGATTCTTCTA
Organism: Strigops habroptila; assembly: GCF_004027225.2. Taxonomy (NCBI): domain Eukaryota; kingdom Metazoa; phylum Chordata; class Aves; order Psittaciformes; family Psittacidae; genus Strigops; species Strigops habroptila. The sequence goes on from NC_044277.2 coordinate 131,279,449, forward strand.
TGATGTGATCTGCACTGCACCTTGAGACTGCATCCCTCTCACTGTTGCTCTACTTCACTGAAGTTTTAACATGTGGTTGTCAGAAGCAGATGTTTCTTCATAGCTGCTGTAGCTACCAGCTTCCATACTGTCCCTTGAAGAGTAGGGTTTGTAAATCCTTGGTAGATTCTGGACTTTCTAGGCAGGCTTCAGCTGACTTTAGTATTTAGCTATAGGTATAATGTAGAAGAACATAAGCAAACCTTATGCATTATACAAACATAACAGTGAGGTGCGCTACTGTTTAACATAGATAAACACTGAAAATGCTGTCAAGCTGTGTTGTGGCCTGTTGGAAGAGGGAACACTTCTAAGAGCTCAGCTGCTGAGATGGTAGCTCTTCTGAATGCCCACAGTTCCTTTGGCTCTTCTGAAGAGCAGTACCTTGGTCTCCCTTGTGCTCTTATTTGCCCAGAAGGGCATCATAGCTAGGGGTTCAAAGACTATAATTTGGAGACTAACCGGTGAATAAACCTGCTAATCCCGTCTTTGATCCCTTAGCAGAAATTGATACTGGAAAGGGAGAGGATGAGTTTGGAGGAATTTGCAGTTACAGTGCAAAAAGATTGGAATTGAGGGCCAACTGGTGCAGGAACAGATCTGACAAAGATTCATTGTGTTAGATAGAATCATAGAACTAAAGGAACTAAAGCTGACAAGTCAGAGGCTGAATTGAAAGATGAAAAAGAACTTAGTAAGTCAAGTGCTGGAGTAGACTGACTTTGAAGGACACTGTAACAATGATCTCTGGAGAGAGATGGCAAACACCAGAGACCAACTGTGTAAAGAATCTTTGTGGTGGAGGCTGGAGACTGAGATCAAATAAGAATTTTAATTAGGGTGAGTGGCCAATGCTGAGGCAAACCCAGCATTCATTCCTGTTCAGTGGTCATATTTACAGAGAGGCACAATATGAAAGGCACAACGTGATGCTGGTGTCAGTTGCTCCATTAGTTCAGGCTTAAGCAACTTACACGTTTAATTTGAAAGTTACAAAGTAGCTGGTGAGCAGAAGTGCCAGTATTAATGCTGTTTCTTCCACATTTTTTGTTGCTTGATTTATAAAGAACATACTTGGAATTGCATACATGCTACATTAGCTTTACAGTTCTGTTCTGATCTTTTGTTAGTGCTTCCTAATTGCATGTCAGAGGTCCATTTAACAAGTATCTCTTCTGTTTTCCTTCTCTGTCCCCAGCAGTAAGCATCTAGTGAACACTGTGAGGCTAGGACAAGCCAGCAGTGATACCTTCCAAAATGTTTTGTGAGGGTTTAGTGATTTGTTTCGCAGACTTCAGAGTGAGAAATAGCATCACCGACCCGTGGCGGTCTATTCCATCAGCTTGTTCAGTTGTTTTTTGAACCCATGTGAAAATCTGGCATTCACAACATCCCCATCAGAGTGGAGACTACGCTGTTTTGGTTTTGACACTGTCTACTCTCAATTTTACTTTATATCCCCTTGTTCCTGTGTAGAAAGTAAATGAACAGTTTTTCCTAATCAGCTTTTCCATGTTACTTGTGATTTCAGAGGCCTCATTGTATAAGTGTGTCTGTCTCAAATAAAAGAAGGGAAGCAAAACTGTATACAGCTTCCCAGTCATTCACAGCAGCATGGATTTATGAAATGGTATAATAATTCCCATTGCATCTCCTACTCATTGCCTAAAAATTCCTAGTAGTTGGTTTGCCCTTTAACAGCTAGTGAATAGAGTAGTGTAGTTCAGTTGGAAGTGACCTACAGTGATTATCCGACTACCTGACCATTTCAGGGCTGACTAAAAATTAAAGCATATTATTAAGGGCATTGTTAAACACCGACAGATACGGGGCATCAACCATCTCTCTTGGAAGCCTGTTCCAGTGTTAGAACACCCTCTCAGTAAAGTAGAGGTACCTTTAGGCTCAGTAAACATAGAGGTGGATTGCTTTTTTGGGTTTGTTTTGTACTATTTACACCTCTGAGATACCACTTCTGAGTCTGTCAGTTAATAGGTTAAATTAGGATAGCGTTTTCCCTTGCAGCCTGTGTTGAATTTCATTTGCCTTGTTCTCACTCTGTTGCTCATGAGGTGCTCCTGCAGCTTACAGTGTTTTACTCCTTGAATAGTTTAGCAGCCTCAGCAAACCCTGTCTCATCCTCATTTCCTAGATCACTTACCTGACATGTCAGTGAATTGGCAGGTGTAGAACTGAGCCCAGATGCCTGTGGGAAATCCCCTGGTGACATGAATTTTGAAAACTAATAATACTCTGTTCCTGGCCCTAATTTTTCTGTCTTTTAACCACTTGAGAGCCTTACTGCTTATCCTATAGTAGCTTTGTTTCCTTAAAAGACTTTGATAAAGGAGTCTATCAAAGGCCTTTTGGAAATGGATCTGTGTTATCAAGTGCCTTGTTGCTATGCTTGGTGACTCTTTCAAGGAACTTAACTAGATGTGAGAAGCATGACTTCCCTTTATAAAGCATGTTGATGCTTCCCCATGATATATTTTGCTCAATCATTCTGATTTTATGGAAACAACTTCTCATTTGTTTAGTATCAACATCAGACTTACTGGTTCACAGTTTGTTGACTCTTCCTTGGAAATCAGTTTAAAAATTCATGTCATGACTATTGCATGCTATAAACAAGATTGCATGCTGCTTCTTTCACTATCCTGGTGGGTAAGTCATGGGTTTGTAAGAGAAATAAGCCATTTCTAGAGCTTCCTACTTCATTTGCTGCAAAATCTGGATGGTACAGAAAGAATTGGTTACAAAAGGAGAAGACTATTTGATGGCTATATGCAGCCCTGGAGAACTAACCTAACCTTCACTGTCAGAATTAGAATTCATTAAAAACCAAAAAGGTCTGAAGCAGCTTTAACTTGGTTTTGGGGTTCTTTAATTTTCTAAATGCCTGTTGTGAGGGGCCTTCAGTGTCATTTGCAGAAACAATGAGCATTTTTGGCCACTGTGTACAGGCAAAAAGCAGCTAGCTACTTACTTTTTAAAACTAGATCTTACGTGATTCAGTTTTGAAACCTAAAATTAGGATGTACTTTTGTGCTTCCATTCTCCATCTGGAGGCAGCCAACAAAGATAACTGAGGCCAAATTAATAGTATTGTGATTAAGTGTTTTTATTTAACTGATACCATAGTTATGACCACTCTACAAGAACTTCTAGGACAATTTGCAGACCAAAATCTGGACACAATATTCTTTCTAAGGCTTGGGGAGGCTATATATCTCTCTCTGAAAAGGAAACAGAATATGAACTAAATACTCAAGAAGTAAGTGTTATCCTTTCTGCCTCATTTGGTGCAAGGAGGCATATTCCAAATTCTCCAAGAGGGACCTGTAAGGAAGAAAGAAAAAATACAATGTCACTTGTAATTATAGAAAATGTAACTTGCATCCTTTCTCCAGTTCAGTAATTGTATAAAGAAGCCACCTTGACTTCTTTTAAAATTTCACAGACACTATTGTGTAGCTGGTTTAGAGGCTGATTCTTTATTTTCCAAATGAATGGTACCACTTTATCACAGTGTCACCTTACACTTGTAACCCACCTCAGCATACAAGTATTGAATGTGATATACAAGTCATCAGTGCAATAGCTTATCTGAATATATCATTTAGTGCTGAAGGTACTGAATTAAAGAACATTGGAGAGGGACTGGCTTCTAGAGTACAGATGCACGTATGGTTACACTGTTGTGTTTGACTGTCTCTTCCTCCCTTGTCTCATTTCTCCTTTCATTCCTTTTTCTTCCCTTCCACTTCTTACCCCTTTTAGTTGTAACTGAACTTCTCAGGGGTCACAGTGTTGGAAGACAATAAGTTCTTACGAGTTTCACAGTATTTATGTCTGGTCTTCAGGCCAGTATGTATTAAGATCCCACTGGCATATGCAGTGCATAGAAGGGCTATAGCAAGTCTTACCAGACAGTAGCTGGAGAGCAGGAGAGAGGAGTGGCAAGAGACGTTGCCTTGAGAGAAGACGGAGGAGCACTGTTTGAGTGGTTAAACCTTGCAGAGGAATCATTTCTGCTGCTTATGAAAGAACTTGATCAGTTACTTTCACCTTCCCAAGAATTATACAAGCCATTCATCCTAAACAGTAGATTCTGCTGAATCTACTTAATCTGAAAAGAAGCCAGTATTTTCTGCTAATAGTGAGCTTTATAATGGCTGATCATACCTTTTAAAAGTTCCATTTAGCAAAGTGATTTTGAGTTGCATCCTGGACAGATCTTAATTTATAGGATTATTTTCTGCACATATTCGTGCCTCCTTACCAACCCCCCAGATTTCTCTAAAATCTTAAATGATTTCCTCACTTTTCCAGAAAAGCCTTTAAAAATATCATCTTTTCACATGTACATTAAGGGCCTGTAGTTGATTTATTAAATTCTAATATTTAAACAGTGTTATCAGAGAAGACAAGCTCATATTTAGTGCATAAAAGAGCAACAGAAATATTTTAAGTATCTCTGAGGCCTGAAGTGTTAGGAAAGAAGTCCTGAGTTCAAGGCCATAGCATTGTTCTGCTCTTGTGTATTCTGCCCCCCCCCAACCCAGCCCCCAATTTGTAATTTAATTGTTCTGTTGGATCACAGAACAATTATTGTTGGGGAAATAATTATGACATAGGACAGACAGTGCTTCAGAACATGTAGAGATGGTGCTGAGAATCTTTTTAGGAAAACCAAATTCTGAATTTGAACTTGGCTTCAGCACTGTAGAGAGCTTTGGGTGTTTAATGGTTTTTGTTTACTGAATTTGAATTCATAGAATCATAGAATGGTTACTTCTTAATTATTTTGTTACCTGTCAAAAAAGTACAGCCACAGTGTCCATTGTGCAATATCTCTTGTGATATGCAGAGAGTTCTTCTAAATGCCTTGTCCTGGCAACATTGCCATTTTTTTCCCTGAGAATCTTTCTGCAGTTACTCAGTCTTGGATAGTCAGCTGATCCTGTTTACACGTGCTGCATGAAGGAACCTTTGAACTGTTTTATGGTTGTCGATTATTCAGTCCATGTTGTTTTGCAGACTCTGGCAGTGGTTTTATAAGTGTTCCAGCACCAGTATGAGAAAGGTCAGATTCCAGGGGAGCTCTGGAGCTGCAGGAGCACAGGATATCACTTTTTCCAATAGCATAAGAAAGAAACAAGTGAAGCTCATGCAACTGTATTTCTCAGATCACTCAACCACACTACTGAAATAACTAATCGAGTGACATAAAGCATTGGAGAGTAGTCCAGCAGTAGGTAGAGAGACACATGGCCCTTGTTGCCAGGTGGCTTTGTTTCAGTGTCCTTCAGGACTCTATGCTGTGACCTGGCAGGCTAGAAATAGTCTCATAAAACTGGTATGGTATCCTTGAGTTTCAGAACTGAGAGTTAGGTATGGGATGGTAAGAATTTAACTTTGTCTTGCTTTAAGGAAACCAATAAACTACTTTACTTAGAGAAACCATTTTATAATTGTGGGCAAGCAGTGTAGGGTCCTTGGTAGTCCTTCTGTGGCTCAGCCATCATGTAAATAGCAGGATAAAGATTTTGTGATTGAGGGATTGTTAAATAATAATTGAAAAAATTTGTGCTTGTCCATAAAACTGAGTGAATCAATAGGATCAGAATGTGGAATGGGATCAGATTTAAGAACTGAAGAATCTTACAGAGCATGTTAAATTTAACAGGATGACAGAGACTATTAGTTTAGTAATCTATTTTGACTGTGGATCAGATTATAATCCATAAATTATATGACCACTAGGGCAGGGAGCTGTACAGGCATGGTTATGTGTAAGGCGCCACGAGAAATCTGTTGGTTTGTGGCCAGAAAGTTTGGGAACAATTTGTTCTACCATGTGACCAAAAGAGAATACTGGAAGTATCACACTGGTGTATCTGCCTGGTTTTGTCAGTGGCAATGTGTTAAAATGTGTGCTTGATGTCAGTTGGTTTCATGGTGGAAATGTGGAAAGATAAAAAATGTTGCTTGCAAACATTGGCAAATAGTGAACTGTTCTCATGATTTCTGGATTGGATGTGTCTTGGATAACGAAGAATTAGAAATTGCCACCATCTGACAGCTGCTTGATTTAAATAAATGATTGTTTTTCCTGTTTAATTTGATTTGGTTTGTCCACAGTATCAGAGCTGCCACAATAAGCAGCTGTCTTTACTGTCTTAATGGCAGGGCCAGAATCAGTGAATTCTCTTTCTAACCTCCAGTTCAAGTATCAGCAGGGTCATTGTGTGATGGGCAGATTACAATGACTGTTCAGGTTTGAGATGCTTTGAGGGCTTGCATGTGGAGGTTAGCACGAAACTAATATGGTTGCACAACGTTTAGGTTGGTGGTGGCTTACAGAAGGGTAGAGCAGACTGCATAGCAAAATTGTTAATTTGCCTAAATGTTGCCTGCTCACCTGCTCTGCTTTCTAGTAGTTTACTGTCTTCCCCTGGCATGTGCATGTCGCTATCCGTGATAGTTCCTGTGGTGTCTTCTCTTCTTAGCTACTTATTTGATACCAGTCAGTGATATGACTTAATGCTGTATCTCATCAGGTCACTGTCTGAGACAAAACTATGTTGTTTGAAGCCTAGCAGGCATCTCTTCCACTTGCTGCTTTTTCTGCATCTGTCAGTGAGACTTCGCTATAGGAATCTATCTACAACTATCATAGATGGTGGCTATAGGGGTCTCTTTTCTAGACAGAAACTGTCTAATTTTGGAAGTTTGATATTGTTTTACCTGTATGTATTGTCTTATAAATCTTTTCTTTAAATTTTAAAGTATCTTTTATGAGAAAATCAAGTCTAAATTGCATTGTCTTCCACAGATGATTATATTCATTTGAATCTCCTCCTTTCGCTTTGTATTTATGTGTATGGGCTGGTGGAAACACCATTAACTAGAACGTCTGAGTTCCCATCTTCCAGAAAGTGAATTCTGTCAACTTGGATTCATTTGGTGCTAGAATTCTGCCTTGGCTTTATGCAAGCAGAAGGCACTCATTCTGCAGATTGCTAGAAATCCTTGCATACCTGTAATTATCCAAATTATTGTGGAGGAAAATTCTATTACATTAAACACAAGTATGAAGTGATGAGTTATCTTCATTCTTTTGCAGAGGGTTGTTCGTTTACTTTAACCATTTGCTCAGATACTGTCTCATTAGGTGGAAAGCTATTTTAGATACTCCTTTTTCCCTCTTTCTTCAAGATCACATATTCCTCCCAGATTCGTTGCATTTCTTCTATACTTCTGTAAGAAGCAGCGTTTTTATTTACAAAAGAGAGCATATTTACCAAGATGATAGGCTTATCGGTCTGTGTGAGTACTTGTATGTCAATTTTTGCTCCATTCCATGTGAAGTAAGAGTTTTATGGTCTGATCCCAAAAGGGCAGATTCAGTGGTTATTCAGCACTAAGTCCTTTTGGAAATGGTTATGTCATGGTTTAAAAAAAAAGGTTTTTTTCTGTTCCTTTGCAGTCACTCTTAGAAGCACATGATATTGTGGCTTCAAAATGTTACGATTCCCCTCCTTCTAGCCCAGAAGTCAATAATTCTTCAGTGAACAACCAGATTGTTCCAGTAGATGCTATTCGTATCCTTGGAATTCACAAAAGAGCAGGAGAACCACTGGTAAGTCACTGGAGATACGTGTGTCTTTAAAGTCTGAGTGAAAATGTTTTCACATGCCTGGTTTCTTGCATTATGTTTTAATTGTTTCCATTATTATGTTGTGTAATTTAAAGGGTGACAAGATCAGTATTGAGAGGTTGATACAAGAATGTTTTCTTTAGGAAATTATGGGATGGTGAATAAGCAGTCACAAGGTTGAATGACTTGCTGGCATGACTAACAATGTCCCTTTTGGTCCTCGTACAAAATGACAGGATTGCACATAATAAAGAAAATACAGTCATCGTTCAGTCATATGAAAAGCTTGTCTGAAAGCACTTTTGTGTCACCTGATGCTCATCTGTGTATTAGGAACTCCAACACTGTAGTAACTATTACTGTCCAGTTATATTGGGGTAGATAGAAAATCACATGGTTTTGCTTGAGATAATGGTAAAATGAAATTGAAATTCAAACGGTGGTAAAATAGGTGTCACATACCTCTTTCAGGGTGTTACGTTTAGAGTTGAGAACAATGATCTGGTAATAGCACGAATTCTTCACGGTGGAATGATAGATCGACAAGGTCTTCTGCATGTAGGTGACATTATTAAAGAGGTGAATGGCCATGAGGTTGGAAACAATCCAAAAGAATTGCAGGAACTGCTGAAAAATATTAGTGGCAGCGTCACTCTGAAGATTCTCCCCAGCTACAGAGACACTGTCATTCCTCAACAGGTCAGTAGCACATTTCTAAAGTTTCTGTCAAAAGATTATTTTAAGATTTTGTGATTATTTTATGTATTTAATGCTGGCAAGAAGTCTAAAATGTAGATACCTTATTCACCTTTAATTACATTCTGGAAGTGGGTTTACTCTGTAGATTAATACCACACCTAATATCCCTGCATAAAAAAAACTTAATCAGTATCTAAGATTGATAAGCATTTGTATACTACATATAAATTGTGTTTCTTTGACAGCCAGTGACCTCTGCTGACCTAGCCACAATCACACTAAACTGCAGTGAACTGCATGTGTTTATACCATGGTCAGTGTCCAAGTAATCCGCTTCAGAGTATTCAGGAACATACTGAATTCAACAGATGAGCTTGAACTCTCCAACTTAAGTAGGAACTTGGGTGGTGGCAATTCCTTATCCTTTTGTTGTTGCTCTAGGCTGTCGATTTCTCCACTGCAGAGGTAACTTGTTCCTCTAAAACAAGTCCTCTAAGCCTCTGAAACATCTTACAAGACACTCCTTCGAGTAGTGACTCTAATGCTTGTGACTGTAACAGACTATGCCAACATTGAGTCTGTTGAGGGAATACAGCTGAGGGAATGTGCTGTATTTGAGGCAGATGCACTGCTTCCTTTGTTCCCCAACCTGGTAGAAAAAGGTATAAGATGATTCCAGTCTACTGGTGCAACTTACTGTTTCTTCCACTGCATCAAATTTGAGTCTTAAGCAGTCACATACCTTGCTTGATTTAAAACGTTGATTTAATGGCCAACTTAATTCTTAAGAAACCTTGAATACAGTGCTCACATTCTGAGAGTTTATTTATATTTTTAAGTAATTTAAAGTCAGAATACTAATTGAGTTGTACATACTGAGATGCAGAAATGAGTGTTTTGTAATACATTGTCCAAGTAGAACAGTTGGGGGTTTTATTTTTACCATGAAGCTCTTTCATCCAAGGTTTGCACTGCTGATTATTCTACTCTCTCAGCTGGTATGTGCCATTTTTTTCCACAGATTGTATTTTACTTGCCAAATGCAACTTTGATCATGTCTAACTGTAGGTAAAGACATTATTTCAGTTTGACAAACAAGTCAGAATGCATTTTATAATGTTTAAGCTTTGTAAATTTTTTACACATTTCAGGTTTTTGTGAAGTGTCATTTTGATTATAATCCATATAATGACAACCTCATCCCATGCAAAGAAGCAGGTTTGAAATTTTCTAAAGGAGAAATTCTTCAGATTGTAAACCGGGAAGATCCAAATTGGTGGCAGGTTGGTAAAAAGATTAAAATAAACCCCCCCTAAAAGCTTCACTAGTTGCTGTAATAGTAAACTCTTTAAATGATGATCTGCTTCCCTTTAAGAGTAGATATAAGAAAAAATATTTACGTTGCAATCCAATTTCAAGCTAATATCAAGATATTAACAATTGAAATACTAAAGAAAATTGAATGGTATGAATTGTATGTATGAATGTAACACTCATTTTGCTATTACTGCTGTTTGTCTTTGTTCTTGTATCATAAGCCTAGACATTCCACAGTCAGTTTAAGTGGACAGTTTCTAGCAGAAAATCTTAGGTTGACTATGTCAATTGTGGTAAGCCTTCCCTGAGACTGTGGAAGAAGTGGACCCCTTCCTGAGTGCTCAGAGTTGAGGAGAGAGAGGGAAATTAACCCTGTGGATTTGAAGAGGGGTGAGAATAGCTATTTGGAGAAGCTGTATCTTTTATTTCAACAGTGGTGGTCAGTGTCTGTGAGCTGTAACATGCATGGTCATAATCAAAATGTTTGGCACTATTTCAAATATTAACAGTTCATTATGCTTTAAGGTTGTATTTCCTCATTCAGTCCTTCAGTAGAAATGTAATCTAGTGCTTATGGTGTGTTTATTTTAACAAGACACTATACACACAATTAAACATCATCAGTGCCATTGAAAGTGGGGTGAGTGAACCTTTAAGACACTCTTCTCAACCGAGATACTCAAAACTGCAAGTGGCAGTGGCAATCTAGTTAAAAAGTTTGGCATTACTCATTTCCCTTTCTACCCCTAAACTGCTCACCCCTTGCTAGGTAACAAGCAACACTGACCCAAACATTACTTGAGAGCAATAGACGTATTACTTCTTCAGGAGCTACAAAAATACCTGAATATACATCAACAACTGTTGCTGAATTGTGTTGCTTGTCAGTGACAGTAATAGCAGAAGGAAAGACTAAAAAGTGTGAGGGAAGGCAAAAAATTTCTTACTGCCAAGTCCATTGGTTTCAATTAACTCTGTAGTAGTTTGACATTTAGCTTACATGCTGTGTTCTGTATTGCTTTCCAAATCCTCCAGTTGCAACTTGTGGCAGTCCACAAGAAATAAAACTTAAATACTCAATCAGTGGCAAACAAGAAAGGTGTTAAACTCGTATAGTGCGTTGCAAGTCCTGCTCTGCAGATTGTGCCACTGGAGAGAAAAAACCTGGTTTTCCTTTGTGTTTTCTAGAAATGCCAGACTGTTACTGAAAACTTGCTAACTGTAAAATATCAGTCAGTCATAGGTAAAAGCAGACAGTTCTGTTAGCAAGAGACAGGCTGACCAGTTAAGGAGAAGTGTACATTTCATAGTTGTGTGTTTATATGTGTTCAGCTTGCTGAGAATTGAGCTAACCATGAAATTACTTTGTACAGAATCTTAGCCAAACTTCCATTATAAGGAATACTTCAGTTATTAAGATTTTAAATCTCTAGTTAGTTAGTGCAAAAAGCTTAAGGCATGATTAGGCATGTGTTAATGACATTGACTGTTTGTGAAATGACAGTTAATCAGCTGCATTGGAAGCTGTTTGGAGCAGGTCAAGAGTACAAAATACATCTACAGTGTACTAGAAAGTCTTGGGGTTTGTCACTTGAGAGTTCAGTGTCTGGAGAATTCCATTTTGATGCCAAAGGTTTATGGCTATAGGAGCTTACTAACTTAATGGGAACCAGTAATGAAATGTATCTATTTTATTTATGTTTCCTGAATTTTACTACTCAGTGGGAGGACACTGTTACTGTAAGACAGAATTTTAATACCCATATCTGAGTTTGAATTTCCAAGTCTCAGTAGTAAATGTATCGATATCACCTTTGGGAAACATTGGCAGTGTGAAGGTCAGACATCACTATGTCAATGAGAAAAATGCTTCTCGCAACTTCCCTATGATTTTTCTTGTCCCCCAGGCTAGTCATGTCAAAGAAGGAGGAAGTGCAGGGCTTATTCCCAGCCAGTTCCTGGAAGAGAAGAGAAAGGCCTTTGTGAGGAGGGACTGGGACAATTCAGGTAAGATTTAATGAATTTCAGGGATAGATTTTGCCCCATCTGTTATGCCTTTCCTGCCTTCACAGAGACTAGAAAACTGCTGTGTGAGAATAAGCTGAACATTGCAAAATGCTAATTATTGTATTTTGGCTTTCATTGAAGGACAAAGGCTAAAGTCTGTGCTTAGTCTTCATAGATACAGGAATCAATTTTGCCACCTGCTGATGAAAAGCTAAGTTAGGTGGGAAAGGCAAATAATTCTTTTAATTATTATTATTTTTTTTAAAAAGCTCTTTTTTATGATGTTTTTGTAGCATACACTGAAGGTTAATATATTAAACATCTCTGATGGATTTTTCTGCTGCTTTTTAAAAAGCTTCTTGATGTTCAGAGGAAAACTAATTTGTTCTCTATGTTCAGTTCTTACTATACCATTTGATGTGTACAAAAATATATATGATCTCCTGCCTTAGAATATATAAAAATCTAAAATAGTCCTTGTACATTTAATTAGTCTAATCTTGCATATGTTCTTGTAAATAAGCTTTGGAAAAAGACATTTAGCTAAAATTATGAGTTTCTTTTTTTTATTTCTAGGGCCTTTCTGTGGAACAATAAGCAGCAAAAAAAAGAAAAAGATGATGTATCTCACTACAAGAAATGCAGGTATCTCTTAATATTACATATACAGCAGAGTACTTTAGCCTTCTGAACTGCAGAGTCTAGAGGATCCAAAGCTGAAAGAATTGCAGTAGAGTATTTGATTATAAATTTGTTTGATCAGATAGTTGTTATGGTTTAAAAGCAATAATGACTAGTGAAGATATGGTGGTGCTGAGTACATCTTTTGGTATGTGAGGGTCAGAGAAGAATTGTTTGTTAAAAGAGAAAAAAAATTGAAAGCTTTGCTGTCAGCAGGTTGAGGGATGTGATCCTTCCCCTCTCCTCAGCACTGATGAGGCCACGCCTGAAGTGTACTGGGCTCCTCCTCAGTGCAGGAGAAACATGGACATACAAAGATGATGAAGGGACTGGAGCATCCATCTTTCCTATGAGGAGAGGCTGAGCTGGGCCTGTTCAGCCTGGAGAAGGCTCAGGGGGATCTCATCAATGGGTATAAATACCTGAAGGGAGGGTGCAAAGAGGACAGAGCCAGGCTCTTTCTGTTCAGAGAAGCCCAGTGACAGGACCAGAGGCAACAAGCAGCAACACAGGATATTCCCTCTGAACATCAAGAAACACTTTTTCCACGGTGAGGGTGACTGAGTTTGCCCAGAGAGGTTGTTGAGTCTCCCTCCTTGAAGATAGTTGACAGCTGCCTGGACGTGGTCCTGAGCATCGTCTCCAGGTAGCCCTGCTTGAGCAGGGGGTTGGACCAGATGCCATCCAGAGATACCTTCCAACCTTAAGAATTTTGTGATGCTGTGAAAGCTCACTAACTGTTAATCAGTTTTCCCATTCTGATCAATCTCAGATTTTCTCATTGGAAGTAAAGATAATAATCTGACTTACACTGTCCATGAAGGGATAACTATTTTATTCCCATACCAATTTAAAGCAAGAAAGCTTGCATCAGAATTAATGCCCTTGGAGTACTATTTATATTTGCATATGGTCTGTTTATATATAGCATGACTGCTTAATTTTTTTTTTTCTTACAGTACTGTGTATTAACTGGTTTTGTACATTCCTCAATGTAGAATTTGATCGTCATGAAATCCAGATCTATGAGGAAGTAGCCAAAATGCCTCCTTTTCAGAGGAAAACATTGGTCTTAATTGGGGCCCAAGGAGTGGGGCGAAGAAGTTTGAAGAACAGGTTTATAGTACTGAATCCTACTAGGTTTGGAACCACAGTGCCATGTAAGTTGCCAGCACTCCTATTGCAGTCTCATACTTTGAGTCTCTTATTATCTGGAAAATACCTGATGTTTATCCCAGTGATTCAGGGTAGGAGAAATTTTGTCAGAATATAAAAATTATGTAGCATGGGAAAACAAAAACAAAAGGTTCTTCATCTTCTCGGACAACAGAAATAACATGGTGACAATGAAAATATTTGTAACTACCAGTTAAATGTTACTGGTGGTGCAGTAAAACAATTTTTGTGTCTGCAGTGTTTCAGTCTGCTAGGTTTCTTCAGTGCTGGTCCCCATCAGTTACTGAGAGGATTCTAGAAGTTCCTAATGCTCTCCTGTAATGAACAGCCAGTGGAGTTTCTCAGGTCTGCTGTTTAGTTTTCCATCTGTAGAAGCATGTTTCTTTAGTATCAGAAATGTAGGGAGAAGCAACACACTTCAAATAAAACTGAAGTGTGTGTGATCTCCAAGATCTGTATGACACTATTATGTCTTAATACATCTAGCCTCAAGCCCATGATCTTTCTTTTTTATCAACTTCAGAAAAACCCCTCCTGTCTTACCAAAGCATTGTTTTCTTGCCTTCCTTCCAGATAGTTACTTTGCTCATTTGCAAGATCTTTATTTCTTTAACTGCCCCCTCCTGTTTGCTGACCAGAGAGGTCTATCCAAGCCACATTATTATTCTCCTCCTGCCAGCTGCTTTTCAGAATTTCAAACCCAGTCTTTTCCCTTCTGTTTTCAGTGGGCAACAAGTAGATCTGGTAATAGGGGGAGGAGGGAGAGGTCTGAAAGATAAATTGTGCAACATAAGAGAACCAGTCTCTTTCATTTGCTGAATCTCTAATGCCAGAACTGGCACTTAGAATTGCTATGTGTAATTGACAACAAGGTTGACTTCTAAGTATTAATTTTGTAAAAGAAATCTTTCTTTGGGAATCTCATTATTTCATATTGGCAAGATAGGAAGAAACTTTTTATTACATATAAAATTCCTTACTCCTTTTTTAAAAAACCCTCAGAATTATTGTTTTCTCTAAAATACTACATAGATATTTAAATATATGTAAGTAATGCAACACAGTGTTAAAATGCTTTTACTTGGAGCTCTTGAGCACCCTTCAAAGGCATAAAAAAACCCATTCCAACTTAGCAATCTGACAATCTAATCATGCACATGCAGTACATAGTTCATTGTATATACAGTCTTCTCTCTATATATACTCTCTCTCCCTTCCTTCCCCCATCTAAACATATATATACTGTTGTATGCTGTAAACTGTTAAAGCTCATTCTCCAAAATTTGTCTCAAACTGCTATGATTTTTTAATTGTATTAACCATTCCAGTTTTAAACTTTGTGTAGAATCTTGGCTAAGGCCTAGATACTCTAGTAATATGTTTCTTGCTAGCAGCTTCAGAACATCATTTCACCTGAGTATTCAATAATAACAAAGCTGATAGGAATTACTGGAAGGGGGAGAATGCTTTCCACTTGTATCACCAAGTTGCACCAAGTAATGCTGTGTCACCCGGTGATGATACAAGTTTTACCAAAGGGATCCACTCGATGGATCACTTAATATATTTTAGAGTTCAAATCTGATTAAGTGCAAAGAATTTAATAAAGTAATATGGTGATAGGACAATGAAGGCAGTAATACTCTGATACTTCTATTTCATTTACCTTATTTTCACTTTCTTGCTTAAACAATGCCTGCACTGCACAGAATAGCCAATACCCAAAAGAGCTGCTAATGTTTTACTTAAAAATTGGCTTTAATCTCTCTGCAGTGAATTCACCTTCCTTCGAAGGGTAGGTTGTCTTGGAAAGCAGCATTAGCTCACTCATTTTCTGCTGCAGTGGCTGGGCTTCTTCTGACATTTAAGCTAACTTTCTTTATAGCTAGCTCAGGTAATTCTGCCCTGAATAACAGGGCAAATACAGCGAGCAAAGTATATGCTAAGGCTTGGGGGGCAGGACAGGGCAGATTTTGATGTGTGCTCAGTTATTTTCAGAAGTATATTTGGCATTTGAGAGTTAAACTTTCATTTGATTCCAAGTCACTTTAATATGATATAAAGTGAATAATTAAAAAGATCACATTAATGAGTACTGTATATGGTGTGAAGGAGTAATACAAAGGAAACAGGCAAATGGTAAGCAACATATAGGAAAGAACAGGAGGAGCTGTGCTCAGTTTTGAAACTTACATTAGAATAATTAATCATATATGGAAAAATTATAATTGTATGTTAATGTGTATTATACTTTCCCTAACAGGCAGTCCAGCCTCATATTTGTATTCCAAATAAAAAAAGACAACATTCAATTGGTACTTTAAATTTTTTGTTTAGTTACCTCACGAAAGCCCAGGGATGATGAAAAGGATGGGCAAGCGTACAGATTCGTGTCACGAGCTGAAATGGAGATGGATATTAAAGCTGGCAGATATTTAGAGCACGGAGAATATGAAGGAAATCTTTATGGCACTAAAATTGATTCCATCCTTGAAGTTGTTCAGACAGGAAGGACCTGCATCTTGGACGTGAATCCACAGGTATGTCGTTTATAATGTTACACTGCAAGTGTAGGAGTGTAGTGTTGAAGAGGTGTGCCTTTACATTTGAAGTCTTCTTATGTGGTTTGAAGATTACAATATCAACTGGATTCTTGCATTTGTGGCACTTAGTTGGAATGAGTTAGAAAGATGGAAAAAAGCCAGCAAGGATTCTGCGTAGAAGGGGAGGCTGAAAGAGTCGTAAATAATCTTTTTAGCCAAGGAAAGAATGATGTTGAGCATTTCAAAAAGCAGTGTAGGAGTTTCTAAAATAGAACTAGGAATCTTCGCTTATGTGTTTCTGCCTATTGTAACAGACTAGTTTTGCAGTGCCCCTTAAGTAACAGTGACGTGTGGTGAGTCATTCTCAAACTTTGAGGGTTTTTTTCTTCTTTGCTTCTAGGCCCTGAAGATACTGAGGACTTCCGAATTCATGCCCTATGTGGTGTTTATTGCTGCTCCGGAGTTGGAGACTCTGCGTGCTATGCACAAGGCTGTGGTAGATGCTGGAATTACAACCAAACTGCTCACTGTAAGCAGATTATTTCATATTTAGTTTGCTTTGAACAGGGTCTTCTGATACTATTATTTTAGGGTTTTACCTTTCATTTTAGATGGAATTTGTTCTGAAATGAGTATCTTTAAGTAAGGCAAGGCTTTTGCTGATTACTTAGTAGAAGTTAATCAAGTACTATGTGTAAGGCAGATTGCTTCTTTCTTAAAAATAGACCTCTTACAGAAAAGCGTTGATTACAAAAATTACTTGTAGTGCGTTCTTTGGGAAGTGTCACCTTTGATTATTTGCAGCAAATGGGAGATATTTGATGGCAGGAATTGTTCTTTTATGTAAATGTCTTTCCTTTACTTTCCACGGCTTTTCCCCAAAAAAGTTTTCTTTGGGTTTGTCTTGTAATATAGGTGTGCTTTAAAAATGGAATCTGTAATCCTTAGGAAAGATATAGCAGCCTACATAAAGAAAGCAAACACACACAAACAAAAACCAAACCAACAACAGAATGCAACTAGGCCTTGCTTCCACTGCTGCAGCAGCACATGCTGCACTGAGAATGCTTGGGGGAGTAGGAAGTGTTGAATAGCTTCTCTTCCCTTTAAGTTGCTTGGATTTGTTATGTAAAGTGAAGTGGCACATTTTATTCCTTAGATCTTTTTTCCTTTTCTGAGACACCGTGTGTAGCAGAGGGAAATGAGACATGCTTCCTCCAGTGCAGCAAATTATAAATATTCTATATGGACATGAACTTTACCAGCTCCAGGACCAAAGCAAAAAAGCCAGATTGAGCAGTTAAAGAATAGTACAGCTTCCCCATCTGAGAAAATCCATGGTTAGCTGGCAACTCACAACAATAGTGCTGCAGCTTAGATAGTAACAATATCTTGTATAATGCTGACGGGGCATTCAAAGCAATAAAAAGGGGCTGGCTGGTGGTTTAATTTCCACTAAATGAATATGGGATTTTTAGTCTCTCAATTTCTTCTTTCCTTCTTTTCAAACCTGTGAGATCCCATTCTCTTAACCACTAGGACTGTCAGTCCTAGTAATGGATTCTGGCTATTACAGATTCTAGTATCTATGTGGATGCTCTGCCTTTCCTCCTCTCTGCTCCAAATGAACCCTGAATTTTGCAATGCATCTACAAGAATGATGATAGAGGGCTGGAGCACCTCTCCAATAGAGACAGGCTGAGAAAGCTGGCGTGGTTCAGCCTGGGGAAGAGAAGGCTCCGGGGAGACCTTAGAGCAGCTTCCAGTGCCTAAAGGGGGCCTACAAGAGATCCGGAGAGGGATTTTTTACAAGGGCATGTAGGGACAGGACAAGGGGGAATGGCTTTAAACTGACAGAGGGGAGATTTAGATTAGGTATTAGGAAGAAATTCTTTCCTATGAGGGTGGTGAGGCGCTGGCACAGGGTGCCCAGAGAAGCTGTGGCTGCCCCATCCCTGGCAGTGTTCAAGGCCAGGCTGGACGGGGCTTGGAGCAACCTGCTCTAGTGGGAGGTGTCCCTGCCCGTGGCAGGGGGTTGGAACTGGATGAGCTTTAAGGTCCCTTCCAACCCAAACCATTCTGTGATTCTGTGTTAAGAAGGCAAAGTTAAAACTGTCCAGACAAGTATAAAAATAATTCCCTGCACTTCCTAATATTTGATTCCTTAAGGGACATACTTGCCTCTCTCTTTTACTTCTCCTTACGAATAATAAAGAGGAGGGTTACATTTTAAATGTGCACTTACGTATCTTTACGCATTCTGAATCATACCTGTACTCACGTATATAAAGAGTAGGGTTTCCCATTTCATATTCTTGTACCTCCTGAACAAGTGAAAAAGAAATGTCATTTGAAGTATTATGTTCTGCTTGCTAGTGGGTCTGTCTACATTATTTCCAGCATCCTAAACCATTCCATTGCAAAAATTCTGGTTGTTGGGGTGATACATTTGCTCATCTCCTTCATTTACTGGGAAGGAGAGGCTATTCAGAAGCTTACTTTTTTCATTTTGGCTTTTCTGTTTACAACTGTATCAGGACAGGAACATTTTAAAAGAAATACTGTCAAGGGGACAAATCTCAGAAGAGCTTACAAAAAAAATGGCTTTTGTGCAGAAGTGGAGAGGGATTTTCTAAGTATGTAGGACTAATGGAACAGAAAGAACAGCTCAGTGACAGCACTTCATGAAGGCTTTGTAATGTAGGGATATAAATTCCCTGTGTATTTTGTAGCTCATGTCAGAGCTTAGATAATGCAGCAGTAGTTTACACATCAGGATCTGACGTCAGGTGAGCAAGGCTGAAATGTAGCCTCTAAAAGCAGGAAGTATTCTAGAGCTTTCTTCTACTAGAAATATATCTTTCATTGTCTTTCACTTCCCACTAATTTAAATTCTTGGCCTTTTTTGTGCTTTCTGTGGAAATAAAGTGCACAAATACCTTTACATAAGAGATTGACTCATTCCTAAAGCATCGCTTTCATTCTGATTGGAACGTCAGTTGCAGATACAAACCGATGTGCATAAGCTCATGTGCTTCTATTGACTTTCTTAAAAATTGCAAGATTTGCAAACATTTGGTTGTCATATTTAACATTTTGGCACAGCTCATAACTTGTTCAGCCCTTTCAATGCATTTTAGCTGTAAGTTCTGTGTGGATTTACTATAAATGAAAACTTTCATTATTTTTTAAATTTATTCTTAATGTAACCTTAAGCAGTCAGTTGTTACGTAATGAAGGGATCCTTCTTGCATGTTTATGAGGGTTCACCAAGTCTGATGTTCTCCGTAACACCTACTTGATGATCCTGGAGGTCTTTCCCAACCTGGTTGATTCTCTGATCTCTTCACCAGGACACTGATTTGAAGAAAACAGTGGATGAAAGCGCACGGATCCAGAGAGCGTACAACCACTATTTTGATCTGACCATTGTAAATGACAACCTAGACAAAGCCTTCGAGAAGCTGCAGACTGCTATCGAGAGGCTGAGGCTGGAACCGCAGTGGGTCCCCATTAGTTGGGTGTATTGAGGTTTCCCAGGAGGAGCTCAAGTAACAAATAAATTCAACTGCAGCAAGACGCTGAAGTGACATTGTGTAGATACCGGCGATGACTACGGCACCTGTGCATTTTTACTCTGTGTATATTCCAAAGTACACTGTTCTGAATTTTTATAGAAATGCTGAAGGGAAAGTGTACTTAAATATGTAATTTATTTTAATTTTTCTAACTTTTTACAGATAACCTTTCTATTCATATCACATGAAGGAAATGCGTTTAAGCATTTTTCTATGTTTTGATTTAGTACCTTTGCCTTTTTCATCTAAGAAACTTTCAGTCATTCACTTCAACATTTACATCTTGGTCTTACATTTTCACTGTGATTAAAAAAAGGATACTTGAAATAATATTTTGTAAACCTTGTTAACGTCAGTGTTCAACCAGTCAAAAGTCTATAGCTCTTATTAGGAAAGAACTCTAATTTCTTTGTTTGGGGTTGGTTTTTTTTTCCTTAAAAAATAGTAACTTCATGGGAGCAGAATTTTAAGTATTAAAAGCAGCAACAAACACACAGCTCCATTGCTCCAGCTTCTTTCGGCTTAATGTTGGTGCATTCTTGATGTTTCACAAATTCTTGCTGTCTCTTGATTTCGACAACTGTCGTGTAGGTTCCCTTACACGTGTCTCTTCAAATAACGTAAAGCAATACCGTGCAAGCTGCTTATGAGGCTGTTCTGGAGAGCCAGCCTGTTAGCCTGTTATGGCTGAAGGACTGACGTTAAAAGCTGGTACACAGGGTAACGCCGTGCAATTGGAATAATGGGGAAGTAGCCTGAGAGGGAATTCGATAACGTGGAGCCTTGTAGAGTGAAGCTTAACGTTTAGGAGTATTTATTCACGTTGTGAAAACACATTGCTTAAAAAGGAAGAAAAAAAAAGGGGGGGCATTTTCTTTTGTTCTTAGGATATTGTTTGATATTTGTGTGGTGATCTTTGGCTTCATTTTCTGTGATACCCAGCTGGGTTCTATATTTTGGAATATTTGTACATGATCAACTGCTGTATTTTTAGGAGTGTGATGTAGTAGAGTTTCTGTGCTTTTTGTTACATTGTTTTTAATTGCTTTTTTTATGAGCTAGTTTGTGAATTGGAAGCTTACTGCTAAAAAGCAATGTTGTTTGTACCTTTTTGTTTTACAACATACCTTTTGTTTAGTGACAGTTCTTCCCTTAGTAGGCTCATTGATATAATTCGTATTAGGTTCAAGTTCATTGATCACAACTTATGCTGATGTAAATTTCTGCTTAATAAGAGCAAAATGAAAATGTAGCTCGTTGCTAGGACTAGCTCTTTTTGTGACCATATTTTATATTGTAACGTCAGCTGTTGTATATAGTAGCATTCACCAACACTTACCAGATTAGGTGTCTGAACTGAAGTCATCTATCTGTTTAATTTTCTCTTCCATCTGGTGACAGGCACCTGGCTTCTGATTTCTTTCTCATCACCAAAGTGCGACACAGAATGCTATTGAAAGGCAGCCTCATCAGAACTATTTCTGAAAGAAAAGAGGCTTAGACATTGCAAACCAGTATTGTTTCCTGGGGCTTTTAAAGACTCTGTGCACAAGGAAAAGAAAAATGGAGTTGATGCAGTATTGGAGAAGCGTAAATCTCAAACACCCCTGCACACAAACACCCATATACTACAGGTGATTTTCAAAGCCTATGAAGTTGGTTGTTGTGGGGTAAAAGGGGCAAGGGGAGCTTGAGATTCTAGTGTGTGTGGAAAACGTTAGTTGAAGCTGTGTATAGCACAGGTAATCCTTGTGGCTCCTGGTACTGAGATCTTGGTCTTCCAGAAGGAATCTGAAGTTCTCTGAGGAAAATTTGGACCACTACTTTGTTTTATCGTTACGCTTTTCAGGATGTTTTCCTGTGGTTTTGTTTAAGTTTGACAAAGCTTTCAAATGTGGCACCAGCATGAGGCTTTTCTTTTCCTTCCCCAGGAGACATGTTCTGTGATCCTATCGCTCAGAGGCTGCTTTGAGAAATGGATCAGGTGTTGTATGTAGCAGCAACGAGAGCAGAGCCATTGCGTGACTAATGATTTGCTCTTGGCACTATATGCTGAACGTGACTAAACTGTGTTTATTTACTGTGGAATAGGAGAGCTACATATGCTGTAAATAGGATGTGCTATCTGGACAGATATGATGCCTTTTCGTTACGAGTTAGAAAACACTCTATTTGTGATGCCAAAAGTGGGCTGAGCTCACTCTTCCCTAATGAATGGAATGAGAAGATTCTTCGGTTTCCACCCCGTACTCTTTGTATTGCAACTATCACTTATTTTCTTCTTTTTTTTTTCCATAAATTTACTTAACCAGATGAAACGCATGAAACACGGGCACCAAGATTTAGTCAGGAAAACCGCTCTGCTCCTTCTGTTTCCATTCCAGGGAGAACATTGTCAGAAGAGCCTCCCTAGTCAGCCATCTCCAAACAGCCATGTATTTGCTAAAACCTAAAGCTTTAGCTTTTGCTGCAGGTTCCCATAGTGTTTCTAAATCCAGCAGTTAGCAGAGCGGAGCCTCGTGGCTGACCATTTGGTGGTGGTAGCGTAGATGCTATTGAGAAGTACAGTTCTGAAGCAATAGGAGAAGATGGCTTGCTTAGGTTGCAGGCAAAGATCGTATCCAAGTGTCTGCAGGTTTTAACTGGATGTCCACGTGCAGGTTGTAAGGGGAAAAACCCCACCCAAACATCCCATTCCTTACATCTGTCCATTAAATCTTGAAATGTGGGAGTTCACGTTGGCAGGTTTATAAGTTTGGGGGGGGAAGGGGGTTGGTTTGGTTTTGTGGTGGTGGGTTGTGGTTTGGTTTGGTTTTCAGCATTTTGGATTTTTATCAGGTATTCTGCTTCCTTTGTCACTGCCTGGTGGGATGACTAGAATGAGAAGTACAGTTAAAAATAGAGCATTCTTGGAGGTTCTTAGAATGCTGGTGCCATTTCAGGCATCCACACAGCAGTCAGGGTGTGCCAGAGCAGGTGTTAGAGACGGGTGCATTGTGCAATTAGGGCAGAAAGACACTGAAAGGCTGGTTTTGAGCAAGGGACAGTATTTCATGTAAGAGCTGTCTGAAGTGTTTTGGAGGAGTTAATTTCATGTATCATTCCGCACTAAACATTCATTTTCCAGATGCTAAACAGGAGAACTTTTTACCTTGCCTGTTAATGATAACAATAGGTGTGTCTGAGCGAGGTGAAGATGCTGCTAAATGTTTAAGATACATGGTATGTATCACAAGATAAATATTTAAGTAGTTTAGAGAAGTAAATTATCAAATAGTTGTCTGTGTATATGTGTGTATGTGGATGGTAAAACAAAAAATGCTCATGTCTGTTACCACATTACAAAGCTACCATGACTTAACCCAGAAATGTTACCTGCATGTGAGACTTTAGAACTGGTACACTTCTCTACCTGGTTTATTGTGTTTACTAATGTATATTTTTCTAAATATACAGATATTTCAATCTAAAAATTCTATATTTATCTGTAATTTCTATCTGTTTTGGACAGTGCATGAGGTGCTGTAAAATTCTGTACATATAGACTGATAGACGAAACGCTGTAGTTGCCCTGTGAATGAAGAGTTTTACATAAAAGTACAGTCAGTATGCCAAGACCCCTAAGTTATTTCCTTAAATGCACCAAAAATTCCCTCAAGTGGGCAGCACCAATCTCAGCTTTGATGTAAATACTCTGGTGCATGTGTACCCAAGCGATTTCCTTGCTGTCTCTAAAGGTTACGCTCGCAGGTCTGCTGTAGGTTCTACATCATGTGGCAAGATGCAGTCAGTGAAAGTCTAGTGGGACAACTATAACGGGATGTGGCATCTTGCACAGATTTCTAAGGGTCTGTCTTTGAAAAAGTTCTGCAAACAGCAAATGAAGGTAAAATCGGAGCAGAACCACAGACCAACACAGGCACGGGAAATGGGATTTGTAACCTGGGCAGTATCCTTAACTTGTGCTGTGTTCTCCCATCAGTGCAGCTCTGTGTACTTGGACATACAAAAGCTTTGTGAGGCAGGACGGCAGATCAGCTCATCACTTCTGAACCTGTATTTATATTAAACTGTCAC
Organism: Strigops habroptila; assembly: GCF_004027225.2. NCBI lineage: Eukaryota > Metazoa > Chordata > Aves > Psittaciformes > Psittacidae > Strigops > Strigops habroptila. The sequence continues at coordinate 131,303,232 of NC_044277.2, forward strand.
AGTTTGGATGGCTTCTGTACAATTCTAACTCACTGCATCTTTTGAAATCTTACCTAAATACTTGCTGTACAGATTGCCTCAGTATTCAGGAAGTCATCTGGGTTTGGTTTGGTTTTCAGGAGGGTGATTCAGAGAAGAAAGAGGAAGGTTTTTTTCTCTTTGAAACGCAGAAAACTCCTGGCTAGGTTCCCCTCAGAGCCAAGCTTGCCCCTCCGCTGTGCTTAAGGAGCAGTGGCGAACGATCACGTAGAGAGCACCACTCCAGAAATGGGGAGATGTGGATTATGGCCTGTCCTTATGCACAAGCATCCTCTGTCTTGCAGCTTCAGTCAGACCAGCTTTGAGGCAGCTGCTGTTTCTTGCTACACCCATCATGCTACTGCAGCAGCCTCCCCGTCACCTGCTGTGCCTGTAGGTGCAGCTTTAAGAGCAACTACAGGTGGAGGTCTGCTGCAGCTACCCTGCAAATGTGTACAGGCCCTTTGCTTCATGCAGGGTTTCTTGCCTCACCCAGATTCCCAAGAGTGACTGCAGTTATTGCCAAACTTCATGATACCACATGTGCAGCAGTGGTGGGATCAGTTATTGATGCTGAGGCAGTGGTTGTTGGACCCAGGGGCTGGTAGCTTGCTCGGCCTCTTGCCTTAAATACCCCTCCAGGTGTCCGTCCCCAACTGTTTTTTCTTCCTGGGTTTCTCTTTTAGGCCTCCCCTTCTTGCTTTTCTGTACATTTAACAGCTTGCCGCTGGGAACAGTCTGGGATTCTCAATGTGTGTCTTGTAGAGGAGATAGCAAATAGAAACATTGATATTTAAGATTGGCATAACTTACTGCTAAGTAACGTACTCTATTAAGTAAGTTATTACTTAACTTACTGTTAACTCTTAAGTAGAGTGAAAACAGCTTTGGCTTCCAAACATTACGGGTGTGTTCACGTGCAGGTGCACAAAAACATACATAAATAAAATGTGGGGGTAAGTACCACCAGTAATTCAGGCAGCATCTGCTCATTTACCTGAGTCCCCCATGGTGGGATGCTGCTTCTCAGACCGTCACGTTCTGAGCTGCTGACCTCTCAATTCATTTGCAGTTGGTGCTACAGCTGGAATTTCCCTGTAGGGGCTTAGAAACGAACTCCAGCTTGGTGAAGGCCGTTCAGCAGTTTCACATCCAAATGTAATTTTTTATTTTTCCAGCAGGTTTGCAGCAATATTTTTAATTTATTCTATAAATTACACTTGAAGTACAGGTGAATTTTGGTCTCGGAACCCTTTCTCATGCTACTTGGTATGGAGATCCTTTTGCTGCTAGGGCAATGGTTGGCTGTGGTTACTGACTGACCTGCCGGGCTAACGCTGTCTTGGCAACACATCCTCCCATTTAGCCTCGTCCTTTTAGTATCATGAGCTTGTCCAACTTTGACCTCGCACCCATCCAGTTATTACTCCATAAGTAGCCAGTGTTTACCTGGAATACAGTAAAATTGGTTCCAGAAACCCAAATTACTTCTCCATTATTTGACCTCTTACATGATACTGAGCATAGAGCAAAATGGTTTGTGCAGTGCTGGGGGGCAGGTGCACAGCACCACTGCTGCCTGCAAAAAAATGAGTTGTTTTTGGACTGATTGCTGTGGTTTAGGTCTTGTGCACAGTTAGAGATGGAGATAACTGCTGGAATTTATTGTTCCCCCTTTGAAAATGCCTACTGCCATTCCTTCCTCTCCCCCCCGCCACACCACAGCTTGCCCGTGTGTCACGTTCATGCCCTGTAGTCCAAGGATGTCTTTCCTGCCCCAAACTGGGCCAAGAGCTGTAAAATCCCAGTGAAGTGTTTGGATTTCCATGGCTCTTAGCAGTCCGTCACTGAGCTTTTCCTGGTGGTAGCTCTCCTGTTCCGTCTTTTTTCCTTTCTGCAGCATATTAAACTGAATTAGACACTTGTAAAACTAAAAACTGCTCTCCTGGACAGAAAATACCTTCTTTAGCTGAAACCATCCTACAAAAAATAAACCCCTTAACTATTAGCTATACTTCTTCCTAATGTAAACCTGACACTGATGTAGCACCTAAGTGTGTTTTGAGTCCATAGTGTGGAGCAGGCCATGGGCACGTGTTTGCATTCTGACCTCATGTGCCAGAGTCAGCTACTGCGTAGGGCATTTTTAAATTGGGACTTGTTTTCTAACCCCCCTGTCTTTTTCACAGCTAATATTTTCACAATAAACACAGCCAAACATAAAAATGTTAATGTACAAATGATGAGAGTCTGTTAATTCCCAACAAATATTTTTGTATATAATAAAGATTTAATATTGAAAAAAACCCATAATTGGCTTTTTTCTGATTGTTTTTGTCATAGTCTGAATTTGAGCCAAATAAGCCATCAAGAGGCAATCTGCACACATCTGCCTTTTATCTGCATCTCCTCCCTTACTGATGAGAACTGGCTCACACGTCTCCCCGAGCTCCTGCCTAAGGGCTGCAGCAGCTCTGGTACCCGATGACAGAGCACAGCAGCCTCCTTGGCAGCAGTCCCAGAACCACCACAGCCCCATAGGTGTTCTCACCTCTGCTTTGTCAGCAACCTTCGTACTCCTCAGCCTCAACCTCTTCTGTGGATTTAGCTGAAGCAAAAGACTAACCTGCATCCGAAAGCAAAGCAGGAAAGCAAGCAGGAAACAAACAAAACCTCTTCTTTTAATGATGTTTCCACAGAACACCTAGCATCTGGGTTTGGGGTTTTTTTTATCTTCCTCACACAAATCCCCTCTCCTACCCACACAACACAGCATGCACACCCTGAAAGCAGTTATGTCATACAGTGCACATCAAGCTCTTTAAGGAAGATCAAAGCACTACACGAATGCCCACATATCCATCTGCCACCTCCGTTCAAGGCCAAGGGCATGACTGAAATCCCAGAAAGAACAACACAATTACATGCATGAGGTTATAAGTTATTCTATTGTTTTGACACAACATTTTGATAAATTAGTCACAGAGGCAACTTCTGAGCAGTGATTAGCAAAAGACGTTCACACAAACACACATCCTCCCCGAAGCAGAGCAACGTGCTTCCACCCTCCTGAAGGATGTTTCCAGATACACCAGTGTGAGGTTCAGGCAGTGCCATCAACTTCACTGACCAGATGAGACACAGGGCCGGCAGCAGCCCGGCATGCACAGGGATCAGGCACTCTCAGGGCATGGAAAGGGACTATAGGGCTTTTTTGCAAAGTCACTTCCCCAGGGAAAGCTGAACTGACAGGAGTCGGTCTTAAGACCATCTGCTCCACAGCATGTGGGAATAGAGGAGAAAACTAAGGGCAGGACTCAAGCCACCAGCTCAGCTGCAGGGGCTGGTTACTGGTCACCCCCATGCACACCACAGCTGCCTGCTTGTCTGTCAGCCATCTCAGCCTTGCCTGGAAGCACTCACATTCCACTTACCTGGAACACCACCTTCCCACGCCCGTATTTACAGTGGTCTGTGCTGCATTTCTGTCCCATCCACATGATTACAAAAAAATTACAATGAAAAAAGGCAAAACAGTCCCAAGCCCAACAGCCCTTGGCAGCTTTACCAACACTTTGCTTTTAGTCAAAGAAACAAGCAAAACATCTGCACTTAAAATGCCACATGGGTAAAATGATAATTTCTGGGGTGTTTTGTGTGCACACACTGAAAGGCATCGCTGTGCCTCAAAGAGAACATTCAGAACACAATTTAAACAGCAGAAACTTGGTGAGGTGAGTAAAAACTTCCTGGAAAACCGAAATGCTGAACAGAGGCACAAAGCCCTAAAATGCTCCCTGTTTTGGAAGAAGAAAAAGGTTTATTTATTTCCTGCAGTGCAGTTCACATCTGTAAAGCCAAACTACACTGAACAACTGAAACCCTAATCAAGTACCTCTTCGAGAGCCCTCCACTCTGCTTGCTCCAGAGCCAAGGCATTTCCTACATCAAGTCCTAAGTGAGCAAAGCAGCTACTGCATTGCAGACCCTGGCCTTCCGCAGCCTGCTGGTTTGCTTGCTTACACAAAGCAGTTCGTACCTCACAGTTTTCTCCCATGCATAAATGCAAAAAATCAGGTTCTAAAGCCCCGCAGACGTGACAACGACCAGAACAGCTACGTTCAATTCCTGTTCCAGGCTTGTCTTTTCTGATTCCCCCCCTTCAGCCCTTATTTCTGCATTTCCCACTGCAGCCACACGTCTCAATGAAGCTGCAGAGCAGCAGCAGCGCGCCTGAGGCAGTGCAGAGTGCTCACGCTAGGCCTGCTGAGCCCAGCCTGGCCACATAACCCCCACCTCGGCTGTCCTATGCACTCAACCCAGCGGCTCTACTCCTAGCTCAAGCACACCAACACTACGCTGCAGAGCTACAGAAGAACAGGCTAGAGCAATAACTCAGCAAAACTCCTACACATTCCCACCTAAAGCAGAAAATCCATACAACGCAACATAAAGAACCAGTGGGAAGAATCCAGGTTCTTTCGTAGTTACAGCTTTCACAGCAGACTCTGTCATTTCCAAATTAATGTTTGATGAAGCAAATAGCCTTTGCACCATGTCAAATCTTCCTCTGTCAGTGAGAGTTGCCACCAAAGGACTGCTCAGTGCCACAGTGCCATCAGCTGCAGCGATGTTCGGCTGCGTTTATGAGAGAGAGCAAAACACAGAGACATCAGAAAGGTTTTCCAAGCAGGCCTCTCCTGCCGTTACACAGCTCACCGGAAAGCTTACAAGGCAGCGGGAAAAGGGCAAGATTCCCTTTACTATTAGCCTTGACAAGTACACCGTCCTCATCCAGAACCAAAGCTCTATGACACCCTTTAAGGGGAAACATCTCTCCTACAGTGCCTTTTCCCCAGTTCAACCTCTCTCACTGCAGGTCTGAGAATCACAGAATAGCCTGGAAGGGACCTTAAAGCTCATCCAGTTCCAACCCCTGCCATGGGCAGGGACACCTTCCACTAGAGCAGGTTGCTCCAAGTCCTGTCCAACCTGGCCTTGATTTCCTTAAAGACACAAATCCCCCCCACCTTAATCGCTGAAGATCACACTGAACTCTCTCTCTTGCTCTGAGCAAACAGCAGCACTCCCCCTGCACCTACATATTTACAGGTTTTACTATTATTTTTGTTAGTGAGCTTAAAAAGCTTAAAAAAAAAAGCCCTGCCCTGTTCTTTCAGCAGTTCCAGTGAATGGGAACTTCAGAATTTGCCACGGCCCAAGCACTGATGCTATCGATGGGAAATTCCTGTTTCCCAAGGGCAGGTGATTACTGTTACCAAGACTTTAAAATGGGCTAGTGAGACTATTAGTAAATTAAAAGTTGAGCTTAAGTTACAATTTTCTTTTGCTCACAGCCCACAAAATCTCCCAAATACAGAAACGTTTCAGAGGTTTGGGATCCATCTGCAGTAAATTACCTGCATCATTTGCCACTGTCAGACTCTGACCTTGCCAAAGCAATGCCTACGGCTGAAATCTGCACTGGAGCTTAACACCTTTATCAGGCAAGAAACACGATAAGGCAGAGGACAGAGTCATTACTGCTGCTGGGGCACACATGCTACAGAGCCACATTTTGATTACTCACCAAACAACACAATGCTGGAACCACCTGAAGATCACAGCAGGCACGCAGCAGGACAAGAGTGTAATCAGGCAGCTCTGTGGAGGAAACAGTACAAGAGGAAGATTGTTTCAGTGAACACTGCACCAGGCTGGCTGCTGGAAAGGGTTCCTTCTCAACAGTGAGCTCTGAGATGGGGTTCTCCTGCTGAGCAAAGACAGGTGAGCAGGTGAGCTGCATTTTTGGGGCCCATCTGCACATACAGCACCTTGTGAAATGGATGCTGGAGAGCAAAGTGATTCAACGCTGAGGACAGTTGTCACAAGTGCTCTGCTGGATGCTTGGAAGAGGCTGATGCAGCCCTTTCCTGCCTGCCTGCTTCCGAGACTGTGGAATAAAATGGGATGGGTGATGGGTACAAGCCCCACACTGACTATCTCTGCCCTTGAGAAAGGTCAGCTTGTGGGAAAGGGGATTTCCTCCCCATTATTCTTGTCTCATCCATAAGCATCTCCCCAGTGTTTCACTCCGAGCCTGCAGGCTGGATGAATCATTTAGGCCTTGAATAAAACAAGAACCTCTGCTCTCAAAATCCGTATGAGATGCTGACTTCAGCAAAAACACATCTGAGAGGAATGGCATAGCTGAGACTGTGCTGGGGCAGGGAGACAGACCAAATGATCCCTGTGGTGCCCTTCAACTCAGAGGCTGTAAATCCTACTAAAAGCAACAGGCATAAACCCAGCTTTTGATTCTTGATCCAACCACATTAACGCCTGGACTTCAGCAGCAGACATTATGTCCAAAGCCAGGTGATAATGCAACACGCTCAATTAACTGCCCCCTTCTGTTAATAGCATCTGACAACTGTTACCACATCAGCAGGTTTCTGTTTTCTATTTCTTTTCTGTCTCCACAAATGAGTTAAGCTCTTCTACCTGGGTTCAGTGCGTAAATGGATGCACACTGACATTTTGCTGCACACTACCACGTCTAACTAATACCATACCGGACTTCCCTTCGTTATCTTATGTCAGGAAATTCTTTATATATGAGAAAGAGGAGAAAAAGCCAGGGAAGTCTGTCTTGGACTTTTCAGGTAGCTTTTAATTAACACTGTGGTGCCAACTAGATTGTGAGGATGGCATTTGTTTGACATTTGTGTTTAATCTCCTGTTCCAGCAGCTGCAAAACAACCCTCTAATTGCAGTGTCTCCACATTAAATGCATTTCTGCTAAATATAGTTTGCACCTCACCAATATACGCTGTGACACAGAAGACAACTCCTAATTTGTAATTCTCAGCATTTAGGCGGGAAGGGCTGTGTATGCTGTAGGAACAGGAATCAGCCTGCCAAACTGGAGGTGCCCACACTCAGAAGCAAGCAGAGTTAAGCAATCCTGGGGGAACGTGTATTTTACAAGCACAATCTGCCCGTGATTGAGGGCTGAATTTAAGTCCCAGCCAAGAATGCTAAGCATGGTTTACCACAAACTCATAAAAAGGGAACAGAACAAATGACAGCCACTCAGCTCATCAACGGCTCAAAAGGAGCCATAAATGCTTTAACACAGAGGGAGCTTCTAAAAGGAAACTACATTTAAAAAATGGCCCTTCTCTTCATTCACAACATACCAGAGATAGCACTGATGAGCAGGTGAGCAGCTGAGAAGAGTTCTTCATCCTGAGGCTGGCATTTCTGCAACAACAGCTCCTTCTGCAACCTGCACCCTAAGAGCTGCAAGAAGTCCAGGAGGTCTCGTTGTTGTGCAGGTTTTAACTCCTTCAGGTCTGGCTTGTCTCCTGTGCAGATATCATCTACCTGGAAGCAAAAGAGTAAGTAAACTTCTTCAAAAGAGAAAAGTTCCAGGAAAGGAGAATGGCAGCTCTATTCTGAAACTGCTTTTGGGAAATAAGCAAAAGTTTCTCCGTCTTACCACGTCCTCCAGGGAAGTCACCATTTCTTCACAGAGCAAGAGCTCACAAAGGGTTTTATATAAAGCTCTTCGTTTGTCTTCCGGCAGCTTCACAAAGGGCTGGAACTGAGTCTTCAGCCGTGACAGATCTTTCTCAAGAAAGCAGTAAGAAGTAAAACTAAGTATTTCTGCACAAGTGCCAGTGAAAACGGTTAGCATTTTTGCTGTGCGTTTCATAAGCTCATTTATCACCACATCCTGACATCCTGATTTCCATCAGCACAAGTCATAAGGCAAGGCTGGAACACATCTCATTCTATTTCCCTGCGAAGCCAACGAAGCATCAATGAAAGTTTTAAGAAAGAAGAACAGCTGCCAAGAATCAATGTTTTAGAGTTCAGTATCTAATGTAACCTGAACTAACCATATATTAGGTTTCTCACTTGAAAGTTCATCTCCAGAAAATGTTAATTTGTAAGGCAGAATGAAAAGTTCTGCTCTTAACTTTACTTCTTAATCTGTGGGTTAATATGAATTAAAAAGTCAAAGGTATGAGTCCACACACAGAACTAAAAGTTCCTATTGCAATCCTCAGTTGTTACTGTCCTTGTATTTCATCAGGTACATCAAAGAATTACAACCCTTCACCTCTGACCCTATTATTATTACAAAAATCAGGACAAAAATCTCTTCTTGATTGAAATACTGAATCCATTACAATAGATACAATAGAGGCAAAAGAGAGTTCACTTCTTCCCCCACAGCTCAACTATGACACTGAAACAAAATGTTTTGTGACATCAAATTACCACTTTGCTGAAAGAAAATAAGTTTTCAAGTCAGTAATGCCAACTGGAAGGTTGCAATGTGTTTTTCCACGTTCCAAAAATATGGGCACACAGGCATTGTTAACCTTGTTTCAAAGAAATCTCCCTCCGTGTCACTCCAGTCAAGAAACATGCACTCTTTAACGATGCCTTTTGTATCCAAAGATTACTTTACTGGAAAACCAAAAACCAACCCAGCCTCAGGCAGATATGTTTTGTACCTGATGCAATCGTATGACTGCCTGTACAAAGAACAGAAGAGGAAACCTACTTGAAATACCTTTAGTAGAAACAATATTTTTATGGTTTTTTCCAGGAGATATAGTTCAGGTTAATTAATGAAACCTCCAAGCCTTGTAAGCGAGAAAGGTGCAAACATACGTCAGGCTAAAACAAACCAAACCAAACAGTGCATTCTGTCACAAATAACTGGGTTTTATATACACATGCAGACAGAGTTATTCCTTTCCAACAAGCCTACATGGGAGAATGACAGAGTTTATTTCAGGACAACAAATACCTATTTTGGTCACAGTCCACGGAACAGCCAAAGGGTGAAATGCAGAGATAACAAAAGTGATGTTCATCATCAGAACCAGCTGTAAGAACTCTGCCAAGAACCTAAGAACAGTAAAGTGTGTTCTGAGGCCTTGATTTGTTTTCCCTTTTTTCATTCCTCTGGTGACAACCCTGCCCCCGCCTACAACAAACAAGTTGTGCATGGCCATTACACCAGTTTGCTAATTGCCATTTAAATCACATTTTCATTTTGTCAGCCATAGTTGATACCAAACACCTCTATAAAGCGTCTCAGGAAATGATGAGGCTAAATGAAGGGGGGAGATGCCTTTGTGATTTTTGAGACTTAAAATTACCTTTAACTGAGAAGCTTTACTAAGAGTATTTTCCAAATGATGAAGGCATCAGTGGCCCTTTCTGAATGAAAGCATAAATCACCACTAATCTTACAGAGTTCATCCAGAATGTAACAGAACTGGCATTAACACCTGATTTTGTAAGGTCATATTTATGACAAAGGGATTCAGGCTGTTCCTGGGGAACAGTCCACTGCATATACCTACCGCAGCAGTAAATTCTTCCATTCTTTCAATGCATTCCCCTAAGAGTTCCTGATAAGGGCTATTAAAATGAACTAACATAATTTCTTACCCACTATTCTACCAGATTATTTCCTCCTATCATGTCGCTTAACTCACTGTAATGGAATAATGTAAAGCATTTCTGGTAATACCTTCTTTCAATACACTTAAAGAAGCATCACTGGGAATGAGGTTTTTAGCCCCAGAGTACATCTCATTATCAACAGCATCTGGCTGATAGAGAAACGAAGCATCTCCGAATAGTGCTGAATAGGGACAGGTTGAGCCTTCTGTGCTTTCTTTTTCAAAACCTCCTCGCTGTTCATCTAGCAGACAGAATTCTGTAATTAGAAATACAATTTAAAAAATAAAATTAATAAAACGCACAAGTAATTACTGAGTGAGGTGCTACCTTATTTTGTCTAGTGTTCCTGTGCGTGATTTCTCCATGGCTCATCTTTTTCAACATGGAAAGAATGCCAATGGTTGCTATGAATGTGAATTAGACCCTGTGGCGCAGCTACCAGCTACAAAATGTGACACCAGCTCATGGGAATTAAGGTAATGCAGGCAGCAAATAACATGAAAACTTCTCACTGACACCATAAACCTGAATGCTGCATACAAGAGATGTAGGTATGAATTCCTCGTGTTTTCTGTCAAGTAACAGATGCACTGTAACGCTGGCTAAAGGGTCCACTCATAATGGAGACATGTGAAAGCACTTTCTGAGATTCATATGAACTGTGAGAGTCCTTCACAGAGCTTCTTCTGGTCATGGCACTTACAGATTCCCCTTTCTCAGCCAAGCTACAGGTCCACCCTCAAATTCTCCAGATGAGTGGAAAATAGGGGGCTTTTCAGAGATTTTAAAGGACTTGCCCCAGGCATGTTCACTCTGCAGTATACTGTCACTCTGCAGGAACTTCATGGAGAAAACAACACACCTGGCTGGATTACCCTTCCTGCCTTGTCTTCATGACAAGTGCTGGCCTACCTGACCCAAACAGGACTGCCCATTTCCTGCCACCCCAACACCCAAGCTGATGAGGCCAAGGGACTCCTCGGGTACACAGGAAGCCTTTGTGAAAGTTATGCTGAGAAATCTGGAATATCAAGTTCTGTCCTCATGTGTCCACTACTGTGCCCCAAAGATGCAGAGTATAATCAAAACCCTGTGCATATATTGATCATCTTTTATCATCTCAAATGCAAGACCTGTAACTGTACTCTTGGCCTTCTGCAGCAGGTCTGAGGAGAATGCAGAGAGGCTACCAAGAGAAACTCAATTTTAGAGTAATACCCGACAGCAAAGGGGAGGGAAAAAAGTAACTAATCAAGCACAGTGCTCACACATAGCAGGCACAAAACCTAAATATAACCTTGCTGCAGTTGCAAGAGTCTGTCTCACCAAATTAAGGACATTCAAAGCAGAAGAGAAAGCACAGAGAGCACTCCATCAGCAAAAGGCTTTTCAAAGGGAGAGCAGACAAAGAAATCTCTGCCACAGAGAGAGAAAGACGACAGAGGCCTTTATGCCTGCATAACCCTTCACAGAGAAGAGTGAGCTAGAGGAGCAGAAAGCAATTAACACAACTTAAACAATTTCCCAAAGCAATGAGACCCCAACAGCAGCTAAGGCACCGTAAGGCCAACATGCTCATGTTACTTCCATGGATAATAACAAGGCTTTCAAACGACCCCTTAAGGGTGGAGATAGTGCTAATGAACTACCTGCCCTCCTAAGGCAGACTGATGCTAATAGGGGAAACCAATACACAGCATCATCAAAAGTTTTAGAAGATACAGACCCTGCCATTAAATCTCAGACAGGACTTGATTCAAAGAAGAATACAGGATGTTTTGTACTGAATGTTTTGTACTAGTAGGGCTGTTAATTAATTTTCTACCTCATTAATTTTGTCATACTCTTAAAGAAAAGAGAAGGGAAAATAAGCAGACGAAAGAATATAGACACTACTGTGATATTTTCTCTCTTGAATTCTATTACACCCATCGATGACCAAACTCCACCAGTGCAGTTAGATCTTGTTAGTTATTCAGAAACATTTACAAAAATGGAAGAAAACCAGAGATGATCAATGAAAACAATCAAAGGCAAAGAGACTCCTTTGCTTGGAGAAGCTGAAAAGATTAGGACTGTTTCATTTACAGTCATTTAAGAGGAAGCAAGTCACATATATAGCAATGAACAGAACAAAGCAAATCAAGGGGTACTACTGTACCTCCTGTTTTGTAAAGCAAGAACAAAAGGACCTGCAGTAAGACTTTAGAGACCCAAAACTGCAAAGCCTGTAACAGGAACAGCTTTTACATGTAGTGAAAAATTAGCTGTAGAAATCAAAGACAATGATTACAGGAAAACATTATGGTAAAGGGATCAGAAAAGGATTAGACCTCTTTTTATTTCTTCTTCATTTCTTTAGAAAAATGTCCAAGCATGTCCAGTCACATTAGCCAGAAATTTTACATACCACTTCTCCTTACAGGATAACCCCCACGCTGCCAGTGGCAAAGGAAAAGCAGCAAAAAAAAAACCTTAATGCACCTTATTCCATAATTATCTGTGAAGAGAATCACATTATGCTACAACGTGCGACTGGTCACTTTCAGTCTCATGTGAAAGGACTACATTAGTCTCTGGATTCAACTTCAAAGGCTACTTTTATTTCCATAAACAGGTGCTGATCACTGCTCAGACATTAAAAGTTGAAGGTTGGGTACCACCATATTTAAAATCCCTAATTTTGTTGTTAGTTCCTCCATGTTCTCAATGACACTCAGGCAAGGGAAGATAGAACATTAAAAAAAAGAGGGAAGCCATATGTTGTTTGACTTAAACCACAAAGCAATGCTGGGCCAGTTTTGAAGCTTAAAAGACATACATTTAACATGAAAAAAGGAAAAAGAAGGATTCTAGATTTCTATGTAGAAATGACATAAGCAGGTTATCAGCTATACACCTGTGTAGTCAGACAACCTTAACTGCACCTGATTACTCTGAATTACACTTTTATTATGACCATGAAGCCAATGCCCTCTGCTCTGTCCCTGTGTTCAGTCTATGTCAGAGCAATTCCACATTTCTGAGATTTTTTTTACAGGTTACATGATATTTACTTACATTCCTGAACCTACAGACTTCCATAATATCAGAAGTCAGTTGAAGGAGAATGATGGAGAGTACCTTCTACATTTCTTATGCAAATAAAGTGCATCCTGGATTGAAATCTCAACTGCAATTCAAGTATTTCTTCAAGGTATCATCTCCTGTTTCTCCCCACATCAGTCCTTTTCAACTTGACCTTTACAAAGTCCATGTGATTTCCTTCCTTCTTGCATAACATCCCCTGAAACCTCCTTTAGGTCAGGGAGTTTAACTGAGGACAGACAAGAAAGAAAAACGCAAGCGATTCTGCAGAGCAGAGTTACTACTCCCCCCAAAGCCAACTTCAATGTTGTTTTTACTGGACACCTGAAAGTATTTGACCTGAAATAAATAAAGTGTGATCAGAAAACACGACAAGGGCATTTCTGTAACCATTCTGAGAATAATCTATGTATGAAAGTGTAAAATAGACAGAAAATATTAAACTTCAGTCCTACAGTTTATGAATAATTCTTTTCTTAGCACGACTGTTGTCTGAACATTCCTGGTTGACCATCGATTTATATTCAGTTCACTCTCCCTGCCAACAAAGGAAGGCAACAGCAGGGGCTGAGGGCCAGACAGCTAGAAGCAAAACTGCAGAAGACGACCTGGACAGCAAATTCAAGAGGTTGAGCAGTGTGCCCTTGCAACTATTGAAGTTTGCTGCATACTGGGCTGTACTGGCAAGAGCATAGCTAGCAGATCGATGACAGTGATGTTTCAATTTGGAAGACTGCATTCAGACTGTAGTGTGCAGTTTTGGACTCCCCAAGTACAAGACAGACATTCACATACTGAAGCAATCCAGCAAACAGTTACCAAGGGGCTGGAGATCATCATGTGTGAGAAGAGGCTGACACACAGGGTTTGTCCAGGCTGGAGAAAATACTGCTAAGGAAGAACCTTACTGCTATCTACAACTACCCAATGGAAGCATGAAAAGAGGACAGAGCCAGACGACTCTGCATGATGACAGGACAAAAGGCGATGATAGACACAAATTAAAGAAATAGAAAGTCTCATCAGTATTAAGGGGGAAAAAAAGTTCACCACGATGGTGCCAAACATGATAACAGGCTGCCCAGAGGGATGGTGGAATCTCTGTCTCTAGAGGTAATCAAAACTGATCTAACTTTGAACTTAGATCAAACTTCAAAAGTTGGCCCTGCCTTGAGTTGGGGCTTGAGCTAAATGGTAACCTCTTGTGGTCCCCTGAAACCTGTTATTCCAAGTTTACGATTTATTCAAACAGGTGAAAAGACATTACTAACTCAGAAGGCAGCATTTCACAGCACAAATAACTGTCAAGGCAATGGAGACCATACAACATCATCACCTTCAGACACAGGGAAATGTAAAAATCATTGCCCAACAGACAGCTCTGTTGAACCGTGTACCATAGAAAATGAGCTTTATACTTACCAAACTGGCCACTGTGCTTTATAAACAGTTCAATTACACCGTAGGCAATAGTGGTTGCAGGAGGAATTTCAAGGATCACACTAGAATCCTTCATCATACTTCCACTTTCACTAACTGAAACCTAGAGGACAGATTTATTCACTGTTTATCTGATTCAGTTATTACGTAGCTTAAACACAGAATTAATTAAGGGGAAAAATAGAGACAAAGAATGTGTGCTATTCTCCATGATGTCCAACTAACGCACATGTTATATCTGACATCTGTGAAAGGAACTACATGAGCAGCGAGTGAGAAGCACAATGCCAAGAGCAGCTCTCAAACTCTTAGATACCCTCTCCTAGTGCAAAGTTGAGTTCCAGGTGCAGTTTTTGCCAGACTGAGTCACTAGGAAATGGACTTCAGTCTCCTGCCCTGCCCTCTTTTACCCTGGAACCTCTTTTATCCTGGCACCTGGCAGCTATCTCTCAGCTGGAAACTGGTACCAGGAAGGTGGCCCTTGCACAGCGGGTTGCTGAACTGCAACTCCCAGACCTCTGCTACTGGAGACACCCTGTACACAGAAGTGATTCATCTGCAATTTATAAAAAAAACTTACTATGAATGAGCGTATGTTTTGACTTTGGTAATTCTTTTTCAATTCATAGGCAATTTTTCAGATACCCTTATAATGCAGTTAATCTCTGCTCCCATGATCGACAACAAATAGCTTCTCTATAAATATTAAAACTCAGTAGACACAGCAAACATTTTCGATGAATGATTACTTGGCTTTTCAAATAAATTTGCTTCAGCAATGCTTTTTGCTGTTCAGCTTTCACTGAAATGTTGTATGTTTGGTTTATATTTTGCTCTAGGCAGGAATCTACATAGAAACTGAATCACAATTTGACAGTATTGATGGAAACCACATTCCAGGTTCATGCTAAAAGATGGCATCTTTTGCCATTGCAATGGGAAAACATGTTACTTTCCTGAAGTATCACAAGTAAGCAGTGCAGTGAGTTCAAGATGTTAAGGAGGCATAAAAAGTACTCTGAAGTCTATTTGGAGAAAGCATAATTTCTTCTCAGATAACCTGCAAATGTTCTGTTCCTGGCAGAATTTTACCTTTACTATTTTTGTGCTGCATCCCACCACACCACTGATTTTCTCTTCTGTCTGGATGTGTTCAGTTATCGTGCACTTCTGAGTTGTTATTATCTTTTCTCTCAAGATGCACAGCACTTCACGTTTCCTTTCCATTACTTGTTGCAGTAAACTACTGTTTAGATTTATTGTTCTGAAAAAGAAAAGATGCCATTAACAACATAAATACTGAATTGAGAAAAAACATTTTCTTAATTGCTTGAAGAAGCTTTTATTGTAAAAATAACAATGGTTTCTGTATGAGCAGTCTCCTCAAAATCATTATGTCCTCTTTTGTTATTGGGTAGCAGTAGATATCTGTATTCCTCAGCAAGTCCTAACACATGTATTGAATTCTTGATTCCTCACTCTGAGCAAAAATGGCAGTTGCCTAGCTACTTTTTAAGCAAAAAAAGAAAGGGAGAACTACAGACAAGTTTAAGCTTCCAGTGTACTATGAAAACAACCAGCCAGGCTCATGGACACTGGACTAAACCCTCTGTTACAGTAAACTCACACTGACGTTAACAAGGCCACGGCAGGGGATGCTGGCTAACCATTCTCTTCAGTCTCATGTTAGCACAAACAGTGTCAGTAAGTCAATGGCTCCCACCCTGCACTCTCTACTCCAAAGAATTATTTCTACCAAAAAGGCTACTGGGGAGTAAAAACAAAAGACCTGTGCTCCTGGTCGATATTATGAACTCCCTGCAGCCTAGCACACTACTGCATACATTATGCATGCATACACATAATGACAATACCTACAATATGTAATACATAAGCACACAATATAATAGTATTATCCACACACCACAAAGCTCTGCTTAGGAAGAGTGAAGTTGCAGTCAAGGAAGTTAGGAAATAAACAGCAAGCAATCTCCCAGTCTGGTTAGTTTCTCTTTCTGTAATCAAGCCCTATTTTCCCTTACAATAGTTCTCGGTTTCTCTCTCTTACCTGACCAGGCCGAGTCCCATTTCTCACCCCTCATTCACCTCAGCCTTGTACCACAGCCAGCCAGCTCACCAGCCCCACCTCGTGTAATTTCTCTTCTTTTACCCTCAGATGGCACCAGCTGTTCATGGCTCCCAGCCTTAGTCTCCCCTCCTCACAGTTTATTATCACCACTTCCCAGCCATGTGGCCAAACTCAGTCTCATTTATCTCCCTGTCACCAGTCAGTCCCACCACCCCTGTCTTTGTACATCCTTCTACCTGTCACAGGTGTGCCATCAGGTGCTCCTCAGCAGGGGAGGTGACATGGGCTCCTTCATGCCCAAGAGCTGATGTCCAGGCTCACCTGGATTAGGACAGCTTGGGGTAACCACCACTGGGAATGCTGGTTTGGCATCTGAAGGCCCTTGTGCAGGCAAAGGAGTGCCCTGACATGCTTGCTGCCAAATTCTGAGTCACCAGGACTTCTTGAGGGATGAACAGCACACTAAGAGAGTGATCACCTCAGTGCCAACCCTCACACCTTGCTATGGATCTGTTTCAGTGTTCACAACTGGCTGAGCGGGATCAGCACTGACCAAACACTTCAAAGGGCTGGATGAGAAAACATGGAAGAGATTTCATGGATTTTGGAAATGGAAAAGATTGCTGGAAAAAAACCACCAAACCCACCTGCTATAAACTCCCGTGTTATTCACCAGTGTAACCTCACGATTTTCAGTTAATGACTGGGACTGTCACAGTCAAAAGAAAAATTTTTGTGGGAGGGACCTCAAATCTCTAGCCCCTGCCTCCAATTTAACAAGTCATCTCTACCTCACAACATAATTCAGTGTGTGTTTAGATGCCGCCGGAGATCTTCCTAAAGTTAGGTTCTTCTGCTCCTTCTAAGAAAGAAAGTGAACTCCCAGAAACAATGAGAAAGGATTATTTTCTAGGCAAAGATGACAAAATTCACTACCTTGGCTTCTGCGGTGTTAACATGCTTTCTGGTAACAGTTAAAGCAACTTCTTAACTGTATCTAATTGACTAAAATGTGTCAATTACAGTATACTTTTGCAAAATACCCACTGGAGGTCCCCAGATGAGATGCCGTATTTTCTATGAACAGATAACTCGAGCAAGTTATCTTCCAAGATAACTTGGAAGATTAAAAGATTGCTATCCCTGGCTCAAGTTATTTAGTCTTTTCTCCTCCCTATTACTGTAAATGGCATTTATTCATGGAGCTGAATGGCAATTCCCCAAAAATGTGACAGAAAGACATGTCTAAGTCAGCCTTATTTAAATAGAGATATCTCCATATTTAATTAAAAAGTTTTAGATTTATTTGATTCTAGAGGTTTGGATTTATGCAGTCTCCATAAGTCTGAAGTCAGCTTGGGTCTTTATTATATTAAAAATATCCTGAGGCAATTTTTGATCTTTGGAGAGTTAATGCTTATATGAAAGTTCAATCAGTTGGAATGAACTGTCTGAAAACCTTAAAGTTGATTGTTTAACCAAGGGAAAGAAAATACCTCTGAAGCAATGCAGCGGCCACCAGAAAAGCACCCTTAAACATTCCTGAGCTTATTAATATGATGTTTTTTCTTCTGGTGCAGAGCCATGCTTTATGCTTGGAATGCAGTGAATCTTTGGATTAAGCAAAAATTGAAGAAATGTCAGGCAATCACAAACACCGCTGCTCTCAGAAGTGTCTGCCAAACCAGAGCTATTAGTTATCACCGTAACAGACCATCAAGCCTATCATACACTTCACAGTAATTATTTATGATTCTGAAGAGGTGCACTAAGCATCTTGAAAATACAAATTAATGCACTAAGAACTTGCAATTTTAACATTTGACCTAAGAAACCGGAGGAGAAGGAATACAATGAAGAAGCACGAAAGCAATTTGTCATTTGCTTTCCTATGATGTATGTTTTGCCTGCTTTAGAGGATGACAAACTCACCAGATATTCCCAAAAGTTCCAGCAAAAAGACCCAAAACAATTAAAAGTAGAAAAATGCAGATTAAATTGAGATTTGCTGGGTTTGACAGAGCATTAACATAAGAAGCGTATAAAATATGATTTCACTGTATAAAAATGAAGGACCAGAATAATTCAGGAGACTTTTTCTTACGTCAGGGCACTGGGGTGTTTAGTCTGGAGAAGAGAAGGCTCAGAGAGGACCTTATCGCTCTCTGCAAATATGGAGAATGGAGGATGGAGCAAGGAAGTGGCTGGTCTCTTCTCCCAAGTAACAAATGACAGGACAAGAAGAAACAGCCTCAAGCTGTGCCAGGGGAGGTTCAGATTGGATATTAGGGAAAATGTCTCCAATGAAAGGGTAGTCAGGTATTGGAACAGGCTGCCCAGGGAGGTGGTGGAATCACCATCCCTGAAGTGTTCAAAAACCATGTAGATGAAGCCCTCAGTGATATGGTTAAGGGGTGGACTTGCCAGTGCTATGGTAATGGTTGGATTTGATGATCTCAAAGGTCTTTTCTAACCTAGTTCATTCTATGATTATTATGTCCAAGGTGGGACTGCCTCCAGCCCCCTCATGCTCCTGGCTTTGAGGTTCAGATGCAGAACTAACAGCAGAGTGGCAGAGTGAAGGAGTCAGAAGACACAGACCGGTAAACAGGCCTGGTGAAGAAATTTCTGAGGCAATGCTGCATAAGCTGCCACAGCACTGGAGGCTACTCAGAGACACTAAAACAAGGGTACAGAGCTACCTGCTTCCGTCCCTGAGGCAGCACTCCTGCAGGCACTACGTCTCAGAGGTAACTTTGAGGTCCTCTACACAGAGCTGCACTGAGTGTCAGAGACACAGCTGCTGCCTCAGCGTCAAGATTCAAGTGACTTCAGTGGGATATATTCAACTGTAAAGCCAACAGAAATGCTCTCCTGTTCCCACTAAGGTTAGTGAGTACCCGATTCAGAGCTTCAAAACACATACCCCTACCACAGCTACAAATACCTTTCATTTTAGGACAGCACACTTAAAACGCTCTCCTCTAGTCTTCTGGCACTGAATTTTCTATTATAAAACCCCTTGGACTCCAGGACTGTGTGTGGGCATATCAAAAGTTATTACTGCAGCACAGCCCGTGGAAGGCAAAACATTCTGCTCTTCTCAGCGACTCAAACAAGAGACAAGACAAGATAAACAAATACTCAGCTTATCTAAATTAGCACTGAAAATAGTCATCAAGAGCAAAATGCAACAGGGTTAAAGTTTGACAATCCAAGCAGGGCTTAAAGTATTGCAGGGCAATGGCCACTGAATCTGTGAGTGTATTTTTGCAAGAGCTGAACTCATTTGCTAGCATAACACCCTGAATATCAAGAATATATCTGAATAACAAGAGATGGTTGAGTTAAACCCCTGAGAACACGTGCATGCAGGCACACAAATTGCATTGCATATTTTTTATTTGACAGGTCACATTTCAGAGCTTTTATTTCTGTTCTACAATCATCACTCTCATCATCTCTTTCACTGTCTATTGTACAGGAGCCCTCACAGATCTTGCATGACCTGTACTACATCACCATATTCCTTCCCACCATAAGAAGTTGAGCTGAAGAACTAAAAAGTTACTATATGAAAGTTACTACATAAAATACATAACTATATAAAAAGTTACTAGATAAAATACAGTGAGATGTTGGTTTGCTAAGCCCCATTATCAACACACAGAGTATGAGCCTGTGTAAATACAGATAATTTAAAAGATAAAGATTACGGGGTTTTGTTTGATTGTTTGTTCTGCTTAAATAACCTTCCTGAGGTCAGTGATTTACTATACTGGAAGCTCTACAGGTCAAACATGAACAGAAAAGAATTTCTTTGAGTTTTAATCACAGTCTCTCCACATGTAATTGGATTGAACACTTCCACTCTCCTATAACGCAAAGGCTTTCTTCGCTTTTATTCAACATTTTTCTTCTTGCATGAGGAAAGCAGTAGAAAATACAGAGGTGCAAAAGCAATTTGCTGCAGACTGGAAGCAGAAATGCAGGAAGAAAGGCAGAAACCAATGGAAGGCAAGAGAAAACAGACAACACCTGGCAACAGAGCAGGTTCTCACAGTTAGAGAAGAGAGCAGGAGCCTGCTCTGAACTCCACAGCAGAGACTGAGGGTCTTTCTTTCAGATGCAGAATCTCTGACCAGACTGTCCACAAAGGACTCCCAGTTTTTTGTCACCAGCAAACTTGCTGAGGGTACACTCATCAACCCCATCACCCAGACGACTAATGAAGATGTTAAATAGGACTGGACCCAGTATTGTCTCCTGTGGTACACTGTTAGTCCCTGGCCTCCAACTAGACTTTGTACTACTGCGCAACATGCTCTGGGTCCGGCCATTCAGCCAGTTTTCAACCCAGCTTTCTGCTCATCCAACCTATACTTCATCAGCTTCTCTATGAGGATCTTATGGCAGGCAGTGCTGAAAGCCTTAAAATAGAAGATGGAATATCCTCTTAAATCCAGAGCAATATCACTGAGCTAAAGGCACACAACTCGGACCCAAAATCAGTATGTTACAGTACTCTGTGATTTAGCAACCACAATGTAGTATGAAATAGAAGAATAATGTAAAATAAAATATGCTGAGTTTATATATTAATTTTTATTAATAAAATTACCATTTAACTTGATTTTTAAATTGTGTATTATGTTAGTAAGTGCGTTCTGCATTTACAATGTCATTGCTTCTGCAAATCAGGCAGGATTTCATCCTGCACCCTTCAGCTGTTACTCCTTTTCAGAACAGGGGAGGTAATGCGGCATTGGAATCTAATTAAAAGATCAGTAGGACTCTCCTTCAGAAGGTTCACCTAAGAGGTGACAGGAACCCAATTTGCTGCCACTGAGGACTTCCAGCTTGCTGAACCTTGAACACTCACACGACTTAGTGTAGAAGGCACTGTAGCATTTTTTTAGAGTTTTCTGCTATTTATCTGCAACTTCCATTTAAACAGCCTAATACAAGAATACCATTTTAAAATGCAATTTAATTACTCTGTATATGTAGGAATAATAAACAAAACAGTAACTGATGAAACAAGCATAAGGAATGTATGTCATTACGTGAAAACAAGAACACTTAGTTGACTCTCCTCGCACAAGGACTGACGGGCAAACATCCATCTTTGGATGCCTTGTATCCCAAAATCACTAACTTGTAGGTACCTGCACTCCAGAATGCTGAATTCCTGTATTCCACACAACGCTCCATGAACAAGACAAAAACTAGAAGCTTGGACAGAATCCACCACAAATCACAGAATATGTATGAATGAGTATCTGGGATTTCATTTGTAAGGCATTACCACAATTTCCAGTGAGCCTGGCATTATGCTGAAGGAAAAAAATTAACATTCTGCTATCCTCACCATTTCCATGACCTGGCAGAAGCCAGACTGACTGGGTATCAATTACACACTTTGCATAATAAGCTTTACTAAGCTATGAGCATCTTTTCTATGAACTAAGAATTAGCTCCTTGTAGCTAGGAGGCACACACATTAACCTCATCTACACTCATATTCGGATTGGTGTAGAGCTACTGATTTTACACACACACAAAAAGACACTATATTTCTAAGTATGTAGCTACATGCAGGATTATAACTCCAAGATGTGATGAAGTAAATCTGATTTGCTATGGGAGGATTATTTGTTTGAACAGAGTAGGTAACTCACTGCAGGAAGCTAAATAAAAGCTTACTGATCTAAACTGAAGTTACTCTGGTTTGTTTTTCTATAGCACTCTACCTAAATCCTGACTGACACTATTTTACTGGTAGTAGATACTAATTTCACAGGCCTGGTACACACATTTAGCCCAGTATTTTCTGCTTTTAATAAAGCATTTAGTACAGAGATAGCAAGGTGCCTTATTAGAATAAGTTTGTTGACTTGTGAACGCTCACAATACAAAGAACAGCAGCCACTTGTTCCTGTGAAAATGGATTATTTCTAGAACATCAGTGTATCTAAAGCAAATTTACAATGCTCCTGACAACTTTTGCACTGATAACAAAAACCTATCATCTTTATCTTCAAAGCATCAGCAAAGGCTATTAAAATGCATTACAGCACCTGCTGCAGATCTAAGGTACAATGCTATAACAAACAAACCACTCTCATCTCCCACAAGTCAAGACCTGCAATACACAGTAGATCCCTGACTTGTCAGCTGCTTGCCAAGTAGGCTTTGGTCCATGACTGTCTGATTGCAAGATTAAATAAATACAATTTCAGAGTTGGACAGGAAGTGTTGCATATCTTGTAAATTTAAGATTATAGTTCCCCTCAGCTATTACCATAGCTATATTACTGTATAACAGCGAGCAATAGATCATAGAATGGTTTGTGTTAGAAGGGACCTTAAAGACCATCTAGTTCCAGCCCCCCTGCCACAGGCAGGAGCACCTTCCACCAGAACAGGTTGCTCCAAGCCCCTGTGTCCAACCTGGCCTTGAACACTGCCAGGGATGGGGCAGCCACAGCTTCTCTGGGCAACCTGTGCCAGGGCCTCAGCACCCTCACAGGGAAGCATTTCTTCCTAACGTCTAATTCAAATCTCCCCTCTTTCAGTTCAAAGCCCCCTTGTCCTATCTCTACATGCTCCTGTAAAAAGTCTCTCTCCAACTTTCTTTAGGCCCCCTTTAGGTACTGGAAGCTGCTACAACGTCCCCCTGGAGCCTTCTCCAGGCTGAACAACCCCAGCTCTCTCAGCCTGTCTCCATAAGAGGTGCTCCAGCTCTCTGAACATCTTTGTGGCCTCCTCTGGTCTTGCTCAAGCAGGTTCACATCCCTGTTGTGTTGGAGAGCTAGATGCAGTACTGCAGGTGGGTAGAGGGGGAGAATGACATCCCTCGACCTGCTGGTCATGCTCCTTTTGATGCAGCCCAGGATACAGTTGGCTTTCTGGGCTGCGAGTGTGCACTGCTGGCTCATGTTCAGTTTCTCATCAACCAACATACCCAAGTCTTTCTCCTGAGGGTTACTCTCAATCCAGCCTCTGCCCAGCCTGTATTTATGCTTGGGATTGCCCTGACCCAGGTGCAAGACCTTGTACTTGGCCTTGTTGAACTTCATGAGGTTTGCATCGGCCCACCTCTCAAGTGTGTCAAGGTCCCTCTGGATGGCATCCCTTCCCTCCAGCAATCCCTGCCCTTGACCACACCACACAGCTTGGTGTCGACAGTAAACTTGCTGAGGGTGCACTGAATCCCACTGTCCGTGTCGCCAACAAAGATGTTGAACAGGATCGGTCCCAACCCTGACCGCTGAGGAACACCACTCATCATCATCTCCACTGGGATATTGAGCCATTGACCACAATTCTTTGACCGTGACCACCCAGCCAATTCCTTATCCCCCAAGTGGTCCATCCATGAAATCCATGCCTCTTCAATTTAGAGACAATGATGACATGCAGGACAGTGTCGAACGCTTTTGCACAAGTTCAGGTAGATGAGGTCAGTTACTCTTCCCTTAACCAGCAGAACTGTCACTTTGTTATAGAAGGCCACCAAATTTGTCAGGCACGATTTGCCTTGAGTGAAGCCATGAGCTGGCTGTCACCAATCACCTTGTTATTTCCCATCTGCCTTAGCACAGTTTACAGGATGATCTACTCCATGATCTTGCCAGGCACCAAGGTGAGACTGATTGGCCTATAGTTCCCTGGGTCTTCCCTTCTTCCCTTTTTAAAAACGGGGGTTATACTTCCCTTTTTCCAGTCAGTAGAAACTTCACCAGACTGCCGTGACTTCTCAAATATGATGGATAATGGCTTAGCAACTACATCCACCAGTTCCCTCAAGACCCACAGATGCACCTCATCAGGTCTTGTACACCATGGACTTGTGCACCTTCAGGTTCTGTAGATGGTCTTGAACTTGATATTCTCCTACAGTGGGTGGTTCTTCATTCTAATTCTTATGTGGATCTATACATGTGTGGACCATGCTGGCTCACCTCTGCTATTCCTTCGAATTCAAATAATCCAGTTGTCTAGCACAGTGGCTCATACACACGATTATACAACCTGCTTACATCAGAAGTAGTACTGAGTTCAGTTTCCATAGCATTTTCACCACTAACATAGAGAAACCAACCCATTTTTTTTCCCAGATTGTTACCTCAGTACAGTCCCCCAACAAAGGGAGGATTTGGCTTTTGTTCCACAAGGTAATTCATGCAAATACATAAGATGAAATTGCAGAGAGATGTTTTTACAAATGAAAGGGAAAGGTTTGACCATGAAGCTTTCAAAATCTGGAAAAGTTCATCTTTCTATATATGATTTATCACCTAAAAATCACAGCTTACAATAAAAATAATTCTCAAACTCTGGCAACGCTGCAGAATCAATTGTTTGGTGATCGCACTGACCCAAGCCTTTTCAGCTCAGTAATCTTTCCCAGCCATTACAAGGCCCACATTAAAAACATACCTGTCCTTGACGTCTTTCATAAGCTGCTGCAAGTCAATCTCCTGCTTCCTCAGGTTTCCAAATGAGGACTGGTTTTCCACATAGCCCTTTCCTCCAGCTCCCAGGCTGATCTTTCCAAATGAAGTTTCAATGCTTCCTTGAACAAAATTTTCAAACTTCCCCATATATTTTGCAAAGTCAGACTCCACGATTACTAGGAAAGCAATAAAAGTGATTTCTACTTGTGAAGAGAAGTGCTGAAACGGTCCTGAATTGATTGGAAAAACAGCAACTTACAGAAAATATGACAAGTTAGTGAAGGCCAACAGTATCGAGTAGGTAAATAATGAAATCTATAGTTCTGCAGCTCTTACTTCTGCTGCCTCTATGTTTTCATCGTCTTCACTCTGCTATCTTTTATATTTTGCCATTTTAGGAAAACATAAGGTGATTGAAATGCTAAGCTCAGATGCTATAGAAGAATCATGAAGAATGATTGAAACTTCTTTCAGCTACAACGAAAAACTGCAAAGCAGACCTGCTTGTACAGCAGGGTTAGTATCTTACCATTATCTTGACATATCTCATTACAGGACTGTCCAAAGCTCACTGAAAACCAACAGAAGCATCCAACTGGCTTAAAACAATTCTGAATCTTGTTCACCTATAACTGACTCAGCATCAGCTAATCTTCCAAGCCAGCTACAATTAACATCTCAATTTAGAGACTTCTCTATTTTCCTGTGTGGAATTGTGACACACCTAGAAGTATGGGATTCCAGATTGTTAATCCTAAAACCTGGTTAGGACCACTGCAGCTGGATGAAGAACAAAGTAGAAGGGTCAACCGTTTTTAAGAGTCTGTACAAGAAGAAAGGAAGCAGAGATAAAACTTGCTTGGCCTTGCCTGTACAAGCATTGCCTGGGCTACTGTCATCACCAAGACACTTTATCCAGTGCTTTTTGACCAGGAGCACAGTACAGTTTCACACTACCATCACTGCCTGGAATCCCCCAGTAGTATTTTAGGGGAGTTCCTGTGCCGGCAGATAGCACTGTTGTTAAACAGCAGGACTGCATGGCTTGACAACCTTCAGCACATAATTTCAGTAGTCTATGTAGGCAAAACATTACCTATTTTTTTCTTAACAGTTATTATTATTGGGTTTAGTTAAATAACTAGTCAAGTGATAAAAGATCCGGTCATCTCATTTCCACGAATGGAGAATAGTTCAGAGCAGTCCTCTGAAAGGAGCTCCCTAGTAACACGATTGAGAATACCAACCAAAAGATCAGGCTTTGCATTCTTTTTACCTGCAATAGTAGTGCTGCCCGAGTATGGCTTTACCTGGTTTGATGGGTTTGTCTTCAGTAAGCACATCACTCAGGGTGACTGTCAAGAAATGATACTTGGGCTTCTGCCAGCACCAGAACTTCTTTCTCTTTGTAACTAAGCTCAGAAGTTGGAGCTTGTCTGAGGCGTTCAAATGGGAGACAGGGATTAAGTCACCTCCGCTGTCAGTTTCTCTCACAAAATTCTTTGTTGCTTTTGCAAACATCTTGGGGAATCAATTAAAGCCTGAAAGAATACATCTGGTTTTCAACAACTGCAGCTGGAAAGTATAAATATGTATATTGTCACTTTAAGATTTTCTTCATATCATTGGTAATAATGCAGGAACAGCTAATGTTTTAACCTCATCTTTTCCACTCCGAGCTGGGAATCATAACAGTTCAAACCACTTAAACCAAAGTAAAAATAGGAACAGATGAAAGAATTTTAATTAAAATCTGAAATAAGCAACAGTGAATAAGCAAAGAACAATGCACTGCAAACACAATACGTGAGGCTTAAACATTACAATAATAATGCATGAAATTTATGATCCTGCAAACGACAAAGAGTGAAAATAAATGGGTGAGAAAATAAATCTTCCGACATACACCGGAGAAGTTCCTTCAAGGAACACTTACAGGTAATTAATCAGTTGGGGAGGAAAAAACTTACTCAGCTTACCTGAAATTCCAAGAAAAAGCATCTGCTAATGAGCACCCCTGCAGAGACTGGCTGGGATGAGAGCACCAGGGCAGTGGCAGAGGACTTCTGCCTCCACACACAATCCTTCTTTTATTACCTAACATAAAGTTATCTTACTCTGTATACGGTAATTGGGGGGTATTACTCACACAAATTATCTTGATCCTTTTAATAGTAAGCAAACACATGCAGGGACAACAACAATTCTCTGTAAAAAGCAACAAATACTCGTGCTGGCATCTTTGTGACCAGGTTTTGTTTCTGAACTCTACCCCTGAAAAGCCCCCATTAGTTTTGTTCTTTCTGAAGCTTTCTACCTTCAGTGTTTTCCAATTTTCTGTTTTCCATTAGCATAACTACAGCTAAATTGAACATATGGTACTTGCAACTGTTATTTGTGTCTGCTAAACTGCTACATACATTATCTTATTCTAGCTTTTAAATGCCTTGAATTAAGAAATGATGGCATCTCTTATTGTGCAAGGGTTTCCTTATCTCAAGCAATGCATTTTGCTGTATCCACAAGGAACCTTTTCAACAAGGAACACTAGCTAAACTCACAGGAGAAATGGTAAAAATGACCATTCGCAAGTGCTAAATACACAATTCTAATACAGTAATTTTTGCTCTTTTTAAAAAAATCTAAGCTTTTTTGGTATTCCAACTCTGTGTTATTTGATCTAATCATATTTCCAGAACTAAATCTTTTTCCTCTTTTTTTTTAAGTTGGCAGCATTTCTTTGAATTCCCCCATCTGACACTGACTGGAAAGTTTAACTAAGATCATAAGATCTCTTAGCTGAGCAACCACACCTTTGTGATTAATTACCTGTCCTGCTCCACAGAGATGTTAGATTTGTCATGTACAAACACAGGCCAGAATAATTAGAACAGACTCCAAGCAAAACCTGGTATTTCAGGACTCGTGAGAGAAAAT
This sequence comes from Strigops habroptila, assembly GCF_004027225.2. Lineage (NCBI taxonomy): Eukaryota > Metazoa > Chordata > Aves > Psittaciformes > Psittacidae > Strigops > Strigops habroptila. The sequence goes on from NC_044277.2 coordinate 131,330,760, forward strand.
GGAACACTGAATAAAGACTATTAGTGGTTGGTCCACAGGCTCCATGTTTCAGTATCAGCTGGAGGACAGAGGAAAAAAAAGCCTTTTGCAGATGGAAATTTACTTTCCATTAGCTTTTCCCAAATCCCATTTCAGGTAACACTGCACACAGTATTTACCAATTCATGTTGAGGTATCTACCTCCTCATGAAACCCCTGTGGCCTACACTTAGTTCTCTATATAAGCAAGTAAAGGATATTTCCCAACAACACCTGCATGGGAAGGATTTGAACAATGTCAAAGCCAAATAACATTTTACTGAAGAGTCTTCTGGGACTTCCACTGTAATTGTGGCTGTCACAAACCTGCAGCACAGGCCCAGCTATATGCACTGGGAATATTTCCAGTGGCTTTCTTGTGGAAAAGAAATTCCCAGTGGTCTTTTCTCTGACCTTTTCCTAAACTCTGAACTGAGATTGATTTTTTTCATTCTTAAATTAATCCTCCTGAATTTCCCTGGTACTGACCTCAGTGAGAACACTTTAACAGAATGAGCAATGCAGCTCCACTGCAGCAGAAAAAACCCCCCAAACAAACAAATCAATCCCCCACCAGCCCCAAAAACTAGTTTTCTTTTTCCCTGGGACTTCTTTTGCATGACACAATATTTCACCACCAGCCAGATTACTGATTTATAATGGAAGGGACCATCAAGAAAATTCTCATGGCCTGCATTAGCTGCTCTTCCCTAGCAGAACCTTCTTCCAACATTTCTGTGCTCTACACGACTTTCATTCATTCATTCTGATCCCATTCCTACATACTTGATTCACATAGGCATAGTCTCTGAAAAGAAAAAAGCCCACCAATTTCTGAGGAGTTTATGATAAGACAAACTGCAAAACCCAGTTCCTGTGATTTGGCATTGTTATACACTCACTAAATCTCATGAGAAGAACCATTACCACCATTCCACAAACCTCTGATTCATGCTGGTTTGTCTTCACCCTCAGTCACTGTGCTTTTGATTAGTAAAAAAAGAATACCCAGGAAAAACCACAGAGCACTTATGAGAACTGCTGAGACTCACCAGGCAGCAGAGATGGGACTGTCTTCTGCCTCACACCTACAACATTGGTGTCTCCCACACTTTGCTGTGCTGGGAATGCCTTTGCAGGGAGCATATTTGCTGGTGTAGCTGTACCTGCAAAGCAAGAATATTCTATCCAAATTCCTGTTTATGTCTCTTTGGATATAATGCCTTTAACACACCCAAATATCTTGTTTCACTAGTTCACAAAACAAAACAGACATAGGGCAATTGAATGTTGACATTAGTTGACATCAGGGAGTAAATACAGACAAAGAGCAGTTATGGACATGGCATTAAGAAAACTCTGCCTTTGGTGCTTTCTCTGGAAGTTTTGCTAGAGCTGTGCTTGGTTTGGTAGAATTAACGGGAAGGTATAAAAGCTGGTAGGAAGAGCCTGTCAGAGCGATTTCACTCTTGCAGATTGATAGCCAGGCAGGAAAGCAGAAGAGGAAGGAGGAGTACCTTCCTTGCCCACCAAGAAATTTAAAATTAGCCTGGACCTGGGCTATAGGGGAGTAGTCAATGAAAGGGATGAGATCAAGTGAAGATATTTACAGCAGCTTCATTGTCTACTTAAACAAATCATACCCCTTTTCTTTCCTTTATCAGAGCTCCCTAACTCAATATAGTGAGACATGAGAGCCAAAGAAACATTTTATGAATAATCAGCATTTACCTTTGTCAGCACTAAAGCAAGTTCTCAACAGTTGCCTGACATTTCTTACATTCTGTATATACATACACTGACCTTTACAAAAATGCAAAAAAGCTTTTTTTCCCCCCATTTAACACAAGATTACCCAGCACAGCGGGCACAGTACACAGGGAATTTGGGAAGAGGGGGACAACTAGGCCACCAAATGCCAACGCATCCCTTGCCAATCCTGGTTGTAAGGAAACAGCCCCTGAAGGCCAAAGATGACCACGCAAGAGCTGCGGTGCCAGGAGAGCTGCTGGGGGTTAACTCTGCTGTGCAGCAGCAGTAACAGACTTTGAATCCCAATGAACTCAGGGTTGACACCGAAAGACAACTAAAGCATAGAAGTGATGACAAGCAGGACGTGTGTTTTATTACAAACCCTCACAGTTATTTTCACCTCCTCTTTCTAGAGATTTTAAATTAAAAACCAGCCATAAAAGCTAATACGCAAAGCCTAGCAGGGATGTTCACAGAACAAATTTCAGTCCTTGAACGTGTGTGGTACCTGAAAACACATCCAATGCATTTTAGCGCTGGATGTAGCCCTCTTTTGTGCCTTTACGGCTTTACAACATGTGCCTCCAAAGGCTCGACGCTGCACGGAACCACAGCGGCTCATGGCACCAAGAGGGACGCTGCAGCCTCACCCAGTGCCTCCTGCAAGGCGGAGGTGCGAGGCCGCGGCGGGAGCTGCACACCTTGGGCACGGCCCAGAGCTGCCCTTGTCCCTGGTGAGCAAAACACCGACCGCCTCGACCCGGCCTGCGCGGAGGCGGCTCAGGCTGAGGGTCCCCTCAACGCTCCTTAAACCCCACACAAAACCCCCACGCGTGAACAGCGGCCATCCCTTGTTCTGCCGCCCCTGAAGCCGGAGGGCGCGAGGGGCTGGGGGGGAAGGAGAGCGGAGCTCCGGCACGCAGCGAGGCGGCCGCGGCGGCTCCTCCCGAGTACCCGCCTGTCCGGGTCCGGCACGGGCACACGGCGAGCCGAGGCCGCGCTGGCCTCCACCGCCTCCCCGGGCCAGGTCCATACTCACGGCTTTCCCGGCGATCCCCGCCGCCGGCCCCGAGGATGCGGCGAGCTCCGCCCGCGGGGCGTGCCGAGCCGGACCGAGCCCAGCCGCGCCCCGAGGCGGGGTGCCGGGGGCGAAGCTGCGGCGTAGCCGGGTGGACCCGCACAGCGGAGGGGGTCCGGCCGGCGGGGCGCTGCGGTGCGATGCACCGCGCAAGCTCCGCCCGTGCGGGAGGGCGCGGTGGCGGCGCCCGGGGCGCTGGTCGAGGCGCGGCCGCCATGTTGCCGCCGCCCCGCACATGGTCCGGGGCAGGGGCGCTGCCGGTGTCCGCCCGCGGAACCCCGAGGCGGCTGCTAGCTCCCTGCACCGGCTCTGCCTCATCACCTCGGCGGGCTGAATATACTGCCGTGGGGTGGCTGCACGCACGGGATCCAGCTGGAGGTGTCCGTGTGGTGTGCCAGGGACTGAGGTGGAGGGCACGGTTGTGCCCATCAGCTCCCCGATGCAATGGGAAGCTGGTTTTGCATGGCTGTTTCCTGCCAAATAACACAGGCAACTTTTTTAGTTGTAATTGCCTGACAGTGATATTTTCTGACACAATTGTAAAGGAAATCTTTGTGACATGCTCTCAAATCTAGCTCGCATCACCCATGGTCAGAAGCGCAGACGGTCAGTGGCCTGTGTGCAGAACCTGCTGGAAGCAACAGCCCTGGCTGCAGGTTTCAGCTTCACGGTTGGCACTGTTGGCCTTGCAAAGTCATAGTAGCTCAAACGGGAGCTTCCCAGCGGCAGTGTGCGCTCACAGCCCGGGCAGCCGGCTGTATTCTGAGCTGCACCACCAGCGGCGTGACTAGCACGTCAAAGGAGGTGATTCTCCTCCTCTACTTGGCTTTCATGAGACCCCCCCTGCAGTGCTGCATCCAGCTCTGGGGCCCCCAGCACAAGAGGGATGTGGATCTACTTGAGCAAGTCCAGAGAAGGGCTATGAAGATGCTCAGAGGGCAGGAGCAGCTCTGCTATGCAGACGGGCTGAGAGAGGTGGAGTTGTTCAACCAAAAGACGACTCGACTCCAGAGAGACCTGAGAGCAGCTTCCAGTGCCGCCAGGGGGCCTAAAGAAAGTTGGAGAGAGACTTTTTACAGGGGCATATAGAGGATAGGACAAGGGGGAATGGCTTTAAACTGGCAGAGGGAGTTTTAGATTAGACATTAGAGAGAAATTCTTCCCTGTGAGGGTGCTGAGGGGCTGGCACAGGGTGCCCAGAGAAGCTGTGGCTGCCCCATCCCTGGCACTGTTCAAGGCCAGGTTGGACACAGGGGCTTGGAGCAACCTGGTCTAGTGGAAAGTGTCCCTGCCCGTGGCAGGGGGTTGGAACTGGATGAGCCTTGAGGTCCCTTCCAACACAAACCATTCTGTGATTTCGTGATTCAAAGCCAATATCCCCAGTTCAGGGACCCTGAAGAGCGGCACTGCAGAAAATGAGCAGTATGGTAAGTGGAGCATGGGGTCAGGTTCATGAGCCACAGCATGAAGTACTGACCTGCCTCACTGTTTCACAGCCCTCTGAAAGCAACGCAACACGAGAATAAAACAACTTGTTTGTTTATGATGCCAAAGGACTGAGCCAGTGAGAAACAGATGAGTCTGCAGAAACCCAACGAGTAGTTTATCAAGATAATAGACATCAAAAAAATCTTGTTCAAGTGAACTGTGCCAGAGGCCAGATACTTCCCTTGTGGTTTGAAGAGAGAGCATTTAAAGTTGCAGGGTATAGTCATGAGTGTCACATCACCACCTCTTAATGGAGTAAGACCTGGGCTTTGGAACAAAGGGATGTTGAAAGTTGCATGTCCTTAAATGAATGATGCTGGGTGAGAGGTAGCAGCTAAAGCAGCAAAAGCAGCATCCATTTCTTCCATTCTGTTTAACTACATACATTATCCAAAACTTCCAATTAATCTCAGTAGATTTTAATCCATCGCCTCTTTCCGACTCTCCCAGGTGACATCGTTAGTGGACTAATGATAAATAGATTTCTCTTCTGGGGTTGCACCTGCTTGCAAATAGCCTGAATGGGACAAAGTAAGTATCTGCGTTTGTGATAATCTACTTTTATTGATTAATAAATATATATATAAAGCTCCACTCTTAGAGCCTTATCCTGAGGAAGAGCACCCACACATCCTCAGGAGATCTCTTTTTAGGATCAGCACCAAGCTGCAGAATCTCTATCTCCAGCAATAATCTCCCACAGTGGCCAGTAATAGCACACATTTCATCAGCTATCGTGTTCTGCCAGGGAGTGGCAACGTGTGATTCATTTCAAATGCGAGTGTCTGCTAAAGCATATTTTGAGAAGTCGAGGCAGGAAGTTGCACTGAACCACATTACCATGGAAATATTCACTGGGGAAGGAGGATACAAATAAAACCAGTGAAACTCAGTCATTTTAAGGATGTTACCATCTGTTGCATGCACACCAAATAAAGAGTGCCCACACCAGGGATATTTCCATCTTTTCAAGAAAAAGCTTGAGCAGGAATCTATCCACTTGAAAGACACAAACCAACATAGGATAGTTTTCAGGTGCTTCTCTAAATAGAAGAGACAGAAACAAAGGTATCTGGGTGTTAGAAAATGGTTTTGGGGCTATGCAGCAATTAACTTGGAGGCTTTGAAGACTTTTATCAAAACTGGCTGCAAACAGGAGACATTTGGGATTGAACACCCACCTTGAGCCTTCAGTCTTTGTGGAAATGCTCTTCAGGTGTACTACAGAGCCAAAACTCATGCCTTTATGGGATGCCAGCAGGGAGAACATCATATTGGAGAAACACACATTTGAGTGTGGTCTGTGTTGGGAGCTGTCTGCCACATGCTCCATCTCCTCAGCATGAAGTGCGTCACTTCTGCATGAGAAGATCCTCTTGCAGAAACAGCAGAAGGAGAAAACTAGATACTTCTTACCTCTCGGACAAGTTGCTTTTGGTGTAGGACAAGATTTGGCTACCTCATTTAAGTAAATAAGTGAGACAATTGACAAGAGAACTTTACAGCCACAACTTAAGAAATTAAGTTGTGAGTAATAACACAAAAAACAGAAGTGAGTAATAACACAAAAGATAGTAGTCTGAAAGGAAAAAACGCAACACGATAGTTGTGTGTGAAATTCCTCAGGTGTAATATTAAGGTAAGAAAACATTGAGCGGGCCACCACAAGATGTCAGCATTGCAGAATGGTTATTCCTGCCAGGTACAGAAAAGGGCTTTGCATCCTGTCAGCGTTTGGCATTACTTTTTTTTTGGATCATGGCATAATCTGGCCTTATTTTTTTCAGCCATTGACACAGGGCTGTAAGTCCAAAATTGGCTGCAAATGAGAGTTTCTTAAATGGCAATATTTTTTGGTCTCATCCTCTGTCTTAAAAAGCTTTTCTAAATGCATTGACAGGGCCAGCATTAACAGCAGCACTAATGGTACATAATGCCTTGTAGCCATCAGTGAGTTGTTTAGGGCTGCATCCAGCCTGGCTAGAAAGTGCTTACTGAGATTCTGCCTGTATATTGGCGTGTCAGGAGGTTGTCCAGAGCTCTCTGCTGCTGCATGCTAGGCTTTTTTAATCCTCACACTGGCTGGAGAAGGGTCTGCTGGCTTCAGTTCTGCGGAGGAAATGGGAAGAAAATGTGAAACTGTTTTGGGCTTCTATTTCCAAAAGAAGAATACTTGGGTAGCGAATCTTTTTAAAGGTGTCCAGAACATAAGCCAAATCACCAGCCAAAGAATGAACTTCTTTCCCCCTCCCCCATTTCTTTCTGCAAGAATAAAAGATGTCAGCGGCATTTGTTTCTTTCTTTCTTTCTTTCTTTCTTTCTTTCAAATCGACTATCCAGCCTCATTTGTATTTCACATTAAAATTCATCTGCTGCTTTGCTGGGATGATCTGTAGTTTTCGCCTATACCATTCAGTCCTCCAAAACATTTCCTGTTGCACACAACAGCTTTCTGACTCTCCTGCTGCTATGGCTGTCATCAGCCCTGCCATGGTGCCAGCAGCCAGGGACAGGCTTAGGAAACAGAGAGTGACTGTGTCCTGCTCAGGGGAGACGAGAGGGAGGGTGCAGGAAGCAAGGGGGGACCCTGTGAGTTCAGAGCAGCCAGAACACTGTTCTGCTGCGTTTCCTTACCTGTTTATGTGAACTTCTGTCCATTCGGCCCTTGGCAGGAGCGATGGGAAGGTGACATCTTTAACCACCTGAAGATTTTGCCTGTGAGATGAGTTTGGCCACTATTTAGAGGCTTTTAGTGTCAGGTTCATCTTTGCTACCCTTAAGGATCAATGTGAGGAAAAAAGTTTACTTCTGGATCTTCTAATTCCTTGGAAGGACAACTGGAGCGTGCCACACTGGGATGCAGAAGGAGGCAGATGTGTTCAGTGTAACTCAGCATAGCCTGTTTGCTGTAACTCGGCCAGATCTTGGTGCGTCAAGTGCTGATGGGGAGAAACAGTGCCCTGTCTGCCTTCCTGTAGGATGTGTGTTGTGGCACAGGGCTCTTCTCTGTCACTGTGAAAGCTTTCATCGCTAATGGAGGTGGTTTAGGGTAGGGTAGCTGTAACTTTCTAAAGAGCTATGAAAACCTTGTGATTATTTGATGATTTTCCCATGATTTAAAGAAAATAGTGAGAAAGGGTAAGCTGGGATCACGTTTAATTGATTGTGGCTCCCTAAGTAGTCATCTAGCGATTTCTCTAACAACAACATGGAGGACAGTTTGCATGAAGCTGCATGAACTAAGTGCTTCTAACTTTAAATTGTAGATTAGATGGCAGCCAGAGAACATTATTTATTTTACAGTAATGATAAATGAAGACTTAAGAGTAGATAACGTTTCTTGCATGTCTCAAAAGTCTTTTTCCATAATAGCTTATTATGAACCATCTGGTCTCATTAATGTTTTATCAAAAACCAGCTGGCTGCTGTATTGTTCAAGCTATTCAGTAGCAGGCCTTCCTCATAAATTAGCCAAAAGGAATGGAACAGGAATTCCAGTTGTTCAGTTCTGAAAGAGAGATGGAGCTGACTGTTAGCAGGTAGTCAGAACAGGACCTACAGAGTCAAATGAAATCTGTATTAAAATAACAAATATTAGGATTTTTTTTTTTCAACAGAACATTACAAACAGAGGATACATATCACTGAGCCTCCAAAAAATGAGGCCCTTCACCTTTGTGTTTCTGCACACATACACCTTTCAGAGTGTAAGCACTCTGGCAGGGTTCTTTAAAATACAACTATACAGCACATGGCACTATTTAAAGTGTAGTTGCACAGTACCTAGTACTATGGGCACCTAGGTACAACTGATTGTAAATGATTGCACAATACACATTGATTTAAGAAATGGTACTTCCACTCATAGTTGTTCTACAGTCACATTTTTAGATCTATAAAAAACATGATCTTAAAGTTAGCGCAGTTCATATTGATTTTGTTGTTTATAGACATCCTTAAAGTTACAGAGAATCAAGAACCAAGGAAAGCACATCTAAAGAATACGTAGAGTTTAGGACAAAACTGGCAAAACAAGAGGAGTTAAATGGCCTGCAGGGAAAAGCCTGTGACTGAAGCTGCCTGGAGAAAGGAAAGCTGACTCTAAGAACAGTTTTCTTCAGTCAGCTCCCTGTGTTTATTCTGGTTCATACAATTCCTCTTGCATCCTTGGAATGGATGGTGTGCCCCCAAAAGCACTCGCTATCCAAGTGCAGGAGCAAATGGTTTGGGCAGAAGTTTGCAAAGCATCTGCAGCATGTGACTGCAGTTCCTAGCAAGGCAGCTGGCTGGATGGTGTTTGTATTACACTGACACAGAACTGGAGCACGGCTGTAGTCAAACCTTGCAACATGTTCAGAAGCTAACATTAATATTTCATTGGATAAAAACAGACACATTTTCATCTACTACATTTGTAGCAATAGCTTTATTATGACTTAAACCAATTTTTTCTCTCCCTTTCGGTTTTTTGTGCCTCCTTTGTTTTATTTCCCAGTTATTTTGCAACTCCTTAACCCCCATTCTCATTACCTACTAACTGTCAGCTCGATCTCTCTTTCAGAACTGAACAACTGCAATTCCTGTTCCAGGGCAATTTGGAAGGGGTTTCTCCAGGAGAACAGAGTAAATGCATTTTTAAGCACCCACAAAGAGATTGAGAATTTTGTCTAGAGAGCTTTGAAGCAGGCTATGGCCCACAACAGCAGCACATGCATTAAGGAGAAGACCACAAGTGGCAAAGAAGCCAGAGGCCCCAGAGGGTCCTGAGGACTTGTGAGGCTGCATTCCCACTACAAGGTGGCTCAGGGCAGCTTCTCAAGGTCTCTGCAGCAGGAGCCGCCAGGGGCTCTCTGCACCTTCTGCTGTGGAAATGCATGCTGCAAGGGAGGACAAAAGCAAAAAGCCACCCTCCTTCTCACAGGGCTGACAGTTCAGCCCCATTGGGTACTAAAGCCAAGGACCCATGTTTCTTCTTAAAGCCATTTAAATTTTCAGCTTGCTATTGCTGCCCTCTAGTTTCAGCACTTGAAGGGTTTTCTTTGCAATGTCTTAAGCACTGGGGATAAGAGCATCCCTGGGTTTTCCACACTAAAGGGAAGCAGGATGAAAAGGACAGAGTTCTTTTTGAAACAATGAGCAAGGGCTGTTAAGTGGCTGAAAACTGCATGGGCTCCTCATTGCATGGGAGTTCCTTTTATAATCTACAGCAGCATTGCCTCAAAAGACAGCAAGTCAGTTCTCTGTCTCTTGACAGACAAGCCTGTTCTCTGACAATTAAAAATGTATTTTATTTTCCTCTATTATAGACTGAAAGTGGTGTTCTTTCTGCTTGTACTGCCCTTGTTTGTCTGAATGACACACTGATTTGGGCGAGTAGCATCTATAATGGGTGATGCAAGTAACCTTGTGTGGATGGCTTTCCTATTGCCAGTACTACTCTCTTTGCAACCAGGAGACAGGAATGTGGCTCCTCCTCCAGAAGGGGTCGCAGTCAGCTTGAGCTGGGGCTTATTTGGTTCTTACCGTCAGGACTCATCACTGCCAATACATCACAGTGAGAGCAATGCAGTTTCTAAGAGAGAAGGAAGAGCAGCTGTGTCCTGAGAGGAAGTGTTTGTATGAAAGGAAACTGTGAGCAACCAGTACTGGGAAAGCATGAACTGCAGTCATTCTTTTAGCTAGGACTTTGTGACAGCACACTTCAATACTGAGAATCTTATTTCAACAATATATACTCTTTCCTCTCATTCCCTTCCCCCGTCATTTCAGACAATTCCCATTGGTATCAAGACCAAAGCATTCACATGAGCATCAGCTTTAGGAAGCTCTGCAACTAGATAAAATACAGTGGAGCTCCTACTATGGCCTTTTTGCAATGTCTCTTGCGGGTCTCTTCCAGTTTCTGATATTCACAAAAGGTGAGAATATAATATCAGTGAGTTCTCTACCCTCCATCAACTCTGGCTGAAGTTTTACTCTCTCTTCAAAATGAAAGGGAACAAGTTAAGAATGGGCATCCTCTCGTAACTAGCGAACTCAGTTTGCTCTACCTGACCTGCTTGTGGTGCTCTTTCTCAAGCAAATTCCTCAGTAGAATTTTCTGCCATGAAAGGACTTAAAAATTTGGTGCGCTGTTTTTGAACTTCATAAGAAAATTCATTTTCTCATCCAAAAATCCTGTATAGCTATTACATAGCTCTAGTTGCTTTCACAAGATTGGTTTCATTGACTGAAGTGCAAGTAACAAACAGCGAATACAAGTATCTCTTGAGTTCACTCCATCTTCAGTCTGTCAATGACTGAAATAATAACAAACCTAAGAGTAAACAAAACAGTAAATCTTTCTCGGCTATTAGACAGGTTCTCATCTATTGATAGATCTACATAATCTTCCTTGCTCTAGGCAGCAATCTAGGCATTGCACACACACCCTCATAAAACTGAAGGAGGAAAGGATTTTTCAAGGCATGTACTGCAGTAATTCAAACTAGATTTACTGCAGCCTTTTATTATGGCTTCTTTCCCCCCCCCCCCCAACGTAAGTTAAAAAGTAAGAAATTTGTAATTTAGGAAAGCAATTTTTTATTAAAGAAGCTTTAATAAAGAAAAACAATGTTAACTATGCAAAAAAGATCATATTTTCAAATTCTGTGATCTCAGTAAAATAGCGAGCGAAACATGAGCTCAGAAAATCCTCAAAGAGAAATGGTGCCCTAACACTTAGAGTGATTCCTGAAGTCTGTGAAACTACAGACAGAAACATCAGCTGATGTTCTTACACAACATCTTGTCTTCCAGGAATTTATTATTGTTCCAAGATCTTATAAAAACTTACATAAATGAGCCCACAGAGTCAAATTCACAGTTAACTTACGCCTCCATTATCCTCAGCTCAATAGAGCAATGCTGATTTACCTCAAATGAGAGTTTGCACACAGCAATTTCAAATTTCCCTTGGTACAGAGTAAGCAAAGATACAAATGCATAAGTATACAGCAGAATTGGGTAGCTGGCCAGCTTTTAACCCCATTCAAAAACTCAGCATAACCCTACGCATTCTTATGCATCCCCCTGCATGAGAGGGTGTCTAAGTTAAAATTCAACAAATTGAGCATGGGGAGCAATGTTTGCAAGATGAAAGAAATGTAACAGAGGCATAAAAAAGACGTGTCAGTTACTGTGCAGAGTAAGCTTTGCTCAGCTGTCAGAGTTTTTCCTCATGCTGTGATGGTTTGAATCACTCTGCAGTAAACAAAATGACTTTAAAATAAAGATTACTGTAAATGGACAACTGACCTTAAACATAAATTGAATGCAAGGTCTATACCAGCCAAGTTTACTTGACCCTTCTGTAGGGCAGAACAGCCTGTTTTGTCTCCGTAGCACTGACCACGTTGTGGGTACTTGGCATGTCATTAGCTCAAGGGGCCATCAGGAGATATTGGCTCCATATCCATTTCTCTGCAAGAGAAGTTCCTACTGCCCTAGGTGTTCATGATTAGGGCACCAATAAGGCACACTTTGCCATCTTCCTCTCCCTTTTACAAGTACAACAAAAATACTACTGGTTCTGTAAACTGCTATTTTCCCAGCAGCTTGAACTAAACACTGGTTTATTTCAGGTGCCATTTCAAGCACATTAGATCTCTATGAAATTAATGAAGTGATTCCCCACTGACATGATGAACAAGTTCCAAAGTTCTTAACCCAATACAGAACCAAAATAGCTGGATTTCAAAAACCAGGAGCTGATTCTTGCCTGCTATAAAAACTGTTTTTCTTTCAGCCTCTATCCTTATACTGCCATGTACAAGAGCTGAGGATATTTTGCGTGGTAACAGATCGATCCAATTTTCCCAGCTCTTCCTGGAACTTCCATGCTCCCTCCCACCAAATCTTTGCACACAATGAGCTTAGGAAGCGCTGCGGAACTGCAGTCAGGAATTACAGGTTGGTCAGGAATTACACTCACTGTACTCCCATGTTTTTCAAGATCCTAATCCATCTGTATTGCATCTTATATACATATGGTGGGATGGTGTGACGTAGTTGAGATCTGACTGGCAGAGCTGTCCCGAATCACCATCTCTAAGGGAGAAAACACCACATTGATACCATTTCCTTCCAGTTACTTGTTTTATCCAGTAAATACTCTGTTTCCTTGTTTTTTAAAGTTGTTTTACGGAGAACATGTGGTTTGTGTTTTCCACATTCATGCTAAAGCATAACATCTATGCTGCACATCTGTCTACTAAAAACTGCTTTTAAGAATCAACTTCTAGCTGTAAATGAATTCCATCAGCTTACCCCTTGCCCTGCCCCATGTCTGGCACAATAGCCATGCAACAGTGTTGTACAGTGAGCACAGGTAAGCAACTGGCACATTGCACAACTCCAGGACAGACTGTAAGAGTGATGAATAAGGCTTCTAGCAGATGGAAGCTCTTTCATATTTGCCATTTAGGAAAGTGTAAAATGCACAGATCACTACAGCAGCTAGACTTAAAAGATGAAGGAAGATGCTTACAACCCTTGGAAAAAGTCAGGGTGCTTTATGACCTTTTGCAAGTATGGTTTATTAACATCCAACTAAATTGGTTACAGAGACAAAAATAATGAATCAACTTGTGCATCAAGGTGCTCCAACATTGTTACAGGTTTTTGGAGTAAAAGCAGAAAACAGGAACCCTCCTGACTACAGAAAGTTTTCTCAAAAATCTGGAAGTCAGTGATAATTCTAACACATGAAATACCTTTCTTCATTCTGAAATCACTAATGCCCTATCAAAACAAACAAGAAGTTCAGCATTTAGCAGCTTTGCATATGCAATACCTCATACATGCGGTATGTTTTTCCAGTATTGGAACTAGTAAAATACTGTTAACATAAATACAAGACTGATTCTCAGGGATACCAGCCATCTCCAAGGTGTGGAGCTGAAGGAGCCCATCACATCTTGTGGATCAACCTCCCAGACATTCTCATAAGCTTTCATACAGTTCTGGTTCATACAACAAAACCGCCAAATCCACAATTCATATATAAAAGGAACTGCTTAAAATAATTGTTTAACATATGGCAACTATTTATGTGGAAAATTTCTCTTATTGCTTTCAAAAGCTGCAGCAAGAACAGTATCTAAGAACTGAGCAGTACAACAATACATTTGGTGGTAAGTTACAGCATTTACTAAGTTTTAACAGAGAAGCCAGACAACATGTGCAGTTTCTTATGAACCCACAGCTGCTGGAGTAAGTTGCACCCACCAGTAGCTAGAAAATAGAAAGGATGAGTTAGTGAATCCTGTGATTTTTATTTATAGTAGGCATAATCCATGAATGAAAACACACTCAACCAAAAAAAACCTTTTTCATTTTAACTTCACTCCTTTGAATAGCACCATCTGACTCTAGCCCTTGCAAGATGTATTCAGTTGTGGAAAAGTTGGATTTCATCCTTCCCTTTTGTACACAAAAAAGTGCTGTACTGAATAAAACAATACATGCTGGAAATGTCCTGCTCTGCAAAGCTGGTCATCTAGAGACAACAGAAGAGATGCACAAAAGCAGATGCAAGGACATTGATCAGGAGTCTACTGAGCAGATAGAGCTCATGCGCATTTCCGTAGCATGCCACCCTTACCATGCCTGACTCCAGAGTGCAAATGGGAAGAAAGTCTTGCTCACAGTCAAGGAAAATCAAGGAAAACATACAGAAGCAGGCTGCAATGTTTAGAAGAAAAGTTTTTAACTAACGCTTAGGCAGGATTTGTCATTTAAAAGCTTGTTAGAACAGACTGCTTTCCTATTCAAATTGTTTTTAATAAAGAGAAAAATGGAATGCTGAATAAGGACTGTTAGACATGAGGGGCCACATAGAAAACCTAAACAGGACTGTAAACAGCTGAGGCATGGGAAGGGGTGAGGTCTTTGTTAGGTTGGTTTTTGGTTGTTTTGAGACCAGCACTGGACCTTTGTGCAACCCGAAAGCTGTCCCTGGGTGTACATTCCGGCCCCATAAATTTGTGTTCTTTTTTGTACAGTGATCTGGCTTCAACAGTAAACTGCCAAATAATAAGGTGACTGTGTCTGCAACCAGCACCTCCTCCAGAGGACAGGTTTTAAAAGAAAGCAGAAACCCCGCTTCCAGTTCTTCAAAGAAAACTTGTTGATGGAAGAACAGATCTCTAGGATGTTTCCTTATCAAAATTTTGACTGGTTTTGCTCTTCTTTCCAGGCATCTAATTTTCTGAACTCTGTATAAAGAACATAAGGACTTTGCTGCATCTGAAAGAAGTACATCAGTGCTGGCAAATTAAGACATAAAGCATGTCTCAGAGAGCAGAGATAGATACAGAAAGAAATGCAGTGATTAATGGTGTATTCCAGTTCCACTCAGTCTAAAGGGCCCTTTATGCTACCAAGAGTAGCCTCCTAAACAAGTGACACTGTTTCATAATCCCACTGTAACAAGAGTCAAGTCTGCAAAACTGGAAGCAGAGCTGTGAGCTTCTGCTTCTATGACCAGTATTTCCCTGGATTTTTTTCCTTTCTTTGCTATGTAATTTGAAAACTGAGCCAGTGTTTTAACTATCTTGATGTAAATTCATTGAGAGTGGTTTACTCTGAAGGGATTCACAAAGAAAGGCAGTGCTAGATGAGTGCTTCTCAAACTGCCCTCCCAAATCATGCTTAGTAAGGTTTATACAGTTATCAAATAAGAAAGCTGTAACAGCAGGCAATGGTCATAAGGAAATTTTAAGACTGATCCACTGAGTTGAACAGCTTGGGGATCACTGCTGTGTATGAAAGGAAGCAGTAAGTTGTCTGATATGTTCTTTTCACCATACAGAGTAGAAATGGGGGAGGGAAAATTCCCTCTATGTCAGTTACTAAAAACAACAGTCTTAGTTATATTGCAGAAAGCTACTGCAAATTGTGCACCCATTAACACATACAAAGTTTTGGGGAAGAAAATTACCAAAATTTCATATTTTACCAAGAATAACTGTATAGAGTATATTAAGGTTTGTGAATAATGAATATATTTTTATGCAGAAATACATAGAGGTAACATCAAGACAATTTTCTTCCACTTCTTAATATACAGATGACAGAAGTTTAACGACTAAACCAAACCAATACAGAAGTAAGCAGGGATAACTATGCTGCTGCCAGAAACATGGGGTCATTCATGGAATCATTCACAATTGGTCTTACTGTGTTTGCAGATGTGTATCAGAGATTTACAAAAGGAGCTACTACTTGGGCAATGACTTTTACTTCATGTATTTAAGAAATGCCCTGGATTATTCTCAGGCATTATTTTTCTGGAGATAGTGAAATTCTGCAGTTTACCTTCTTGATATGGGAATTTTGCTGAAGAAAATTTTATATAAGGCACTACTCAGCCCAGTGCTTCTCGTCATTAGTCAAATTATTTTAGACATTTTAGACTGTAAGATAAATGGCAACACTGCCACTCTGATTTCTCAAAAATCAAAACCACCAAATATGAGATTAGTTTCATTTAACACCTGATTTTAATGCATTACAATATTTTGCCTTTTGGCTTCTAATTCTTTAATTTCAGGTGCTATCAACTATTACTTCATCTGTCAAAGCATGGGGAAATTTCCCCATACACAGAAAATACAAACCCAGCAATCAGATCAAACAGTAATCACAGTAGCTGCCAAATATGAGATGAGCAAGTTTACTGCATCCTCCACAGATATTGTCCCCTTTTTTAGAAGTTTTTTTTTATTTCCCCTACCATATTTTGTTGTTAAATGAATGTTATTTTTAGTATAAATGGTAATTACCAACAGCAACAGCAAGGATAATTACAAATACCAACTCATTTCTTTGCCATATTTTGACAGTTAGTACAAGAATAAAACACAGGAAGTGAATAAGCCACGAAGAGATCCTCACTTCTCTTGAAAAGCCAAACAGCCCCCAAAGGTTAAGATTTCCTTTGGAATCAAAGCCCAGATTTTGTCTTCATAATGATGTGAAGCTTGCCTTGTTGCAAGCTGCTAGCATTGTATTATAAAGATGTATTAAATAGAAAGAATGATGCTGACTTCTTTGGTAATAAATTACAGAAATGATAGTGAGGCAGAGTTCCTGGGAAAAGGGAAAAATGGTGAGAAAGCATTCATCTCCCTCTAAGAATACAGAGCTTCAAGGTAACAGAAAGCAAAATTCAAATATGCATCTAATCTGACATCAGAGATTTGGTTTAAAGTGAAAGCTTTCATAGTATTTCCTTCATGTCACGTATAATAGATTAATCCATTTTGAATGGGTTTTCTTCAGCACAATGCAGTGCACAGTAAAATGCAAGCTTTTCTAAGCTACTAGCCCCCTGAGGAGTCTACCTTATCCATGCCATGTCTAATTGTTCCAGTCATAAGCCAGTTTTAACATGTCAATGACATTTGGGTATGTTTTGTGTCACTGAAGTGGCATGTAAGAAAAAGAAAAGGGGGGGTGGTGGTGACAAGATATAGATCTATAACTGCATTGTTGCCAGAGAGTCACAGAGTCACATAGAAGAAACTTGAAGAATCATGGGTCAGGTTTGAACTGCAGATAGGTAGGAATGCAAATTATGCGGTTAATGACCGTGGCATTGTGATTTGATGGAAAAAACAAAAATACTGCCTATCTCGATAACCTTCATTCAAAAGTGCAACTTCTGCTACATTTGTTTCCTGCTAAATTTTTGACCTATGGTTTAGTAGTTTCACAAATCCAGCCATATGTGTGAAATTACAGGAAAGGGTTGCAACTAATTTAGTGCAAGACATTTGAATATTTATCTGAAACATAACAAACAAACAGAGGAAGATCAAAGACTCCATACACTTCTCCATAAGGCAGATGGTCATTTTTTAAATATAAGATCTTAAATATGTTGTTTATTTCTTAAGAGGTAGAAAATATCAAAATACTAAGAAAAAATTTCTAGCTTAAAACAATCAGTTTGCTTACTTTTTAAAAAGTCGTACTGTTGCAATTTTTAGGTTAATAAAAACAAATGAAGCTATGGAAGCACAGGATTTCGTGCTCTGTATAGGTTTTACTTACTGGAAAAAGAGAGAGCTTCTTCATCTAGTCAGTGCTCAAGCAGTATATACACAAAGGATCTCCTCCTCTTGCCCTGTTGGGGGCTATAAATTCAAAGTAGAAATTTTTCCCAGTGGAAAATTTTGGCGAATCCTGAAGTTCTAGCACTACACTTAGCTGGGTACAGTTTATGTATAAGGCAGTAGAACCACTGATGTAAGCTCAGAACTACCTCTTCCATAATGCTAAGAAGAAAACTAATAGAAACAAAAGCTTAATTAAATCTTTTTTACAAGCAGCAAAAGATCATACTCAGATTCCAGCACCAGCTGACATCCTGTTTTAGCAATTTATACCAGCCCAGAGGCAGCCAAACTAACCATTGAACTGTGGCAGCCTACCTACAGCTTGAGTTACTAAGGCTGGCGCTCTGATTTCTCAGCACAGCTAGAGTATTGCTGATGCTACTGTCTCCACTGCAATTCAATAAGGCATTAAGTTAATTCAGAACTGATATTATTACACATTGGAAAAGTAGTGTAAAAGCTCCTCTTTTCCCTCTTGCTGTTAACATTCAGTACTATTTTATTAAATATCTTATAAAAAGAACTCAGGCTATTTATACATTCAAACAATCACTACAATAGTCAGAGTAAAGGAAATGAATTATCGGATTCTAAATTAAGAACAATTCTGGAGATATGCACACTTGCACACACACACACCCCCCCCACACATATATTATATGTGTGTGTGTATATATAGATATATATATGGATAGATATATTTTATATATACTTCTTTTAAATCAGATCCAAGAATGCAGCACAGAATATCTTCATTTAGGTCCTCTTTCACCAGAGGACAGGATTGTCCAGTTTGGAAAAACCAGGTTCTTTTCTAAGGTCCATGTAGGTTCCATTGCTCACCCAGGAGTCATCGTTGGATTTCCTATCAAAGATTAAACAGATGTCTTAAATGTAAAGCTTATATTTTCCATACATATGCTGTGTAATGCAGTGTAGCACTATGCACAGATACCCAATCCAGCGCACGAACCAGGTGCAGCTTTCAAACAGGGCAATATAGCTTGGAGAGGCAAACTGGTATGTCTTCTCTATGCCTTGGAGATACATCTCAGTAGCCTAGTGTTCAGCTGAGATCAACACTCTTATTGCACTGTCACATGCCAGTGCTTAGCACTTAAAACTACAGTCCGTATTTATTTCATGGTCTCAAAGGCAGCTTTGTGTGGATAAGTGGAAATGTTCCTTTTACCTCTCCAAAGATGGCTTCCCACAGTTACTGCGTAGAGAGCCTATAAAGTCTCAGTCACGAGGCAACCGTCACTGCATTAGGTACGTTACCCTGAAGGAATCGGTCTGCTTTTAATCTAGCATGCAACATCTCTGGCAAAATAACCAACTATTCTTAAAATAAATCAAGGGTTGCGATTTGTTGAAGAGAGAAATCACTATTGAAAAGACAAATGCATAATTCATATCTACTCTAACACCAGATAACACTTTTGCTATATAGTAATTAAACTCTGTATTCTCTTATTTTAATCTACACCACAAATCTCATTTTTCAAATCATCACTGGAAGGATTCAAATCCTCATCCTTATTCACAATTCTCACTGTGAATATACAATTATTAAGCATTAGACTGGAAGCAACAGTTGCTTCTCTTTAGTAGGTGTGATTGACATCTGATGAGTTAGCTCACCGGCTTGTCAGACATGTAGCGGTCTAAGCCATTCCCTTTTTGCATCTATTTTAAATGTTTCCGTGTTCCTCAAAAGTACGTTACCTATGTATCCAGAAAAAAATTAGGATCCTGGATTTGTTAGCTGTGATATACAGGCCCATACAACATTCACCTAGGCTCCAACTCTCCCAGTGCAGAACTGGAGGGCAAAGGCCATGTCCTCACTAGCATTCATTTTTGTCTTTCGATGGCTGAAGTCTCCTGTTAATTGATTTACAACAGGAAGAAACAAAGAGCCCTCTGAATGGTATTTTTCTCCCCATGAAATAGGGGAAACATGTTAAAAAATAACTCTGGAAATGAAAGGCTCCACTTCTGCACAAGGCAATCCCACTCAATTCAGCAGAAATTCATAGAGATAATTAAGCTAAATCCAGCTACTTGACCTTGTTTGAAAGAATCAGAGATTCTATACTCACTCAGGCAAATTCAAATAAGTTGCCATCAAGGTAAAAAATTAGAAAGAAATTCAGGGATGCACTAATGAAAAAACAATACGTAATTCTGAGTTTTAACTAAGTCTGGAGGTTCTACATTCCCCAAGTAGAAAAATCAAGACTATAGAAGAAACCTGAAAAAAAAAAATGGAGCCCACTCAATGGCAGGTTAGAACCAGATCTGTAATAAGAATTGTCATACATGGTAGTACATGTTAATTATTATGTAGTACCTGAAAAATCTAGGCTGATGCTCTAGATTGTTTTCTTCCAGCACCTTCCGTCGTTCTCTCTGTAGCTGCTCAATCCTCTGTTTTTGCATTTCAGCTCCTTCAATATTCCCTTCTTCTAGAAACCTGTAGCACCAGCAGCAATAAGAGAGACAATTGGTGTTCATGTTCCTCTACAGCTCCAGAATCTAATCTTTACAGCAGGCATTTCACAGTGTTTGAAAGATGAACAGCCACATCTGCAGGCAACTGCACTATCAGAAAGCACTTTAGGAAAAGTAACTCTCATGACAAGCTCAGAGTCATAGTAATTTTGTGTTCTTTTACTTGGAATGTAGCAACAGTAGAAACTCCACTGCAGAGAGAAGTTTAAGGTGCCGCAGTTTTTGGCTATTCACAGTACACTCAACATCCAGTACCTGAAGTACTGAAGTTTTAACATTTTTTGAAAGGTAGTTATCTAGAAGCATCCAAGAGTCAATTTTAGGAAACACTGGTCCCTAATGACTAGATCAACTCTTAATAAGTGATTAAAGTGTCTGTTTCAGATATACATTAATGTAGAAATAGAAATGCACTGCACAAAATAGTTGGAGCTTAGGGTAAAGTGAGCATACAGAAGATGAAGAACTAGTTGAGGAAGATATTTAAAACTTCTTACCTTTGGTCTGGCCTAAAACGTGTATCAGTGGATGGGAGTAATGACCTAGTTTGCAGGTCCAGTTCATTTAACTCCAGTGCAAATTGAGTAAATCCATACCACTGTTCGTAACCTTTAGGCATTGGATCTACAGAAGAAGAGAGTACATTCAGAATCCCAATTAAATACTATTATCTTTAGAAGGAAAATTCCAAGCTCCCCTCACTCATTTGTTCACCTCAATGTCCATTTCATTCCCAAATATGAAAATGAGAGACAATGGGGAAAATGTGGGAAGCCACGGGATTAAGTTTTCC
The DNA here is from genome assembly GCF_004027225.2 of Strigops habroptila. Lineage (NCBI taxonomy): Eukaryota > Metazoa > Chordata > Aves > Psittaciformes > Psittacidae > Strigops > Strigops habroptila. The sequence continues at coordinate 131,351,569 of NC_044277.2, forward strand.
ATATTATCAAAGTTAAATGATGTATTGTTTTGGTCTGCATTTTAAATGCTGACAAAAATCTAATATTTGACATAGAAGTAACAAGAAGTTGGAGCCTAATAAAGAGATGAAAATAATAAGCTTATTCTCAAGCAGATCTTAAGTGCTGTACATTAGCCATTCTGATTACTAACTTGCTCTCCATATGCAGTTTGAAGATGAAGTCGTCCCACAGTATAAACTTTCATGCCACTTCCCAAAAAGTCGATGCACAACTTTCCCAGATTTCTCCATGACACTACCTTCAATTTCATGTGCATTAGGATTCCAATACTTTGCCTAGAATTAAGAGGAACAAGGGGAAAAAAGATGCATAAAGATCAAGTGTGAGTGATTTTGCCATGTCAGTAGCACCATGCTGTACAGTGGTTTTCTGAAATGAAAACTATTAATTTAGGTGTGCATGACAATATCATCTGCAAACAACTGCTGTTAGTATTACTAACCAGCTTATTAAAATACTAACATTGAGAACTGTATTTATTTTGTTTGCCTTTTTTAGGGGCAATACTAGATGCTTTGTACTGAAGCAAAATCTTTGAGTAACACCACAACCTCTCACTTAAACTCTTCTGAAAACCTGCAAAGGGCTAGAAAAGAGCACTGGGTGAAGCACCATTCTATATTTGGTGAATGAATGTAACTACAGCACATGCCAATGGGTTAGCAGGAGGCATGTGGTAAACCACTGTCAATAGACACCTTGTGCCTACCTCTCTCATCAAACACACAGTAGTTTTTTCATCATATTTCTTCCTTCCATTTCCTCATACTTTTCTGCATCTCCAGTGGAATCACCTGAGAAAGCTGTTGCTTCTCTTTCTTGTCTGGCTCTACCTAGTGAGCAGCAGTTCCTTCAGAGTTAAAGTTTCTCAAAGAATCACGAGTAATTACAGCAGAACTATAGGAAAATAAAGCTCGTAAGCAGTTGTACTGAGCTTCAGCAAAGCATCCACACACTGCTGCGTCTGTTAGAAAAGGCACTGCCAACATTGCTGTGGTTACTGCTGTGGTTACCTTTATGAAAGTCAGTTTGCAGTGGCAAATGTCATCGTTAAGGTTTTTGACAATGATCTCTCCATAGTGTTCAATCCATCTTTGCCCACTTAAAATGTTATGGATGCAAGATGTCACCTTGTTCCATGCAAAATGGTCTTTAAAACTGTAAGAAAAATACACAGAAGAAAAATCTCATTCTATGTTCAAACGAGCTCTCAAAGTTGTGGTGGGGGGAAAAAATAAAGTAGAAAACTTGATTAGAAAACCCCACAAAAACTTTTTTTTTTTCCCTGGAATGCCTCATCTTCTTGCCCCACACCTTCTCAAAAACAAACCCTATGACAACAATCCTGCCTCCCAGAAAACCCCTGAAGGGATTTTAATGGTTGATCTGTAATGGGCACTCTGACAAGCCTGCATAAGAACACTGCAGATTTTATTTTTTTTTTATTAAACTATACTCAACACTTACCTACAGTGGCTGCTTACTTCCTTAGATACTAAACAACAGATATGCAACTGGTTGTGTTTACAGTAATTATTTATGCAGTGATGATGGCTATTGGCCTCACCTACAAACCAGGACCCCATGGTGTTATGGTCTGTACAAATGTAGGTACGAAAGACAAGACCACCACCACTCTCTCCCACAAACCCATATTCAAGCAAAAGAATTCATAGCTTCCTCTACCATGCAATTTGTCCCTGTGAGTTTACAATGCATGAAGCTTGAAATTCAACTGCAGTATGAAACTACCAACTTTGCTTTTTTTCAAGATACACAGGAGTAATGTTTTCTATTTCTTCTTTTGCTTTTTATAACCTTCTGAAGAGTTAGTGCTTCTGTTTTATGCTTCTTGTTTTGGTTTGGTGAGGTTTTTTTCTCTCTCCCCCCCTTTTAAATTAAATCTTAATCACTAATTCTTCCAAAGGTCTAATACAGCACAGCATTGCTTGTTCTCATCTGGATAACCGTGGCTCCAGTGTGTGTAAGCATGTCTGTGCCTGTGTGTGAACAGCAATTCGTGACTGCAGGACTTACGCTGGAAGAGTTACATGTGTTGTACCAACTGGAACAATTTCCATGGACTTTCCCCAGAATTTGTTTTTCCATCTTACATCTGAAACAGGAAAAGGAAAGAAAAAGACAGGTTTGGTCATAGGCATGGGTGAATCAATCTACTTCTGGGATCTACTTGATTTTCAAGTAATGAAAAATAACAAACTGCAACATAATAAAAGTGTTCAAAGAATGCTGTGGACCTTAGAACATGGGTTTGTTGGTTTTTTTTTTCATTATATAGTGGATTACTGAAGTAACAGAGGCCTGGAAGTCCCCTCTGAAAAACTTTTTCAAAACAGAGGAATTTGAATAAACTATAGACAGCATGTATTTCTCTGGAATTCATCTGGTTTTATTAAGACAGGCTGCTATCCAGTCTTATTTATACAGTATTCAGTTACTGAATGAATTTTTGGTCAGCTCTGCTTTTTCACCATGAACAGGACTGTTGTGTCTTTGTATTTGTTTACAAAACAAAGAATTAAATTGCATAATGAAACCCAGACTAATGTCAGAATTCCAATTTCTGTTCAGTGTGGCTCCATCTGTAATAACTAAACAAGCCAGCAGAGTCAATCATAACAGAATTAAAGGTTATAATATGGCTGCACTGCAAACTGAAAAACCTCTGGGTGAAGGATTTTAACTGAGTTAAAAGGCATAGTTATGTTCTGTATACACTCCAAAAATATCCAGCCACACAGGAACTGTGACTGGCTGACATCTTCACCAGCATCACACAGCAAACAAAGCTCCAATGCACTTCTTTTGAAACACAATGTTCAGAGTCAAACAGCACAAAATCTTACATACTGTAATAATGTCAGCAGAGAAAGACAAGGTAAATATATTTATCCTCGCTGTTATGCTCATTTTTGGAAATTGTTTTCAGAACAGGTTTACAGCATCTGCCAAGGCTCCAAGATTTAACCTGTAGTTTTCCACGCTGTGTTCTAGCTTGTTTGTTTTATAAATAGCTTGAGGTACAACTCCTCCTTACTAAAGAATGCCCCCCCACAAATCTGATTTTAAAGAAATGCAGATATTTGTACATGAACAGATCAATGTTATTAGAAAAACGAATATTTTTCTAATGGCAGAAGATCCAAGAAAGAAACGTGCAAGTAAGTATAAGCTAGCGTTTCTTAAACTCATTCTAACGCAATTTAAGCAGGGATTTTCACATTTTCCAAGTTTCTGGATGCTTCATTTAAGACATACAATGAAAATATTCTGAACACTGTACAAGTAAATGATAGACTGAAGAGTTACCTTGCCAAAAAGCAAAATTCACAGATTCAGCATGGCATGCAGAAATAGGTGGATGGTGACTGACCTAATAGCACGACATGAAAGGGGGAAAAAAAAAAAAGATGGACATATTAACACTTGAGCAGTCATTTCAGTTTGGATTATTTTGTTTTTCTCCTTAATTTTTCATTCATATATGGCATTTACAATTTGAACATTTACTTGCCCTTTGCAGTTGTGTCCTGAAGGGGGTGTCAGTGAGATTAATAAGATACTGAGACCTAAAAGCCTTGAAAGAAATGGGAAGTACTGATTTTAAAAGGCCTGTGAATTTTGTTCATAGAGTGAAAATCGAACTGTATGTTTTGTACATTATCTCTAAGGTGATAATTATATTTACCCCTAGGATCTCTTAATATATTGACAGAAGCCACACTTTGAGCACACAGACAAGAATAAAAAAAACCAAAGGGACAAATTCTTCTGTACAGCAAATACCCACAAAACCCTGACTGTGAGGAATGAGGCAGTGATCGGAATCTCTGAGGGGGCCACGGGTGGAGAAATCAAGCCATGAAATTCCATCTAGCAACCTCTACCAGCAGTAGTGACACCCCAGGTGCTAAACTCTATCCACACACACTGCATTTTATCAGCTTTGAGTAATAGCACACACATGAATTAGGGCAACCACCAAAACAGCAAAGCAAGGACTGTGAGTAAATAGACAAATACACAGTGCAGACTATTAAAAGGAAATAGTAAATAATGAAGTAACTGCAGAAAGTGAAAGCAACCACTCCTCTTTGGCTGTAAATTCACCCTTCTGGTTGAACACAACAAACAACTGACCAGGACCACCTCTTTGATGTGCAATGCCCACTGTTCTTTTGACAAAGAGAACTTTATTTTCAAGTCCAATTGCTGTTTCCCACTATGAATTTAATTTCCTAAGCACCTACATGGCTCAAATGAAGTTTTACTTTCCGCCAACCAATACCCAGCCTGACACGAGCAGAGATCTGCCCTTCTGGGTGACTCCCTCCTGTTTATACACTGGGCATGATATGCTATGGTATGGAATACCCCTTTGGCTAGTTTGGGTCAGGAGTCCTGTGTCTGCTCCCTCACAGCTTCCCATGCCCCTCCTCACTGGCAGAGCATGAGACTGAAAAGAGTAAGCGCTACTGAGCAACAACTAAAACATCGGTGTGTTACCAGCATTGTTCTCAGACTAAAGCCGAAACAGCACTGCACCCGCCACCAGGAAGGAGAAAAATAACTGTTACAGCTGAACCCAGGACAACTAATTACTCTCAGCTATGCCCTAATCCACCAAGAGCAACACTCTCACAGCAGCCAGATTAACCCCAAATGTCACTATAATTCATGTGTTTAACTTAGCTCTTACTTAAACTGTTATAATTCTAGAGTAAGGTCATAGTGCTAAGTGGCGTTCTTCTAAACTCACTCTAGTAATAGAACAGAATCTCTGCTGGGGCTTATTTTCCTGTGTTTTGCCCATCTGTTCCATGAATTACATACTACCTGCACTAACACATTATCTAGAGTAAGCATCAAAATGCTTGCACAAGCAATACACTACAGCTCCTGATGCAAAGAGAAGTATTTAATGCTTGCAAGCTGCATGAAATGTCTTTCCTCCTATGCTGCCCTTCCTTCTTAATATTCCTCCACCCCATATGATTATAGTAACTTTACCACTCTATATATCACATCACTTATATGCTCGTATTGGAACAATAGCTGTTAACAGCCCAAGTCCCCTCATGTATTAAAATCCCTCTTTAGAAAAAGCAGTGTTTGACCTGATTTATTCATAAGCACTCAGACCTTGATGTGTTGTATACATCCTTCACCTACTAGGCTGTGGTACCAGATTTGAAAGGCTTAGCCCACAAAGTATTTGGATAGAAAGCAGAAATATTCATGGTACCACAGAAAATACTAATGGTTGATTGACTCACACAAGGGATATATTTGTTATCAAAGAAGACATTAAACAGCTGAAGATACAGTACACACAAAAGAAAATGACAAGAATGTGAATGCTTGTTGCAGCATGATCAGATTTCAGCATGGGGAATTGCACTCTACTTAAACAAGTTATCTAGTTACTGGAGTAGGCAGCCTGCCAGCCTTTGCTGCTTGAGTGTCAGCTGTTGGTTGTCATGCTCCATCCCAGAGTTAGCAGACTTTCCTCAAAATACAATTTCCTTCATGTATAATTTTGCAATGTCCCTTGAGTTTTGCTGGGCTCAGGTTAAAGTAATTTTGTATTTTGCCATTAATTCCAGAGGATTCCAGCCATGCATTTACAATTAAGCAGTGTATCAAGTAGCAAATCTAAGGGTTGCAGCATACAATACCTGTTCTGCAAAGAACTGGAAACCCTTATCTTCACGAATACATTCATAGGTTTCTCCAAGCACAGGATTAAATGGCTTACTTCCAGCTCGGTAGTAACTGGAGGCATATGCAGAGACTGCAAATGCAGCTATATACACCTGGGAATAAAATGTGGAATTTTGATTCATTCATTTACTACAGCCATAAACAGTTTTTTCTATACATTCTGATTTAACAGAAGGAAAGAAAAATAAGGTCTTATCCTGACCTCAGATTCTGTATTTTTCCCATCATTTGCAGGCTACGAACATGCATGCCTCCTGCAAGTTAAGCACTAGCTCACACATTAGAGAATTGAGTGTTCAGAAAGTCATTCAGTGGTCCAGGGATGGAATTATTAGGGTCAAGCACTGCAAATTTCATCAGCTGAAGACAGCATTTCTGAAACCCGTTTGAAACAGCTTAGCATTCTGCAACAGTTAAAGCAGTAACCTTAAAAATCGCTGTTAGATTTTGTATTATAGCTGGCTTTTATAGGTATGGTCTGTGATTCTATGGATCTATCAACTACCCTTTCCTAAACATGTCACAGGAAGTTGGTTTTCACCAAGTTTGTTATTTCTAATACAGCTTGAATTGAATTGCCTTTTATCTACTGTGTGCTATTACTTAATTATGAAACTGTTCTTGATTATAACTGAGACACAGGTAACCTTTCCAAATTTTTGCAGTCAACTCAAGCATAATTCCTCCTAAACCTGAGGAATTAGAATCTGGGGTTGTTCAATTCAGGTTTCTCTTGTACCATTTTTCTCCCTTTTAATTTCCTTTTCCTCATCTTCTGAAAGTGTAGATGCTCTCCTTTCACAGTTTCTCAAACTTAATCCACTTCAGAATGGCAATTACTATGCAACAGCGAGCATTAGTTTTGCCTCAGGAATTTTTCAAAGGCAAAGAATACTTCATCCTGAGGTAATTTCCAGAAGCTTGGGTGTGGGAAGGAGAGAAAAGGCTTCTTTTCACTCCCATATGAACAACTAACTACTGCTCGTTTCCTTTCCCTTTTCATATATGTTCTCAAAGGAACAAGAAAAGCTGTGCAATGAAAACCCCAGTTAATACCCACACCCTCTGTCTTGAGAACAGACACCAAATTGTAACCCTTACAGAGTGTCACAATGGAGCAAGAGGCTTTTCAAACAGTATTTATAACACAACTATTTACATTCATTAATAACCTCATGTTAATATATATTGCGTTGAAAAGGCTTAATTCAATTTAACGGACAATCTATAGCTTCTATTTAAGAGAATTTAGGGAGCTTTTAATTCTTTATTTATGGGCTTACATATTAAGTAGCTGTTGTGCACCTGGAAGCAGAACAACTGAAATGCATTTTTCTCTTCTTTTGCCAAATGCTGAAATCAGGGTTCTGCACTGACAGAAGGTGACACCATTATTGTACCCAACATACATTCATATTCCCTGGTTTTGAGATCCTTAACATTTTGGATCAACCTCAAAACTTCACAAAACCAGTTGATAAAATAAATGAAGCTCATTTAGTTAATATAAAGATATCACAGTAGGGTAAGACTGGAATATCCAGCACAAATGTGTTACCAGATTAGACAGCCTTAAAAAATAAAGGATATATTGTAGCTTTCACACTCAAGAGGGAAGTATATTAGTTCACAGCCCCCTAATCTTACAGAGTAAGAGCTGCAAAACAGAACTAAATTATTTTTCTGCTTAACCTTGCAGGACAGCAGGTACTCGAGGAGAGGGACTTCCTGACAAAGCAACAGAAATAATGCAGAAGAGTAAAAAACAGTGAGTAGGCATGTACTGATAGACGTCTGGAGAGTCTGCCTTTCAGCAGGGAGAAAAAAGATGGAACAGAACATCTTAATTTCTTTGGCAGATTGTTTTTACATTTAATCTATTCTAATTACATTGAATGTTACTAAATATTTGGAATAACGTATTTACCATCCGTTCAAATGGGTTAGGTGTATGCGCTGCTTTATCTAGCAGTTCACTGTACTCCAGCTCCTCACAGAGACGCTGAAGGGTGTTAAGTGGCTCATTTAATTCAACAGGCATGGCCACTTTGGAGAGATCCTTTCCTATGTTATTTCTCAGGATATTCCACAGGCTGATGTTACTTGTATTAGGACATGGAGCTGGTAAACATGTTCTCCGTTTAGAATTGCATCCAATTCCACTTTCAGAAATACAGTCTGAAAAGGAAGGAAGTGGCAGAACAAGTCAATTCACTGTCTACTTAAGTTTCATCCCCTTTGCAAACGTACATTAAAATGCAACCAGCTCTATTCTGTCAAAAGGTCCTTCCACCCTCACAATTCATTCAAGTATTTCATGTGTGGTTTGAAGATAGCCTGTTATAAAAAAAGATAAATTTAAGAATAAGATTTTAAACTTCTGTATGTTAACCGAGGTAAACGCCGGGTACAAAAGCTACATAAAAAAATTACCTGCCTTCCCCTTAAAGGCCATAAGAAAGGCTTAGGCTTTCCACTGAATTTGAAAGAATAAATACTATAATTATTTTATTTCTAACAGAGAAGGATTCCTATCTGTTTCAGGGACATAATACCTTCCTCCTTGACAGAGCTTCAATTAGTCGACACTTCTCAGAAGGCAAAGCATAACTTACAGTTCCAAGCATTATAACAACTCCTACCTATCTTTTTCTACTTTTTTTGAATACTCCTACCAGGGAAGTTTATTGCACCACAGATTTACATGCAGGCTTTTCCACAGTGCTCCCCATAGCACTTTGCACTTAAAATATTTCAGTGGTTAGCTTTAGATATACCCACATGTTGGGGGAGAAATAGCCTGTTTTAAAGGTGGAAAAGCTGATGCAACTGTGGAGCTATGCATTTGCTGAAGTCTGTGTTAACACGTCAAAGCAATTGGAATGGGATAAATAGTTCCAAGTGTGCCATAAAATGATTTGTCACAGGATCAAAATCGAGCTACAAGCTTCTGCAACAGGCGTTAGTCTGAAGTGATTACATTGCTTAACTGTACATCAATCTCATTTCAGGGGAATAGAGTTGCCACTACAAGAACATATTTTAACTTTAAACATCCTTAGAGGCACCTAGGAAGCTCCTGCTCTAGAATTAGTTACCGTTTGGAGACATTCAGGTGTAGCCCCAGTCTGTCAACCCCTGTCCTCATCTGGCTTTCCTCACACAGCTTTGTTTTGGGAGGAGTTAAAACAGCACTGGGCAGCACTGTGCTGCACATGCCAAAGAATCACTGCCCTTAAATGCACGATTTCAACCAGTATTTCCTCTGATGATCCAGCAACATAAGCATGATACCAGCAGTGCTTCCAAAGTGACAAAGTACAGATAACCACAAGGGCTAACTTCTCCATCACTGCCATGTATGGCTCATGCCTCAGATGGAAGTTTTCAAGTGTAATCAACAGCCTAAAAGTTTTGAGGAAGAAGTTTCCATCTTTCCTGCCTCTCACAAACTAAATGTCTTAGTATCTCATACGACCAAGTTACTGTAATGAGGACAGGTGAACTATCTGCAGTCTAGTGCCTACCTCTTTCATTTTGCATAAAAATGGCATATGAATAAAAAAAATAAAATCTACCTGAAACAATTATACTACTAAGAGTTAAGAGGTTGGCTCCTATACTTCCCTCTTGAAAGAATTTATTTAATAACAGAACAGACCAAAAAGAAGGATGTTCCCTTAGATACCTCAGGAATGAGTGCATATCTGGAGAACGAGGTAAATGCAAAAAATTAATCCTTGCTCAAAAGAGCTCTCCAAAATGGGATTTGGCTATGCCCTTTGACAGCTTCTGATTAAAATATTATATAGAATATTAACTGAATGAAATACATATTCTGGACCAGCCCATTAATTAGGGTAAACCAGTGACAAAACAGAGTAGAGAAACAACTAATGCATTCAGATCCCACATTTTCTACCCAGTGAAGTTTGCCCACCCCCATGAAAAGAAAAGCCCATGCAGTTCTGGTTTGCAAGAGCTGAGACAAATAGCCAGCAATAATACTGAAGGAGATTAAGACATCTGACCTCCAGCTAGACTCAATGACTTTTAAGGCCAGACTGGACTATTATCATCATCTGGTCTGACCTTCTACATTACAGTGGCCAGAGGATTTTATCATAATCCCACAATTTATGGTTCAGCTAAAGCCCTGGAGGAAAAAGATGTCCAGTTTGGTATTAATGGGAGTGGCAGGCTGCCTGAAGCACAGAAATATCAAGTACCAGAAGCATGCGGTGGTGCTGCTAATACAGAAAAGCTTCAGTAATAGTCTTTGATACAAGAAGATGAACAGCCACACTAGTACAGTTTTCTAAGGTCCAGATGATGAGATAAATAATCTTTATTTTTCTACTATATTTCAAAAATACCTTCATTTTAAACAGTTAACAGAATAATACAGATCTCCAGACGTATCAATCCCAAATTCATAGGGATCCACGGGTCCACAGCTGCTAGTAAGAAACCACCATTCAGCATTTGTGAAGATAGAAATATACATACTGATAAAGTGTGAAGAACATTGTGGTTAGCTGAAAGGAGTTGAAGGCGCAAAACCAATTAGTTTGTTATGACCTCTTTTTTTGGTTCTGTCTCTAATTAGCAAGACAGTTTAATAAACATATGTACTAATACAACTATCATGATTAAAACATGCAAAAAAGAAATCCTTATGGTCATACACCAGGCCTGCCAGTGTGTAATTATTCTCAAGTTCCTTTAAACGCTGAGTTCTGCTAAAAACAACAGATCTCTGAATGCGGTTGTGAAGCTGCAGTCTGAAAAAAAACCCCCAAACCAGACAGACAAGAAGAAAATTACTTTTTGGAAAAAAAGAAAAAAAAAAAAGCAAGCAGCTAGGCCTTGCTGCTTTGAAAAATCCTGTAGCCATGAAAGGAACTGAAAAGGAGTGGGAGTTGCACCAAAGAAGCCAAGAAAATAGGCGTTTCTCTGCTGATACAGAACCACCATGCTGCTTAATCAATGGTGCCTAGGCTCTGTTATGCAGGTTAGCCAGAATGTGCTGTTCTAAACCAATCTGAGGCTGCAAGAGAAAAAATCACAGGCTGTTTACATCTCAAAACTTGTGATACCAAATTATTTCTAGAAAAAGAAGAAAAAATATCCGAACAAAAATAAACAAAGAAAATTCTCATAACATGGTATAATAAAACGCTAAACTTACCTAAAGTTTGTCTTTCATTCTCTATGTCATTGCTTAGGTTATCTTCTGAGACATTATCACTGATATCACTTACATATGAGTCATCATCTGATACCTGAGTGTGTGGTGAGGAAATAAGCAAAACAATCACTCATTAAAATAATCTCATATACACAGGAAAACTGTTACTTTCCACTGCAATTATTGTTTTAATGGATTTGAACTATTTAAGCTGTGTTTCAATATTACAGAAAAGAACTAAAAAGTCCTAAGAAGATACAACTGAGTTTGGGAGAGATCAACATCACTGAAAATTCAACTATTCTTTTAGTGGAGACATGCTTCATCTTCTTGGCCTCACATCTAAGAAGGCTTTGCTCATATTGGAAGCCAAAATTTTTATGGAGTCTGAAACAGCTAAATGAGCTAATAAGTTTCAATATGCATGACATCAGCCCCAAAGTACCTACAGGTACCAGGAGGACAGCTATGAATATATTTCTACAATACAATTTCTGAAGCACATAACTGCATACTAGCGACCTAATGTCCATTTGCTTCTATTGCATATAAGACTTCTCCAAAATAATTATTACATTTTACTGTGAAGATACAATGACACCAAATAAATACAGGCAGCATATTAGCTTCTTAAATGTTTTGAAAATTTTCGTTCTCTGGCAGTCATCTGATGTGCAGTTAGCACTCAGGAAGACCGCAGGTCAAGTAGCAGATAAGAAACTACATCAGAATTATGTCAATCTTAATGCTCAGACCTCATTTTCTGAAGAGCTAGCAGACAGGAGGACTTCCTGTGCATCAAAAAATTCTGTGAGAGAGTCAGCTATAGAGAGTCTGCTTTCATTGGAGACCTGGTGAACCAGAGCTCTGCTCTCTTCTCTTGAATTTTCCTGTTTAAAAGAAATAAAAGGTTTTGAGAGGAGAAGCACAACAAATAGCATTCAGGCATGCAATTCCAGTCACTTAACTGAAAGGGCTGTATAACACTGGGAGAAGATTGCACATGCTTCTCTCCCATTTAGTGAAAGGTAGCACGTGTTTCAAAGAGGGATTTAAAACCAAAGTAAAATAGACCACAGAGAAGAGAAAAAGAAGGGAAAAAATCCCAATGCATATTCAATACATGGCTTTTGCTGCTGCAGGCCTGTTTGACTGCTATGGAGATCTTGGTAACTCCTCCCATGGAAGCCCTACAGATCATTGGCATAAGCAGAGCCCCAAAAGGTGGCCTAGCAAAACCAGTGAGGCTTGGCTCATTTTACAGATGTAGTAAAAAAATTGGAGAACATTGTGCACTATTGTTTTCCCTGATAACTCCAACAACGCTAAGGAAAAGGACTAGCTGACCCAAAGGAGTGTACAAGTTTTAAGTTAAAAGCTCTAAAGGTAAGTTTAAGTTTAAGCTCTAAAGTTCTTCTGCATGAGAGGCTTTACTAACTTGTAACCACGACTGCCCTATCACAATTTTGCAGGAGGTGTAGTGGTTTACTTTCAGAACAACATAATGAACAATCTGACAAGTCTATAATCAACCTGACAAATCTTCTTTCAAAGCTTTTCTGCCAGTAGATTTTACTATAGTACGGAACGTTATTTAGTATGTGCTAATAATGGTGAGATGGTAACAAACCAAACTGCTGTCTTACAAAAGACTTCTTTTTTTTAATAAATACTTCTGATACAGCAGCAAGAAGAGGAAACCTCAGCACTGCCTCAGCATTGCCTCTTCTGTGGGAAGGCAGTTACACTAGCCTACAAGTTAAAAAAAAATCTTACATATGTGAGCATTGCTACTGGGAATGCTTCCAATACCATTTTGAATCTGAGAAGGAAAGTGAGCAGGAAAGGCTCATAAAAAACCAGCAGGTTTTTATATCTATCACGTGAGAGCTTAAGGTTGTCTTCTTTCATGTGCCCACTCTGGCATGATAACAACATACACTGCCCAATAAACAAGCTAAGCTTCACCTTACGCAAAAGCTTGAGATACTAGTTTATATTGCTTCAATTTTCCCAGGTCTGTCACAGCACCGGATGTATCATTTAGAGCCAAATTGTGTGCAGTAGCCCTGTCTTCCTCACAGCAGCATTACTGGATCACAGTCCTCCCACAAATGTAAAATTAAACTTCTCCAGTATAAAAAATTTCATCCTTAAGTTCCATCCCAAACCATGACAGAAAGAATTTGTGAATTGAACCTCTAAAGGACATTTTGAAAGCTATTTTTGTTGTGTGTGTGTACTGCATAGAACAAGTATCAGAATCTATTATCATTGAAAGGACCTCCACTAAATAAGGAAATAAAGAACTCCTGAAAGTAAAAACGACAGATCAATGCTCGTATGGATAACAATCTAAGTGTTGTTCAAATTCTCATGGGATTAAAAGCAGAAGGCATTAGAACAATAAACTACCTTAAAGAGGAAGAAAAGCCCCAACCACAACTACCAAAAAAGCCCTGAACAGCTAAATACGACCAAAACACAGCTCTACGAAAACAGAACTAAGCCAGAAGTGAACAGACGGAATGACTAAACGGTCTTTAAAAATAAAAGGGAATAATAAGTTATATAAAACCCCCAGAACTACATCCACTCAAGTTCTAATGAAAGATTTACAATACAAGCACAGCAGAAGTTTCTGTATGAGTTAACATTTAGGAAAATCCATCAGAAATAGCACAGTTCTTGCTTCCCTCACTAGCACCATTAACACCTAGATCCCATGACCTATAAATACCACATTCACATGCATTCTGCAGGAAGCCAAAGAAGTGTCTGAAAACCAGTACATCTCCAACTGGCTAACTGGGTATGTAGAAGACTCCCTGTCTTCACACAAAAGAAAACTAAATGGCAGAAAGGGCTCTTGTACATCTCATATTTTGGATCCTTTCATGGAAACATCTGATAGTTGTTCTAAACCTTACATGATCCACACTGGTAGCCACTGTTCTGGACTAACAATATTTAAACAGGCAACAGAAAGTAGTACAGAATTTGAGAGTTAACAAGGGAATAACAGGGAGAGAAACAGTAGTATGAGAGTAACGAGGCAGCAGCTCTGTTCATGCTGAATGGGAAGCGGGCAGGAGGCAAGGGAGAACACCAGGAACCAGTAGCAAAAAGCAATGGAATTGTGCTCAGGAAAACTGCTCAAAAGGAAAAGTCTTTGAAATCAAATATTACACAGTGCATCATCAGAAACAACTCATAATCACAAAAGCGGACTCATTTTACTAACACGATACACCATAGCAAAGATGTTAAGAACAGGACAAGATGCAGCTATGCAGCACTGTCTAGGTATAGGGGTTTGAGGAACACACATCACTGAAAGAGGAAATCCATACCTACCTTCACCAAATCTGGACTTGATTTTGCATTAGATGCTGAATCAAGGATCATAGATTCGGCATGTATTCTGCATAACCGGTCTTTAAGATCTGTGTTTTGTGCTATTGCCTGGAATATTTAACAAAAATATTGGGGATATAAAGTTCTCTCAACTAATTTGAACTTGGCTTTATTGTGTAAAAAGGGGCTAAGAGTATTTAAAGTGCAGTATAGAACACCACGACCATATGATTTTTTACTGGTCCAGCAAATCATTTATTCTAAATGTTTCAAATCTTGCTCCTCATCTCTCAAATTAAAACTGGTTTTGTTCAGTGTGCGGGAAAAGACACATAAATGGAGGAAGAAAGCCAAAGATGGCAGGGATATTTCAAGTTAGGAGGTTTTGCAAGCTGATTTAGTAAGTTATAAATGAATTTTCTTCTTCATTTTTTTTCTTCAAGCTCCCTTCCTTCAACCCCTATCTCCAGCCTAGCCTCTCTCAACATTAATTCTTACTCTTGCAACATTCAAAAACATTTGATTTTCCCATCAGCCTGGTATACTGATAGTTCCCTTTGCCTGCCACTGACAGAGAAATAAGACTTAAATTCCACAGGTATGGTTTGTGTCCTACTAGCTTGTAACGGCAATGATCAGAACAAAAAGCCTCTACTGCAAACTCAGGTTTTTTTATATTTATTTACTCATGCTGGGTGCATCTCATGGACAGATGTCAGTTAGAGCAGACTTTTAGGAAGAGAATGCAACCCTGCCCACAATGAAAGTATCTCTGAAAGAAAAGATTGGGTTACTAATTTTGGAACAGTACTGAAGACTTACTGCCCATTTTAGTGATCTGAATCTATCATAGGATGTGAAGAACCCTGCTGTTTACACATCCACATTGTCCTATAAATGCTTCTGATTTTGACAGTAATTTTTGTTGGAAATAGCCCTGAGGACAGGAAAGACTCAAAGCTCAAAGTGATGATGAAGGGGAGAAAGTAATTTCTGGCTTTACATATGTGTGGTCTGAACTTGACACACGGGCATACATCGCTTCTGTGCCAAGTGTTCAACTGGACAACACTGTATTATACCCACATCAAACATGTGGGAAAAAAATATTTACACAGCTTTCCTGTAATAGCATCTTCCAATTTTCATTGTTTGCTACAAAGTGTCTTCTTCCTTCTATTGTCTTCTTCCTGCCTCCAAAATAAAAATCATAGAATCATAGAATAGTAAGGGTTGGAAAGGACCTTAAGATCATCTAAGTTCCACCCCCCCTGCCATGGGCAGGGACACCTTGCCCTAAAACACATGGCCCAAGGCTCTGTCCAACCTGGCCTTGAACACCGCCAGGGATGGAGCATCCACAACACTTTCTTAGGCAGGCAGCACCTAACTCTGTCCCTCTGGAAACCAAAGATGCTACAGTAATTCAGTCATGGAATATATATAGGTTTGTTTTAGCAGCCAATAGTGGAGCAGAACCAGGCAAGCATCCTTGAGTCTCTGCAGCAGCGTGATTTATCTCAGACAAACTATACTCAGAATAAGTGATTTTGTAAATAATTTTTTAGAAAAATGTTATTTCTGTTACTATAACTTTAGAGCACGCATTCGCGTATGCCTTATCTACTGGTCAATGAATTGATAACATTTTCCCCACTGTATCTGGTTTTCTTGGACTGTGTGTAAGTCAAGGATACTACAAGGGAGAAGCAGAGGCAGAGATGCTAATTTTGTGGTGGTTTATTCACTTTAAATCTGTTCACTTTTCTTCCCCTGCCAAGCTGATGAGAGCAAAACAGACATAAGCTCGATACTTTTCAACCTGTGAGTCTGATATTTTGTTCCTCATGTACAGAAAACAAACTGAAATGAACAAAAACACTAAATCAAAGTCATCAACACAGGACTCTCTTGCAAGAAAGTCTTAGAAATATGTCAAGTTTATTATATCTGTGCTTCCATATGTCTTCAAAGGAAGCTTATTCCTTTCTCTTACAGGATCTCTGCTGTACAGGGTGAGAAAACTTCTGTTGGCACCATGGCTTTACAGATCTGCAGGCTAAGAATAGTTCTCACGGGTGTTAACCTCTGTTGAAACTGCCAAGGTTCGCAGATGACTTCTGGATGGGCTACAAAAGGCTTATTAAGTATCAGATAAGACCTAAAAGCACGAATTTTTTAAGACATTTAGAGGATGAAGATGGACAACAGAATTCCATCACTCAGAAAAAAGATTTCATGCTAAGCTGAGTGTTCACTGAGTTCAGAAATCTTTAAAACAGACTTTTTGATATAAAATGCGAAGCAAGTAACACTGGAAACATAAAAGTCACCTATTCAAGCATCAGAAGTGGAACATCTGAAAGCCAGAAACAAAGAAGTGCAAGTGAGTGAGTATAGTTATTACACAACAGGTTTCAGCTTTCTCTAAATACTATAAAGGCACCACGGCCTCTAAAGGTCTAGGCGAAGAGGCATGTTATATGCTTAAAAAACTATAACCATATGCAGCTTTTGTAAAGCAAAGGGAAGTTTTCATACTGAAATAATTCTTTAATGACCTATATCACATTTATCAATGTCAGAGTCTCCCCTGCTTCTGATCAGGAATTCGCAACAAATCCTGAGATTTTAAGACCATGGTAATGATGGCCCTCATTGCTCTGAAATCAGATCACTGTTTGATTGATATATTCAAACAAGACCAACCTAAAAGTTCTGGCCTCAACTAATTATGAAAAGCACACCATCCAAAACCCACAACCTTTTTAAAGAGCACAATCTTTTGTCATTTAGAACTCTGCCCTAACAGCTCCATCACTGCTTTTAGACAATTGGAAGTCAGTACTAACATGTTGTACTTGAATTTGCTCTGCAGTTTCCTGGTGTAGTATGGTGAAGCTCTAGTGCATTAGAAGGGACAGCTGAGTGCTCTCAGCTACTCTCACCTTTATTTTATGCCAAGTCATACATTGAATACTTGAGTGCTGTTTAGGAAGAGAAAAGGGAAAGGAAAAAAACGAAACCCACAACCTACCAGAACTGATTGATTAAACAGTGCACGTTTCAAGAGAAAGAAAACTTATCATCACAGAGCAACCTTCTGTTTCTTAACATCAAATGATACATGTTATACTGTATACCTAAATTAATCTATCAAACTTCAGTGATTTCACAATACCTTTAACATTTGGGAAAGAGTCTTTGAAAACCGCCATATATAATAACATACTATGACTCAATGCTGCAAATTCTAGCATTGAACAGACACTGAAGAAACAGAAACTAACTATTGTGAAATTTTAAAGTAGTATCTGACAACAACGAAACTTGCTGAACTTCAGCATGTCACTTACGGATGTTAAGGCATTCTTCAAGCCAGCTATTTGTGCAGATGGAGACGAGGATGCATCATGCTCCAGCATCTGCTTCATCTTTTCCCTCTCTGTAGATATGGTGCTGAAAGCTGACCTCAAGGTGAAGTAAACTAGAACCATTTCATAAAAAGAGAGTTAAAACCAGCTACCAATTGTATACATACCAATTATGTAAAACTTCAATGAAACATCATTTATGGTGACAGAAACAAGAATTTAGGTTGAGAGATCCAGGGTGGGTTACTAAAAACAAGTAATATTAATCAAGGTTATAGGATAGATTTTGTAGTAGGAGAAACGTTTATGGTGAATGCTACCATGTTGACTATATTAGCCACAGTCAAAATTACTCTGATTATTTGTGACAGATGGCAACAAAGCTAACTAACCACATCTGCTCCTCACTTGCTTTTGTTCCCCAATTAGCTTGCATCTTCAGATGGTCATGACTCTACTCCATATTCCTTTAAGAATTCCAGTGAGGGAGAAGAAGAGAGGGAAGAAAAAAAATAAAATAGAAAAAAAAGTATCAAAAAAAGCAGCTATAACACATACTGTGCCACAGCTATAGGGTTAGTAGCTTCCCCACAAGCAAATCAACTGTGGTGTTGAGTTTTCTTATCTCTTTTGGGGATAAAAAAAATGTCAGCTTGTTAGATGATTTAGTCACTCAAAGGGTCAGATCCTGCATGTTGTGCACATTACACTGCTATTTCTACTCCTTCCTGAGCCAGTATCACCAGCCTGAAACGTTTAAATCTGACAACAAACCATATAATTTTTAAAATCACTAGATTTTTAAAGGGGAATGCACTTTCTGTAGAGTTATTTTTGTTGGTTTTGTTTTGTTTCGTTCTTACGTATAAAGAAATTCATCTTTTCTTTAACCACAGGGAAGAAAAATTTATTGGAGTAATATTTATTTATGTAGGATTTCAACATTCATCTAGCTGGGGAGTTAGAGGATTTCTGAGGGCCTAATCAAGCCTTCTAATACAGTCAAGAAAACTGCCAATGCAAAAACGTATGCATTTACCGGGATGGAGATATAAAATATGAGCATTAATGCATGGAAAAGGCAAAGAACAAGAAACCTCTTTTAACTCTCTCTTCTAATCATCCACTCTGGGTTAATGTGAATCATCAACACTTCATTAAGTATTTGATATAACCTAATTTCCTCACCTAAGAAAATATTCTTAAGGTATATTTCAACACTGCAAATCATTACCAAAGCTAATTCTCTAACTTTAACCTACCTGAAGAACTCTTTAACGGTATCACATGGGGTGGGGAGGAAGACATATCCACTACGATGTATTTTGTAAGCCTTTCAGATACAGATGACATGACCTGAATCTTCAGTGACCTTAAATGTCATTTAGTGAGTTGTATACTAACTTAGATTTTTCACAAATTATTCCATATTAAAGTATTAATGTTACATTTTATTTAATTTTTATCAAAAGCAAAAGTTTTCTTTACTACGCCTTTTTGGAAGGGGTGTGGTATAAAGCAAAATTCTTCGTATTCTAAATAAAACGATACTGTATTAAATACTACCAAGTCAACTGTCCCCTCAAATGCGTGGGTCAATCTATCCAAAGTTTCTCACATAGACATTTCAGGTGAGATCATCTTGAGTAGGTGATTCCTTCGTTCTGCTTAACAGCAACTTTTCCAACTGTGCCCTACCCCCACTTTTTTTCTCTTTTTGGAAAACATACATCAGTTTTGACTATAACTGACATTATAAAGTTTACTACTCAGATATATTCCTTATGTAATGGAATCAAGATACATCAGCACCAGAAGGGAAAACAAGCAAAGAATGCCTATTGATAACATCAACCATTATCTTGTGCAAAAGGGGACAAAGCCAATACTTCCAAAAGTCTTTCAGATATAAATGCTAAATGCTTTCCTCACTTAAAATTATTAAAGATCACTTAAAACTATTAAAATGTTTCTGGTGTGAGGGTGATGGAGCTAAGCACTGCTAATGAAAAATAATTTGGAGAGAAGGAATGTTTCTAGTCAAGCTGCACCCCTGGCTGCTTTACAGGGTTTTACTCTTCTGTATTCACTAAAAATAGGTTACTACCATAGCAACCCTTGCATCACCAACAAATGTTGACTGAAATACAGTGAAGCACACCAAGTATAGAAACATACGTGTGCTCATATACACACATATGCATGCAAACACGAAAGAGTATAATCTGCTGTTGTGTCTATAGCAGTTGAGGTTAGGATTTTTACGTTTTGGCAAAAAAATACAATCTAGGTCTTTAGCACATAAAAGAAAGGGCTGACCTTTATTAAATAAAAAAAAATTTTAAAGTGATGATTAAGATACTTTTTTTCAAAAGACTCAAGATCTCAAGATTTGCAGTTCCTTGGGAGAATTAAAGGCAGGGAGGGCATTTTCTGCTTTTTCTAAACATTAAACAGGAAGCATTATCAGAAGTCACATCATTATTTAAATTGTGATGACATACAGCCATATACAAAAGACAATTTCATTTACCTTTATGTGCAATGTGAAATAAGTCCTCTTGCATTTTCGTAAATTCTGATGATGTTTCAGAACCATCGGAGTAATTTTTCTCCTCTACGAAATCTATTGTAGATAAGTTTGGATTGGAAGCATGCAGTCTCATAGGGGCAGAAAATACTGAAGGCACCTGTAAGGAGGATAGCCATTCGTAATGGTTTTACAAGCTGTAAAGGAAATTTTGATTGTACCCAGCTGGGTTACATGTTGGAGACACCAAAACGGAAAAACTACTGTCAATTACCAACAGGCTTGGAATTACCTGGCAAATGAAACCATACATATGACTTTGCCCAAGATATTGTAATTGGAAATTTGGCAAAACTCCAAGAAACAAGCCCATTGAGACCTGTAGCATATGCTGCACTATTTTTCCCCACTTATAAGTATCTAATCACTTCATCTCTGGATGCAAATGTGTACAAATCTACCTGGAGAAATTACAAAAATCTGTATTGACAAAAAAACCCCAACCAACCAACCAAACCAGAAACACAACAAAACACTACCGCAACCTCCCACATTGGAGGCAAATTGAAAACATGAGTAAAAATCATGGCCAGTGTCCTGAAAGTAACAGCACAAATCCTACTGCAGGTATCAATAACAACATATTTGTGATTTGTCTGATACATTACTGCTTAAAATGACCTAGCACAGGATGCTACTTAAAAAGTATTCATATTTCCTAAACTGGTCACACCCAGAAGTGATCAATAACTAAGATTTAGAGAAAGACGGGCACTGGACTGAATTTACCTGTAACATTCCTTTAGGCTCTTTCCCAATAACTCTGGATCGC
Source organism: Strigops habroptila (assembly GCF_004027225.2). NCBI lineage: Eukaryota > Metazoa > Chordata > Aves > Psittaciformes > Psittacidae > Strigops > Strigops habroptila. Next base: position 131,372,641 of record NC_044277.2, read on the forward strand.
CACCTCCTGTGTGTTCTCTTTTCCTTCTTTGGGCTTTCAAAAGGTCCAACCTTTTAACACACGGGACAAAAATAATACAGATTGCCACAAAACCAGCAGAGCTAAGAAGCTTAATCCGTTAGGATTTGGGGTTGGTTTTTGGAATTGCATGGGAAAACTTTTTTTGGTTTTGTTATTTAAACAACAAACCTGCATAGCATTTATAGCAGGCGCTGAGTATGTCCTGTGAAGAACATCCATGCTCTGTAACAGCTGGTTCATTTCCAGTAAATATGTGTGACAATTGGAGAGCTCTGTTTTGAACAAGAGAATATTTTCAGTTGCCCTAAAGTAACAGACACGCTGAAAGTTTTCTTCTTTGTAGGTTAATTTTGATTGTAACTAGCTTAAGTTATTCATTGACTAAAAGCACATTATTAGACAACTGGATAAAGCACTTGTATTCTTCTATCTTCAAGTTCAAAATATTGAAATGCATCTATGTGGTGTGTATAATGAGCATGATACTTTATCCCAGTTGGTTGCAGAAAAATGAGAATAAAGCGATAATTACTGCTGTTTGGGACTAGTCAGAGCTCCTCATGGTGAGGGTAACAATGCCGTAGGCATCAAGAGTTAATTGTACATTTAGATCTAGAGATGAGGCTCCTCTATATTAGAGCTGAAGCTCACTGGTAGGTAGAACTGTACTAAGTATCACACAGACACTATCATCATGAGAAAGACCTTCATGCTCTTAAGAAAGCATGGAAGCAGAAGGTGACTTTGAAGTACAAAGATTTAGTGCTTTTTAAATGATTAGATTTTGGATGCTTCCCTTTTTTGAATACACGGCTTAAGAAAGTTCAAATCTTACCACTGAAGGTGATGTTTGTATATAAAAGAAAATGTACTAAAATTTATCGGTTCCTTGAAGAGGTGCCCACAATTGATACCCCTACATTCAGATTCACTAGTCCTTTTGAAAACGAGTAGCCAGTTAATCAACAACCACCCCTTTCCTCCCACCAGCTTCAGAAAAAACTCTAATGACCACTTACAGTGTAGTAGTCTCATTGTCAAGAAAAACTAGGTGAAATACTAGGCTACTTTCAACTTCCTTCAAATACCGTTACCTCTTGAGCATTTGTCCATGTCTTCAGAAGACTGTAGCCAAGATGAAATCCTGGACTCATTACTCGAAAAGGAAAATGACAAGTTACCTCCAGCTGACAATGAATTCTGTTTGGTCAAGCTGCCTGCCTGTTCCAAAGAACAAATGAATTATTAAAATCCAATATTTTAATGTTATATGCACAGATTTCAACAACAAACAATTGAAGTCCATGATCAGGACTGAAGGCATCAATAACATGGAGGAAAAAAAGTGTATGAACTAGACTAGGTGTGCAGTCGTTGAGCATTATGTCAGGATACCTAATGTAACTGCTGTCCACAAGCAGTAAAGGAACCATAATTTTCTGAAAGACAAATTTTGAGGAAGGGCAAAGTTCTGCATGAGTGAAGTCAACTTAATACAATTAAAGCACCATATCTGAACAGGACCAGTTGGACATTCTGTTCCTTCTCCATGCTTCCCAAAGAAGCCCCAAAAGTAACTTAAATGTAACATACACATACTTGTTAAAGCTGCTTGTCAGTGAAGAAAGCAAGATCCAATAGATGTTATGTAAAAATTTTACTGAAGGTTGTATGACTTTAGCATGGATTTGGCTTGACAGGCCTTAATACATGTGTGACCATACACCTCATCTGGGTAAATACTACCCTTTTACAACATCACAGTAACCATTTTTAAACTTATGATTTTCAGCAGTGCCCACTATCAGATGCTTCAGAAGATGCTGGAAATTCTGTGTAAGAGCTAATTGACCAGTACAATTAAGTAGTTCCCAATGGGAAGAAATTTCTACCTAATACTATTACCCGTTAATTGTGGCCTTTAATGCTGTTTTCTTCTCTAACGTAACTACAAACAATAGCCATTCAAATGCCCAATTATTTTTAGACCTTACTAAACCTTTCATCTTTAATGATATGTCAGGAAGTTGCACAAATTACATGCTTTGTCAGCATCTTGTTTAAAATCTGTTTTAAAATGTTTCATCTTAAGTGTTATTATATGACCTGGTTATGAGAAAAGCTGACTAAATTGTTTGGCTCTTGTTTGAAGCATATACTTCAAGACTTTGTTACCTCTCCATATATCAAAACTCAGGTAGTACTAGTTTTAAATCTATTCATAGGAAACATCATCTGCATCTTAGTTGCAGTTTTCTTAGTTGGTCTTTTTAAATTTACAGCATAAGCTCCAACTTCAGTTGCAGAATCAAATAAAATGCATTGTCCACGTGATGTCATTCAGTGCTGTGTAATTTATATAGTCAGCATGCAAGAGCAGTAAGCAGCAATAAGCATACTTATTTTTAAACTAATCTATGTAGTTTAGCTGTTTCATTCCTACAAAAAGCTGTATGAGCTTTAGTCATCTATATATGTATTCTGAAATAGTAACCCTAGCACTTTCAAAAGCACAAGTAAGCTGAATTTAAAGATGAGCAATTGTATTGGCATTTTGTGAATAGATCCCACATTTACCTCTTCAGAAATCTATTCCGTATAGCCAGCTTCTCCAGAACTCATATACATGAGGGGGATAAGCAGGAAGGAAGTAGGCATTGCCAAGAAAAAGGCAGGAGAGTGTGTGTAGCTCCAATGAGCATAGTTTTGCTTTTGATCAGCAAGGCTAAGCTTCCGAATCCAAGAATTCCACATGTACATATGTGGATACATACACCTACCTGCCAACAGCAACAAAACCCAGATGTGAAAACCAATCAGATGTTTCTAAAAGCAAATAAAATGCAATGCCAAGTTCACTCTACATATTTTTCTTAAAATAACCTAACTGCTGAATTGATGCAACTAACATCAAGCTAGGGCCAGTGTAAACTGGCAAACTTCCATTTAGCTTCAGCAGAGCTAAGGTGATTAACTGCAGCTTAAGAACTATCCCCTTCTATTTTTCACATGAAAATAAGTAAGGCTTCTTTGCAGTGCAAATCTGGATTAATATATTAGAAGTGAATTTCATGCCAAAGAAGAAATGGTTCGTTTCCTGATGTTGAGCATAGATTTTTAGATACGCTAGTCACATGGATACTTTTTTTTCCCTCTCTCCTTTGGTTTTTTTTTCCTTTTCTTTTTATTTCCTGGAGAGCACAGGCATAGATATATCATGGACTTTGCAATGCTTCACTTTCGCCCTCAATATTCTTCTCCTCTTCTATCCCTGCTGTCTTTTGGGAGAAACGAACTGAAAGGTCACAGGCGGTTTGACATTTCCTTGCAGACACAGCCTCAGGAGAGCAGACTGTCAGAGCCATAGAGGTGCTGGCACTACAGAAAGCATGCAGACAGCTCTTTGCAGAACAGCCCCATTACCGCAGGGTGAATTGCTGTTCTTTCAGCTGCCCGCTCACACGGATCCCTTCCCTCTTAACCACTAGCCAAAAGCTTTTCAGTCTTACGCTTGTGTTTGGTAAAACCTATACGCAGTTACAGGATAATCCTACCAAAGTTATGAACTGCAGCTAGTGGGGAACAAGCCCACTCAGATCATACAGCAATATAGTCAGGGAAAAGCAAACCTTAAGATAGGTGGATAACAAAGAGGCGATTGCTGCTTAGGAGACACTCTGGAGTTGACAGAAACAGCCAGTTATAGTAAGCAACACAGTATTGCTAAAAAACCCCATTATTCTCAAGTGAGATCAGTGGTTCTAAACTGGAGCAGAAAAGCTTCTTTGGGTGCATGTCAGTGTCCAGACTGCTGAAGGCACAGAGGTTGCATTCAGGCACAGATCTCTATCACTCTTCCATGAGGCTGCAGCAGAAAGGTCAGTTTTGGACTGAGCATTTGTCGGGTCATTTGTGAAACTAAGTCACAGACTTTACCTGAAGAGTACTTTGTCAACTGGACTCATCCAGATCCCATATCCACCTACAACACAGTCCTTGGATTGGTCTGAATAATGCTTTTACCTCAGTTAAAAAATATTAGAAGTGGACACACGTGATGGCTCCTGAATAATTCCTATATACTCCTCAGGTAAGTAGTCAGATTCATTAATATAGAAAGAGAGATGTTTTATTCGCTAAAGGATAAATGAAAAAATGCTAAAGGAAAAAAATAAATTAGCTGAATGCTCTTCTGTAACCCAGACTAATAGTCACCAGCACATATCAGACAAATACTGAATGATGTCAAAAATTATGAAGATTCTAACTCAATATGCAGTTTTAAAAGTCATCATGAAAATACAATTTGCTATGTTAAGCAAAGAGAAAATATTATAAAATTTGACTGCACCACAGAGAAAATGGCTTGGGAATATATCAATAAATATAATTTTGCTCTTGACATTTCAGACGATAACTTAAACCCCACCACAAACTTTCCTTATGCTCTTTACTTAATAAATACAAATCAGCCAATTTTAATCCCTGATGAAAGGTCTTTATTTATAAATCACAACCATTACCTTTCTACCCGGAGTAGAATCACAGAAACCTGGGACAGAGTCCGTAGTAGTAGACACAGGGAAGAAAAGATTACTGACGTCATGAGGAAACATGGAGATTTCGTTCTGACGGTACATCCTGTGATGACGAAGTTTTGCTACCCATTCATCAAACAGCTCCTGAGATTTCACCTACACAAAATTTCAGGTTTTATAACATTCACATGCAAAATCACTAACAAAGAAGCCAAAGTACTTTGTGCTCATTAGACAGCTGCCCTGGCTGATCTTTACTGGCAAAATATCAGAAAAGTTTTTCTAATGATGCTCCTACTAAAATGCATACTTATGTGCTTAAGCATGACAGAAAATTAATCACAGGATAAAGTCACGAGAAAGAGAAACTTCGACTGGTATAGTTACGACTTCCAATGCAGAAAACAATAATTACCAACTTCTAGATGGAAAACCCCCCCATATAAATTTAAAAAAACCATTTAATTTGTCATTTCTTAATTGCCATTTTTAAGGTTTAGTCAAGGTTTACCTAGCTACAAACAGAAACTTGATTTTGGTGATGTATTTTAAAACAATTTATTCCACGAGGATAGATAAATCTGCATATTTGGCACTGGAAAATACTTCCTATAGATAAGACAAGGAGCAAGATACAAGTACTGAAAATAAAAACACTTGTGCAACAAGTGCTTTTGCTGAAAAAAGTGTTGAGTGAAAAGAGTGCTGCTAAATACAAGGCATCTTTGAAGTTTCTATTCAGGATAGTGTTACTAACTCTGGAAGAGTACGATAAGGCCTCTCAAGTTATAAAGTGTAAACTAGCCTGCTGAGGCTAAAAAGTAGGTTTTTAGTGTAACTAACAGACCTCCTATTATCAAAAAAAAAAAAAAAAAGATCTCCACTATACACAGCTAATGAGCTAATGTTGCCATTTTGGGAACAAGGTTATAAGAATCTTGAAGACCTACCTTCAGATGGTATATCTGCTCTTCTGTATCCAAATCTATACATTTTGTTGATTTCTTTACAGACATGACAGAAAGTCCAACATCAATACAGCCATGAAGCTTCCCTCTCTCTATCTGCAAAAAAAGTAAAAAGAATACAGTCACTCCAGAATGAAGCAAAAGGACAGATATTACCTGCTGAAACTGTCATTTCCCCCTTCAACCTACTATTTGGAACTGCTGAAACTCTATTTCCCATTACCAGCAATACAGAATTACTGTTATTTGGGATAAAATAGTGTTGTTACTTTATAACAGCCTTAAATGGTTCAGATCACTTACATCAGCTTGGCATTTAGAATACTTCAAAATCCCTCTGTCCAAAAAGAAGTATCTCTGTAACCAGAAATGCAGAGAATTAAAACCAACCAACCAAGACACTCCAAAAAAACACCAAACAAAAACCCACCACCCCTTCACTCCCCCACCATTTCTCTGGAGAACACTTTCTCTGCTCTTCAGTAACCTTTTTGCCACAAAACCATACCAAGTAAGTCCCACTCTCATGGCATCAGGCTTACAGATACACACTCTTTTCCTACCTTGTGCCAGCCCTTCAAAGGCCATTTCCTCTTTTTCAGCAAGCAGCCCTCCTGCTTCTGCGGCTCCTGGGTACAATTCATTGCTCCCCGGAGTCCTTCTACAATCTCCCAGCTGTCCTGCTTAAACAGAAAATCCAGACGTAGATCATATTTCTTCCAAAGAACAGAATTGTTAAGAGAGTTTCAAGAGGAAAAAGGCCATAAATAAAATAAAAACATTAATTATGTTGAAATCTAACCTTAGATTCCTCTTTATACTTTATGTATCTTCCAAGTGACAAGATTATTTTTTTTGGTAGAAATTATACAAACCAAACAAAACACTGTTTATATGGCACCATGCTTTATTGAATATATGTGCTTACCAGGATTTTATATGTATATTTTTCTGTCCGTACACTCACATAGTGTATAGCCACGGCCTAGTCACTATAAAACCCCTTCTGCTATCACAGGCAGAAACAGCCTACGCTAAAAGGATATGTTTTGTAAGTTATGAAGCAGAAATAAGAGACACTGAAAAGTAAGGCCTTTTCTATAAAACTCCTTAGTCCATATTCATTAACTCAACGTTTTGTATTTGGTGTGAATTGCAGCCTCCCTAAAGTAAAAATAATTAAATTAAATAAAAACAAATGAAAAATCTAGGGAAGTAACTCAAGTACTTACAAGGACATGACATAAAGGGAGAGTACAAGAAAAATAAAAACCACTCTGCATCAGATACACCTTTAATTAAAAGAAGATATCTCTTTTTGCCATGACGAACTCTTAAATGAAAGACCCTGCAGCAACATAACAGAGAAGAGAATGAATGTCATAGTATTTTTACAGTAATTATTTATGGAAGGACTGCTAATGACAATGTGACCTGAGTTTCAAGATTTCTGATCAGAGATCTCATGAATTATTTATTGCTAGCTACCATAGGATTTAACAGATCTACAATTATGAACAGACAGGAAATGTCATGTGCTAGCACCATCCCCCTGTATTTGAAAAAGACAGAATACTTTAACATATAGCATTTAATGACAAAAAAGGACTAGTATGAAATACTTTAGGGAAAATAAAACTATATCAGGTAGGTAAGTACTTGTGGTCCTCCCTGCAAGATACATAGGGAACTATTCTCAAAAAGAAATTGCCTGACAGAAAACCTTTCAAACAAAACCGAAACAAGAATCAGCAAGTGCTAGTTGTGCTCATTTATCCATCCCCAGAGTCCTTAATATTTACCCCTAGAAACCTAGAAAAAATTACAGCAGGTAATTGCTCATTACTTGAGTAACAAGGCATAACGGCAAACCATCTTCAAAAATACGTTCATTAAACAGCTTAAGGAAGGTGACCTCTTATTTCACCACATTACTGGTGGCACTCCACTATTTAATTATTCTTTTCCTTGCGCCACACTTTATGGAACAAACCAGAAAGCTGTTCTGATTCCCTGGCTCGAGTTCACTCTGCCAGCACTCACCAACAGCAGATCCCAGGATTCAACATCGTACACACCACCTGGTTATGTTCTACTACCTGAAGGTAAGTCAACTTTGCGATTGTCGTAACTGAAATTGTTATCGCAGCACACAAATTCTGCCCCTACAGGCTTGCGGTTTATCCTTGTCAGTTTTGAAACAAATAGCTTCTTTACTCCCTCCAGTTTGAGAGATATTTTGAGAGCTACTTAGATACCATTATTTATAACCAATAATCATGAAATCATATTTTTCCTATTGAAAATCAGAAGTCACACTCCATAGTCTTTACAGAAATATTAGACCACTAAATGCTTTCTGTAGTAGTCTTGTATTTCTTTTTTCCTGTTAAATACTATTTACAAACCCTTACATAATCACAAGGACTGGGACTGTTATTATGACAGAGAGCCTCTTTAAATATAATCAAATATAATATAATGCTACAATTTACATTAACTAAGTAACAGCTGAACTTAGTGCTGCTTAAATGTCCACATGTGGATAAAATCTCATCTCTTCAGAAAATATGATCTAGTAAATAAGCCAATATAAAAAATAATCTTGACATTAGATGATTTCAAATTATGGACTTGGATAAGGCAAAGTGAGAAACCTGATGGAACTAGTGAGAAAGAATTCTCATTAAGAACTAACAGGAGTATCTACAAGATTAAGAAAAACGTTGTGTTTATGTTTTTATTTCTTTTTTTCTTTAAATTAGCCAGAAGAGCTTAAAAGCTGCTTTGCCTGATTACCAAGCAAGCTATCTCCCTCGCCTTCACCAAAATATATTAAAGTGTAGTACCTAAACACATAACTTTTCCACTGAGAATTAATCTGATAGCAGCCAAGACCAGTAAACAATAGATACTTTTCAATATTCTAGTATTATACCTAATGAAACAACTTTCTTAAACTTGATATCAAGTTCTCAATAGACTGGTTAAGCTTAAACACAGTTTATGCTTGATACAGTGGTCTGCTTGCAGGAGACAAGCAGAAATTTGACCACAGTCAAGAAAAAAACACAAGAATCCAGATTCATCTTTCTCTAAGAACAAGCTTAGAAAGAAAGGGACTCCTGAAGTGAGACAGACCATGCTGCATTGGACATACGATGTGAAGAGAAAGGAAGCAGCTGAGAAAGAGCTTTGCCAATTACATCTACCTGGAATATACATGGTGTCAATAGTTTTAGTCAACCTTTTAAATACTGAGAACATCCTGGCCTGCATTACAACTCCAATTTTGTCTGGGTTTCTCCTGCAGTCCAGACACAAGGTGTATCCTGTGCTCCTGCAGGAAAGCCACATTTCTCACTGTTTTTCAGGTCAGTGAGGTGGCCAAGAATGTGCCTTCACAACTAAAGAGCGTGAAAATGGGAAGGAAATCTAAAGAGGGAGCACTTCTTCTCATCAAGCAGGCCCGATGGCCTGCCAAATCTCAGGTGAAGGCAAGTCTCCTACTCACACTTCAATTGCAAGCTTTACATAAAGGTAGCTTTGTTGAATTAAAAATGTATCCTTCTAAAAGCACAAGATTCTTTCATCAACTATGTTACTCAAGGAAAGGCAAGGAACAGCTCAGAGGATAAACAGTTTGGGGATCTGCTGGATACATGCGAGGTGCAACACTGCATTAACAGCATCTGGTCCTCTTCCACATACATCCATCCAGAATAGTCCAACCTTTCCCACCTGAACCCCCAAACTCCACAATTTTCCAAAACACTGCTGCTGAGACTGCTTTTGGAGCCGTTCACTCTTGACCCAGACCCTACCGGGTATTGATCAGTATTTTGTTTTGCAACAGATCTGACACCTCATTTAATGAGAAATAAGCATCAGTTGGCTATCGCTGGGAGCAGCTGCAGAAGCGAAAGAAAACTGCTTACTCTCTTAAATGAAGGCAAATGAATCAGGCTGGTCGGTTATCATCTATTCTTATCTGTCTGAAATAGCAGAGGAGCGAATTGGAGATACCGGATTTCCTGAAAGCTACTGAAAGCATTCAGATTATTGTCCATTCTGCTGATTCTTATCCCACAACAGGGAACTGAAAAAGATACCCCAAGCCACAGTGCTAAACTAAAAAAACCAAACAACCACCACCCAAAAAAACCCTCCAGAACTCTCAGCTGAATGGCATTAACGAAGAATTCTAACATAAGCTTGATGTCCAGATTGGTTGTGTCTGAAGGTTATGACCCTACAAAATATTCTGTATCATTACGGGCCACTATCTGCACAAGATGATCAACAGTGCATTTCCTGCCCAGGCAGAAATTTCACTCAAGGCTATGGGATGAACATACTTTTTACTTGTCTCAGGTCCAAAGGTGTTAATTTCAGATCAGCACTGGAAAAAAATCACCCTGTAGTTGCTAACTGGCTTATACCTCCTCTTGCTGAATTAAAAAGACTCATACACTTTGGTCTTCAGAGATAAGCCTGTCATTATGTAACTGTAGTAATTTTTTTTTGTTTAATAAAATAAAAGCCTCTTCATTTTCTGCATTATTCTATACTGTACAGCTCCTCAAGGTGAATTATTTCAAGAGAAAGAATGAAGTAATGAGCTTGAATGGCTCTCAGACCAAACCTTGCTGTTGCAGCTCCCTGAACGAAACAGATGACAGTGCCAGATTTTCTTCCAGTGTAAAATGCAGTCAGTTGTACCGAATATTTTAAAGTGCCAAGAATAGAAACCTGCTTTGTGGAGGATAAGGGCTGGCATCAGCTGCAACTAAGCATTTGTTACGGTTCATAAAATGGGCAGAAATGATTTAATTTTCTTTTTTAGAACATGAGATTTTTAAGCAGCGCTCCAGACAGAAAGCTTTTCCCTACTGAATCTATTTTAAAAGTTAGTTAACATATTAGATTTAAAAATAACTGCCACAATATCTTCTTTTGATCACAGGTCAATTTAAATTTAAAGATCAACACCAGCTTTCCTTACTCACAAAATGCAGTTTGAGCTATGGCTTCATGGAAGAGATCCCTTTCCATGACTGAAGACGGGACAAAGAAGAGCAGGGAGGTGGGAAGTGGCAGTGGCCTCTAACCTGCTATGTGGCTTCAAGGTGAATTTAGTGGAACAGGATTAACTGTTAACCTCTTCACTGCAAATTCACACTGCAAATGTATCTGGCAGAATGGGGGCACCAAGTATAGCAAAAGAAGGAGTAGGCCCCCCCAAGTCCTGCAGCCCTGCTTATATCAACTCTTTTCCAGCACATTGGCCCATTTTCTGCATCATAGGACTAGTGTTCCACACCAGTAACACACCAACATATAACTAAATTTTAGCAGGCACAGCAGCCTTACACAACTGTGGTTCCACATAGCAATCTCGGGTCACTCATATAGTGCTAGTTTGTATCAGCAGCAGAGTCTGTGCCCAGGAAATCAGAGACATTCAACACTCAGATCCCACTATTCTGGGGGCAACCAACCCCCCCCACCTCCAAACTCTCCAGGTCCCTTCCCCCTGCATTTTTCAGGATGTCCTTCTACTTAACCAGATTAAAAGAACTTCTGTGTCAGACCTGTAAGGCAGATCTGTCACTAACCAGCAAACAACGAGCCTAAGTCTGAAGGTCCCCAAGAGAGGTGCAAGTGTTTGAAGGAGGAGTAAGAAGCCCTCCATGGAGCTGGAAGAGGTATCCCTGCCCATGGCAGAGGGGTTGGAATTATATGATTTTAAGGTCCTTTCCAACCCTAACTATTCTATGATTCGATGAAGCAAAGAATATCAAAACACATCGCTCTAATCTGCACGTCGTAATGCAAAATTATTTAAACTTTCATGATGTTATTAATAAAGTACCAATAACAATGTTACGTTGTGCTCTTCTACCAGGACTTTGAGGGAAGGGGAATCTGCTGGAAGTCTACGTTGCACATGTGGTACTTTCTGGATTAGGGGATTTTTAACAGTTTTACAAAACTGTAGATTGTTGCTGTTTTCTTAATAGAACACCTGAAGTGCTGTCATTTAAACTAACACACAGATGAAAAGGGCAAATTAAATAACTCTCAGACAGTGGCATCACCCATCGCCAGTCTTGTCAGCCCTGCGTAGGTGGGTATTAGTCGGGACAGACTGTGAAGCTCCAATTTACCAATACAAGAGGCTAAGTGAGAAAAGAAGTAATTAATGATATAAACAAAACTACTTGATCAGCTGTGACAAGAAATTCTCTGTGAGAAGAGGGGAGTAAAGAGACAGGACACAAGAAAGATGTAACATCCTCACTGCCCAGACCAACAATTTCTATTTTATAATATACGCTACACTATATGATTTACACTACTAAAGAGAGGGTCTATCTAGAAAGGTAAAAATCTTTATAATCTGCAAGACCAGAGCCTTTTGGGGAACAGCAACAGGGAGAAGATTTCCGTTCCTCACCCAAAGCACTGCTGTGTCCAGGCCAGTAAGTCTTGCAGAGTATTGCCTCTGCTATACCTAAATGTCCATCTTTCCACATGCAGTACACAGGAGTATATTTAGGAAAACACTCATGAAACATACTACCATCACAAACTATAATTAATAAATAAATTTTAAAAGTGTAAGGGAAAATGACCCACAGAAGTTATTTTCAAATAAATACCCAGAGTGCATCCTGCACGGGATATTTAAATCTTTGTTTTCCCCAGCAAAACAGTTCCTTCTGCAGACTGCAAGACAACTTCAGTGTGAAAAAATAGCCATGTGAAAAACACCAAAACTATCAGGGAATTAAGGAAGGAAAACAATACACAACCACGCACATGAACACTGACAGTGCTGAATGAAACTGTAATTTAGAATTAATGTGTTGGGGTTTTTTCTTTCTAAATTTTGCTACTTCGAAGGAAGACCTCTAGATCACTTCAGCAGATGCAAACTCTTAGAGAATAAGCTAGAAAGTTATTGCATTGGTAAAGAAGGAAATAGAGAAAGCATCGAAGTATTCCTTACAAATATTAGAAGTCCCTATTTAAAAACAAAAAAAAAAAAAAAATCAGACAGACCAGTGGAACCTTAAAAAGCACACGTAATTTCTGAGTAACATATTTGCAAATTTTCAAACTATGCTGCTTTTAGACCTGCTTAGTGATCATTTCCCAGCATATAACAAGTCACACAAGCTCTTCGACTTCTGTGGGCTTGCCTCTATCATTACCATTCCCTGAAAACACAGACAATCAGTTAACCCATGTAGGTTCCCCAGATGCAAAAGCACACTGCTAATTACTTGGTATTGCAATGACTGCCTATGAAAAGATTAATACTGAAACATTGATCAAAATGGAGTTACTTACCACAATGCTCCATATCATCACTCCAATATATCTTGGGAAACAACCTAGTTTATACCTTCATCTAGCCTGACCTTATAGGTCTATGAGGCAATTTACCATCAGCTTGACTATAATGAATAAGCACGGATGCATCAGGAACATGAACAAAATACCAAGTTGCATCTCTCACTTTGGACAGGTACACCTTGCATTTTTGTACAAGGATCAAAGACTGAAAAATTGGGGATTGACAAGATGACATTAAACCCTCCTAAATTATTTCTTCTGTCCAAAGAGAGCAGGTGAGAACAAAATGGATAAGAAATGGGACTCACTAATAATAATATATATAATAGAAACTGCTCTGCATAAGTATGGTAGCTTATACTGGCTGTATAACACACCAATGGATTTAGTCATGCTCACATAAATCTTATTATTTAAATAGTCATGATAACACTTGATAGACAGGAACTGTTGAAACAGACAATACCAAATGTTTTAAATAACATTTTTCAAAGGTACTCTCATACTGAGGATATGAAAAAATAATGTTTCAGGAAAACAAAAAAAGGCATCCTGACAGCAAGGATTTCTTTGCTTGGCACACTAGAAATGCACAGCATTTCTTACAGGCACAGCACTTCAAACGGCATCACTTGTTCAGATTTGTCTGCCTCGCCAATTGTACGTACAGGGCCAGAAGTCCCCAAAAAGCAGGTGCTATTTCAAAACACAGCTGAGGTCTCCAAAGCTTTTGGGGGATTGGGATGCTCAATTCCAATTAAAATTTCAACCTGAGGCAGGTTCGAGAGCTCCACTAAGCCAGCATTGGTACAAATGAAAGTTTACCTTGAGCATAGTGCTCATGATTTTGCAAGCATGGATTGAGCATGGTTAAGCTTAATTCTCAGTGTAGCTGCAGTTCAACATTTCTTGCCCACAAACAAAAGCTGTCTTCAGCAGCCTCACTTTTCAGGTGCAAACACTCATAGACAAGTCTTTTAAAACTGTAAGGTTTAAAGAATAGCACCATTTCTGCAGAAAACAAAGCATCCTTTGCATTAGGCACCCAGGTGAATCATGCCACACACATACTTATTTTCAAAAGTACAGTTTACAACAACACAGACATACACAAGCACCTTTTCATTGTCAAAGAAGCCCTCTGTCAAGTTTCAGAAAAACGTGTTTTCACACATGCATGTACACCTTTCCCCAGGAATTTGAAATAAGCAGAGCAGTTACACAGTATCACGAAAGTGGTATCTTACAGGGAAGACCTGGAATTTCAGGATCTGAGACCAAGCTGCTACAGCAGCAATATTTCACTATAAAGACATCATACATACAACATGATAGAAATTCAAATTCACTGTTAGCATTCCAGTTTTACAAGTGCCTGCTATTCATTAAAGTGTGTTTACTGCATTTGACTCAAAATAAGATGCAGCTACCAACAAAAAAAAAAGAGTAAGGAAAACGAAGTGATGACATAAAATAAGCAAGCAACAGGAAAACAGAGTTTAAGAGATTTGCTGATATTGAAGAGCAAAAGTAACAGCCAATCCTAGTAATGATTTCAGTCCTATTAAGAAAGTTCGCATTACCTGTCGACTTCCCTGCTTGGAGGAGCAGCTGCTAGTACTTCTTGAAGGAGACAACATTTTCTGGGATGCACCAAAGTTTTTTTCTTCACTCATGATCCAATACTATTTGTTTCACATAAGCTCACTTAAAACACCATTAAAAGGTAATTTAGAAAATGTGTTGGAAGACTCCTGAGAGAAATGCAGAACTCATCCTTTACCCAATTGCAGTCCTGTGGCATGATCTGCATCCCATGGAAATTCCTAAAAAGGAAGAGAAAACCAAAAAGCCAAGTTATCAGATGTTGTCTCTTACTGCCATCCTGTTGCATGAATCATAAATAAAGCCTTTGGTAACACAAGCTGGCTGCATTGCTGCACATTATTATAAATTATTCCAACAATCACTTTCAGATAGATTTTCAAGTCTCAAACAGGAATAACAAGTTTTGAATCTGAAACGCATGATTTAGTTGTCACTGTTTATTCAGAAGATAAAGTACAGCATCAAGAATCTTTTTAAGGATTTAAATTCATTAAAAAATATTAATAAAGACATCCATAGAGTATAAAAAATATCTATATAAAATGAACCAAAACAGTCTCAAAATGGGAAGAAAGCACTAATAAAATGCCTCACAAGAAGAATGGTGAGTAACCATCCTTTTTCCCTGTTTCTTGATAATCTAAACAAGTAAGCATGGCTTCAGGTTGCAAAGAAAAAAATAAATAAATCTCTTTCTGTAAAAGAGCAATACATAAAAGTAGTGAGCATGCAAACCCAGCTGCACAGAGCTGTGCGTGACCACTCTTACCTGCAATCAGAAAGTTGTAACTATTGTCACGCCAGTTGTCTCAGCTGGTGACTGGAAGAATAACCACCAGCCTGTTTAATAACAGTGCTGTTTGTAGCATATGCAAACAAAAGCCATGCCAGAAACTCACACTAAGGGATTTCCAGTGTGGGCCAGAGTCGTCATGGTAACTGCATATGGTTTTTTAAAACCAAACAGAGGACATGACAAAAGGGTGATGCTTTCCAAAACTTGGAGTGGTGGAGGAGCTTTATAAATTCTGTATCACTTCAGGTTTTATTGTCTTGGGTAAGGAATTTGCACGTTAGGAAGAGCGCAAGAGCCACCACACTGAGGAAGGCAAAGAAGTTTCCACAAAGAGAAGAGAAATTTCATTGTCGAGACAGGAAGGCACTACTTTACAATCTCCTCCTCTCCAACAGTCCTGAACTAGGATCATTGTTCTGAAGTTTACCATTCGTTTTTTCTTGAAGAGTCTTAAAAATCTATTCTGAGAGAAGAAGCATTTTCAGCTCCCTAGTGAAACACTTCGCATTTTAAGAATTCAATTCCCTTCAAAAGAAGAAAAAAGAAAACCAAACGCCACGGACAAAACCCCCCAAATAAAACCAGGTGCTATATTTAAGATGAAGACAACACTATGCTGCAGAAAACTCTGCTGTAGTCTGAAGCAACCAACTGCCAAACAGAGACCTTTTCCAATATACAGTGCCCCTTTGACAATACAGCTTGCTGTAACATTTCAACCAACATGCCCTCTTTTCACCTGAAACAACGTCACTCTTCATGGCATTGACCTTACCTAGTTAAAAATACTCAATTACCTCCAGAGAGAAATCTATCACCAACAGTAATGGAGCAGCCCCAGTCTCCAAAGGTCAGGTGAGAAAGCGAGCTCTGCTGGGACTCTTCCAAAGGTGAATCAGCCTGGCAACTACTTTCAGGAACCATCGGACAGATACAAAGCCAGCGAACATAAGCAAGAGCAAAAGAAAACCAGAACACCATAGTGATGTGATAGCTAGGTCTGAACTGGGCCTAACACTAGGGTTTTACACTGAAATTACTACTGAGATTAGGAATAGTACATTTGGCAGAAGGTATAATAGTCACTTCCTATCCATAAGATGGATTTGTGTGGCATGTCATTAAGAACTAGCACTTTTAACAGGTTTAAGATTTATCACACTGCATGCAGGTTTTTAACTGGAGTGAGTATAAAGTATAACTTACTTTCTTAGTTTCAAGCTGTATTCAGTAAAACAGTTTAATGATAACGTCTCTAGTAACAACCAAAGGTCAAATATTCGCAAAAGGAACAGAAATACGCTTCCTGCAAATTCATCATTCAAATGCCTCCTTGAAAGCACTACGCAGCAAGTGCTTTCCCTTTTTGGCACACTGATTGCTGAGGTAACAGCTCCATGATCCAAACAAGCACTTTATTACTTGGCCTTCGTTGGTGACTATCTGGCATTTTGGCAAAGTATTGTCAAAGTTCATGGCAAGAACTCTAATTTGCAGCAAAATGCACTGGAAGTTGCTGTCATTAGTACCTTTGTATCTCCAGAGTACTCTAGATTTAGATTATACAAATCCCTTTGCCTATTAGAACACACAGCACAATGGTTGTCATGTCCTGGAAGCTTTTCAGGTAACTGAAAAAAGATCGAGGTCTTGAACTTTAACACAAGCCATATAATCAGAAGAGTATTTCTATCATCACACTTTTGGCGTGGAGTCTAAATGACGTTAAGCTATGGGTACATTAGCATTTTAGGATAGAGAAGAAAAGCACTTCCACTGCAAACCTCCTGGTCTCCCACTCTTGCCACATTTAGGTTTGCACTGCAGGACTGCCCTGGAGCATGGAAACCAAATCCATTTTGGATGAAATGTGCTCCAGGAGTGCATCCAGTGCTCAAAGCTTTGAGTGCACAGCACCAGACTACAGCTAGTGCTGTAGTCCTGACGAGTCCCATCTTGGTGTAGGTGCTGGGTCCTCACCTTCAAGTGACTGACTACGAAGGCCCACTTTTACTGCACTTGAAAACATTGATGTCATCTAGTCACAGACTTACTCCACCTGAGTGCGTAAAATCTCCTACGGCAATGTCATTTATCCTTCTGGAATCAAAAAGAGAGAGTGACGGGCACTTTTCCAAAATTCAAATGAGCTGAAGGTGACTCAGCCACCTAATCAGACGTGCTTACACAAGGGGCAGGAGGCAGGCTGAACAGCCCCAACTTTCTCAGCCTGTCTTCATACAGGAGGTGCTCCAGCCACCTGATCATCCACATGGCCCTCCTCTGGACTTGCTCCAACAGATCCGTGTCCTTCTTACACTGAGGACAACAGAACTGTACACAATACTCCAAGTGGTCATGCTTCTTTTGATGCAGCCCAGGATGCAGTTGGCTTTCTGGGCTGTGAGTGCACACTGCCGGCTCATGTTCAGTTTCTCATCCACCAACACCCCCAAGTCCTTCTCTGCAGGGCTGCTCTGAATATCTTCTCCGCCCAACCTGTAGCAGTGCCTGGGATTGCCCCGACCCAGGTGTAGGACCTTGCACTTGGCTTGGTTAAACTTCATAAGGTTGGCATCGGCCCACCTCACAAGCGTGTCAATGTCCCTCTGGTTGGCATCCCTTCCCTCCAGCGTATCAACCGAACCACACAGCTTGGTGTCGTCGGCAAACTTGCTGAGGGCGCACTCAATCCCACTGTCCATGTCGCCGACAAAGATGTTGAACAGGACCAGCCCCAACACCGACCCCTAAGGGACAGCAACCATTACTGATCTCCAATTGGACATTGAGCCATTGACCACAACTCTTTGTGAGCAGCCATCCAGCCAATTCTTTATCCACCGGGTGGTCCATCCATCAAATTGATGTCTCTCCAGTTTAGAGACAAGGATGTCGTGCGGGACAGTGTCAAACACTTTGCACAAGTCCAGATAGATGACGTCAACTGCTTTGCCCGTATCCATCAGTTCTGTAGCCCCATCATAGAAGGCCACCAAATTGGTCAGATGGGATTTCCCCTCAGTGAAGCCATGTTGGCTACCACCAACCACCTCATTGTTTTTCATGGTTTCCAGGAGAATCTGCTCCATGATCCTGCTAGGCACAGAAGTGAGACTGACTGGTCTGTAGTTTCCTGGGTCTTCCACTTCCCCCTTCTTGAAAATGGGGCTTATATTTTATGAACTTCACCTGGCTGCCACGATTTTTCAAATATGATGGACAGTGGCTTAGCAACTTCATTCGCCAGCTCCTTCAGGACCCGTGGATGGATTTCATCAGGTCCCATGGACTTGTGCACATTCAGGTTCTTAAGATGGCCTCGAACCTGATCCTCTCCTACAGTGGGCCTAAGGTCTTCTTTCTCACAGTCCCTGGATCTGCTTTCCAAGACTTGGGCGGTTGGTCAGAGCATTTGCCAGTGAAGACTGAGGCAAAGGAGTCATTAAGAACCTCAGCATTCTCCAAATCCAGGGTAGCCAGTTCTCCCGATAGCTTCCAGAGACGGTCCACATTATCCCTAGTTTGTCTTTTGTTTGTGACATACCTATAGAAGCCCTTCCTGTTATCTTTCACATCCCTGGCGAGACTCAATTCTATCTGGGCCTTAGCTTTCCTGACCTGATCCCTAGCATCCCGCCAATGACAATGGACATGTCCCTGTATTCTTCCCAGGCTGCCTGTCCTCGCTTCCACCTTCTATAAGCTTCCTTTTTCCTCCTGAGTTTTCTCAGCAGCTCCTTACCCATCCGTGGAGGCCTCCTGGCCTTCTTGCCCCATTTCCTTCTAGTCGGGACACAACACTCCTGAGCTTGGAGCAGGTGATACTTGAATATTAGCCTTGAATGTGTGAATATATATCCATATATATATATAAATAATATATATATAGCAAGGAGATATATGTATCTCCTTGAATATTCATCCAGGAAGGTGTGAAAACACTGATCCTGCACCCAGAGCTGACTCTCACATTCTGGCTGCCAGGAGCACAGACTAGGCTTCTCTAGGGCAACTGGTATTTCACATTACATGTGGAATGTAAGGCTACCAGGTACAAAAGCAATTACAACTTTAAAGCAGGCATAAAAATAAGTATTATGTTAACTAAGCTAAGATTTTGCAGCTAAAATTGATGTTTTGATGTCATTATGATTCAATTGCTTCAGGTTCAATACATTTTGTTCCTCCTCATGCCACAAGACAGCCTCAGTCAGCACTGTATCTGTTCCCACCTTTCCTCCAGAGCACACAGTGCCACTTACTTTGGTCTACCCTAAAAAGACAAATCAAAGGTGTGAGGCTGAGGCAAATCCAAATAAAATTTAGGAGAGGAATTTTCACAAGTGCTAAGCATTGGCCTAATTCTTTGCTATCAAGTCAGCAGGAGTAAAGGTAGGCTAAGAGTCCTTTTGCAAATGACCTCGCCAGGTGCATTTTAAAGAATTAAGAATACATGAGTATCAAATATTATTTATAGCTACTACATCCTAAACCCATAACCAGCACTTATCTCTACTTATCATCTGTTACTAAGAGCCTTATAATTCTACATCAATTAAAGCTAATGTAAACATCTAATAATATGTACAAGAAGAAGACCTATTTAAAAAAGTACTGCCCTGAGTTGCCCTCAAACCTTTAAAATTGCACAGGTTCAAAGTAGCCTCTCAGTATCACAACTCATCTCTTGCAACTCTCAAAGTAATAAGCTGACAGCAAAATCCAAGTTTTTCTACATCTCCCATAGAAGAAAGGCATAAATTAAGAAAAAAAGGAAAATTGCGGGGGGGGGGGGTGGGGAATCGACATTATGCAGTTACTTTTGTTATTGTTCTGGAAGAAAAATAAAGCCTTAACAGCTGCTTCAGAGATGATTCAGCAGTGGAAGAACACTGTGGAGAGATTTTGAGCAGCAAAACTGGAAGTGTACATCTCATTCTGTAACTGTAGTTAATTAAGGCTTTGTGGTTAGAATAGGAACAACAGAATGCCTGATGAGAGTCACGTGGACACAGCCAGCACAGGACTGAGCAATCCAAATCAAAGTTGCAAGCAACATTGACTGACTTTCACAGAATTAAAGAAGAATCTGTGCTGAAACCTTTGCTCTGTAGCTGATATTAAATTATTCAATTACATTCACTTATGTCCACCTGGATAAACAAAGCAATAGCCTTTTCCATGTATTGCTTTCATGGCTTTCTCTGCTATACTTCAAACTGTCAGCTTTAATCTATCTCACTATCTCGTCTGGCTCAGAAAAAAAGAAAAAGAATTATTTATAGACTACAGATACCCTACGTACAAGTATTGGAGGTATCTTTTCAAGGCAGGTATTTGCTGTTCCTGAATTACAGCAAGATTCACACTGTTGAAGGAGCAAGCACACAGATACTGTCCTGCTGCTAGCTATTCTCTCTATGTAAGAAAACTTGCGGAAACAAACACAAAATAGTTTAAAACAACTAAGTTATTCAAACTATCTTTGAAAGCAAAAGTTCAAACAGCTTAGGGAGACTAACAATAACAGGAAGTATTTCAGAACTGCCTTCCATCAGACAGGTGCTGTCTCTAGATATCGTACATATCACAACATCTGTTGAGCAGATCCTTTCATTAGCCACAGACACGTACTATTCTCTGAAGTAGTCCATGATGCAAAGAAACAGTTCCATCTAGCCCACCTCCTTAAGGAGGCTACTGCAGTAATTAAATCATGCTATTTCAGTGACTCAAAAGAGGAAAATTTAGTTCAAACAAAATTCTCTTGTCTAATCAAGAGAGTCACAGACAGAGCAGGAAAGGGAAACAGCTAGACAAATGACAAACATACTGCATTTAACACCAGATCACTTTCCATGTATAATGTTCATCACTTCATGAAAGAAAATCCTGTATGTTCCAGCGTATGGAAAGCAAAAAACAAAACACCAAACAACATTCAATGTCAAGTCTAGTCAGACTCTCCTGAAGCAAAACAAATATCTGCTGTTTCACTAACCCTTAGGACAAATAATTCAATCCTTGTATTAGGAAGATCTTATATAAATTTAGAAATAGGTCAATCAGTATCCTGAAATATAAGGATATATAAAAATACCACCTTTCCTGCACATCCACCACAGAAACTGACTACAATACTGCACACAACATGATTCATTTTAAATGTGCAATCTTGACAATCTCCCTCTCCCCCCAGGAGATCTGCTATAGATCACACTTGTATAAAAAACTTGCTAGGTATATATTCTAGATACATATGTTAAAAATCCTGGTGACTAGTGATAAAGAAAATACACACAGTAACGGCTGTATTATTACAGTAATTTGTCAGCTGTCACACCACCTTTTCCTCCCAACTTTTAATCTCAATAGAGAGTCATAACTAATAGGCCTGGCCTAGCTCACAGTCAGGTCCTAAATAATTAGTAATTATCATTCTCCCCCTGCCTCTTTCACAAAGAGCCTTGCCTAGGGACAGCCTGGCAGCTCAAGGCTCTCTAGCACAAGCTGCCGGACTGAGTCCCACATTCCCCCTTCCAGCTCTGAGCATGACTTACACGCTCAACTGGGAAGCCAGAAGCTCTGGACCAGAGGATCTGATTTGTGACCCAGTAACAGAGGGGTCCACAATCTCCCTGTCAAGAGGGTGGAGTAGAAAACAACAGCTGTGGTCAAATCCTGTGCTGGGAGCACATACACTGCATACAGCAGTGCTAACAAGGTTGACAGACTTCACTGGGCTGTCAATAATAAAGAAGCGGTAGATCTGTTTGCACTGGAAGTGCTATTCATCTAGAGAAGATTATAGAAGTGAAAAGACAAAAGATGATCAGGTAATAGAAAAGACAGAAAGACTTATTATCATTTTCAGTAAGGAAAGTAACAGGCACATGGTATCATTTTAGTCTGTACTAAACACCTCGGAAAGGCCCATCTGTTAGTGACAGCGTCCCAGAGTTGGAAACATTACCATCAGAGCTTTGGCAGGAGTGTGATTGCCTTTCATTTTTCTGCTATCTGTTACTACTTAAAGCTTTGCTTTGTTCACTAAAACAAAGACACTCCACTATGCCCAAGGTTTATTCCTTTTTAAAACTGCATTTGTTATTGCTAAAATGTTACTGAAATACACCCTGTGTGTTTTCCTAGACTTGGTTTTGATAGGCACAATGTTAGTTCTGGATTTATCTGTCAGTCTGCCAGCATGTAGTAATTCAAGATGTTAAGACAGCACTGCCTGCACACGACAAGACATAATCTTCCTGTCAAATCATTGAAGGCAGCCATGTAACTTCCAATCAGCCTGTCTCTTTGCGACCTGATAAGCTGCATAATGCTGTGAGATGGATAAATCTATCAAGACTGTCAACAAGCAATATATTTTATTAAACCAGCTGACATAGTTGGTTTAACTACAGAGAAAGAAACCCAAACCCAATCACCTGTGATTTCAGGTAGAAAAGCAAATAGGACACTACTGCAAGAGTTTTGGTGGCCCAGGAGTGATCCTCACCAGAGTCTGAAGAAAAACATCATGGGGTAGGTATGAAGAGCAAACACAACACAGAGCTCCTTTATCTCACGCAGGAAAGCTAGACATGTTCATTAGAGTGGCAGGATCCAACAAACCTGCTTTGTCCTCTTTGATGTGGTGTT
Organism: Strigops habroptila; assembly: GCF_004027225.2. Lineage (NCBI taxonomy): Eukaryota > Metazoa > Chordata > Aves > Psittaciformes > Psittacidae > Strigops > Strigops habroptila. The sequence goes on from NC_044277.2 coordinate 131,395,599, forward strand.
TTTATGCTTTGGCATCATCTGCTTTCTGGGAAAAAAAAACACAACTGAACCAGAACCACACAGGACAAATAAAAACAAAACCAACCCAAAACCAACCAACCAAATCAAACAAACAAAAAAATCCCAACCAAAAATCTAGGGTCTCCTCCCATATTCCAGTGTATCCTGGAAAAACAGGCATTGTCATGTATGTCTTGTGTATGTCAATTCCTAAAAGAAAAAAAAGTTAGAAAGGAAACACCACTTCCCTTTGAGAACGTTTAGTGCTTCTCCTTTTTAGGCAGGCCTATTAGCTCAGCATTTAAATCTCATTAACTTTAATAACTGCGGTAACAAGATTCAGTTCTTCCCAGGATACACAGAAATTCATTTACACGCTTTATAAAGTGTAATGACTCTGAGTTATGAAAATGTCACATTTCTTCTTGATCGACTTACTGTATCTTTACAGGCTTCTGTCTCTAAGTCCCTTCCAGTACACCTTTTTCAGTGTTACAATATTAGTATTTATAAATGCAGAGCTATGGCTCTTTTTGAATATTATGCAGATTCTTTCTTTACAAAAGGTCTTGCATATTAAGATAGCGTGCAACATCAAAAGAGGTGTGTAGTATTCTGAAGAAGCGCGGGTAGTTGATAGCACATCAGTGTTAACCCTTTCTAATATCATCTTAGGCAAGAGGCTTCTAACTTCCCAACGCCGTGTTTCTGAGCACAAAGTGTGTGAATAAACCTTGACACTTTAGAGATGTGTTGGAGATAATTAACATGTATAAAGTATACTGAGGGCAATTAGTTCAAGTGCTGAGTACTTTTGTTATTAATGCCAAAAGGTAAGAGTTTAACTCCAAGCTTTCGATGGAAAAAAAAAAAAACAAACACAAATATAAAGAATAAAGTATGCACAGAAATGTGCTGCTTTGAAATAAAAATTAAAAACATTAAGGCTTGGGCTGGAGATCTTCAAGGACAGACAGTATTATGCCTGCAACTGTCCTTTTGTTTGGAAACATATTTCACATACACTTATGCAGGTGACAATGACTGTGAGAAGCAGATGCGGATAGAGTGAACCATGATCTTGCGAGATTCTACATCACAGTTGGTCTTAAATCCATTCATATTTATGATTGTAATGAACACCTTAACAATGGGAACCGGGAAAGAGGTTCTACAGATCAGGTTTTCTGAAACATTATCCCCATAGCATAGGATAAAGATGAACTGAGAGAGACCTAGAAGCAGAGAGATGCAAGATGCGGGAAACCAGACTATAAATCTGAATCATTACATGCAATGTTTCGCCTAAGTAATGTGAAACGGGAAATTATCAATCACAATAGCTGGGTCAGCCAAAGAAGATGCAGGATAGAGATAAGGGCCCCTGGCTAGATTGACAGGGTAGCTCTCGAGCATGAAAGAGACCATAAAAGAGATCCTCTCCCCACATCAAATGATAGAACCCCACCACAATCCTGAGTTCTGAAATGCTGGAGGAGAACCCGCATCCAGCTAGGGTTACCTTAGAGGCTCTACTTGGGCAGAGCTGGTAAGAGAACTTTTGACCTTCGAAAAGGAAGAAAGTGATCACAAAGCTGCAGAAACAGCAGCCATGCTTGGGAAGAATAGAAGGGAAGAACCTTTCAGAGCGAGTGCTTGCATGTCAGATCTTGTCCTGCCGTTGCCTAGCTACAATGAAACAAAATCTAAAAGCAAGTCAGGAAATTGGCCAAAAAGGAAAGCTTCAATTAAGGCTCTGTGAATAATTTAACACTATTGCAGACAACCCAGAACAGGGAAGATGTATAGAGTTTTAACGCACTAAATTCGTTTATCCAAGTCTACTACAGTATGACATCCACACGTGAAAAATAAGGCCTGCCTCCAGCAATAGAGCTCAGAGTTAATACAAAGCTGCTGAGAACTTTTACGTGCCTCAGTCGCATTTCAGTGCCTCCACTGACAGGTTAGAGCTCAAATTCATATTCACTTTAAAACTGCCAAAGCAGTTGAAGAAATTCTTGCTCCCAAACGATTTGTTACTGTCTGTTTCCTGGAGATCAGTAGTTTCCCCTGCCAAAAAATAAGTACACTGAAAAAAGAAAAAGTACCACAGCAGCCCTCCTTAATCTATTTCAGTGCAGAGTTATTCTGACAGGGGCAGTTCACATACCTTGCTTTGGCCAATATGCAGGGATGGTCATCGCCAACTTGTGGGCAAGAAAGTGGAAGCAGTATTATTTTCAACTGATCCAGACAGATCTGAAAAAGATACTCTGTCCCTAATCTTGCATTTAGATTCAGGCTAGCGCAAGCTACCCGCTATCTACTTGAATTTAATTAAAAACAAAAGAAATTCCGCATGATGAAAAAAAGCTTCAGCTACGCTCCTATTCTCAAGCATTTTTAGAAGTTGAAAAGGTGGAAGGTTTTAATTAGGATGCCTTAGCAACATGATAGCATGAATCATTTACAAGAAACTTCACTTGAGCTCAGTGAAAGGGTGCTACGACTTAACAATCCATATTTGTTATTTCTGATGAGTACACTCATTTTTTTACTTCAGTTCCAGTCACCGTAAATAGGCTATAGAGACAGCAGACAACAATGTGAAGAGTCTTATAATGTGTGTAGTCTATCATCTTGGTTGCTTCATGGCATTTTTGAGGTTGGTTTTACTTGAACTGCAACTAACAGCTTGGATTTTAATTATAGGCTATAAAAGCAGCAATAAACAGAAGTGTTTACAAGTGATGTAGATTTCCCTTAAACTGCTTAATATTAGAAGAGTGCCACCATTCTTTGTCTTTGCCTCCTATCTCTCTACTCTCCTCCCAACCTCTCATCATTTCTGTGTTTGTTTCTGAAGTGCTGGCATACAGTACTGGCTCTTCTAGACCATCAGGGCTTACAACACAAAAATAAATTAAACCTGTGCTTAATTATGAGTAGTGCAGCAGAAAGTGCATCCTGACATACTTAACATTTTCCACTATTTTTCATATAATGCACTTGATGAATTTCTGAAGAGGAAAACAGAAAAGAAAAAGAGGAAATTTCTTAGAGGAAGGAGCTAAAAGGGGGGTTATTTTTAATAAAAATATGTCTAACATACGACATTGCAGGAAACATAATACTGAAAGCTAATTTCTTAACAGATGGCAGTTGTGCCAACTTCACCCATGCTGACCTACATATTTTTTCCTTAATTTTTACTAATATTCATCTTTCATTCACTGTGTTTTCCACAATTTTGCCAGCAAGTGGTACTTTTAGGATAAAAGGTCTGAGAAACTCATAGAAGTACATCTTTTTTTACATAGTAAAATATAGATGCATAAAGGAGAACGCCTTCACAAAGCTGATGCCATAAAATTGCAATTTTGACATAAAATTGTCTTTTCAAAGGCTGCTCAAGATTGATCTATGAAGATCTATGCACAAAGTTTTCATCAAGTCTTGACCACAAAACTTGAAGTTTGCAGACATTAAAGCATTTTCATAGCTCAGTTTCTTCTAGAAAAACTAAAACTACACCTGTGCCATATAGACTGTTAAAACACAACCACTGAACTGAATTTAATTATTTTGCTATATGCATTTAATTGTGAAAAGGAAGAAAAATAAAATGCATATAGAAAGTGAGGAGCATGAGGAGGAATGCGTATTAGACTGCTTTTAAGAGCACGTCATAAAAATGTCCAAAATACTCCAATTTTTTACTTTTGTTACTCCAAGACAACAAGTGTTTACACACTTTACGCCACATTTTTTACATCACATTAAGGATAAGTCTTGGAATAACCAACGGCAGTTGGAAGGATTACATTTGCAGAAGTTACGCCATCAGCATTTGCAGTTTTCCAGTTTTCTGTACTCAAAAATAACAAGTCAACTGTCTGTCCTAGAGCAAAAAACCAAACAAGGTAGAAGTGGGAGCTGGCAATCCCCCAGCTCCTATTTCAGAGCGTGGTTCTCAAGCTAAGTCGCTTGACTACTCATCAGCATCTGGGGAAAAAAGCAAGGTAGCCTGAGCCTATTTGCACTTCATGTGCAACAGAGAGACTGCTGCAAAAATATCCTTTTGGAAAGACTCACAGGCTTTCCTGGAGTAGAAGTGGTGAGCTTCTATGTAACAAATTCTTTATGAATGAAATTTATGAGCACCATTTCACAGTTAGCAACAACGTCAAGTACCACATGTATTTGATTGCCTAACAAAACGCAGAAGCCATCCACATACACACCAAGACTCAAAGGATAAATAGCTCCTATTTTGATTGAAGGACCAGCCCCCAGATGTCCCTCATTACAACAATCTTCCAGAGTAGAAAACTCACATTAATTGGGAGAATAATTAAATAATTGTTGTTGAAGCTATTCCCATGTTATTTCCAGAGTGATGCACTGAAAGATTGTTCTCTAGTGTGATTTTACAATACCAGTTAGGCAGATGATCAGTGAAGGTGATTACTGCTTAAAGTCAGTAACCGAACTATGAAATATAATACAGTGATAAAACAAGCAGGATCTCCTGTCACACTCCAGTATTGTTTGCATCGCCACAGAGATTTTAAAAATAGATTGCTTATCACACTGAATATCACACTTTTAAAAGGTGAAAGTCAAGAAATAGAAAGTACAGTACAACACAACACATTTCTTGAGCACCTGGGTGTTGTATTCCATCTCTTCATTTTGGTCAACTGAATTTAAAAAGTTACTGAATTACTCGGAGAAGAAGATTCTGATCTCTCTCCTTATGTTTCTCTCATTTCAGCACCACTAGGTTTTTGAACAAAGATTTTTAAGGTGGGACAAATAGAAGCCACATGCCAGGCTCTTAATAGTATCCAGTGAAAACTGATCACATCTTTGTGCTTCAAAAAATAACCCACCCTAAAGTGCAGTTCATTTAGTTAGGCTGACCCAAAACTGCGTTAAAAGCTTTCATACCTCACATTTTGCTTTCACATAAATAATAGCATTCCCAACTATGCAAATTCTGACCTATTACCAATCACCAGCCTATTCAAAAATTCAGAATTACTCCCAAACCTGGTATGTAAAATCGCCTTTACTCCCCATGGCATCTAGCAACATGTTTTGAAAAGTCTGTAATTCGCTCTCATGGGTTGTCCCTATAATTCCAGCATACAGTGCTGTGAAATAATGAGAGCTTCCAGTAAATGGAAGCAATGCACTGATTTTATTGCCTTGTGTAGAGGGATCTGACTTTCTATTCATTTTGCCTGGGGACTCCACAGACTGCTCAGAGTTCACATCTCCTGTTGCCAGTTCATGCATTCACAGCTCCATCTCCCTCTTCTTCCACCCTGCCCCACTCCCTGTGCCTGGAGTACTTTTCCAAAGCTAGATGAGGACATGGAAAAAGGCATTTGGAAGTTAAAATCAGCAGCTTAACCACCTTATAAAGCAAATTTAAGAGGCTTACACTCACCAACAAGTACAGGAATTGTCAAATTGGACGTTATGCACTATGCATGAGAAAGTAAATACATGTGACAAACGCATTTCTTCCCATGTGAATGTAATGATTCTCAGCTAATGTATCTAAATTAAGGCACACATTAGTTATGTTTGGACAGAGCAGAGCAACAATTAACATTTTGTACATAATCAGCCACTGGCTTTTTTATATTCAGAACCAATTCCAGGGATGCTGCAGGCCTGACTTTTCTTCAGCTGAGCAAGCAGCAAGGTATTATTTCAACAACATCCACTCAGAGTAATCAATCTTCATGTCCACATGCACAGAAACAGGATATTCACAGGTAGCAAATTAAACAAAAAGCAAACAGTAAAAGCAAACAGTTCAAACTGGTTTGCCATGATTTACCCAAAACAACTAAACAGCCTTCCATTTGATCTTCTCTGCAACATATTGAATCAGGACTTGTCCACCATTGCTAACAGAAATAAATAAATAAACATCAACAACGCTGTTTTCACAATCATTTCAGAGTACTCTGAAACACAAATGCATGCAGAAATACAAATACTTTTGTGACAGCGATAAAATATTCTTTATGAATAAAGGACTGAAGGTAACTCTTCCTAAGAAGGTAATCTTCCTAAGGAAGGTAACTCTTCCTTACCCTGCACTTCATAACATGTTACCTGTTCTCAGACTTGAGCTTAAGGACAGGAATTTTACTAATACTCAATCCTGGCAGTTGCAGCCTGATGCCGCGAGGCTAAAGGACAATTAAAGGTTGCTGCCTATTAGATTACACCAGCCTCATGACAGAGCATATTTGGAAGCTAAAGTTGAAGCCCTCTAGCTCTGAGTCGCTGCAGAGTCTCAACAGATCAGGACATTTCACTCAGCACCTGTACTACCTCGGCTGTCTGGGCTGGACACTGTACTCTGATCTGTCAGTATGGCACCTGCCTGAGACACCGAGGTGGACCACAGCCTTCCACTCCACCAAATACACCTTCAGCAGCTGTATCCCTTTTATCAAGCTAAGAACTTCTGCAGCACCTTCCATGGCAAATCCCACAACTCTTACTGGTCATAAAGCTGCTTTATTTCCAATACCTGTGCAAAGTATATGCATATTTATATACAGTCTTTCTATTTGTACATCTGCAGTGACACTATCACCTGGTTCAAGCATTAATGATCCTTTTGCAATCAACTCTTAATGTGAGATTTTTTCCTATGACAATGCCTTTGTGTTTTAAATGCATGCATCATATCTAGCATACTGTGGTCAGACTTCTGGGCTATAAGTTAAATAAAATGTGATGCATAGTTATGCAACTGAAAAACATGAATTTATCTTCCCACAGGTTATGACTGTAACAGCACAGCTGGAGCATCCCACGCACAGCCAGACATCCAGGCAAAAGACAGTGTTAGAGGATCCTTATTCCTTTCAAGCCACTACACAAAGGGCCTCCAGCCTATACCCAAAGATCCCACTTCAGAATTATTCCTCAAATTTTGTGCAGCTAGGCATGAATTAACGAAGTCTGAAGATGCTAACAGGATAAATCCCAAAATACTCAAATCTGCCTAAACAGATGCACACTATATAATCCGTGGCTTGACCAACATCACAGAATTGTTTGCGTTGGAAGGTACCTTCAAGCCCCTCCAGTTCCAGCCCCCTGCCACGGGCAGGGACACCTTCCACTAGACCAGGTTGCTCAAAGCCCCATCCAACCTGGCCCCATCCAACATAACATCTCAGAGGTATTTACATCCTCCTCCATTAGGACTTCAAAGAAAAGAAGAAAATTGTAATACTTGTGTGTTAAGTTGCATTTCAGTCTTAACAGGGGTTTTCAAAACCTTTAAATTTGCTTTTTCAAACATATAAAAGAGGCGAGACAACACTAACAGGAATAAAATTAAATACGTAAGATTTTAGCCTCATCGTGTTTTACAGAACTCTGAAATCTGTTCATGATTTAAAAAAATGTCTATTTCTGCTCTGAAAGATACATGTATTATGCAAAGCCCAATATCTGATTTTAAGTGCAGAAATACAAAGTCATAAAAAAATTCTCATCAATTCTTTCTTTCTTTCTTCCTTCCTTGTATTTCTCTAAAGCCTGTAGTCCTCTACATCTTTTAGCTGTACTGTCCTCTGCGCTTCCCACCACCATACAGAGATGATGACTATTGAGGCCTGGTGCCACTCTCCTACCACTACACCATCTTCTACTAAAGCACAGCTTATTTCAGTGATGCTGTTTTGACATACTGTTAGTCTGAAAGATACTCAGTATTTACAAATGTTGTGTGTCGTTTCTTTTGACAAAAAAATTCTGTGATATTGTTCAAAAATCTTCTATCTGAAGTACAACTGCAGGAGGAAAAAAACCAAACTTAAGAATAAAGCCAAAACCAGTGAGAGCTTACAGGCATTACCGGGGGCGGGAAGACAGCAGCCTCAAATGAAAAATGAAGTTTGCCATTGCAAGTGCCTTGAACAAGACATCTCAATTTCATCAAGTGAGATTTATGAACAGTGTAAAGACAGTTCACCGGAGGGAGGTGTTTAACGCCCCTTTTCATTTCAAGGGCCAACTTCCTTTGTTACTGCAGCTGTTACAGTTTCTTACAGTCATTGATTCCTTTACCTTGGTGTTTGGGGATTTTTTTTTTTTTTGTAGTTTCACTTTTTTATTTAAATGAAATGAGCATTATTTCTCAAGTTCATATATGAGGTCATGGCAATGGTTGCCAGTAGAAATAATATACATTAGCAACAGCGTAGCACTTCTGGGATTACGTATTTAAGAAGGGGGAAAAGCCACTGTGAAGGAGCAATTGCAGCCAGAGAGAGGAGTAAGAATATGTGAGAAGAAGAAATCTGCAGACACCAAAGCCAGTGAAGGAGGGGGAGGAGGTGCTCCATGTTCCAGAGCAGCCCATGGTGCAGACCACAGTGAGGCAGGCTGTGCCCCTGAAGCCCATGGAGGTCTATGAGGAGCAGATCTCCACCTGCAGCCCCTGGAGGCCCCCATGCTGGACAGGGGGATGCCCAATGGAGGCTGTGACCCCATGGGAAGCCCGCGCTGGAGCAGTGCTGTGTGCTGGAGCTGGGAGGACCTGTGGTCCCATGGAGAGAGGAGGCCGCACTGGAGCAGTTGCTGCAGGACTTGTGACCCTGCAGGGGACCCACACTGGAGCAGTCTGTTCCTGAGGGATCACACTCTGTGGAAGGGACTCACCCTGGAGCAGCCTGTGAAGAACTGCAGCCCACGAAAAGGACTCACACTGGAGCAGTTTATGGAGGACTGTCTGCTGTGGGAGGGACTCCATGCTGGAGCAGGGGAAGAGTGTGAGGAGTCCTCCCCTGAGGAGGAAGGAGCGGCAGAAACGTCACAAGATGACCAAAACCCCCATTCTCCATCTGCCTGTGCTGCTGGAAGCAGGGGGAGGGGAATAAGGCAGAACGAAGCCAGGAATGAAGTTTTGCCTGGGAAGAATGGAGAGGTTGGGGGATAAGATTTTTTTCTTTTTTTTTTAATTTTTTTTTTTTTTTTTTTTTTTTTTAAGATTTCTTTATTTTCTCCTTATCCTGCTCTGATTAAATTGGTAATAAATTCATTTTCCCCAAGTCAAGCCTGTTGTGCCCATGATGGTAACTGCTGGATGCTCTCTCCCTGTCCTAATCCAACCCACAAGCCTTTGAGGAGGAGAATGATAGAGTGGCTTTGGTGGGCACCTGGTGTTCAGCCAGGGTCAACCCACCACAACACCCATCATGGCAGCCCCTGCAGCCCTGGTGACCAAGTCACCAGCATTTCTTCACTAAGCAGTTTGCAAATACAGGGTAGATTGAAATCTCACAACTTGCAGGGGCAGATTGCTGCGGAGGGCGATGCTGAAGCATGCCCTTAACAGCTGTTATTTAGCTATTACCACCTCTTAACTAGTGGTTTCTTTAAGATTCCCTTCATAATTGTATGGCACCAAAAGCTAAAACAAACAAACCAACCAACCAACCAACACCCCATACAAACAAACAAAAAAACCAAAACAAACAAACAAACCTCAACCCAAAACATCAACCATACGCAAAAAATTTAGAGGTGAAGTACAAACTGCAGTTTGGTCAGACAGAACAAATAGCCTTCTAGATTCAGTGTCTAAGTCAAAGCATGAATCATGTCCTAGGGGATAAATAACCTTGCACTTAGGAGACTTTCAAAACATTTTTAATTTCTGGTCATGGCATGACTTTGGAAACAGGAGAGGGAACTCCCTCACTCTTCAGCCATCCCCCAGCAGGAAGGCAAGGGGCCCTTAAGCTATATAACTGTTGCTCTTCATAATAGATTTCTAAGGCCACACATTAAGTATGACACATCTGCCTTCTGATGCATCTGAAAAATTATTTTTATTCTTCATCTGGTGGACAAATACACAATTTACAGAGTTTACATAAGCAAAGACAGGAAAAAGTCTCTCTAAAAAGAGGTAAGGCTGATGGAAACATGTTCAAACATACACTGAAAGCCAGATGGTATCTTAGAGCTACTCTAACAAGGGGCAAGTTTTCACGTTTCTCTAAATACAAAACCGTTTTACATCAAAGGACTGATTGAGTTCATGACCTCCAGATGAGAAGTGTCTGCTTCTGCTCAGTGAGAGCGCAATGAAAACATTCTCAGTGGTAAGAAACTGGACTATCTGTATCACTTTCCGGAAGCAAAATGCAGAATCTCACTTTGTAACATCCTCCTTGTAATGCCAATAAGAAGGCTATTTGTTCCTGTTGCTAAAACACAGGGTGATCAACCTGACTGCCTCTGGAATGACGAGACACATAGCAATTGCTATTTTTCTGTGCATACAAGCATAAGGAATCAAAAGTTTGAATAACATGAGACAAGATTCACAATCTCCTCTTATAAGTTACTTTTGGCTACTTTAATTATCTGTTTCAAGCACTTAAGTTTCTTAGTCTCTCCCACGTAGGAAACAGTAACTATGAAAAAGATCTGAATTTTCATGCCCAAGACATACTGTGTCCCTGCTGTAGGGGCAGTCTGTGGCCTTGACACCACAGGACTGAGGAGTTCACAACCTTTTCACACCACTTCAAACCCAACATCAGTCTGACATGTGCTTGGTATTTACAAGTGACAACTTTCCCTAAAAGGTGCATTTATGGCAAGTTGCTATGACTGATTTACAGTGCTGTATTAGTGAAACTGTGCCTGTATGTTTGATCCACCTTCCATAGTCTTACAAACATTTGATTTCTACTGACACAAACTCTAAAAATGACTTTATACTGTAATCATACTAAATCAGCAGTCCAGTTGTTTCAAACACCTCCTCTGTCCAATCCGGTATTATCTGTTTAAGACTAAAGTACCTATGACTAAAACTAAAAATACAAATTATGCTCTTTGAGGTAAAGTTATCCTGCTTCTTCAGCCCTCCCTTCCATAGATGCCATCCATGATCCTCAGTGTATAGTTTATTTTAGTCTTAAACAATAACAAAATCAATTTGTTTCAATAGCAACCAGTAAGACAGTATGTTAACAAACATCCTTTTTCTCCCTTTCTCAACTTTTTTTTACAGGAACATCTACCTATGCTACTACCCACTGAACTAGTATAAGTATTCATAAATAACTCCACAAGAAACACTTTGGATTTCATCCGAGAGAAGTAGCTTAAACTCGTAGACATGAGCCTGCGCATATCGAAGAGCTAGGGTTGTGCACATTGATTATTTTTGCATTTACAAGTATATGAGCACTAAGATTTGACCTCCTTTTCCTTTGAAGAAAGTACTAAATAACATTTCAGCACAGAATTTGTCTCTGTACAAAGAGTTTCTCATATCAGTAAAGGGCCAGCAGACAATACTGAGCTGCCAATATTCTTAACATTTCTGTCAATATTCCGGTTACAGAGTAAAATTAAATACTTTTCACATGATTTACTATGTCAGTGGTCCAAGTGAAAGAAGAACAAAAATCAATGTAAAAAAATGCTTGTACAGAAGAACTAAGCTTGGAATTTGAGGTTGGCAAAACTGAGAGAAAATACCAACAAAGAAATAGACAAGCATTCCATGAAGTTTTTTTAAACAAAATTTATGAGGATTGAGGAATGAGGATAACTTCCTTCACTGTATTTTCCTACATTCTAGAGAGCGGTCAAGAATTCCCCTAAGGACTCAGTAACATATGAAAATTGCTTCTATAACAGCCATAGATTCAGTTTTCAACTTTGTAAAAATGAATTCACTTTAAGGTGAACTCACTTTGAACACCAAGTACTGGTTTCTTCCTTTTTCAAAGGCATAGAGCTATTCAGTGAAATGATACCATCTGTTAATGTGATACTTAATATATCTCAAAAAAAGGGTGTTAGAAATTATTAATGCATTCCAAGATCATATGCCAACTGGATAGTACTACCTCAGTATGAAAACTAAAATATTAAGATAAATACTAGTTCTCATTGCAGCCTTCTGCTACAGCTATTAGAGGAGCAATGAAAAATTCCCTTCTTGTAACAGTTCAAACTCTGTTAGTTCTGTATCCCTGTAATCTACCACCCTTCATTTCAGCAATTATCAAAGTTGTCTTTCAATGGAGAACATTCTTGCGCAGGAAAGATTAGGATAAGTAAAGTGAGGTCTTGCTCCTGCCTTTTCCTGTGTGACTCTATATGAAGTCGTGAACACACCTGGTCCACAGGAACCACCTTTGCAAATAAAATAGCCACATGTTGCACACCGAGGTGAGGCTACGTGAGGTAAACTGTATTCAGTTCTGCCAAGTACATGAACTTTTTTGAACGTCATCAGACCACCATGAAACATTGCTTTGCTGCATAACTTCCCAACATAATCAGCTATTTTGTAATAGTATTTGATAAACTCTGCTATCTGCACACATAAATGGATCCTAGAGCAACTGGCACCTCCCAGAGAAAGCCTGTTATAGCACTATGGCAGTACCTACTAACACAAATCAAAGGAAATGTTTTTGCAAAACTAAGAAATAGTACTTTTATTCAGTAATTCGTTTTGGATTATATGAGCAGAAATGCAGTTTGGGTTTTCAGTTTGTTTCCATTTATTTGGTTTGTTGACATAAACAAGCACATACCTGTGAAACCAAAAAGGAGAAATTTTTCTGTAAAGGACCATGGGTACAGGGCTGACACTGGGGCCCATGAATGGATGTGCCAGCCTGTGCCAAAGGACACCAGTCCTTTGCCTGGCAGAGCAAAACTCGTCAGTTCTTCCCTTGGCTGAGCACGCAATGGGTTTCTGTAACACAGAGAAGAGAGTTTGATCCATCGCCTCCTTTCCCCCAGGGCCCTGCTCTTCTCCCACCTACAGAGGTCACTATTTCTTGACCCTTTCCTTCTAGAGCCCACCCTTCCCTCTTGGTACCAACTCAGGACGCCGTGTGAATTGGCATCGAGCTGTCCCTTCACAGCTTCTCCTGCTTCCTGTCTTCACTTATGAAAGCTTTTGCAACAGCATCGCTGCTGCACTTCCCTCCAGTACACACCCTCCATTGCACTTCCCAGTACTGCTGTGATGTGAGGATTTATTTGCACTAACCCAGGAGATAGGTAGAGAGAGAGACAGAGATGTACATATAGATGTATAAAGAGATGATATAGCTATAGGTAGAGAACGTATATTTCTCTTTGTGTATATTGTTTTTTCCTTGTTGTTTCCAAGGGGTGATTATGCTCACTTTCTCCCAGAACTGGGCAGAGGCAGTAGCATTTTCTACTAATGTATGTGAAAAACATAGGTGTTTTGCCTAAAAACCAGTTGTTCAGACAGACACAAAGATTCCCTCGGTTCAGACAGGAACCCAGCTGGGGCTGTCTTCTGCAGCCCACACCAGCATCTCCAATAACAAACTCCGTGACTTTGCCTTTTCCCCCAATAGACCACTCAAGAAATACGCCTACAGGAGAGAGACCAGCGGTCATTCTGCGTTTCAAGGATTTGAACAAATGTGCTGGGGGGATTTGTTGCCAGTCTCTCAATCTCTACCCTCTATACAGTGCCCTTACGTGATACTTAGCTGAGGGTTTTAAAACTAGTCCACACAACTGAGTCAGTTACTTGTTTTTCCTGAGCGTTGCAGGGAAATCCTGCTCAGTCGACACGGTGTAAACCACATTGGGATCAAAACACTTCATTGAGCTATCAAGAACATGGAAACAGGCAGCAGTCAGTGAAGTGCTGCATTCAAGTTGTTATACAAGAGGTAAACCCCCAAACTAGACACATGAATGTTAAGAAACACAAGCAAATATCTAAGCACCCTGTGTAACAAACACAAAAGGGATTTCTTACATCATACTACTTTCCAAGAAGAAGACCTCACCATAAGCAGCGTAGTAGCAAACGCCACTTGGTGTATTGATAAGGAATGGTGAGGAAATCCTGAGTGCTCCCTACGATTCCGCAAAGTTCATGCAGAGGGAACCAAAACCCCTTTCTTTCACCTCTGGGATCGCCACACTCAAAGGACTGCACATGGTATAAAAGCCTTTATTGATACCATCTGAACACACAGGTTCGTTTACAGGGATGCCCCGCAGCGGTGCCCAGTGCGTGGCCGCCATGGGCAGGGACATGCCCCTGGGCCTCCTGGGCACAGGCACTGCCTCAGGGCCAGCACCCCAAAGGCCTTTCTCCAAGGCACGCTGGGCGAAGGGGCAGCAGCAGGGCTGCGCTGGGCAGGGCTGTGGGGGCCCCGTCACCCCCGTGTCATAGTGCCACCACCCGCCAACGCAGCATCACAGTGCCCTGGGGCAGTATAAAGCCCAGCGCCCTCCCGCAGTGCTTTGGAGCTCCGGTGCCAGGCACAGGAAGGGTTCTTGCTCCCAGGGTAGATGAGCCCAGCAGCATTTTGCTGTTGTGGGAAGCCCTGGAGATGGCTGCAGGTGGAGGCAGAAAGGGCAGTGCCAGTGTCCCCTTAGAGGCATAACCAGCCCGTGGACCAGGAGCAGGTCTTGCTCACGTGCTCAGGGAGTAGCCGATCGCCAGTGCTGGGGTCAGGAAGGAATTTTCCCCCGGGGCGGATTGGCCCTGGTCCCCGGGGGTTTTTTGCCTTCCTCTGAGCACTGAGCATGACCACTTGTCAGGGCTTCTCTGGTCCTGGTGCTCTGGGTTATCGCCTGGTGCTCATGCACCACGAAGGTGGCCCCTCGTGTCCTGCAGCTGGGGGGGGAAGGCTTTTTTGCCCCCAGGGTGGACTGGCAAGTGTCCCCGGGTTTTTTGCCTCCTCCGCAGCCAAGCACAGCCCCTCCATGGGGCTCCTTTGGGCTACTGTGGCCCAAAGGCAGCTGCTCGTGCTCCACGCAGCTGGCCCTCGTGCCCCGCATGCGGGGGGAGGAAGCCTTCTGGACTCCCAGGGTGGCCCCAGCGTGGCCCCAGGACTTGCTGCTTCTCCTCTGCTGCATTGAGCACCCCCCCTTGTCAGGTCTTCCCTGGCCCATTCTGGCTGGGGTCTTGCACTGCTCTCGCACCACCAGGCACCGCTCCTGCCCCGGCTTTTTTCCTTTGTCAGGCTGCAAGGGAGGTTTTTTCAAGCAAAACTGAAGGATGCATCAGCCTGCTGCTGGCTACACGTGTGCATCGAGTTAATGCTTGTGAGCATCAGCTCTGCAAGATTTAGAGAAAGAAAATCTAAACTAAACTAAAATTAACTAAGCTAAACTGAGATAAATACAACAGCTTTATTTATCAATAAATAAAATATCCTTTCCACCTGATCTGTGTCTTTGAAAGTGTTTTTGGTGCTGAAAACCCCTTGGCATTTCAGGTAAATAATGGTCTCATCATGGCACAACCCATGAGTATCATGATTCCCATGATACTCATGGGAATCACATTCCCTGTGAGTGCAGGGCATGGAACGAAATAGAATGGAATAGAACAGAAGAGAATGGAATGGAACAGAGCAACACAGTTATGTTATGTATATAGAATCATATAATAGTTAGGTTTGGAAAGGACCTTAAGATCGTCCAGTTCCAACCCCCCTGCCATGGGCTGTCCCCACCCACACTAATCCATGCCACCCAAGACTTCATCCAACCTGGCCTTGAACACTGCCAGGGATGGGACAGCCACAGCTTGTCTGGGCAACCTGTTCCAGTCCTCACCGCCATCATAATAAAGAACTTCTTCCTTATACCTAACCCAAACTTCCCCTGTTTAAGCTTAAACCCACTCCCCCTTGTCCTATCGCTACAGTCCCTGATGAAGAGTCCCTCGCCAGCAACCTTGTAGGCCCCCTTCAGATACTGGAAGGCTGCTATGAGCTCTCCACACAGCCTTCTCTTCTCCAGGCTGAACAGCCCCAACTCTCTCAGCCTTGATCTTGAAGCACCTATCTTCATACAGGAGGTGCTCCAGCCCCTTGATCATCCTCGTGGCCCTCCTCTGGACTTGCTCCAACAGCTCCATGTCCTTCTTATGTTGAGGACACCAGAACTGCATATAGCACTCCCAGTGGGGTCTCACAAGAGCAGAGTAGAGCTAAGTAGAAGTATTTTCCCCTCCTTGCTCTCCTCCTCTGAATCTTTCCATTTTCCAATTTGTACAAGCTGAAAACACTGACAAAGATTCAACCCTTGTTCCTGCTACGTACTGCAGTTTTCATGACATATCTCCAGCCTCCCAGAGGAAAGTCAGTCCTACTGGGAAATATACAGCTAGCAATACCTGTTACATGCTCACAAGAGAAACTGTGAGAGATTTAGCCAAAAAAAGAGTTCGCCAAGCTTAAAGCAGTGACAAAGCCTACACGAACACAGATGCAAGTATAATGGGAAATTAGTGCAGAACAGCAGTGCTAAATTCTGCTGTACAGGTAAGAGATCCATGTAAGCCTGGTAATTTCAAAACATTAGTTCATATACAATAACAGCCTGTAAAAACTGCACAGTTCAGAACATCCAGCCTTCCTTCCACAACTGCAAGCAAGTGTGTAAGTTAGAGGGATGTAAGACCTACAATATCCTACATGTCCTGTGTGCCCTACAGTACTAATTTAATGCCTATAACTTGAAGAGGCCAAGAACATACCGAAACAAAACCCCCAATTTTAAAATGTAGCACAAGCGGTTTGCCAGGAAGCTCAAGTGCATTATCAACATCCTTACCCCAAAACCAGAAATCATTAAGTATTCAGGATGCATTCAGGAGTACATTTACATGCTATCAGAGAAGGTAAAACACCCGAAGTGCCATGATTGGCAGTACAACTTGGGACAGAATTTTTCCCTAATGACAAGCTTCACAATTAGTGAACAGTCAGGTAAAAACTGCCTCCACTAGCAACATAAGAACATTTTTCAATGACACTGGTAACAATCTCAACGTTGCTGAAGTCCTGTCTTGGGCTGCAATCCAAAAAATAAGGAGCATTTCAGGATGAGACACAAACCACAACGGTACAGTGGGTGAGAGAGCCTGTTCCTGACCTGGTAGGTGACCAGTGGAAACCCTGAGGCCTAGGATTAAAGGGAACCCAAACACAGTACGATCTAACAAATGGTATTTTTCCCCAGTTCTCTCAAAAGGTATTTTCGAACAATTACCCTCATCTCAGCAGAAGATTACATTAGCACAGCCACAGGTTTCCATTTCCTTGCTACATCCTTCAATTCTTCCAGACATAGAATTAGGCACAATATATCATCCGAAAAGGGGACTGAAGTGCTTACTCTATGCCAGCTATGCTACAGGCCTCTTCCATTCTCTATCAATGGAGTGATTCTTCATAGCAAGAAGCTTCTTGCACAGCTTCTTTCATTACGTTTCCTCTAGGCTGAAACAGGCTCCACATCAATTTAACTTCTACTTTCCTACAGGGAGGGCACCACATCCACGATATAAGGAAGACTGACTTACAGTGAGTGGGTAGTCTCTCAGTACCAACTATGAAGGTTCCAAATCTCCTCTTCTTTTACTGCAACGAAACTCTGAGCAATTCCATTAGGCAAGCTGTGGCAAGCTCACATGACTCTTGTGCTGCATCTGAAAAACAAAATAAAAAAAATCAGATAAGAAATAAAACTTCCTGCTGCATTGTCCTTTCATACCTGGGAAGCGCAAAGGAGACAAGGAGTATAATATATGAATATCTGGAAAAAATGTTTACCTTTTCTTTGTGCGCCCCTTATCCCCCCACCCCCAATCCCTAAAATACAGCATCAAGAGCTGTATCTTCCTTTCCTGAAAGAAACACACTAGAAGTTCAGGTTAGCAACATTTTCCTATATAAATAAGTAACTAAGTCTTCATCTACTAACACGTTAGCAGAGCAATGCATTTTGTAACAGAAATCTTTCTTGCCCCAAGGGTCCAGAATTCTGCACAAGTGTGTAACTCTGAGGGTGTAGGGAACCCACTCAAACGTCTTGTCAGCACAAAGAAAGAAGACCCCTGCATAGGAAGAGATGCCAGAGGTACTACTCTTTGACAAACTCATACCACTATTCGACTGTTGCTCTGAAGAAACCAACATGCAGTTCTGACATTCAGTCAAGAGCACTTCTTCTGAAACCAGTCCAAGTTTATAGAGCTCGTTAGTTTAGCCTCTACATTCACGGTTCTTCATTCCACTTATTTCATTTGAATTTCTGTTCAACTGAGTCAGTTCCCAAATCGGCTTGATGATAATCTTTCCAGAAGTCTGTAATCAACAGCAGACACACCAGTATCTGGGTACCACATATTTACTGTTTATAAAAACTAGCACATTAATAAGCTTCCTCCTGCGCTCCGAGACTTTCGTGATCTTTCTTCAAGACCAATATGAGAAACAGAATTCCTCAAACTATTTGAACCCTAGATTGAAAACTGTTATTCATTGTTATAATTTAACTTTTTTCTTAGTTATTATTTCTATGTGCTACCAACAGATCACACATCTTTTCAGTAATGGAACTAAGTTCTTCTGCATTTCTTGAATTATTGATATTACTGCCCTGGTTTAGTATTTTTTGAAGTGCAAGCATATTTTCCAAGGAAAAAGAAATCATTTTCCCTGTTTTCACCTTACTGAGCTTTGAGCAAGACCTGCCTTCTCTTATCAGTTGTCTACATTTAATAACTCCTAATTTCATGTTTTCACTTAATTCCTTGCTGCTTCTTTTTGTTGCATTCCTGAAAATGCCACCATCCCCAGCTGGTCTGAAGTCCAAACATCTGTGATTTAATTTCAGGATTAGTTTTTAATGTATAAACTTGTGTATTTTTAATAATCCAAAATAAAGGGTGGAAGTTTTTAAAACTAGAGTAAGAAAGAACATGTGATGTGTTAACTTTGATATTTTAGGTTAATCTAAGGTTCTTTCATTTGTGCTGCCTTTTAAGATTACAGACTCAATAAAAGCCTATCGACATTTTTAGCCTGTAGGAGCATGCAGTGGGCAGACGCAGCTAGAATAATAACATATTTGAGTGGTGAACCAGCTTTACGATTTTATTACTCAGACTTTCCCAAATCTATGGCTGGCATTTTTCCCAGTAACTCACAAATTAAGCTGTTCTATATTTGAAACTTCCAACTAACCATATCTTAAAAAACTTCTCCTCTTTAAAGCAACAAAATCACCTTACAATAAGCCTTTGGACAAAAAAAGAAAAAGGAAATAAAAATACCTAGCTCTGAAAAACGGTGCCTTTAATTCTCTGTGTTATTTGTATGAACAATGCAAGAGTAATATAAAAAAAAAAAATATCTGATATAGGTTAGAGACAATCATGTTAATTATCAGGAATATATTACATATCACACTGAAATAGCACAGACCCCAGAGGAACCCCAAAGGAAAGTGTTAGATACAAAGAACCACAACCTAACATTCTCCTTTACCAGGCACATTAGGCCACCAGCAGTGCTGTGCTCACTTCAAACACACACATTGGCATAAATAAAAAAAATAAAAAAAATCATAAACTCACAGAAAGGTTTGGGTTGGAAGGGACCTTAAGATCATCCAGTTCCAAGCCCCCTGCCATGGGCAAGGACACCTCACACTCAGCCAGGTTGCTCCAAGCCGCTGTGTCCAACCTGGCCTTGAACACTGCCAGGGATGGGGCAGCCACAGCTTCTCTGTGCCAGCACCTCACCACCCTCACAGTAAAGAATTTCTTCCTAATGTCTAATCTAAATCTACCCTCTTTCAGTTTAAAACCATTCCCTATTGTCCTATCACTACATGTCCTTGTAAAAAGCCCCTCTAAAATAAATATATTAAAAATAAGGAAATCACTAACCCCCCAAAAAGTATGAAAAATAATTGAGCTTTTCAAAACAGCCCACAAGGTCAGACCTTACGCAGCAACTCCACATGTTGAGGGACAGGAAAGAGCAGCTGTCATTTCCACCATTTCAATCTCAAAGCCTTTATTGAGCTAAGAGTTACCCAAAACAATAACTAGAATTTTCCACTTTATTATGCAGCCCCCGGTGTATGAGTTTGGTGCTGTCTTCACAACTGCAGAATCCATGAACTTCATGCCACCCAGGACAAGCCAAATGCAGGGGCCTTATTTTTGACTGGTGTTTCTAAAGGTATCCAGGAAGTTCATCAGGGAGCTGAGGCTTGTATCAACCACTTAGTCACCCCATAAAGCCAACCAAATCCTTTGTTGTTCCACAATCTTCCCACATTTTTGCATACATAGTCTTCCTCCTCCCAAAACGGAAATTTCTCCACAACTAGCTGGTCCAAAAGAGGTCCCATGTTCCCCACCGCCCCCCAGATCACTGGGCTGCAGGGACCTAGTCTGATTAGTGAGCATAGGAATGCACCCATGACATTTTGTTTCTGAATACTTTGCAATACACATGCATTCTTTCTAAAATCATCTGGGAAATTCAGACCAGGTTAATTGCACTGCTGATTGATTTAAAACTTATTTTTTGTGCCAGTGAAGTAAAAAATTAATCCACACTTGTAGAGACATATGAACATTAGAAAAAAATCTAGAGCCTTGAATAGAAGGATAAATTGAACAATAAACATATCCCACAGAGGATTACTACAGCTCATGTGAGCACCATAGACAGATGCTCATTTAATGCAGAAGAGAGAAAATTCATTATTTGGTACCCAAGGAAAAAGAAGAATGAACATGCAATAACTGACCTTTTAACAACTCTACAGCAATCCATTAAGCTGTTTTGTAATGTATTAGACCCAAAGAAGCTACACATTTCTAAGTATTTCTGGAAGAGTCTACCAAGAGCTTAACAACCACCTTATCTGGCAATAGTGTAATTTGGTGTAAATCTGCAACAAGCAGATTTCCTGCGGAGGAACCAGCCAGTTCTCTCCCTTCTCAAAGTTAGCCATTTATCTCTGCTGCAACTTCTACTAAAACCAGTAGCAACATGACTACAGCATACATGAAAGTATGAAATTAATCCAGTTAATAACTAACCAGGGAAAATGCCAGATTTTTAGCCACACTGTTTGCTGAACCAGTTCACTGCATGAATGTGCTGACAGCATATAGGAGGTGAAAAGAGCATATAAGGCAACTGCAGACAGGAGGGTAGAGCAGAACTACCCCTTTCGGAAGCAACATAGGATTATGCTGGTTTACACAGAAAGTATAACTAGGAACAGAGTGATAGAGAACATAAAGCAAGTGATTTGTCCAAAACAACCTGCAACAGACATGCCTTCTAAGATTCAGACTTTCATGAATGAGGCAAAAGCTAACAGTAATGCCAAGTCTGACTGAAATGAAACATTAAAATCTTGAAGTTTGCATGATGGATAAACTAGTTACAAGTGTTATTATATAGTGCTAGCTTTAATTGCTCCGAGCTAAACATAGCTCTCAGAATTTAATAGCCCCCCCCTCAGCTTTTCTGTCTTTCAAGGAGGGAAAAACCTTCCCATTGGAAAAAGCACACATGAACATTACCACAGAAAAGCAGGAAGTAAACCATCAAGATAATTATGTTAGAGTCTCCAAAATCCATTCAGAACTCTTATTTTCAAGAGACCCATTGCTTTCCTATTCCACCCCTCTGGTTCCAATTACAGCAGGTGATGGAAGCATGCATACCTGCACCTTTTCAAACTAAGCCATTTTGTTGCTTTATTAGCAGACTACCAAATCTTGCATATCCCATGTTTGCAGTCAAGATGCTGCCTTTACCAGCAAGCTGCCCTGGTACCCACACACTTCTTCCTGTGCCGCTTTGGTAGACACCACAGTGGGAGAAGAGAAAGAGGAAGCCTCCTGCACGCACACGCAGCCTGACTCTTCCCTGCAGCTACTGTATTAGCACAACATATGAGGGGGTCCAAAGTCTGCTATGGCAGCAGACACTGCAGCACCCCAATAAAGGCATGAAACAAGTTCTCTCTTCTGCTTTCTTATACCGAATAAGGATTTAAAAAAATTTAAGGAAGAGTTCTACATAGCAGGCTTCAGTTTGTCTCTCTGACCTGTGGGTTCCAGGCTGAAAAATTTGGCTGATAGCTAGAAATGTGTCCTATGGATTTAGTACCTCTGTTCACCTTTGGTTTAGAGCTCATTATGGAACTGAACAAATTTTTCTACAATCTGCCAATTTCCTTCTCTCCCCAAACCATCACCTGGCTTGTGCCCTCCACCTATTTTCTCTCTGGTTTCATCCATCCTCTTCCTTTTACTGAGCTGAACTATTAATTTTTAAGAGTTCTGGTCTTTTATCATCCTCATCTTTGGTGAGGAAAAGAATAACACCACGACTTATAGAAAAGAAAGTATTTATCAGTCCATATGAATTGCTGAATGCCACATTAGAGTTGAAGAAACCAGCCAGCTGAGACTCCAGGATTGCCTGTGTTAGAGCTGAACATGCACTGTAGGAACACCAGCTGGAGGTCTGCCAGGAAATACCAAATACACTGAACATGACCCAAGGTAGAATGCCACAGCTTTTCGTGTCCTCTGACCTACCATTTCTCAGGTGCTGACCAGGCTGAATAGAACAGGTTAAAGGAACTATGTCCATCTGTTGCTCAAGAGAGATTTTAAAGTGACCCTGTTCAGCACTGGAACATCCATGCTCTACTGCTAACTATGCTGCTGCAGACGAGAAAGGCTCCCTACTGTCAGTGCAGGCATAGAGAGACTTCATTTACCCGCTTCTGATAAAGCACAAAATCATGACACTCGTTGCCATTAGGATTTTTCCTTCTGAAGTAACAAACCAAAATGTGGATAAATAGCAACAAAAATAGGGATGAATACTGGAGGCGCTTTGCACATTAGACCCATCACTCTTAGAGAAGGCATTTTTATGACTGACAATCACAATAGCCTATTTAGTACAGACGAATGCTTACAAAAGTTCTCCACAACAACATACACAACATCATGCATCTACAACATAAATATACTCTTAATGCTATGTGTTAACTGTCATGAATCAGAGCTGAGTGACCTAGAACTTCATGAGGCTCTTCCTAGCCGAGCTGTTCCCACTCCCAGCAGTGGCAGCCACGTAAAGGCACACAGGTCTCAAGCACTAAACCACCTCTCACCCTTTCCCCACATTTAAAACCCTCATGTAAGGTGCATCAAGTAGAGACACCCCACATGCTGCTTTTGAGAAATCAGTAGAAAAACCCACACAAGTGAAAGGATGAAAGAACAAAGGAGATCAGCCAAAGCAACCGCAGCTTTAGTCTGGAAAAGTATACAAGCTATGGTAGCATCACATAATTGTCCATTAAGTCTGCATCTGGGAATTAATAGGAGAGAAAAAAATACCAGAAGAAGGTAATTTGTTTTCTTGCCACCAGTAATACCAGAGAGGTTTTACTTTCATCTCCAAAATTGGAACGCCTACACAAGTATATCCCTTCTTCTTTTCCTCTTAGAGTCATGTGTATACACAAATACCCCAACAAAGAAAAAAAGCACTTCATCAGGCTTGGGTCAGGACAGTTGAGGCCTAAACATCCCCAAAACTTTTATGGAAGCCTTAATTAAAAAGCAGTTATGGTAAAACAATGAGATCCATCTGTATATATATATACATCATCCTCCGGGATCCACCAGAATAAATGCATCTAACCCTGCAGAAGCTGCAACCTATTCACACTAAGTTTACTCTGACAGTTTTCCCTGCAGGAAACAAACAAACAGACATGGCCAGTTATGATATCTACAAATCCAGAATCTATTTACCAGATGCTTTTCCCTACATCTGGACCTACAAAATTGCCTCACCTGTAGCAACAGCTGCTGAAAAACTGTCAACAGTTACTACTATATCTGTGACTTTCTGAGGAAAGAAAACGAAATAAAAATATTTTCAGTGAAATATACATATTCACTTACACGCAGCTTTATTTGTGTTTATAAATATATTAAGTCACAGTTAAGTGAATGCTTTTACAGTCTGATCAAATGAGTCACATACAACACCTTTCCCCTCCCTCCTTGCACTTTATGTATTTCCCTGCTGATCTGAAGCTATATTCTTTCTGGGTGTTCAAGGCTACTTAAGATACAGTCAAAGAACCGAAAGGGGGACAGAATCTAGAGATGATTTATATTGCAGGACTTCAAACAACTGATCCAGCTGTATCTCCAGGGATTTGATAATGAAGCATTAAAATAAAGAGGAGAGAGAAAGATGGGTGAAACACTAGAGTATTCAGAATCACTGAGCAGGACTGTCATCCAAGAGGCAAAGACACTGACCTGTAGGACAGAGTGACACACCCAAGGAGGGATCTACAGCTGAAAGCGGGATGTGAGAGTTGTTGGGCACTCACGCAATCTCCGCATCTAACCTCACTGCACTAGCAAAGGAAAATGAGGATATGGCCAAGGAGGACTCTTATCTCTGATCATTTGATAAAGGACTGAAAGTTCAAACACAGATGGGAGCAGGGGTCAGGCAGAGTAGTCTGCCTGGTAAACAGGCATGACCAGATAAAACATTTTGAAGTACTTGTAGTATGGCCCTCTTTTAAAGTACACAAAACTAATGAGCTTGAATTAAATACAAGGCTAGATATCACAGGGACAGCAGAGTCTTACTGCCAAACACATGTTGAAATGTACATGGTATTCAGAAAAGCCAGCAGAGGTAGAGGCAGCACATATCCACACCACTTAAAAACCGTGACAGATTTAAACAATCCAAACATTCCACTACAGAAGAACAAGCACAATCCAACTGGGTCAGAAAAACCACTTGAGAAAAAGGACAGCTCTGCTCAGCGCACTGAGAGTCTGCAGTAGATTCCAAGAAGTCACAGAATTTTTTGGCTGGTATGGATTTTATTTTATTAGAATGAAAAATACCACAGTGAATTGGGCATTACAGGAGATTAATCTCTCTGACTCAAGCGAATAATAAGCAAAAGGAACTAGTTTAAGCAGTCAGGTGGACTGAGGAATTCAGACTCTCTGAAAATGCTGAGCTGCTGCTTCATTAAATGTGCAGAAACGAATCTGGAAATGTCTTATGGGATGCAGTGTGCGATAGACAACCTGCAAGATGAAACAGGATTAACTACATAAATAGCTTCCGCACAGCTCCCAAAAAAGCAGGGAAGGAGTTGATTAAGGAAGTTGCACCTCATGGTAAAGCACAGAATAAAGTTAAAACTTTCCAAAAAATTGATTTAAAAGATCTTCTAAAAAAGTTCTTCAACAACACATTGAAACTAAGTGAAGAAGTAACCTGGCAGTGAAAATTTCTTAGTAAAGAAACAAAGACAGGATGTCTACTATGAAACAGGCCTGGAAACTTATCACAACCTGCATGGAATCAAAAGTAACTGCTTCCTGAGCATGAGTTGAGGAAACCAGATAATACTGCCACATATTTCTGCAAGAAAAGGCAGATTAAATTGTACACCTAGTTGCAAACAAAGCTTTCATACATTCTCAAATTACTGTGCCTATTTCACCTCTAGCCAATATAGACATTTAAACCCCATAATCTATACTTCTAAAGCAGACAGAAAGATAGTGGGATATATTCTGTGATACAGGAGAGCAAACATAATACCTGCCTTTAGAGATGGAAGTGAGGGGAGAAAAGCCGAAAGCAATTAGCCCTACTACAATCAGTAACATGCAGTATTTCGGATGCAAAGAGTCAGAAGGAAATACCAAAGTCAATGGTAACGGATTAATTTTTTACAAAAGACAAGAGAATTCTGGATCTCTCATCTGGACCTGACAACAGCTGCATAAAAAAAAATTAGCAAAGCTGGCAATAATCTTATTTAGTAGAAGAATTGCAAAGTGACTAAGTAGCTGGCCACAGAAAACAATAACAAAATATCAGGCTGGACACAGATCACCAGAAAAGGTTGCCAAGAATTATCTCGGGGCTAGTTTTATTTAACAGTCCTACTAGTGGCATGGGAATGAAGGTGTCAAACAGTATAGAGGCACCCCTGATGCACCAAACAAGTAGAACACCAGGTGAGAGGAACCACATGAACAGAAGCAGTACCAGGGAATGCAGTTGATCAGTCCTGAAGGCAAGGTCAGGACCCAAGGAGTGATACAAGCAGAAATTCTGCTATGACATCTGGAGTGACCAAGGAGAAGGTACAAACATGTATGAGCTGATGACACATTCACTCCATCACTGATTTGATGAAGGACTGAAAAGAGAAAAAAGCTACCCTTGACAAAGTAAGACATTTCGTACAAAGACCTATAGGGAAGCGTTAAAAAAGTCATTGTGTGTGGCCCTTCCAGCATCTAAACTAGTTAGGAAACAAAAAAAAAAAAATATCACCAGACGCACCTGAGATCAATGTAAGATTATGCAAGATTGACAGCAGAATATCATCCCGAAGTGAATACCATGAGCATACCTAGTAGCCTCGTCACAAGATTTTCTGCATCTCCTCAAGTCCAAATGCAAGTCTCCTAGACTGACTGGAGGAAAGAGAGAGTCTCCCCACATGAACAGAGCAAAAAGTTAACCAGTTTACAAAGACTCAGAGGGAATGCAGATGCTCTTATACACACTGAGAGAAAATACCAATTTCAGCCACGTGTACAAACTAGTCATGGATACATTTAGCCAAAATCCTGGAATAAAGTTTTAGTCAAGGCAGGGAAGTTTTGAAGTGATTTGTTAATGAAATACCTCAGGGCAAAGCTCTGACTATTTTATGCTTGGCCACTTTACAAACAGGGATATACAAACGTATTGACTGCAACAAATATTGAACACAAGCATCCAGGAACTCTTCCAGTCCTGTGATATGTCAGTACAACCTCTTTCACCAGGAAGCCTTTACATACCACTTACCAATGTTACTATTGCTGATTTAATCTGGGCTGCAAACTGACCTTGCTTTAATACTTTAAAGTTTCCATTCATAAGAAGAAATTACTTCAGCTTTACTCACTTAGATGTATTTCTTTTGTGAATAAAGCTTTGTTGGGTTTTTTGAAGGCATATTAATTTCAAAAAGTGGCAGATCAAGTCTGCTGTACTCTTTAGAATCTAAGTTTAGGCTACTAGAGATTAGTAGCTTCTACTGCATCAGTTCTGACAATGGAATTTGTTGATGTTTTCTTCTTGATTTCATGTTAATACTTTGCATGCCTATGCCTTCCCAAAGATGATGACTGCAGTTTCCTGAGTTCTGGGCCTCAGATACACAGAAACAAGAGTTTCAGACCCTCCATTGCAGGGAGGAATCACGGGAAATCAGAACAGTTTTCTTCAGTTCCCTTCTTCAACAACCTCAATCCAAGCACAAGCCTAGCCAATCTACACCCTGTGATTTTTGCTTGCACTCCTCCATTTCACAAAACATTCTTGCATGCAAATGTTTCAGTGGCATTCACAAACAGGGCTGAACCCTTCCATAAGGTCACTTGCTGTATTTACTCAAAACATCCCCCATGATTTTCAAGGGACAAAAAAACCACAAGGAAGTAAGAAAAATCAGTTTGGTCAATCAGAATAAGAAGTGAGAATTGAAGTTAAGTACACTGATATATAAAAATCTGATTTACCACCCTCCATACTTACATCCCTTACCAAATACCACCCTCCCTCTCAACTGTAGGAACATTAGGGTAGGCTAATACAGAAGGTACAGTTTTAATGATAAAGTAATGCATAACAGATGCACAGCCTACACCTGCTCTCTTAAGTAACCCATTGCAAGGTGGACCTAGTGGCAATGCACTTGCAGACTGTTGAGCAATGATATTAAGAATGAAAATCCCTCAAGAATTCAAGTTCTGCAAGATGTTGAGTGTTGGGAGACAGGCCATAGCAAGAAAGGCTTAACACCCTCCTCACAGTCAAGAGACAAGCTTTTTTTTTTTTAAGTTTAGAACAACATTGACTTCACAGCAAGTAAAGATGATCCTTTTGCAGAAGGGCTCTGCAGACTGAAGTATTATTTAATAGTCTGAGAAAACCAGAAGCAAACAACTCTCCTCCTGCACTGAACAGAGGGTGTGTTTATGCTAACCATTCTAGTCGTATTAATGTAAATAATGCAAGCTCATCTGGCAAGGAACATTTGTTAGGTCAATGTGAACTGTCATTATCTCCGGATTAACATGACTGAAATGGCATCCACAGATAGGAAGGAAAACATGGATGTTATCAAATGCTGAGCCATGCCTCTGATACCAAGGTTTCCTAAGCCTCTTCAGTAGGAAGCAGTCACCTCCACAGACAAGCCCCAAAAATGTTTCCTGAAGTGAGAACACTCAGTCACTTCACAATACTGAAATGCAGCCACTGTTCTACCACTGAATTACTATGAAATTAAGGAAGCCATTTATTTAAAGAGATGGCTGACAATACAGCTAGAAATGGGAAGTTGCACCTTCCCAGCTCAGCTTACCGAGCTAATCAACTAGGACTAAAAGCAGATTATTGAAGTCCAACAGATTAAAACAGTGACCTTGTATGCATTTTAAAAAAACCAATGATGTCCCATGACTTGAAATTTCATCTTTTGAAACGTAAGATCACCAGTAAGGGATAGTCAGTACACCAGCATTTGCATGCATGTAACATGGCAGAAGAAAGTGACCTTATGTACTTATTTGTTCCTGCAACAAAGGAAAAAAAATGCTACAAGTCACCCTTCTCAAACACTACACTTTGCAACAGCCTGACTATACTTTTTTCCTCCTTTTTCTTTAAAAAGCAAACAAACAAAACCCCACAAGAAAACAGTCTCATCTGCCGAAGGAACATCCCAGCAGTGGCTCTGCTGTTGATTTTCAAGTAGAAATGTTGATCCTGCTGAACTTCAAGGAGTACAGTACAACATAGTATTATACATAGGAAAGTAAGCTCTGAAATTAAGTGTATGTGCATGTGTGTGCAGAAAAGCCTATGATTCAGCTGTCCTGTGGAAAACTTTAACATCTCTAAATCTGAAATGAAGTTCCATATTGAATGAAACACGATTTCAGCGCATTTTCAGTGCATTTTTATTCTTACTCTAAGAAAAGGGATGTTAAAAAGTTTGTTTCAACAAAACTAACTGGACATGAGCTAAAAATCAAGAACTTTATTCACAATAGCAATTCCCTACCTCAGTAAGTTCTCCTTTCTCAACAATTTGAGATTCTCTAAGCACTGAGAGATATCCAGTAAGTGAGCCTTAGTTTTATAAGGTTTATAAGTTTATCATAATACCCTTCTGGTTCCAATGCCTCACAGATAAGATAGAGGTGGATTTGAAGGACAGTAACAAATCTGCAAACAAACTCAGAGATAAAACTTTTTTTTTGTTAAACAGGAAAGAATGAATGGGTTTGACACTTCCTGAATTTCAACAGCTGTGGTGGTAGCGTAAGAGCTTTGAATTGATATTTCCTAGCTACGTCACTCAGTGAAAAAAATATCAGCATCGTTCAGTTAAGGAAGACAAGAATCAACCACAATACTTTGGCACAATATTTTGCTCAACATCCAAACTTTCGATTTCATTTCCTTTTAGATCTGTTTTTTTGGGCACAGGGTTAAGAATAACACAGTAAAACCACCCCTCATACCCAGCTCAGGAATCTAAATCCCAGTGTGTCTCCGCTCATCCTAACAGCGGTACAGATACCACAGTGGTAGGCAAATGAAATGAAAGTTCACAACACGTCTTAGCTGTCCATCAGTTTATTCAATAAATAATGTTTATTGATTCTTGTAAGGGTATCCTACTGAATTCACTTCTTAAAAAACAGTAGCTTTTCTGCCAAGACATGACAAAGTCCTGTAGACCAACACCTAAATTCTTTTCCTTCCATTGTTCGGCCTTAATCAGAAAACAAACAAGAAATATCAAATCTTCTTCCTAAACACGGTTGTCACTGGAGTTCAATTACAGGACTAGACTTAGCCTAGATTATACCTCTTCATATACAAATTGCTTGTTATCTGACCTTAGTATCGACAAATTAGAAAACCCCATTAGTTCTAGTTCTCTTATGTCTAGAAGTCAAATCCTGTCAGACAAACACAACCAATCCTCTGTAATAAGCCTATTCCAACAATGGTTGCACCCTGTTGTATGAAAGGTGGCTCCTTATTGACTCAGTTCAGACTCAAGCAAGGCTGGAAAAAAACACCAGGCTGGCTTTTCCAAAATAATTTCTAGATCTAACAGAGTTTGAAGAGCACAGTTGCACTCCATTAAACTTCAAAATACATTACCAGAGTTATCACAGAATAGTTTAAGTTGGAAGGGACCTCCGCAGGTCACCTGGTCCATCCACTCTGCTCAAGCAGGGACACCTGCCCAGGACCAATTCCAGACAGGTTCTGAGTATCTCTAAGGAGAGAGTCTCCACAAGGTCTCCAGGCAGCCTGTGCCAGTGCTCGATCATGCTCACAGTGAGAAAAATACTTCCTTGTGTTCAGAGGGAACCTCCTGTGTTTCAGTGCCCATTGCCTCTGGAGCTGCCCTGTTATACATCTTAATAAATGACAAAACCATTATCAGAATGTTATCTTTTAAGGAAACTAAACATGGCTGTTATGAGCAATTTAACTAACCCTATTAACAGTAACAACAAGTAAGATGCAGCTCTGAGAAGTTTCCGGGACATGACAGCACCAAGCTAGAACACAGAGCTTACTAACTACTCTTACTAGAAAAAAAAACAAAACAAACCAACCAAAAAACCCAGAAGTTAAGGAAAAGTTTTATCTTCAGGCATAGTCTTTGTAACTCCTTTTGCTTATTATTGTCTCTTTATTCCATTACTGCTTACTTAAAAAGCAAGAGACCTGTAATCTTTCAGCAATAATGCAAGCTCCAAGTAGCCGGATGCCTGGTAGGCAGCCCACTTCTTTTGAGGTGGTGAGATCACTGCGAAAAAAAAAAATGGACTAGCAAGTTCTTGGAACATCTGCTGTCTAAATGGCTGCATAGCTCCCAAGAACTGAGAGGTCATGTGCCACTGAGCTGCACAGACGCAGATATATCCAATGCAGGTGGGAAATCCCACACAGTTACCAGATCGTAGAAAGGTCTGTCTCAGCAAGTACCAGCCTGCCTACCTTTGGCAAGCAGCAAGGTAACAGGGAGCAAAGCTGAGAAAGCCACCACAGACTCCTACCATAGTCATCTTAACAAGCTAGCAAAGACTCAGTAGCCCACATCCCTCAGAACTAGCTTCATCAGCTCCCCCGTATGCAAACAGTAATCACTAGCAGGTCTTCAGGATCCCCTTGCTACTGATGATTTACACTTTGTTATTTTAAAGTGCTCAGGCAGTACTACAGAAGAGTAACAGACATTGACTCCTTCTTTTTAAGATATACAAGATAGTCAGTGACTGAAACACATTCATAGCGAAACTTCCTCCCTCCTCCCCCCCACACTGTAAGTTGCACTTAAATTCACAGTTTATGCTGCCAAAGCTTTGTCTATGGAATCTCAGCACTCGTGTTTTGTCACAAGCAAGGGATATAGAAAGAAACAATAGAACCATTCAGTCTCCTTCAGAATACAGTATTTTATAAGACTATTAAACAAGTTTCTTTTCTAGCAATACAGTTGCAGCCAGCGTAGTCCCAGGTGCCAGCATGAGCAAGATGTGTTATGCATCATGTTCAGGGGAGACGCTGCAATTATGCCTCACAGCCTGAGGAAGCAGCAGAACCCTTCTGACAATAAAACTTATCATGGCTGGTTTCAAAGCCATCCGTTGCCACTGCAGACAGGACAGCAAAAGTTCTGTAAAAAAAAGAATTGTACATTTCACTTGGCGAACTAAGAGTACCAAGAAACTCTATCTATAGCCTCTCCTTGAGGCTATTTTTCTAGCCACCCTGGCAAAGCAATTATCTGGGAGGAGAGTGAGAGGTTGCAACAAAATCTTTTTAATTCAAGTGGTTGGCAAGTTGGAAGAAAGTAGTGCTCAAAAATCTATATCCTACCCCACTTACATGAAAACTTGAAGGACAGGACTTAACCTTCCGTAACAAGCAGAATTAACAGTGACATAGATGGGTTTGTACACTGAGAAGGATAAAGTCTCCTGCACACACAGTTCTGTTGGTGATTGACAAGCTGTTCAGAAATTGTCTCTTCTGTGGTTTCAGCTACTCTCCGGGCAGAAACAAGTTAACATGTAAGGCAAATGGAGTATACCCACACAGTCATGCTTTATCAGAACCATTAAGACCAAGAGCTTCATTTATTTTCACCAGCAACTATACGAAAATGGAACAGATTGAAGTCAGAACAGTAACAGTGCATACACTGTGAACAGGAAAAGCCTCCAGAATCATAAGAAAAAGCTGCATTAAATCAGACCTAAAAGTGACCTAAGTTATCGCCATAACAGGTAAGAGATTACACTTGTTATAATAGACTTTTTGCAGTATCATCACAAGTGTTAATAACAGAATCGGCAGAAATTAAGATGAGGAAAGAGTACAAACTACGGCCAGGGAAACATTTCAGACTTCTACTCTAGAAACAATCAGAGGATACAGCAAATGGCCAGAAAACTTCAGGTTTTTCTAATGGCAACAAAAAGTCATTACTGAAATCCATCAGGTATCATTTCAGTAAACAGATTAGTTACCAACACTGGTACAAATAAGGATTGGGTTCTCACCTTTGCTATTTTGTATTGCTACCATCTCTGCTCAAAGAACGGAAGTTAAATACGAGCAATGCATGACAACTGCAGCACCACATAGGGTTTTTTGGTTTGGTTTTTTTTTTTTTTTTTTTTTTTTTTTTGCTGTGATTGATTTTTTAGGTTTCATCTCAGCCAACACGCAGGCAGAATCTGAAGCCATCACTTTAAAAGTTGCTATTATGGAAAGACAAATCAAGAGAAAAATCTCCTTAATACCAAATTCATGCATTACATTGGAAGGCAGAAGAAAGGGAGTTTTGTTCGCACACCCATGTAAACATGAGTGTCAAAGAAAACATTCAGAAGGAAATAATTAAGTGTTGACATGGCAGCAGCTGTTTGCCAACCTAAATAGGGTTCAGCCATCAAAACCCCACACCTTAAAGACTAAAGAGGGAATCTTCAGTTTAAGTACTTGTAATTTAACAACCAGACTTTAAAGTGGGAAATCTAGAAATACAGATACATACACACCTCTTGGTCAGACAAGGAACACAAAGCTTGTCTAATATGCTATTCAGTGACTTCAAAGGATGGATTTTTCAAGTTCCGTCTAAACTGTTACAAAATTGAAAAGCAGTGCACAGACATGCATAAAGAATCATATCCGCAGCCTTCCTTCTGTGACTTACCAGATGCTATTAGGCAGCCACTATCTTTATCTCAGGCTGTCTTACAGCCAGATATACAATGGGTAAGTTTGGAGATCTTTTGAGCTAGAAACTCATAGCAATTCTCAATGCACGACTTCAGTTTAGGGCTTAGAGATCAGTGAAAGTCAGTTCTCACTCTTTCTCCTTCCTCCTGTTGCACATAACAGGGATTCCTGTCAAGTCATGCTTATTAGTACTTCCCACAGAAAAAGATTCAAGAGCCATGTCTAGAATAGCTTCATCCAAAGACTGTCAATCATAAGCAAACAGGCATTGCAAAAATTGCTCAGGACCTGCCACATGGAAAGCGGCTCAACTCTCTGTCTTTACATTCGTGGTTAGCATCACGGAGCACCCAGACATGGAAATAGGATTAAGTACTGCCATGCTCAGCGCTACACACCGACACGTGACTTCTGCCCTAAGGAGCTTGCACTGAGTCAGTGCTGCTCTGGCACACCAGGCAGGCAGGAGCTGAGCTGCACTGGGCTGAACTGGTCGAATGCATTTCTCTGTCTCAGCTAGCACTTACTAAGAATGCTCGCTGCTTTTACTAACAAGGCAGGTACCAGAACTGCCACTGAATCCATATTAAAAAAAAAAAAAGGCAACTCTGTTCATTTAACAATTATCTCAGTTGGGATACCTGAATACAGAAAATCATAAAGAATTTGCGCAAGTTTTGTTTTCTTCCTCTGCTGAGACTGTCCTCAAATTTATTTCTTCTTTTTATTTCCAGCAACTTCTAACAATGTGCCATAAGTTTCATGTCGACAGAGCTCCAAAACCACTGCTCCAACACTGTGCTAATTCATGTCATAACTTCATATATAATAGAATCTGCTATTTCCGAACATATGCACTACATGAAAGTCACAAGCAGCTTCAAGAACTTCGCATGAGCAACAAGCTAGAACAGATTGAAAGGAGGAGGAGTTATGGATATCCTGCCTCTCAGGATCAGACTCACAGCTGTGCTTTTCTTAGCTATTACGCTTCCAATTTTACCTAGATTGTCATATTCATTAGCATCAACGCCCACATCACTCGACCTTGAAGGCAGGCAGCAAACTTTGCTCTAAGGTATTAGAAATTAACATCGAGGATATATATTTTACATTAGCAGAATAAGGACAAGTACCCACAACAGGACAGAACATTAAATACACAAAACCTTCTTGTCCTTCAGATAAATGAGAAACTAGAGCAATGTAACATGCATTTTGAGGCACAGTATTCAAGGATTTATATACTTGTACCACAACTGACAGCTGCAGGAAACCAAACCCAAAGTCTGCCCCCCAAAGTATACTGCTTGAACACAACCACAAACGCACAAGATTGACACGAAAATCTCAAAGAGCAGAGCTGGGTAGATTTGGTAACAGAAACACCAGTCCCAGTCTGGGGAGCTGTTTGTCAGATCTCACAATATCTGCATCCTATTATCTGAAACTTGATACAGGAAAAGGCAATTAGATTCTCCTAGAAGTTTCTTTAGCTACCTTAGTAGTGGTGTAGCACAGTATCTATCCCCCAGCCTTTTACCAGCAAAACTTTGTGCCTTTGGTGAGAATCTTAACTGAAATCAGTTGAGATTGACTTCAATAAGATCAAAATATGCTGATATAAATACTATGCTGCTTCTCAGATATAAAAGTACCTCACGTCTGCACAGTCACGTATTCTGCTGCCTCATTCATCACTGCATCTTTTTAAAATGCACATTACAGCAAACAAGATTTAAGCCTAAAACATATTAGCAATTCATATATGAATTTTCTTCTCAGTGGGAAGGCTTTTCTCATTTTATAGCTAAAAGCACTGTTTGTAGCAACTGAAAACTCAATTTTTCAATGAGAAACCATAAAATCTGAGACTGCCAGAGTAATGCCCTATTTCACTCTACTTTCTACACAGCATGTAACAAGACCTACAGAATGCAATAAATGAAGGAAAGGCTGTTAGAGTGACATGCATCTGTTTATAATAGATGTGGTTTGAACTAGATCCAATCCTTTAAAATGACATACACACAGCTACTAAAATACATAAGGTTTTGTACAAAATACAGTATACTGACATTTGCAAAAGTGTCAGAGCTAGCCATGATGCAGTGTTGCAATAAGCAGTCTCCAGCTGAGTCTCACCATCACTTCCTGCCCTTGATGAACATGCTAGTAATTTCAGCCCAACCACAACTGTTCAGTGCAAACTCATACACAAAGAGCATCCCCAATCCCTAAAACAACCTAGATATTACAGAAAGTGGTAAGAGAGGAAATAAATGGGCCTAACACTGTGTGTGGGGAGGGGGATATCAGGGTAAACAAAAAAGAATAATGACTTGTGAATGTTATTGCTTTGGAAATAGACTAGGAGCCAAAGTGGAAAATATTTAGCTTAATCTATTGGGACTACAGCCTAGCGAGTATTACTTAAGATTTATTTTCTTTTTACATTTTCAATAATAAAAAACAAAGCTCCTGGAAATGAAAAGTGTTGTTATCCGTGGCTTTACAGGAAAAGCCCATGAAAAAGACCGCTCTGAATACTCAAATCGGATACACAAGCTCTTTTGAAATTAACTAGAGTGAAACATTCTGAACTCTATGATTAATCGATTAAAGTCAAGAGATGAAGCAACAACCAAGTGTTCTCTGTGTCCCTTCTCAAGAAAGTGCAGAAGGAAAAACACTATTATCGGCATTAGAGGCCCAGGACAAAAACGTAAGGCACACAAACTACCTTACAAGGCAAAGCGAATTTGTTAAACGCCCTTTTCTCCAGCCATTCCAGATAACCTCGTAAAAGTAAATCAGCAAGTGTCAGTGAACCGCACCAAGCAGTTTCCGAGTAATGAAGTATTTAAATGCTCGTAATGCCTAATTTGTCCTCGGATGGAAACTAAATCAACCTTGAAACTGAAGCGGCTAGACTTAATTAACCTATTTTCTTAAAGATGTGCGCAAGAAAAGGAAATACCTAACTAAAACGGTGGCGCTTTTCACTTTGCACGAGCACAGAGAGACACAGACTGAGACGAGAGTGACGGCTCTGCAAACATGCCCAGCATTTCCCAAGTTACGCTTACAGCCAGCTCCGTTCCCCAGAGCACGCAGCCCTGCCCTCGCCCCTTCCCTCCGGGAAAGCCACCTCCCGGTGCGCAGATATCCCAGTCTATCACAGCTAATCCGGAATTCGCTCCGTCCCGGTGCCGCACGGAGCGCACCGGGAGTGACACGAACGGCGCGCGGCCCTCAGCAGCACCCTCCCGAAGCAGGGAAAGGTGTTTAAGTTGGCGGCCGCTCCGGAGCAGCCGCGCGAGGCTGTAACCGGGCGGCACGGACCCCCGACGGCCGCTGGACGTGACCGGAGGGGCGCGGCGGGAGGCGCGGGGGCTAAGGCGCTGCAACGGCAACCGCCGCCCGCCCGCGGCTGGCGCGAACCGGGCGAGAACGGTGCCTTCGTGTGGTAAAAAGCCACTTTCCTCCCGTGCCAGGCTAGCGCCTCAGCGAGGGCACGCACAACCGCCGCCAGCCCACCTGGGGGATACGCCCCGCCACGCCGCTCCCCATAGCGCCCACCTGAGCTCCTCACCTGCCGAGCTACCGCCCGCCGGGCACCCCCGCCATAGCCCCCGGGCAGCTGCGCCCCGCAGCCGGGAGGAAGGAGTCGGGCAGGAGCGACAACCGCAACCATAAAGAGCCGCTCGCTCCACCTGCGCCGGCCCGGCTGGGGCGCGCGGAGCACCACCTCACCCCGCTTCGCCTTCTGGGGAACGGCCACGAGCGGGGCTGAGGGGCGGGACCGCCGCGCTCGATTGGCAGCAGCGCTGGCCAATAGGAAGCGCCCCCTCACTCTTTGCCACACCCCCTGCATGCTAAGGAGGCGTTATTCCCGCCCACCCGCCGCGGCCGTTGGGGCGGGGCGAAGGGGGTGTTTCCATGACGTCACGGGCAGCGCCTTGCGGGCAGGTGGGGCGCGGTCCCTGAGGGGACGCGGGCGGGAGACCGGCTCGGCACACGGTGCTCAGGGGAGCGGGCTGCGAGGCGCGGAGCTACTCCCACATCGGCCCCGCGGGAGTCCTCAGGGCCGGGGGAGCGGTGGCTCCCTCAGCCGCCCCGGCCCGAGAGCGCGGTTTAGCCTCGCCGTCGGGGTGTAGTGCGAGCAGCCGGAGAGGGCTTGTGGGGTCGGCGGACCCCCAACGGCCGCAGGGGATCAGCGAGCGGGGAGCGCTCCCCTTGCCCGGCTTCGCCCGCCCCCTCGGGAAGGGCTCCCCGGTGGGAGAGGAACACCCCTTCCCGCCCTCTCGCTTCCTAAAATTAGCGTGTTCCTCTGAGTCTTATTTAAAAAGAAACAACTTGAATGACTAATTGGATCCAAGCCGTTAGAAGCGCTCTGGACTGCTTCCATGAACCCTTTCATGTGTGCACTGAATCTTTCCAAAATCGTTACTGCTTGTGAGGATGTAGACGGGATGTGACCTGGCACACAATTCACGCAGTTTTTATTTACAAAGTGTGATTTAATCCACATTTGAAAGAAAGGGAGGGGGGCGGGAAGAACCCTGTTTTCCCTGGTCAGCCTCGTGTGCCCAAAACAGATCACCTGCTTTTCAATTCCATTCAGAACTTGGTGCTTTTCTCAGCTGGAATGACTATGGGAAACAAGCCCTTTTCTTCATGTGTACCATTCATACTGCATTAGAAAAGAGCAGAAGCACTTGGAAAAGCAAGCTCAAGTGGCATCCCAAAAAGGTAGAGAGGGGATTAATGGATGGGAACTTGTGGTAGCATAATCCAGGAGTAAAGCTGTACATTCGGTTTTGAATGAAATCTTACAAGGGCGTGAGAGAGACATCATGTTTGTTAAGAACACTATCCAGCAGAGGCTTCCCAAACCATGGACACCAAAGTGACCCAAACACCCTGAATTCCTCTTTCAGAGCTGACCTAGGTGCTACTACACATTTCTAGGGATCACATGAAATAATAACACACTGTTAGGTGTGAGGTAAGAGTTAGGTAAGAGTATGTTTCCTATGAATGCGTGGCCTGTTCCAGCTTCCATTGAAACCCAACTCAAACCACCTCTCGATTTAGAAAAGAACTGGGTGGTTCCCTGAGGACATACAGCTTCCAGGCCCTGCAACAAAAAGGAAACAAAGCAAAAATAAAATTATTTTCCAGTCCAAAATCTCCATCTTGAATCTTGCCGTGTAGATGTTACATTATTTGAGATTCCTGAAGTATTTAGGACACTTGCTGTTCCTGTGTTCATCACAGCAAAAAACATGGACTGAGCACACCTCTGGGCTATACGAAATTATTTCACTGGAGTTATATTAGGAAGGAATTTGATATTTCTGTGGATTTAAGGCTTTGTTTTCTTTTGTTCTGCTCTTCTGTTGAACAGAAACAATGAAAATATATCGGAGTGCTGTCTTTTCCTGGGCTAAAGAAAAGTTTATGACTAAATTAATAGGCAGCCCTTTGAGAATAAGATCATTCTTTCTGTTAGAAAATCAACAGACATAGAAATAGGGACAGTCTGTTAACTGAGGTACCAAAACACAACATGGTTCTACACAACAGAGGAAATGTATAAGCAGAAAGTCTCTGTCTGAATATAGATTGCTGGTTTTCCTTCTTAACAGATCCATCAACACAAATCCATCTGGTTTATAATACTAAAAGGAAGGTGGTTAGGGTGTTCCTCAGCACCATGCACTTAACCTTCGATTTATCCTTGCTCTTTGGTTTTTCTGTTCTGATTGATGGAGCCTTATGACACTGTAATCTTCCTAGAGCTATTAAGCAGAGGAACTCCATTCTGCATAATCCAACAGGTATTTTTTTTAATTTAGTTTCCCTTTGATCTAATATAATTCAGACTTAAATTACATGGTCTGAATGAAAACTCTACCACTATGTGTGTCCTTTTAGCTTGCTCTTTACTGTGGTTTTGTAAAGACAGTTCGCAATAGTGTTTCCAGTGCTGCAATGAAAGGGATTGTCTTTTGATTTCCAGGTTTTGTTTTGTTTTAATTATTAGGTGAAAATAACTACTGCATCTCTATTGAACTCAAAGACATGCAATGATGTTTCATGTTTAAGTAATCTTGGTCTCATGTGAGTGAACAAGCTTCCATACCATGTGTATGGACCAGACAAAGAAAGGCTTATTATGAAATACAAGTTATGTCCTGTGGTTTGAGGCAAACAGCTAAGACAAATAAGATTTGAAAAGAGCTTCTACATTTACAGCAGAGGAATGTATCCTTGTGGCTGAGAGGGTATGAGCAGCAGGAGAGCTGTATACATTGCAAAGTTACTGGATTAATCTATATCTTCTGATGACTACGCACATATGTCTTCAGTCTTGGGCAGGAGTTATCTGTCTTGAAATTCAGCAACATCTTTCCTTGTGCACCAAAATAAATCTGTCCTTGGTAGCTTTCCACTTTCCACCAGCCCTCCTCATCATGTCATTTCTGTCCTTATGCCAGTACCTTTTATTTCATTCTCAATCACAGCTCAGAAGCCTTCTATACTATTGACAATGCTTTGGCAAACGTTGCTGTTGTCCTGTTGCATTTACAAGCTGGTATTATGTAAGCTACTGGCACTACATTTCCTGTGTCTGTCTTTCTGGTATTTCTAAATGCTTGCCTATCTCCCTCATCTCCCCAGGCCTCTTTTCAGGTGGCCATAGTCACTGAGTCTTTTTCCATGGCTTTTCTGGCTTCCCAGCTAGAATTAGCTGTGCTAAATTCCCTTTGGAGCTCTTCTGAATACCTCTGAGGTACGCATTCACTTCTGAAGTAATGCCCATGTGAAAGCATCTCATATGCGTTATGAAATTCATTCATTGTTACAAATAACTTGAGCAGTCTTGATTCTGCCCTTCATTTGTATGGTGATCAGAGCTTTACAGCTGTGAGGTAAAACAGACCGCAGCCTTTACACTTTTTCTCCTTACAAACTGCTTAACTGGCTGTAGTTATTCAGATGAGGGTAGAGAGAGCATGCTTTCCATGTTGGCAAAAAGATGTGTGACCAGAAGTTAGTCAAAATGGGAAAGTGAAAAATTGAAAAGGAATGAATATCCACCAGCTTGGTACTCAGCAAGGAATTATCCCTATGGACTGTACCAGTGTAAAGAAAGTAAGCAAACATTACTTTCCTCATACCCAAATTGCTGTTCAAGAGAGTCCCTGTGCCAAAGAGGCAAAAGAAGTTTGCTCTGGCCCAAGACTTACAAAGCAGAAGTAGGATTAACCAGGCTGCAAGCATTAATAAGATGCACAGATTTATTGTGGCTGCTATGACCATCCATAGAGTATACCTTCTGGGTAACATGACACATGATAGCTTTACAGCCTCTTTCCACAGCGCTGCTGATCCATCCCAGAAGGCACCAGTGAACTCCAAACAAATAGAGAAGGCATGCAACATAAGTTCTTTTGATAAAAAATTAAAAGAAAAAAAAGGCAAAAAGCTGAAAATGCAGACTCTGGAGAACTCAGCCTTTTTCTGTATGTGTTTGGCAGCACCTGCCACAGTAGGATCTATGGACTTGCAAATAGCTGAATTCAAATGGTAACATTCATCGCTGCTAGTAAAAGTAGTCTTCTTGCTGTTGGTTTAACTTGCACTTGTCTGTTCTGTTTAGTTCCAGGGAAACTGGGAGGGCCCAGTTGTATCGGGTCTAGCTCCCAGGCTTACTGAATTTGAGAGCCAACTTGTGAACGTCAAGTGGTCACCGTGTGGTGAATGAGCAAATCTAACATCCAGACCGTTAGAGAAAAAGGTAGTTAAGAATCACTAAGCTTCTGCTTTCAAACAGACAAGGACATGCTTCAAACAGTAACTAATACAGACTTGGAAAGGAGAGGCACCTCCAAGGTTTTCAAGATAAAATTATTCAGATTTTTTGGTTTTTAATAGTAGAATTTTCCTTGAAGAAGAAAAGCTAAACAAACTGGCAATTGAAGATTCTGAGTTTGTCGGTCTTGAACTGGTTTCATACAGGCCAGATGCTGTTTTATAACATTTATCCTCCTCCCCCTCATTGGTGACTATTACTCATTCTTCCAAGTATTCTGGGATTTTAGTATTTATCTAAAACGCAGTCAGATGGAAAAAAAAAAAATAGTCTTTTTTTTCTTCCCCATATTACTTAAAGCAGAAAATACCAGAATATATGGAAGTTTGCTGTATTCAGAAAGCATGTTTACAGAGATGTGATACAGATCTCTGCAGAATCTGGCATCCAGACACTGTTCAACTGGCAGAGAGTAATACAGCTATTAGGAGACAGTGCAATTCAGTGCACTGTGGGCCAGATTATCCTTCTCTACTGATACAAGTCTGGTTATTCAGGTTGCTAGAGAGGGGTTCTCTCTGGAATAGGAGAGACAGAAACCT
Source organism: Strigops habroptila (assembly GCF_004027225.2). Lineage (NCBI taxonomy): Eukaryota > Metazoa > Chordata > Aves > Psittaciformes > Psittacidae > Strigops > Strigops habroptila. Next base: position 131,437,322 of record NC_044277.2, read on the forward strand.
CCTGTGAGGCATAAAGGATTAGCAGAGATACTCCACACTCACGGGTCTTTTGGCTTTCTGAAGTCTTAAGCAGTTGCAGATGGAAGACTTAATATATTGTCCATTCCAACCAAAGTTTCTGCTTACTTCATGAGGCTCTGGGTGAAGCCCAGGCATACCTCTTGTGTTACTCTTTCTCCATAACTATTGCACTCAGTGTGGAGCACTTCAGGTCCAGAGGTTAGGTCCCTGCTCTCGTTTTCTCAGAGGAACTGCACACAGATTCATTAATCTTTAAACAGTGCCATATTTTCTGCAGTGAAAATAGGATCCAGATTTCTCTTATTAGAGTTAGCTTTTGCTATTCTTTTCCTTTGAGTAAACTCAATAGGATAAAATGTGGAAACATTAATTCACAAAAACTGCTGACGTCAACTGATTTCATTCTTTCAGGACCGGGAAGGTAAGATAAGGCACTAAATTTATATCTGGAAGGTATGTTCTGAAAGGCCATGGAATAGATGCCTTTGCATTTCACTTCAAAGTAAAAATAAATTATATTGCTCAAACCTTGTAAATTGTACCTACAAAGTACATTTCCTGCCAGCATGGGCAAAGTTTTCCGTTGTGTGAACTCCTTAAAGTTGCTAGTGCTTCATCTGATGCATGTGATACTCAGCAAGCATCAATAATGGCAGTAACAAGCACAACACTGACAACGTGTGCACGTCCAGCTACAGACAATAAATTTGTTAGCAGTAATTCCTGACTGGCATCAGAATGAAAGAGCAGAGAATCAACAATCCACGCACTCTCTTGAAAGTCAGGCTTCTGGCCTCCAACCGAAGTGCTGTTCCAGAGCCTTCCTGCTCCAGTGATCAGTCTCCCAGTTGTCAGACTAGGCATAATTACAGCCAGTTTTTGCCTATCGATACTTTGCACCCATGGACCTGCACTTCAGTAAAAAGTTAACATCCCAGATCTATCCACTGCTACAACTTTTAGATATGTGAGCTTAGGGCAGAATTTCACTAAAGTAAGAAGCATGACTGTTGCTGTGAATTAACTGTTCATTTTGCATCAGGAGATTTCCAACAGGAAAACTGTTGTTCAGTCTGGTTGCCAAGTTCTCGTGGGGAAGAGCTAAGCTAGGTGGGTTGAGTTCTGCTGATGTACAGCAGAAGCCTCTCCTCTTTCTGTACTGCATCCATCAATGTCATGGCCTGAGTTTTAAAGCAATTCAGAAGCATACTAGTATGGCTTACTTCCCGTTTTCAGTCCTGCCAGAAGACCTTATTTGACAGAAAAATACATCTTCCCAGACATCACAACCCTAACTCCACACAAAACAAGTCACCTTTATTCGAAGTAGCACTACAGTTCCAGGCAGCTGCGTCAGACAAGATCTATCATCCTTCAAGTTCAACAGCTTTGGGTCAGATGCCTCACATACTAGATCAAAATGTTGAGTGGCTGGGATTTTCCCTTGCATCTCAAGACAACGATGAGAATCCTGGCAGCTGTCGGGAGTACAACCACCTTCCCCCATTATTGCCCTGTGATAAGTGAGGAAAAACAGGATACCCAGTCTATTGCTCAATGCATCCTTTCACCTGTCCTGTTTTTCAATGGGTTTTGCTGAGGAATGGGTCTCTGTGGTTAAGAAAATTTTGACAATGATGAAGCAATGAAAGCCTTCATTGAACTGAAAGGTGATTGTGGAAAAAGAGAAGAACAAAAATATTTACAGCATTAAGAAAATTTTGACAATGATGAAGCAATGAAAGCCTTCATTGAACTGAAAGGTGATTGTGGAAAAAGAGAAGAACAAAAATATTTACAGCATTAAGAAAGTTTTGACAATGATGAAGCAATGAAAGCTTTCCATTGAACTCAAAGGTGATTGCAGAGAAAGAGAGGAACAAAAGTATTTATGGCATTAGAGCCACAGTCTGACACGACTGACTGACCAAGTAAAATAGAGGAAAAGCAAACCTCCCACACAGCCTACCTTGGGCAAACACAGGGAGGTCATTAGCAAAAGGCATGAAAGGAAGTTTACTCACCTGCAGCCCGGGTATAGCCAGTTCAACACAGTCACCTCAATCCACTCAGCTGGTGATCAAGCAAGTCGTCACTTGGCACAAATTCAATTAACAGTGACCTCAACCATGACAGAGACGTGCAGCTGCCTTTCTACTTCCCTGCCTTCACAAGAGGTGTGGAAAAGGGATATCAGAACAGTTTTAAAGCCAACCACTTTTAAAAATCTCCTTTTGAATACAAATAGATATGGATTTACCGGCTGTTAAGATTTTTAGTTTAATGAGCTGTTATTTTTTAAAGGAAAAAAAAAAAGAGAGATAAAAACCCCACACCCCAAACCAGAAACTGATGAAGAGTTAAGCAAATACCAGAGCAAAAATGTTGAGGTAATTGGTCTGTACACATTTGTGGGAACCAAGAGTGCACAAGTGTATATTAAAGTCTTTGGAAAAGGGGAAGCCCTCCATTCATAACCTAAGAAGAAAAATATTTAGCAGAGACACAGAGCTGTTTAGTACATTCATTATCACACACTAGTTAGTATAATGGAATGGCAGGAAATAACTACCTGTGGGGAATTCAGGGGTTTATCTTGGTTTTTAGAAGCAATAAAAGCAAAAAACTCCTGGAGACATCTTTGAAAAGATGGAATTAAATCACATTACATAACTGGGAGCTGGTGATGCAAGAATGCCTAAGTGAGAACTAAAATAAGAAGCAGCTGAATTCAGGAAAACCCATCCCACAAAACGAAAAACACACTTGGAATTAAATGGGTTGTTTATCGACTTCAAAGAGCTAAGGCAAGTGTTACAGCAAACATTTACTTTGCAGGGAGAAAACATAGTATTCACTCTTTAAAGTGGAACTCATGTTGATTCTAGGAATCATAGGTTATAGAGTTTTAGCTCTGTGTTGAGGTTAGAATTAAAGGTGCATTTCTGAGGCAGCTGTGGGACTATTACAGGCTGGAAGCAAACAGTCATAACAGTAGGGGGAGAGAAGCAAGCAATATGCCTCCCTGGCACTGGCTTCGATAAGTGAAAATAAAGTCACTTGCTAATGGTGGGAAAAGTATGTTTTCTAAGATGTAAACATTATTTCAGTATTAAAATAGTGGCTAATGAAGGATGAGGGATGCAATTAATTCAGAGCCTTGAAACACTGTCAATAAAGTCTTTTTCAAAGAGGCTGTAAAGGAACTTGAGAATCAGAGGTGAAAGGTAAAGTTCTGTCATGAGTTAAAACCTAGCTGAGAGAGAGACAGTACGAAAAGCTAGAATAAATTACTACCTCTTAAAATGGAAAAAGGTTAAGAGCAGGATGCCCCGAGGACCCTGGCTGGAGCCAGTGTTCTGTATATTATTCAGAGTCTGGGAGGATGAACGGTCTGGTAGTAAGATTTGCTTGTGATACACATTATTTGGGTTTGGCACAGTTTGGGAGGATTCTGAAGAATACCAGATGGATCTAATAAAGCTACTGTAAACATTTGGAAGTAATATAATTGTAAATGAAATACCCACAGAGAAAGTTCCAAGACAAGTCTTGTTGGAAAGAACACACGTTGTGGCACACTTGTGTGCAGTGGGCTTTGAATGAACTGTAACATCCAAGGACAGCTCTAAACAGACTGGCAAGAAGACCATTAAAAACCGCTGGTAAAACTGCCAGTGTGATTGCTGTCATTTCGAGACTGTTTGCAAATATGAGCTGACTTTGCCAAATAGTTCCAACAAGAAAAGACCCATAAATGTTTGAGGGCCAGATTAAAAAAAGTGAAGTAGTAACTGGAGCACTTGGTAAAGATATGGGAGAACTAGTTCCCCTTCCTCCCCTGTGAGGGAAGTGCATATCTCATGGGGGAATGCCAGAGCTACCACAGCACAAGCTGTGCCAAAGGGTGTGGGTTGAGTGGTTTCATTTAGTCAGAGAAAAAAACCAAAAGAGAATGAATCCCTAACTTTGGCAGTGATTAAACTATTCTCAAGAAGATGCAGTGCTTTAATGCCTCTACCTGATCTAGTGTTTTTAATGAATTGTATGGCAAAAACTCCCTTGATTCATTTTAGCTATCCCAGAAAATGCTTTAGACAGGTGGTCAGGGCTCCCTCCTCATGCTTGCTCACTGAAGAAGCAGGAACAGTAAACGCTAGAGAGTTTTCCTCTACTTCTCTTCTAAGCAAAACCTTCCTCTGAGGCTGACTGGAATATTTGTGTAAAATGAAACAGTGGTTTTCAGGGTTTTATTTTGGCATGGAGAAGATAGACTTCAGTCTTAATTGCAATCAGTTTTTGTTTAAGTCGTCCAGTGTAGCTGTCAAATCAGTTTGTCGTGTTCAAGATGGAAGTGCACATAGCTTACCTGAAACATCTGCCAAGTGCTCAGCAGATGTCAAAAAGTGAGTAAAGTATTAACATTTGTTAGAAGAAAATAAAAGATAATAAACAAAATATTATGACACAATGCCGTGTTCTTCTGGTCTTAACTTTGTTAGTTAACAAAAGGCTGCTACAGGGAAGGTTTGAAACTTAAAGGCATTTTTACAGAGACAACCCACATTGCTTTCTTGCGCAGGTTTTTGCATTTCCACTCACTCATTTCATCTGCCTCTTTTCTCCTTTGTTCCTTCATCAGATTCATATGTACCATAAGTGCAGACTCAAACGTTCTCTCTACTAGTTTTCCTCTATTTTTCCCTTCCCGCACCCCCTCACCTTCTCAGGTGGCCCTCCTGTCACTTCTGTATGTATTTGAGAATAACTTGAATTTGAAAAGCACCTTGTTTAGCAGGTACATGCTTTCTCTATGCATTCAATTCATGAAATCTCACACTTAAGAGAAAATGATCCAGACATAACCTGATGGCACTTTCACAAATCATAATTGTCATCGTAGAAGTTCCCCAGTGTTAATGTGAGGTGTATATTCAGTATCCACTCCCAAAAAGAAGAAAAAGAAGGAAAGGGACACAGACAATGTGTGTGGGGAAAAATGGAATGTACTGCTTGGGCTTCTGTGCTCTCAAAGTAGCTCAGGGAGGAGGTGCCCATAAAGGTGCCTGTCATTTATCCAGCAAATGTAGGCTGAATGGCAGTGACATCTTCAAACTGCCAGCTGAAAAGATCTGAGTCATTCAGGTGAGATTTGTGAATATAAATGGCAGGAAAAGCTCCCAGAGTAAGAAACTCCAGGGGCAAAGAGGAGAGAGTATTTTGTGGGTAGCAGAACTGAAGTCTGATCTCTTACAGATTTATTTCTCTACATGTTTCCTACAAAGTTCCACTCAGTAACCCCATTTCCCCCCTCATCTTTTCCAGTTTGTCCCTAAGCTCTCCTACAATAGTCTCACCTCACTGCAGGTCCTCTAATTACCAGAGCAAAGAGGCCAGATGTGCTGTAGCTGAATTAGAGCTCTGCCCCTGGTCAATTAGTAGTGCAGATTAATGAGCCAGCCTGTTCTCACCCAAAAGAACAATGGCTGAATTATTCCTCCTTTTTGTGCATCATGAAGGAAATAATGGGCTTTTTCTACCTAACCACAGATTTTTTACATAATTTGCAGGAACTTTGCAAATTTGCCAAATCTGTCTGAAATTAACCCGCAGGTTCATATTAGAAGTAAATTGATAGATGGGTGAACAAACAACTTGGCTGAGTAGGCATTGTTTCCTTAAGAAAATGGACTAAAAATAGTTTTCTGTTGTGAATGCCCAACACGCTGGGGCCTCTTTTCAGAATGAATAAACTTAAATATTTTTTTAAAAGAAGTAAAGCCTAGCTATCTGATCCAGCTGAAATAACTTTGTAAATGGAAATTAGCTCCTAGAAGTACAAAAGAAAAAGGCGAAAGAGTCTAATAAAAGCTGGGTTGAAGCATTGCGAGTAGAGCCAGGTTGAACCTGGAAGCAATATACCCATGTTCTCACGGGCGTGTGCTCTAGGACTTACTGGGTTGAGCTTATGCTAGTTTGGAGAGCCTTGTACTGCAGAGTTGCCTACTATTAAACCTCTTTGCATGCGCTGATGCCAAGATTTACCAGTGTTTTTATTAACTTTGTTGTTGCCTTGTCTAGCTTATTCTAACACATCCGTCACGACTAATTTTGCAGAACCGCGCTTCTAAAGCTGGCTCAGCAACCTGAGGGTGGCCTTCATGGACTCTGCCAGAAAAGACAGAAATGACCAAGTTATTCCCAGTTAAATTCTTTCTTCCAGTAGAGCCCAGGTAGGATCCAACACTGTTTCTCCAGCCAGACATACTTTAATATCTAGTTGTCAGCAAGCATTCACCCCAAACCCTTTAATCCCAGGCCCAGCTAATGCAGTGGGGAAGGAATGTGGAAAGCTTCTGTCGTGCCTGTCCTAGGTGAAAAAATGGCTTAAACTGTGAAAGCTAACAGGGGACACATAGGTGTGTGTATGTGCATGGGGGTGAATGTGTGAAGCTGAACTTCTGAACTGTGAAGCAGAAACCTGCTACAGAGCCACCAATTACCAGGCTGGTCATGCGCATTGTGCTTCTGCACACTGGCTGTTCAGACCGAGAAAAATGGGGCCCTAGAATTCTGGAAAGAAGAGCTGGTGATAGAATGAAAGGCTCCCGAAAGTAAGTGGTCTCGATAAAAAGAAGGTGGCCTGGAAAAAGGAAAGTGAAGATCCCGGCTAGAGGAAGGGTTCTGAAAGTGGGGGAAGGTCCTAAAGACCACAGGGCTGCACACAGGTGAATGCCAGGGGATGGCCTTCCTGGATGGACCGTGGTGTACCCACTGGGGAGGGAAGTTGCGACCTAGTGGATGTAACCCCGGGGTGGCGGCAGGAGTATGTGGAATAATTAAGAAGGGTTAAAGTTCTGATCTTGTTGGTTGTTAAGTAACCGTCAGTTCCCAGATCCACCATGGGTTGTCATTTACTCTGTCTCATCCATGACGCTGCCCTTTTCTAAGTAGTCTGCATTTCCTGGGCTAGAGATGGTGTCAGCTCATGTGACTTTTGTACATTTCTTTGCTGCTGTGATAGAAAAGATTAAAAGGAACGTTGTCATATAATTACTGTTTTCCTCCAAAGATTTCTCAGCTGATATAAAAGCACTCCAAAGCACACACTTCAGTGGGAGAGGAACACTGACAATTTTAACCTTGAAATAGGCACTCGAAAGAGAGTAATGCAGTATAAAAGGTAAACACTGATCTGGTTCAAAAAACTGCTGATATTCTAAATACTTGTGAATAGGAAAGGCCTTTTCTAGGTATAATAAAAAGAGCTATTATGGAAACTCATCAATATTAACTGCAAACTGTTAAAATGTGTGCAATTAAAAACAATTTATCAGGAATACAATTGATTTACAATGCAATAAAATTGTTAAGTGTGTAGTAATACTTATTTTTCAAACAACTTGTCCTCTAACAGGGACATGCCTTTGAGTGACTAAGTCCTTTTCGTGGTGTGAAGTGAAGCACTGGAGATTTTCAATGACATCTTACATCTTACTGTGTGTTAAGCTCATCTGGATAATAAGCACTAGTCTCATGTTAGCAATCTGCTTCTTTCTCCTCTGTCTCCACAATAAATTCTTGACAACTCCTTCTGATAGCCAGATATTTGCTTCATAAGCATGTTAAGCTGTCCATGTGGACATAGCCTTTTGTCACTGTTTTCAACAAAGTCGTGTAAGCAGAACTGAGAAAAGTCAGAGATCTCTAGTTCCTCATTTGTAAAGACCCACTTTCTTTGGCAGTACAGTATCTCGAGGCAGCTCGGGTCAAGCGTTTTGTTCTGAAAACATTCCAGCAATGTAATCATAAAAGTTGCAAACAATTATCTTCTCAGAGAGTTTCTGAAACATACTGGTGAGGGGAGCAAGCCAAAATAGCAAGGACTCTGGCCTGGTATAACTCTTGCAAGGAAATGGAGGGTGTCACTAGATTTGGCAGGTTATTTCCTTTTCACTTTTTACTGCTAAATATTCACCAACCTGGTTTAGAACAATAGTACATTATGGTCTTATTTTCTGCAGAGTAAACTTGTGCTTTTTTATGGTTTGGACCATTTTTGCAGACTGTGCCCATTGCCTGTCTACAAAGAATATTGTTGCAGCATCTTTCAGCTTGGTGAAGCAAGCATCATGGAAAGTTTCTGGTATGTTCTCTGAAACCAGGCTTTCCAGCTGCTCTTTGTTCCCTGAGAAGGCACAGCACTTCCTTTCACAGGTCTTGTAAAGTTCCACAATGTTTTACATCAGGTTGCATATATGGTGAGTAACATGGGTACTGGAAGTCTGGGGTAATTATCCCAAGTCTTTTCACTTTATCATATCCCACCACTTTCTTGGAGGCTCACAGAAGTTGACATTTGCCTTAGGACTTAAGAAAGCTCAAGTCACATAAGAACATAACACTGAACTGCAAAAGGTGACACAGTTACCTTGACAAAGGGAATGGTGATCAGACCTATTGCAAATACTATCCCTGGAAGTAAGTAACTGATCTAGACTTAGTCTCTGGTTGGTACCAACTCTGAACTAAGCATGCTGCCAAGTGGTAAAACCTCTATTCACTGACGAAGCGGCAAATAACTCCATGGTGGACTGCTAGTGACTTTTACACAGGCATTGTACAGGCGGAATCTGGTTTCTTGCATAACAGCAGCTCTTTCAAGGTCACAGCTTGATAAGGCCTATTCATGTTTGCAGAACACCCACACTAAACACATCAGAAAGCCAAGAGTAGGAGAAGGTGCTAAACACTACACTTCGGGTAAGCTCTACTTACATGAGCTGGCTCTGTAGTGACTTCTGCCTCCGATTTGTACAGAAAGCTGCACTGAAAGAGAAAACAGCTACTGACAGAAGCACGCACACACTTTAGAGCTGTGGCTCTTTCATCTGCTTACTGCGGTTATCAGGGAGCTATTCCCTGGCTGGGAAACGCTGTTTTTTGGCATGCTAAAATTTCAAGCTGCTGTGGAAGTTTATGTCTGCTTCTCTAGTTGTTGCTGATGAGGGAGAAAATACAAAAACAAAGATATGGCAACTGGGGCTAAAGAGGGAAATAACTTAATTCCGTTAGCAGTAAAGCAAATTAAGCCTGACATCTTACAAATATGTTTTCTGTGTCCTGAGCTCTACTCCATATATGTAATCCAGATCTCACTATGTTTCTTGCAGCACTGCCATCACCATATCCCCAGTCTTTGTCTTTCCTAAATCCTCCTCGCCTCAAGCTCCTCTTACACTCCCTTGGTCCGTTCATACAACATCCAAAAATCTACTTATGTCCCTTGTTTCCAGCCTTCAGGCTTCCTGCTGAACACAAAGTGAGCACATGGAATGAAGAGCTACAGGCACAGTCAGTGGTTAACCAGCTGTCAGAAAGAAATCTCAGCTGAGTTCCCCCTGCTGCTCCCTCTTTCTTGCTTTCATCCAGTCACCTGTCAGATCTTCACACCTTGGAGATCTCTGCTCAGCCATCCCTTTTGCTGAAACTGGCCAACCTGTTCAACACTCTTTGGCAAATACTTTATTTCCTTAAGACATGAGATTGAAACAAACAAACAAGCAAACCTGCTCTTTCTTTCACTCTCTAAGAAAAATAACCCACTAAGAAGAGTGTGCACACTTAGCATCCTTATATACTGGACAGTGAGAACTTACAGAAGTGAGAACCCGGCAAAGGATTGGAGGTATGTGGCACTCCAAATAACAGAAGAACCACAAAAAAATCAAGGGAAAATACCTTAGGTTCAGCTCTGTATTTCTTCTTAGCCAAGAACAAAGTGTCATTTATGCCAAGAGGTTTGTCTGAGATGCCAAATATGAGTGGGACAGCATTCCTGCTGCCACCCTGTATTCCAGGAGGGTGTGTGGCTCTGCTGCAGCAGCACCACCACTCCACAGCAGGAGAGGTGTGGGGTGACATACAAAGCATGACTCATGCCCTTCTGTCTGCAGATAAGCAACAATGGCAGCCCCAGGCAGCTCTCCCTGGCCACTGAGCCCGGAAGGCCCATCACGTCTGGGGGAGGACACACTGTGCTAATTCTCAGACTCTTAATTCTGACTCTCCCCTACCCAGCCTCCCTTGAGCTGCAGATGTCATCTGAAAGGCTGCAGACATCTCAACTGTATCCACATTAACAATTCTCAGCAAATTCTGGTCCTCCAGGATTCCTGTGGTCTGCCTGTGCATGATCAGTGGCAATGCAGTTGACTGTTGAATCATTCATTGTAGGGAACCTGAGTTAGCAGCACAAAATAATCTTGTCAGGAGACTTCATTCAATAATAAATGAAAAACGAGTCTTGCTTCCCAACATTTTCTTAACAACAGCTGTTATGCTAACAGCTCAGTAGACCTCTGCACAAATACTTTTGTCCTGCTAATTTCAGGTTAGGAGTAATAAAAGTGTGAAACTCAGCTGACAACTGTGAAAACCAAGTTCTGGTCGCAATACCAGTCATCAGACCTATGCCAAGGAATGGAACAGCATACACAACCACCTTGCTGGGAGAGATCACGAGCCCTACTGCTACCATCAGGGAGGAAGAAAATACAACGAAGATGATTCATACTTTTAATATTCCCCATGTAAGCATGTGGGAGTACTCTTAGTCTTTTACCATAACCTAAAGAAAAGCAACAACTTGTCTCCAATTCAATAACAGAAGCATATGACATTTTGTATTAGCCTGAGCAATGAGGGAGGACAGTACAATGTAATTATCTTCTTTGATGCTCCATATTTTGCAAATTCATGATATTTACATGCTATATTAAGCCATATGAAGAGCTGCTGTCAGCCAGAAGCAGCAAATAAATGAGAGTGGAAGAATATATTGGAGAGTCATAAGGAGAAAAGGCCACATCTTATCAGACTTCTGACTAATAAATATAGCACAGCTACGATGAGATGTTTCTAATCTGTCATAAAATATTTTGACTTACAGAAAAATAGAAAAGATTAACAAAGTTCTCAAGTAAAGATTCATATGTATAACTGGATTTAATGACATGACTTCCTGAAACAGCAACAAACAAGTAGATAAGGTCTTGTTTTAAGACACATATCCATAGATACTGCACCAGGAAGCTGGGCCACAACGATCTGACTTTTGCCTCTTAGCGCTAACAAAATAATGGCTTAAGCAGAATTGAGGTGCCTTGTTCCTTACTGAGCACTGCCTACGATCTCCTGGAAGATGCCAAGGGAGCCCAACCAATTTACACAACCAGAAATCTGGCTGTGAGAAACTGTAAACAGAAGCTGTGGTGGAAGAGACTTGTGATACGAATTTAGGGATGACTGGCAGGATGAGATTACAGCTTTCAACATCACCTTGAATTTGGAACCTGTATCCCGATTTTTGTGAAGATATGTCAGCATTTTTTAACAGAGTACTCCAGAATTTGACCCAGGAAAAGCAGCAGCCATGCTAGCAAGAAGGGGGAAAATAGAAGGAATTTTTCAATATTTCTTTCTCCATTGCTCAATGGCATAAAATTACAATTCACACAAGTGTCAGTCTAAGCCATTGTATTTCCTGGTCATTCAGATCACTACAATATGGAGAAATCTCTTCATTTGCCTCCTGTGTATCTCCAGCCATTCTAGCTATCACAAAGACACTCCCCCATTCTGCACGCTTCCCCTGCTGTAACTCCACGTGAGTTACAGCCCAGAGTGCAACTACAGAAACCTAAGTTTAGATCATTTGTTTCTGAAGCTGTGCTGCTGCCAGCAGAACTCCACTGAAAGAACAGCTTATTAAGGGCACATTTCTCCTTATACTATGTATTTTTATCATTTTATAGCTCATCGCCAAGTGCAAGAGTTCAAGCTATTGTAGATCTAGCAGGCTGATGGAGATGAGCCAATTTTTTACTATCAGAATCCTGGCTCCATTTCCACGTTCCTGTCCACCCACTTGTCTGTATTGTTCCACAAAACCACCTCATGCCTGGACTATTTATTTTCAAATGTGTTACATTTCTCTCTAATTACAGTGAATGAGTAGATGGACTTGCTAGTTCTGTGTGAAACATGCTAATTGTAGCATCAGCTAAATAATTTTGGGAAAAAAACTATCAGCTATGAATAAAGAGCACAGTGAATGAATGAGTAAAATACGACCATGAAGTAGTCCTGATAATTCAGGAATGTGAGTCAAGTATTTCAAAAAGTTTGAAGATTTGGGAAAATTGGTTTCTGGCAACATAAAGAGAAAAAATAAAATTAAAAATACCGCTGCAGGCTGCTTGCTAATGCAGTTGAATGCAATTTGTTTCTTTATATAGCTTGCAGCGTACAAAACTTTGCAAAGAGAGTCAGTTGACGAAAGGGATGAGTCAGTGACTTAGAGAAGGAAAGAGGATTGGGTACACGTGGGATAGCGGGCATGACACGGCAGTCCTTTGCTGTAGGACACTGCAAAAGTGCAAACCCAAGGAGACTTGGAGTTTGTCTGCAAGGGGTCACTTGGTATGTTAAGCCAGTGCATCTAACCATGGGAATCAACCAACATATGTTAAAGCCCCAAATGGGTGTCCTCATTTAGGATTAAAGTGGTCCTAATGGGACTACAGTGGTCCTGAATCCTTAGGGATTTAGTCCTTGGTGAAAGAGCGCTCTGAATTGATTCAAAGGCATTTTGTAGGATGAAATCTTCAACATGCAGGTTTCCTACTTTTAAAGTTATGCCAAGTGACTTCATACTTCTTCTTGACTCACTATAATGTTGCTGATTTTCCCCATGAAACACAGCCCTAATTTGAAATAAGAGCATTGGGAGTGATAGGATGTAACGAGTCTGGGGCAAACTGTCACCAAGCACTGTATTGGGAGTGCTGGAGACTGCATAATACCATTCAGAGAACAGGTAAAATCAGAGCTAAAGCACTAAGCGAACTTGCCCTGAGATACAGATGTCCAGGCAAAAGCCCAGAGGTGGCTGCCCTGGAAACAGCACGCAAGCTCCTGTTCCCAGGGTAAACCACCTTTGCAGAAAGTGGGGAGCAGTCATGATGGTGTTTGTGGGGGAGAAAGCAGTGCTTGCCATGGTCGCTTCCCCATCTCAGCATACGAAATACACTCTGGTATTTACAGATAAGGAGAATTACAATCCTCCTGATTTCCCCCTGCAAATCCATCTCTGTGAGGCCTAAGAAGATAAACCTGGAGGAAGGCAGGACATACCGATCTCCAGGGCATAGCCAGCTTCCAGTCTTCTGCACTTCGCTTCAAGAGGGGATGTCAGCTCCACATGCTCAGCTTGTGCAGAACAGCATCCGTCTGCTGGAGCCTGGACATGGCTCAGGTTAATTTTGCACAGACCCTGCAGCTGCTCCAGGCTAGCGGCTTCCTTAAGAAAAACCAGCAAATTAAAACTGACATTGTTAAAGGAGGAAAATGTCAATCCCATCTCAGCTCCGAAGACACTGGCAGCACGAAGAGTATGGGGGTTATTCCTGACGCTTGCATACCTCCTTCACTCTTGCTTTAAAATCTTCCATTGAGGAAGGTACAAAAACATTTATTTTCTAATGAGGAAAACCAAAACTGACACTGATAGAAACCATACAAGTTGCATCAGATTTTGAATATTTTGACACGCTTACTTAATCTTGTAACATGCACTTACCTGCAGTTTGGGATTGTCAACTCCTGCTATCAGTTGCAGCAAATGTTTTCTCCCTTCTGACTTTTGCATGAGCTGAAGTGTGGGGAGACATTTCCCCATAGCTTCACTCATGTTGAAGAATTGGGCCCCAGGCTCTGCAGATCAGCTGTGTTGGCCTCCTCTAAAAGATACGTGCTGAAGAGTCCTAGCAGTGCTCTTATATTCCTATGTAATGGCTTCTGAGTGAAAGATACTTGGGTGGCAAGTGATTGGCAAATTTTGGTGGTGAAACAGGCTAGGGGAATGAGCAGGGCTAGCGCAATCGTATCTCTGAATGACAGTAAATAGTTAAACACAGTTTGGAGTGCTGAGACCAACTACCAATGTTCAGTCCTGGGACAGATAGTGAGACAATTCAGGGCAAACACTGAAGAACAGGTTCATTACAGGTAGGGGAATACAACATCTGCTGATATTCCTAATGTAGAGTGCGGCTTATCAGCCACAAATGGCAGTTTGTGGAGGATGCTCTGGATCTTGGCTCTCTTTGATGATGTGGGATGTCATTGAACAAATCTAATCAGTACAGGAATGGAAACTTCCTTACATCATGTTGTAGCCTGCTGGTGTGACAATCAGGCCCAGAGGAATGAGAACGACAGGTAGGAGGCTGCTCGTGTGTATATGGCTGTAATTCACACAGAGGGAAAGAAAACAAACTTGATTTTTTCTGTACCAAGATGAATTTGTCTGGTCTAACGACAGTGAGACAGGAATCTTTATTGATGCATTTCTCTGATCATCCCAGCGGCTGAAGCATGTCTGAAAAGAGTCTCTAGAAAAGAAGAACATGGTCTTTCCCTGGGGTGCTGTTGAGAAACTAGCTGTTTCTGCAAAGACAAAACATAGCGGACAGCAGAGTGAAGATGCAAGGGACACAGAATAGGCTTGTGCTGCTGCAGCACTCCTTGCACCCTTGCAGCTAGGTTAAATCCACAGCCTGTGAAATCTGGTGAGCTGGTATTAGCATTCAGCCTCTTTAAGGCACAGCTTTCTAATCCAGGTGTCACAGAGGTGTGCAGTCTTACCTGCTCAAGGAGAAGGAAAAGGGTGAAGAAGAGAAATGAAAGTGGGAGGCAAAGAAGGAGAATGCAGAAAGGACAGGCTGGAGGAAGAACAGTAAGTTCCAAATACAAGCTAAAGCCAGTGGAGGTGATGATGTTTCCTGTGAGTCTTTTTCTTAGCAGAATTAGGAGGAAAAAAGGCCATCTCTCAGGAAAAAAAGGAAATGAGAGCTCTGTTATGTTACAGAGCATTTCAGCAAAAGGTAAAATAGGGTCATGTTTGTAAAGCTGGACTCTGAGTGCCAGCTTGGCACTTTGAGTAGCAGTACCAAAGTGCAAACCCAAAGGGTGCTAGCTAGAATGGTTAATCTCCTCTGTTATTTTTCCAACAATCACTTCAATTTCTTGTTAATGCAGTGCTTACCAAACATGATCTCAACACAGGTTTTAGACAACATATCCTTTACAAACTAAATACTCTTCTTTTTTTGCCTTTAGCTTTTTCTGACTTTAAAAAAAAAAAAAAAAAGAAAACTCACAGAGCAAGCAGAGTTTGACTTTTGCTGCTTAAGACACATTGGCGTGTAGTCCACAAACACACCACCAGCTCTGCCCTTTTCAAGGGGACTCTGCCCAGAGTGCAGTGCAAAACTGCCCTAAGGAGGGCTGAATCTGGGTCAGAATCTTGCAACAAACAGCTTCCTTCAAGAATAAATCACAATCATTTTCATCTCATTATATTTCTGATCATCCTTTAAACAGCAAGTATCTGGAACACTTGCAGTGAGTTCTGCAGAGGACGTCACTGAAGGTTAAGCAGAGCTATGTACATTCTGGAAAATGAGTTTATGAGACACAGGGATGAAGATATTCTCTTTTTTTGAACTGCCCATTATATCTCTACGCCTAAACATGAATTGTGGCTGTCTAAAGTGATTTACCTTAAGATAAATGTTACAGTCTGTGATAAGCAATCTATTGTTCAGTGTTAAATTAGATTTTCAAGTTTATTTCTGCACTGCAAAACTTGCAGCATCACAGTCATACAATGCCAAAAAGGATTTCTTGTCATTTGGCTGAAGGAAAATGAGTGTTCCCCAGTAAACAGTTTCATTACTGAGTCTACTGACAGTACATCCAACACACAGGCCTTGTGCTTTTTGAATTGTACCTCATACATAGTTAAATACACAGTATTGCTCATTTAGCCGCCTTATATCTGCCTGTAGTTCTAATAAGCTAAGCATTATTGCTGATTTAGAGAACTGCACTCACTCAGTATGAAATTTGGCACAGTACTCCTCTCTCAGGACAGGCAGAACCTGGCATAAAAACAGATTTCCAGCAATCAAAGCAAAAGATTATATACTATCCTATTGCATTAGGCCTAGCTAATCCCACGAGCTTTCTGAACAGTATGTGGAGGTGCAGTGGATCTTCTGCTGACATTTTTCTAATGTAGCTTTTAGAAGAACTGAGTCTTGATGACAAGAGAGTGGGGCAAAATCGATAGCACAGCTCCTAGTGCTGGGCAAAGCGTTGGCTGTAATGACTGCAGCGTCTCTCCAGGCATTTCCACTGGCACTTGGCACAAGCTGCTCTGCTTTGGGCCCTGCACAGCCAGTTCCCTTCCAGAGGAGGGGTGGGATCCTGCTCTGCTCAGGCTGGAGAAGGAAACAAATCAATACCCAGAGTGATGTTCCTAGTCAGCCGCGGCTGCTCACCTGCCTCTTCTCTCAGAGGAGTTTGGTCAAGAGCCAAAGATGCAAAGGTCTCTTGGCCTTACTTGTCACTTATGACCAATCTTGTCCTTTGGAAGGCTGCAGGACACTGTGCATGGATTGCTAACAGGCTGGATTGCCTGGTGAATTGCCCGGGGGAGGCTGTCAGTACTCTTCCCCTCCGAAACACTGCCCACATCTCCATGCCAGAACGTGGCACCTGGCTGTGCCACCCGACCTAGTGCTAAATGAGTTGAGGAATCCAAGCTAGTTTCTCAGCAGGAGAACTTGGCTCTCATGCATTAGCAGTCTGCTAATGCAGCTCTTTCCTCTTTGATAGCAATGCTAGCTGAGTAAGAATTAGTCTGGAAATCTTTACGTCATGCTGCATTGTGCAGCACAGGCATACCTAACCGTTAAAGTGAAAAGCCACAGCAACCCTAGAGCAGAACAGAATAGTAGAGCTCCCATTTCTGCTGCCACCTTGGTGTATGGAAACATTGCTTCTTCAAGGAGTTTTAACTTGATTGCTGAAACATCCTTTTAAGCAGGCCTTCTCCTAAGCACAAATTCAAAAAATAGAGGAAGCTGATCAGAACTTAAAATACTACCGTCGAAACCTCAGTAATGTGCCTGCCCTGTGAGGCACGAGAGCTTCTTTAAAACTTTATTTCCAGCTAAAACTAAACCTGTGCTTCAGATGTTCCTGGACATTTGTTTACTATCAGAAGGTAGAAACTTTCTATATATTTACATGGAAGCAACATTTTGGTTGTTACTGAGCCATAGGTCAATATTATTAACAGGAACACAAACAGAGCTTGGGTAGTGATTTTCCCCACTCCATATTTCCAAAGCAACTTTCGTCAGAAGATGACATTACACTATAGGACTACCCGTTTTAGCAATGAAAGATGATTCCAAGAATTGCTATTATTTTATGAGTTTTCAAATAAGGCTTAGCTCAATGAGTTATTTAGTGTTACCAGAGATACTCTTTGCCTTGAAATTCCTCCAAAAAAATGGGAGCATGGGTATTCTCTTTCTTCTACATGAGAACAAATTAAAGAAATTAAAGGATTCATCTCTTTATGACAAATAAGATACAAAGCTCAAAACCATACGAAAGCCAGCATAATTTGCTTGGGCGTTTTGGTAAGTGTGGTTTCAACTGTGTAATCTATAATTGTTTCAGTATGTGTATATGTCCTTCTGTTACATACGTTCTCATTACTAATGAAGTAACTACATAATTAATAATATGAAGCTTCCCTATAGTTTTCAGTTGTTATTTCTTGGTTATTGCATAGAATGAGACCACAGGCATGTGAAAATTCTCAGCTGAAGAGCTAATCAGAGTGAAAATTAGACCCCATTCCTGCAGCTGCTGCCTGTGGAGGCACAGCACTTCGCTATTGTAATATTGCTTTTTGCTGTAAGATTACTTTTTTGAATTTTTATGGACTTTCAGCTGTATAAGTGCAAGATCAGGCAGCTTTTCAGAATGGAAAAAAAAAGAAAAAGAAAAAAGAGGCTGATATAGACTGTATTCAAAGGAACAGAATCTAGGAAGGGAAACAAGCTATTAGTCACTCACAGGGCAGAGTGCTGCATGGACTAAACAATAAAACAGAGCCAATAACATCCTAGTCCTGCTCTGATTCTTACTTTCTGTTTCTCCAGCATCAGCCTTTTATGTCTGGCTGAGTTTTCTGTAGTCTTCATAATTTCTCATACTTTTCATGGGAACTCTCTGGTCCTTTTAAATTGCATTTTCTTTGCTCCTTTTTAAAGCCTTCTGCTTTCCTTATGACTTTGTCTCCCTTAAGTGCTGTCTCCCCAGTAAGCATTGTCAGGTCTGTCTCCCTAATTGCCATGTGATCACTTCACCAGCTTTCCTTCCCCTTGACTATCTCCAGTCCTTTTGTCCTCTTCTTCCTGAGAAAAAGCCTTGGGGATCTTTCTCCCATGAAATCTCTGCACCTTCCCCTCATCCCCTTCTGTGTTTCCCTTACTCCTTTCCGCAATTGAATTTTCATCCTTTTATTTCAGTGCCTGTGCATTTCTCCATCTTGGTGCTGGACATGGAGCACACCAACTGCCTCCACAATTTGTACTTTCTTTCCTCTCCACACCCTTGCCAAATGTGAATGATGTAGCTGATTTTTCAGTGACCCAAGGAAACTTTGCTTTTTTTGGTGACATTGCAGCTCCGTCAGGGATGCCAGAGCCCTCGTTCAGTAACTAGCAGCAAAGACAGATACATACATAGTGCCTGCAGGTGGCAAGAAGGAACAGCTCCTTTCATTGCACAGGCAGTTGTTTACTGCCACAGGGTGGTCTGTAGTGACCGAGGAAGGGAATACCATTTCCACAATACAAGTTTTTGTATATGTGTATATATATATATATATATATATGTGCTGTTTAATGGCCATTATTGCCGAAAACACTTAGAAAATCAGATGTGAGCAACAAGGTGAATATTTGCAGCACAAACATCGTGCATTTCCAGTTCCCGCTGTTAACTGATGTAGTGCCCTTTTCCATCCCTCAAGGACTTACCAATTTCTTGTCCCCACTCTTTTCACTGTAATGAGCTAAAGAGCAGGCTTTATTTTAGCTTGACTTTATTTACTTTCCTGCTTTCTTCTCAAATTTCTTTAAACTTCATTTTTCATCCCTTTTAGTATGACAGCAACAGTGCCTAGCTCCATTAAGAAGAGCTATTGGCTCTGTTAGGATGAGGCGACAGCAAATGACGCTTGCACAACTTCTCCAGCTGCCTGAGAGAGAAGTCTGCTTTACACCAGCTGCACCCAGGCCTGAGCACAGTGAAGGCAGGTCCTGGTAGATCTGCAGTACCTCAGGCATTGCAGCTGCTGGGATGCTCTCCTGGGTACTCTTAGCTCTGGTGAGATGTGCTTGGTCTCTGCAGACACCCAGAACCAGTTAGGACATTGGAACAGTCAGTCTGCCTTTCCTCTCTTTTCCCAGTCCCTGGAGGTGAAGGGAAGGCTTGTATTACATGGTTATGTTCCCTTTCTGTCTGCCAGGTGTCTTATCTGTATCTCTTCCTGTCTGAAAAGTCATATCTGAAAACATAATTGTGGCAAGACTGGGCAGGGACACCAAACCACCTGCCTCTTGTGATTTTCTGCAGAATTTGAGTTCAGATTCCCAGTCCACTTCAGATTCATGGTCCTTCTATCTTTGCCCCCTCTACTTGAAAGAATATGCACTCTACCCACATCTAAATACTCTCTATTTTGCTCATCTTAGGCCCAAATTCTTTCCTCTCTCTCCCCCCCCTGCTTTTACACCAGTCTAGATTTACACTCTGCCTTACATGTATGCCTCATTTGTATCACTGTAAAAAAGAAGAGAATCAAACCTTACAACTGTAAACAAGAAATCCCCAGAGACACAATAGCATTCTTACTCACTTCGATTTTTTTCCTGTAAGTAAAAGAGAATTGGAAAAGCCTAATTGAAATTGATCCTGATTTTCTGAAACACTGAATGGTGCTGACCTAAATCAAAGTTTTATAGCAGTTATTCATGAAACAATCATGGAACTGAAGAGAAAAAAAAAATTGTCAAAACAGCTAAGAAATATCAATATTGTTTTTCTGGCTCAGGAAACAACATCAGTCTTGGAGCTGCAGAGTGTTATAGTCTTATTCAGATAGGTGGCTCGCAGAAATCCAAGAGATCTGTCCTGCTGTTTCCAGAATGGATAATGTCACAAAAGCCTAATCTCAGTGTGGCAGTAGCAGTGACAGCAGTCTAGGAGAGACTCACTGCTGGCTAGATGGAAATAAGAGATCATCGACAAATCCAGACAGGGCTGCAGAAAGGACCGATGAGAATTATGTAAGGTTTTGTGTATAGAGGTTAGGATGGAGGAGAAGCAGAAGGAAACAGTTCAACCCCTCAGTCCCAAAACTGAATCAACCCTAAGCAAAACTATAAAAGCCACGAAGGAACAAAATTTAGAATATGATTCCTTTTCTGCTATGTAGAAAAAAGAAAAGTCTAAAAGACTTCTTTATAAAGATACGGGCAACATAAAGAGCCTGTGAGACATGCCTGTGGTTTTAATTACATATGAATATTCTGCAAAATGTTTTTTTAATGAAAAAAGAAAGTGCAATAACAATTCTTCATCTTATTCCGAAGAACAGTGCAGTAATCTGAAATGCTTTTAGACCCGCTGCCCTAAACTAGCTGCCAGTGCAAGTTAGATAAAATATTCAAAAAGTTTTGTCATTCACTGATATGTGCCAAAGCAGACATCTCCTTCCCGTAAATGATAACTTTTAATGCTGTTAATGAAGTCATATTCTGCTAATGCACTCAATATTTTTCTTGGAGCAAGAACCACAGCTTTCTGGATTTCAGTCTAGTGTGGTGCCATCCTTTTTGATTTTCATAGCTGCTTCTAGGTTGTAGAGTAGCCATTAAACTTAACAGCAATGACAGTTTTGGAAAGATAGTAATTCTGTATGCTGGAAATGATTATCAAAGCCTTTATTACTTGAGTGCTTAGAAAGAGAGAAGTACTGTAACGTCTAAATCCCACAAAAGCTGATTATTTTCCTCCTGAGCTGCAGACACAGATCAAGAAAATGCACATGAATAGTAGGAAAGGAGCTGCAAAAGCAGGACTGCTGAAAACATTGTTCTGGGCTAGATATCTTTATCCAACATCCTATTTATCAGTTCTGAACTGCTAGGAACCATTATTTTAAAAACAAACAAACAAACAAAAACCCAAAACACTCAGTGTGCAGAGTCTGTAATTACTATTGTAGTAACTTACATGGTATAGACTTTTAATCTCTCAGTATCTGCACATAAACTGTAAAGCAAGAGAATATAAAACATATATGTGAGATAGCAATCAATGAGCAAACAGCAGAGTAATACCAAGACAAGACTTTGTTCAGAGAAAATAGAGAAACCACAACTTTTCCAGAAGAAGCTAGGGCGAGGCAGGGAGGAGGGGAGAAGATTCATCATCCATTCACTGTAGACAAGCTCTTTCCAAATAGACTATTTAGCGCTGGATAAATGAATGATGAAGAGTTGATCCCTCTAGGACATAAATCTGGGATTCCAGCTATAGTATGTCTTTTTAACCAAAGTTGTTGCTTCAGTCATTAAATTAGCTTTTCTTGCTCTAAGAGATTCAAGGCAACATGAGCAAAACATTAGCTTCTTTTTAATTAATGGACTGCCTCTGCTACATCTTCCATAACATGGGATTCAAACAAGGAATACAAATATTGGCCTCTGAGCTTTTCCAAGGCAAGCTTTGCAGCTAAAGAGAAATAATCCAGGAAAGGACATATAAGAAAGAAGCCATTAAAGCTGAAAAACAGAAGTCCAAAGCTGAAAAATAAAACCCCAGACCTCCAGGCCTGATATATATATAAACACTAGCCTTGTAAACCCCTATTGAGATGCTTTATTACAGTGGTCTATATTCAACTTTCCAGCCCATACAGTGGCCAGAAGAGGTTGCTAATATTGGTCATGGTGACAGGGAACTAATCTCAAGGCAAATATGGAGAGTAAATCCTATCCAATGAAGTTTGAGTTTAGGAGCCAAAATTCAGGCAGAAATGTGTGAGGCACGGACACATTAATTTCTAGTTGACACCTGCAGTTTTTCTTAGACCTTGGATTTCCTGAGACTGACAGGAAATAAACAGTTGAGTTCACACCTCTGGCATGCTTTGTACGTGTTGTGTGGACTTAATGGCACTTGCATTTTCTGTGATTAGACATTGACAGGTTCACAGCCTTATATATCCATTAAAGCACAAGAGAAACACCCTAGCATTTCTGAACTGACCAAAGTCTATTCAGTACTTACAAATTGCCTGTAGCACTATGTAATTGCTGCAAAGCTTGGCATGACAGAAAATTTCCACCTACTTGCAAATTTTAAATAGATGGGTATTTGCCCACAGTTAGAAAGTTCAAAGCATTTAATTTTACAATTGTAAGTGGATATCACTACTGAGAGTAGTGAAAACTCTGCTTCTACTAAGCAAATAAAACCTCTGCACCTCCTAAAACTTGCAAAGAAACAGTTTCAGAGACACGCACAAGAGTGTGCAAACTCAGACTGGTTCCTACTGAAATGGACATTTACTGGAAAAGACAGGCTGAGGCAAAAAAATAACAGGCCTTCCTTTAAAAGGTGATTTCACAGTAAGGGAGGTCTCCTCTGTGGCTGGGGAGAAACCGTAGTCATGAACAAGCCACAGAAAAAACAGAAAGTCCCACCTGTATGGAGTACATCCACAGCTATTGAAAAGAGCTCTATACAGCAATCAGAGCCCACTAGCCCCTTTCTTTCCTTTTCCATCCTCCATGTGTGTGAGAGAGACAGGGGCTTCAGTTAAACAAAAATAAAAGAAAAATTAACACAGTATTGTGTTCATGCAGGAACTCCCTTAAAATAGCTTAAAACAAGCATCTGCCAGCTGACTGGTTTAGCCATCACTAGAGCCATGTATTTGATTCTGTGGAGACAGGTAGTTAAAGACAGCAAGGGAAAGCAGGATGGGTCACCAGAGGATCCAACATTTCAGACTTTCATTAAAATTTTCTTGTTCTAATATGAAAATCCCAAGTTAAAGATTCTCATCATGCTGGTACAAAGCTTTTGTTTAGACTTATGCACCTGTGCTACTGAAAGTTAAACTGCCTCTGAAACCTGTTGATGTTGAATGCTCTCATAAAATGTACACTTGATATTTACCACTGTTTTCAGTGAAGTTACAAGCGCTCAGATTACCTCAGGTCCGTAAACGAAGAGAAAGTGAGCATATGATGTGCACCAATAAAATTAATTTCTGCACATGAAGTAATAAGAAATACCCAATAATTACCCAGTATTTGAAGTCCCTCAGAGTCACCTTCAAGCAGTCAGAGAAATAGGAAAAAAAGCAAAGCCCTTGTGATCGTATTATTATATTCTTCCATGAGGAAGGGATTGGGTGGGCCATTCAGAGACTGTCTAAATTAAAGCCTATTAGTTCTTGCAAAACAAACAAACAAATGAACAACCAACCAATCAACAAACAACCCAGAAAAACCCACCTGCCCCAAACTGAGATCATCAATGCTATACACAGTGCTGATTCGAATGATGTGAGAAAAATAAAACCAACTGCTTTACCAAAGGAATACTTTTCTTAAAATCCTGAAATAACTAAGAAAAGTTATTGGAAACCATTTTATTAGAGAAAAATACAAATTTGGCTAACCTGATCAATCAGAGCATCCGGCTGCACTATCTAGAAACTGAAAACTGGTGTTAAAAAGCCAGATAGCTAAAGAGCCAGACAGATGGCACTGTAATAGATGTGGATTCACTGAACTTTTGGTCTTTTTATCTTGATGACTTTCTTAATGACTTGACTTTCAACTGAGTTCTGGATTGGCACAGAGCATCTCAGAGAACTAATATCCTTAAACTAAAAAGAAGATAAATCTGCAATGTAAATGTAATTTAGGCCATGTTCCCCATCAATGCTTTTTATATACTGTGGCTAAAGAACAAAGGCTGTTTTTTCATGCTGACTCTACTCTATGACTACTATCTCTAGTGCTAGAGCCCTTCTTGTTGCACTTTTATCCACACTATGTCCACCATAGCTAGTGAAGATTACTGACCTGTACTTTTCAGATCTGAAGCTGCAATAAAATTTAAAGCTATGCCGTCAGCTGCAGTGTAACTGAAGCATGTTGTGTGAGTGAGAACATTATGCTCTAGTGTTACAGAAGGATCAGAGCTTACAGCCCTGCAAAACATCATCTGATACGTGCACTGGGTAAACATCACGCCATTTCTCAGCTGGCTGATTTGCTAATGTGTAATATATATCACTCAAATCAGTGGAATGGAAGTACAGACTGCTGGAGCCAGGTAGCTTCAACTGGATGACTTCACAGAGATGAAGCAAAATTAAAGGCATCCAACCAAAGGGATATACACTGAACTCACACAGAGCTGCCAGACCTTCAACTGAAAATAGCCAAGCCTGGTTTTTATTGCTTCTGAGTTTCCGCTGCTTTTTTTTTCATACAGCAATACCTGGCTCAGTAGGTTAAAGCACAGGCACAGTCTTTGTAACTGCTGAACATGTAATGAGAATATGTAATATTTCACCCTGTACTAACCTTGGTTTATTTCCACATTTTTTCCCTTTCTTTGTTTCATCTGTATCATCTTGATGTCTATCCTGCGACCCTGTTCATTTGTAGAAGGCTATGTTCTTGATAGATCTTCTGATGTGGAAGTCTCTTTCAACTGCAAAGCTCTTCCTTTGGCTTGCTTCTTTCTGTGCACATTTCTGATGTGTCATTGCATGCTGGTACAGAGAGAGATGTCATCTTTCTGAGAATTCAGAATGACAGCAAACGCACATATGAGCTAAATTTTTAATGACTGATCACACTGCTCCTGATGGTGTTAGGCACTGAAAAACAAGCTTGACTTCCAACATACACGTCTACCATGGACTGGTAGGAAGAAAGACAACATAGTCTTTTGAAGAACTGCAAAGGCTTCATGTTTGACCATGTGCCAGAAAATCCATACTGATAGTTAAATTGGCATTGATAACCCCCTGAGATATATCCCAGCTAAGTAAAATGTATTACAATATTACATTGTAATGTAATATTGACTCAATATTACAAATGTGAGTTTTCCTAGGACCTTAAATAGTAACAATACTAGTATTTAGTTTTACCTGTATTATAAAACTTACCATGGTTTTCAGAGTAATTTGAGTCTATAATCAAACACCACCCATAAAACAGTATTAACAGGATTTAAAGTTCATTTTTACTAACAAAGGTCCTCGTGACCCTACCTGACTGCTAGTGCAGAAACTATATGACAATCTGTATATCCATTTCAAGCATAATAGTGCAAGTGCCAATATCAAAGTGAGCTCCACAGTAGGAACAAAGCCAGAGTATGCATTAGAGATTGCCACTTTTGATTAGGATTCTTTGAGTAGTCAGAAAGAAACATTTTGCATTCTAACTAAATCTTTTACCATCTGAATAGGTGGAAATTTAATACAGGCTATTTCAAACTTGAGCTAGCCTGATGAAATATAAAACATGAATCAGTTTAAGAATTCAGAAGGCCCTAAACTTATTGCAGACATAACAATGCATTCAGCTCTACTAATCACCTCCAGCGCTTTTGACTGAGCACTTGCAGTAAAACTGCTTTTTGTACAAATGAACTTCGTCTTTCAAACCGTGAGGTTTGTTCCAATTACCTTCACGTGCATGTTATTTCTTCTGCAGCTTTTTAGTACATTGGCTCCCCCTCCTGTTTATTTGCTGTAAGTAATAAACTGGTCAAACGGTGCCAGTTGCAGAAGTTTCTCAGCATTTACCATGATTTCTTTTTTGGAATCTCTTTTCTGAGGTTCTCAAGAAGACTGTTTCTCAGGTATCCAAGTGAAGGACACAATCCTGTTTCAATACATAAGAATAGCTGGGTCCAAAACAGTGGTGTATATGAAATAGTTAAACCTAATGTCATTGTGTGAGGGATAGTTAAAAAACAAATCCTTTCCAGTGAAAAAAAATATTTTAAACAATGAAAAAGGCAATGAAAGAAGGATTTTTCAAGTAAAGGCATTAGCTGGAAACGTTAAAAAACAGTCCACTACAGTTAAGAGATGTGTAAATTAAAGAGGACATTGGAATAGTGTAAGTACAAGAAGCTGCCTGCAGTTCAGCCACTACAAAAGAAGTATAAAGCATAACAGTAACAGGTAACATGAAGAAGAGAAAGACCAGATGGGTAAGATAACCAGTGATCATTTGTACATGAGAATTAGAATTAAAATTTCTGGAATTAAAAATGCGGTACCTTTCCTTTAAAAATAGCACTGGAAGAACTCCAAATCTAATAGCAATAGCAAGTAAACTGAGACACTAATCGGAAATAGAATTAGAGTCTTACAGAAAACGTGGTGATATATGCAGAAGTCTGATTTCCATTCCTGTTCTCCAAACAATCAATCAGCAGCGGAAGGAGAAATGCGAGAAATGCTTTCAGGGAAAGACTGGTTACAGCCAGTGTAGGCACATTCCTGCAACGAAACATGGGTAAGAGCACCTGATTGTTGAGGCTAACAGTGACATGTAAGTGACACCAATTATGTTTATAAAATTCAGTGTATGTGGTGCATTTCCCCTGCTTGTCTGGAAGCACTGTGCATAGGGAATGCGCGCATCATCATGCTGCATCTCACAGTAAAAAAACCCAACAGAGACATAGTGCAGGTAAAAGCCACATAAGATTCTACCTGCTCTATTTAGCTCTATTAAAAAATTAGAATAAAAAAAGATCAATAAAAGGAAGTGTCACATATATTAAAGAATCATCAGACATCTTAAAAAGAAATTGTCACCAGACATCACAACCGAATGGGGTCATCTGCAGTGAATTTCTGCAGATTATCTCAAAGATGAGAACACTACTTGATGTTTCCATCAAGAGCTTTTGAGTGTTTATGACCAGAAGACTGACACTGTGGTGAGACAGGGACGGCACAGTCTTACATTCAAAAATAGTTTTTAACACATGGAGAATGAGAAAGGGGAAGACGCATCTGGAGAGTGGGTTATTCTCAAAGGAACAAGACAAGGGCTCAAGTTGCCTGAGCAAGCTGCAGCGAACAGTGTTAATGAGATGTAAAACCAGCAGAGCAATGACTTCTCCACTGCCAGGTTTATTTTTATCCAAGACTGTTTAAAAGTAAATGCATAAACAACCTGGAAAGAATACACCACCTCTCCTGCTCCAAGGTACATGTTTTGAACACACTGCTATAGTTAGCTCCTCCTTTGCTCATTTTCCTCTGGGTCTCCTTTTGCAAAATGACAGCTCCAACAGAGGTATAGAGCATCTTCTTCCCAGCACACAAGTTCAGTTTGGTGATTAGTGCAGCCTTCTGGAAATTTGAGGATGTGGATCTGTATCCTGTCACAGAAGCAAACATGTCATCCACATCTCTTACCTTCTGTGACACTTCTAATCAGAAGCCAATTATTCAAAAGGTGTCCGTCATTATTTCCTGTATTTCATAACAACAGAAAGATCATGGAAAAACCATGCACATATTCACATGCAAGCTCTGAATCACATGGAGGTGGTGACAACCACCTGGTATTCTGACAGCCATTGCAGCACTGGGAAGGGACAGGACTTCACATCATTCCCCAGGATTAACACTTCCTACTGCTAGCTCTGGGCTGCTCGCCTCCCAGAATAACCAGGTTTTCAGGACATCACTGTGAAACAGTTCAACTCATCTGATATACAGTAATGCAGAGAATTCTGTCGGCTTTGGCCCTGAAAAGGCAAATGATGAGGCTTACTACGGAGGTAAATGTGTGCACTTCAATGATCTTTGATATAGAGAGACTAGAGTATCTAACAGTTCTTAACTATTTAACTATAGCTATTTAATTTCTATTCTCCCCCATAAGAGAAACATAATGTATCACATCTAGTTTGGATCACTAATAACATATTTATACTAAAAATAAAAAATATAAAGTATTACATAATCCCAACAAGATTAGATCTATTAAAATGCACACATCTTTACTGAAGTGACTATCTACAATTGCATATATGGCTACGTGTGGAACTTTCCCAAATTAAACTGTTTGTAGCATGATTACTCTTGAATCATTAGACTCTGAATAGAAAAAGACCTTCTGTATCACTAAATTTGAATGGGATGCATCAATAACTTCTATCCTTCTAAAAGTATCCTGCCAATTTCATTTTGGTTTTGAGAAGTCATGCTGTGAAACTGTACTTTTGAATTTTACCTTTTTTCCAGTCATTATCAACTGACCAGATATGACAAGGTGACCCACTTCGTCAACAAGGAAAGGCTGTGGATGTTGTCTGCCTAGACTTTACTAAAGCCTTTAACACAATTTCCCACAGCATTCTCCTGTTCTCCTGGAGAAACTGGCTGCTCATGGCTAGGACAGGTATATGCTTCACTGGGTGAAAAACTAGCTGGCTGGCAGAACCTAAAGAGCCCTAGTGAATGGTGTTAAATCCATTAGTGGCTGGTCACAAGTGGTGTTCCCCAGGGCTCAGTACTGGGGCCAGTTCTGTTCAATATCTTTATCGATGATTTGGATGAGGGGGTCAAGTGCACCCTCAGTAAATTTGTGGGTGACACCAAGTTGGGCAGGAGTGTTGATCAGCTGAAGGACAGGGAGGCTCTGCAGAGGGATCTGGACAGGCTGCATTGATGGGCCAACAAGGCAGAGTGTCGGGTCTTGCACTTGAGCCACAACAACGCCATGCAACGCTACAGGCTTGGGGAGAAGTGGCTGGAAAGCTGCTCAGTGGAGTGACAGGACAAGAGGTAACGGCCTCAACCTGCACCAGGGGAGGTTTAGACTCGGTATTAGGGAAAAATTCTTCACAGAGAGGGTTGTCAGGCGTGGGAACAGGCTGCCCAGGGAAGTGGTGGAGTCACCATCCTTGGATGTATTTAAAACATGTAGATGTGGCACTTAGGGACATGGTTTAGTGATGGACTTGGCAGTGCTGGTTAACGGTTTGACTTGATGATCTTAAAGGTCTTTTCCAACCTAAATGATTCTATGTTATTGACATCTTTATGCATTTGCACAACTACATGTGAAAATACTGCAAGATCAGTTTTAAAGGCATGCCCCATCAGATCTGTGAACTAGTAGCCAAGAACCATTTTTATGCAATGGTGCAATGTTTGGCAGTGGTATCTTGATTCCCTAATTTGGAACTGCAAAGGAACTACTGAAACGCCAAGAGTCTAGACTGGTATTGCTACTGGGAAGAAAAATGCTAAAGTGCTTCTTCATAAAACAAAGGCAAACCCCACTCCTCCTTCTCTGTAAAACTAGAAATGAAAGAGCTAAAGCTTGATTCCACAACCAATCTGGACGCCTCCCTCCCCTCCCCCCCTCCCCCCCTCCAAAAAACCCAACCAGACACTTGCATTAACACTTACCTAAACAAGTAATAATCTAACCTTTCACTTCAATATACTTTGCTGACCCACTAGTAGAAATACCATAGTGTTTGTCCAGTGTAAATGGCTGCTAGCTATCCGCTACAACAAATCTTATAAGCTGTTGCTGTCTAGGGCTGTAACTGTAGAAAGATGAAATTCTGAAGGTCAGAAGGGTCTTTTCCCTAAAATGTGAAGAAAGATGCATCTCCAAACTAGAATTTAAAAGTTCCATTTTCTCCATCTTCACTGGTATGTATAAGCTCCACTAGCCTTTGCAGAGAGGTCTCTGAGGTGCAGATAGAACAAGCCAAGCTGAACTGTCCCCCCTACTTACTTTGGGCAAAGGACCACTCTGCTTTCTCCTGAAGGAGTTTTTCTGCTGATGGGTAACTTACTGTTTGTAAATTGTTGCCTGTGCAGAATTAAATGCCACCTTACTGCAAAATCCTCTTCTCTACAGCCTGTTTCTTCTCCAGCTTAACTAGGTAAGAAGAGCAGCTTGGATATTACAGTCCTTTTTCACCTCATAAAGGTACTGGCAGAGCAGAAAGCATCACAACTCTCTCCATGCAATCCACCACAATCATTTCAGTGAAGTGCAGAGCCACGCAAGGTTACATTCTGTATCTACAACTGCTCCACCAGGATTTTGGCAGAGTGAAAACTAAATTCTGCAGAGCCATAAAGGTGTTACGATGAACACCACTTTTGAAAACTGGAACAGTAATAAACTACTACAATTTGAAGGTTTATCTCTTAACAAGCTTTTAGTAAAGCTGCTGGTCAATACTAAGTCTGCAAGAAACCCTGCTTGTATATTTAGTTAGAAAAATCACAACACACATGGTTAGCAATTGAGACAACTTGTTTGTAACCTTAATTCTTTTCACTCATTAATTCTGAGTAACAACAGCTCTTTGCACCTCAGCCATTAAGCATACTGTTCTACTTGTTATGACTCCAGCTCGGGCAATCCTATAGCACAGCTACTGCCTTCAGGATACTTTTGAGTTTTCTGCCCTGTCCCGCTCAGGGAAACACAGCGAAAGTGCTGTTAAAGAGAACACCTGTGGAAGAGCTCAGCTTTGTTCCTTCTAGTACAAAACACTTTCCAACTTTGCCACACTTGTAAGTACTTTTCACACCAGCTCATCAGCATTTACTTTTTTTCATGCTGAGCTTCTGCTCATCTTGTTTCCTAACGATGGAAAGCTGGACTCCCAAACTTTTGTCTACATTCCCCATTTTTCACTAAATTTCAGACACATACAGCAAACAACTTTTATTTCTTTTTAAATTTTACAGTACTGATTGCTCCGAGTTATGCCTTACTGTTGGTACACAGTAAATACACTCATCTGAACAATTCACTTGGTATGAAAAAAATGCAGTTAAAACATTAAAAATACCACTTTACACTGTGCAAAACAGAACCTTCAGAAGTAACAACATTGGCTGTAACAGCCAGGCATGGAGAAAGACTGTTTCCCCTTCAGTCTACCAGCACATTTTTCTTGCACCCCTTCATCTGAAATTGCCTGTAACAGTAGGTTTTAAGTGAACGCTTGTGTTGAATTAAGAAGATTTAATTACACTCGGCTTAGTCTTTAGCACCAAGGATGCCTTCCTGTTCTGTTCATTCCCCCAAGAGTGGCTGTTTTGGAAGATTTGCTGAACAAAGGGCTTTCAGTCACATTTCAAAACTGCAAATGTTTCTGAAGGGGAATTATACTCTACTGGTGCATGCAGCTGTCAGCCTGGATAAATTAGGTAACATGCTTCCCCTAGATAAAAGAAAAGTGGCTGGGCACAATTGCCATGTCACAAATAGTACTTAAGTCAGATGAAATGCATTCTTATTGCAAGCTTTAGACAGATTAATGTATACCACAACACCTAGCACTAATTAAATTTAGAAAAATATTATCTTGGGGTGGTTTGTTTGGGTTTTTTTTAAGTCTTTGTTTTGTTTGGTTTGTTTTTTTTTTTTTAATCTTTAAAGTAACGTAACAGAAGATGTATGGTGGAAGATGCCAAAAACCACCCTGAAAGAGTTGGGCTGTCAAAGCTGTTATGCTGTTGACAATCATTTGATTATTTATATACTTTTTTTTAAACAATGAAGAGGCAGGAAATGTTTATTTATATATTTTTTTAATTCTATGATCAAGAATGACTGAACATTATAGTTATTTAAATTAACCCAATTACATAGTTTCCATTAAGTTAATGGCTGCCAAACAAGCATGTACTTCAGTGACCCACCATGAGCAGTGTTATCTGATGGGTGAGACAGATTTTAAGGTTAGACACAGTATATGTAAAAATAGAAAGTTTAAAAACCAATCTCATCACAGACATTTCCATAGCCATCTCCCTTGTGAAATAAATAAGGCAGCAGATAACTTCTACTTTGTGGCACTTTTGAGGTATGCTATTAAGTCTGCTCTCTCAGACTTCTTCTTAATACCCGCAAAAATCATCTTTGTTCCTGGGATATACTTCTTTGGATTTTCCAAATACTCCATCAGAGTATCCTCACTCCAAGTGATACCTAGAGAGAAGAAAAAAAGATAGTTAGTGACTTTAAAATAACAAACACTTCTGGTTTTGTCCTCCATGTTATTTCACTTTTTGTCAGTACTTTAGAAAGTATCACCAAGAACTGAACATTTTTGTCCCCAGTGACTCAGGAGAGCAGCTCTAAGTTTACCTTTGTTTTTGTTAGCATCCGTGTAAGAGAAGCCCTCAGCTTGTCCAGTCTTGCGTCCAAATATGCCATTCAGGTTGGGTCCAGTCTTATGCTTGCCTCCCTTCTCAACTGTATGGCACTGGGAACATTTCTGGACAAAGATCTTCTTGCCCTTCTCAATATCTCCCATTTTCAGCTCTAGACCAAGAACACACACAGAGGTCAGTGTCGCAATTTCAAGGTCACCTATTCAACAGGAACTTTAAAAGCATTCTGATGGTTTATAAAATGGTATATATGGCCCATCAGCCTAGTAATTCTCCAGCACACTTTCTAGCCACAAGCTATAGCTCCTGGGCTTGAAGACTCACATTGAATCATTAGACTATGTAAAAAGTACCAAGGTGGTAAACATGCTTAAAGGCGGGAAGAGCCTTCCCTCGGCCAAAATAACTGCCCCACCGCATTTAAGCAGCATGGAGATAATTGCTGCAGTGTAAGTTGAACACGGTTTCCACATACAGACTATGTACCTGTAACGGGGAAGTTCCCCACTCACGAATAACCTTGTGTAAAGGGAAGGGCCGCCTGCATGTCCCTCCAGCTGGAGAATCGCACCGGCACCCCTGCTCGGAAGGGGCCGAGGGCAGGCACGAAGCCGCCCCGCTCCCCCCCGAGCACCCGCCACCGGCGCCGCTACCTGCGCGGGGTGCGCTGACAGTCCCCAAGGGCACCCGCACCTCCCGGCACGGCTCTACCCCACGGAGCCTGACCTTGAGGCGGGAGCCGGCTCCCGCCGCCGGGGCACCCTCCCAGCGACCGGCGCGACCCCACCATGGCCCGCGGGCGGCCGCCGCCGCCGCCTCATCCGCAAGGGCGCGCCGGGCGGACGGAGCCGCGCCACCTCCGGCCGGCGGAGCCCGGGTTCCCTCCGCATTCCCCCGGCACCCCGGCCGCAGCCGCCCGCGGCGCGGCCACTGGGCCTCGCGCTGACCTTCCGCCGCGCCCTGGGCGCCTCCTTAGGCCGCGGCCCCGGGCTCCCCCCCCCCGGCCCATGCAGGCGGGAATCGCGCCCCGAGGACAGACGGGAGCGCCGCCCGCGCCGGCCCTCAGCCCGCCCCACCGCCCCGCTCCGCATAACGGTCCCGCCGCGCCGCCAGGCCTAGGCCCGCATACGGACCCGGAGCGAGTCGAGCCCGGCTCCCG
Organism: Strigops habroptila; assembly: GCF_004027225.2. NCBI lineage: Eukaryota > Metazoa > Chordata > Aves > Psittaciformes > Psittacidae > Strigops > Strigops habroptila. Next base: position 131,470,732 of record NC_044277.2, read on the forward strand.
CCGACCCGAGCCGAGCCGAGCCGAGCCGCGCCCGCCCCGCCAGCTGCTGCCCGCACCTGCCTGACCCGCCGCCGCTGCGCCCACAGCGGTGACCGCAACCCCGTTACGTCCGGCACCGTCCCGCGTCTGAGCCCAAGGACACGCCGTGCCCGCCCTATGTAACCCGGTGTCGCCGCACCCAAGCTAAGCCGGCACTCGGCCCGCCCCTCCCACCGTGACAGCCAATCGAGTGCCGGCCCTTAGACCTCTGATTGGTTACGGCGCCCGCCCGCCAAAGCTGACGTCACGGCGCTGGTGGCCAGCGGGGTAGGTTGCGACCGGCGAACTCCTTGCGGCGTGGCGTCAGACGTAATGCGGGCACGCCGAAGGACGATGGGGCGCGCGGGAGCGGGGCGGGTCCTCGGCGCGTGCGCAGAGCGGGAGGCCGGTCGCGGTGGGCGGGGCCTGGGCCGTGACGTGCCCGGGAGGCCCCGCCCCATTGTGGCGGGTTGGGGAGGGGAGGGGGCAGCGCTCCGTGGAGTGGGCGGGGCGCAGCGCCGCTGAGATGGTGGCGGAGCCTGCTGGGGTGGTAGGTACCGGGTGGGCAAGAGAAGGGAGGTGTTTGCCTGCACTGCGGGCAGTAAAACTGCGAGACCTCCCGGTCTCCGGCCCCCGAAAAACTTCAGTTCCCCGTGTGCTGCTGCGCTGCGCTAGGGCGGGTTTAAGTGCCCTCCTTAACTGCCTGTGGAGCAGCGAGCAGCGCTAGCCTCAGGTGCCAACGTGAACGAAGAGGGAATGAGAACAGGGTGAAACCCCGTCAGCCAATTCATAAGGACAGTTCTGCAGACAATTCATAAGGATGTTCATATTATCACTCCCTAGTCTGGGGAGAGAGTGTTTTTCCCAGTGCTCACAGTGCCCACAGCATGAGTCACGTATTTGTGAGCCATTTCACCACGAGGTATATACGGTATACTGATACACTCCTCAATTTTCACATCACTGTGATCTCAACAGGACACATCACAATAGAACTAAGTTGCTTATGGTACACACCTAACTTCATGTACTTCATGGGGAGTGAGTGAGTGTGCAATGAAAAGCACTTTAAGTTGGCATCTTGATGACCCAAACCTCAAATCATGTCAAACTCCCAGAATCACGAGGTTGAATGGAAAGATACCAGTTTAAAAACTAAAGGCGTTCACTGTTTCTTTTATTCCCCATTTGGTTTTGAGCCTCCATGGCGCTCTTCACTCATGTTTTCAGACTTTTTACCATGATTGTAAGGACTGTAATTTTATTTAGTAAGGCTTCTGTGTCTTATATGATTCCAGGAGCTAGATGTATGTAACTAATATCAAGACCTGTGACAAGACCCCTGGTCTCTCTTACCTTTAAGAGCAAGGAGCTGAAAGTACCTTTTAAGCTGCTTTAAGAAATTGCAGCAGTGTAAATTCTTAAGCTTCTTTAAGCATTTGCTGTAGACTGATGGGCACTGACATCCATTCAAAGGTTTTCTCTTTCTTCACAGAACGCAGACTTCAAGCATCTGTAGCTCTCGATGTCTGTTGGGTTTTGCCTTCCACGTGTGCATGCTCCATACTGAGCGTTGCATGCTGAGCTCCATGGTTAACCTTTCTGATGCATGTGGAGGGACATTGTAGCCGTGTGATATTAATTTTTTTCCAGGAAGCTGTTCTTGAAAACTGCATCATTATTCCAGACAGTTGAATGTCTTTGTGTTAAACTTTTGGAGTAAGGAAATAATGCTCTGGGGGGAAATGCTGAACCCGTGAGGGTTTCAGCACTGAAGATCAGTGTACTAAAAATCAGTCTGTAAAATGAACTGTTGTCTGTTTTTCCTTATGCCTGGCCATGCAGATGTCTGCTGTGTGAGTGACTGCCAGGAGTCATAGTGGAATACCCTTTCATGAAGGTCTGAATGATACAAATGGAGTATTTGTGGGTTTGCAACCTGTATTGTTAGTGGAAGCAGAGGTTCTGCCTGATATAAAAATATACTAGTTAGGAAGATGTGTTTTCATCAGTAAGAAGTATCTCGAGTCGAGAGGACTTGACTTACTTGTTTAAGCCTGTTTGGGTGTTACTAAGTGTGAATCTGGAGCAACACAGTGCTAACAACTGGTCTATAAGTAGAAGGAGCAGGAAAGAGGGTGTTGCTCAAGATGCTCAGTAGTCTACTTTTTGAAACATTCTGTGGTTGGTAGGACAGATTAATAATGAAATTTTACCTTTCTTTGCGAAGTATAAACGTGTTTGTTATGTGTGAATCCCACACGTGTTGCATGACTTCCCCTGTGGCACAGAATATGTTGAGGGACTTCCAGAGGCGGTGCTGAAGACAAAGTCAGGGCTTTTCTGGCTTTGTGGGTTTGGATTGCTGGAGCAAACTAAAATAACTGAGGGCTCATTTTCAATGCTCTATTATTTTCCTACATGTATTAACATTCATTAGACTTGGTGTGGTTTGCCTAGAAGGTTCATATTTTAGTCTGTCAGTTGTTCACTGTGGTTACACCTGAAATACCTTTGTCTTTTTACTACTTCAGACCATTACACACTGGAACAGTAGTTATTTTGCAATCAGAATTACTGCTATGTAATTTATTTTTCCTTCTTGTCCTGAAGGAAGGAGAAATAAACCAAATGTGCAAAGTCCAATACAAAATGAAACATGGCAAAAGAGCCATCCAGTTCTCTTTAAGAGGTACACTGCAGATACAGGAAGAAAGATGGCCTTAAGGGCCTAGACTGTAACTCAGGAGAACGTGTTTGGGGTTTTTTTCCTCTGTTCAGTAATAATTTCTTGTTTGGTCTCTGACAAATACCTCAGAACCCATTTCTTGTGTTGAAATCATCAGGGATTAGGTGCTTGAGTACCTTGGCCTCTTTTCATCCTCTTACTGCATGGAAGTGAGCCAAAGCGTGAGCTGCTGCTAGTTATCAGCTAACTGTGCTGGTGTCGGTGAGTCCCTGATTTGGGCTGCAGTCATGGGGCTGTGAGCTGGTTTTAAGAGCTGGAGTTATGATCTGAGTCATAAATCTTACTTCATCACAAAATAGTACTGACTAGTTTGCACCATTGTAGTTTCTGATTTGTACTGAAGCTGTCCAGAAGACCTGCACTTCTTTTTTTGATCGTTGCCTTTGAAATTGTTTAAGAGAACGGTGGATCTCGATATCATTTTATCAAAGCCTGGTTTATCAACATGAAAGAGTGATTCTGGGCTGGGATTGAAAAGTTCTTGATGCTAGCATCCTTCAGAAATATTCTGTAGTGGCAAACATGCTTTGAGGGTTACTTTTCAACACAATTACAGTGCAAGTCCTGTCATTTGGAATGTACTAATGGCTTTATGTTATTCACGTCTTTTAACAGGGTGTTTGGATGGAAGACAGGAACCTGCTCACCCAAACAGCAACAAAGGTGAAAAACATCATAGACTGAAGAGTGAATAAAAATGCCTGATTAATGGTGTGCCTCTAATCATTTCTGCTTGCTGTGTTTTATACAGTCTAAAACAGATAGGGTAAATGTGCTACTGCTTGAAACAGCTAGAAAGGCAGAGTCTCTGACATGCTGCAGGATCGCTACGTATTAGGCTCCTTGTTAAGACAGAGCTAAATTTGTGCACAGCATCTACTTTTGTGTAAAACTTTCATCAAGCAAGTCTTGGTTTTATTTTAAGCTCTGTTAGTAGTAATTTCTTGTGGTAGCATATTTATGCTTTGTGCAGCTGTCTCGGACAACATCGTGACTTAAGTTTTTTAATATGTGGATTGCATTCAATGCATATTGGTCATTATTGAAAATATAAAAGCTATTCTCAAAAAGAAGTGCTGTTGCATTGTCACATGCCTATGCTATAAAGATAAAATACTTGGGAGTGGGACATAGAAGTATTTTCTGCACCTTAAGGTGCAGAGTAGCAGTTGAAGGATTTGATCTTAGCAGATGAAGGCAGAACTGTGGTTTTGGAGAGTGAGTTTTGTAGGGCTGTGGATGCAACTACTTGGCAGGAGGGGAAAGAAAGGATATTCTACTATGAGAGGTTTCAGGTGAGGAGAGAGGCTGAGAATTGCCTGTCCAGTATGTTGTTGTAGACTCCAGTTAGGGACAGGGCGAGGCAATGCTGCTCACCATCGCGGTAAGCACCAAAGAATTGACAGGTAAAGCGGGCAGAGAGACACCAGCCAATCCAGCCAGAGCGGGTAGCTGGGAGATTGCCAGAGTATTTCATGGCTGAATCAATCACACAACCCTTATAACGCCATACCTTACTGACAAATTTACTAATGAATTTACCAGATGTAAAAATAACAAAGTACTTTGTCCATCCTTTGATGCTGTGGATTTATGTCACAGGCATGGGGATTTATTTGGCAGCCATTTATTTTATGATGAGGTGTCTCCAAGACTGGTGTAGGTGAAGGTCTCTGCCATTCCCAGCATCTGGCCGGTGGGGAGCTGGATAGATCAAGAAGATCCAGGATTCAGAGTCACTCTTTGTCAACTTAGACCTCCAGCTAAGTACATCAACTCAATGCCTGTCTTTTCTATGTTGAGATACTGGAGTACCCTGCTCAAGCATTTGTTCTAGGAGCTGCTTGTAGACTGATAGACGTCCAGTTACCTGTAGACTCACAGAAGAGTATAATGAGGCCTTGGACCTCAGTATAAGATAGACAGAGGGTGGGGTACAACTTCTCTGTTCATTGTTTGAGGCAAGTAACACAACAGGGACATCTTGTTTGGATGATTGTAGAGGAGTAGTGAGTACAAAACATAAATACATGAAATCAGGTAATTTACAATGAGGCATGGAATAGCAAAAAAGGACTTACAAATGTCAGAGTTGTCTTAGGATAGGACTGCAACAACTTCTATTTTACTATCAGAAAACGCATTCTGAATCCTTATAAACCAGTTCCCATAGTGAAAGTAGGCTAAAAAGACAGGTGATTCAAGATAGTAATTTAAAAAAAGACCATTTCTGGACTCAAGGCCGAGGTTAATCAAGTTAACTCACAAGGACATTCACATTTGAAAGTTTTGGGTCCTAGCAATTTGTCAGAAGTTCAGCTTTTCTTAAAATCATAATTTTGTTTCTTTTGGAAAAGAACTTTAAAGTTAACTTTAAGGGCTTAGGAATTGAACAACAAATAAAAGGGTATCTGTTTATTAAGTCCATTATGTTTTTAACTTTAAAACTAGTCTTGTGCTATTTTTACTGGAAAGCCTAAAATAAAAGAGGTATAATAAATGTCCTTGAGCATTGTCTGAGACTATGATTCCATCTGACAAGAAACATGCTACAAGAACAGTAATTTCTACTGGCCTCAATTTCTACTTTTAGGAGGCAAGGAATCATAGAGTCACAGAATGGTTTGGGTTGAAAGGGACCTTAAAGCTCATCTAGTTCCAACCCCCTGCCATGGGCAGGGACACCTTCCACTAGAGCAGGTTGCTCCAAGCCCTTGTGTCCAACCTGGCCTTGAACACTGCCAGGGATGGGGCAGCCACAGCTTCTCTGGGCAACCTGTGCCAGCACCTCAGCACCCTCACAGGGAAGAATTTCTTCCTAATACCTAATCTAAATCTACCTTCTGTCAGTTTAAAACCATTCCCCAAAGCTACCACATTTTCAATGTAAAAAATAAATTATTTTTATTTCTAATGACTCGAAACAGTTGGAAGAATTTCAGCTATATCCTGTTTGGAGGGGAGAAAAATTACCTACGGTGATAATACATTTGCTTTGTGTATCTGTGGGAGCGAAAGAATACTGTCCTCTCAATTACATGATCAGTTGGGACATTATCTTGCAAATAATCCGAGCCATAAAGGAAGAAGTCCTTTTGCAGAAGCTTAGATGAATATATTGTTGAATTAGTCTCCAAAGCATCAACTTAGACCTGAGAAAAGCTCCAAATTAAGACTCTTTTTGTAAGGAGATTTGTATGGCTGGGCCTCCTTATGTAATGATGATATGCTAATCTAATGTAATCTACTAAAGCCTCCACAGTTAAACCGTAGGCCAGACTGGAGGACCTTTAATGAAATAAGAGCACTTGCATGGCCTCGCTATTCAAATGAGAGCCTTAAAAAATAAAAGCTTTGCTTACCTTAGGATTTTCAAAGGAGAAACCCTTTATAACATAAGTAGAAATAAGGCCATAAACGGGCAAATTTAGCTCTGTTCTCCCATCTGAAACTTGTATGCTATGGCTGGTTTAATGCTTCTAAGTATATACTCAGTTCTCTGCAGAGCTGTGAGGGCTCTGTGTATAGCAGCAGGAGGAGCAGTTGAATGTGAAGCTTGACTAAGTCATAAGACAACATGTTCATGATTCATAGATCTATAGGTTGTCTTCTCCACTGAGAAGAAATCACTGCTGCAAGTGATAGCACCCATGGGATGTTTCTGGTAGTGAAGAGGTGAGATTCTTCCCTGCAGAGATCTTATGCTGTTTTTGCTGCCTGTTGTGTCAAGTTTTCAAGACTTTTGTAACCACGTAATTGCCTGGCTGGTAGTTTTAGAATCAGGCTTTAATATCCCAGCTTTCGGTGTCTGCTTGTTTTTACATATGACTTTAGGAAGGTGTCAAGTGTTACATCAGAGCAGATTAGGGGTTTAGCACTGTTTGTGACAATGATCAATGCTGGATGCTTTGCGGGCACTAAGAACTGCCCAGGATGAGCTTATTATCTTAAAGCATGAAGTCTCAGAGGACTGGGAACACTTAATCCAAACTACTAGCATTGCAGTTGCTTTTCTTATGCTCCTACGTTATGCTCTATGCCTTTTTAAAAAATATTAAGCTCTTTGCATTCATCATATTCCAAGCAGAAAACTAAACAAATTAAAATATACTTTCTAAGTTTCTTCTTTTGTCTGATGAATTTGACCAAACGTAAAGTCCCAGAGCTTTTGCATTCAGGAGCTCACAAATACATGATACAAATGACTGATCAAACTCTATTGTAGTAAATGTGTTATGTACTCATTGCTAAATTGTAGCTTATGGGTTTGGAGGTTTTTTGTTTGTTTTTGCTTGTTTGTTTATGGTGTTTGTTCGTGTGGTGGGTTGTGGCGTATGAAGGGCACGGACTCAAAGCATCTTCATGCAGCAAATTACTTTATTACCTATTGCTCTAGCTATTATACCATTCTAGCAAAAGCTATCTCTAGCCTATTGCTCTACCTTTTATACCAAGCTATTTTTAGCACATCGTGTTTAGTTCCTGGTTTACAGTTTGTTTTTTTCAACATTCTTCCTCGTTTCACAAACAGTCTCAAAATAACCAGTTCCTTATCTTTCTGTTCTCCTGCTCCTGTCCATCTGGGTTGCTCTGCTTGATCACACAATGTACTTTGTTTCTTCTTTAACTCTTTCTTCTCCAGCCAAGTAATTACTTCTCTTTGGCAATAATCAAATAGTTTCCATCCTCTCCCACATCTCCCCCTTCTTTATTTATCTGCGAAAGGGCAAGGTTTGCATATAACTGTGTGACCATAACCTGATTCATACTTCGTGTGATTGATTGTTGAACACAAGAAAAAAGACAAGGAAGACATAAGGCAATCATTAATACAGCAATTAGAACTATTAAAATAAACCCTGCAATATTTTTGACCCACGGTCCAAAATTCCCGAGCCATGAAAACAGACCAAAAGCATCCCACCCCTGATTTAGCTGCAAGTCTTTTTTTAAATCTTTCAATTTTTGGATACTCTTATGATCGCTTAGATTCATGCAACACATCCCATCAAAATCCTCGCACCCATGTTTAGATAACACAGACACAATCACGCTTTTGCTCAGCCCCCGCCATGTGCGTGCACCTGCTCATTAGTTTTATCTATATATTGTATAAAAGTGAATTGATATATTTTAACACACTTACTTATGTACCAACATTAAAAAAAATGTGGCTATTGAAAAACATTTTGAAATTCTATTTTCATAAACCATATTTAGCAGTATTTATTGTTAAAGGTTAGCTTTATATTTATCAATGCATATAGTAGATTTTACCAATATAAATGCCGGCTTTAATGAGACACAAAGTGTATTTGTTCTAACAGACACACACAGACACACAGATGCACATAGAGCTCTCTACATAGCTGTAGATCCGTATCGGTTTAAATTGGGTAATTACACCGTCATAGCATGTATTTAGCAGCATTTATTATGACTATATTTTTTTATACGCACACACTATATTTGCTATAATATACACAACACCCATATCATCAGAATTTATTAATTGAATATGGCTTTAAAATATATATTTTTAAAGCTTTTATTGTTTTAAAGGGGGGTTTTATAGTAAATGCTGTGTATTATGCACACAATTTGTCATAATACATCCACATGCCTGCACACTCTGTGTATCTAGATGTCTATATACTGTTGCATATACAGCTATAAATAATATAAATATATATTCATACAGCGTACTTAACAGGCTTTAATAATCTAGGTTTATATTCGTGTGTCTATAATTACATATTTTACTGTTATAAAGGTCTGTGTTTAATATCCATTACGCATTATGCACAATGTGTGTTTGTTACACCACACAGATGCATGTGCAAGTGCTCACACACTCACACGTGTGCACAGCCCTTACTCTCACTGTGTCTATTCATATAGCAATTTAATAATTGTATTTCTATATAGCATATGGAACAATTAATTTTAATAAGTTTTTAATTATTTTAACACAAAGGTGCATATAAAGATGTGGTGTAACTTCCACGCTGATACGGCTGAGTTGTTGGGGTGAAAGAAGGAGAGCCTACCAAATGTGCAAGACCCCCCAACTGCTCTACTGACTGAGCAAGCAATTACGATTTAAAAAGTTCAAGACGAATGTGACTTGGTGTGGATGATAGACACCTGGGCACACCACTGCTACCCCCATATCCCCTCTGTTAAGAGCTTCCTGCCTGCAGTCCTGCCATCGGTCCTCTGGACCCCACCCCTGCTTCACTGTAAATGTCTGCAACTCAGTAGGAGGAGGAAACAAGTCCGGCTCCTTCTCCGGATCAACAAAACCAGAATCAAAGGGGTCCGTATGGTCGTCAGGATTAGCAGGGTTATCAGGGTCATCACCTGACTCAGCTGCTCATGACAGAGGTGCTTGTGCCGTGAGGATCGCCATGGTCAGTGGTGAGGACTGCGACGACAAAGGAGGCACAGGCGGGAAGACAGTTGGTGATGAGGCTTCAGGAGATTTTACCCCCTTATGAGCGTTGGTAGCTTCCTTAAATGTGACGGCGCCAGTGGCAGCACTGGTCTGTATCCGGCGAAGAGTGGCCAGGATTTGCCACCAGGTTGCTAAATGCTTCCCTGCCATGAGATCCCTGTTTGAAGCAGCATCATGCAGCCGTTTACCAACAGCTTGCCAAGAGAGGATTTGGAAAGTGCTGCCAGCTGGAAAGCCGGGCACTTTATCACAGATCCATTCTAACAAAGTCACAAGGTGCGGACCCGATACGGGCCGATGTTGAGCTTCAAGCAGACGGCGCATTACTTCTTGGCTGTGCTGCTGGTCTCGGGATAGCTTCCCTCCCATGGATCCCGACTGCTCACCTGCTTAATGGTGATGGGTGCACAATATCAACGTCTCCTGGTTCAGTTGAGCTACGCCACCGATTCGGGCTCTGTGAGCCTCCTATTCATGTCCCTGTTCGGGCGGCCATTTGTGGCGTATGACGGCATGGACTCAAAGCATCTTCATGCAGCGAATCACTTTATTACCTATTGCTCTAGCTTTTATACCATTCTAGCAAAAACCAAGTAGTTACTTCTCTTTGGCAACAATCAAATGGTTTCCATCCTCTCCCACAGTGGGTTTTTGTTTTGGCTTGGTTGTGGGTTTTTTCCCCAAATGATCAAGTTCAGTTTTCACATATCTTTCTTGAGCGTAACTAACCCCCTGTTCTTAATAATTGTTGCTATTTTCCAGATTTGTTTTGCTTTTTTGGTACTTCTGAAATGTGCTGAACAAAACTAAATGCAAGATACACAGGGATTATGAAATAACGTAATATTGTGTCTCTCCTGAATGGTGCCAGAGGCAGAGCAAAAGGCAGGAGTCTGCACTTACTTTGAAATCGTTCCTCCAGCAGGTAACAACTGATTTGAAACCCATTTGTGGCTGATTTGTCTTCAGCAGTCTTTGCAATATGTTTCTTCATACTTCACTTTTAAATTTCATTTGTTACTATGCTGCTTAGTTACTTTTGTACTAAATCCTCTAGATGCTCTCCCGTACTCTTCTTGTGTCCTAATAAATTCATTAATGGTCTCTGTTTTAAGAACCAAAAGTCTGATTGTTTCTGAGGTGTTTAAGGGTGGCATAGAAAGTGAGTATCCTCTCACTTTCTATGGAAAGTAAGCTCTCTGACTCCTGTCACATCATTTTCTTTATATCGACATTATTTCATTATACCCTTATAAACTCAGAGTACATAGAGTACCCTTTGTACTCTGAATACTTGCACAGAAAATAGCGCACTGTTGGGGCACTGTGTCCTGACTGGCCTCCTGAAGATCTCACACATGAATAAAGTAATCAGGGATTTATGTTTCTGCCATGATTCTTTGCTAGTATCTCTTCCTGTAAAAGGAAGTCCAGTGGATAATGACTAGCTGGAAGCATGGTTCTGTTCAAGCCGTATATTCAGTGTATGATCCTGGCAGTCTCCGTAGCTCTGGTGATTTGCTTGAAGGGAGAGAGGAATATACCTGATCTTTTAATGGGACAGCTTAGAAGACTGCAATGAAAAAACTCTCATTGAAAAATACAATGGTATTTTGCTCCCTCTTCAGGTCCCCTGTGGGAAACAACTGAATAATCCCTTATTTAATTAAGCAATTAAAAACCCCAACACAATGAATGCCGATGTGCTATTTCTGCTTCTCTAATCCCTGCCTGGCTGCAGGTCCTTAAGACATTCATTGAACCAACATTAGCTATGTTCCTGAATTCTGGGTAGATGCAATATTAATCTGTCAGCACATAGAAAATAGCAATTTAAGCTTATTCTTTGCATTCTTTTTGCAAAGCCAGTTGCTAATCTGTGAGATAGCTTTTAATTAAAGCTTCCTTTGCTACTTTTTCATTTTCAAAAGGCTTTACAAAAATGATTTAAGATGTTTAAATATACTGTATTTGGGGACTTTTTTGTTTGGTTGGTTTTTGTTCACACTTTTCAGGAATCCTAAACAGCTCAGTAAGCAGAACACCGCAGCAGAGCTCTTCTGTCCCTGTCTCTTGCTCTGAACTATTTTTATAACCACCAAGTTAATGCCTGCTATTAATCCTTAGCTACTATATTGACCACTTGCAGCCATCTAGGGCTAACTCCTAATAACAGATTACATGTTTTCTGCAGTTTACCTGCTTCATTTTAAAGCTCCTTCAAAGCCCTGCAGGGATTGCTAAATCCCATTCTCTCTCTACCAGTCTTCATTGCAGTTTAAATAGTCTTTATGGCCTTTCCAGTTCTCTTAAAACATTCCTATCCTAGACAGTGAGGAAAAAAGGAAAGAGGAGTCTGAAATACAAGCCATAATAGGTCTGACATAGGAATGTAGGCGTGCAGAGGCCACAGTCAATCTTAGAGCGGGGAAGCTTCGGGAACGTGCTGTGACCCTCTGTGTACATGGTAGTGCTGACGTTATTGGTCTTCGACTCCCTGCAGAGTAGCAGAGGATCCTTTTGACCTGGAAGCTTGGTGCTTGTGAGGGCCTGCAAAGGGTCTTGTTGGGTCGGTAACTATGATTCCCATGTTGCTGGCAACTGTGTCATAGCTCCTTTCATAAACTGCATTCTGAAGCAGCCTGTTTTCTGATTCCTCATCTATTGAAGAGCTATTCCTCAACCTCCCTGCTGTGACCATTAAAAATCATCTTGTGATTCCCAGCCTAAGTTTATTCCCAGTCAGACTGTAATGCTCATACAGTGGCCTGGTCTTGGCTTACATCCCATTTCTGGTCTATGCTTTTTGTCACTTTACACTCCTGACCTAGGCTGGCCAGTGGTTTTATTTTACTCAGCATTGTGCCTGAGTAGCTGGCTATGACAGTAAGAACCCTGAATAAAGCCAGAGGCATTTGAACACTGTTCCTGCAGAATTGATTTATGGGGACATTGACCTTGAAGTAAACATACAGTGCACTCTTCAAGAGGTCTCACTTGTGAGAGACTAGGGAGAAACATTTCTTTCTATATAGAGGAAGTCACAGGATTTACACTGTCATCTAAGTCTTTAATTTTATCAGGGACTACTTATTTTAGCAGACTATTGTCTGAGACTAGTGAAATAGCTCAGTTAGGGAGCAAAGGGAAGCTGCCCAGACGTGTTACTGTTCTGCCACATAGGGAGCTTAGAGTCAGTCTTTATTCTTTGGAAAAAAAAATATCCTGCTCCATCCCAATGCGTAAGATCCAAATGGGTATAGGTGTTTCATGCCCTCTTCTCTTTTCTTCTATAAGCATCTGTCTTCCCATTTGTGGTCTCATAAGCAGTGTGATAGTATAAACAGTGGCTTGCATTAGTGTGTTTTTAACTTCTTTTAGGAACCTTGTGACTGGGACTGAGGATGCTCACTGCTGTGTGGCTTTTTAGCTTTCTAAACCACAGTTTGATTCACTGCTTGAATGCTGTTACCCTATATTAATCATTTGTATTGTTGAGGCTTCAGATACTGGGGCAGAGTCAAAGCCACATCACATAGGAACTGCTCAAGCAAAAAGTACATTTGAGTCTTATAGCTGAAGAATGGGCTTCACCAGTTACTGTGCTGAACAATCTGAGTGTTTGGTATTTATGGTATGTATGCTTTAAGTGGAATAACATTGTTCAGATAAATCAGCACAGGCCACGTTAGGCTTCTGCCAATCTCACTTTGGAAGCCAGAGGGTAATAAAACTGCTCGGTTTTGAATTAATGTAAACTCCTGGTTTAGATTTTCATTTCCATGGACAAGCTCTTGAAAGTGTTCTTTAAACTGTTGAAGTGTTCATTATCATAAAGCGAAACATTTGCTTCTTCGTCACACTGGAGAAAAAGCTAGACAGCTTTTCCTTTTCACATAAAGGGATTCAATTATCAGAAACTTGTAAATGCCATTTCAAAAGAGATTTCCTTACTTGGGTTTTGGTTGTTTGTTTGGTTTGGGTGTTTTTTGTTTGGGTTTTTTTATTTGTTTGTGCGGGTTTTTTTATTCCAGTAGAAGAAAAAAAACCAGGACAATTTGGGGACTTTCTATTCAGAGCCATTTTTGGGCTAAGAAAATGACAGCATCTGTCATAGTTGCCTTGCTAATTGTATGTCTGTGGAGTTTGAACCCGGAAGTGCTGTAAAGCCAGCAGAGCAGGAATCCATTCCTTCTGTTTACTCACAGAATTGCTTAGTCAGTTACAGTCAATTAGACCTGTGTATGTACTCTGCATGACAACGTGCAGGTGTCACTGAATGGCTTAAGCCAGCAAAGGTAATGTTGCATTAGCAAAATGCAGCTCAACTTGATTTGCTATGCTTATACACCATGTTATGCTTCATTTGCATGAGTAGCATTTAATACAAATAGTGTCTTTTCATTTTTATACAGGCCACACAGAATGTAAAAATTGTTGAAAAGATTAAATGTGGAATTTTCCAATATAGTTTTATACATTCTTTATGGTAAATATTTGCATTAATATAGAATCTGATAATGTTACTGATGGACCCTTAAGGAAGAAAGGCAAATCATGTAAATGGAGGAGGATGAATCATAGAAACTCTGCCAAACTTAAGTTGGTATAGTTAGTAAAGAGGCGATAGTCTGCAATGGTAATAGGCCACTTATCAAATACACAATGTGAAATAAAGACAGTCAGTTGATGAGGTCAGTGGCATTGTCCTGATTAACACCAGCTGAACATCTAGCCAATATGTTTCAGTCTCTTCTGTGCTGCACCATTCACATGAGAGCTGCCAACTCGTTTTGTGAAAGCTATTACTCATACTTCTCAAGGCAAAAGGTTGTTTGAATTGCTGTCGTGTGTTGGTGGCAACTTTAAATAAGATAAAAAATAAGCAGATAATAACGATAACTTCCTCCCTGTCAAACCCTGATCAAGTCATTCATTACAGAAGTTCTGTCAGGACTGATTTAATGTACTGAATATGTGCCTCTTTTTAAGAGTGAGCCTTGCCCTGTGCTTGAGTATTATCAAAGGGAAGGCTTAATTCTGCTAGACGAATTTGGTAATACTCTTGCCAGTATTACTTGTGCTAGAAGCATGAGATTCTTGGTAAATGAAGTACTTACTAGTTCCACATCTTCACCTAGTTCTCCAGTTAATTTGCCAACTGCTCTCATGTAATAGTTATCAGGGATAAGGGGATTTATAGGAGCTCTTCCTTAATGGAGATATATTTTATTGTCCCACATTTTTATGGTTAGGAAAATAAGAATTAATGCACAATCCCGTGAAAAATCTCAGATAATTTACAATTTTTGTGGCCTCAATGAATTTCATTGAGAAATTTAGGTGCTACCACTTTGTGGTCTTTCATTGGTATTCCAAGTAAATTAATTTATCAAAAAATGATTACCTGCGAAGTCCTGACTGTGTGTTGTGATCCCCAGAGCCCTTTCAGTGTTTTGTACCATATTGTTCTTGGAGAGAGGTTATGTTCTGGCTCTTTAAAAGTGGAATTGGGGGCCACTGTTTTTGGTGGATTTGGATAGTGTATTCGACCTTTTCCTTCAGCAAACCTAGGAAGCTGAAGGAGAAGAAGAAATAGGTAAAATATAAACCAAGTATGTGTGCTGCATGGAAAAGACTATTTTGCTGCATGGAAAAGACTATTTTAAAGGTTTGATATAACACGTGCTCTCCCCTCCCCCAGTTATCTGTTTAGTAAATGCTAATGTAAGCAAAAATGTGGTGGAAAAATGTCTTCAGTAAGGTATTACTCCTGAAGTGGAAGGTTCAACAGGTACACAATTCACCTGAACTCAATTTAAATAACTTGAAATCAAGTTCCCCACTGTAGTCTCACATTGTAGCTCTCTGTGTAAAAATATCTCCCATGAAAGAGATCCAGATAAGTTTAAGAAAAAAACCCAAAAAACCAAAAAAAAAACAGTTTTGCTCTTTTCAAGATGAACTGTGTATTTTAAATACGTGTGTGTCCTGGCCAGTGCACAGCCTTCTTAGAGTCAGAGGAAGTACTGACAACTTCATGGATTCATGGATTACCTATGGAGAAATAATTAACATATTTTAACAGGACGCCATTGATCAGCATGACAGATGGATCTGCGTTTTAAGCTGTAGTTGTATGCTCACTATAAAGATGGCTGTGCTGGTGGAAGAGGTTCTTTCTGCGAGTTGCGGTTAATGATTCTTCTATCTTAGGACACTGACCTCATGGATCTGCAGACAGAACTCATCTTCACAAAATCAGCAGGGTTAGATCAAACCACCCATTTAATCAGCATAAATTAACCCAGCTGTCTTTTGGGAAGCACCCAATGGGATCATCTGCATCACCAGATCTGCAAGGCTAGTTGTCTCAGGTAGAGAGGTGGTGACAAGCAGCTGTGGGCTGGATGTTATACCAGATAAAGCTGCCTCTGCAGAAGGCCATCTGTCTGTGGCCAATTGCAGGAGGCCTGGATTGATTCACACACCAGCAGGGAAGACTCTTATTGTGTTTTCTGTGTGTGATTTTTACAAACAGCAACAACAAACAATAAAGCTTGATGAATTGTAAAGCTGGCTCTGAACTCATCATGTCACCATCAGAGAAATAACCGAGTGCTACTAGATGTCCTATAAAAATGAAACTGCACTGCATACTTGAAAGAGCTTAGTTTCCTACCCTGGTTCTGTCACTGCTTTTTCTCTCCAGGCTTTCTGCCTCAGTTTCCCTGTTTACCTCACGATGGTGCTGTCGGTATTAACTACGTAATAGCTACTCTTGAGTTTTGTAAAGCTGAGACGTAGAATAGTTGCAAAGCTTTTAAATACAATCTCCCACTGGTAAAAGTCACCTGAGTGTGGTCTGGGTTATCTGTACCTAACCAGAGATTTCTCTTTGGTCACTGAGAACTGAAGTGGCCTGATCTTAGATGAAGTCAAATCGTATGGAGGGAACAGCAAATGAAGTTGATGTATTTTCTAAATGCCAGTGGTAGCTGCCCCTTCAGCGTCAGCCTAGTATTTCTGAACCTGCTAAGCTTTGCTGGAAATAGGTCTTGGCCTCTGATGATCCCCCTGTTGTGCAAGAATAGGCTTCGTAAAACCACCTCCATACATGATTTGTGTTTCTTAAACTGACCAATGATCAATGAAAATTGACTAAAAAATGACTGCTCCTAGCGTGACAAATTCTGTGGAAAGATTTTAAGTTTGGATGGACAAATGCTCCATGAAACATGACTCGTGTACCCAACTACATACATAACTGCACAGCACTGTGCCGATGACTGGGAATGGCAGCTAATGAATGCAAGTTGACCTCTTACTTAACACTATCAGCTTTTACTCTGCTGAAAAACTTCTTATCCATGCCAGTGTACACTTTTTGTGTTTCACACAGTTATTGCCAAACCCTTCCTAGCAAACTCTGCCATGGCACACAGAGATGCCGGCTTTCTCCTATGCAAATTCCCCATAACCCTGTGTGGTCAGCAGCTGCCAAGGACTCCTCATCAGTTCATGCAGGTGATCTTTAAAGTCTTCCAAAACAAAGCACCTGTCAAAATCTCAATGTAGTAAAATGCCTCCAGGGAAAAGCAGAATAAGAACAAAAATTTCATGCCCCTTTCCTCCAATATGTTATGTAAAACACTCAAAGTAAAATGCTGCACATCATGATGGCTTACCTGGTGGTCTGTAAATAATGAATGTCTAGGGCTTCATCTCAGTCTTCGTAAGGGATGAGTTGTTTTTTCTCCTTGGACCTTGTTCTACCATCTGTGTAGTAATAAAATGTTTTAAAATATCCAGCTGCCATTTCAGGGCTACCTCTTGCCCTCAGCAAAGGTATGGCAGGCATGACTTAGGCCCCAGAATTGCTCGCGTTTGATCCTGCTGATGTATTCTTTCTTTTCTCTTCCACTGTTTTGGACTGTGAAGAATTATTTCTCTGACAAAAGATATCAGACACACTAAATGGTCCATCTAGGTTTTGTGGGGATTAATAGCAATGTTAATAGCTCTGTTGGCTTTGAGGCTACAAGGTGGTCACATGAGTTGGGTTTAATCATCATTTTAAGTGCTGGAGGTATCCTCCATGGAGACTGCAACTAGCAGTACATAGAGCTCTAATTTAAGCCAAGATGCTTAGCTTGACCACTGATATATTCAGATTCTGGCTCTGTTGAGCTGCAGTAGAGAAGAGTCAGGACTTCTGTAGTGTTTCTGAAGAAGTTTCAAGAATACACGGTAAGCCACGAGAGTGCTGTCTTATCTCTGGTCTTCCTCAGGACAACCACATCGATAGCCTTGGTAGGGATATTGGGATGGAAAGGCTGATGACTGCTTGCATGGATCCCACTGCCTCGATCCTCAGGTGATTTGGAGTTTGGGAACATGGTGTACCTGGAGCTGTGCGTCTGATAGGGACAAGAAGTAGGAAATCGGGTTGGTTTGAGTTGTCAGGAAGGACAGAAAGAAAGAAAATTTCCTTATTTTGCATTTCACAGAGACTTAGCATTAAATATAATGCTTTGCAAGAACTGGGAGAGCTGTGAGAATCAGAAAGGTGACATCTTAGTTCTTTAATCCCCTCTTGTTTAGCTGCAAAGAATTCACAATGATAATTCCTTTGCAGCTTTTGTACATAATCAGTCATACTAATTCACTTTTACTTCCATGTGGCTTAAGGGAAGGAAAAGATGGACTTCTGATTCTTGCACATCACATTACTATTAATCTCCAATTAATAGTAACTGAGTTTGTGCTTGTGAAATCAAAATTTGCCTCTAAAAAGACATTTGTTTCTGGGAGGAAGGAGGATAAAGCTAAACTGGGGAGTTTTATGTGGTACTGAGAACCAGGATTTCATGGAGTGCCCATGTTCCTGTGGCTGCTCTTTTCAGCTTTCAGTTTTTCATGATAGAATGATTAAATAAACCTATTAAAATCAGGGAATCCTGAAATCTTCTGAGGAAAATGAAAGCAGCAGATTATTCCAGTAAGAACCCCTAGCACCCTGTTTGGATTCTTCTACACTTTACCACAACTCCATACAGCAGTTTATCAAGAGCAAACACCTTTCCCCAGTGGCTGTATAAAACAAAGTCACAACCTTATACAGGAGCCAAATTCATTGCATTCCTGAGGCTGTGCATCATGACATAACGAGATTACCAAGCTGGGGTTTTCAGAGGCTTCTCTCTCATAAATCTGCTTTATGCATGCTCTTTATCACTTAGTTGTGCTTGGTAGATGCTCTCAAGCACTTTAACTCCCATTAGGTAAAGAGGCCATGAACAACACAGCCAAGAAAACCCAATTAGCCCATAGGCAAGTCAGCAAGATAGGAATTTGTTAGGAGAGCAGGTGTGCTAGGCAAACACTGCTAACCTGCTAAACCTATCATTACATGCCTCTAGAGAGAGGTTTTTCTTGCCTACTGGCATTGATGCTGCTTATTGCCAAGGAACCTGCACTGAACAATTATGGCTGTAAGAGGAACAACTTGCCTTTTTATTTCATTAAGGGACAATAAGATATAATATAAGTGAAATGTACTTCCTTAGCTAAACTGCCTGGTGGTTTACAAAGCCTAAATTAGGGAAGAATAATAATAAATAAGTTACCTAAAGTGACCCATGTTCATTTGTACCTCCCACACTTTATCTGAATCAGTGTAATCAATATATGTTAGGGACAAATTAATGTGTAAGCAGTGCAGCCAATATTCTTACTGATACCACTCATTACATCAGGAATGTTTTGTGTTGCCAGGTGCCAAAGTCTGAAAAGACTCTGGGAACAAGTGATGTGCAGAATGTCTTTTTAAAAGGAGCAAGGAAAAAAAATCTAGCCCCTTTCACTTTTATGTAATAAGCTCTATATTAAGTAACAATGGTATGTGCTATTAGTAAAGCAAAACAAAAAGAATACCGTTTATACTTGCAGAGAATGTGACATGCTGATGAATTATTTGTATTTTGCCATGGACACTTATTTTATACTTCAAATAAATTCGAAAAGAGGCAATCAAAAGAAAACACTAACTTTAAAGGGCAAGAATTTCATCACCGAGCCTAGTTCAGAGTCTCTTGGCAATTGTGCCAAGTTGGAAAAGTACCTAAAATTAAAACAATAATTAATTTGCTTAATGGTTGTTTGTGGTATAGTGAAAAAATAATAATTAAAAAGACCCTGAAATACGGTATTACTGGACTAATCTAAGTGGTTCACCTGGAGCTCCAAAATCTCATATATTTCATGAGATTTACCAGGTCTCTCTTGAAAGGGTCGTTTCTGTATATGGGTAGGAAGGTTGTCTTATGATGGTCTTTTTTTAAGCTCTTTTATTTGTCCAGTGATCACACAAAGTTTCTTGATTCTTCAAGCTATATCTCAAAATCTTCATATTGCTAAACCCCTTGTTTTTCTCAGTGAGGAGAGGGATGTCCCAATTCATTCCCAAGCAGGAGATGGTGATAACTTCTCAGGGCTCCTCCCATTGCTCAGTTTGAAGACAGAACCATGTGGGATGTTAATAGGCGCCATAGGGACTCCATCATTTCAGCCTTAGCAGTTCCTGTGGGTTCTGTTCCCACGGCTGGGGATTGCTGGGTAGCCCAGTTGATGACATAGCTGTGGCATGGGAGCAGTGCCTAAGCTCTTTTCCAGGTGACCTGTGACTCAAAAGCTGCAACTTAGCCACTCCATCATTGAATTAGTCTCCACAAAAATAGTTGTTGCACAGTTGCAAAGAGGACATCTGGCCCCTTGCTTATTTCTTTCCATACTGACATGGGTGTTTTGAAAATAAACTTAAAACTTTAAGTGCCAGATCAATTTTGGTCACACGTTCTGATACAACATACGGAAGTCATGCATTTCATTGTGAAATCTGTGGTGTGATGCTATGGGACTCAGTGCAATCAACCTAAGGTGTGATATCTCACAAATTACTGTGCCAGCAGAATAACTCACACCTCAGCTGAGCTGAACAAAAGATCTACTTTTAATGTGTGATGCTACAGAGATAACAGGGCTTAAACAAAGTGTTGGATTCTGACAACCATTTGTACATTGTTACATTTATAACAACCTGGTACTCTGATTCAAACTTTGTGTCTGTCTTGAAAATGGAAAGCTTTTGCAGAAAGAGCCATACTTACAGAACAGCGATCTTTAAAAGTTTATTCCAGAGATACTTCTAATTGTTTTTCCATTTCTACAGTTAGAACTGGTGCTGTATGTCTACTGGTGCTGTAGACATGAAGAATACTTCTTACTGTTTCTTTTCAATTCACATTATGTTACAATATTACAATTACAATGCAAATATTACAATTATTACAGTAACAAAATGTGAATTGAAAAGAAACACTTACAAGTATTTTAAATTTCCATTTCCATTCACATTGTGTTACAATGTGAATTGACACATTCTTCATTGCATTCATTGGCCATATTCCTGATATAAATATGCATAAGTAAGGACAGTCACATCTGCTTTGTGCTCCAGCATGGCAGAACTACTTAAGTACCTTTATAGAGCACTTTTCATTATAACACCTAAACTTAAGGCAGCAATAAAATATGGATGAACATGCATTTTCATGACTCTGCCATGATTTACAGAAGCTTTGTGAGCTCAGGTTGTAACAGCTGGCAAAGCTTTTCATTTTCAAAGGGATTTTTTCTTTAAACCAGTCCAGAGAGTGGTCCAGATGGACAGCATCCCATTTCCCTACTAAAGAGTGTACCGTGGGCACTCTTCAAACACTTTTTTTGATAAAGTAGATGTAAACCAGTTTCACGTGAGAGAGTATCCTGTGGAGACACTGGCTTTGCCTGCAGTAGTTCCACAGCTCCCCCCTGGATGTACTGCAGAGCACTGGGTGCAGACACACACTTGTTCAGTAATGGTTATAAAAGACACACTGGAACCTGTGTGACCTTCACGAGGGGCTCTCATTTACAGCTATTTTTCTTCTCTCTGACACATGGTCTCTGAAGATCTTCTCTCAAGTGTGGTGTTGGCCTGAAAGTGATGCAGTGTGGGGAGCCTCATGACCTTCAGCTTCTTTTCTAGATCAGAGAACTTTTTTGTGTCTTTTTCCTGTTAATTTCCCACGTACTCAGTAAATTATTAAGAGAACAAGATGTATCACTCTTGGCAGTTTTAACTGGAGTGAAATTATGACTGGAGAATAAAACATTTTACATGCGTAAATTGGCTTTCACTGCAGCCTTTTATTCTTGCAAAGGGAGGGAATCACTTACCTTGCTTAACCTTAATACCTGCTTTATCGGGGAGATGTAGGTCAGGGAACCACCAGAGGCTGAGGAGCTGGAGGACAGCCAGAGGAATGTAAGTGCTGTGTGGCATGATAAGCAGTGAAAGCAGATTAAAAGCCACATGGAAAAAAGCCAGTTTTCATTCATTCTGTGCTGTCGTTACACCCGCTGAAAACCTCATTGGTGTGACTCGTCTGTGGAAGAATAGCTGCAAATGCTCTAGCCTGGTGTAGTGTGTGTGTATGTGTGTTTAACTAGGGCTCTAGGGCTGAATGGTGTTTTTCAAGGCCTTTCATGATTTTTGCAGTCTTGTTTCAGGTGAATATGAGGACTCATTACACCTTTAGAAGGGATGAGGCAACTATTTTTCTCCAGTATGTTTGACTGGGAGGTCATATGTATGTGGCTCACTGCTAATGCACTTATGAAAGCACATCTGCACAAACCCAGCGATTCATTCTAGTGCAAAACTGCACAAGGATACATAGTGTGATTACTTAAGGCAAAGGCATAGTTGTTTCATGAAAGTGTACAGAGTTATTGCAAATACTTGGTAATTCATTTCCCACAAAAGACAGTAATGGCTCAAAGGAGCCCTCACAGGCTGTAAGGTAAATAAACTGAGTGTTAATAGCTCCCAGGTAGGACTGCAGAGCACCACTTGGAGGGTATTTTTCAAGAAAGGTTTCATGTGGCTGTCACCACTTAATAGTCACTGGCAGCAGGAAGACTATTTGCTCTGAAAGACCTTGGACTATGACCGTAGAAGGATGGTTTTTGCATGTGTGTGTTTCACTTTTTGATTTAAAGGGTATATTCTTTCCTTAAATTTAAAAGTCTTTCAAAGACCAAGAAAATACAACCTTATAGGAAAAGAAAACACTCAAACTAGGACAAAACATAGACCATAAAATATTTTTAGAGACCCAGCATGTTTTAGGTTGTGAGTGCAAAGTAATGGAGAAAGTACATCAGTGTGCTGCTGATCAAATAATCAGAGTCCAAGATCATGTACTTTTCAGTATGTACAGGGACAGAGTTTGATCTACTCCTGTGTAAAAATGCCTTCCTCCTTACAGAGCTAGCAGCACAAGGGCGTAGAGTCACAGCAGTCCCTGCTGGCTTCCTCTGAAGGAAGCAGGTACCCAGGAAGATGCCATGATCTTTATCTCAGCCTGTGTGCATGAATGATCCATTCTGGTCAGCAACTGGCACAAGAAATGCTCTTGCTATGAAGTGAATGAGTCCCAGAGCATCCGTAACCAAGATGCATTTGTTGTTGGCCAACCTAGGAGTTACTGAAAACACAGAAGGCCTCCTAGCCATGCAAAGCACAGTTTTCATTTTATTCTCCAATTTGCCTGTGTTTCTGCTCTTTCAGGGACACCAATGTAAAAGTCACATAACAGAACACTTACTCCACTACCAAGTTCCAGTGGACCAAATTATTCCATCATTCCACTGCAGACAATGGAGTTTTCTTGGGGATCAATTAAGTAATAAAACAGAACCATCCAGCTTGACTGTGCAACAGGAGAGCACCCACTTTGCATGGATGTTGGTTTTAAAACAACTTTAAAAGTGCTCCATTACCTTACAATACTGCATGTGACAGCTCTTGTCACTTAGCACTTAGGAAACTTGTAGGAAGAAACCTGCAGGAAAAGATTTGCAGGGAAACTTGCTAC
The DNA here is from genome assembly GCF_004027225.2 of Strigops habroptila. Taxonomy (NCBI): domain Eukaryota; kingdom Metazoa; phylum Chordata; class Aves; order Psittaciformes; family Psittacidae; genus Strigops; species Strigops habroptila. The sequence goes on from NC_044277.2 coordinate 131,493,938, forward strand.
TTCCTTATAGCATGTAGTCAAATTCTGCAGAAGCAGCACAGCCAGTGCCTCTAGTGCCTCTAATGTGTGATGATGGTCAAAGGCCTGAGCTGTCCCAGTACAAAGGAGTTTTAGCTTGTACACTGTGGCAGGTAACCACACTCCTGCTTGCGTTGCATGCTGTAATGAGGTGGTAAGAGAGAAGCCTGCAAAAAGCAGTGGATTACAAAGAGCAGGGTTGCAGGTTTCCTTGTGCAGCTTCTTGTTTATCCTGTTTATCCTTAGCTCTCCTACTTTTCTAGAGTGCCTGGATTATACAAAATGGGGAGCAGGTACCTCGCACACGGGGAGGCTAAAGGGAGAGCAGTGGCGTCAATGTGCCTCACATCTCAAAGATAACTGAGAATTCATTGCAAAATTATTTTCGAGTTTCTAATATGCTCTAGTTATCACTGTTAATATGAGAGGTATAACTTGTTCATTTTCTGCTTTTGAAGAATTTACATTTACACTCTAAATTACCTCAATCTAAAATCTTGGTAGTTTGATCAGATTTAAGCGTTTTGCTGGTGCCATCAAGTGGCAAAATACTGGATTGCAGAATTGCAGCCGCATCCAAATTCACTCAACCTGGTATCTCTTAAACAGCAGCAGTGAGGAAAATAGTCTTTGCCAAGCCTCCTCCAAAAATACATCTCTCTATATATAACCACACACCAGAAAAATGGACGGAAATGCACATGGTGTAATGGCTACTTCGATTACTTCAGTTTGATCTGGATTGTAACTAGTAGAAAGGCCAATATTTTTGAGTATTTCAAGTTGATAAATGTGGACAACCTGCAAAGCAAACTCAGAGACCCTTACTGAAGAGATACTGAACTGGAGGGGCACAGTGCCATACTCTGAATTTCCTTCCCAACTGTGTTTGCTCTCCTTTGTTATTAATTCATTTTTGCAGAATGTGGCCCTTCAGATTTCATATTGTATCTGCACTTCATATCATATGTGTGCAATATCGCCAGAGTGGAATGACTATTCTGTTTGTTGTTATATTCACTAAAGTCACAGTCTGGTTAACACACAGTTTAAATCTATAGTTCATCATTCATATGCACATCACTTTTTTTTTCTGCTGAGTGACATCATAGTATTGCTCAGCGGAAAGGCCTCTGTGCAAAGAGAAAGCATCAATGTAGAAAGCTTATGCTCTATTTGTTTATAAAAATCCAAATAAATTGATATGCTTTTGTCTTGATTTCTCAGATAACCTTTAATATCAAAACTCAGAGATGCTGCCAGTGTAGATATCTGTCCTGGGTTTCAAAATCTAAGTCATGCAGGACTGGATCTTGAGAGATGCTGAACACCCATGCCTAAATCCAAAGTTCCTGACAACACTGAGCATTTCCCCCTATGAAAGCCTGGCCCTTACAGCCTCCACCATGCACACCTAACACTCAGTAGGAGCTGTGGGAATGCCTTGAATGGGTGCACATTCCAACTTTTGACTCTATGAGGAGTTATTCCTACATTAAAGGGATCACTTTCAGCTCTTTCTGATGCCAAAGGGCTCCCAGAATCCAGCCAAACTGCATGGTGCTTTTCACTGAAAAGAATCTGAAGAGAAGATGGCACGAAACCTGTCTTTGAGTTTAAACAATGGAAAACAAAGCAGTTGTCAGTATGGGACATCAGGCAAAAAAACCAAAACAAAACAACCCCGAAAAAATGCCACAACAGAAGAGAGAGCAAATGGGAGTGCCAAAATGAAGGAAATGCAGTTGGAAAAATCAGCCATAACCAGAAGTGTTTCCTGGTCTGACCTGGCCTTGCTAAAGCTGAGCTTCACCCAATGCACCTAGTCAAGTGTCTGTTGCTAAAAGAAATGCGTGGCCTTCACTGCATGGCTGAAGAAAAGATGCTGGCTACAAGAAAGGGAGAGAAATGATGCTGAATCAGAAGGGATTTTTTTGACTTTTATGGCAGGCTTAATGGGATCCCAAAGCTTGAGGGTTTTAGTGCAGTCCAGCAGGAATATGCTTATAACATTCCAGGTATAACCACAAGTTCAGAATGGTTGTTGTCTTCCCTTCCTCTTTAAGCACTTTCCCATATTAGCACAGTCCAGCGTAACGCATGCTTCTGTGCCACAGTGCTGTCAGTTGAGCAATGCAGGCATCTATGGTCAGACCTAGTCTTCCAGCTGTTGTGCAAGGCTGTGTTCAGAAGTGCTGAGCACCTCCACGTTAAACTAAAGTCACTGAGACTCCCTTCCTCCCTTTTCTGCCCCATCACACCACAGTAACACCCGACTTCCATCCCAAAGGCCAGGTGCCCTGCACCATTCTGACAGGACAGCTGGTGCTGAGGGTGCTCCCCTAGGACAGACAGTGCCACAGAGGATGCTTCTATGGAGCAGCAATGCTCACTTGGGAGCCAAATTCAGGGATTTAAGAGGTCTGACTGCTGTTTTAGGATGATCAATGCATATGTAGGATTGCCATGACACAAATTCTCCATCCAGGATTAAAATGAAAACCTACTGACCTGGAAATGTTCAGCCTTTGCCTAGTTTGACTAGTGTGCTTGTGAAGATACACTTTTCACTACTTCTGTGTTTGATGCATGTGGGTGGCATGGCTCACTAAGTAATACTAAGTAAATCCAAAAGATTTGACGTATTTTAGAGCAGTGTCTCTGCAAAGTCTGCAAAGTGTTATAGCAAAACACTGTGTAGAGATTTGTGGGTACCCGTATATCCCCACATTAATATTTAGGGAATTGTGAAAAGAGTAGAAGCTTAAATTGCCCATTTTTGGAATGCAAATATTTGCACATCTCAGTCTAACCTGCTGGCTGTCAGTTGCTGTTCTTGTTAAAAACACTTCACTTACTTAAACCTTCTGACTGTGAGAAGACCTTCGCCAAGGGTCTACGCCACTACCATAAGGCTACCATGTTCTTTAACAAATGTCCATAGTGGCTTATCCTTTGCCTTGTTGTCTTGTGGCAGTACAGGAAGTGCTCACCAGGGAAGCTTGCAAAAGTGATTCCCTGAACTCTTTGTATCTGAAAGAAAAAAACCCCCACAAACCAAAATGTCTTTTAATGGAAGCAGCAGTGATGGTTACCTGAAATCTTTTAAATAATGACAACTTGTCTTAATCTTCTTGGCTCTTAGTTACTCAGCCTTATTCTGGGTAATGCTATTATGGTGAACTGTCACTAGGAGAAGTACAATGGCGATTGGCAATTGTTCCATGAAGGTTGAATCAAGTCTATTGTGTTTTGACCAGTGATAGGAAGAAAGGTGATAGATATGTGCAGCACATACAATGTGATTGAGTCTCAGCCGTCAGCATGTAGATACCTGCACCATCCCTTCAGTACCGCGTTCATACTGGCATATGGGCAGCGAATATATGCAATGGCACAGATGGAAGCTTTAGCATCTAATTCCCACTGACTTCAGAATCTGTTATTTGTGCCTTTGAAAAGCTCCTCTTTCCATCTCTAGAAAGGCATGAGAAACATTACTGTTTAGTAGCTGTAATTCACACTGAATGCAAGCTGTCTCAGGCCCTTCACATGGACGTGCTAGTGGCTGAGGATATTCAGTACATTTCCATACATCTGTGTCATTTGAGATCAGGCAGTTTGATGTGTTTAGATGCATGTTCACCTCGCATAGTTTTGGTTTAGTGTTGTAAAGATGGACGCCAAAATCACAGAATATTTAAAGCAAGAGTTCTTGCCTGGAAGAAATATGTCATTAAGCTCAACTAGGAAGAAATACATGTCAGTTATTTGCCAGGGTGCAAAGGGCAACGTGTTTGTATTGTACAATGAACAAAATAAGAACCTGATGTGCTGTATATTATTGGACAGCTTTTCTGTTTTTAAGTTTCTGAAGGAACTCAATCATCCATTTCTTAAGTTCTCTCTAAAGCGTTGTTACCCCTTACTGGAGGTAGGCAGACAGATGCCAAGTCACTTGCATGGCTGTGGTGTTTGTATTCATGAAGCCAACTTTCTCTGAAAACATTAATAAATCATTCCTGTTGACTGCTATCTATAAGTTATTAAGTTGCAGAACAACTACTTTACCTTCGACAGAAAAGAGAAGCATTGCACCCAAAGGTCTGATCGTCCATTCAGCCCAAACAGGACTCTGTTAAGCTTAAAATGTTTCCAAGTCTCCTTCTCCAAAAGAAACATTTATAGCCGATATTGATCCAGTGATACTGAAAATCTCAAGGACACAGAAAAAAGTGTATCTGCCCAGAGAATATCAAAAGAGGGCTAGGGTGAACAAAGTTTTAGAGTGTATCAACCTTAGAGCAATCCCGAAGAACCTCAGAAATAAAGTCTATAAGGATGCTGGGGAGGGACTCTTCCTTAGGGACTGTAGTGGTAGGACAAGGGGTAATGGGCTCAAACTTAAACAGGGGAAGTTTAGATTAGATATAAGGAAGAAGTTCTTTATTGTGAGGGTGGTGAGTCACTGGAACAGGTTTCCCAGAGAAGCTGTGGCTGCCCCACCCCTGGCAGTGTTCAAGGTCAGGTTGGACGGGGCTTGGAGCAACCTGGTCTAGTGGAAGGTGTCCCTGCCACTGGCAGGGGGGTTGGAACTAGATGATCTTAAGGTCCTTTCCAACCCTTACGATTCTATGATTCTACGATTCTATGATTTAGTAGAGACTATTACCATTTCTAACTTCCACAATTGTAGATTTATTCTGAATTTTGACAGCCAACTTGCAGCTTTCTTGCTTTTTTGTTCTGACAAAAAAAACCCCAAAAAACACCCAAACCCAAAGCCCCAAAACCCCTAAAATTCTGGGACCAGAAGCTCAGTTCACTAGTGCTGTCTTTTTATTTTTTAAAAGTTACATTTTCCCTTCGAATTTATTTCATAGGGGGGAGCTTAAACCAGAGTATGTGAATAAAGCATCTCAGATTATGAGCTTGTGAAGGGCTCCAGTAACTGATTTGATCAGTGCATGAACCCAATACATCTGCGGGGGTGTATTGCTAACAGCTTCCAGAAGGTCTGTGGAAAGAGAGTTCATAAAGAGGTAGGATTAGGACCTGCCTCTGTATGAGTTCACATAGAATGCATTCACACTGGCATTTTAATTTGGATCAGGAGTGCACTTCCGACACGAATCTCCCATTGATCTCTATTTTGCAGTGCCTTGATCTTGGAGTACGTTGACTGGGTTCCTTCTGGATGAAATTAACTGGAAGATGTGCTCCAGGAATGCACCAGAAGGGTACCTCAGCCACAAATGGACCCTCAGTCCCTGGAATCACACTAGAGGTAAAGAGCACCTGAAATGCACTTTTTTTCTGGACCTCAGGTCCTCAGCACCAACTGTTTCACTCACCCTACACATCTTCTCCTGTAGTGCATGATACTTGCCAGCATAGACATAGTCACTGAGCAACACACTGATTTGAAATTCGGTGAATTTTTTGGGAGATGGAAAAAGCTAATCTTTATTTTAACTAGCTTTTGCCCAAAAAACATATAAATAACTGCATACATCATCCTACTGTATCAACACTGAATCTGACTGTCTGATCATAGAATAAAATTTTTAGGGTACTTTCTTTGTATATATGTAACCCAGCATTATAGAAATACACATACGTGCCTCTGGTTATTCAGAGGTGCTGTTTATCAGTGCAAATACTGGTAACAAATACTCTAGTCCAAGATGATAATGTAATAAAAATCATGGATGCATTAGTTTTAAAAGCTGACAGGCTTTTCAAGAACAAAAGGTGTTCTATTTATTATTTGCTTGTAATCATGTGACTACAAAAAAAAAAGCACCACTTTAAAGACATGTATGATATTGTAAAACATGCAGCCACTTTCTTTTCAGGTATAAACTGGTGAGGTCATGTGAGCATGTGTTTACATTAGCAAAAAAATGTAGTTTAGTTCCTGTGTTACCATACAGGTTTTCCTGTTCACAGAGAAAGAATGTTATGACCTGGCTGTGCATATTTCAAATATTTCAAAGCTGAGTTTAGCATAGTTGTCATCTGAAAGATGCTTTGCTGGTGCATTCAGATCCAGACACCGCAGCCTGAGCTTAATTTTTCCTTTTGCTGGGTTATCTTGTGTAGCCAAGGTGAATCTTTACATTCACTAAAATCTAGATCAGGCCTATAATTTAGTAAACTTTCAAGTCTGTCAATAGTTACAACAGTTCAGATGGAAATTCCACCCAAATTCCTCTAATGCAAGGAAAGCAACAAAAACTTGCCTTAGGGGAGGCACATAAGTGGAAGGCATCAAGACGCAGTTTGACAAGTGTGATAATCCACTAGTATCAAAATACTCTGACTGGAATTCGGATGTTGGATACGAGACATTACAAATAATGGAAGAAGTTAGCAGTAGTAGTAAACCAGAAGGCTGTCAGTAAGAAAGAAACTAAGAATTGATTTTGCTAACAAATGAGAGAAAATCTCAGGTGAAAAGACACTGGAGGACTTGAGGCTAATGCTGGAAACTGTTATGCATATTAAAAAAAATAGAATTTTAGATTAAAAAAACCCCCAAGAGTACTAAGTATCAGGGAGGTTCAGCTTTCCAGAACTTTAAATACTACAGGAATTCTGCCATATCCTGACTCTAGCTAACTGTATAATTGGACCTGTAAAGTACAGTAAAAATGGATTGATTCTTGAAACTTCCTCATTACACACTGGTGACCGTGAAAGCAGAATGCAGGCTTCCTGTAATTTTAAATTTCAATTTTAAAGTTTATCTCAGTCATTCTAGGTCAACCTGTAATTGAGGAAAAGAAGAAAGTTCAAAACAGGAGTTGGTCAAAGAATAACATGATAAATGTTGGTGACCAGTTTGTGAAAGATGCTCACTATTCCAAATTAAAAATACAATATACATGTTGTTTTTATTCTTTATGAATGTTATTTCAGGAGATTTTGAGCCCTAAACCCACACGTATATGCATATATGTATAGAGATATATAACATATTTTAGCAGTCCTTTTTTCAGCTGTAATCAGCATTTCCCAGGGAACTGACAGACTATTGCACATAGTAGAAAACATTTTCTTTCCTTAAAACAGAAAGAAAAAATTGGGTCTTGCCAGAAAAACATAACCATTAGAAAATACTTTTGGTAACAGTGAATGGATATCAAATAGTTTGAATGGAATCATTTACCTTTACGAGTTCTGGTTCTAGAGTGTTGAGTGGTCTGCTATGGTATCTGCATGAGCACTATGGGAATCTTATACTGATGACAGATTCAAGCACTACTGGCTTGCAAAGAGACAAATGTTAAGAGTTGTTGATTCACAATCTGGATGTGGGCAAGAAACACAAGCCAGACTTCCATTCCAGGACTGCTGTGGGTTTATAATGTAATGCAGCTCTGAGTCCACACTAGTCTAATCCCAGTAGAATTTCCTCTCTATTCAGCTTTATTAACCTTTCTAGAAAGTGTATTTCTGGCTGCCAGAATTACAGCTGGGGCCTATGACTAGTAGCTTTTTTGTCCCTGCCGGTTGCACATATAGGGAGGTGCCACAGTTCATAGCTGCTTTTTGCAGCTCAGTGACAGCAGCTGCCCCCTGAGGCAGGGATCTGCATCACCAAATCCACAATGTACATACAGACTTACACCCATCTGCAATCTTACCCATCATACCAGCACCAGCCCCACTGATGGGTATTAGTCCATACCCCTTCGTCTAAAGGGTTCTGAACACATACGTCCCATGTCTCTGCAGCTGCGCTAGTCCAAAGCCACCACACAAATCCTAAAATCTGCCTTCAGCTCCAGAAACATAATTCATTGCACAGCATTTCTGGGTGACTGGCTTGAGAACCTTGAGTTCCCAGCCCTTGGCACCTACCTTTAGCAGCAGGATGCAGATCAAGGGACAAGGCGTCCCTATGAACAATGTTCTCTGGACACTGTCCAATGCATGCAGAAGGACACTGCTGTCTGTCCAGTTCTCTTCCCTGGCAAACTGGCCCAGCTCCTTGGCGGAAGAAGCCAAGGGGGTTATAGCTCAGCGAGGCCACACTGGCTGGAGGACTGGCAATAGGTAGGGGAAGATAACAGTAGGAGAAAGAGGATGAAGTCAGGGGGAGCCAGGTGCTGGCAGGACCAAAGTTCCAAGTCATTATTCGTCCAGGAGAAATTACCCACAAAGGAAATCATGGGTTTCCAGGGTGATGTCTCTCCAAAGCAGGAAACATGATGATTCACATTTCATCCCCAGAGCTTTCAAAAATCCATGACTAAGAGAATGAATTATCTCACCATGAGCCTTTTAACGAGGAAAAGCTTCCAGTGGGAGAAGGCAGGTAAGTATAGGAAAACGATACATTAATGTTCTGATGAATGACATCTAAGTAAAAATTAACTTCTAGGAGTAACAGCCTTTCAAATATTGTGTTTACTGAGCCCCAAAGAGATATTATTCCAAAACAAGAGACAATATCTGGGGAGTAGCTGCTCTCATCTCAAGCTTTATTATCTCTGTCTTCAGAAGAAAAGGTTAATAGGAAACTGTATGTCCTGGTTTCAGCTAGGATAGTTAATTTTCTTCCTAGAAGCTGGTATAGTGCTGTGTTTTGGCTTTAGTCTGAGAATAATAGGGCAGAACTATGACCTAAGCCTATGTTCTTGTTCCGTGTAGTGCACTGTGAGTATGCTTTGGCCTATGTTCTGGTAGTACTTGATAGCACGGTGAGAGGGTGTTTGGATCTTTTGGGCTGATACACAGAATGAGGCAGCTGCTGATGTCAGCAGATGGTTACCTAATACGTAAGGGTGAGGATGTTAGAGCACACTTGGGAGCTGGGATCCAGGACACAAGTAGGTGATGTGCTGTTTTACCTCTCCTGAACAAAGCAGTAAATATAGCCACAAGCTGAGCCAAAAGCCAGTTCATTACAGAAAGTTTGATTGGGAAGAATTGAGTAGAGTCATGTGGGTGTCAGTTCAATTCTTGACAAACTATCTGAGCCAAGAACATTTCCAATAAGGCAGGCAGTACAGCAGCAGGACTTCGGTGAATTGCCACTTCTTATTCCCATTCTCAGAGATACCAATATTATTTGCTTAGGTCTTGTGTGGGATTTTCACACCATCCTTCAAAACAGTTGGACCTGGCCACTGGTGGAGTTTGGATTCTGGTTAATTGGTTTGCTGGATGTTTCTGCCTTCTTGTGTTTGACAGACATGGTGATAGATTTTGATCTGGTTTACTTTCTTCTGCTGACCTTTCCTCTCAATGTGGCTTTTGTTTGAGTTGAATTGGCATCAAAATAAATGGATGTGTTTGAAAAGGGTGTTTTTGTTCTGGTGTTTCTTTCACCAGGCAGGGCAAAATTAGCTGGAGGTCCTGCTTTTCTTGGAAAAGCAGTGTGAAAAAGATGGAAGTAAGTCTTTTGGCAAGTGATAATACATAAATAGCTTTTCTGAATACCTATTAAATGCACTGTTGTCTTACTATTATCCAATAGAGCCAGTAATTGGTTTATTATGATTTTGGACCACTGGTTTGTTTTTAACATGGATGAATTGGCTGTCACATTAAAGTGAACTACACTTTAATGTTTGTGCCATGTACAAGTGATACAGCTGTACCAGTAATTCCCAGAGTGCACAAGTTTAATATATTCCAAAAAAAAAAATATTTTCCATGTTTCCTTTTCACGCTTCATGTTATCTGGAGCTGGATGTAGGGAAAGGTTCAGCAGAACCTTTTCCTTCATTTCATTAATTATCCAGCTGTTGAAAAACTCTATTATTTCCTTCCAAAAAATATTATGGAAGATTTAGACCTGTGGTTTTAAGATAATATGGGAATGGCCTGCCTTAGTTGTTACTATAGAGGGTGTGCTAGCTGGAGGAAAAAGGCTTTGGACATCACTTCTACCCTCTAAATCTTCACACAGAAGAAGTCATCCAACATGTAAATCTATCGGTACCTAAGCTGGGTGCCTCTCTGCCACCTGCATCTCCAGGTTAGTGAGTTTCTTTGGGAAACAACTAATTGGGAGGACTAAGGTCCCTGAGACATCTCTATGTAGCTCCTTTACCAGGCTACATCAGGTCAGAGCTCTTTTAACCTTCCCATTGACTAATGCAGAAAAGGTGAATATTTGCAGAGGTAGTTACTAAACCAGTACCTCCTCCACACTGAAAATTAATATTCTTCAGGTGGTGTAATGTGACATAGCCAGTGGAAAGAAAAAATAGAAAGATAATTTCTAACTGATTAAAACTGTGTTCCTGTTACCTATATGGTGATGGGCTGAGAAAAAGTGAGAACAGCTCGGCTAAATAGGAAGAAAAGTGGTTTATCTAATTCATATTTTTCCCCTAGTTGTGTGGAGAAAATAGAGGGATGTGAGCATTTCAGTGGACTGAGATGTCATTCTCTGAACTTCTCACTGATTTTGATTATCTATGATGTTGTGAGAACTACACATGCATTTGGATCCATCAGGAGCCAAAGCAAGCTGTTTATTGAAGTGAGAAATGATACATAGAATCATCGAATGGCAGAATGGTTTGGGTTGGAAAGGACCTTGAAATCATCTCGTTCCAACCCCCTGCCATGGGCAGGGACACCTTCCACTAGACCAGGTTGCTCCAAGCCCCATCCAACCTGGCCTTGAACACTGCCAGGGATGGGACAGCCACAGCTGCTCTGGGAAACCTGTTCCAGTGCCTCACCACCCTCACAGTAAAGAACTTCTTCCTTATATCTAACCTGAACTTCCGCTGTTTTAGTTTAAACCCATTCCCCCTTGTCCTGTTGCTACAGACCCTGATATTTGTACCCTTAAGCCAGTGCTAAAAGGCAAAAGCTAGAAAGCATTGATATACAGCTGAATACACACTTCAAGAAATGCTTTATTCAGGCTTTATATCAAATGCCATTGTGATGTTTTGTGTGGGTTTTTTTTAATTGTACTTGTTCTAGGCATAGTTATTTAAAGGTGGAAAACTGAGTATGATCAGACCTTGTTAACGTCGAAAGCTCATGAGGTAGCTTTTGTAAAGCTAACCGTGTAGTTTGCATTTTCCTAACCCCTCCAGCACCCTCTTACGGCAATTTACAGCCCAGGTTCTGATCATGATTCTCCTCAAAATCAAGCTTTACAAGGAATGTTCTTTCTGCCCTCTCGTGGCCACAGGACAGTTCTGCAGTTTTGCAATACGGAAATTTCAGACCTGCATTGCGTTTTGATAATCCAAAATGTCTTGCTTTTACATTAGAGAACACACATAAAATTGTGTATCTATGAGCCAGTTTTTTTCTGTATGCAATGTTTTTATGTATACCTTTCATTTGAGCACAGCAGTTGACTATTTAGATTACCAAATTAACTACATACAATTTTCTTAGTTTTACATCATAACCCAGAATATGAAGATGTGACTTGCATGTTCAAAGGACCAAGATAGGATCATTTCTTTCCTGACAACTAATGTAATTTTAGTTCCAGGGTCTGTACCTCACTTTTGGCTAGTTCACATGGAAAATACTGCATAATTGCATGTGACAGCTTCTTCATGACTTCACTGATTCTTTAACCTACTTACAAGTTAAATTGCACTCAGTTTCCATGTTATGTCAGTCAGTAAGTAAATACATTGATTAATTTAGATTTATCCATGTATCAGGTTAGGATCAGGCCACACTGCCAGTTTATATTTTACAAAGATCCTATACAATTTGAGGTTGATTATCCCTTGTATGAATAAGGCTATCAAATACAGGCTTATAGAAGGTTGTATTGTTTCAGTTAAGACTGCTGCTTATCACATGTTTCTGACAAGTATGCAGAGACAGAATAGGTGCACATGCATGCACAGTGACGTCTCTAGTACCTTTTAGCTGGTGAGGATCTGAACAAGAGATTCTGTAGCAGGTGTGTGAGAGCATATAATGCAATAATGATGTAAGAAAGCAATTACACAAAACAAGAATAGATTATTCACTATCAAGGTAGTACTAACAAAAGAGAATATTTTGCTGTTACACATTGGTAAATGGAAAAAGAAAGCCATTACTTTATACATTACCTGCAAACTTTCTCCTATGTGCCCCTTTCACAGTCAGCCCAAGTTACCATATCCTCATCTCTGTGATTTCTGGGGTAACTAGGAAAATCCCCACTGCACAGGCACAGCCTGCTCTGCTGTTGTGCTAGTGCCAAACTGCACCATATGCGCTTAGCAGGAGAGAGAAGTTAAGACCAGAAAGAGTTTATCACTAGTTATACATTTGAGATGGGGGTGGGCTCTGCAATCCTCCAGGCCACCCCTGGGGATTCATAGATTCATATGCAGTATAAATATGTGCAAGAATACATTTTTAAGGAAATGTCTTGAAATGTGGAACTTTGAGAAGCATATGGTAGTGGCTGAGCTGGCACAGGAAGTACCTTCTGAAGGTGATCTGCTCTTTTCACTCCCCTGCTCTTTCTGCACAAGACTGACACTTCAAGAGCAGTTCAGAATCACCTGCATTCATACTTCTTTCAAGATCCCATAAGCCATATGCGATCCTAGTATAACTACACTATAGGTACACCAGTGTACCTTCACTGGCATTTAATTTCTTCACAGGCATCTAAATTAAACTTAAGACTTTTCTTTCATAGCTGCCAAAAGAAATCAGCTGATGAATTAGGCAGTACCATTTCATTTGAAATGCCTCTTGAGAGAGAGGCAAACTTGCAGCTCTTAGAATTGATGATGGTCTCTAAGGGCAAGTAGGTACTTAGTCAAAAAGTAACCACACTTAAAGACAGGCTCAGCATCCAACATACAGTTTTATTTTTTCCTTGAGCTTCTCTGTTCAATAGCAGGGTTCAAAGAAAGTTTGTCTCTACTCTTTTACAAATAAAATTCTCCATAGTGGTCATATAGGATAGTTAACTCTAAAGACTTTTATTACCCCAAGATATAGATGTGTTTTATGTACCCACAGAGTTGAGCAGCTAAGAGAAGCATCTGATTTTAAAAAAATTCCTCTCTGTTCTCCTTCACTAATTCATGAAATGGGCCTGCTAAATCCTGCTGGGAATGAAGAGCACATGGGCTCATCAGACCTTGCTGGCTTTGTTCAGCATTGTATTGGGTTTGCATGGCAAGGTTTCAGTAGTAGTGAGGCTACAGAGGTGGTTTCCATGAGAAGCCGCTAGAAGCTTCCTCTATATCTGATAGAGCCAATGCCAGCTGGCTCCAATATGGACCCACTGCTGGCCAAGGCCGAGCCCGTCAGCAACAGTGCTAGCATCTCTGGGATAACAAAGGTTGGGAGGGAAAAAAACCTGCAACTGCAGCCAGAGAAAGGAGTGAGAATACGTGAAAGAAAGAACCCTGCAGACACCAAGGTCACTGGAGAAGGAGGGCAAGAGATCTTCCAGGTGCCGGAGCAGAGATTGCCCTGCAGCCTGTGGTGAAGCCCATGGTGAGGCTTGTGCCTGTAATTTTCGATGTGTTGCAAGAGGCAAAGTAGCTGGATGTCATACTAAGGACAATGAACATTGTAATTGGTAAGTGGGGTAGAAGTCTATTGTTATGAGCATCAGAGATGAGATAAAGATACATAGTGCAAAAGCTCCAAAACCAGAACAGGTGTACTAAATATGACAAGGTGAAAGAGTTAACTGGTCAGTGAGTTCCAGAAGGTGGGAACAGTTAAAGCACAGATATTTCTCATCCATATTTTGTGCTACAAAAGATCTAAGTGGCACTAGCTGAAGCTCTTCTGCACTTGTGTCATCATAAGAGCAGCGCAAGTGTGAACTGGGTATCTATGGGTTTCCCCCATAGACAGCTAGATGTATTTTAATGGGTGTCACTAATGAAAACATTTCCAATTCCTGCTAATGGGTACTCTTCAAGAGGGGGCAATTTTTCAAATGTCTTGTTTAGGGTTTGGAAGTTTCTGGCGGTCTGTGATGACCAAGACTAGTCCAGTTGTCAACTTTTGAAGAAAACGCAAAAAGCGGTTGATAGAGCAGTTGAAGTGAATCTGAGACTGACAGATTTCAAATGCCAGATGTCCAAGTTTTTGGCTCCTTCTATGGGTAAAACAACAGTGTCTTTTTACATTCCACTAGATCTATCCAAATGATATATCGAAATCAACAACATGATGAGCCCTCAGACTTATAAATTTGTCAATGGATTGTCAGCTGTTCTCTCTGTAAGCTTAAGTCAGAATCTAAAATAAGCCTGGTGTTGTTTTTGCATGGAGGCTTTAATAACAGACATAAATATTACGTGGATGACAAGGAAGGCTGGGAGCTCCTGAACCCTGCTAGAATTCATGCTGGTAAGCCTTGATAGTCTGTCACTTGATTTACGTGAGTCCTTTCCTTGCTTTTTCCCAATTCATGAATAATATCTGTATATGGATAATAAATAATCTGGTGAGTAACAGCTATAGCAATGTATGTTGCCTGTTGTGCCCCTTCTCCTCCCATTGCACTATCCAGTGATTGTTTTCTTGGCTCACACACTCTCAAGCCAAACAGAAATTTTGCAGAGCATAGCATAATTCCTCCTTTATGTACTTTTCACCTAGCTCTTCCTCTGCTGAGGGAAAATAAATCAACAGCCATCTCCTGAATCCGTGCTGTGGAGCTTGCAATAAGAGGGCAACCTAATTGTATCTGCTGCTGGGCCAGTGTTTGGGCTTCTGCTTTCCTCCCATAGCAGCCATCATTAATGCCAATTGGTGTGTACCCTTTCCCTGTTGCTACATGATATGTTCCTTGCAAAAGCAGCTTCTATTGCTGCTCAGGGATTCTCACAAATTTTATTTGCTCTTGGTTCACATGATGTGCAGTGAGGTTTGCAGAACCAGAACACAACTCAAAGTTCAGGGCACCTCCTTCTGCTGCTCATTTGATCGAAAATCACTAAAAGATCCCAGATTTCTTGACTAAAGAAAGAATGACATCCTCTTCTGGTGGCAGGCAATGACAAGATTTCTTCTTCATTGGCTGGGTCTTCAACTTTCCCCTTTACAATTTGTTGACCAGTGTCCTTCAGCATGGACTTGGCTGCAGTACCCTAGTGTCACACTGCAAACCCGGTCTTTCACCAGCACTTGTTAGGTGGTTTTCTGAGACTTGGAAGCCCAAAGATTGGTTTTGAACTCTTTCTTACTCTCAAAATGTACAATCTTATTGTTTATAATCTGTTTGGATTATAAACAATAGTCCCTATCTCCTTGATATTTCAAGTTTAAGTGAATAGAGAGATTAGATATTTTCAGGACTGTGTTTTCACTACTCTGGGTTGAATTAGATTCCCCAGCAACAGGTTGAATAGTGTTGTTTCAAGTAGCCTCATTAAGTTCGTAGAGGAACAGCACCTCAGGCTCTGTCCCAAGCATGAATTTATCTGATAAAAATGATCAGTTTGATTAGGATTTTTTCCAGGTTCTTCTAAAGGTGTGTGGAATGTAAAGATATCTGTTTACTGGTTGTTCAGCATGAAAGACTAAGACAAGAGACAGGAAAAGTAATAAATTAAATTCTCAGATACCCAAACCCCAAGGAAGAGGAGATAACAAGACAGTGACAAAGAGCAGAAGTCTTAGATCACTGATTGATGGGACCTTTAAGGAACCACTCAGTGCCTTGAGGTGGTTCAGCCAGAGCTCTGTAACTGGTTATCATGGATCTCATGGGAAACAGCAAACTTACAATGGTATATTTGAGAGGCCTTGTAGGATCACATAAAACTTATTATAGGATGTTTTAAGAGATGTGGGAAAGTGCTAAATTTATTTTGGGATGTTTAGGGGAGAGCCAAAAACAGTCAAAGGGAGGGATTGAGATAGACGAGAGAGGAACAAGTATGGGAAAATGGAGAAGAGAGGGGATAAAAGAGGTCAGCTGCATGTGGTCAAGCTGCTGTCATTTTTTGTCAGGCTATGCCCTGTGCCTGATCATCACAGTGTGCGTTATCTTCTTGTTAAAGTCAATAATTGAATGTTTTCCTCTGTGAGGGTGCTCTCTATTATGTGTGCATGTGTGTGTATGATCTGCTAGCTAATTTCAAGCCAGGCTAGCTGGTGAGTAGAGTGAGTGGTCTGAGTGCCAGCAGCTGGAGATAGAGACAGACAGTTGAAGGAATCTGCAGGCCTGAGGACTAGCAACTGGAGAGAGGATTGCCTAGATATCAGCTATTCAACAGACTGAATATCTAACAGCTGCTGATGAAGGGACCCATTTGTGTGTGTGATTCTAATATGAATTTAAAGCTGGACTAGCTGGTGAGCAGCATAAGGGGTGTGGGAGCCAGCTACCAGAGACACCATAGGTCAGGACAGTGGAGGGACCAAGAGTCTGAGATCCAGCTGAAGAGACCAGAGGTTTGGAACAGCTAATGGGGGGACCTGTTTGCCTGTATTTGGGTGGGAGATCTGCTAGCAACCTTTCAGTTTTATTAACCTGTAAGTGGTAAGAGGATCAGCCCATTTATGTGTAAGACTTGTTGGTGTATAAGTGAAAACTGTGATGATGCTGCTCTCTTGTCAATTGGTAATCAGTTGTGGCTGTAAGGTGTATGTGCATGTGGTCTGATTTTTTGGGGATGCCTATTCCCAACATTGGCCAGACATGGTATCAAGGTAACGCAGCATCTGAGGGCCAGAAGAAAGAATCCCTGAGATCCTGTAGTACACTAGATTTGGCTTCCCTGTAACAGGTGCGAATTCAGCTTCTCTTCAAAGCTTACTGAAAACTCAGTTTTGGAGGAAGCCTAAATACATTCCATTTAGAAGAGAACGGTTTTTCTAGGAAATATGAAATGGAAATACAGGCTTAAAATGAAGTAGCCCCTTCTGCATGTGTATCTGGTAGCTGTAATGTTCATTCACCTGAACAGAGGAAGTGGGGCACCCACAGGGCAGATCTTGTAGGGCATTAGGGAGGGCATTATCTCAGACATAAAGCTGAAAATCATTGCATTACAATGTGACTTTGGTTAGATGTTATTCCTCAGTGGGGTCCAAGAAGGTAGGTTTTATTCAAGACAAATTCTTAACAAGTCACCTTTCAGATTTATGTCTAACATGGCTCATAAACAAGAGGAAAAGAGCTTTCTCTACATTTTACTTATTTTTCTTTAGCTGCATATGACACAAAGAGTACCAGTGGTTTTGATTCTGCTTCTGTTTGTTATTCATATTGCAGACTTTGTTTTATTTGTATCATGCTTCTTTATTCATATTATGCTTCTTTTAATTTTGCTGAAAATGCTTTCAGTTATACAACCATTGTTCTGAAATTAGGTTTTACAACCAACAGGACATAAGTCGCACAGAAGTAAACAGAATTTATACTACACTGCCACTGAAGTAAACTACTACAACAGCCGCTACAATTGTCATTGCCTTATACACCAAGGGTTTGTACAGAATAAATGCATTATTCATAACATGAAGCCATGCTTGCATTTCAGTTCTCCTAGGTTTTTTTTCATGACCTTTAGTTTTGAAAACACATTGCAGCTTTTGCAAGTCTTTCAGATTCTGTCTTCATTATTTCATTCCAGTATTAACGTAACTGTTAGAATTCATATTCCTAAAAATACCAGACAAATAAAACAAAATCTGTTACAATCAGGTGAGACACTGAGAAAGAAATTACAGGAATCAAATTAAACAAGAATCTTAGTTTCTGATATATCAGTTATCTTTCCTGGCCTGAGCTCTACTTTATGCATGTGCCAGATGCACGCCAGGGGTAGCCAAATGAAACTCAGTTAGAAGACAAATGGACAGTTCAGATAAGGCAGCAGATATGATAAGAAGGACTGTTATTGAGGAGCTGCTTTAAATTATTCTTAGTAATGGGCAGGAAATATTTTTTCCTATCTTGGAAAAATTTCTGAGATGTCAAAAAAAATTTTTCATCTTAATTTGGAAAGAAAAATCAAAATCTCAAACCTTGGCTCAGTAAGAGAGTCTGAATAAAAAAATAAAATAGGTTTGGATGAAAACTCCCAGCATTTTCAACATGCTGCAATTCAGCTTGGAATTTTGTCTTTTTTTTTTTTTTTTTTTTTTTTTTTTAACTCTAGTTTGCATAAATTTCGAAAATGGAAGAGTAATTTTTAGGTAATTTTATTTGTTCACTTTATAGTGCTGAAATGGGATATTTTAATATTCTGAATCTTTTTCACCAAAGTTTTAAACTTTTCAAAGTGAAACCTGATCTAAAAAAAATGTTTTCAAACCTAATCTTGTCATATGAACATTTTCAGCTTTGGCTATTTGGCATCTTCTCATTACAAAAGATTTCATAAAGAGACTTTCTACTAGTACTTGTGATGAGGCTTTTTGATTTGATGAACTGCAAATCTTTTCTTTTGGCAAATTAGACTCATCAGAATGTTTTGGGAATATCCACTGAGGAAATCTGGTTGTATTTGAACATCGCTAACCTATGGTTTAATATGCCTCTTAAGATATGGCTGGAACACTTGTGTAGTATTACCTGGTTCAGATTCCTGCACGTCTTGAGGCAGGTTGACAGACAGTGACTTCCCAAATCTCTGTGGAAAATTTAGAAGTGACTGACTGGAACTTTTAACAAGTGGAGATCTCCCAGGCCTGTGTGGTACCTTTGGAGCACGCCTAGGTATGATCTCTCCAAAAGCTCTCCCAAATCTCAGAGGCAAATTAGCAATTGGTTTAATGCTTCTTTCTTCTGGATAATTTCTTCCAAACCTAAGAGGTAAATTAGCAACTGAATTTGGCATCTTGTTTATGGTAGGAGGGTTCATTTTAAGGATATTTTTTGATCCCCAGTCTTTCAGTTCTTCAAAATTGAGACTCCTCTGCTTTTCTTCCAAGATATCTTTAATCTAAAGAAAAATAATTAAAAAAAGGATACTATCATTTTATAGGGCATTACTCCAGCTACCAATCACACGAAGTATTCATTCTCATATCTTCCTAGAAAGCTGCTGGGTAACACTCTTCTTTGGGTATCTGATGCTTGTTAGATGTATTTGCTAAACTCCATTGTAATGTGTGCTACTTTAAACAGATTACTTCATGTGCAGACATTGTCCTGCTTACCTTTTCAGTACACTGACTCAAGAGCACACCTCCATATCAGTATCCAGAACTGTTCAGATGATGTCAGTTGGAAATATTTCTGGGCATAGGTGTTGGTACCTGTGCCATCAGTTAAGTGTAAACAGAAGTCACTGTCAGGTCCACATTTTCTGGTATCACCAACTGAAGTTGTCTGCAGGGGAAGATGCTGGCTATGTTTAGTAACTTGACACAGACCCAGCCTCTTACTCATACAGTCTGGATGAACAGGAGGATGGGTCAAGCTACCTAAAGGTGTAGCTCATTTCTTTCTAAGCACTGGGTGGATGCTTTTGACCCAATATCCTGCTGGGCTAACAGCCAGGGAAATGAATGGAAAGTGTTTGGGTCAAGTTGACATGATTCCTGTTCTGGCCTTGCAGCACAGAGATTGCCCTCAGCTTTAAATTGCTTTAATCCTCCACTGGTACACAAGATGCATTAGAAGCTCCTGGGCTTCTAATTTTTGTGCAGCCAGCACAAAATATACATTCTGTGTCTATGCTGGCATACAGTGAAGAACTGAGACTAGTATATTTCCGGTCTCATGATGCAAAGGGCAGCTGCTGCCTGAAAAGTAGATATATCAACATGACCCCATAGCAGTGTTCCTTCCCTGGGCATATTGAAAGTCACTTATTTTTGTGACAACAATAGATTTTCAAGCCTTAACAGCAAATAGGTACAAATATGTTTTTCAATTTCAGTTAAAGACACAAATGCTACTAATCTTCATTTCAGTTCCTTGTTGCTGTTTGGTGACTTCCTGGGAGCTTTTCCAGCTACTGGGAGAGAAGGGGAATGAACCATTCTAGTTCATACTCCATGATTAAAGCATTAAATAAACTATTCCTCTGATTGCACCTGCACACCCCTTCCGAAGTATATAAAAGACAGTGAGCTGAAGACCACAGGATTTCACTAGCATAATTAAAGTTGTATTTTGTTTTGAAGGATCTTTATTACACCAAGGATGATGAGTCAGAAAGAGGTTGGCTGTCATTTCCCAGGGAGTATTTGTAGGGCAGACAAGAAAAATAATACAGATGAACTGTACAAATTTCATTTGGCATCTATTGAGACATAATAAATGTGCAACCCTGCAAAGATATTTTTATAGTCAATTTCCAGAGTAGAATTTTAAAACCATTAACTGTATTAGATTTAAAATGTTCTCTGTTTATCATTATTCTTTGAGTATTACAAGCGTGCCTTTATTAATTTTGGATTAATAATATATCTGTTATATTCTGTGCATAAAATGCCTGACAGAAATTTTAATTGAGGCCCCACTAGGTAAGCAAGAAACATTTCAGAGTAAGTCTCAATGTAATTGCAAGGCTGTATTGCAGGAAAATTGAAACATGAATTGATTTACACAGTATGTGTGATTGAGCAAATGCATTTCCTGAAAATTCTTCCAACAAGTTTTTTTTCATACTGCTAGTTCTGTAATGCTGAATACTGTGCAATGGAGTTAGGAGAGTCTTTGTCAAAAAATTCGAAGTGCTCAAGGTCTGACCCACAGTTCCCCTAAATAATTCATGATAATACAGATCTTACCTTGTAATATTTATCATCATCATCTTCTGTGCTCTGCAGACTGGACTTCATCAGTTCATCTAGGCATATAGTGTTTGATGTTTGAAAGACCACTGTAGCTAAAGCAAATAGAATAAGCTTAATTGAAATGAGTTTCATTTCTCTCAAATTACACTTACTTAAGGAGCTCAGAATCTGCAGAGAAAACTGCCGTCATTTTATATGATCAGAAAACAAAAAGATTTTTTTCCTGATGACATCAGTCTCAAAAGCTTCAATTCTTAATATTAATTAGGGAAGTAATCTGAATATATTTGAAGAATGTTGGGAATTTCTTTTGTGAGCCCTCTTAAGCAGCATAGCTCTTGTTAGGGACACACTGACTTTATAAATATTTTCTTCCAGTGAAATATGTCTTAATTAGCTAAACTTGAGAGCCGTAACATAGGGACTTCAGCCACAATGTTCCATCACCAGTAGACAAAAGCACCTTGTTTCTTTCTTTTGTATCAGTGTCCTCAGAAGGACTATGAAAGGAAGCTTTCTCCATATATGTATTCTTCTGCTTAAATGATCCTTTTGGACCATATAATGCTTGTTTGTATTGTACAACAAGGGACATTTGGCCCATTGAGATCAAGTGCTATCTACTGAAGTTGTTGATCAGGTCATAAGAGATGCTATGCATCAATGAGATCTGTTGATGTACATCATGTCTATTGATGTACATCATGTCTATGCACTAAATTGAACACGGTAATTTGCATTCAGGCTGAATTAGGACCATGCTTCTAAACCCTGCCCATCAGTTAAGATTTTAGCAATTTCAAAGGTTATGTTACATCTCTGTTCTTAAGGCCAAATTTCCAATAGCAGTTTTAAAAAAGACACCTGTCCCTTTGCTGCATGCTATGAAACCACTGGACTGCCCATGTGTGTTCTGTCCCAAAAGGGGATTCAGGCTGCACACTAAATATTCCCTTAAAGTGCACATTGAATTGGTTGCTAGATAGGCTGGTGAGCCAGGCTGTCATAAAAAAAAGCATATTGTGTTGTTCTTCCTATTCTTAAATTCTTGAAATGATTGCCTACATCTCATAAGGTAGTATTTAAAATCAGCTGCACAAGGAGAAAATCTGATGGCTCATTGTAAATACACTGAAAAACTGGACTCCAGGCAAGTTCTTTCGCAATTCAACATTGGGGTTGTAAAATGTTTGTTCTGTCAAAGCACTGGCAAAGTTGTCCCAAGAGAACATGTTTTATGTTGTGGGCAGTATGGATAGTATTGAGTCTTTATCTGTTGACAGTATGTTACTGGGTTTACTGCACTGTGAAGCTGAAGGATTTGCAAGTTACCTGTTTTTATGGGTTTAAAGCTGTGTGCCATGCATGGAGCAATTTCTGCCTTAGATTCTCTGAAACTGAGATCCTGAAGGTGTTAAGTGGCATTGTATTAGATCTAACAAGATACTCAAACCTCCTTTTGGACTCATAAGAACCACAGGTTGTGTGTTGGAAACTGCTCTGACATGATTGTTGCTCTAACTCAAAATGGTGGGAAACACTAAACCTATCACCCAAATTGTTTACTAGAGCCACTTAAAATGAAAAATGAGAAAAATAAATTCCAATTAATGATCTCTCTAGCAAAAATAATAACTTCTTCTTTCCCTCTCCCACACTTTAATCATTATCCAGTAGGAGGAGGAGCAGCAAGCCCCTGTTCAAGCTTGGACCATAGAATAATAGAATTGCAGAATGATTTGGGTTGGAAAGGACCTTAAGATTATCTAGTTCCAACCCCCCTGCCATAGGCAGGGACACCTTCCACTAGACCAGGTTGCTCCAAGCCCCATCCAACCTGGCCTTGAACACTGCCAGGGATGGGGCAGCCACAGCTTCTCTGGGCACCCTGTGCCAGTGCCTCACCACCCTCACAGTAAGAACTTCTTTCTAATGTCTAATCTAAATCTACCCTCTGCCATCTTAAGGCCATTTACCCCTTGAGCAGTTCAGGGATCAGTGTAATCCCATCCCTGAAATAAGGACCACTACACTTTCAGACACCAAAGGACTGGTTTGCCATGCTAGCCTATTCTCTGGTGGGGCCCATACTAAGGCACCAGCTAGATGGGAGTGGTGATCTGGGAGCCAGATGAAAAGGTAACATCTGCAAGTACAGTTATGTGGGGAGAGCTTGCTACTGGCACAGTGTGTGTGGGGAAGCAGCCCCCTTCCCAGGGAAGATTGAAATCCCATTGATAGCTGGAAGTAAAAAGGGAACAGTTTCTCTCAAGTGAACTTCCCCAGGTGGAGAGGGTGTGAAAGATTCTGTTTCCTATGTGGCAAGAGACCATTAAATTGTTAAAATAGATAAGAATGGTATTAGTAAGCTAATTAAGAGCCCCTTAGAGAAAAGAATGCATTCTAATCAGTCGCTGCCTTTTATGTGCTACTTTCCCTTGTTGTTGTACACACTAATTACATTAATTTCCTCTTTGTTTCTTTGCTGTATGTAATCCTTCTGGCCCTGGCTGACAGCAGAAAAGGCTGGATTCAAAAATCTAGTGCTTCCTTCAGAAAACTGCTGGGAAAAGTGACGTGTAATGGGAATAAGCACTATTCTGCATAGTCTCAAGTGACAATGCTTTTCCTTCGCATTCTCCGAGGCTGTTCTGGAACATGTTAGTTTAGAGTAGGATGTGGTAGATGGGGAGGGAAAAGACACTAGACCAGTAATGATTCCTGAAGAGTGGTTGTATGTACATATATAAACTCTATGTAGGAAGTAAGAAAGCATCACCAGTCCTCAGAGTGCCTTGGCAGTCTCGTCTCGGAGTAAGTGACTTCTCTTTTTTTTTTTTTTTTTTGAAAATAATAAATATTCTTGGCAGGGAAATGGAGTTTTGGGGATGCCAAAATTTTGGTATTTGCAAATTTGGGCCAAATTCTTTGGAAAACAGTGGGATAAAAGGAGGATGCCAATGGAGAAGACCTCTAAAAGGAGCTCATGTCCTCTTTGCTCTGGCAGGTCAGGGACAGCAATTTTCTCTTTACACTGAGGGCTGCGTGTGGGTTCCTGACTCTCTGGAGCCTCATGTGAGGGGGCTTCCATCTGTGGGAACAGATGGATTTTCCAAATTCCTTTTCTTTATGGCAACAATAAAGACAATAATGAATGCAATTCATGCTCTAATATCTATTTACCATGTGGTTATTTACCATTGGGCTTTCCTTTTACCTAGCTGCTGGCTTATGAACCTTTCTCGAGCAATGGTCTTTCAATTAACTATGTGAAGACGTTTGCTTTCTACATTAAATGGAATTGGCAAGATCCAAAAACTCTCCTGCATTGTTTGGCACAAATACAAATTCTGTTTTCCCTAGACAGAATAGGAAAATGTATTGCTGTTGTCTAAGCATCAGGCTTTCTTGACATTCAGTTTGTCTTGTATGTATGTTGATTTTCTAATCAACATAAAGTGAAGTTTTCAGGTGTTTTGTATGCCAGGCAGTGAAGAGTTGTACGTACCTGTACTTTTTTATGGATTAATTTACCTTTGATGGCTCTACAGCAGGAACTCTTTGGAAATTTCAAGCAGTTACGATGACTGTTCATTATCTTTCCTGAGGAAGGACTTGTCAGAACCTCTCTCTCAAGTACCAGAATGGATAATGTGAGCACTCTTCATCAGTGTGACTGCAAGTTCTGCTGTGTTTAGACCATCTTCAGCAGCAGAATAAGCTGGCCCTGCTGACTTCAAACTGAGGCATGATCTATTAAAATTACTTATTTGCAGAGGAAGACACATTTGTTTGTGGCAATAAACGGTGTTGGGGAAGAGGGCTGTCTATTGCTGAATTGCTCCAGCTCGATCCCCAAAGGGTCTGATTAAGGCATGCGGAGGGGAGCAGGCTCTGAGTATTGTTGAAAACAAATGTTGAGTTCCTAGCCTCTTGTCCCACACTTGCTTTGTTTCACTACCTCACATCACTCATCAGCCAAGCTATTCACAGGACTTGGCCATAACTGAACTTCTGTTTAGAAAATTTTCCACTTAAATAGGAGCGAGCCCTCTCATGTGCATGTGAAACAAGCCTCATAGGCAGGGACAATTTTAAGAGTTTTCCTACCAGGAACATGCTACACACTAGGACAAGGTAGTGCTTGCTTCTTTTTTCTCTTCATTTAGTGTAGGCAGGCACAGGAAAGAGTGTTGATTTTGGCTTAGTAGTACAACAGTAAGGTGGATCTGATCTGTGATGAGCTACTGCAGCTTGATGTATATCTGCTTTAAAAATTCGACATTAAAATGTAATTAGTAGTAATGGCAAGAGTAGCTCAATTTCATAAGCAACTCATTGCACAGTAAGTTATTTGATTCCAGTGAAAGAACAAATTTTAATATTGCTCTTTCTTTATATAAGAATATACTGATAAATCCTCATCCATTATTAACAACCTATTGTGTGAAAATTGCATGTTATACGACTTTTGTCACCAATAAGCATCTGCATATTTCCAGAATGATAAATCATTCATAATATATTCATTTTGCCATTATGTATCATGTGACCTATGCTATGGCTCATTTTGAAGTAAGAAGATTTAAAAATACATAATTTTTCTCACTGGCAAGCAATTCTGTTCATTTTCCATGCATTCTTATGGCATGCGGTGGTTTGCACTGACTTCTCTGTGTTGTGCTTCAGTTCTGGTGCACAAGCCAAGGTGTATTTGCCTGGAATATGTATGGCTCTAAGCAGACGGTCATACTTCCACTGCACTCACTATCCTGACACTGTATTTGAATGTAGGCCTGGTGTCCCTCATACTGACGGTAAATATTTCACAGATAAGGGAAGCCAGTGAAGCTTGTTTTCCCATGACTTTGTGATTGAAGAGTAAATGACAGCGTATATTCTCTGAGGTCCAGTAAGGATTAACCTTACTGTAGGATCCCTGCATGAGCAGTGTGTCTATCCTCTCTTGCCATGCCTGTTACCATGAAGTGGAATTTCAGCAAGACTTCTCCCTGCCAAATGCAACTGAACTTGGCTTCTAGACTTGAAAGTTATCAAGGGTGACTGACAGGCACACACTTATGCACAGAGAAACAGATTTGCCTCATTTCATTAAGAAATCAATAATAAATCAGGAATGACTCAGCTGAAATACCACAGGTATAAAGCCTCGGCATCTGTACAATTACTGTGGGCGCAGTGATAATTTCTATCTTATTAATATATTAATGAGGCATTAGTTCATCTTTGGGGATTTTGAAGAATAGAGGAATTTACTACGAAAGCACTCTTCTTTGTGTACTATAGCTTGGTAAGGAAAAACAACCTTTATGACACAGCCCTCTCTGATTTGCAGTGTCAAACCTTCAGTTTTAAACCAGATTTTCATCTCTGTGTAGCTCTGAGCATTCCTTTTTGCTGGGTAGTATTAAACAAAAGACAAATGCACACAAATATCAAGGTACAAATAATCTTAGTTTAAGGTTAACCCCTATGAATTGCTCTCCAGTGTTAGAAGATATTTTCCCATTGATTAGCTGAATCCAGGATATGAATGTGTAACTTCACATTTTAATAGGTTCTCTATTTTCTCTTTGAGCTTTTGGAGCACCAGAACAGCACGAGAGACGGAAAACAATGGGAGGCTTGAGTTATTAAGGTATCAAGCTGAAAATGACTATATCTTGGTAAAGAAGGTGTGAACAGTAATTCTGAATTAGACAGGTTCTTCAATTATACATTTGTTAGTAATAAAATAAACATGTTTTCAATAACATTTGGGATATAAATACATTCTTCTTTTTTACTAAGTACTCTGCAGAGTGTGATACTGTACTTACCAATCTACTACAGTGTGTAGCAGCTCTAGCCCATTCTTGTCTATTAAAAATTAAACCCTTTTACCATACATTATTGAAAATGCTTTGGTTGGCTGCAAATCAAGAGCGACTTCATAAAGTCTTAGAAGAATGAGAAATCTGATTAAATCTAGGGTCCACAGGCAGCAATGGAAAGTGCATGAGAAAAAAAATACAACATTAAATTATGTCTTAAAAAACTCCTTCAGGACTTTAAAATACCATTAGCAGCTTTTATTCAAGTTAACTATTAACCAAGGGACTCTTAATAGATTCATTATTCCATGTTCCCCCTTCCCTTTTTCAGTTAGGGACCTGTGTTAGATATAGATACAGATACCTTCATCCCTTATTCTCTGCTTTTGCAGAATGATTTTTTTCCTAGAAATATTGTGCTCATTTAATAGTTCCCCTATGCCTTGTATATAAACAGAGGAGCATGAAGATTGCACTATTTATTAGCTGAATTGTGGGTTGCAGGGTCTGATACTCACTTCAGCAAAAAAATGTAAACAATTTAGGAGAGGAAAAAAATGAAAGGAAAACACCTATGTTTCTTGGAGGGAGAAAGAGGCTGTGAGCATTTTACTGACAAAGCTAGAGAAGCAGGTCCAGCTTATTTGAAATAAAGCTTCTCTCTCTCTCCCCCCTCTCTCGCCTTAATGTAGCTTTTTAAAGGGAAAAGAGGAGAGAAAAATCTGTTCTTTTCATCCTTGCTGTTTTACAATGGTGAGTTTAGACGGTATCCTGGAATGGGAATTGGCATTTCACTGGGAAGTACTGAACTTTGCATGTGGTGGTGAAGGAGTTGACAGTGCCATTAACCTTGAGCCAAGCCCTACCCTCAAGGCCTGTAACATATCTTTACATTGTGAAGGGAATGTGAAGAAGCACAGTCACCACCATGGGGCCATGCTTCATGGCCATGAGTTACTTTTGATGCTTGCATAGAAATAATAATTCAAAATCCTAGCTCAGAAGGTCCCCATCCCACCACCATGAGCATGAGGAGAGGCGGAGTGGACTTCTGCCTCATGTCAGGCATGCATCTCCCTGAATCAGGGTCAGGGCTGTGCTCACCTCTGTCAAACCAGGCCACCAAGAAGCAGCCTGCTACTCCTTGCCAGCTGCCATTGCTGTTGACCAAATCAGCTGGAGCCAGAAAAGAGCTTGACAGACTGCTGTCATCTCACCTGGGGAAGAAATGAGGAGCCAGGAAGGCAAACGAGCCTCCTGCCAGGGCTGTCTTCCAGGGAGAGGGTCAAGGGCTTCTCAGCTAGTTGAAACAGGGCTTGGGAAGAGAGGTACCAACTTGGCTGCAAAGAGGCAAGGTTAACAATGCAGGCAGTTGTCCAATTATTGTAGATTTTGTGCAACTTTCTTTGAAATGTGGCGCTGGGTACTGTTTGAGACAGCATTATGGACTAGCCGGAGAGCTTGGCTGCTTTACCACCAAAATTTTTATGGTCTGGCGAAAAAAAGGTCACTCCTCCACTACTTTCCATCCCTTTTTGGGTTTGTTTGTTTGTTTGTTTTTAATTATTTATTTTATTTTCTATTATTTATTGTAATTAATGCATCCTTTTTCATCTGAAATATATAGGACACATGCTTGTGAAGATCTGATCCCTGTGCTGTGACCATGGAATCAGAAGGTTTCTAATGGGAAGAGTGGGAATGGAAAATTGCAAGTGAGTGCTGGAACCCATGCACTAGCTGTTCTGCAGCTCCTCTTTGGTATCTCAGGGCAGTTGAATGGGGAAAGGACATCAAGAAATTATTTAAAAAAAAAAAGCCCTGAGAGGACAAATCTATCATCTGAATACAGGATGCGACACGCCAGCTTCAGCTGAAAGGATCTAGAGGGAAAAACAGGATTATTCAAGTTTAGTTGCTGTGCTGATTTGGAACCCATATATACTGAAACAGTTGTGTGCAACCTCACTTGGTTTTGAAAGAGAACATTTCACAACTGTTTCACAGTGTGTCCCTCATTTAGGAATAAAGAACTTTTACTGCTAGGAGTTACCTGTAGCGCCCAGCATTTCTGGGATGGGCTGGCAGTGGCCTAGAAAAGTCACTTTGTAATTCTTGATATATTGGCTTGGGCATCAGATAAACATGTACTGGAAGGAGGCTTAATGAGACACTGTACCTCAAAATCCTTCTCAGGTGCCAAGTTGATTTGTTTGCTACTCAGGTCCCTGAACCTTGCACAGATATGCTTAGAGAAAAAATCAATCCTGTAGCAAAGGAGCTCTGGTGGCAGTTCCTGTATTGTAAGGAAAGTGCTAGGAGCAATGAAGCCGTGTGTAGTGCCTGTGAAGGAAAAGAGTAAGACACAGAAAGAGCAGGGGGAGAAGATCAAACCTGTACAGTCTGTGCAGGGCATTGATCCAAAGCTCAGTGCTTTGTAAAGTGTAAGAACTAGGTAAATTTTGAGTTATAGGGCTATAATTCCGCTGCTGGATTGTGGTGACTCTATAAGGCCACTTGAGCTTTTGCTCTTATGGTTTATGATATCACCACAATCCCTGGTGGATTTAGAGCCCTGTAATTTTTTTACAGTAGTGAGCTGTTTATTTTTCTATTTACAGCAGTGCATCACTGGAGATATTGATAACAGTCACCTAGTTCTATCGTATAGTTCCCTATACTCTTGCATCTGTTTTTATAGAAAGAATTACAATCATTCTTTAGCAGCAGGCTGCCAGAGGCTGGGGGGAGAAGAGAGAAGCTCGTTTTCTGCCTCTCTTTGTCTTGTTAAAAACTGTTTAATTTAGCAACTATTTGTCCAGATGCAGGAGGGCATACTGACTACCAGTTTCACATCTCTGTATGACAAACAGCTGTATGACTCCCACTTTTGCATATTTTCTTATGTCTTTCTTTCCCTCCTGCTGTATATTAATTTCTCAATTAAAGTCCATCTCACCAGCCTCTTGCACAGGATGTCACTGTAATATAAGGCTGAGGGGAGGTCAGTCTGGTACATCACAGGCAGATGCCAGGCCGGAGCAAGAGGCACATCTTGGGCTTGATTCCACCCTAACGTCGTGCCATAGATTTTAGTTCAGGACAGATGGACATAACCCTTAATTTGTTTAGTTGTGAGTGTGGCAGGGAGAATCACAGCAAAAGAGATTGAGCACAGTAGGTAGCTAATTTAAGTGTCATGTGCTAGCCTGCTGTAGCGTCACAGACATCTTCTGCTCCACAAGTAACTGCGCCAATTACTTAGTGCAAATAAATAAATATAAGCGTCTAACAGTCAGCTCAGTTGGACAACCTACCCATTGTACCCTGAGCACTGAGAGCGGAGGCATCACAAACTTGGCAGCAGTGCTAGGGAGATGCTTAGGAGAGTTAAAAACATTTGAATAGAGAGGTAGGGGATGCCCTAAAGCTTTTGATTTTGATGGAAGTAACTGACCTTGGCATTTAGAAAAACTCAGTGTCTCTACTAATATCTTCAGTTTCAGGGATTTTGCTACAGGTCAGAAAGCATATCTGTGGCCAAGAGGAACCAAGCCTTTGTTTTCACATACAGACTAATGGGTATATCATAAACATGTCAGCAGGACTGTGATTTTAGATGAACACAAATAATTAGAAAGGAGTTTTTTATGAACATTGAGCTATCTCCAGTTCTAATCCAGAAAATTACTATTGCAGAGTCATAGGATCAGTCACACATGGCGAATTTTTTGTTTCTTTTTGTTGTAAAGAGCCAGAAGCTGGATGTGATGCCTGATAATCATTCTGTCTTATTCTTCAGTCTGGGATGGGAAGAAATATGTTTCAAAAATCTATCGTGATATCTGCTTTGCCAAGACTCCTAAGATAGGACGTTTGTATAGGAGAAAACCCCACACATTCCCTCTTTGACACTAAATCCACTGATTTATATAAGTTCGTATCTTCAGGGTGTATTTTTAATTCAACTATACCTAAAACCCCAGATGTCTAGACATTAATGAATAGGTTTTGGCTAGTGCCCTTCTAATTACTGATCAATGCAGTACATACTGCAATTTTATGTGAAGCTTTTTTTGTCAGATTTTGCGCTCTCTATCCTAGGTTAGGCCATGATAGCATCTAAAACAACTCAGCGTTTTTTAGATTTTAGTTACATGTAGAACTTCACTATTGGTAAAATATCTAAATTAGGCTGTTATGCAATTTGGTTATCATTCTTTCTTTGGGCACACAGTACTGGATGTAAATAAAAAGAAACAGAAAAGCAACTCCAAAGGATTTATTCAGCGGTGTCTCAATTTAACCACATGGGGGCATGAGATATTTATTTAAGAGAGCTTTTTAGGCACCTCAGCCAGAAATCTGTGACGGTGGGTAGCCTTACTGGTAAACTGGGTTCAGGATTGTCACTTGCTCTTTTAGCTCATTGCTTGCAATCAAAAATACTTAGCAACTAATTATTACAAGTGACATTAACCTAAAATACAGTAACAAACAAAAATACAGCATGGACAGGAAAGAATATCAAAATAGATTTTAAATATCTCCATTAGTTAACCTGGCCTCTAAATACATTTTAGTGATGCTGTTTTGGTGTCTCTGTAAACAAAATCTGAAATCTATATAACACTGCACATCTGACTTAACCTGAACATTTCAATTAAATGAGAAGGAGGCTGCTGTGAGATATAGCAACTGAGATCTGGAGTAAATCCATTTCATTAATTGCCTAAATGACATTAATTTTTGTCATTCACTTGCAAGATGAGTTATATGCGCTATACATTTCGGCCCAGATCCAGCAAAGCACATAAAATCATAGTTAATGATGTTAAGTGCTTGAGTAGTTCTCCTTCAGCACATGCCTTAAGCTGAGTATATATTGAAGTGCATTCCAATACAGAGAAAGTGACACAATCAAACCTTTAATTAGTTTTAAGATAGAATTCAAAATGCAATGCAATTCTTTGCACTTTACATTAGAAAAAATGTGTGCTTTGAGACTCTCTTGGGACAGAGATGACTAAACCTATTTATCCACTTTGGTTTCCAAAGGGAATGAATGCTCATTGTTTTCTGCTGTTGTTCTCCTCTAAATTTATAAATTTATTTGCTCAGTCAACTGGTTTGTTTACAGCAGAATATTTATATGAAAATTTCCAAGTTTGTTATTTTATGGGCTTATTTTATTTGTAAGATAATTCACACATTTTATTGGTGTTTAAGAGGGTGGAATATTTTTACTTCTTCTGTAATTTTAAATCAAAGCAAAAACAAGAAGCAGTAAGACCGTATAAACAAGTGTTCACAGTACCTGAAAGCTTGTTTGTTTTCAAAATAATGTGAAAATCAGGATTTTGTAGTGCACATTTGTGATCCAAATATTTAATGCTCACACAGCTCAAAGGAACCATAAACTTAGGTCTTGTATTTTGAGCCATTGTGTACTTTCCATGGTGCAGTTTTCAGCATGTGCCTCTGGCATACTGATCTCTGTCCAAACAAGATTACTGCACACAGGTGA
This sequence comes from Strigops habroptila, assembly GCF_004027225.2. Taxonomy (NCBI): domain Eukaryota; kingdom Metazoa; phylum Chordata; class Aves; order Psittaciformes; family Psittacidae; genus Strigops; species Strigops habroptila. Next base: position 131,525,999 of record NC_044277.2, read on the forward strand.
ATTCTTAGTCTAAGAGGGAACACTGTCCTCCTGTTCATCTCAGAGAAAAGAAGCTCAGAAAAGCACCTCAGGTTCAATCAATACCTCACCAGACTTTGAGTACTTTGTTCTTTGGCTTTGGCATAAACCCATCTTTGTGGTAAATATATTTCTACATGGAGTCTAAATAATGCCTAGAGTCATAGTAGTCAGAGGCAAAATTATTTCTGAACATAATGTAGTTGGTACAGCACAGAATTCACTCTTGAACTAGCAGACTACAGCTGTTGGATGCTTTTTCCTAAGCTACAAACCTTCATATTTCAAAGCCTAGGCTTAGATCCACTCTTTTTGCTCTAGCAATTTATTATTGACTTCTTGCATTTTTAAGGGCCTGAAAATCCTTCCCAACAAATGCTAAAATAACTTGAGACTGTTGATCCACTTGTATAAAAAAGAAACTCACATGTCCCTTGACTGTGTTCTCACTCAGAATTAGAACACAAGCATATGCGAGGAATTTGATAAGTAAACAGAGGATGAGTCAGCCTTACCCTGGCAAAATGGATTTGCCAGCCTTACCCTGGCAAAAAGCCCACTGACACTAAGTGTGCACTTTCTGTTGCCAAAACAAAGTCTGACTGCATATCTTTTATGTTCCTTAATATATCTGTTCCTTGCTAGCAATGAAGCACTTGTGTGTATTAATGTCTAAAGCTATTGGCTCATCTATATGCTAAAATGGATGAGGCAATGAACGTGGTGTCAGAGACTGTTTTCCAGTAAGTTTTTCTGATCCACTAATGCACCAAATATATTTGAATTTACCATTCACATAACTTTTAATGGAACATTATTAAGCCAATTTGGTTGATAACTGCTACAACCTTTTTAGTAAGTTACAGCACAGTGAGGTCATTATTCCTAGATTTGGTTTGCTGTATCATGCACTATATGCTGATGCCATGACATCCCTGTATGAAGGAGGAGAGCCCAGTTAGTTGTATTTTTATAAAGGCTCCTTGTTCTTAAATGGAGAACTGATTAGAGTGAATGATTTAATATTGCTCTTCCTCAGAAGCAATGGAATCTTGGGAAAGGATCAAACAGTCCCTCTAAGTTGGCTACCACCTTCCTGACTTCACATTGTTTTTAAATGAAACATCTGGCACATTCTCCAGCTGGGATATTATTTTGTTCTTCCTGACAAAGTAATTCAAAATTTGCTGGAAAACAAGCTGAATGGAAAAGGGATTATTTATTTATTTATTTATTTATTTTCCCATACACATCTGGAACTTTCTTTCAAAGCCGATGTGATTTTTCATCTGCACAAGAAAGGCTTTGATCCAAGCTCTAAGATCCCCCTATCTCCCAGTTAACTGGTGTTAGTCAGGTAGGTTTGACAGTCCCTAATGCAGTCTCTGGAATGCCTTACTACATTAAGACCTGCCTATTGTGGCTCAGTTAGCTCAAAGACATCGGCTTTCTCTTGTTTGGCTTCTGTCCCTCTGAGAATGGTTACAGGTTTTACTTGCTTTCACTATTTTCTCTTGTAAAACCACTGAATGCCAACAAAGAGAAGCACTTTTGAGCAAAAACAATCTCTTACAGACGTTCTTGTGATCTTTAGTTTTCACAAAACCTCACATATAAGAGAAAGAGAAAGGAGGATTTCATTAAAAAGAGAGCTGTTCATTTTTGTAGATCTGCCCACTTCTGGGGGTGATCATGCCTATTTTCCCGTAATATATTTATTAATTGAAACAATTCATTTCCTTTTCTGCTTTGGGAGGACTACAGAAACCCTTGTCACTTCTCCAGGAGGGTGCACTGCATCTCCGCATTCCCGTACCTAGACTTCAAGAAATATTACACCTCATGAGCAAAAACCATATAGCACTTAAAATTTCTTGGATGAAAACCCCAAGTTTCTACAGCTGAAAAACTTGAAGCTTTGTAAACCATTCCCTTTCCAATGGAACTACTTATTTTTTCTCTAAGGCAGTCCAACAATTACCATTATTCAGTTAAATTTCATATTTAAAAAATCATGTGCCTAATACTGGCACATTTTGCAGAAAAACTGTTGCATTTTTTCCTGCAGCAATGATCAGTCTCATAAAATATATTATATTTTTGCTTAGACCCTGCCCGCTTCTATACCTTTGCAACTACAACAAAGCTTCATCAGAAAATGCAATTGTTTCACTTGTCGGTGAAATGGTGGGAGTTAACATCTCTTGACAGAAAAACGTAGGTGAACAGGATTCTTAAGTGCCTGGTTCAGTCAGATACTATTAGAACTGTCATATTCCTGAGGATCTGTAGGCAGTGACAATTTGCCAGCTATTCTTTAAGGTACAGGAAACAATATGATAGAGAACAACTCTTCCCATTTAAGGATCATGCTCAGCTGTTGCAGTATGGCTTTGGTTGCTGTCAGACGGTTCCTCAAACCAAAACCTATTGACCTATACCATTACTGAAAAGAGTCTCTGACTCCACATTAACTCGTCATTGCAGAACTATGTTTTGGAAGCAGTGTAGGATCTTTGTGGTGTATTTATTGTCTGTTAAGCTAAGGGGTGAGCTTACTCATGGCCCTGACATCTGATCATTAGAGCATATATGAATTTCAATAGTGAAAATATTAAAGATGAATGTAGAGATTCCTCATCTGCTAGACATAAAAACCACAAAGTGAAAATCATTATTGGCCAATATGTTTGAGAAACTATGTGACAGTTATAACCCTGCAGTTGTTATTGATCTTGGCATTTAGAGGTTTAATATTGATTAGAAACTGATACACCACTTACATGCACATATCCATTTCTCTCAGAATATACGTCTCATCTTTTTCCTCTAGGTTCATCTCTAGAGCAAAGATCTCAGAGTTCAATGAGCTACTCAATAGCAGGTTCTGCATTCCACAGCTTTTCTTTAGTGCAGCCTCTTCCAAAGAGCTGATGGAAAGACAGTGCCTTTGAACTACAGTGGACATACATGACATACATACCTGCAGAGTATAAGGTTTGACCAGTTTGACCATAAGTAGGAAACTCAGGTTTAGGGGAAAAAAAAAGGAAGAAAAATCAAATTAGGCCATTTTTCAAGACAAGCCCCTCCCTCCCCCCAGTAAATAATAAGAGAAGTCAGCATGTAGAGGGAGGCACTGACTTATGATTTCCTTTGCTAATCAGCACCAAGAGAAAAGACTCTTAAAAGAACTAGTCCTCTGCTCAACAAAGAAGAGATATTTAAGGACCAAACCTCTTCTCACAAGTAATGCTGAGATGTGCAAGTTTAAACTGTGACAGATACATCAGTGGACATTGAGATCATTCAACTGTGGGTGACTTGCAGGTTTTGAGGAGATGGGGAGAGACACATAGACCCAGTGGCTAAATGCTTGGGTGAGAAAGCCAGTTGGCCCTGCTGGGGTCCATGGTGCTGTGCCTGAAGTAGCTTGAAGGGCTTGGCCTGCCCTGGTCTCACCCCTTGTCCACACTGGGAGCTCTTGCCTCCTGAGGAATCTTGATATCTCTGTATGTGAGATTTGTAGCCTTCAAGCTCTCATTTATATGCTGTTCCAAGGGCTTCCTGGCTTTTTGAAACAGTCTCAGACTGGCATTTTTACCAGTCAGAGTTACAGAAATGGAGGTCTTGAAGATCTTTATTCCAGTTCTGCATCTGTGAGTAGCTGCTGTAGAATTCGAAGAAGAAAACATACGTAACCAAGTGCACTAAGCAGACACTGTGTAGTGATTGCCACTCATTTTGGATGGGGATTTTTGTTTGTTCAATTGTTTCTAAGGGGTGCAGTACTTTATTTTTAGCACAGTAATCTTTCATTTTTCCATTGTCTGACTCCTTTGGGCAAGCATAACAAATGTAGTTATCATTCTCTGGCATTCAGAGACAAATGCCTGGTTGTTTCCATATCACTACTGGAATGTGAGACCAATGAGAGATTTGGGCCAGTTGTTAAGTTACATACATAAGCTCAAAATCTCCTACATGAGTTTAGGGTTTTTCATGAGCTTAAGCACCTAGGGTTGATTCAAAGCAACTTTGATGGAACAACCAGGCTTTATGCATTAGACATGAAAGGCATTTGGATAAATTCCAGTTCAGTTTTTAGGTCTGTCATTTTCAAGATTTACTCTTAGCTCACTTCCTTTCAAGAAAATTGGGACTGTGCTTTACTGAGCTTTTCAAGCATTTCCAGAAAAATACCTTCAGAGAAAAGAAATCTGGCTAAAGAATGTACTCGCTTTCTTTACTTATTCACAGTTTCAGCAACAAACCTAGGCAGCTTTTTATTTTTAACCTCTTCAGGGCTGAATGTGCCAGAAAGTTCAGCCACAGCCCAAGGAGTTTCATTTGCTTATCTCTAGTACTTTTGACTGGCGTAGATGTAATCTCATTAGGGTATCCAGGGAGATTGACATGCAGAAGGAAGTAGTATCTCTTGTTTTCTTGTACTATATACTGGGATAATCTGTGAAGCCCTAGTGGAGTTGTAACTCAGAACATGCTGATCGGAAGCATTAAAGAAATTAACATACAGCTCTATTAATCGCTTAAGGGAATCTGACTAAACAAACAAGGCCACACTGAGCAATAAATGTGAGTCTCAGACTGCATGACTTTCCTCATAACTACTCTAATTAATTGCTACGAAAGATTAATTTTATAATACAACATGGACATCAAAGGGAATGGCTTAGTGATTTAAGTGTTATGTGTCTCCCTGGGAGATGCAGGTTCAGTTCTTCATGCAGCTGTTGTCAGCCTTCCAAAATATAATAGCTAAAACGAATTTCTTGTATTTTCCTGCTAGAGTTTCTATGGAATAAAGATCTTGGTTGTTTTTCACTGAAGACAGTGGCAACTTCTCTATTAGTTTCAATGGAAGCAGAAGTAGGTCCACAAATATTAAAACCAAATTCTGCTTTGAAACTATCATCGCAGTTTTTCAAAAATTTAAAACCATGTCTTTGCACACAAAATATCCTTCCCAAAACCCTGCTTTCCAGCAATGGTCCAGCTATACATGGTGACATGAGCTCTGTACAACCCCTTTACAAACTCACAAGTTGGATGTGTAATTAGCTGAAATTGATTGCATTGGTTTCTGAATCAAGATGTGGCAGAACTATGAATTAGTGTGCTTGGAAGAGCAGCAGACCAGGATCCAAGCTAGGCTTATAAAATTTCTTATGAAATGTATTGGAGGAGATGACTGCAATAGACTGCCTTTGCATGGCCTCTCCTTTGGTCACTAGCTCAATTCTGCCCTAGTCCAGAAAACAAAAGTGAAGTGGGGTTCCCTGGAGGAGTTTGAACCCAGTAAGCACTTTCTTTTGGACTGAACCAAAGGACACTTTTTTATATGTGGCTCTGCTGTTGCATATGAACCTGGATATAGGAGTCCAAACTGGAACTTTCAGAGGATAGAGTAATTCTCTGAGAACTTAGGTGCATGGAACAGGACTTGTACCAGGTAGCACTATTTGCTTCCAGTCTACTTGTCTGCTTGAGGTGATTGACTTGGCGCCCTTCATAATCAGGAGAGAAAAACATTCTCTTCTCTGGTGCAATTCCTCTGACTTCAAGACTTGTACTTTAGAAGGTGCACCCAGACCATCTTAGGAGTAACTCTACTTTTGGTTATATGAATCCCAGTGGCAATCAGTCTGTTGCTTTAAATAGTTTCCAGTATTGTTTTCAGTGCCACAACTGAGCCTGTGGTAGCTACATGAATGGTTTTAGCGACAGCAAATATAAGGCAAAATGACTCTGATTAGTCCCAGTGAAGGGGGCGAAGCCAAGCCACATAATTTTATATTTTCAAGGCCACGCACGTAGGAAGTGTGCTGATAGCTCAGCTGATGTGCAATACCCTAACTGTGCATCTGAGCCCAAAGGGTCATCAGCCAGGCTTGTTAATCACCTCGGTGAAGAACTGTCAAGCAGAACAATGTCCCTCTACTTGTAGATCTTGGCTGAGGCTGTTCTTATTTGATGGCTGGCCTGATCTTTCCTCTCCAAAAACTTGTGAATGGAATCCAATAATTATTCTTGGTTTATTTTGACAAGTGTTTCCACTGCTTCCCCTCACTTCATATTTGTCTACATGAGCCAAGTTGGAGGCTTATGTTTTAAAGAAAATGGATGGTAAAATAAGACTCTGCATTCAGAATTAGGAACCTAACCAGGTGACCTGATTTTCAAAAATGCCAATTGCCCAGAAACGACTTCCAGCTCTAGAGACCATTAAAAAAATCTTAGCTTTATAACTGTTATTACAATTATTATTTATGGGATGTGCTGCAGTAGTACTGTGGCAACGGACAAAGACCCATTGTGTGAGGCACTGTACGAACACAAAGACGAAAGTTACATGGATTAAAATTCCAACTGCCTGTTCTGTGGTGGAAGCAAACTCAGAATACGCACACCTCGCACAGCCCCCTCCTCTTTGGAAAATGTCTGTCAGCTAGTCAGATGTCCTGCTTTTTAGATGAGTCAGTCAACCTGTAGCCTTTGCAGGGCAGAAGAGTCCTGTGACCCCATCCTTTCCGAGACCCCTCTGGATACTGGTTAGGGACCCTCTCTGTTGCTCTCCATCCCTGGGCATGTCACGCAGTCACTCAGTATGAGCCCAGCCAGCTTTCTCCATGCAGCACTAATGGCTTTGGCTGAAGTGACAGGTCCTCTTATTTGTGGCTGTTTCTGTGCCTTTCACGCCCGATCAAAAATGTTTACAAAGGTGCAGTCAGGGGATGAAGGCTGGGGGAGCAGAAGAAAAGAAATCCAATTTTGTTTGGAAACAGTTTCAGAGCTTAATTAGTAAGGAGGGGGGTTGAAAGGGGGGGCTGAACAGGTGGTGTATTATTCTGCCAGGGATCTTCAAAAGGGAGGGAGTGCATGTTGTTGGTTTGCTGCAGAATGAAAAATGCGAAGTTTGGCAATACCTGGATACTTAAGAGCAGGTGAGCTGCTGAAGGAAGGTCACAGTTATACACACATGCACACTCACAAAATCTGCATAGGAAAATAATAAATTTCCCTTTTTGCCTGCAAGGAGACAGCTCCCAGCTCTGCATCCGAGATTTACATGGATTCATATTCATTACATTAGCAGTAGCCACATTTAGCAGCGATTCCCAAAGGAGCAGGAAAATGATGGCCTCGAAGAAAGCTGCCACATTTCAAGCTCTCCAGCTGTGCCTTGCCACCATTGCTACATTCCACTGCCAAATGCAGTAATTTATGAATTTGTCTTTTTTATCTGCAAAAAATGTTAATTTACAGAATGAAGAGAAGAATAGGAAAGGGCTAACATGCTTAGAAAAGGAATGTCTGCATTTTCTTTTTACTGCTTTATAACTATTTCTCTGATGCTGTATATGTTGTTTGTGCTCATAAGATCATTATTATTTTGCATTAGATGCTTAAAAGAAGGCAGGGGTGCCAGCAGATAGAGCATCCCAGCTTACAAAAAGAGTGGGTAGCCCAGCAAGACTACTACAGAGTTTGAATAAATAGAGAATGAATTATGAATGGTAATGATATTTTTGGTTTATTTAAGTACTGAGCATGTGCCATAAAAGGATAATAGATATCACAGTAGTTTCAAAAAAGCTGTTATGGGGCATTGGATGGAACTGTGTGCATAAACATCTGTTCCAGCAGGACAGACTGTACATTTTTGGGGTGAAATTACTACAGTAAAGCAAAGTCCTTGTAAGTTCTGTGATACCAAAAGGAAAAAAAAAAAAGAAGATTATTCCTAAATAAATATTTGCCCCTCTTTCAGCATTGTTGCTAAAAGCATCATGCAGAGCAATCTATGGACCACTGAAAGAGTTAAATTTTGGAGGCTGAAAAACATGTACATTGTAGTCTTATTCATGGTTTGGTTCTGTTCTGCAGTGTTTCTGTTTTCGGTCTGAAGGAAACAAATTCCACTGCATTCATTTTTGGATTTTAAGGAATTTCCTAAGGCAGGAGATTATAAGCACATCTTCCCATATAAGTTTCTGTATCTTGAGAGGCACCAGGTTGGTAGAGTCCAAAAGCAGCCCTGCCAAGGCTTTCTCACATTACAGTTTAATAAGTATGTTCAGTGCTGTCACTGAGATGCATAATAAGCCCTTTCTAATTCAAAGAGGTTTGCTACTGTGGTGTTGAAAGGAATGAAGATCCTGCTCTAGTGAGAGTACTTTACATCCAGCAGATCAGCAGGTAGAGCTGTATTAAAACCTTTATGTGTTCCTTTGTGAAACCAGGCATTTATAATGTTGACTAATTCTGGTCTCTTCCCTCTGGTGCTCAATGATTCCTAATTTTATGCACTACTTAATGAAGCAAAATTCTCCGTTAATGTCTCTACCTCTTAACGCCAGGGGCTGTCTTTTCAAAATGATGCCTGCCTAGGCCACCTCTCTCTGTTGAGAGAATGAAGGCAAGGCACTCACAGAAGGGAACAATCAGCTTAAGCCTCCAGGAAGAAAAGGTACATTTTGTACCTTGCTGGTGGAAAAGAAACCGTATGGGGTGAAAAAATTGCTCTTTGTGGAGAGATTCTGCCGGTCTTTTTCTGCACAAAGGCAGTGCAGATTAACAGTCTGAGAGGAGGCAGAATCTTTCCTGTGATTTCTGTCCTGAGAGGAGCACCATAGCTGAGGGGAGCCAGCATGCTGTTCCTGCTGCCTGCGGCTTAGCAACCAGGTGGCATCTATGAGCATGGACCACAAGTGCCCTTGTGGGCAGGCAGAAGGAGCTTTGATGTGAGTCAGGGGGAAGACTGGCATTGACGGGGCTTAGTCAGCACTGAATTCTCTGAGTATTTCCTAGGTTCCCTGGCCAGTAATGAAAGGAACAAACCAGATGTGGTTTTGTGTCAGCAGGTCATTCCAATATCTCATTGATCTTACTCATTTCCCTTTTTTTCACTTCAGGGTTTCTTCTGTTCACTTCGTGCTATTTCTTTTCCTTGCTCCCATACTGAAAATAAAGATCTCTTGTCCTTCCAAGTTGATTTGCTGATAGTATTTAGGGACTGTGAACCAAAGTCTACTTTTACTTATAAGCCTTTCATAATGCTTCTGATTTCGGTCATGGTATGTAAGATTTACACCAGTGAGCCCCCCATGACAGGTGCTCCTTAGCAGTCTTTTCACTAGGCTGTGTAAATTAATTTTTCTGGAGTCTTCTCTCAGGATAGTATAAATTATGAGGCAAATGCCTGTAATTCACTTCTAGGCGAGCAGCAGTAACTCCCCCTCTACCACTTTCGTGCCAAAAGTATGGGAGAATAGCTGATGATCTCAGCTCATATTTGCATGGCATGAACAAGAACAAGATAGAAAAATGATAGCTCAGGTGGCACAAAAGACATGTACCCATTGTTGCCGCTGCTTTGCCTCCCAGGTGGGGAAATGCATTGCAGAGCAAAGAGGCACTGTCTGTGCCCTCTTGCTTCTTGGTCCCTTTTAATGTGCAAAGGGAAGAACATTAATGTTACATTAAAACTGTGTGCTGATGAATGCACAAAATATTGTACTGGGTGTTCTTGGCTGCTGAAATTACATCATCAAGGCTTCTTTTTTCCCTTACTCTTCTTTGATTCAAGAGTTCTCTGTGTAAATATTAACTATAGCTATCAAGAGGCGGAGGAGAGGTTCAAGAGACCTGGCCATCGGATGTCAACCCTTTAAATCATGATAATATTTCTTCCTGCACTGTGTTCTAAAGGTTATGCCTGTGCTGTCCCCACACAGAGAGTGCTACCTGATGGAAGCCTAAAAAGCCTCAAGGCTCATCTTTCCTTTCGGTCCGAGGGCTACAGCTGCAAATGCTGAGACTGCCTGTGACTCCCTCTGGCTGCTCACCACCCATGCATCAGCCATCCCCATAGAAAAACCATCCCCACACTCCCCACTGGAGTGGCTCCGGTGTCAAAAAGCAGATCTTGAGAGGCAAGAAGCCCTGGAAACCCACTCCCCATTTCATAATAGCAATGTCACTGCATCAGCTGCTGAATCAGATGGTAAAAATGAAGAAGCTGGCAGATGACTGTGTTGGCTGACACTGCCTGTGGTGTTGAAGTCAGATCGACCCCACTGGTTTCTAGGACAAACCCAGTAATTCCTTGCATTATACAGGTGGAGATTACAGCAGCCTGGATTTTCCAGTTGTTTTGGCAACTGCTCAGCTTCATTTCTGTTTGCTAACGTATCATCACACTTTTGAAATACATTTAGCCTTCTTTATTGGCTTCCCAATGTAAAAGTATTATCATAAGCCCCCTCCTATTTGGCAACAACTGAAGGTTTTCATGTTGAGATTCAGCCCTTACTCTCTGCTGAACTGTGAGAGTGAGTTACTACCTTGTAAGTGACTCACAGGTATTTATTATCCTGTGTATAAAGGTCAGGTTTTAATGTTCTGTGTGATATATGGACGTGGCTCAAGATCAGGCAGTCTTGAATGATAGATCTTAAATTATGATCCAGTGGAAGAGGAAAGAAATGAGAAGTCACAACTTTTGTTAAACAAGCCTGAACAAACACTCGCACATATGTGAGCTGGTGGTGGAAACCTGCCAATTTCAGAGGCTGTTTGTTAAGCCACAGTATTGCAGCTCATGGAGCTCAGCTGAGAGAACTGAGATTAAATTTTTAAAGGCCAGATTCCTGTCTATGCTTGCTTTCTGCTAAAGTCTCTTGCAGTGGAAAGACACAGCATTAATAGATAGCAGGGCTAATAACAGACCCTAAAAGGAGAATCCCCAAAGACCTTTCTGAGTGTGTCTTGCCATTCCCACATCTGCAGGGGACCTCTGGGTGACCTTACCTATACCTGTGCAACAGAGGTGTCCTCAGGCATCTTGCTCCCTTACGTGCACGCCTAGCTTTTAGGCACTGGTCTGTTGAGTCTGCCAGTAACTGGGGTAACTTTGTGGGTCTTCCTGCAAATGCACACCTTGTGATAGTGTTTTCAAGAAGAGCTCAGATCCTGGGCCCTGGTTCAGAAGGATGTAGTGGTGGCAGAAGGGCAGCAGTGGCACTTCTCTGCTCTCTGCCTCCTGCCTTCCATCAGGGAGGCAGAGCAGTGCTTACAAGAGGTGCACGAGAAGTGTGGCTGTCAAGGGTAGAGGCAGTGCTAGTGCATAACACATCTCCTGGTGCTCTACCAGGCTGGCAGTCGCTGTGAGAAGCTCTGCCAACAGCATAATACAAGACAGTCCTGGACATTGTAGGGAACGAAAGTCGAACATGGCTCAAAGCTGCCTTCTTTTCTCCTGAGCTGCTCTAAGACAGGGCTTCACGCAATTAAAGATTTGGCCACAGGCCTTATATTTTTAAAATGTTTTACACAGGCAGACTACTTCACCTTCAAAAAGCTCTAGAAATATACGGAATTTTATGTGGTTTTATATCTGATGAGGATAACTGAAGTTCTTCTATTCTATTCATCTGGTTTTGGTGTTGGTAACAATTAGCTCAAAACCTGCTCAGTAAGGTGCAGTTTTGGATGTCAGCAGCAACATGGCCTGACTCTTTTCAGAAATTAAAGACCTAAAAGAGATTGCTTACACATAGCTGTTGTGGGTTCAGCTATCTGGAAGAAAATAGGGAACTGGAGGAGAATGTCATCTGTGAGCTGTTTCAACCTGCAGCTTTTTGTGTCCTCATGTCTTTTATTACCTGAGAACAGGAATTTTGTGTGGTTATTTACAGCAGGGCTGTGATAAGCAAAGTTCAGAAGTGCAAAATGGATCTAAGATCGGGCAAAATTTTATGGAATTTGGGAGCTGAAGTGGTAAACTGAGTGGTAATGATTTTAGTGACTTTCAGCTCTTAATGTAGATTTCTGCTACTGCACTTTCTCTGTCCTGTTAGTAGCAATGGGGTTAGACTGAGTTCATGCTGCCATGAGGGAGAATAGAGTTTCATGCAATTCTGTCTACTGCTGGGGAAGTATGTTCATTAGGAAAATAATAATATAATTAAATGTGGGATCAGCTTTTGACTGAAATAGTCCAAGACCTGTTATTCTTATTAATAGAAAAAGTCCTACTTACTCTGTCCTACATATGGAAAGATGCCTTTCTTTTAGACTGGAGAAGGAAATTACAGTAATGATACTGGTTATTTAGACAGGGAAATGTTAGCTGCTTATGGAAAATGGAGGCTTCCTGCCCCTTTCATTTTGGATACATTTTACAGATGTGGCCTTTGTTGATTTTAGTCTCAAATATTTTTATTTAGATTTGATATATGGTTATGATACTTCTGAGACAGTAAAAATATCAGAATTGAAAGTTCTTAAAAAGTGATTTTTTACTGGTTCTTAAGTAAAAAAATAATTTTTCTGAGTAATGTGGAAATAAGATATACCATAGGAATGACTGTTTTCCAGTGTTGGCTAAGTTTATAACTTAGGATTTTTATATGTATTTTATATATTTGGGCTTAACTGGCTTTTTTTAACTATGACTGCTGCATACATGGGTTCCAAATCAGTGTTTTCTCCTAAATAGGTATTTCTTATATCTCATCACTATCTAGCTGATTTAGGTTATATTCTTCATTTCAACTAAGTGAATAATTGTAGTTTAGATTGTTCATTGTGCAGCCAGTTTACGAAAAATTCTGTTATTTCTGCACTTGAATGACATCTTCCAAATCTTATTTAGCATTTCATTGGGGTTATAGTGTGAATTTCTTTGAGTAAAGCCATACCTGTCATTGTATACTGGGGACATCTGACTCCCTTGATGCCAATGAGTAGGTGGGGAGGTTGCACAGGAAGGATAATATAGCAAAGGTGTCCAGCCTACAAAGAGAAGCAGGAACATGGAAAACCCAAATGACAACTCTGATCAAGCACTGTAGCAATCAAGTGAGCCCCCATTAATTTAAACTGATCTGAAATGTCATATTTTCTTTTGATTTGAAAAAAACAGCCCTACAACATTCCATGTAAATTGCCTTTGCAGTCCACACACTTTGCTTGCATTTTTCTATCAAAATGTGGTTGAAGTGTTAAAATAAATAAATAAATTTGGACCTAATTGTGATTTTTCTTCTCCCAGGCTCCAGGTAAACAGGTAAAACTCGTTCACTTTCAATAGCAACTTTATGATCCTGGTCTGATGGTCCTGGTTAGAATAAAAAAGTAATCCTTATAGCTACACTGATAGCTCTATTTAATCCACAAAAGTTAGTGAACACGTATGCTCTGCCTAGGTTTGTGAGAGGTCTGAAAGCCCCAAGTAGCTCAGATTTCTGTGCTTGTGAGTGGTGTAACCCAGTGCAGCCCTAGGCAGCTGGCTTTGTCAGGGCCAGCCTAGCTGGTGTCTATATGGCCTTGGGCCAGCATTGCACTGTATAGGGCCACACCGGAGAAGTTCTTTGCCTGGCACAGGGCACTGTGGGCTGGGAAATGTCCTTCTGCCTCTGCTGCCAGCCCTAGTCCAGAACCTGCCTCGTTATTTATTCATTGGCATCAAGTGTTTCTTTGCCGTGTGAAATGCATAATGGAGACAGCCTTGAAAGAAAATAGCTTTCTGCACTTGCTAGTATGCCTAAGCAACATCATTAGATCATGTTTATAGAATTTGTCCATTGCAATCTATTATGTAAAACAGAGAAATGTTTGAGTCAGCTGGGTATAAAGAAGGTTGGAAGCATCAGAAATATATTCTGTCCTCATTATTATTCACAGCAACAGAAAAATATTTTGAAAAAAACCCCTCAAACAAACAAAAACCTAAATATTTCAAAATTAATTGCAACTCTTTTTTATAAAGCAAGCTTCCAGAAACCTCTTTTTTGTTCCATGTGTCTCCAGTTTTAAGGACTGTTGCATTAACCAAGAAATGAAATCCCAAGCCTTAGCTGTGCTCTCATCTTATCAGTGTGATAATAGTGATAATATAGTGATAATCTCACAAGGAGCCTAATAAGTACATGAGGAAAAAGAAAAAAATCAGCTAAATAGGGGATGTGAAAATGTTCTAGCCCAGTGCTATTACATAGATCTTGTGCTTTTTTCCTGCCTGTTCTGTAATAGGATGTTTTGCAAATTCTTCTCTCTGCAGGTTTTGAACATGAACTTGCATTACTGTTCTTACAAAATAATAAACAGCTTTGGGCTATAAAATCTCTCAAATTGTTTTCCACAGAAGGGATTTGCATGCTGACTCATTCCTACTGTATTTATAACCTATCGCCAAACCACTGCAACTGCAGGATTTCTAATAAAGCTATGGAAATTACATGCATTGCAATGGGAGTTGAATACATTTACATTTGTAGTATTTTTACCATTTTAAAATTTATGGCAGATTACCTTGTTTGTGCATGTCTGGACTTTAATGGTTATTTTTTATAGCAGAAAATAGTAGTTTATGGTGGTATTCCCTATAGAAGGTTTTTATGAATCCACCATATGGAGTATTACATAAAACTAAACTTGTATCAGCAGTGCTTTTATGTAAAGTAAGACAGTGAACATTACCAAGAATTAGTGATTACAGAACATGTCAGAAAACTCAAAATTTTAGGATTGTGATTTTTTTTCCCAATTATTTTGAAATTTTATTAATAGCAGTCCAAATCCCTGCTTTTTCATGCAAGAAAAATCATTGTCTACCTGCCTTCCCTGCTATCTCCCTCTAAGGTAGTTGTGATGTTTGGCACAACAGAGACATGGTGATTTATGCAGAAGATTAAGGAAATCCAGAAAGTCTTCCCTTTTTTCCAAACTCCCATCTCTGTCAGTTCATATACTGGAATCACAGCTACTTTCTTCAGCACTGGTGGTAGAAGACAGTCTTTTATCTGTGCCTCCCTACAAATGAAAGGAGCAGACTTTTGCTAGCAAAAATTGCAGACAGGAAGAGTATCACACTTCCATAGGAGAATATGAAGATGAGCAAGGCTATTCTTATGGAAATATGTGTTTGCATAAGTATTGTCATCAGGAGATTCTACACAGCTTTCTCAAAGAGCACCTCGTGGATTTGGGAGTCATTCAGCCAGCAAAAAGAAATGTGCCATGAAAAGCAGGTAAGCGGTCACACCGAGAGAGCAGCAGATGGTGCATCCATGAAGCGATTGTCACTGCCAAGAGCCTGGCATGTTCTGCACGTTGAAATGTATCTGCCTCATTAATGAAACAAGCACTTGGGTAGAGAATGTCTATGAAAATCTATATATGCTTGTGAATAGGTTCTAAACGGGCTGCGAGGTTTATATTTGGGATGTAAAGAAGTAGATGGAAAGAGGATGGAAAGAAGAGCCAGCTATAGGTATCTAATCCTGCCTCTTTTGCTGGTCCCAATCCTGGCAGAAACTCCTGGGCAGCTCAAAGCAGGTTTTAACCCTAAGGCACAGTGCATTAGGGACAGTGACCCAGACAACCACTGCTTCTCTACACTTTCCCAATCCTGCATGGCAGCTCGCTCATTACACAAAACTGGTTTAGGAAGAGGGCCATAAGGCCAGCCTAGCCCACTGAGGGGGGAAATTCACACAAAGGAAACTGTGAGTTTTCTAGCAGTAAGAAAGGTCCAAATCTTCAAGAAAAAAACAGCCCTTAGGACTGAATAACCATTTCTGTAGAATGGCACTGAAAGCTGCCATATGGGTTAGCTATATAGGTTTAGGGTAATTTGCATGAACAGTGCAGAATTTCCTCTTGCTCCTTTCCACACAGAAATCCTTCTTTCCTGAGAGAGTCTTGAAATCAGAGAGGATTTCAGATTAGGCTGGCCCATGTGCATGTTGACATAGTCTGAGTGGCTGTCAACTTCTGAAGCATTTCAAGGTCAAATTTTATCATCTTGTCTGACTCTTTTAGAAGCCTGGTGCCTTTGTGGCTCAGAAAATTTCTTGCTTATATACATGGAAAGGATGAAGCATGAGAGAAAGCTCACTCAGACCTTTGCTCTGGGAGAAATCCTCCTCTGGGGTATGGGCTCAGGAGTGCATGCTACCATCACTATTCCCACCACAGCTGAGGAGCTGCCTCTTGGCCTCTCTACTTATGTGAATCGCAGTCTGCTTTTTCATTAGCTGATGTATCATAGTCTTACAGCTGTCTTCTCTTGATCTAAATTGCACACTAATACTGTACATTATTGATTAAATGAGTCTACAAATGTCTTTTTAATACTGTATGGGTTGATCAGTCTTCTCAGTTAATGTACAGCGCCTCCGGTGGGTTTTAAAACCTAGTGAAGCAGCTTTTTACCAGATCTTACTGGGAAAAAAAAAACTACATGAGAGGCCGTGCTCACACACACACTGAGGTATGTGTTCTGGCAGTGGGGAATCAGTAATGATTTCACTTGCTATACTAAAAAGCTTCCTGTGTTCACAGGTTTGGATTTTAATAATCACAATTGCTGGTCTAACTCTTTGCAAACAAATCAAGGGAGATTGTTGTTATGTACTCCAGTGGCAAAGCTGCACTGTAATAGTTGAGATAGCTTAGCAGCTAATTTGGCTTTTCCTGTGAGTTTTTTGAGTTTTCAAAGCTTTTCTTAGCCTTATTTTGGCTTTTTAAAATTTTTTATATACACAGGACTGTAATAACTACATTTCCCAAGTATAACTTGGGAAATGTATTCTGCTGTTTCAAATGATTCTTTGCATTACATAAACAGCATTCAGGAATTCCTCTAGTTTCTGTCTTAACTAGTTAATTATTGTAATTTTCCTTTTTCTTTCATTTCATATGAAATTCCTCCTCTCTACTACCATTCATAATTCAATCTATATGCAAGTATCGGCCCATTTATAATGTAGTAGGAAAAACATGTTTGTGTTTTTGGGTAGGTGTCATGGTTTTTTGGTTTTATAGAATTATAGAAAATTGGATTGAAAGGGCCTGGAGACATCGCCTAAATCTACCCCGTTCTATTTTAAACAGGGAAACAACAGTGAGGTTTTGTATGCACGTATTTCCTGAGATAGGTAGGAACTTTACCTCAGATCTGCATGCCTAAGGCATTGCACAAATAAAACCAGAGCTCTAGTCCAAAGGAAGGGGGCTTGTGAGGATATCCGTGATTTCTGTGTGCACTTCTCATGATGGGCTTGGCCACAGAGGCACAGCCAAGATCAACCCAAAACATTTACCTTCCTTTGTCATTATTCAGAGGGACATCTGCGTTGCCACCAGAAACAAAACCGCAAATCCTCTAAACAGATTGGGTCACTATCGGCACATTTAGTCAGTACAAAGCTTTGAAAGGCATTTAAGTGTTTTCAATTCTTAAATGGTAGCTGTGCTGCGAGATGGCAGTTGCGCAGTGACTGGTGGAGGAGCCTTTTGGTTCTCTGCTTTGGGATGCTCGATTATGGTGTTTAGAAAAACAATGGAGAAACAAATAGTAACAAAAGAAACCTCAAGACAGAGCCTCAGATCTGAATTAAATGAGATGGTAGCAGCTAGACTGGAGAGGTTGGGGAATTGCACAGCAGGAATAATATTGGTTGGCTGGTTACTGCCCCTACTCCCGGGTGATGGGCAGCTCCAGAATCCACTTCAGTCTTAAAGGACGGAAGATTTTACTTACACTTCAGTAAAGTGGCTTCTCCCAGGTAATCAGAAATTTAGGTCCTTGTCAGATCCTTTGAGCCATGCATTAGCAGTGAAAGAGTGATATTACCACTATCATCCCTGATGAGTCACTGGGGTGACTGATGATTCAGCAAGGAGCAAAACATGATAGCCTTTCTAACAAGGCTGTTATTCAGACATATCACTCAGCGTTCCCACTCTAACTGCTCACTGGTTCAGAGTGTTAATGCTCCGCATATTGTGCTTAATAGAATTTTAAATTATTTTGATTAAAGTGTCAAGGGATGAGGATTTAAGATTGATCAAAGCTACTTGCTTGTGCTGTGGCAGTTGTTAACCAGCCATTTCCAGAACGTTATTACACAGGCTTAAGTGATATAACATTCAGACATGAGAAATACGAGGAAATACTTCTCCTAATTTCATACTGGGGGCCTGAGAGGGCAAGGGGAAAACTAAGGAGATGTATATTTCATACACAGTGACTAACTTGGGGTCCCAGTCCTTCTTTAAGGGAAGTTGATGGGACCATTGCCTTCTGTTCAGTGGCAATTCAGCCATGGATGAGTAGTGACAAAACCCCCTATGGAAAGCCTTCACTTCTTTGAGTAGAGACTGTACACATTAAAATATTATTAGATAATGAATAAAATAAATAATGAAGGCTTATCTAGCTGTGAAGACAGGTATCTGGAAGTAGAATCAGTCAGCACTAAATTCTTGCTTCGAAGTTCTCTCGGTAGGGGCAGAGGTTTTATGTGATGGTTGTTTAGTTATGGCAACAAAGAACCAATAGGATGTTTCCATCATGTATAGCCTTCAGCTAAAACAAAGGACTACAGCATGCCTGTAACTTTAAGTATGGAAATAAATCCACTGAAGCTAATGTGAGGAGAACATTCTGCAGTTCTTAAATGAGTACATGTGCTTCAAGACATCATCTGAATGGATCTTTAGGGTACCTGGTGCCAAATCATTGTCTCAGCTAATGCATTCATTTGTTAATATTTTGACCAGAATCAAAGTCCAGTGGCATGGACTGTGAATTTCTTCTTTGGTAAGAAAGTTCTTACTGCTCAGACTTAAGGGACATTAGCAATGCAATGAAACCACAATCTATTCCAGTCCTATTCAAGGATAGTGTTCTTCTTTACTTTGCTTCTAAAATAAAGACTAACACTCTGTGCAGCTCTTGCTATGGCATCTGATTAACAGATAGTTGCTTAAAATCTCCATGGAATTTGCTTCCACCTCTGTAAATGACCATATTGCACTTTATGGTAGAATATTTTGGGCCACAGTGGTTGGTATGCTCTAGCTACCCATGCTGCTTTAACAATGCAAAGCAGTCATCAAACCACCTTAACTGGTGGATTCAGTCAGGTCTACAGCTACACTGAGTGCCTGTACTGCTGAAGCTGCCTCTTGCACCATATAGTAGGTTGTTAGGTTGTTTAAACAGGTAGTTTGTTGAAATGACAAACTTGCTGTGAAATACTGTTGTGTTCTACTTGGTGTAACCTAAAGAATTATAATTCTTGAAGCTGCTAATGACTAGAGTTATTCCAATAGAAGCAAATGTGTTGACTGCTGTTCTGTTCAGCAATTAAGTGTGAGCTATAATAATAGTCACAGACCATTTAGCTAAAATAGGGTTCATTTAGGTCAATGATAGCCAGACTATTTATTCTTCACTTAGTAAAGCTCAGAATAAAATCAGTATTTTAAAGAGGTGATGTTATGAATATTGTTTAATAGATTAAACCAAAGAATATAGAAGATCCAGAAGCTGAAAATTAATATACATGGCGAAAGTCCGTCTTGAGGGTTCTCAATTTGTGTGAGTTGGCACAGCCACATCTCTGGTCTGTTGCACAACATGGAGAGAGCAGTGAAACAGCATTTGAAGTACAGCTGTGTTTTCCCTTTCTTAATAGTGCCTCAAAGCATTCTTTCAGAGAAATAACAATAGGAGTACTTCATACCAATGTACAAAAAATTATGACTACCTATTGTTGCACGATACAAAATCTCTGCTTATGCACCACCAGCACCCCTTCTCCCTCCCCTCCCTCTCCCAGCTGTGAACAGTCTGGTGGACTGAAGGCATCTGATGTATGAGTTTCATCCTGTTTCCAGTGGGGACGTCCAGGACAGCAGCCATTTAACAGACAAATGAATATACAGAACCATTAAAACATATTAAATACTCATGCATGTGTTTAACTGCAAGTACATGACTAATCTTTTTGACTCCAGAGGCAGCAAGGCATACATCTTAAGCAGGTACTTAGGAATTTTGTTGAATGGAGATCATAGAACATTATTTCCTTCACTGGAGTGTTAGATGCTGTAATAGTCACGGGGATTACCAGTTTCATGTGGAGAGCAGGAGAGCAGGGCTGTAGTCACACTGCTTTCCTTGTGCGCTCTCACTGTATTCACCATGTAGCAGTATGTCCTCCATGACCTGTTTAAACCACCTATAGGAGACACCCTGGAGGAAATATATGATGACTTGTGAGTTGTCAAAGCTGACCTGGCACTGGGAATGGGAAAAGCTTGACTAAATGGAAATCAGGGGAAAGAAAGGGAACTCAGATCTGGGGGACCCTGCAAGTAGAAGCAACACTGAGGGTTTTGTGCTGTATTTCACAGCAAGAAGCAGCTTCCATCTCTTCACACAAGTCAGGGTGCAGTGAGCACCGGGTCAGGGCTAAGCTGGCAGTGTTGCTACTGCTGGATCAATGCATGCACTGCGGCTGCTGCTATTGAATGTACTCAAATACCTTGTAAAACAGGGCATATCTGCAAGTACCAGGTCGAACCAGTGAAAGTGTTGCCTGTCATTCATGGCCCTTGGCTCCCAGCATAACCAGGCAGCTAACGCTGGAAAGGCAGAGAACTTTGCTAGATAAAAGTTACATCATAATTTACAAAGTAACCTTTACACTGTGAGGAAAACGGTTTTTCATGGAGACAAAAGGCAAAGACCTGGATCTCAGTGTGAAACTTTCTATTCCTTTTACTTCTGTCTCCATTTAAATGAAATAGGGGGACCCATTTGCAGCCAACAAAATTAGCTAAAAGCTACTCACATAAAGACAGAGATTCAATGGAATAGAATCCATATATTTTCTCATAGGAACAGTTGTCCAAAGTTAATTTCCAGGTTAATAGGCTGTTATTGCCATTTTCAAATAAAGTAATTAAAAGTAATATTCTTATATTACTGATAAGGAGGATCACATTGCCTTGGATTGTCAGCTTATTTTGTTCAGCGTTCTTAGTCAAAGAGTATCTAGTACAAATTCTTTTAGGCAAAGGTGGAAGAAGTCTGCTCATAGAAAAAAAATAGCTCTTAGAAGTAAAAGGCAGATGTTTTTAATTAAATTTTTGAATAAACTCTACTCCTTAACTTGTGAGATGTACAAAAATTATTTTCTGTCTAAATATATTTTATCAGTTTTCTGAACTGAAAACAGAGGTGAAATGAGATGTTAATCATACACCAGATATGTTTTGCTGTAGGTGTTGAATGCTCTCCATGGAGCATGTGTAATATGTTAAACCATAAGCTCTTCCACAAAAACTTCTTGTGGAAACTCCCAGAATATTTCCAGTTCTTCACTGCCAGAAGATCTGCACCATGTAGGCAAAGATCTGATCTAGGAGAAACAATACAATATCTCAAGGGGAATTATCATAACATATGAACTTAGAAAACTTTACTTTCTCCTTGTAAAATGGCATGACTGTAACATATGTCCCACTCCAATTAGAAACTGTCTTTTTTAGATTATCATCATGTCAGCCTGCACTTGCGAAAGCAATTTTGACAGATCTAGGGCAAATTTAAAAGCAAAGGATACAACTAGACTTAGAACTTATAAGCAGGCATTAATTTTGCAGAGAGGATATTTTTTGTCTGTTTGAAGAAGACAAAGAGCTAAGGAAATCCCCCTTATTCATGCTACTTTGGTGGATAAACACAGACGTTTTCACAACAGCAAAATAACCCTACTCGCCTACTTTGAGGGACTTACTAGACCAGAGCAGTGCAAAGTTTCTGCCTTGACATTGTTTCTGTCTGATGAAATCTCCTTCGAGTTTGCTATTTCTCTAAGGTGTCTGATCTAGCAGGAAAGCTTGTCACTGTGCTGGAAAAGGTTTACTGAACAGGGTGAGGTGATTTCGGCTGTGTTCAGCCATCTGTCACAGGCCACACAGGGTATCCTGACCTGGGAATGGACCTTACAATGATGAGATCCTGATGTTCCTGTGTCTTCATGGATCTACAGCACAGATTTGGAGAACAGCAAGAGGGAGTCAGTTCCTGACATTCCTGTTCGCAAGCCTCCAGACAGTCTTTGGATTTATGGGAGACATTACTTCAACATCCCCCCATGCCAGCAAACTTTTTCATCCCTGAGAAAACACCTGTGGCTCATGCTTAATCCTTAAGACCTGTGAAAGTTTTGACACGTGCCTAAATAATGCTCCACTTTAAAAGGTATAAAAAATGACCTTGTAGTGCAGCCTTCTCAGCCACTGGCATGTACTCATCAAGTGGGGCAACATAAATAAGAAAGTGGCAAAGGTCTCTGTTGATTTCAATCATTCTAGGCTATGAAATCCTTGATAAAATTCATCCTCTGGGAGATGATTCAAAGACTCAGATGCAAAATACTCCTGTCTTTAGAGGATTGTGTGTCCAGCCCATGCCAAGCAAAAATAATAGCAAAGTCAGAGTAAGCACTGCTGATTTAAAGCACATGCTACATTGCTTAGTGGTACTGGGGAGGAACATAAGGGAGTGGACTTCCTGATACCGGTAAAGTTGTTTGAAGTGCACAGGGTACTTTGGGGTTGTGCTGTACACAAGTACATGGCATTCCTTCACACCCAAAGGCCATCCTTCACATCTCAAGACCTGTGCTCTCCTCAGCTCTTACATCAGACTTGCTCTGACAGCGTAAATTGTAGGTTTGTCTTCAGGCGGGGCCTTGCCACAGGGATGGGACGGTGCTGAGCGGGACATAGACTGTCTTTTGCTCCACACAGGGACTCAAAAGCACTTGAGGAATACAAACGAGTACTTCTCACTGTCAGCAAGTGACACTTCGTCTTTAAGATTAAAGTTTTTAATTAAAATGGGCATTTCGGGCCTGAATATTGGCAGCCCCAGGACTGCCGAAATGTGACATCATTTATGACTCCAGCAGTAAGGAGTTCACTGTCCATGATCGTAAAACATTCCAGTCTTGATGTGATATTGATTTAACAGTCAGCATAAGTTTGCCCTTTAATATTAAACAAAATATGTCTGGCTGAAGCATTAATAGTATTCTTCCTCTGGGCTTCTCCATGGATATTTCCTCCAATTCTTCCAAGCAGTGATGCCCATCAGAGAGCAGGCTTCAGACCTCCATCCTGTAACACCACTTCTCAGGAGCAGCTGTTCCTGTTATCCCACGCTGCCCTGTACAGTGCAATCCCCTTCACCACTCTTTCACCCCTAACACAAAGACCATTTCTGCCAGAAGTCTTCTGTTACAGTAATTGCCAGATTGGTGAATCCAGTCTTCATTTCTTTCTGCAGACACACTGCTAGTTTCTATCCCTGTGCGCAGCCCTCCCTCCCAGCCATCCCTGTTCTAATGGCTTTAGTCTATTCTTGCAAGTCTCATTTATTTTCTTGCTTCTTTTTGACATGGGTGATACAACACATGGCCTCTAATTTGTCTGTCTCCTGCCCCCATGTTTCTGATATTCATTAAGGAGATGTTCACTTTTCCAGCTCTGCTTTGCCCCTTAAGTGAGCTACACTCAGAGGCTCACATCAATGTCTCTTTTAATGGAAGTTTCTTACTCCCATATCTGAATTTAATCTCCAGTGTTTTTCTTCCTGGCTTTAGCTGTAATTCTTCCACCATATTTTGTCTCTTTGTTTAAAAGTGACCAAATCCATGCAATAGCTGTTGTTCTTTAAGAGAGAGGGAAAAGGTCAGGAGGTACCTGGTCTTTTCAGGAAAACAGCTGATCCTAAAGAACCCCAGAATTACACCTGAGATGACTCTCCTGACATCAGATGAGGTCAGTTTTGACAATCTACCAATGTTGCAAGCTAAAGTATCCTGATAACGATATACAAGACTTTTCTCTCAGTACCACCTCCAAGCCTAAATCCTTACTCAGCATTAAAGAGCTATTTGCTCACGCACTTGTTCATGCCTATAGCTCATGTCCAGCCCACAGTCACTGCTGTTAGAGTGAGGGGCCAAGAAAGGCAAGTTTAAGTCACAAATTTCATCCCAGGCAAAGTTTAAATTCATTTAGATGAACCAGGCTTCTGGTTTCAGATCCTGGTGCTCCCACTCCCTGCAAGCAAACCGGGTGTTATTCGATTGTTCCACATCATCTACATATTCCCCAACTGGTGCATAAGTTCGGTTTTGTCCTGTGATTACTCGAAAGTGATTTGGGAAAAGACAGCCCAATACTGGTATTTCCATCCTCTTGGACTGATGACAGCCCATGATTTACATGCACCAATATGGTTCTGAGGGATCTCAGAACAGGTTGAAAATAAAGGTTTAATGATTGAATTATATATTCTCTCTCTGTGATAGAAAACAATGTAAGACAACTGACTTGGCTATCAGACAGATTACGTAAGCCCAAGTGAAGTGGTAGAATAAAAATGAATGATATTCCTCCTTGACTTAAATACAGCACTAAGTAGTATGCCCTTGAATTCAGCACAAAGCAATTTCCTCCTCTTTGGTAACAGCTAGGGGGCATTCCGAATGCAAATAGAGTCAGCTTTGCATTTTTAATATTTCTTATATACATAATTCACTGCCTTGGTTTAGAAACGTTATTGCCACCTCTTCTGTGCATTTAAATTATTTTGCACCTCTGAACTTTCATATTACCTTTAATGTCAGCTCTTAAAACATACCTTGTGCAGGCGAGCTTGTGCTAACAGCTCTTGAAATTCACAGGTTGGATATACACATATCCAGGCACAAATACACTACACTGTTTAACCTGTGTCATTTCACTGCGACATGGCAGGTTTACTAACTGCATGCATGGTTATATATACTAAAGCCCTGAAAATCAATAGGTAACAAATGGGAGCAAACCAAGAGCAATCAGTATTAGAATGTCATATTTGTGTACAGTCTACTCCACATACATAACCCATGGGCATAATGCTGACCAATAGGAAACATGCTTTTTCTAAGTAACTTTAAAAAGAATAGAAATGACAGATGGAAGAAGATACACAACGGGAGGAAATCCATCCGCATGCTAATGTGGGATTAATTAATGCATTGCATAAAGCCAGGAAATGTGAGATGATTCTGAGCAAGCTTTACTTCATTGCATATTTCAGAAGAGAGAAGTGGTTGTGACCATCTTCTGTGGCCATGAATGTGGTTGAGAAATATTTCACTCCAGAGGATATGGAGATGAAGATTTACAAGATCTTGACTCATCAAACCTCCTCAATCACATGCTGACATTGTCAACTGCTTGAAACCACAGATCTCAGGGAGGTGGCTGGGTAATGGCTTTGCTCATCTGTGCTCTGTTCATGAGGGTACAGCCCTGTCTGTCCTTTATTTGCTCATGCAGGAAATGGTGCCAGAAACATCCTCTCAGTCCCATTCTGACTGCAGCCCATCAGAGTACACATGGGGATCCAGTTCTGCTCCTTCTGCAGGGAGAGACACTTTTCCTGTGTGACAGCCTGAGAAGTGGAGTGAATGGGATCATCTCATCTCCTGCTCCACCCCATCACTACCTGAGCAGTGAGATCACACAGGGATAATCTCTGGCAGCCTGTACCAAGGGTTCCCCTGGATGCCTCTCTTAAGAGTTGCAAAACTGAACCTGGGCTGAGTCAACAACTCAACAGTGTTTTGAGTCCTGACAACTGTACAGTCAGCCTTACTGGTACTTGGATCATAAACTGTGCTTTCTAACTAAGAAAGACTATAAATAAAATATATGGCCAAGTTATCTGCTGGTTTGATTCTGCTGGCTGTTTCTCATAGCAGATTCAATTTGGAAACTGAAAATCAAGACTGTTGCCTTCTGCATCAAGATCAATAATAGATGTCCTGCCTCTAGCTCTAATTTCCCATCACTTTACACAAGCATAAGCCTGATGAGACTATGGAAAATCCACCCTCTGCTTGCACAGATTTTGTGTACTTCACACAGGCTGCTGTAGCTTTGCAAAGCCAGTGCAGGGGCTATAATAGGGATGACAGTCACAGGGATGCTGGCAAAAGCCTGGAAGTGTTTCTTGGCTGCAGATGAGTGCCATATACCAAAGCTGCTGACAGCTGTTACTGAAAAGGAGATTGCTTTTAGGCTGATCGTGCCCTGACAGTCAGTGGTTTAGAGCACAATCCTGTATCTTTTCCATTAAATGGGTGATGGGGTCAGTATTCAGTTTGATTTTTCTCCTCTCTGCTGAAATAATTACTACTGATGAAGTTATAGTGGGAAACAAATGAGTTCAGTGTTTATACTGATGCTACTGGTGGCACCAGAAGAAGAAAAAACATGCTTTGACCTGCAGTCTGGACAGCTATAAGAAGCCAGTAAGACGATCGGAACAAGGCTCTGCAAAGCTTGTCTAGCTGAGACCAGAACTTGGGACATGCATGGAAATGCATTGTGTGTCATCAGTGCGCAAGGCTCCCAGCAGTGCCCAGCGCAATACACTGGAAGCCACAGCAGGAGCAATGCAGAGAGCTCAGGGTGCTGTCGGGGATCCACCTGAGAAGCAGCTGGGGCTGCCCACTTTCTCATCCCACTACATGCATTACAGTCCTCAAAGTGGAGTGTTGTAACTGGCCCTGCAACCACTCCAGGTCCATTTGCAGGTAAATGAAAATGCATCCCTTTTCATCACCCCAATCTGACTGTGCCTGAAGCTATTCACCCTATTTGACACAATAGGTAGGGCAGCTAACTTTGTAATTGCAGCAACTGCTTCCCAAATGAATACCTGACTTGAGGTATTTGCTCAAGTTAATGTTTTGCTTTGCTGGGCAAACCAAATGAAGAAAAGAATTCAATTTGGATTGAATCAGTGGTTATTATTATTACTTTAAATGGCAAAATGAATATCCTCCTTCAACCTCTGCCCTAATAAAATGGATTCATTTAACACAAAATGTCCAACTTGAGATGCAAAAAAAACCCTGAACAAAATAGAAGTAATTAGTCTTGTGTCCCTTGTAAGAAAAAGCCTTGGGCTAAGTTCATGCTGACTACCCAATAGCCTCATGGTTAAGACACTCATAGAAAATGGGGAATTTGGATTCAGGTCTCCTTCTCCCCCTGAAGGCAGTCACAGTACCCTGTCCTCAAGGAAAGCCTTCACTACCTGCAGTGCTATAGGGCATGGAGATAAGGCTGAATGCCACAGGAGGTGGAGAGTGGGCAGCAGAGGCATAATGGGTCTCTTTAGTTGGTGCTGCTCTCTCAGCATATGCAGTATATAAAACCAAAATTGTTCAGCTAAAGATTCATATGAAAATCTGGACAAATTGCCAGCTTCCTTGTTGGAATTTGTTGGATTGGTTAAAATACTTCACTCTGCTTTGTAATTTCTTTTGTAAGTGGCTTGTAACGAAGCATATGTATCTGGTAGTACTAATAGCCACTGTGTTGAGACACAGAAAAGCCTGTATTTGTGCCAGATGTTAAGCCTCCCTCTGCCCATGTCTCCTTATTTCCCTCTGCTCTAGAAAGAGCTGGAAAGAGTGAAAGAGTTCTTCAAAGAGTGACCTCCTAAGGCATTGTCTCTCAACTTCTTTATTTTTTGATTCTGCTGTCGTTCATTACATTAAAGGTTATTTTTTTAATGAAGCACTGTGGGTAGGGAGAAATAACTTCTACCTTCTGTTCTAACTGATGAATGATGTGTGAACTAATCAGAAAGCTTTGCTATAGCCACCATTAAAGCAACAGATGTATGTGGCTCAGGAGAGATTTGTTGAACAGCTTCAACCTTTAAGTGCAGAGGATAAATGGGTGGTGACATCATTATACCCTGACAAATAGAAATTATATCATTCTCTTTTTTTCATTAGTGATGGATGAGTTATTGCTATGGTGTTCATTTTTATAAGATCCATTCATTGTCCCTAAAGTTAAACCTTTAAGAATTGCAATATGCGACTAAAGTGGTTATAACAATTTACACATGATCTGCAGCATGTTGTCTTCTGAGCTTCTCTCTTGAAAGCTACTTTTAATAGCACAGTGCTGTGATGTGCAGTATGATAAGACAAAAAGAAACATTTGAAATTCATACATGGGTTCATTTTTCAACCAGATACAAAACCAGCACATAAGAAGTCAGAGGACACTTGATGTGGTTATGTGGCATCTCCATCAGTTGATGGAAGATTTTATTTCTGCAATGAGCTTGAAGCCTTAGAAGAAAGAGGGTTATTCTGCACAGCATTTCTGTGCCATAATAAGCAAGCAAATGTTCCCTTCTCACCTGTATCTCCCCAGTATATTTTGAGCTCTTGCCTTGTTTGATTACATTTCTCATATAGTCACTGAGATGGATCAGAATTTCCCTGAAAATTTCAGTTATTACTGAAGATTGCATTTTTTCCACTTTTACTGCAGCTTACAAATCAGAAACTAAAAATAAAGTGTGCATCTGTTTGGATAATCTATTTCCCCAGAACAGATTAAAATGACAGAATAAACCTTGGAAGTTCTTGGAAGAGCTTTGGATGAGTTACAACAAGAGATGAAAACAAGGTGAGTTTTGCTTGGCTAGGACCTAAATAAGGGAATTAAGCTGATGCTGTGTCAGGGCGAAGTTTGCAAGATAAAATAGGGGTCACTAGCGTGTACTGCAGAAGTATAAAGAGCAGATTAAAGGTGGCATTTCTACCAGAAGGCCTTTGTGTATGCTGGGGGGAGGAAAAAGAGATCAAGGTTAGTTAGGAAAGAGAGTCAGAAAGACAAAATTCGTATAAAAGATCTCACACAGGTGCTGGCAGGTGTTCCCTGCTCATGGCCACATCCCGGAAAGCAAGAGCTGAATGAGTGTTCATCCTTGTACCCTGGAGAGGGAGAAGGCAAGCCATGGATAAGACTTGCTGGCAGTTCCCTGCTTCTTCAGGTTCCAGGAAGGAGATTTTAGGCCAAAGCTTTCCTACTTGAGAAACCCTCAAAAAACAGAGAGACCCTGAATATGAGTTCTGATCCTCAGAAAAGCTGATGAGAAAATCCCATCTGCAACTCATTTTGAAGGGATACATGGCCCAGCAGAAAGCTGGTGGATGCCCCTGCTAATGATGCCACCAGCATCAGTGCTGCTCCTGCTGGGAGTGGTAAGTGGAAAATAGCAGTGCAGTACTCCTGTTCTGGGGATGCTCTGATTAAATTTAATTTAAATAAGTGTCTGTGTATGGTTTTAGGAGTCAAATGTTAGTGTTCCTCTTGCTATAAACCAGCTGCCTTTAAAATGGTGAATTATCCTAAATGCAAGAAAAGGAATGAAGATGCAATTTAATGTAAATATAGAAAGTTTAAGCACTGTCACTAGACAAAATGAACTATACCTAAAACTGTTTTGGAGAAAGCTGTGCTTAGCTTCACCAGAAGCAAAGTATTTGCTTCAGGAACAGCAGTGAGAAAATTTGTGGCATTTTTACAGGAGAACAGGGAGTAGACAATCATTCAGGTCCCTTCTGGCTCTAAAATCTATGAATCTAGGAAATGATGCCTCATTTCACAATCTAAGTCATTAAAAACACACTTTCATTACTGAAGTAATCACATTTCTTGGAAATGTGGCTACTATCTGCTAAGATGATATAGCAGATGATCGCTGTTTTATTGAAATTCACAAAAAGAACAGGGTTTGTTACCAGACTTCTTCTTCTTTGTTATTTCCACAAGCTCGTTAGAACTCCAAAATATAGAAAACCGTTCAGTGTTATAATATAAATCTGACATAAATTAATTCACACAAAAGTAGCTCCTTGTGTGACCCTCTTTCCCTGTAAAAACAAGGAAGGCATGAAGCACTCAGAGAAAGGAGAGGTATGTCAGAGAATCACGGTCACATATATGTACCTGAATAACATATTCAAAAAGAATTCTGGGAGAAGGAGAGGTGCTAAGCATTAACTAGTACTTCTAAATCATCTTAGACACATTTCAAAATACTGCTTAAAGTTTTCTGAATACTGAGATCAACTCTCTACTTGGAGGTCACATCCTTGCCTTCCACACAGGAGGAGACCTTGGGGCACAGCTGGGTTTCAAACAAGGGTTTTTCCTAACCTCATGGCACTGTGCTGGGCAAGAGTACTTTTTTCCATTACATTCTCTTACATTTTGCTGTGGAATAGACAGAAAAGTGCTCTAAAAGCCATAGGAACAATTTAAAGAGATACTGCTCAAATCCTGCATACTATAAATGTGTCTTTACAACAGAAAACATAGGCAGCCACTGTCTTTAATTTTGTCTCCTTCAGTGTCTAATCCAAGGGACAGGGACCAATTCAACTTGAATTTCTTGATGGTGCTGTAAAACATGACCAATTAAACACAGCTGATATAAGTCTTCTGGTAAACTCCAGGGTCAGTAATGCGAATTAGCATTTACCTTTCTATGCATGAGGCTGTACCAGCACAAAACTCTTCTTCACAAAGGTGCTTATGGGTAAATAATAAGCTCAACCAAAGAGGATGAATAAAGGAAGAAAGTAATTTTTTATACCGAATGAGTACAAGGTAAGACTGAAGTAAATGAAACAATTTGCTTGAGAAAGTAGGTTCAGTAGAGACTTCTGGTTTTGATAAGCTGTCTCTCCAAAGAGCTGGATGTGCTTTAACAGTATCATTTCTGATTTATCTGCTGTTGCCAGATAAATTTTCTTCTGGGGGGAAGAGCAGAGTTCTCTTTATTTAATGTACCATGTCTGGAATGTGGACTAGATTCAGCTACATGTCGCTTATAATTATTTATGTAACTTATTAATCACTGGGCTGTCACTCAGCTGTTTATAAAACACAAAAGAACACTTGGAGCCTGAAAAATTACATTTTTCCTCCCCTGCACCTCCCCAAAGGCCCCTTTGCACTTCTGAGGAGACCTACATTTAAATGAAAATCTGTTGCCCAGTCTAAGGAACAAGGAACTCCCTAATGATAATTTAAAGAACACGCTTGTACTTTGTGCTTGGGAATTGAATTATTTGCTTTAAGTTGCTGTAAAATTTTACTTTCAACTTTTCTGACCAATGGCCTTGGCTCATCGTTTATTTTTTTTTTCCCGTAAAGGGTCATGGATAGGGTCCCCCTCTTGCCTGCTCAGCAACCTGTTTTCACCATACTCAGTACTTGGAAAACCGCAGCATCTCCCAGATTGCTGCCTGTGGATCTTGCCTGCTTGAAAACTGTCCAATGCATTCAAAAGTTAAGATGCTTATACACAGATGTGCACACACCTATGAACACCCTGGTTTCACACGTCTCATCGTTCCCATATCACCTTCTGTGATGAGTTAATCTGTATGCTTTTGTGCAGCACACTCTTGCTCTGGTGCAGGATAGCTCACAGTTTGTCTTTCAGGTGAAGGTACCACGCCAGTTCACAGAGATCAGCATCTGGCCTTGTAAATGGTGCTCAGAAGAGCAATGACTCCATTCAGCTGAATTACATTTGAAATTTGATTATGAATGGCATCTTTGAGGCAGGCTATTCATCATTTGATGTTGTACATGGGTCTCAGTGTCTTGAAGCTTCATAAAGGCAATTCATTACGCAGCTTTAGCCAGACCAGGAGGTGACTCAGCAAGACGGTGAAAGCCGATGGCTTGCACCCACTGCTGGCCATGGCATTCCTGCATTATTGCCTCAGGCTGCAGTAATATAGACAAGGTGCTTGTCCTTTTGGTGCCTCAGTTTAGCCAGCAGTGTAATGATTATAGTGGTATTTACGGGCTTTCTCCCCCATTTGGTGGGCTGACTAGCAACATGTTTTCAATCTTTGCATGAAAGGCTCCACATTAATCCATGCCGCAATTTGCTTTGTTTGCTTCTACCATTAAAATTACTTGTTTCCCCCAAAGATCTGCCATCTGTCACAATTCACCTTTTATATTTTTATGCTCCATAGTTAAGCAAACACCAGTGCCTGAGTAATCCTATTTTCCATTATCAGCCCTTGGATGTGCCCTGAGGTTGGAGCAATTGTGAAGTTTCACTGCTAGTTGGATTCCTTGGGATCCCACGGCTTACCCTACAGTCTTGTTCTCAATGCAGCCAATAATAAACCCCCATTTTTCTCATTGTAGGGGTTGCCCAGTCTTATAAAAAAATTTAAAAAATCAGTTCTCTTTTCCCCACATCGCCATAATTTGCAGGAAATAACATAGAATTATAGGAGGAATAGGCAAATAGAAGAGACATTGCCTGAGCTGATGCTGTCAGCTGAGGGGGACTGCTCTGTGCTCTCTGCATGGGTGATGATACTGAGGTATTGTTTGGTATCTTTGTCTGCACTTGACAAAGGAAAGGGGCAGACCCTGGGTGATGGCTGGGATGTACAGCTGTGAGAGGCAAGCCACTGTCTGAATAGCTAGTTGCAAATGATTTTTGTGTTTTCATAATCTTTGTGAGTAATATCCTGTCAAAGTCTCATGAAAAGTTATTAGTCCCTCCATAAACTGGTACTTCAATATGTAAACTTGCCTTGTAATTAATTTTATGAGCTATGCCCCTGGCACCATAGAGCTCTTATTTCATTTTAGGAGCATAATTGATTAGGCTTCCTGTAGCTATGATGTAGACCAAGGATGTCGCCACCAAACAAGGAGTAATTTGTGACAGCTCATTTGTGAGGAGATATCTACAGTTTGCCAGCGTTGAGCTTATGTAAGACAAAGTAAAATATTTTGTATTGCTACTGCTGTGCCCTGCTTGAAGTTAAAAAAACAAAAGCAAAACAAAGAGACTACCTAATTATACAGACAAATTAGTAAGGTTAATTAGTATATATTTGTACAGCAGCTTTTATTCTCCACTGTAAAGGTTGTTCTTCTCCACTGAATTCCTTTGAAGATGTTTGCCTCACTATAGCATCAGATGACATTCCCATTTGGTTAACTAGATTTTGCATTGCTAAAATTGCCCTCTGTTTCAATTGTATCAGATACTTTACTTTCTGCAACCACTATGGCACAATAAAATCTCTCTCTGATACACCTTTTAGCAGTTACAGAGTCTGTCTTGAGGCCAGTGGTTTAGTAATAGGATTTCCCTTCTTTTCTATCCCTTTTAATATTTGAGTGAGTGTTACCTGAGAGAAATATGCTGGATGCTCAAGATGTATTAGCTTAATTTATGGCTAGCATCAATGAGGCAATATTTCCTGTGGATAAGGTCAAAAGGGCTTTGTTTTCTATTAATTAAAAAGAGGCTCATATAGGACAATGCATGTAAGTAGTAAAGACATAATGTGTATTTGTGTGGCCATAAAGAAAGGGAGTGAGGTTATTCATAGACCACCAATCATACCTGGAGTCTCACCCTGACCCTGACAACAGAAGCAAAAAATAGAAAAGCACGATTTTATTCTTTCCAAACCCTGCTTATGCTAGCTGGAGAAGAGAGCTGAATGCCCAAGAGAGGCAATCCCTAAGTTGCTGCAGCCCCTTAAACCTGTAAGCCCAGGGTTGAAGCCCAAACTGTCTGATGCTTACTGCCTCTCCAGGGGAAGCTATGTGTGGCTGAAATCAAGAGGAGATCTGTCTGAAATAAAAAGAAAGCAAAACCTTAAAAACCAGGTGGTTTAAAAACGAAACTAAGAGAATTTCAGAGGGAGAGTCAGAAGAAATGAGAAATGCTTCCCTCCAAAACCACAACAGAATGATAAATTACTTTTGCCTTTCTGAAGCCAAGCTAGAAAACCTCTGCTCACCTCTATTATCTGCTTCTGGTCTCTGAAGATACATTACCATATTCATTCATTGCGTTACACAATTTGAGCAACTAAATGAGTTTACCTCGTGCCCTCTTAATAGAATTTTCTTCTAATGCTAACTTTAAGTGATACATTTTAGGACATACTTGAAGCAGAATGCATCACGAAAATTTATTTAAACTTAATTTTGTTTACAAATTATAACTTATCCCTTCTTGATGAACCAAGTATAGGAAAACCACACAGCCTCTGCGGATGAAACATCTCTTGGCATTGGGACTGCTACCATGTCCCGACTAACGTGTGCTTTTATTCGGGCAAAAAAGTAGCTGCCATGTCTCAGGAGGTCAAGAGAGACTGTTTGTGCAAAAAGACAATCACGGCATCACAGAGAAAGTGGCATACATGATGAATTAGGATGGTTATGTCTGCAAGCCATGAGAATGGGTGAGGTGGTGCTGTGCCAGGGTGGTTGAATAGCTGCATCATAAGTGGGCTCACCAGGCAGCTGGCTGCTGGACACAGGGCTTTGGCCAAAGGCCAGGCTGCAGCACAAAACTGAGACTGTGGGAAAGAGGATCAAAAAATGGGTCAACTCACTTTTTAGACAGCACGGTTTTTATCAGAACAGGAACTTTATGCCCTGTGTCTATGGTATGGACAGGTCCATCCCCGTGCACTGACTAGTTTTTTCTACATGAATATGTATTTCTACTTACATATAAATGCAGACATAAAATATCATACAATCACCATGACCATTGTGAAGCTCTTCTCTGTGATCCATTGGGGCTTCATTTGGCAAAGCCTTTATGTACATTCTTTAGCTGAAACATATAATTCTGTATTTTCCTGAAACACTAAGGATGGATAAAATTTCATTGAATAAGTTCCCATTTCAGTCATGCAGGGGAGAAACAAAGACAATACTGTGTGATTTAGGTATCTAAATATATGACACAAACATTTTGCAAACAACCTGAAAATCACTCATCCCGTGTAATGATTATCAACAAGTTCTGACTACTAGAAATAAAAGAACAGTTTGACCTCCAAGGGCAGAAGAAGACTACAGCTCTGCATTCAGTGTAACTACTCTCACATGTGAAGTTAAGTACCTGTGTGAAGTTTGTAGGACTGAGGTATGCATCTGAAATTATGCTTTTGTCCATAAGCGATTGAAACGCAAATATTATGGACAGAATTACCACATTGTTTCAAAAACCAAATAATAGATACTATGAATATAATTACTCTGTTTTGTATTCTTAAAATAGTGAGATCAAGCCAGCCGCTTCGGTTGTCTGGCTGAGTTGTTTAACACACTTGGGTTCTTGGTTTTGGTTTTGGGGTTTTTTTAAACATTCAACTATTAGCTATTTACAACAACTGATGGGAGTAACATTATCTTACTGCCAACCGGAAAACAGTTCCCATTTGACCTGCTGACATGTACTAACCACCTTTCAACTTTAAAGGGAATTTCATCTCATCTTTGTGACATTGACATAAATTAGTAAATAGAAAGTATCTTTGTTTGATATTTTCCACTGTAAGTACATGATCAGCAGAGTCGTACATTCAGTGATTTTAATTTAATAGGTTTATCCCTGTGCTAGATATGGTATTCATTTAAACTGACCTTGCTTTATTTGAATTATTGCTCAGATTTACACAAGTACAAATGACCTAATCTTCCAAAAAATGCTTTCTGATCGACATAAGCAAACAGTCTGAGGAAGCAATTATGTAAAAGAAATGCTTTTAGGCAACAAATGGGTCTATAAATAAACGACTACTTCCTAATCACAGGCTAAGAAAGTGTGCCATTTTTCCTTTTTTAATAAAAAACATAGTTAAAATCGATGAATTTTAATGTTCCTGAATGTGAGGGACCAAGAGTACTTTGGAAAATTGAGTACTGTGAAAGCAAAAGCTGCACCAGGTTTTTGCCAAAGTTCAGCCAACATAGCTGCATCTGACCAGTATTGCCTCTGATTTTCCAGGTCAGCACAGATCAGCAAGAAATTAGATGGGAAAAAAATGACAATTTTTATTTGCAACTTTTTTTTACAGGTCAAAAGTTTGGGATTTTTTTCCTAATGTGAAAGGTGGTGCAAAAATATACCACCTTAGGCATCTTTGTGTCTTTTCTACTTTTCCATTGCCACTGCCCTGGGATCTCGTTGTTTATTTTGATTTATGCACTTTTTCCTAAATAAAGGAAGGACTTGGGGAAATATATGTTAAAAATGTGTCTGAAGAAGAATTTTTATCCACCCTTCATATTTGGGGAAAAAAGTAATTGTTTACAGTTGGAAAGGTATTACTATGGGCATGTGCTGTAGTTGTGCAAATGGACGTGAAAAGAAAAGCAATAGGTGAAACTTCATATTGGAGAGATCAGTGTAGACAAATGATTTTCTTACAGTGAATAAATCAAAACTACTTAACTAAAGATGATAGATAGTTACACAGTTGTACATTGGTATGAGCAGAGTCTCAGGTCTAGGAAGAATAAGGTAGGTGAAAAGGCAAAAGCCACTTGGCATGAGAAGAAGAAATTATACCGTGAAAGTAAGAGAGGAAGAGCAGAATGACAGTAGAGATATCCATTTGTGGAAAGAAGACAAAGAGATGCATTAATGGAGAGTGTATGATATGGGGGAGATGAGAAGGCAAGAAGGAATCCTAAGAAAAACCAAAGAAATTCAGGAAGGCAGATATGCAGAAATGTTAAAGCTGAGCGTGAACCCAAACTCCACATACTAACTCCTCCAAAAAACTCTACCTGCTTTGGTCTGCCTTGTTTGCAGGAACACAGTATCTCAGGCAGGTAGGTGACCCCCAAGTGTGAGGAACTGAAACTGGAAGCCTGTGGGCAGATGATGGAGGAAAAACTATTTTACTAAGAGAGAGGTGTTTGTGTGTTTCAGATTTAAGAGGAGTTCTCGCAGTCCCAAGATGTGATAAACTGCTAAAAAAAAAGAAAAAAGATATTGCCCCCATGTTGCTCAGAAGACAAGTGCAGGAATGAGACAGGCTCTATATTCACTGGCACTTTGTAATGTTAATGACACTTCTTTAGCTGAAGAGAAATCAAAACTAGAAAGGAGAACTTCTTCAGTAATCAGGTCTCCTCTTCATGACACGTGAAAACCAGGAGCTGCTCCACTGAAAGAAAATGGTTCTCATCAAAATAAACCAAGTAATTGAGCAGAAAATCTCAAATTTGGATCTGAGGTCATGTGCTGCTCAACTGTATTGCTATGGAATTGCATAAAAACGTTCGAGAGCTGAGACTTTTTGAAAACAGAAAATTGACATGGATACATCATCCCAAGTCTGTAGCTCTTTAGATACCTAGAAACAAGAATGTTCTATATATTGTGCAAATGAAGGGCATGTCTTTATGAGGATTGGGGTGCCAGTATGGTGCCACCTCGGAGTGCATCTGTCCCCGAGGAGGCAGGGTGGGCAGAACCTAGCCAGTGGCAGCACAGTACCCCAAGAAAGAGGAGACATGTTCGTCACATCTCCAGGTGACTTCCTACACAATATGGGCAGAGGAAGAGCTTTAGCTTTGTTGATGTAAATCAATACATTGTTTATGTTGCTTGTGGCAATGTCTTTCTAACTTTGATGCATAAGATGAGAACAAATGCAGTCTCCCCGGAGGAACAAGTGCCTTTTAGATATACAAATAAGGCAGTTAGTTACAGATGCCTCCCTGTCAGGGAAGAGGGTGAAAGCACTCGGCACAGCGGAGACAGCATGTTAAGCAAATGTTTAAGCTTTGTCTCTAAGATATGTTCTGCCCTTTCTAGAATAAGTGTGCTTGTACCTTAGAGAGGAAAAAATAAACCTAGAAAAAGTGTGAATACTTACAGGACAGACACAACATGAAATTCTAGGGTAGATACTTGCTCATTTCCTCAGATTTTTGAGTTCCTCCGGTACCTCTCCTTTGCATAATTTGGACCATGCAAGATGTTTCCATAGTGACAAATAGATGTTATGTTTATTTACTGGGCAGCAGGGAATGACAATGTCAGCAAATGACATTTCTGTTCTTTTTTTTTTTTTCTCCTTGTTTTTTCCCCAAGGGAGATGTGTTTTAGTTAATGAAACTGGTGGCAGCAGCAGCAGCAGTTTTTCAGATATCCTTCCCAGCCCCATTTTGTGTGCATCCACGAGACAAAAGTAGACAGCAGTTCCTGTGGCTGTGTGATTCTCCAACCAGCCTTCTGAAGCCTTTAGCTCTGTGCAGTATGCACATAGTTTTTCGTGAACAGCACTGTCTGTGAAGCGTCAAGGAGATTTCAGGCTTTACTCATGGGACAGGACCTAAATATTTCTTGCATTAGGTGCCTGGCCTTTTCTTCAACCCTCCCACACATCTGTTCTTGTTGACAGCTCTACTACATTGTCCATAAAAAATGATCTGATAGCTAAAACTCTTGTAGTTGATACTGCTCTGGTTAAAATAAATAAATAAACTTGATAGTTGCAGTAGGCTTTGCAAAGTAGGAAAGAGATTTTCAAAAGGCGGCTTCTGAGGCAAGAGACCAGGGCCTGAAAAAGAAAAAGAGTTTTGGCAGGTTGATTAGTTCATGGATTTTATACCTGTTGAAACTTTTCCTGAGGATCCATAAAACATATTTGCTTTGTAACAGCCGCAGGCTGCCGCTGAACTGAATGAACAATGAATTGGATGCCAGTCTGAAACCCACTCCAGCCTCTCAGGGTTTCCCATCAGCTCTGATGGGTGACACATGGCCCAGTGGGGAAGTGGAAGGCGGCCAATTGCTCCTTTTCACATCTACCTCTGTAGAAAATCAGTGTGCGACTTGTCTCTCCTAGCCCCAAACAGCTACAGTGCTGGTGCCTGGCTTCACCTTGTTCTCTTGGTGGGCAGTGAAGCAGGGACTGCGCTTCCCACTCGGATTCAGGAGGGGCGTCAAATTATTGCCAGGGGTGTAAGGCTTTTGTGGTTAATCCTTTTCTCCCTCCTATCTTACGTGCTTGAACCAGAGCTGGCTGGTATCTGGCTATATCTGTCCAAACAGTGGAACCAGCAAGACAAACAGTTGCATGCAGTGTTAACAAACTGGATGTAGAAGCTGATGATAATAGTCAGTGACAGATGATACAAGCTTCAGTGGTTGACATAGACTTTCAAGAACAGTGAGTAGGTAAACTTCTACTGTTCTACTTTGGTAGAACAACTTTGGTCCTGAAAGTGCTGTAATATCTCAAATTTGTATTGCTACAGAAATATAAGGATCAAGGGGAAGAGTTACATAAAAAAATAAATGAATGTATGGCTGGAGGAATGAAAAATCCTTAAAAAACCAATTACACCCAGCCCTCCGAAAAAAAAAAAATAGCCCGAGTAAATAAATTCTATTAGCTCAGGAACCATGGTGTGCTGGGTTTGGATGGGATACAATTAATTTTCTTCACAACAGTTTGTATGATATTATGATTTGGATTTCTGATGAAAAAAGTGTTGGTAATACAGAGATGGTTTAGCTACTGCTGAGCAGTGTTTACACAGAGGCAAGGCATTTTCTGCTTCTCACCCCACCAGAGAGTAGGTTGGGGGTGCTGACCCCAACTGACCCAATGGATATCCCACACCATATGATGTTGTGCTCAGCAATAAAAGCTGTGGGGAGAAGAGGGGAGGTTAGCAAAGACACACTAAAATGGCACCTGCATGTTTCACAGATTGAACTGATTTTCTCAGCAGAAGTGGAATCCAGTCTCCAGTTAAAGGATACACAGATCTACCAGTTGAAACATAACCAGCACTTTCCTACAGCTTTTTATATATGGCATATATATGTGCATGTATATATAGGTGTATATATATGTATGTATGTAGTTACATAGAGAGGAAGAAATTGGCCTCTCTATAACCGATTACAAAACCAGTACTTCATTTGAGCTTGGAGATGTTTTATACTTGCAACTTGGTTTTGGTATTTTGTTTTGGTTTGTTTTCATAACAAGTGTTCTGTGTTATGGAGCTGTCTTCACATTTCTTCATCCACCATCTGCCTGCTGGACCTTGGATCCTGGACTGGGATTTGCTGTTTCCACTCAAATTTGTAGAAAGCTAATCCAAAAAGTGTTACATACAGAGGCTCATTCGAAGGCCATAGCAGAGACACACAGAGAATATGTTCTCTCCTTTATGACACCTTAACCCTGATTATGTCCTGTTTCTAACTGCTAGTGAATTGAATTGTGGAGATTTGATCCTTACATCTTGAAAATCTGTTTGGTGGGCTTTTTTCTTCCTTTCTGCCTGTTAGGTCAGGCCCACACAGAGCTGACACATCTCTACAGTCACAGGAATATAAAACAGAACTCGCTATTGCCTGAAATTAAAAAATGTGGAGTCCTATTCACATCAGCTCCTTCAAAACCATATTTGTGTGCTTTAGCAAGGAAGTCTTCAGACTAATGTCAGACAGATCCCTGGGATGTCTATTACATTCCCCCTGCCATGGGATCAGAAGAATCTGTGTAGTTGTCTTTGGCCCCGAGACAAAAACCCTTGTGGCATGGTATCAAAAAAAGGAGGAGAGAATAACAAGGAGAAGAAACGACTTGGCCAAGCCAGAAAATGTGAA
The DNA here is from genome assembly GCF_004027225.2 of Strigops habroptila. NCBI lineage: Eukaryota > Metazoa > Chordata > Aves > Psittaciformes > Psittacidae > Strigops > Strigops habroptila. The sequence continues at coordinate 131,566,233 of NC_044277.2, forward strand.
GTTGGAGCCAAGCCAAAGCCAGCCTTGAGACACAGTTTGAACTGTGAAAAGCCCTGGGGCAGCTCTCCCATTGCTTACTGTGGGTCTGCGGGTGTGCAGTGGTGCTGCACCAGGAAAGCTTGCATCCTCCCTCCAGCTCCCACAATTCCATCCAGCCTCGTTCAGGCCAGCAATGCTGGGATTCAGCACCAGACTTTAAGCCAGAACAGGAAAAGAAAAACATGCAGGAGAATTGATGGGGGTATTTGACTGAATTTTAATGACTGATAAGTGATGGGGTGTCAGGGCTTTTTACTCATTTAAAGTAGAGATCAGGTGCTTGATTTTGGGATGTGATGGACTTCCCTGGTCTTGACAAAGGAGGAGGAGGCTGGTTGCACTCAGTGGGTGAGCTGGAAAGCTGAAGCTCTGGTGCAATCCTGCTCTCTGTGAAAGGCAATGCTACCAGACAGGGGAGCCTTAGGCAACACCACTACTCACCATAGCACTCTCCAGCTCTCCTTCCCACAAAAAAACCTGCCTCTCGGAGGTCAGGGATTTATTGGGGAATTTTGTATTCCCACATTTAGTGGTTTTTAAGTGTCTGGTCCAAAGCCCTTGGAAGTCTTTCACTTGACTGCAGTGGTTGAAGGCTCCAGATCATAATGTCTTTTATATAGCTTTTTTTATTTACCAAGAACTTCATAATGATGCTGTGACACCTCATAGCATCCCTCTGAGGTTGGGCTTCACAAGGAAAATGCTCTCCCAGCTCATTTATTTTGATGAATAGCTCACATTGTTTTTCATGATGAAAAGAAACTATCTGCAAATCCAGGTTCAGGAGGCAACATATAAAGCTAGGGAAAAACAAAAAAAACCCAAACAAAAAACCCAACAGATCATTCCTCTGTCAGTCTCTGGTCATTGCTGGCATGGATCACATGCAGGCAAGGCCAGCCTCAACATAGAAAAACAAAGTGGGGAAATGAGGCAGAGGTGGGTATGACAACAGCAGAGAGGAGTGAAAGGCTGTCTGAAGAATGGGCTGGCCCTCAGAATACCTGCAGAGGACCATGAAATGAACCTTACCATTGGACAGTGGCATGTTCTAATAGGAATTAGGATGGTACAAAACCAAACATTGCATGGAATAACTAGACCAGACAGCTGAAAAATACCTATTCCCATCGGAGTAACAACCTCACTACTCATTACAAAGGCTTGTGTTTTGTCATATAAGATCTTATTGTCTGGCAGAATTGAGATGGAGGGACATTCAAGAAAGCCACTTGCCCTTACTAAGTGCCTCAGGCTTATTGAGTCTGAGGAGTCAGCATTACCGTTTCTCTGTGACTGAGCCATTGCAGTGCTTGATCAATAGAGATTATGGTTTCAAATCCTTGGCCATTTATTTAAACCTAAAACCAGACAAGGAAATGCTAAGCTGAACAGGTAAGTGTTCTATATAAATCCTCACAAGGGTAAATAAGAAGGGGAAAAAATGTCTTTCTATAGTATACAATCTTTCTTTCACCTCTGCCTGGATTCCTGCAGGCAAAACATAAGTCTTCCATGTGACTCTGAGATTTTTGCTGTATATTCCCAGATTCAAAATTGTCCAAACTGAATCATAGGAAATGAAAAACCCTTTAGCAGCACAATGGCTAGTGCAAGCTGCAGAGACAGGATCCTATTGGAGGGTGACATTCACGTTGAATTGTATGCCTGCAGGAAAGTAAGAGAGCTCTCCGCATGTAGACAGGTCTGTCATCATTCAAAAGAAAAAGGTTTCTTCCTAACCTAGGTGGCCTGATCAGGGAAAGACCTTGTCAAATGACAACTGAGGTTGGTAGGATTGAGCAAAATCATACTGTCCCATAGCCTTCAGTTCAATCTGCCACTTTGGACTGAAAACTGCAAGATGGCTTTTATTCTGTGCAGACATCTGAAGGATGTCCATCTGTCCCTTTGAAGGATGTCCATCTGTCCCTTTTCTCACCTCCTCACCCTGTGACCCCAGATTCTTACTCTGCTTGGTCTTTACTGGGAAAAATAGGAATTTCAAGGTTCAAGTTCCAAATGTGACTCCAGTTTTTCTGCTAACAGGACTTTTTCTTTCCAGTGGGCTGATGAGAAATATTCTTTAAAAACCATCTGTGTGAACAGAAGAGTGTATGGGCTGCTAGGTGCTTTCCTTTTACGTATCAGAACAGGTGGTGCTGAAGGGTCTAGGAGATTTCAGGGTTTCTCTATCTCAATCTAACTGACTTCTAGCAGCATGCGCCTTTGGTAAATGCAGGCTGCAAGTCAGTGCAATATATATGATGTACAACCATCACTCGTTACTGGAATTGCCCTTTGATATGTTAGTAGACCTGTGACCCTTCTGAAAGCATTCATTTGCACAGCAACTGCTGGCATGGATAGCCAACAGGAAGGGTTGAAACAAACATTTGTTTCATGATTAAGACATGATTAATCTTTAAAACAGGAAGTTTGATGGTAAATCATGAAAAGATAGTGTGATTGTGCATGAGTTTGGACCCTTAAAAAATCCAAAACACCAATAGGTCTGTCAAATAACTTTAAAATCATGAGCTTTTTCCAAGAACAGCGTCCAGGCTTCAGTGTGGAACGCACTGCTGCAGCAATCATTTAAAATTCTGCTAAATCATTCTGCAACTCTCTTCCCAGTACTAATAGCTTTCAGGCTGGCTGGCAATCTCAATCCAATAGGAAGCCTTGCACTGGCTTCCAGACCATTTATGTGTGTGGGTGAGTGAGAGAGAGCACCGCAGATTTAATTTAGTGCCCTCGGTGGCTTTCAGTAGAATATATGTATATTAATCACTTGTGACTCCTGGTTTGGGGGGTGGGGGTTCATCTGGAGTACAGGAAAATCAAATGAAACTCATAAGGATGAAAGTTGTCTTGATTTCATTTGCTGATTTTAAACAGCAAATTGTTTCTTACCCATCCTTGCATGATAATTGGTAAATGTACTGAAATAGGTTATTTGAGTTTCCATGGACTCTCCGGGCAATCACACCATAACTGCAGTACAGAATGTGCCCTATAGGTACGATTGCTAATCACATTGCTCAGATAATTTCTGTCTGGGAAAAACACATCATATTTTGAAGCTGGCATCTTGCAACAAGGAGGCAGGATCATCTTTAGCTGTGTCTGGCATGGGGTCCCCAAACAGAGAAGAGAGAGGCTGTAGTGCAGCTCTGAAAATGCGAACCATTGACTCAGCTGCAGGGAGCAAGAAATGGGAGTAAATTGTGTGAGATAAATGAGACTCGGTAGGTCTGTAGGCAACATTACTCTGCAGATGAGAGTCACTTCATCAGACATTAGGCTTTGAATATTGCACTTTAATTTGGCTGAGTAGTGGCTCTCTCTTGCCCTCAGAGGGCAATTTATCCTATCAGTGCTAAGGGCCTGCATTTCCAGAATGTCATCTCCTTATCTGTAGATAACTCACCTTCTGCAGGTGCCTTTGACAATGGATCGTGCCTGGCTTAGACTTGCACAATAAACTCCTCAGTGATCATGGCTAGGATCAGAGGTATCATGCCAGGGGCCAAGTTTGATCCAAGACACTCCAGGGCAGAACGGTTTTGTTATAAGAAACTAAATCTGGTACGAAACTACAGGAGTCTGTGCTGGTAGAGCTGAGAGCAGACCATGCTCAGTCTGCAGATTACAGTCATGGGCGCACTTTCATAGTTCTTTTTATCTCATGTCTACAGAAAGCAAGGAGCAACTGTGTTAAATGAGTGGTAATAGCACAAGGGAGCTCAGGCTGGGAGTGTCCGGTGCTCAGAGCAGCATTACTGGTATCCTCAGCCCATCAGCAGAGCTGCCAGGGCAGCACCGCTGGCAGAGGGACATTTGCCCTTTTGTCCTTCAAACCCAGAAACACAGTGCTGTGTTTGAGCAGTTCTGCTGAAAATAAGGGAAAAACACAATCATGCAGCCACAGCTGGTGCCTCTCTCCTCCTCTCTCACATAGCTGCTGTTGCTATGGCAGCAGTCATCACTGTTGGAGGATGCTCTGGAGGCTCTCCTCCTCCTCCTCCTCCTTGACTGCTGTTCCCACTGCCTCAGGAGCACCATGCTGGTCCCATGGAGGAGTCGTTGGTAGGTTCCTTCACTGCTTTCCATGGGGAGCTCTTGGTCTCCCCTCACCTGGAAACCTCTGCAGTGGCATGGCTGTTTTGCTGACCATTGGCAGCACCACACAACAGCAGCACTATGGCCTGCTTGTACTGCACCAGGAGCAGAGTTATTTCCCGACCTCTTGGTCCAGTCCCGTGTGTGTCATTGCTAACCACGTTCTTGGACTTAGCATATACAAGAACATTTGGCCAGGTGACAGCATTTATTTGACCCTTTCAGCTGCAGAGAACAAGTTTTCTATTTCTCCCACTGTGACACTGTTGAAATCTGCCTACCTTCGCTCATTTTTGTGCCTTCAACAGGCAGTGGGAGTCAGTAAGGGTTGTACACTTAATTCTCCCAGTTCCTTCTCAAGAGTGCACTGGCTGTTTTCTGTTTGAATTGCTAAAATAAAAAGCTTTACTACTGAATTTGGGAGCCCTGACAACTCTCAAACACCAATAGACACATAGAGAAAATGTTTCAATGCGGTCTTGTTTGAAGAATTCAGAGTATGTGGGATGGATGGATCTTGGGGACCAGCCAACACATGCCCTGCTTTATATTGAGGAAGGCAAAACAATGTTCAGGTTATTTCTGCAATTCACTTCCAACTTTTCTCACTTCTTTTACTTCTTTTCTAACTAGCTGCAGGCCTAGATAGGACCTAAGTATAAGTTTAAAGCAGGCTTATGGTTGTGGCTACCTGGGCCCTTGAAGTGTTGTGGCAGGCAAACATCCCAGCGTAGATATTGTCTTCTTGCCCCCTTATATGATTGGGTGGTTCTCATGCATAGGGGATGAGAAAAGGATGACCTAAAAGTCCTGATGAAAGCTGCACAGCAACAGATATCTCCATACAGGAGAAATTATCAGACTTCTTGTCTTCTTGTTCAACTGTATTTGTTCTCTCTCTGCCCCCATGGAAATTTTCTGCTTTGATTGAAAGAGAATAATTCTAGCAGTTGACATTATAAACTTTGACTTTGTTTAAAATAAAAATACTTTGAAAAATATTTTCCTGTTTGAATCCGTACTAAAGCTAAACTGTCCATTCTCTGGGAAATTCAGACCCCCAAAAAACCACAAACAGCTTACAAAATTCCCCTCAGCAGGGATTTTCTTAAAGGAAACAATTATAAAACTATCAAAAATGTCTCACTTCAAGGCTTTCAGAAAGAAACATCAGTGGGGGAGCTCAAGCTCTGATGTCCCGGAGGCATCCCTTCCCCTGCTTCCTACTGTGGGACCCAGTTCTGCCCTTGGACCCCAGCAGCCCTGCGAGCCCTGGTTCATGACCTGCAGCCACAAGAGCTTTTGAGCTTATGGTCCCCACTTGGGAAACCTGAATCTTTTTCAGCCCCCAGGATTTTGATGGTTGCTAAGTTTAGCAGAGAGAGGAGGGGAGAGGGTTTGTGGGTAGGAAAGCAGACGGTGCTCTGCTGGAGCTCTTGCAAGGTGAGTGAAAATCACCATCCCTTTTCCTGAACAGGCAATTTTCAATGGAAAAATGCTTTTGTCAGAATTTTTCTGCCCATCTTTTCCCTGTGGTTTTAGTGCTGGTTCTCCATGCCCTACCCTTCTCTGAGGGCCTGGCATTCTGTCCAGCCTGAGAGTCCCATGGACAGCCAGGTTTCCTGTCTGGGGGACTCACTGCATTGCAGAAGGCTGAGAAGGTGATCTTTCAGGCAGAAATGGGGCAAGAAGCTGAGCGCTTTCTAATGGGAAGTGCTGCCTGGAGTTATGGGATACTTATCCTGCAGTGCACAGGAGTCAATGCGCTAGGATTTCCAGCTGAAGTAATTTAATGCACTAGGATTTCCAGATAAAGTAATTTTGGGTACTGGGCAGGGATGTTGCTCAAAGGTTCCTTTTTTTTTAATTTATTTTGAATGGCAAATACTTTTCAATTCTGGAGTAATTGGTGGGGTTTATTTTCCAAATCCATCCTTGTCTCAAGGGGAGATATTTTTCATGACTATTCTCATGGAGCTGAGAACTGGACTGTCAAAAAGAAAAACAGAACTTTTTTGATTAAAATTGGCTTAAAATGACCATGTGGAGGTGGACCGGACATAGCTTTTACAAAACAGATAGTGAATCTTTAAAGAAAACCTTTGTGTTTGCCACAGCCAAGGTTGTATCTTCATAATATAGTTTTGCATTAGGCTCAATAGGATTTAGATCTTATCTGTACTGAGATTTCTGCAGCCAGCTTCAAACTGAAATAAACCATATTGGTGCAAGTCATACTTAGCATTAACACTTTTTTTTTCATACTGGGCACTCCATTAGTGCTGCCACATCAATTTAGTAAAGAACACACTGCAAGCAAATTGTCATTTAATGGGAAACCCAGAAATATTCAGAGATGGCTTAAACCAGAAACTTTTATTGCTGCTGCTGACAGTGTCCTCTTTTAAGGGAAACAGAGACTGCATAATGAAACGCCTATGATCACTTAGTGTGGTGCTGCAGTTCTCATGATAGGGTTTGAACTCCTGAGCCATGTCCAAAAGATCTGGCAGTTCCGCTCTATGTCGTTCTGCATATCATCCTGCATGCTGTTAGAGGGTGTTTTAACCCCAGAAATGGAAAGGTTGATAGTGGCCCAAATGGTGCTGGTGTATTCCATGCCTTTGTCAGGCAGGAGCAGTTGGTTGAAGGAATTACTCTGAATGTTTCTAATGTACTCCATGTTTTGTGGATGTGCTGTGTTGGAAAGTATTATTAAAACTAGTAAATTCATATCACATGTTCTCACAATACTAGTCAAACTAAAAAATAACCCATTTCAAGTGGTGTTAATAATTCTGAAGCAGAAGTGCTGATGACATTATCACTATCATTAGAGCACTTCCTGCAATACTTCTGCTCTGGAGGGGAAAAAGGGGAAAAGCAGTCCAGTTTAGCAGAGATAGTTCAGGGGTTTCCTGCTCCTTTATCAACCATCTTGAATTGTCAATTTAGATCTGACTGAGGAAGAAGACCTGGAATAGTTCAGATCAGCTGAGAATAAAAAGGAAAAGACTTTTAGTAGTTTAGCAAAATGCAAAATCAACACCTCAAAGAAAGGACACCTACTCATAACGTCACAGCTAAGGCAGGAGTGCTGGTGCACAAGTGTGGAAGCAGAGGAGGTCTCAGAAGAATTACCCAACAGTGAAAGAAATAAGTATATGAGGTATTAACATGAAATCTCTTCTGGACCAGCCTTTCAAGCAGTTACATTTTAAAACAATAGTTGATAAAACATGGCTCATAAAAATTAGTCCTTCTGCTTGTGAACACAATTTTAAGACCTGATATATTCTGTTTGTTTAATTTTGCTGCATTAATTGGTTGCCAATAGTCTGCTAAAGTGAATACTAAGTCACTTGATGAGAATAAAGTATATTTTCAGACCTGTAAACTGTTAGACATCATTCAGTCACTAAGATCAAGTCAACCTAAGCAGATTACACTGGAGTATTGAACACTCAGGTGTTTGAGACCGAAGCCTGGTAACAGCATTACTCTGCATAATACATAAACCTTTTGCAGGAATCCAGTCAGATATTTTAGAAGGAGCAATGGTGATGGGGTGGGAGATCAGTCAGGGAAGGGAAAAATAGGAGTTAGTACAAATGTTTAATTTCTCACCTGAAATGTCTCGCTCTGATTATGCTGAACAACATTGGACATGGCAAAAGTTCTGTTCTGAGCCCCTGAACTGTGATTTAGGTTTTAGACATTACCATTAATTATTGAAACTCAGAAGGCTGCAAAAAACATCTTGATTCATTGGCAAACTGACAAACATATGGTGTGTTTTGCAAACCTCTAGGTTTCTGTTCAGAGGAGGAGAACATTAATTGCATACAAATTCTACTGGGAGTTCTGAAACCAGCCGTCGTTAACATTGTTAGACATCGTATCTGGGAAGCTCAGTGAATTTTAAAATCTGAGTTAAAAATTCAGAGCTGTGGTAAAACTTTTGAGAAGGAAAGTGCTGAAGTGTAAGAAATTCAAACAAGAGCATAAAAGTATCTGATACTCTTTGGTATCTGGCACTGGTGTATCAACAGCTTTGCTTGTTGATTGATAGTCTGGATGGTAGGTTAATATTTGTCTTGGTAGGTTAATATTTGTCAGCACTTGGAAACTGGCATCAGAATCTATTCTGTGTTGCCTGTGGCCTCTTACCAATTCTGCTTTGGCTATCTGATTGCCCATTTGACATCTGAAATCCCATGAATATCAAAACTTCAAGTCTAGATTCACTGAACACAGAGTTTAATCAACATTGGCAATGGGCCTTAGATGCAGAAGATTGTGCTGCAAGTATTAACACAACCCAGCCAACCTCGCCAGAGAATATTGCAACACATCCTGTACAAAATAAATTACTCTCTTTTCATCTAGGTTGTGATATGGCAGCTGTTCTTCACCTAGTGAATAAGCATGCTGTCCAGCCACCTCTCTGGCTGAGGATGGGTACATAGACATGGCACAACAGATAGACATCAAGGCAGAAGATCATATGGGCTATTTTGGCCAAAGACTGTAGGATCACCATGCCTGGTGACCTACCCAGCAGGCTTGCTGCATTTGCATAAAAGAAACTAATAGAGTACCCATAACAGGCCATAACTTGCAGGATGGCTATTCTCTTGTGGCGTGACTTCAAAATCTGGAGTGATGGGACTTGTGATGTCCCTGATGTAAAGGAAGGTCCAGCTGAGTGGCCGATGAGCTTGTCCTGCAGTCCCAGCATGCAGAGCAGAGAGAAGCTCTGCATAGGCAGTCTCTGAGACATGGCACAGAAAAATCCTGGGCTGTGCTGTGACACAAAGGACCTGTCCCATTCACCAGGTTGTTCCTCCACATCAATTCGTGTTGTTACTTTCCCACTTTTAAACACCTTCAGTGACTCCTCTCTTTCGACAGGTTTAAATTCCTCATCTTTTTGCAACTTGTGTATAGCCCCAACAATTTCCCTGTTAAGAGCTATATCACTGCTCTATGCAAGCCTCATCTTTCAGTGCCAAGTGGTCAAACTCCAGAAGCAAAGCAAATCTTATTGTACTTATGTGTGCACCCTCGAGAACACTCCTATAGCAGTCTTTGAAGCTGTGACTGCTGAGTGAATTTCCTTGCTTTTGTCTTCCATCTCACATTCTTTATATGTGTAAAATGGTTTAAAACTGAGCCCCAGTATGCTTATAAAATGCCAGGTCATTGACAATAGTGGCACTCATTTGCTGTGGTTAATTTAGTACTAATAAGCTGAAACTGTTCTGCAGGGATTCTTCTACATGGAACATAAACTCTCTTTTCCCTCACTTAAGAACACTTTCCTATAAAATGACTGCAACCTAATAGTTTTCCTCCTCATTTTAGTAACCAGTCTCAGTCTATATTAGTGTTATTTCCCCCAACAGCTTTCCCTATAAGCTCTATCTCAAGGCACCAGATCAATGATTATACGGTATGCAGTCCACTGAACTGTCCATCCTGGGAACCCAGCACATAATACAGCCCCTAATATCCTAGTGCCACAGTAAAAGTAGAATTTACTGCAAAAGGCTAAATTCAATTCTCAGACTCTTTTGGGGTTTAGTTTTCTTTCTTCTCATCCAGATCTCTCAAAGCAGGTGGGACATCTTCTGAGGTGCCTCTCAGAAATGCCGAGTCTGCACATGGGTTTCCTGACCCTCTGCAAATCCAATAGCACCAGCGAACAGGAGGTTTCATACCCTCCTGAAGTCATTATTCACTTCAGCACTGAAGACCACACTCTGCACGTATTAATCACACTGATCACTGCATCTCTTTTGCTATTTTTTCTTGTCCTGTCCCTGTATCAAATTGATTTCCCAAACTCATACTCCTTTTGCTTTTTTCTCCTTTCTCCCTGTGGTTCTGATTTTTCATATTATAGTAAATTGCTCTTACAGCCACTGGATCCATTACTCCGAATTTCTTTCAAGAAAGCACTGTATGCTTATTCCTACACTGATTTGCTGAAATCTGTAATAAAATAATCTAAACAGAACTGTAAACAAAACCCAAACACTTTAAATGAATGCAATTCATTCCCTATCTCCTTCTGATACCCTGTTTGCACAAGGCATTACTTTCTTCTCTGAGCAAGTTGTGTGGCTGGTACAACTTCACATATACTGTTGATACCATATGTATTTTCACCAATTGCTGATCAGATCTCCCTGATCATGTACTGTGTATATGTGAAATCTCAGCACAGTGGGGCTAGAACCTTTGGTTTACTGGAATTAGTATTAGTAATCCAGTGTACAGCTTTCCAGCAATGAAGTTACCTTGTCTGGTCTCTCTTTTACAGCTTAAGTGGGGTCTCTTGTCTACTTACACTCTAGGAAAAGAACTATATCATTCCCTGATAAAATGACTCTTGTAATTTTATACCCAATAAATTGACTGTGTGACATCATTAACTTCCCGCACATTCTGTGTGGCCATAAATAACCACCACTTCCAAATGGAAAATGGAGGAAGCACCATCTTTCAGGCAAGGTATGCATTGCTATGAACAAAAAAAAGGACTTATTAATTTTATATTAATTAAACTAGCATTTTAACAATAACATCATTGTCCTTATGTTTTCCTCAGCAGTAATCAGATTCCTTCATTGTGATAAACTGCCCAGCCTTCAGCCTCACAGCTTACTCACTTGGGAATTGAATTATTGCTTCATAAAACAGAGGGTTGATTGTATAATCACTTAATTAAATGTTGCACTCAGTCATTGCCAAGCTATTCCTGAAATGCATTTGGCATCTGTACTTGCTAGGCAAATTTAAACATTGTAAGAGTTATTTTTTTCAGATATGCTTCTTTAAAGGTTATTATTTCCAGTGTTCCTTTGTCTGTGTGGTCTGGTTGTTTTCCATGTGTCAAGCTCACTCTTAATCACAAAGGAGATGAAATGCTCTTTGTGTTCCTATCTGACTTGCAGATTGCAGTCAGATTCTTGCCATTATCATTTTGGAAGCATTTTTTTTGCTTCTGCTTGCAAAAGCGCTCAGAGGTAAAGCCCGCAGTCACCAATTTGGCATCTCAGTTCTGAGCAGGTATTCAGCACCTCACTTGCGACCACTGAAATTACTGTAATGAGCTGTGCATCACACCTTGGAAAGGAAAAACTCAGCATTAGCCACAGCCCCACTGCAGATGAGCAGGAGGGATTTCACTGAGCTTAAACAAACACGCCAGGAGGCTGTGCATGAGAGAAACCCTTCAGTTCTGCTGCGCCCAGCCAGCACCTGGAACGGGCTCTGTATGTGACTTTCCAGTTCCTAAGGAAGAAATACCAATGCCGACATACTTTTGTAGGGTACAGTCCAGGTGATGTATGTCCCAAGACCAAAGGGGACATTACATGTGCCCTTGACAGCTCCTGTAGTCTTGTCCAGAGCTTCACCCCAACTGGCTATGGGGTTTCACCGTCCAGATACTCAGTGCCAGGCAGGGTAAGTAGAACACTGGCCATGAGACTACACTTCTAAATTACATGAACACACACAGACTAAGAAGTGAAAGGCAAATTTGTGTGGACAAAAACCTGAACATACTTGTGTATGAAACTTCTCAGTTTCCTTGCAGAGTTCACTAACAGACTGTCTCTGTATTTCTATCTTCCTGTCTGCTCCTGCCTCTACCACACTGCCCCTTACATTTAAATATGGTTTCATCAAAAGTTAGTGGATATCACAGGATGGTGGACAAGGACAGACATTGGCAATCAATACTTCTTGAAGGAAAGTCCCATAGTCTTACCATAAGTTGAGTTGTTCATCTTTTCCTAAGGCTATTCCTAAACACAGCTGTCAGTTCTTTCTCTCCTACCAGAAAAGAGAAAGTGCTCAACTTGTCAACGTTCATAAGACCTTATGCTCTGTCCTTTTCCACCTTGGGTTTTGCCCAATGTTGCCTAAGGGTTGAGAGGAACAAACCAGGCAATCTTACCTGTTTTCTTTATCAATGTCCCACTTCTGCATATATAACTCCAGAGTCTGACTCTGTCTCCTGCCAGCTTTAATGGGACTCTTCCTGTTAACATCCAGGGGAGCAAGATCCGATCAGTGCAAAGAAATAGGGCAGAAAGCACAGGCTGGTTTCATTAGTTTTACCAGTATAAAAAGTGAACGGAAGATCCTTTGTGCTCTCTATTCCCATCCCTCTCAGAAACAGGGATCTCTAGGACAGGAAGGCAGTAATATAATTTATTCTGAAACAAAACAAGAATTTCTTTGTATGTGTTCATTTTACTCTAACAATAGGCAAGTACAGCCACTGAAATAGCATGATCTCATTATTGAATTAGACTCAGTATCTCTCTATTACTTAATTTAAAGAATTTCTCTAGATTTTAAGACTCTGTGACCAAGAGGGCAAACTCCCTTTTCAGTAAGCTGAATCAGGCGTGTTTTGCCTAAACACTGTATATTTTCAAATATATTTTCCCCTTTATCTTGTTTAATTATTTCCAGAGGATTAACTACTTTCTATTGTGTGTCACTTTCTTCTGCAGGAAGCTCTATGCTGGGTAGTATGTCTTCTCTTATTATGCATTTGCTTGGAATATAAATTGCTTTTCAATCAGATCTTTGCATTTTTAACAACATCTTCTGTATTGCAGCAGGTGCTTTCCCTAGCAGTTACTTCTATGGACTCTAATGGCATGTCAACTGTCTATGCAGCCACTTTGCTGCCAAATATGTAATAGAGGAATTTTATACTATCAGAAGCTTCTGGTAATTTTGGTTCTTTAAAGGCTGAGACATTTTATGTGTTTTTTCATAGCTTATTTCGCTGAGTTTAAATAAGCTAAATTAGGAAGGTTTAAAAAGCCCTTCTGGAAGCCTGATCTCATCTCAAATCAAACACCTTCCTTTTCTTCAACTTGGCTTCACAAGAGGGTTAAGATCTGCTTTGTTTTCTGTCCTGTTTTTAAAACTCTGATGGATTGAGAGGCATGAGATTAAAACAAAATAAAGTAACCACTTTTTTCACACAAGAAATAATTAAACCATAAAACTCTTAACTATGGGCTGATTTGACAGGTTCAAAACAAAACTAAATGAATGTCTGAAGAATAGCTCTGAAGGTGGCTTTTAAACACAGGCGATGCAGGTGCAGCCTCTGGTTGGGTAAGTTCCCAGTGCCCTGCTCGCTGATAGCCAGGGCAAGGGGAGGGTGGGCTTGGATAACTCACCCCTGCTCTGAGGCTTGGGCTTTGTGAGCCTGCTCTTTGGGACAGGGTCCCGGGCTGGATGCTGACTTACTATAGCCCAGGGATAGGGACCAGTCTGAGAAAACTAATGACTAGAACAATTGCTTATGGAAGTATACACACAGGAGGTGCTTCTTATGCTCCAAGTTTCTGTTTTGCCAAAAAAACCTGCTACTTTGGTGGAGCAAGCACAGCTATTGAACAAAAGCAGGGGTCTACCCTCCTCCAGCAAAAACCAAGTGCACTACTGAAGGCATTGCTACCCAAGAGTGTGTCTGCTGGTGGACCACTTCTTTCTCTCATCGACTTGAGTTTCATTGATTTCAGGACATAAACTTACTGGTCCATCAGTTAATTAAAGCAGTGAGATGATCATTGTGGTAACGCTGAGGTCATGGACTCTGTCACTTTACCTGTATGGCTGGAGGAAATGGGACAACTGCTTATGGTCAGCAGTGTAAACCCTATTGCCTCACCAGCAAACGAAGGTCTACGATTTCTCAAAACTCTAACATGACCTTGTTGTCTTGTTGATATTCTTAAGAATATTGTTGGATTTCACACAGTTTCTGTAAATGAGGACATTACTCTTTTGGCTGTTGGGATTGCTTTCTTCTCGTTCTGAAGAGTGACAAAGAAGACAGCAATAAAAAGAAAAAAGCAGAGGTTTCTAGGGAGGATGGGAGTAAGGCTGGGGGAGGAACAGAAATAACAAAACATCAGAGCTATGAGTGCCCGTATGCTTCTTTATCTCCTTTCTAATAAGAAAGGGAGTGAGTGTGTCTACTTTGTGTCATGATGTCACTAATGACTATTGCCTTCTTTCATGTCTTTGCTCTCATGCCAAATCTTCTGCTATGCTTAGTAAAACACTTACTTACAAAATAGATTTGGGCTCTAAACGGGATTTTAGCTGCTGCAGGTAAGTTAACAAACGGGAAAACCAAACGCCAGTTTTCTGTACGCTAGGTATGTTCTTTTTTAAGCCACATGTGATAGAGGAGTAAGCATTTTCTGTCTACAGTGGGACTTAAAACTAGAACTGCTGGGAAAAAGATATCTTCAGTCCATCCAGGGCACTGCCATCTCTCTTCCTCTCTCTCCGTATAGCCTCAGAGGTCTGAGGCTGCTCATAAACATTTTATCCTCCCAATGTCAGTGGCTGTTGAGACCTGTTGTACCTGAGTCCCATGTGAAGCAGTGCCCTCGTTGATGGAAGGGCAAGGGGGACTGAGATAACCACTTAGCCCTAAAGTGTGCAAGGGCTGATAGCAGGATGGCAGAGGGGGTAGCAGAGGGGATGCCATCACCACTTGGACCTGCTCGGTGCTTGGTTCTCAGCCACAGCCTTAGGCAGGGCAACACTGTCAGAGAGCCCTGGGAACAGCAGTGTCAGCAGGAGAGGAGCCCTTGGAGCACCCAGGCAGCTCTGAAAAGTTCGTGCCTTCACTCAGTTTGCCCATCTGCCTTAAACTGTGTGTGTGTGGACTTACAGTTAATTCATATCAACCAGTCCAGAGCTAATGGATCCAGGGAAATATGGAAGGACACAAAATAATAAAGACTTTGGGGGCAGAATATGAGATCCAACTACACTAACATGGGAGCGACTGAGAAAAGCCACACTGTGGGCAAGGTTTGGGTTTGATTATTCTCTTTTGCTGCCAGGCTGATTTTGGCTGGATTGAATTTCCTACTGCTTGAAATTTATGCTTACATACTGGATTTTTACTTGAAACCAGATTGTAAGGAGCTTGGGATGAGGCTCTTAGCAATAAAACCAAGTTATAGCTAAAAAGGCACTGGCTTTATTAATTCTTTCACCAAAGCCTTTCATTTTCTGTTCTGGATCTGCCTTTTTTCATACCCTTGCATTTAAGGAATAATTCCACTTGGTCTCAATGGAATTAAAATAAATTAATGGAATTAAATAAATATGATGTGTCTCAGAAAAATATTTTTAGAATAAATCCTTTCTTCCACTTCACTGTTATCTCCTAGGACAGTGAATTCTAAAGATTTTAGTAGTTGTAACACAACACAATGGGATGCTTGTAAAACAAAGATTCCTCTTAGTTCAGAAACAGTTCTTGCTGGATAGACCACAAGAACCAGCTGGATGTTGTCACCCACATTTACAGCTTTATCTTATAGTGACTTTTATTTCGAATATGTGGTCTTACCAATTAAAAAAAGCAAAACAAAACAAAAAACATGTATACAGTCTAGTGTTATAGAGGAACAAAGGCAATTCTAAAAAACCCCAGGTGGTGGAGCTACTTCATTACCGGTGACAGCATACTGCTGCTCAAGTTCCGCTTCACAAGCTCTGCAGAAAGAATCAGCAACATCATAGAAAGTCCCAAAATGCCTCCGCCACCACATCCCAGATCTCGTCTTTCCTGACTAAAGAGTGTAACTTAGGGTGTATAATTTTCTGCAAGTCTTTCCCAGGCAAAAGTTTTGACTTTTCAGTGGATGTTCTCTCTTCCTTCCAGAAAAAAACCCACTATTTACCTCTTCTTACCAGCAACTCTTTAATGAACTACATGCAGTACACAGTGGTAAGCAATTTATTACACATTCTGTAATGACAATATTTATACTGCATCAGAACTTCCCCCAGTAACGGTTTTTAATATTTTGGTGCAAGGAGGATTCTGTAATTTGGTTCCTCTTCTTTTTATGTAGAAATGCTAAGATTCATAAAAGCGGATATTGAATTGTGCTTTAAAATGCACCCTATCAGGATGGTTTTGAAGGAAAATCTTTCCTCAAGATAATTTTATTTCTTACTATAATTCTAGGAAACAACAATTTGAAAGTGTTAAATTGGCTGTTCTCACTGTGAATTCTCCCAGTTTTAGTCTTAAAAAGCCCAGCTACCAGTGTCAGTTTGTAAATGTGTGGTGCACACACCACTGTGAATTACAGGCTGTGCTCCCACCGTGGCGAGTGAACTGCAGACATTCTGAGTGAACCAAAAAGAGATTAAATCCTTAAGACAACATGGATCGAGGCAGGCTTTTCATGTGGGCCAAATGTCCTGCTCAGCTGGGTGCAGGCTTTTTACTAAGTAAGTGCTGTACTTTAAGCACTCGCAAAGCAAACAGAGCAGCAAAACTGACTTTTATTAGGACTGAGTGGTGGGGAGCTGGGTGCAGGTGGGCAAGAACCTGGGAATACACAGCTCTCCCAGTCCTGGTGTGCCAGGAGCCCAAAAACCCTGCTGCCCTTCCAGTCGGGGCCACACCATCCACACATTAGGGATGGCATAACTTTCCTGGTGTGGCTGAGAACATTGGGCCATTTTCCCTTCCTCAGTGACCTGCCCTGTTCATCAGGAGCAGAGGGTGAGAACCCAGCCAGCCAGCCTCTGTCCCTCCACCCCTGACCCAAGAGGCACATCCTCTGTGGTGGAGGCAAACACCGTATAATGGTGTTCTCCAGAGGACCAGCTGAGATATCACATCACTGTGGCAGCTCCCTGAGGGCAGCAGGAAAGCCTGGGGTACCTGCTGACATCGTCTTTATCTGTTACTAGGAAATCCTATATGAATTGATATGAATTAAAATATAGTCGTTTAGGGGATGGGCCCATCTGGCTCTGGGGATTGGATATGGGATGTGAGCTTTTCATCTCCAGGTCGCCTCACAGCCGTTGGATAGGCCTATGGCATGCGTGACATGACTGATGGTCTGAGGAGGAGACACAGGTCCATGTTACATGTGCGCGTACATACACGTAAACCCCCGTGCAATTAGCACTAATTGGCAGTCCCCTCCAAAACCACCACCAAGCAGCCAGGGATGAGCGGCCATCTAGGCAAACTGAAACTGCTGTACATTTCTTTTAATAAAACTTGGGGATTTGGCTTGAAAAATCTATTTTGGAGCTCTTGGATGGAAAAGGTTAAGCCTGCCCTGGAGTCAATTTAATGCCTTCCTCTAGTATCAACATTTGGAGAATCAAATAGTTGGGCAAAGGAGGACAGGGTAATTTCTAGTAATTTTATAGGACAGATGACGTGAAAGCCATCTATCTCCCCCTCAGGCTCCCTGCCATATTTATAAAAATAAACAGATATTAGTACCAATTACACAAAGAAAAAGGCACAAGAAACCAGTAAAAATCCCCAAGCAAGCTACCATCGTCTTCTAGTAGGTATCTGGGAACATAGAGGATATATTGCACGTTAACTGTAAAAATGCCATCCCTTAAAGTGGCTCCTCTGTACTGATTTCTAGACTATATGTTTCCACAGCCTTATGAAGCAGCCAAAGCCATCAGGCTGTTTTCTTTCCACCTCATCATAGCCACGCTCTACGACTCCTCTCTGCTTGGGTTCCTGGGCCATCCTTAGTCTCCTTAGCCCAGAAAAGTGCCCTTTATTTCAAAGGCATCATGGCCAATTTGTACATATTTTGCTGTCACTGAGGGCTAGGATAAATCAGGACTTGTGATCTTCTGCTCAGCACAACAGGCACTCTGCCCTGCTATTGCTACGTCGTGGTAGGTGCATTTTCTTGGGTGTTGCTTTGTTGACCAGATGTACCTGGTGCTTACCTGGAGCTGAAGCAAACACTCACTGCAACTCCCTGCTGGCTCCAGCAAGTCTTGGCCCCAACTCCCCTCAGAGAGAGACAAAATGGGTGTCCTGCATGGAACTGCACTGGGCTGACTTTGGCAGTGCCTAGGTTCAAACCCTTCCTACTCTTGTTGGGTTTATTTTGTCGCTGTAAAGGACTTCATGAAATACAGAGACAACATCATTCGTGGGTAGATTATCTACTGAGGACCCCCGAGTCCTGTATTTTATCTGCTGTCCCTCCAGTCCTGACAGCATGGCTTGGTCACATCACTTCATTTTGTAACACCTCAAATCATAGAATCGTAGAATCGTAGAATCATAGAATGGTTAGGGTTGGAAAGGACCTTAAGATCATCTAGTTCCAACCCTCCCTCCTATTTCATGGCAATGTCATGTCTAGCAGCTCATAGCCTTTTGCTGCATACAGTGTGCTCTTGAATTGTCTGACACAGCTGCACATCAGTAGCAGGGGAGCTTCTGACTACTACTTTTGCATATACAGATTTTTTTATATTTATTATTATTGCATTTGATATCATTTCAGTTTCCATTATGCTGCTTTTCAAAGAAAATTGAAAAATATTTGAAATTAATACCATTAGTAACAGCAACTAACAATCCTATACAATGTTGCATACGGATGTAGTTACGAAATTTCCTTAGTTCATGTAAGGTGAAGGTTAATTTTAGAATGCAGTAAGAGTACCAGAGCCATTAAGATAGTATGGAAAAATGCTACCAGATGAGAAATTGTCCAAAATAAATTAAAACCATGAATTGAGTCATGTCTTTCCGGGCCACTTTGATACTAGACTATATTTTTCTTGCCTGTGTTCCTGCCAGAGATTTTCATAGCAATCATGTGCATTTCCAAGGTAATCATTCTTTCTTAGGTTAAGAGTAAGGACTCTTTCTCAAGGTATGTGATGTTACTTTGCAAAAGCAAAATATACTTGAACCTCTGAAATAAATTTTAAAAGATCAGTTTTACTTCTGTGTTGGTATAACAACTGATAATTCACTATATTAAAATGTTAGTACAAGCACAGTAGGCTACATTATTTTGACACTTCTGGATGTGTTTCTTCATTCCCTTCTGAGTTTTCTTATGCCACTGTCAAAATAGCTACCAGTAAGAAATTTTATGACTTGTGTGGCAAAGAATGTGGTGCCACAAAGATGAACAAAGAACAGGTCAGCTACAAGATAATCCATCTTTCCCACTCTGGACTGCACTCCCGCTTCCTCCTCTCTGGTGAACTTCGAGGCTCTGCCACAGAGCAGAGAGCTGCTGCAAGACTCAGGGTCTCATTAACACTACCCTGGATGTCTTCCCACACCTTCATCCTTGTGAGGATACTCCTGGTGCAACTGTCATTTGCTAGCTCTGATTTAGCACAGTCAGTATACAGGAAATTGTGAAAAATAAAGCTGGCTTTATGTGAAAAATAAAGTTGGCTTTATGTTCCACCTTTTTTTGTTTTTCCAAGAGCACTCTCACTGATTTAAAAAGGATGGGTAGATACTGCCTGCACGTCCTTATTACTGAGAGACAAAGTTGTTTTTTATAGCTTCTGTAGAAATTATCATCGTCCCCTATTTTTCTGCAATATTAAGCATGTTTGTTACACAGTACCCACTGCAAAACCTTGTCTTAGGACACAGTTTTTATTCTAGTACAGAGCCCAGGCATTTTGTCTGACCAAGGAAGATTTTCATCTCCCAAAGTCTTATCTTGCCTCCCCTGAGCAGCAGCATCAACAACCTGCTAAAAGAGACTGTGCCTTTCATTAAAACCCCTCCTGGAGTGCGGCTCAGAGGGGCAACCACCTTTCCCAACTGTTTTAGCCTCTCACAGAGGGTAGGGCATGTTTTACAAGGTAAGACATAAAGAAAAGCAAAAGCTGATGGTGTAATTGAGAGGTAAGACACACAAACGCAGACTCGTGTTGTGAGATGTAAGGTGGGATGCTCTGCATGATGATGTTTAATGTGTTTGTCTTCTTGAGTTGAAAGTACTTTAAATACTTTCATGCAAAGCTTCAGGTTGTAAGAAATACTTCTAACTCGTCAGCAAAAAGTGACCTGTGTCCTGTAATACTTTCCTGCCTCTCCCCAATTTACATCTACCAACAAATAGCCTGTGTGGGAAAGCCAACCAAGTATATCCATGTGATAATTATAGTCACATTAACCATTACCAGTGAATGTGCACAAATGTGAGCAGCTAACTGAAAGCTGCCTTTAATGCTCACCTGGAGTCATCAGGACCGCAGTGTTTCACATCCTACGCACGACAGTTTAGCAAAGCAAGAAGGATTTGACCTTTCTCTGCTTTCCAGATATAGGTTTTGACTATGGAATTAACTAGTTCATTTTCTCTTTTTTCCTCACTGCGCTCTGCCAAAATGCAATTAGACAAAGACACTGCACACAGAGCCTGTTCTCTGCCAGAGGGCACTTCTGAGGAGACAGGCAGCGTATATTGAGGTTGCTCCAGGAGTTAAGACTTAAATGATGATTTAAAGGGAAAACTGTTGCATTAAGAAATGTTACATGCTGCTTTGAATCCATCATTTTGCATGTGCTCAGCTATTCCCTGGGTGGCCTGAGGTTTGGCAGTTATTGCCTGCATGATTTTATCAAACTAAATTTGATTGGGGGAGGAAAGTGAGGGTTGGGATATAATGAGATTACAAGTCCTTCTTCTCCGCTTTTACTCTCCTATAGCTTTTCGGCTGCAATGCCATCATTCCCAATTCAGGCAATTCCCATCCTGCTGGCTTTTGCCTGATGCCCTGGTTTTGCAGTATCTTGAGGGCTGGTGCTCCCGAAGGTGGTTGGGAGTGATGCAGGCAGTGGCTGCAGGACTGAGCTCTGGTGCACACAGTGGGGATCTTGTCGCTCCCATCTTCGGGTGCTGGTGATAACCTTCCCAGTGATGGATGGTGGAAAACAAAGAGCTGTCACTGGGTGAACAGGAGGCGGCTAACTCTAAACAGCGTTACAGAGTTTCTGGGGTTTTCAGTAACAGCAGCTTCAATAGGTTACTGAGACTGAGTCTGGAATAAAATGTCAGGAAGACTGAAAATTAGGTTTCATCTCAAAAGATATGGAGAATTTGCTGAGCACAGGAATCTCTCCCTTATTTTATTTCTGCAGAGTGCCAAAGAAGTCCTCACAGGCTCAAGTTTAAAACTGGCCAATGTAACAGTATTTGGTAAGTCAAAAATCAGGGTAGACAAATGGCAAATATTAAAGAAAAATCACACACTGAAGCTAACCATTCAATTCCTCACATGTATTATTGATTCTGTACATAAGAAGAATGGAAAATTCATCGTATAACCAGACCTCAAGGACATGAGACACTGGTCTTATGGCAGTGATGAGCAGCTCATGTACAAACCAGATCTTGCACTGGAAGAGAAGATGGAGAATAGTGTTCACTGTACTGCTATATCATTCACTCTTCTTCATTCTATCTATCTGGACTATAAATTCACAATGAAGAGAAAATCCTTATTTTCAGTGTACAGATTAATTGCTAGCTGCATGCATTCAGGTAGAAATATATTATTGCTAATTGCTCAGTGAAAGACTTGTGAAGAATTTAAAAATAGTGAATCTCAGTGCTCTAATGAAGTCTGTCTTCTGCTTATAAAAGCTACAGAACATAACAGGAAAAAGTCTCTCTAACTTTTCTGGATCTAGTGCTGCACAGTCAGATTGTAATTCACAATTAAATTTCACTCAGTTGGTCAAAAGCCTCTAAAAGAGGTTGAAGATTTTATTAAATTCCAGAGGATTTACCTGTAAGACATAATGTAGTTGAATAGTATACAATCTAGTACTCCTATATATTGGAATCATCTTTACATTGCTGATGGCATCTTCAATCTCCTGACTTCTGTATATGTTTAGCACTTCATTTTCATCCGTCCCAAGCTCTGTTCCTAATAAGCAAGTTCAACAGTATCTGTGCATATGGATTAGCTAGACTGAATTTCTCTTCTCTAACACCTAATCCAACATCTATTACAGAAAGCAAAGGGATGCCCACTGATTTTATGGTGAGCTACATCAGTTGCAAATCAGGATAAAACTGGTGCAAGTGGGAAAGAGTTTTGCAGCCACAAATATATCAAAGTACTTAGAGCTGCTGGAACTATGTGAGCCCCAACTCCTTTTCTGAATAGGCATTTTAGACCTAGGTCCTCAGTAGTATTTAAGCACCCAAAGCATTTTAAGTAAGGCAGAGTTGTTGCCCACAGAGTAAAATGGTACCTACTATCACAGACGCAATTCTCTCCCTCTTTATGGGTTATCCTTTAGAGTTCAGCAAGGCGTCAGACCCTTGCCACATGGAGGAGATTTAACATATATCTAGAAAACATACATCCTGGCTATTCTTTCCTCTCTTCAGCATGACCCTGCCCAAGCTGACATCTTAAGAAATCTCTAAGTAAGTACAACACGTCATAAGTTATTTGTACAATGCCTTGGGTGTCTGCACAATGACTTGACATGAACATTTTCACACCTTTTCTAAAATTGACTGGAGGCCAATTTTCTATATTTTAATATTCCTTGAAAATACACAAGCCTAGAAATCAGTGGAGCTGTGTAGGATACAGTTTTGCTTCTGTCCTAACACTGGGACAGTCTAATGGTTACACAAATAATTACATCGGAGCTGCGGAATGAGAATTGTATAAAACAGAAATGAAAGCATATGGAAAAAATGACTCAGCTCCATTCTGCTCCACTCCCACCACATCTCTGAATTATTATTTTCCCCTAGAAGTGCTTTTGATCTGAAGTGAATCTGTAAAGATGGGACAAAAGTTTTGATTAATATTCCTTCCCAGTGAGCAGAGCTCTTTAAGCAGACTTTCTGTCAGTAGTGACAGGGCAGAGTCAATAACAGATCAGAGCATGGGAGGTTTTTTCACAGATGTGGTTGCACGTGGATCCCTCACCATCCTCCCATGGCCATATTCTGCTCTCAGTCCCTTCAGTAAAGATCTACAGAACTCATGTGGGGACCACAGCAAGACCTATGCTTTACATCTCTAAATTAAAACAGGTTAAGGTCTATGCACACTCCGTTAGCAATATTTTACTTTGCATTGCTCAAAGTGATGGATCCCATTCCAACCCCACTGCTAGTCCTTCAACAGTTTCTCTCTCTAAAGACTGTGGTATCAGTGAGGGCAAAAGTAAGCTTTATATTTGGATGCAGGCTTTAGGTTTGGCCACAGATTTGGCATTGTTTCAGAGTTGCACGAGGAATGGACCCACCTCTACAGCTGGCAGCAGAGTGTTACTGCCCAGCTAGCAAGAGGAGTGCCTCACTGTCCCGAGGTTGGAAAGAGGCTCCCATTCCAGTGGCCATTGTCTTGGGTACTAGATAATTATCAGTACAGAAAACTGGCTTCTGCTTTGGCAGTGTCATTCAGTATGACATCCTAATTTGTTCTATGCAAGCCAAGACCTATTCAGCAAAGAATCAGTGGACCAGGTCTGATGCCCTTGTCCTCCAGTGCAAAGCAAAATGCATGTGTCCATGAAAACCAAGGGCTAAACATGTTTCTTCCCAGCCCACTTTCCTGAAGCCAGCGATACTCCCCTGGTCACACAGTCTCAGCCCAGGGCAGAAGGGCTGTTCCTATCACGTAACAGATCCATACCTTCTTTTTCATTCTGCTCCTTGCCCATCCTGTTTATCTCTTCTGAACTGCATATTGTTTCCACTTTAACAGCTCCTGCCAGCTGTTTTCTTTTGGTACCTTTTATTGCAGATGATAGAATTTCAAGGGCTTCCAGGGGGAAGCTGCTGAAAGCACTGCAGCTCTCGGACTCACTTCAAAGCAACTTTCATCATTTTTCATGCACTCTTTTTAGGACTCCTCTTCTGTTCTTTCCCCAAACCAGATTCTCTCAAAGATCACACTGGGAGATAGCACTATTTATGGCACTTCAGCGGGAGACATTATGTTTTTTGTCTGATTTGGACACATCCACTGTCCTGTAAAGGTTAACAACAGAGAGGTTTCCTCCCCCTCTCACTTGTATTTTGTTATTGGTGGGATTTTTTCCAGAGGAACGGGTGGGAGGGAAGGTTACAGCTGGAATTTAGCTGCCAGAAGCCTGAGGGTCAACTTTAATTTAGTTGAACCTCCCATCATTGAAGAGATTGTAGCTTCTGCACTGGACCAGGCAAACTCATCCGTGGGAGGCCCTGGCTTCACACCAATGCTAATTGTGGCTGAATTATTCTTACAAGCTGCGAGGCTTTGTTGCTGGACTTAGAGGAGTGATAGCCCATCAGTTTTGCAATTATCTCAGGGTGGAGAGCAGGAGGGGAAGGCAAATTCCTGCCTAACCCATGCCCTCAATGAGCAGCCTGCCATCCTCCCAAGGCCAACGGGTGCAGGCCAGGGCTGCTACCCTGATGAACTGGAGGCTGTGCCCTGAAATGGGGGTGGGGAAAGGACAGTAAGTCTTACAAATACAGGGTTGAATAGCTATGTTGGATGGGAAAGGCCAGATTCAACCTTGACATAAAGGGCTGTGACCCTGTGAATTCAGTGCAGGTTCACTCCTCCAACAGGGGTGCTTTCATGAAAACCGAATACAAATGAAGTGGTTTGAAGAGCAGCTTGTAACACCACATGTATCGTCTTGAGTGTCATATCTTGAGTCTGAGCCACTCGAGGTAAACAAAAAAAAAAAAAGAACAACAAAGCTCTATCTACAGACTTGTCTGTTTAAATCCTGGTTCTTCTGCTTGAAAAGTTTTTGAAACCCACCTGAACAGTCAAGCTGGCTCTGCTTTGAATAGGAGGTTGGACTAGGTGACCTTCAGCAGCCCGTTTCACCCCAAACATATCTGTGATTCTGTGTGGATGTTCGTTTTCTAGAAACCCCATTTAAACCCATAAAATTCTTACTGAAAAATAGATGTTAAAAAGGACAAAGACTCATTTCCCCTGTTTTCTTTGTGGATGGGTATCTAAATCTGCCTTCCCGCTCCTCTCCAAACCATCTATAATGCCACTGAAGGAAGAAGGAGACTAATGCTGGCTTGGCATGCTTGTGAGGGCTAGCACACCGTAATCATTACCACAGTAGAGAAGATGGCAATTGCAGTGAACAGTCAAAATGCTTATCTCTCCTTTCCCATTGTGCAGCCAGCATTTAACAAGGTGTCGTTAGCTGAGAGCGCAATCCCACATCTCCCTCTTCAATAAGCACTGCTCAAAGTGTCATAGGAAATATGCCCCTCTGCTGCCTGCAAAGCCAAGGATAGATTGGTGTATTTTGTGATGCAAAACTCTGCAAAGGACACAGCATCCAGCCAGGACCAGGAGCCAGGAATGAGGTAAAATCTTCTGAGCACTGTTATTGCTCACTGGTGGGAAGGAGGAGCTGTTCATGGCTGCGGCTTCTCTGCTTTAACAGTTGCAGAACTGCATATCTGCCTTCACCAGTGGCACGGATGTTGGCATCTGGAGGCGCAAAGAGGTCCTGGGTGAGTTTTGACCCATACCTCTGCACTTGAACACATGATTGCCTGATTGCCCATCTTTCAGTCCTTGTATCTCAATTCTTACATACGTACGTAAGTAAATAAATAAATAAGTGAAAAGCAACCTCTATTTGACCCTCCTTGTCCACTACTCAGACAAATGAGCTTAACAATTACGGAACATCTTGTTGTTACAGCTACCAAATATTCCTGAATGATATTGCCCACACACCCAAGTGGAAGACTGCCAAACACATCATAGATCTTTTTTTTCTTAAACGTGGAAATCTGAAGGGCATATTCAACTTACTTGCTGCCTTTGGATCACTTTCTTCAGGTCATTTGAAAATCAAAGGCAACTTTTTTCCTGAATTATAGCTGCAAAGAGTGGGGTAGAAACTTAAACTGAACTTGAGACATTTGGGATGATGGTCTCCTGGCTGTTTGCTCACATGGGAAGGTGGTGTGATGTGATGCGATGTGATAAGGGAGATGAATTTTAGAGAAAGTCCAGCTTGCTTCATGGGTATGGAGTTCCTCAGGTGTGTTCAAAGCTTTCTACTGAGTTCCTTGTGACCTCAGTCTGTCTCTGGACCAGCTACTCCACTGAGAATGTTGTCTTAGAACCTGTTTGGTAAAGTACTTGAAAGTTTTCACCTCTAAATCTCAAGCTGCAAAGAGTTTTTATAATCCTTAACAAAAGACCTAGAACTGAATCATTTTGAGATTTTGTTTTTTGTTGTTTTTGTTAAATAAACAAAAATTTCTTATATAAACAAAAATTGTGGGTCCACAGTGAACCCACAATTTATTGGTCTTTTGCCAGCCTGAAACAACCTTCTTCAGAAACAGTGATGAATCTGTGGCAGAAAAATGCTTTTCTTACTGTATAATCCCTGCATACTGTATAGGATGTAGATTACTGCAACTCTTATCTTGCATAAATGAACAGCTATGGGCAAAATATTACACAGAAATTAATGAAACTCACAGAAGCTACAAGCACACATTACAGCTAATGGAGGCTTTTCCCAAGGAAAGGCAGCAGGAGTATCATACTGGCAAATCTATCACGCCATTGGACTATGAAACTTGTAAGAAATATTCTAGGATACACTAATATATTAAAGAGGAGACCTGTGGCAATTGTAGAGACTACAAGAGCTTGTAGCCTAAGGCTTACTCTGATTGCAAGGAAAAATGATCTCGTCTTCAATTTCTCAAGATACAAACCAAATGTCTTACAAATTGGTCACATACCATTTAACTCATATTAATCTACATTATGTTGCCTGGGGGTCAAAACCATGTTTTTGTTGTATTTTTCTTTTTTTCCCTCTAGACTGTATCTCTTTTTTGGCTGTAAAATGTGCGGAAAGCTGTGCAAGAGACATTCACAAATATGCTTCTCATTACCAGCATGCTCTGTACAGTAATGCCTACACAATCATGCTAATGTGTTTTGCTTTGAGTTCATGTAAATCAAGCTTGTGGATCAGTCCATTTTAGACGTATTAGCACTGTAAGAGGCTTTAGTCAAGGAAAGAAATTATATTGGACACACTTTGCTTTTTTTAACCCAAAAGATACAGACATCCCTTAAATGCAACAAGTTCATTAACTGCTGTGTATAGAGTCAGCTTATCATGAATTTCCAAGGCTTTTAATGCAGACCATGCATGGTCCCATAATTCAACCACAAAGGAACAGACTTTAGGACTGGAAGGTAAGCACTTTTCCTCTAACTAGCTTCCCTGTGAAGCACACAGGGAAAGCTGAATTAAATGCTTCAGACTATTAAGAAAGGCTTTAAGCCATTTTAAGATACAGACAACCTACAAAACTTGTCTTTTCACCTATAAATATTTGATATGAGGAGGTCAGCTTCTATGCCCTAACTGAGGAAAATGCTGCTTCTCACTGGACCAGCTGGGATTTCTCTCCAGTGCAGTCAGAGCAGCATGGCTAGGACATGCCTTTACACTGAAAATCTGAGCAATGAGCGGAGATACATGCTGATACCTACAGCTCACTAGTGCAGGCTTTGCCCAGAAATGCAGTTTAACCATATGTGGAAAGACTGATCTCAGACCGTCCCTCTCAGAACCCTTTATCCTCATGCCAAAGATGGGTCCTGGTGTCCTCCCTCCTTAGCTACCCCTTCCAAGCCTCTGCAACCTGGCAATATTAGATCACCATTCTCTATTGCAGGAGGAGGGATTTCCATGGAGGTGGGTTGCAGTTAGGGCTCACCTGCATGAGAACAGCTCTGGTGATGTGCAAACATCCCTTTTTGGGATCCAGAGGATGAAAGAATGGCTTCCCTGAAGGGCTGTAAAACCATTCACCTGGACTACACTAGCCAAGATATGGCTAGTTCATGGACAGGCTCTAGTTTGGCCTTTGAGAGGCATACTGAAATGCTTCCAGGTTTTGCACACAATTGACAAAGCCACGAGTAAGCCTCCCCGACTCATGTCATGGGCTCACATGCGGCTCTCTGCAGAGCTGTGTATCAACACAAGATTGATTGGGCAAGGCACTGTGTGCAGAGGTGAAGTAGGGGGGTATGCAAGGACACAGTGCTCCTGGGATGACCTGCTGGATACAAACATATCGCCAAAACTTCATAGGCATGATTATGGGTTTTTACTAATACATCTCGAGACAAAAAATTGGCCCAAACACCTCACAAAAGAAGTCTAAAGTCATGTATAGATTCACCACACCTTCACCTTCCCTTGCAAACACTGGCTTGACTGAGTCCCCAGACATCTTCCTGCACACTGGTACAGGGTGGGGGAGAACCAGGCTTGTCATCTGCCCGCTCAGTCCCCTGATGGAACAAGACATATTTGCCTTTAACCCAGGCAAAGGTTTCACCTGCTCCCACTGCTTCTTGATAAAAGAGTCAGCGCATGAAACCATCGTCAAGGATATGAACAGATGCAGAGAGGAGAATGGGAACAACAGCAAACATTATGTTCCTCCCAGAGCGGTGCTCCTGTCGCTGCCCGTGCCACATCTGTGTTTTTGAAGGGAAATGTCATAACATTGCTAATCAATAAGAAGAGTGACAGGACCATTTGTCAAGAGCAAGCCAGCACTGCAGCTGTTGCAGTCATCCTCTCTATGGGCTTTGCGACAAGAAGCGGAGGGAAGGACCCGATCATTTGCCTGTGGCAGCCACTGTGCAAGGGCAGCCGCGGGCAGCTTGCTAAGGTGCTGCACCAGCCTTGCGGCAGTTGGGCTGAGCAAGTGGGCAAAAAGCCTGGCAGGAAGTATAGAGTTTCCAACAAAAGACACAAGACACCCTGCAAGGGAGAGACTGGGAGAGGGTCCTGGGTGTCTTAGGAGTCTGTTGACCTTTAATCCTGAGCCCGCTGTTGCATATGCATCACGTTTGAACTGCAGATGTTCCTCGCTGCTCCGCCAGTCAGGGTGACAAGCGGCTGATCTTACAGAGGAGGAGGCAGGGCTCGGAGAGATCTTAATGAAGACTTTAAGCTGTGGGTTGCAATTAAAATAGCCTGGCGGTGTAAGTGTAGGGGGGGTCGCTAAGCTTCTGCAGCTGCTCTGCCTGCAGTAATGGCTGAGAGCTAATGTCCGTGCTGATAGGCACGACTCTCCTCCACAATGAGAGCAGTCGTGCATGCCGGGGGGCTGTTGGCAGAGGTGACAAAACTGAGCTGCCCTTTCCCACCCCATCAAAATAATTCTTAAATTAGGAAATTTATCTTAATCTGGTGGTCTATCTGTGGGTTTCACTGCCGCGGATAATGCTTCACCACTTTCCCCTAGGCAGCTCTGGCCAGTAAATAGAAAATGAATAAATATCGATGTAGGGAGGCACAGGGAAACACCCCTTCTTTTTCAGACCACAACCTGCTTTTTCGTAGGCAGAGTTTGGCTTTCAACATGGTCCCCACAAGGAAAGAAAGCTGCCTCCTGTGAAACAGAGATCTGCTTTTCTGTTCCTGAAAGCAGCCAATTAAAATAAATCCAAAAGTCATGGTGTCGTATGCAACTGTCAGGATGCCTTCAAGTTTAAAATGATACAGGCTTGAGCTCGGATTGCGCTTCTGAACTATATCCACGAAGGTGCAACTATAATATCGATCCCACATAAGGTTCCTGAGTTCAACAGTAAATGCCATATGACTGACAGCAAGGACCAGGACCCTCACCTAGTGTCACCTTAGCAGCAGATAATGCCACCTGATGGTTCTCTCCTGATACTCGGGTTCAGACCATGATGCTGCAGCTCAGCAAAGTACAGCCAAACTATTCGTTTTGTAACCAAAGTTTCTTCTAAGAGAAAAGTGCCATTTTTTCTTATTCAGTGTTTTGAAAAAAATTGTCAGTTCTGGCAGGATTTTATTTCCAGAACTTCTTGTCCCAAAACAAAGCATTCCCATAAGGTTGAAGTGGCCTGTGTGAACATTTCTGGAATGGAATCTTTCCAGTGTTCATTTGGAAATGATTTTTTCCCACATGCAATTCATTGTTATTATTTTCACACAAGAAAACATCGACAAGTTTTCAAAGGGCAAGCTTGGACCAAAATGCTTTGGTTTCACAACAGCGGAAAGTTTTGATTGACCCGATGTAACATTGTATCGGACCTCCATTCCGCACAGAATTTCGTTTGCACACAAATGTTTCTATTTTTTTCGGGAACCAGGAAAAATATTTTCACACATAGAAAGATCCAGTTTATCTTCATCTTACCAGTCCTCCCCAGAGCTGATTGTCCCTCCCTGGTTCTCCAGCTCAGGCTAGAAGCAGGCAAGTTTTTGGCACTGTCCTCTGCAACAACCATCATTGGATTTCACCCCATTGCAAACCCACTAATATTGCCCTCACAGTCTACACCAAGGGCAAACTCATTAAAGCTGGGAGGTCTGATCAGAATGCATGAAGTGCTACAGAAATGGCCAGGCTTGAGAGATAATTCGTCAAAGTATTTGTCATTTCTCATCTTTTTAAACATGCTGCAGATCTTCAGGCACCTGAATTCTGGCCCAGCAGTCCAAGAAGTGGTTGTATAAAGAGATGAAATTTTGAAGAAAAGGGGTAGGTCAAGAGGTTGAATTAATTTTAAGGAATGATATAGCTTTCATAGCAATATATCTACTGCCTGTAATTTATAACCCAGGCTGCCATAATGCTCCTGTATCCCTTTTTGTTTCTGCAGTTCCAGTTCAGTGAAGAATTCCAGCATGCACTTTGATTGACAGGCAGATGGTAACATTGTTTGCCATTAATGTAAACCTATTATTTAATATACGTGTTGGTTTTATTATTTTGGGTTTTTTTTTTAACAGAGTACTAGTGACTATAAAGTTTAATTGAGATTTTTTGCCAATAAATAAATCACTGCTGATTTCAGTGGGATTTCTACTTTTATCTGCCAATAAGAAGCTGAAGTAAACCTCTTAACTAAACTCCTTCCTCCTTCCTTTCCTCTTTCATTTCTCTAAGCCTTTTCTTATGAACAACATCCTGCGTAAGTCAGAGTTTATGTCAGTGAAAGAAATTGGGTTTAAATTGGTAAATTCTGCCTCACAAAGTCTTGACATAAGTGGAATTGAGATTTTATCCTGGGGGAACACAGGCTTGGTTCTCACCTTACTGGCACCAGACTTTGAAACTTCTGTGCCTTTGATGGCTCACTCGTGCTTCAAGCAGGTGGAAGAACAGCAGAATCAGGCTGAATATATTTAAAAATGGGAAAATTAGATTAATAAAGATACAATCATTAATATGTTTGGAATACTCTTGTCCCACTTTATTTATGTACCAGGAGTACACGATTAACACAAACAATAGAGTCCAGCAGAGGATCAGTGAGAGTTCTGAGGGAATGGCTAGCTGCACTCTACCAGAGCAGGCTGCTGCGGCTCCTGGCTGCTTTTGAATGGCTTGCTTCCTCTCTGTTTTCTCATCTCCCTGATTTAAGACTATCACTCTCTAAGCACATCAGGCCAAAGCCATTAGAGGGCAGAAAGAGAAAACTTTGTTTGGTTGTCTGAACCCTTTGTTTAGCTGGCTCTGAAGGTAAGCATATCCAATCAGAGAAAAAGAAAACTCTCTTTTTCAAGACTGTGAATTCATTCAGGGCACTCATATCCAAGGAAAGCAGTGCAGCTGAACAAAATGTAAATTTTCCTGGCTGAGAAAGATTTTCTATGTTGTTATAAACGTCTACAGCTAAGACCTTGGATTTCCATTTGAGTTGGGTTTTTTTGCATTTGACTTCTGAACTACGCACCTCAGGTTTTATAAGGGCTGAAGTTCAGAAAAGGAATTTTGTAGCTTGGGAGGTAGAAGAAGTAGTGAAAAGCTTATGAACAGGCATAAACAGTGTGTGCCATGCCACCATAAAAAAATGTGCTCCTCTGGGTAGAATTCTTTAGCTCTTTGTTCTGCCACATATCTGGCACAGTTCTGATTCCTTGAGAAGTAGCAAACATATATATATATTACACATAGAGACCAAAGACACAAACAGCATGAGAAAAGCCAAACTGAGTAGTGGGATTTCCCTCTTTTTTTGCTTGATCAGACAAGCACAAAGCAAAACCATCATTTCCCCTTTTCTTGTCCCATTCAGTTGAAGCAATTTAAATTGAGAGCGACTTCACTGAAGGTGAATCTGGTGGCAGGCCAACCTCAGTGAATGGGGCTTAGTCCAGTTATTAATAAGTTTCTGTGTACAGTAATCAGAACAACACATCTTTTATGTGCTACAGAATTGCTACACCAGGTGAAATCAAATGGGCCGCTTCAAAAGTGGTGGTTTGAGGCGCTGGAATAGAGAGTTCTGTTGCGCCAAACCCAGGCTGTACCAGTGACCACTCCTTCAAAACTTCAGAAACCTGCTTCCCACCAGATGGCCAGAGGATACTCCTTGAGAGTACAATCCCAAAGAGAGCAAGGCTCTGACATGTTAATATGCAAAGCCCTTTCAGAGGTGAGAACAGAATTGTTACTTTTTCTACTATGGTTGTGATGCCGTTTCTGGTAACAGCATCAGGCAAAGAGGCAGGTGATGCAGCTACACTGGTGTTATTGTGGAAATCCATCTGTGACAGACAGTAGGGAGGCAGGGAGGATGGACAAGTAACCCACTTAGATCTGTATGCAGTGACTCTACTTCCATGACAGATTTCGTGCTGTATTTTACCATCTAGTTAATGGTATAGTGGAAAGCAAACATAGGCAATAATGGGATAACAGCCTTCGGATGAGTTAAAGTCTCTTTTCAGTGGTATTCCTTCAAAATTCTTTCCAGTGTTATTGGAATAATTTTTCTTCATCTTTCCTATGGCCTGGAAATAATTAATCATAAATGTTGCCGTAATCTAATTAAGCAGGTTTGGGTAAGTATGGGAACTCCTTTCTTCTATGCAGTATTGCTGACTAAGTCCCTCACCTAAACCTATTTGCCCTTTTGCCTTGTCTATAAACTGAAGTGATACTAGTCTGGTTTCTTTTCTGTGGACCTGAAAGGCCTCTTCCTCTAACAGATCAAGAATAATAAAATTATTTCTCTGCCAGAAATGACTCATTGCCTAATGTGCCTTAATACACACGCACTATTCTTCTGCCACTAGAGTCTGGGTGGAGGTGGCTGTGTTTCTCTTCAGATTCGGGCTGTCTCCTTTCATCGTGTTAGATTTAATGCATTGAGGTATTCCTAGGACAACTCATCTCTTTAACATTATATTATCCATGAAAACAGCCTCTGCTCAGCAGAGATGGCAACCTATGCAAGCTTTTTCTCATACTAAGAGAGCCAAATGAGAGGAAGAAACTGCTTCAAGATTGTTCTGGAAAGTGTGGACCTCACTGGCCTTGATCCACTAAGGCAGGAAGCATTGTTTTAACTTCAAACATACAAGTATTTGACTTTAGTGGGACTATGCAAGCCTGTAACACATATGTGTATGTGAAGACTCTCTGGTTCTCAGAAACTGCAACAACAACAACTCCTCTATGATTTCCTTTTCTTTCAGGCTACCTACCAGTATGTCAGTTTATTAAACAACTACTCACTGTTCTGGCAAGTGACATGATGTACAGCTTGAGCCGCAGAGTCTTGAATCTGTGTCTGACTTGAAAGTATTTCTATTTCTGTGCTCAGTTCCACTTCACCGCCAGAGATCCATTCTTTTCTTTTTTGCTTTTTTCTTTTTCTGTGCTTCTCCTGTTTGGGACCAGCTTGACTTGCAGAAACAATGCACAAAACCAGCAGAGTTCATGTAAAATTCAGGTATTCCCCCTTGCCACAACACAGAATTTTGCAAAATAAAACACAAAAAATGTATATTAAATCTTTTTATTTCAGTTTACAATAATGGGGAGAAGGAAGGAAGACATTAAGAGACCAAGCAGCTCCTAGGAGCAGCCTTTTCTGACAAGTCAGCTGGTATGAAAGTAATGGGACTGGTGACCTCATGCCATTTACTTCAGTGTGCCTGAATCTACCACTGCATCTCATTAATACTGCACTAAAATGCGTGAAACATTTTACTGTCCTCACACCTGCCTTTCACAGACGAGGAGAACCGTTTTATGTGGCTGAGGAGCAGCTCAGTATCTTGCCATGAGATGGCAAATATTGCTCTGGATAGATATAAATTGGCAGGGGATAGTTGCAATAACTTCCATTTGTCCCTCTGATGTGACCAGACAGTCTTTGTGGCAACACTGATTTTAGTTCTATGTTCAGAACTTTATCCTGTTTTCCTATGTCAGGCAGGATGATTCGAAAACAACACATCAGCTTCACTAGTTTGCTCTCAATAGCGATGGCAGCAACTCTCCATAGACCAGTTACAGCTTTGGGCCTGTCTCCAGAATGTTTCTGCACCGGGCAGGCATTTAGTGAGCTACAGGTGTGCTTATGAGATGCTTATGTCAGTGTGGGCTTTCCAAGGGATGATAATGTGGTGGATAAATTACTCTGAGAAGACGACTGAGATAACTTTATTTTATTTATTTTTTATTTAAAATTAAACACATATGAACATTTGGGCCACAGTATTTTCAGTCTTGTTATAGAGAGAATAAAGGCTTATATCTGAGAACTGCAGGGATTTGAAGCCAGCGTAGGACATTTCCTGTGGGTGGAAACTCTGTTTTTTAAGCTCATTGCTGCTCACTTACCGCTTAATCTGTGCCAGCTGAAAAAGGGAAAGCTCTTGTGACTGTAATGGTGAACATATTAGTACCTGCCACCTGTGGTCCTTCCTCTATTACCCTGCATGGCAGGGAAGTGCTCTTCCATCTCACAGCAAGCCCTGCAGTGAGCTCATTTCTACTTCTTGCAGGTAATCTTGGAGAGCCTAAGACACCCAAATAGGGTGAAGGGAGCCCTTGACACACCCTACACGGAAATGAGTCTTTCCCAAGGACAGCATGGAAAGAGCATCTCTCTGGAAGAGTAACTGAGTAGCTGCCTTGATTTTTCTTCTTCCTTTTTTCATCTGCTGCTGAAGAAAGCTGCAGGGGTCAAATGAGGCTGTGAGGACTGGGAAAGGCATCCCCAGGCATCAGTGAATAGCTGCCAGGGGAGAGGTTGTATTGCAGGCACACAGGGACACCCTGCAGACATAGCATATCATTAGCATCCCAGAAACCATTTTCCCTGTGGCATAGTCTAACAGCTGAAATCAGGCCCACCATCTCCTCCAATTTTTTGTCAAGTAATTTTCCCTCCCTAGAAGGTCTTTCAAACAAAACAGCCTAATGCTCTTAGTGAACATGTGAGCAACTTGCTTGACCAGTCTGTAATCTCCCAAGAGCACTATAATATTGCTACAAAGGTCAGAAAAATATTCCCCAAGGTTTCTGAGATGGCTTTCAGGATAAATAATTTGCTCAAACTGTCTTCCCCTTTTTCTGGCAGACTCAGCTCAACCATGAGTCCAAAGAGATATATTAGACTAATCATCAGCTCCTGGGAACTGACACCTTTTTTGTCTTCCAAATACAACAATCCCAATTTGCCTACCAGCCTTTTCTCTTACACAGGAATCTCAGGTGGAAATAATTGGCACAATTTCTGCTTGCTGCAGCTTTTAACCCTGAATCTCCCTGATGAGACTTTGGGAAGTATTTCTCTCATCACTGACACAAGCAGTATTTAAAATCAGCAAATCATGTTTAAATTCCAGAGAAAGGCAGGAGCTTGGGTTCTAGGTCATTATTTTTCTGCTATAGATCCTCTTGTGTCTTCAGAGTTATGTGAATCCAGCATGACCTGTGCATGGACTTCTTTAGGACAAATATTAGGAGCTTGGGGCTCCAACAGGCCTTCATCAATTCACTTTACAAGGACTAATCCAATCAGGCACCTCAGCAGAGAAAACAAAGGAATATATAGTCAGTGAACAGGACAGAGATAACAAAAAATCCATCCTGGTAGCAGAAATATTGCCAATGCTGCTGATAGGCAAGAAGATCGATATAGAATAAGGTTGAGCACTACATTATTCCTGCTTTAGTTAGTAGCTGTGTCTCTGAGTCATCTCATCTCCATCAGGAGTGAATGTTGAAAGGGCATAGGGACAAGGAAGGGAACACAGCAGTGAATGGACTTGAATGTGCCTGTCTTCTGCATGCAAGATCTTCAGGCCTACTCCCCTCGGACTCAGCCTATGCTCTCCATATGCCTCAGACTAACAGATATGGACACAGGCACCTTGTTGATAATCCTGTTCTAGTTTGGAGAAACAGATTCAATTGTTCCTCCCCACCATACTATCTCAGGCTGATCTTTTGACTACTGAAGTGTTCTTTTTTGAATATAAATTCCTTGGGATGGTGCTTTATTTGGCTTGTAAGTGATCATGGAAAATAAAAATTCATAAAATAAGAAGGGTTTTGTTTTCCATCTTGGTATTTCTCTTTTTACTGGTACATCAGCATGTTTGTGATCCAATGGGTCACATTGGATTGATGAGGTGGCCATCATGCTAGGATACATTTGACTTTTCAGCTTAACTAACTAGGTGCCTCTTAAGAGCTGGATCAACTGACTGTCAGGACAAATATGAAACAAACCTCGTATGGGTGTGTTTGCAACAATAGCAAAATATTTCTATCACCATATCCCCTAGAGCTTAAAGCACAGAAAAACTTGTTTTGTGAAGGTTCATGTACAAAACACCCACCCCAAATCTTGTGACTCCCCTACCTCTAGGAATGCCCAGATCTCCAGTGTAAACGTTAGGTTTCAAAGTTGCTTGTGCAGTAACTATTTGCACAGAAGTGTTCCAGAATGAAGCGCTCTACAGATAAACAGGAAACCAACATAAATAAGATAATAAAAGGAAGATGCATTTATGTGGTTGTCTGCCTATATGTAAACTGTTCTCTTGCTGAGCACTCCTGTGCTGAGTCCTCCTGTTGTAGGGCTAATTGCATTTCTTGTACCTTCTATATTGCAAACAGCTCATACATAGGACTTGTATGATATCCTTCTTCTTCTTATGGCTTGGACTCAAAGGTGGAGGAGGGAGTATGTACACAGCAGGGAGCACATACTGGCTCAGAGGGCAGGGAGGTGGGGCCTGCCCTTGCATCAGAAGAGGAGGCTCAGGGTGTCCACAGCTTTAGGGAAACACACCTGGGAGGCAGGTTTCACAAAGAGCTCTTGGGTTTAGCTGTAAACATGACTGCCTGTTGGACCAGCCAAGAGCACTGCATCCCAGTGCAGCTCTGCCTCAACCCTGCCTAGACAGTCATGGCACACTGGTGGACACGCATGAACAGGGGCACCCTTCCTGTCATTCAGGTATGCTCTGATCCCACTCATGAAACCTGGGGCAACGCAAGGCCCTTGTCAGACTGCCCCTTGGGGTCAGGTCTGATCTCAGAGGAATCTGGAGCAACAGCCAGAAGACAGCAATTCTCTATTGCAGCCTGGCAATGTAATTACTCAGTATTTTGTGCCCTCCTGCTGGTTAAAAAACAACCTTTTGCACTTTTATTTGTATTTTCAGAGGTTTTCATTTAGGAGACCTGTTGTATTCGGTTTGCCCCATCATTATCATGGCCCTTATTATTCGTACAGCCCTGAGCTGTTAAGGGAAACAGCCCTTTCCCCTGTCTGTTCTCACACCTGAGTTGTTAAGAGAAACAAAGCCTCTTCTTTGAAAACAGGCTGTGCCCTTCTGCAATGTGGTGATAAAATTGATCAAAAAATGGGGAAAAAAGAAATACAGCGCTAAACTGACAGCCACAAATTGTTGTCTTAGGAAGGAATTCCTTGTAGACAAAGAAAAAATGTAGTAGACAAAGAAAAATACTTAACGCTTTTACAGATGTATTTCACAAAGTGTGTTTTTGTTTCTAAAGTTTCTGTACAAAGTTTGAGCTCACAGCTCTGATGAGCTGCCCTTATGTTCCTAAGGGCAGAATTTTTTTTTCCCTTGAGGGAAATAAAAAGTCAACAGAAGACACTATTGAACCATTAGATCAGTGCCTAGATCTAGCTAGGTTTTGAAAAACAAAGCTATGCAGCAACACTAGCCTTTAAAGAGCCCTGTTTAAAAAATCTCAGATATAACAGGGTAAGGATAAAGATAATAGTGTGAAAGTATTTCACTAGCGAGAAAAGAATCAAATGTCTGACAACAAAATGCTAGTTAAAAATACAGACAATCACGGAAAGATGGTTAGGGTACTGCAAAACAATTATACACACCAATTTGAAAAGGAAAAGCAATTCTTTATCAAACTGGGCTTTTAGAACATTTCACTGCTTCTAGATTTGCAGAAATATTTCTGTAAACTTCAAATCCTCTGCTATTCATTGTCTTCTATGCTTGATGAAAATTGAAAAGACCATATAAACCTATGAATAGGGATGTTTGCACGTATTTCCTGTTTCTCATTTCACTCTATGTTCGTGAATTGTATAATCAGGATATTTCATCTGATTATTTTTTTTCCCCATCAGTACAACCAGTACATTTCAAATCAAGTTTGGTATGTACTTCCTGATTTTCTTTTGGAGGTCATTCAAAGACAATATCAACATTGTCATCTCATTTCATTCTTTGAGGAGAATCTATTTTGTTTGAGCCAAAAGAGATCTCCCACTAAGGTACAATAGAGAAGAACATTGTCCTACTGTGATTAAAGCTGTGTTCAGGGCAGCAGTTCCATTTGGCAAAGGATTTTGAGACTTTGACCTTTATCTTTTACTCAAATTGCAGTTGCCTCCTCCCCCCTCCCCAAATGTATGAGTTGTCTTTGAAATAAGAGAAAAGCAAAACAAAACAATGTTTTCAGGTAGATTAATAATCTTAATTTCCTTTTTTTTTTTTCTTTTCTTGAGATATAGTTAGCACTGGATGAGAGTTTTGTGGAGCAGGTGAAGGTTTGGGATGAAGCGCTGGCTCATGAAACCAAGCAACATTCCAGACAGGTGTCACTGGAAGAGGACCTCCACTACAGGCTCTACTTGCCTGGTTTCCCACCAGCTCATTGGCATAGCTGATGGGACACTGAATCACCCCATTCCCTTTGATTGGTGTTACTTTTCAAGCTGACTCTGGTCAGCAAACTGCAGTGTTTTCGTGCTCTGCAGCTTCCTTCAGTCTGGGATGGGAGCTCCTGTTGTGTTCATCCTCCATTTAGAAACCCCAGGGATGCTGGTTCAGCTCTGCAGCTGGGTATCTGGACACTGTTCAATCACTGGCTTGTGCTAGAGCTATCAGGGCTCCCAGGGTCGCTGGGAGCCTGAAAGAGCTCTCCAGATGGATGTGAGATGGAACCCTGGCCCCTGAGTAAGTCAGCTGCCTTAGGGAATGCATTCTCTCAGCTCTTCAGGTGCTCTTCAAATATATGTAATGAAACATTTTAATCACACAGAAATGAAATTCTGCCGGAATTTCCCTTGGTAAACTGGATGACTGTATCTTTCATGTTGAAAGAGATTCCCCTCTTACCTGAAAGTGGATACATTTATCATGGAATGGGAATTCTGACTTTTGAATAGTGATATTTATAACTTAAAACTCACATTTTTTTAAAAAAATGCATTTTTTTTTTTAATTGAGACATCAAAAAAACTCATTTAAAATATTGAAAACACAGTGAAAAAATATTTCCCATTTCTTTTCCAAAACCTTATTTTGGCCGAGTCAGATCAGTTTTGCAAACATTTTGTATTTGATGAAACTGCACATTCTGAGGGAATGACAGCCTGCCAAAGTTTTGGGGTCCAGCTTTAACCACAGCTCTGACAGCCACAGAAGGGCTGAGCTGGGCAAAACGCCATCAGTGGAAAATCCCGTAGGCTTCTGTTTCTTCCCTGGGATTCATCTGGACTGTGTGAGGAAAATGGAGCTCACTTTGTATCCAAGTCTAGGGGTTTGATTTACCTCCACGGGACCCTTGCAAATGTCTTTGGAGCCGTGCGGGTTTCAGTCAGTCCGGCAGGACACAGATTGTTCTGGCCCTTGCCCAGGAAAGCATTTAAGCACATGCTTAACTGAAACCATGCCATTAGTCCCCTTGTGGGCTGCACAGCCCAAGCAGCTAAATGGGACTTTACTGCAGCGTCTGGTCCTGGGGAGCACATCTGGGGAACACATTGGGCCGAGTGAACTGTTCCACTCGGTGCAGGTAGGGCCGCAGTGCAGTCTCAGTTGGGGTTGTCTCTAATGATGTACACGTACATCATCTAGCATAATGGGGCCATGACCTACCCTAAAAACTACACACACGCGTACAGAGCCTGCATAAGAAGAATGTTGTTGGAGTTGCGGTGTAAAAGCACACAGAAATAACTTGTGGCATACCCTGACTGAAGTTACTTAATCCACTGCCAGAGGGCAGAGGAGATGTAGTGTAATGGACTAATTTATCTTTAGCCAGGGCAAATGAGGCGCTAACACTAGGAGCCAGTCTTCCTTGAGGAAGCTGAGGAGGCTTTTCTTTGCCCTTCTTTCATATGCAACTAAAAACATTAAGCCATTCTGGACGTTTTGTCCAGAAGAATGTCAGATAAGTGATTGTATTGCATAATATGCTCTATTTACTGCACTACTTACAGGCTGTACCATTTACACTCACAGGCTTTTTCAATCTCAGATTACTAGGCAGAAACAAACTGCAGCTGGCAATGTCCTTTTGTTGCTGAGAAAAAACTACATTGCTACTTTGCCCCCAGCTGCAACAACAAAGATAAAATCAAAGGTCATAGTGATCCTGTTCAGATCTAAAATTAATAAATGCCAAATTCACAACTAGTTCTTAATCCAAAGTCTTTCCAGAGTAAAAGGGGTTTTTTTAATGTCATAAAAGCACCAAGAACTCAGTCACAGACCTGTGGGTCACTGTGGCCCTCCTGGTTCCTAATTGTCACATGGACCAATGGAGAGCACATGCTTTTTGATGAAAGAACTTGTTTGGAAAATGAGTAATTGGCTGATAGGAGCTGATGCCAGGAGCTGATTGGAAGCAAGTGGTAACTTGTGAATACTCCAAGACAGAGTTGTGACCTGCTTATGTAGGGGGGTCATCTGGGTTATAAACCCTTACAATCAAACAATGTTAGTTATCATTCAGAGATGCTCTCATGTTCACAAACATATATAACCCAACCTTCCAATGCTTTGCGTTGTATAAGCCTCCTGTTTGCTGGGAAGCAACAATCTGAAATATCACTAAACGAGAAGGAGATGTCATGCCTTTTGATTTCTTTGCAATGCACTGGACAGGGTCACCAGAACAATTTCTGACAGCGTATGGAGACCTGCTATCCTGAACACCTACTGTGGCATAACAGCACTCTCAGCAACTGCAATCGTCAAGCCACAACCTGGAAGCTCCATGCTAGTAAAACTGGAATCTAGGAAACAGGATGAAAGTATTAAAAACTCAATATTTTTCCAGAATTTGACTTCAACAGCTGACACAGGTGCCCCCTTACTCTCTCAGGATCCACCCCATTTTGTTTTAATATTCAGTAGATGACTTGTAGAGTAAAGGTTGTCATCTTGGCTGTTACAATGAAATGTCAGCAAAGAGTCTGTGAGAAATGCCCTGCTAGCTCACTGAGTTCCAGATCCAGCTGCTTGGAACTGGCTAGAGACATTCTTAGCTTTTGAAACTAATAATCTGAATATTATGCTCTCCCTACTCGTAACGACTTCATTCTGTCTTCAGAAGTAAAACTGTTCAAAACAGCAGTTGCTGCATCAAAGTAGGTCTCATTAAGTGATATTGTAATGCACAAGCACAGGTACTGGTGTCATGGATGTTATTTTATAACTACTTAACTGCAGAAGTAATGATACAGCAGAAGGTCGAAGTGAGCATTAGCAGTGATCTTTATTCTGCTTGATGTTCTGAGGTTATACCAGATTTTGTCTTTGTTGTACATTTGCTGCAATGTACTATATTAAACCTCAAGAGCAAAAATTAAGAGCAGCTACTGTCACATGCATAAAACGTGGAACAGAGTTATTTTTGACAAGTTTCTAAAAAGAAGATTATGCCATGCCTACAAAAATGTCATAATCTCTCAAACTGATTAAAGCCAATCTTTTCAGTAAAGCTCTGGTTAAGAGAAAGACTTGAGGTTGCCAGTGTTTTACTCTTAACTGCCTTAAATTAGGAAGTGGTGTTGAAAAGAGTGTTTCACATTTAACTTGTTCTTTGTGCAGATACAGTAACTTTTTGCCTACGCACTGTATTGAAGACATTGTTTTATAATGACATGTGAAGCAAAGGGAAAGACATTTGCAGAGGTTATGGGAAGAAGACCTGGAAGGTTCACATGGAATTTCAGATCCACATCAAACACTGCAAGCAATAGAAAGTTCTCTATGCATATTTCACAAACAGCCAGTAGCTCCAGTTTTCCAGTGCCCTGGGTTACGTTTTAATCCAAAGGCATAACACTCTCACTGTTTAAATAGATGATCAATCAGAAAGGCCATTCTTGGGTTCACTTACACTCCACATAGCCATGGTCAACCATTCAGTACCTTTGACCTGACCTTTGAACGGAAAAATGCAAAGACAGCAACAGCCGGGTTTAGAAAGAAAAGCACCAACAAAAAGGCAGAGAAACATTTTCATAACAATAGGAACTGTTTCATAAAATGCTGACTACAAGTTAGTAGTAGAAACTTGCCTGTAACAGGATGAAACTGTTCAAAGGGTTAGTCAAATTCAAGGAAAGTTTTAATATGCAGCAGCTGCTGAGAGCAAAAGTTTGCAGGGGTTAACTTACAACCATGAAAAAATTATTAGGTTAATGACTCTGGCATGTAATAGAGACTGTATTTCTGTTGTGACTATGCTAGGATATTGCCTTTGCCATTTTTAAAGGCAACCTTCTTGATCTGAAATTGAAAATACTACATACACAAGGCACAGAAATATGGAGGTAATTCAATCGGTCACATACTGGCCAGGTTTTCTTAAATCAGCACTTTGAAATGAATGTGTCTTTCAGATCTGGCATGTGTTTGTTATTTGTGTGGGTTTCTAGAGGTATTGTGATTAAAATACCTGCTTGCCAATTGCCTCATTTGTCTTGGTTTATCAGATTACAAGATTAAATTACAGTCTTCCAACCTTCAAGGGAGTTTGGATGTAATTCACTTCTTCTCTCTTCCTCCTTCTCACTGAGATTACATTAATTTCTGCTTCTGTGAATAAACTTTATATTTATTTCATGGAAAAGTAATCAAACTGCTGTTCAAAAATGAAATATCTAGGAAATTATACAGTAGATGTTTTCAGTCATATGGGTCTTGGTATGGATTTGAAAACTAGTGCATATTTTGTATGTGTTATTTTTATGAACTTACTAATTCTACAAAAAAATTAAACTATCAGCTTTTTGAAGACTGGGGTCCAAAATTACATCTATCCTGTAAAACGGGAATTCAGCAAAAAGTTCAAGAGGGCACATTTCTTGCAATGCTGAAACATGCATTTGTATTTCTTAGCCCAGTTTCTGTGAAGCATATGATGATACACTCTTGGTTGTATGTAAGTGATTTGTACAGCTGGAATCTCAAACAAAAAAAAAGGAGAGAGTGTAAAAACACAATAATGCTGT
The DNA here is from genome assembly GCF_004027225.2 of Strigops habroptila. Taxonomy (NCBI): domain Eukaryota; kingdom Metazoa; phylum Chordata; class Aves; order Psittaciformes; family Psittacidae; genus Strigops; species Strigops habroptila. The sequence continues at coordinate 131,609,862 of NC_044277.2, forward strand.
AATGCATGTAGTAATTTAAGATTTAATGCTATGGCACTCAGAGAGTCTGATAAAAAAAAGCAGCTTAAGATAAATCTTCTAAAAATCATTTTCAATGAGCACTCAACTGTTCATGTTTTACATTGATACATAATGTTGCATTTTGGAAAAGATTATTTACTTCTTGCAACATATGGGCTCTACTTTTTATCTCTAACAGGCTTCTTCTATACATGAATATCTATGGTTTACAAGATACATCCCAGCAACTAATCTGTAAATTCTTCAGTTTACATCCATACTGAGATATCAGAGTCGCTTCACCACCAGGTTCCTGGGGAGAGTCCATTCATAAATACTAGTTTGTGCAGATGTGTGTGTGTGTGTATGTGTGGTGGGGCTATCACCTTTACCAACTCCTTCTGAATATTCACTCCTTTTCCCTGAACAAAAGATAAATCAGTGTTACAGATGCAGCACATTTTCATTCCTCTCTGTCTGCTCAGCTTTGCCACTGCCACCTCTTGGCCCAGGGTTTGAGTGGCACAGGATCAGGAAGGAGGTGAGGTGCTTTGCTCCCAGCCCATGCCCTGCAGCATCGCCAGCATCTCTCACATGGGGCCACTTCCCTGAGGCACCCCCATGAGGACAGAGTAGGGACGGCGACACGCAACCCTCATCCCTTCCTCTCTGTACCAGAACCCCATCAAGGATGCTCCTCAACCAGCGGGCATCCCTGGTGGTGTTCCCCCGCAATATCGAGCAGGGCATCTCTCACTGCTTCCTGTGCCTTTGGGAGCTGCCCTTCAGGCAGGGGTGTCAGAGCCATGTGGGAATGACAAACCACACGGGTACCTCCACATCCCTGGGAACACCCTGCATCATATAACAGTGCCCGCCTGTGCACTGACGCAGGAGCAAAACCCTGGCAGCCCAAGTGAGCAGCAGGGCAACATATCTTCGTTCTGTGCTCTGCGTGCTCAGAAAGCCTCTGACAACCCTGTCCAAACAATCCCATAGGACAAAAATGCAAACAACTTCACACACAGGAGGTCTTCTTAAAAATGCCTTTCATTTCTAGAAGGGGAAAGATTTGGGATCTGGGCTGTGGTGAATTAACGTGCTGACCTTTTATCTTGAGAGGCCACCGATGTTTGAAGACAACCCAGTTCCTTGAATGAAATTACTTTGGGTGGTCCTGGTCTGCTTAGGGAAGAAATTTTTTGTTGTACTGAAAATAAGGGCATGAGAGTACACAGACATAAACACTGAATTCAATCTCAAAGTGTAGGAGGGGGCCTTAGGCCAAAACAGAGGTGCATTAACGAGCTTACTTCAACCAAAAGAAATGACTAAGTACTTGAGAGTTATATTGGTATTAACTGAGATTGTCATGTATGGCTGTATTGATTTAATGTAATAGAAAATGCACAGCATGATAAAACAAGGTATTAACATCCTTTTATCAGCCAAAAGTAATTTTCAAGCATGAATATATTGTGAGTGTATGAAATATTGAAACTCACATACAAATTCTGAGAAAATTACTCTTATTATTGGCAATTTCAAATAACAACAGGAATAATGAGGTGTTTTATGTCTGTGTTTGCAAATCTCTCCCGACCAGAAACTTTTCAGCACCACAGACTTGTAACAAGTAGGAAACAAACTCTGTAGTAAATCCCTGGCCTTCCTTTTCCTCATACTCAGCTCTCCAGAAAGAGAGATTATTTGGGAAACAGGAACTTTTGGGGCACAGTTCAAATCTTTGCACAACCCAAATCAACTTTCCCTGTTGCCAGATTTTGGAGGTTCTTGTCGTGTTTTCTTGCCCCCTCTTGCCATGATGGATCTGCAAAATGGTATTGCCTGATCACATTACTTTCTTTTACCATATGTCACTTAAAAAACAAATTTTAGAAAACCTGAGCTGTACAGCAAGCCTGCTGGCTTCTCAACCTGCTTTGACATATGCAGGAGAAGATCTAAAGCTGTCAGGTTGTTGGATGGTTGCCATAGGATTGCAAAGAGGGGAGAGAGAAATCCCCAGGCAAGATGCAGGTGGACGGCTGGCTCCAGTGGCTGGGCTGACCTGGTTCTCAGTGTACCCAACTGAGGAAGTACCTCTGAAGATCTTGTTTAATATTATTACTTTTAAGCCTTATTTACATTGACATTTTGGGCAACTTAGATTACAAAATCAGCATAGGATATTAGCCTAAATCAACATGCAAACACCTGAAGAGGCCACATTGCTGTCTGAACTCCCTGCCTGACCAGAGCAAGTAGAACTTGCTACCCTGGGGTAAAGACACAGTGCAATACACATGGGAACCGTAGATGCATGCCCTTGCCATGTCTGCTTTCTATTTGGCTAAACACACATGAAACTGTCACCGGTACTCCTGCTTTTGTTGACCTCTGAGCGATTTGAACTATTTGTCTTGCCGGTTGGAAATTTTCTGAGCAAAATAGACTAATTGGCCTTGATTAACAAGCATCTGGTGTGAGTACAAATGGTTATTTGAGCAATAATGAGAAAGAACATGGGGAAGCGAGTTGGCAGCCTAATTTCTGGCAATTGATCTGTTCCCCATCCCCAGGCTGCTGAATTTCTTTTTCTGGCAAGGTGGGGGAGGTGTTTCTCTGCAAGCAGCCTGTAATCCGGCTCTGTTAAACCAAACTGCTTGGCATGTTTTCCCAGTGCTCTGCCATACAAATTGGGACCTGCAGCCCAGCCCTTAATGGTACATCCAGCGCTAGGGCATGTGAAACTGGGCTCTGTCATTTGCAGCCACACTCTTCAGAGAAAATTATGAATATCACAAAAGCAGGAATAGTTTTCCTGTCGTCCTTGTACCTGATTTGAAGTCTGCAGAATGGCTGTTCTTAAATAATGCCTAAATGACGTGTCTTGAACGCTTAAAGCTTGGGATTTGGGATTGTATAAGTAAATAAACTTTATGAAAATGCCAGCTACAGATAACACAGAGTAGGTTCAAAAATATATTTCTTATTTCCTTTAGCTTGGTGGGCTATTTCCCATTCTTTCAGGAGGGAAATATAGTTTTCTTTTCTCACATACATACAAATACATAGAAAGTGGTTTTTACTTTTTCTAGTGCTGAGACTCTCAATGTTCTTTCTGGGGGAAGACAAGCCTTTGCACTGCCTTAAACTTATACCAAATTGTCAGCAGGCATGCTATGGAAGGAGTGTGATTTGTATTACACCTGGTAATGTATCCAGATAGTCTATGTATATTAAACTGGTCACCTTTCGCAGGCAGCGTGGTGGTGGGATAAGGATTCTTACTGAGAGTCCATTTCATTATGAACATACTATTACAGTATAGGCTACCAGTATATGCACATAAGTACTAGCTGCCATTGCCCCTTCTCTCAACAACAGTGTAGTGGAAAGATAAACTTGCAAAATTTCTAGTATTTTGTCCAGTGGAGCACAAAACATCTTTTTCAGAAATGCTGGCCTTTAAAAAAAAAAAAGGTGATGATTTGATTTCTTGATGAAAGCCAAAATTGAGAACTTTAAAACTTGGCATTGATGAGGAAAAATGAAGTTTTTCTGAACTGTCAGCGTTTCAGAGCTGAAGCACATCTCCCTGAGCAGCACTGATCAAAATGTTCTTGCCCTTATAGACTCATACATTTTATTATGGGCCAGCAGACCCATTATGGGTCTGAATTACATTTTTGTAGCTGCACAGGTTTGCTTTTTATTCTATTTTTCATCCACTATAGGTTTTTGCAGTGTGCATTTATAGCACTGTTACTAAACACATTTTGCATTTCTGTTTAGTTTACTTAAAAATATAGTTAAGAAGCCAGTTTGGGGTGCTACATGGGAGACAGTGCTGCGAGGGAGAAATGGCAAAGTCCAAGCTTCAGCAAGTACCATATATCATCCTCGAAATACTAAAAAATATTGATTTTATCATGATCACTTTGAAAATTAAAAAAAAAAAAAAAAGTAACAGCTCAAAAACCCAAGCTATTCTTCAAATATCTAATGAATCTTGAGGTAAAATGTTCAGGCTTAATATGTGAGCAATAAGGTTACACTGGGGATAAGACTGGCACGATGTAGTGTGCGCTGGCATGCATTTCTTTAGGTATACATTTTTAAAAATCATGTGCAGAAATTGCTCTGTATGCAATTCCAGTAACTGGAACTCAGAGTAGATATTCTTCCCACTCTCCTAATTTTTGCAAAATAAAGTGAATTCAGATACATGGTCTAGTGGAAGGTTCATGGCAGGGGGTTGGAACTGGATGATCTTTCAGGTCCCTTTCAACCCAAACCATTCTATGATTCTACATTGAATAAGCACAGATATGCATCACTCCTACGGATGCTAACCCTGGTGTGTATCTTTGTTGAAGCGTTTCTTTAATTGCTACTTTGCATGAGTCAGGAATGACAACTAGTTTCTCTCAGGAAGCAGATAATTGCACAGGTTACCAGTATCCGTGCGATCACTGAAGGGCCTCCGATGCAGCATGCACTTGCACAGAGTGCCCCATCTGGAACATCTGCCTTGGCACAGGACAGCTGTTGCTCTGTATTGGTAAGCCAACCTGAGGTGAGCTTTTTAATGTGTGATAATTTGATACTGAGTTAAGGGGTCTTGGTTTCTATGCTACAGCATTATAAATCTCTCCATTCTACCGCCGCCCCCGTGCTCTATGGAAGAAGCTGACAAGTAGCAGTTGTGGTGCCGCACGATGATAACCTCACGTATAAAATTGCCATGATAACATTTAGTCATGGTAGGCCTACAAGAGACAAAAATCTGCTTCTGTGTTTGGGAGATTGCCAGCTGTGGAAGGCAGAACTGTCAAGATAAAATATCTAAGGAATGAGGTGTTTAAAAGAGAGTACGGGATATCCATCTTTCACTAAGATACATTAGGAAGCCATTAAGGAAGAGGTAAAAAAGTTTATAGTAGAATTTGCTGGAGACAAAAATGTGTAAACCCTACCATTTAAGCCTGATAATTGACAGAGCAGCACATCTGCAGCAGCTGAAAGATGCCTTTCTAAACAATTCACTAAAGGGATGGAGGGGGCTGGGAATTGAACTAAATGGATCACTTCAGGAGCAAGCGTTTTGGGCCCTTTCATTCACTCTGCCTCTTACCAGTCAAAAAGGAACATTAATGCTTTTCAAAGAGAAAAGCCTGTCTCTCGAAATTCTGTCTCAAAAGGCCTGAGGGGAAATTTGAAGGGTGTTTTGCAGTCAGTTAAAAAACTAACAGAGACCATCAACTTCCAGCTGGGAACTGCACAGAAGCAGAATATGGACATTCATATATACAAAACTTTCCTCAGCTTCCTTCCTACCCCCCATGGATGTGATACATGAATTAATTTACTTATGTGCAATTAATTTGCTTATATGTTCATACATGCATATGTGTAGTGCAACATGGCAGACTGCAAGGTCTCCTTTAGACAGCAGAGAAACCCATGCAGACAACAGAGCTTTGCCCCTCCAGCCCCGATCTGCCATTCTCTTCATTCCCATGCTTTTTTAGCTCTAGCAATGCAAGTCCCCTACTACTGCACTACCCTCCTTCCAGCATACAGGTTTGGAACCATCATATTCAATCTAGATTGTTTCCTCTAACTTTAAATCCCAAGTATAATGTAGCCTCAGCTGTCCTGGAGATTTTGGAAATACAGGGTACAAGGTAAAAAAATGCTAAAAGTCTGCTGGCTTTCAGTAGGGAATGCCTTTACTTCTGTTGTGTTCCTATAGCAATGGCATCATCAGGGGAGCCAAAGGAAGGGGAGGTTTCTGTCTTTCCTGACTCCAAATTCACTCCCATCTTTGATCAAAACCAAGCCATCCCAAATAACGTTCAAGATCATTACTGCTTGGTAGGGTTGAAGCAGATACTTTGAATTTTTATCTACCTAAAGGCTGAAATGGACCCTGCAGTTTTCTTTGGTAAAAGGAATAGAATAATAATGTATGTATTAAAGCCTCAGTCTGGTAATCGCCATTGTATTTTCCTATATAGCTGAAAAATGCAATATCACTTAATCACCTGAGCTATCCATTCTCTCCTATTATTAAAAGAAATGGTTCCGAAGTCTAAAATGAAGGGAATTATTTGTAATAGAGATTGTCTGAGACCAAGAAACCAGAATCAGAGCTTAGGGAGCTGACCTTGTTTATCGATGCCTGAAATACAATGAAATTTAAATGACAGCAGGCTGAAATTTATTTTTACGTTTATGTATTCTTAGAGTTAATTATTTTTCCAGCATTAACTTCCTACCACGTTACTCTTCTTCTTGCATCAGCTGGAGCCGTGATTAAGAAAATATTCTTATTTATAAATATCCTTTCTGATTACAGAGGAATGACATAGTACTTTCTTTTTTGACCTTGTGATTTTCATTTCATTCTAGGTTTTTAGGAGACCCAACTATCTAATGAATGTCTTTCAAGCAGCAAACTGTTCATCATTCCAATTCTGTGCTAAGATATCACCATGCTGATGACTTCCCATCCATCTAATTGACTATATTTTTCATCTTCAAGATGCTCACTGGGACAAATCCTCAGCTGAGACAGCTAGAGCCTTGCCAGCTTGCATCAGCTAAAGATGCAGTTTCTTCCAAACAATGCAGCTAGCATATTTGGGTTTAGTGTTGCCCAGCGTGAAGGATCACCCAAAGCCAGCGCCACTAGGGGAAGAAATGTGCAGAGAGGGACCTTGGAAGTGTAGAATTTGCTTTCTCTTCTTCAAGGCAGGGAAAGGCCCCATTTTGGATTCAGCATGTCACCACATATTCTAAAACTACTGAAATACTGCAGGGCTTGCTAGAAGACTTATTTAAAAGACAAAAGCAAAAGCAGAGGCTAAGATTTTCAGTAACCGATAAATTGCCTGGTAATCCAGCAGCAAACATGGTTAACTACAGCACTTTGTGGGGTCGTGGCTAGTGAGAAAGCTTAATGTCAAACACAGCAACAGGGAATGACTCACACCAGGCAGAGCCAGGAAAGGAGCAATCGGCAAGCTCAGTGAGAGTGAAAAACACCACTAGTAATGGGCAGCGAGCATGTTTAGCAGAAACAGAGGTTGGGACCTCCCTTCCCAGTAGCAGAAAGGTGCCTGCCTCAATTTTGGATAGTCCCAGAAACCAGACACCCTCTTCTGCAGTGCAGAGCCTCCCTCCCACTGGTGGGAATCCTCTGTGGCAGCAAGCAGTGGGGAAAGTGGGTGGTGAAGGAAGGTCAGGGACTGGTTTCCTCCGCAAGCCTCCCAGCAGTGGGGAAGCCTTGTCCTGGCTAAGGTTTTCCAAGGGCTGCTGGCCCTGGTGTGTCCAGGCTTCCCAAACTGATGTTATTGTCCCCTCCCTTTTCTCCCCTTCTGATAAAGATCTCTCTGTTAAACCCTTTTGCTTAAATGACTGCTTGGGACCAGAGGCACAAATCCAGTCTCTGAGACTGCTGTGCAGGGTCCTGAGACAGAGTTGTTGATGTTTCTTTATTTTGAGGAAAGATCTCTTAAAAATTGAACCCCAGCTAGTGTGCACCAAAAGGACTGCAGAGTGATGCATGACCTGTGAAATAACCACATGGCACTAAGAGAGATTTTAGAAGGAAGAAGCTTTGGCCAGCACTCCTTAGAAAACTATAATTACAGTTGTAAGACCAAGGCCAGGTCTAAACAGAGCCAGAGTAAGCAGTTGCTCAGCTGCTGGAGGAAATGAGCCCACGTTCTGCTGCCTCCTTCGCTTTTGCCAGAGGGCTGGAGAGCCAGGCTGGCAGCTCTGCTGTCACTGCCACCATCGTCAAGAGAGCACCTGGGATGTGAGAGAAAACAGTGTGGAGGAGTGAAGAGGGGGAGCAAGCACGTCCTGGCACCCTGGTGATGTCCCCACACCTCCCATCCTAGCTGGAGGCAGCAGAGGCAGCAGGAAGCCTCAGCCCCCACGGCTTGTGCTGGGTGCTCAGCCCAGGCATGCTTGTACTTTTCCCCTTCCTTCTCCTTTGGCGGATGTGGCCCGTGTTCAGCCATGGCATGGCTGAGAAGTCCTGAACCTGCTTCGCAGTGTATGTGGCTAAAATCTGGCCGAATCGTGTGTGCTCTGGAGAGGTCTGTTGCTACGTAAGGAGCCCAGGCATCATGCACTGGAATCACAGCGTGCCCCTCTGCTGGGATAAACTTGTTGTGGGCTCAGGAGAAGCAATAAGAACTGATTGTCCTGCAGTAACAAAATGAGGCAAAATTATTTTTGGGAGCAAAGGCTAAGCTTTTCCTAACACTACTTATGCACTTGAGTAGCTGCAATAGATTTCAGCTGAAGGATTCTTGATCTGCACCTCTCTAAACTAAAGCAGAAGCAAAGGGAAAGGGCCAGCTCACCAGCTGGTAGCTATAGCCAGGTTGAAATCAGTCTACTTCAAGTGTGTGGTGAGCTCTGAGAGGGTGGAATAGGCTAACACAGTGTTTCACACCGAACAGCAACACCGCCTTTCTTGAAACTGGCTCTGAATTTCCACCTTTAATCTGTTGGATGGGAATGACTGGGACATTCCTCTGGAGACAAATGCCCAGCTTATTTTATTGGAGATCCTTTGTACTCTTTAGCAAAAGAAGTCAACAGCTAAAGATCCTAAAGTGAACCACTGCCTACATGGAGGGTGCAGAGGAGGAGTGCTTGGTGTTGGGACCCCACTTCTGTAGGAAGAGAGCTGTATAATTTGAATGGCTTCCACCACAACAGCAGCAGGAACAATCTTCCCTGGGTGCAGACTGCTTAACCTGGACAGGATGGCGCTTAATTAAGAACAAAAAGGGGAGAACAAAAAAAGGGGACAAATGAACATTCATTTAGCACAAAAATTAACATGTCAAGAACAAAATTAATCAAGACACCTGGGGATATTAAGAGAATAGATTCTTTAATTGCTTGTACACTAATGCCAGGGGTCTAGGCAGTAACAGAAGGAACTGAAAATTATCTTTTACGAGCATATATTCAACTTCAAGATGGCCTTAATGAAACTAGGGAGGGCATTTGACTTGATCGGAATGTTAAAACCATTGGTTACAATCCATTTAGGAAGAGTCAGGTTGTGAAAAGTGGTGTTACAGGTTCTGAATCACTGACAACTCAGCAGCAAAGGATTGTCAATGTCTATGGACCAGCGACTTGAGACACAAAATGAGAGATGAAGTATAAATTGCAATCTATTACTGATCATGAAATAACACTGGAAAAAAAGGTAGGCTAGCTCTTTTATCGATACCCTGCACTGAGGAAAACAGTATTACCACAGGAGAAATCACTCTGAGAGACAGACTGAGTTTCTTGCTGTAAACACTGTGATGGTCGTAAAATTTATAAAAACCTCTCAAGTCAGTAAGTCTTCTTCTTGCATGGGATAATTCTATTTTAGACATAATTTTGGGAGAAGAAGAGGTATTGATCACAGAACTGGTATGGAATTCCTCTTACTTGAATTCATTTTTAAAAAAGCATTTGACTTACTTGTGTCTCATCTAAACTAGACAGCTCCTTTTACAGTCAATGGTGGGGCTAGGCATCTCCCTGAGATGATTATCCTGTCCTAAGAGAGGTATGCAAACTACAAGGGATTAATTCCCTCTGGAATGATCAACTCCAGCTATCAGCAGAGCCATTCAACTTCTTGAGCATACCCAGTCTTCAGAAGGCAAAGTCTGGAGGAGGTAACCCCACTCAAATAGACTCCAGTGCCTGGGTGTGCCTATTGCCAGTGGGACTTTGTCAAGATTTGGTTTTAAAACTGCTAAGAGAAAATAGAATATCTTTAGTGACTGCTTTACCTCTTTCTTTTGGCTGACGGGGAGCTTTGGTCCCCTTCCTCACGTAAGTGAGGATGACAGATGATAGTCATTGTAGCTAAAGTAAACAGCATTTCCAGCATGATCTCAAAAGATGTGTAGTATCATACTTCTTTTTTTTTCAAAACTCATTTTCTGAGAGTGCAGCATTTTTCCATTAAAAACACAACTTCAGAACAATAGATTCTTTGTAGCTATATTTTTTTCTCCTTATCAGTAATTTTGTTGATTTTTTTTAATTAGTATTATTATTTTTTACTTTCTGCAAAATCCCAAACCTCTTTTCTGTGGTGATGCTTTACCAGATCCTCTAGATCAGGTGCACCCCAGGCTTGGTCCTGAGGAAGCAGTCAAAGTTCAGTTGTAGCAGACTCTCAAACGAATGTTTAATTTTCCATTCTCTTTCTTCTTTACAGGTTTAATTATCTGTCATTCCACAAGTCTGCTTTATTTTTGCTTGCTTGAAGAGAAACAGGAAACAAACATAAAAGTCTGAGTGTAATTGGTACAAAAGGGAAAAAAAATGAGATCTAGTTCTCATGAACTTTTGTTTGTTTTGAGCACTAAAATAACAGAGACTTTTATAGATGGGGGTGACAGATCTGCATGCCCACAGACCCTCGCCCCCCAAAAAGAATTAAGATTTTATTTTTGTGATGGGATTCAACCATGCACCTGGCTCCAAACTTATCTGATGAGCCAAAGCAAGGCACACTTGTCTTTCCATCTGGACTTTCATCTCGCCTTTCATGTGGACATTTCAATTTCCCTTTGAAGTTGAGTCTGTGTCTTTTGATTTGTAGTGTTTGAACAGGAACGCCACTGTTGTATCAAATGATTTCAGGGAGGGAACAGCGCAGTGCTTGGGCTTACCATCAGTTCAATAATAGCAACATCACTCACGTATAACTTTGTTTCACTGGCTGATATTAAAAAAAATGGTTGCTCGCAGAATGATGCACAGGTCTGTCAAATACACACACACATGCCCTTTAGACTGAAAATGATTTTGTTTTATAGCACCAATTCGATGTTACAAAGTTCATAAATTTGTATTAGGAATGTGATTGCATCATTCCGATCCTGTGGTGTGAAATCACAAGAGGAAAAAACCCAATTACTGCTAAAAACACTGGAAGTTTTGCGTAAAAATCAATGGCAGGATATGACCCATAGTTTGAAAACTTTAAGCATGTAAAAAGGACTTAAATCTTTATGATGGAGATTATGGTTCTGGCCTCTAAAATAATAGCAAGTATTAACTGCACCATCTCAACAGTTTTACGAGACAATAATCTGGTTCTGAAGTGGATAAACCAGGAGGTCAAAGACTGGGCAGTTTATCTCAGTGAGAGACCTGGAATATTGCCCACTAAAACAAGGATTGGTAGTATTATCAGCTGACTGTAATAACCAACATATATTAAACTAAACTTCTAAGTAATTCAGCCGGAGCAGGAAAAGTAGCTATAATCATTAGAGTAGCCAGGAGGACAGATTTCTGGTTTTGGACTCAAAGCTGGAAGAACATTACATTTGTAAATATCTAGTAGGCAAGAGGGCACACCAGAGACCTGATATATTCGGGTCTGCTATAATGCCCCAATGTCTTAGCCTGCAGAAAATATCGGGGTGTGAGTGATGGATATACTCCATGTAAATAGAAGATTAGAGGCCATGAAAGGAAACTAGCAAATGATACCTATGTGACTAATTTTCTTTGTCATGCTGTAGACAACACACTGCTTTTTTTTTCCCGTCTGGGTAACACTCCCCCTTGTGTCCTGAAGCAAGCAGGGTTCAATCACTAAAATAATTTCAACAGAAATTCCCAAGGAAAGGGAAACCTTAAAAATGAGTTTGAGGTAGCAAGTAGTTATGGTCTGCATGATAAGCTTATAGCATTTCACTTTTGTGGCTTGAAAATATAACAGGTATTAAAAAACAACAACAAAATAATAAAAACACTGTAGAAGTGGTGGAACAAAACTTCTTGAATGTGAACTTCGTCAGACTTTTTACTTGCTGCTAGGTTCTGTCTTTGTGTAGGAATGTAGTAAAAATAAGTTTAATGAAAAGGAGCAGTAAAATTCCGGAGAATGCTGAATGTGCAGTGATAATCAGATACACCAAAACCACAAAACCTTCTGAAGGTATGCGAAGGGTCATGAGTTCTCTTTCCAGTATGTCGAAGTAAACCAGCCCTATTTTATTGCAGGATGACAGTAACATCTAAAATGGATTAATGTTGCTCTTCAACTTAAAGAAAATTATGAAGTGCTGAAACAAAAGGGGACAGGACCTGATTCTATCCATGCTACACCACCCTTATGCTGAAGACTTGGGATTTGGCTTCATTTAATGGTAGAAAAGACATTTGCACCATATTCTTTGCTGAAGTCAGCAAACTTGCATCAGAGTAATGACTAGCAAAGGATCGGGAGAGGAACTCTTCATCAGGGACTGTAGTGATAGGACAAAGGGGTAATGGGTTTAAACTTTAACAGGGGAAGTTCAGGTTAGATATAAGGAAGAAGTTCTTTACTATGAGGATGGTGATGCACTGGAACAGGTTGCCTAAAGAAGAGGTGAATGCTGCATCCCTGGCAGTGTTCAAGGCCAGGTTGGACAGAGCCTGGGGTGACATGGTCTAGTGCAAGGCGTCCCTGCCATGGCAGCGGGGTTGGAACTAGATGATCTTAAGGTCCTTTCCAACCCTAACCGTTCTATGATTCATTCCATGATTCTATGATCAAGATCCCACTCTCCATCTCCAGCACAGTTTGGAAATGCTAACATGCTGTGAGGGGTCCTAGGCGCAGTATTGCAGAACTCATATTTCCTTCCCCTGCAAAGATCCACAATTAAACATGCTCTTCTATTGCTTGGTACACGAAGTTACACACTGAGAAGTGCTTTGAGCAAGCCTCCCTTTCTCTCTGAGCAAGAAGGGCTGCCATGCTCCTGCAGCCGCTGCTCACACGCGGGGAAGGCAGGTACACACAGCAGTGCCTCTTCTCAGCTGCACTGCAGAGCCCAAAGACAAACTGGGATGTTGGTTTCCAGTATTAATAGCATCATTCGTGTGCAACTGGGAGAAATAAGGCATGGAGCAGCAGTACAGCTCTCTTTTGCCATGCCTACTAATTAGCTCCAGTGGCAGATTAAATGCTTAACATTAAAAATAAAAAATAATTAAAAAAGGTACCTTTCTGCTTTCTGTGATGGTTCATTCCAGGTAACTTATTACCAGGAGCACTTGCTGGCATAGGCATTCTTTGGCATAAGCATGGATAATTAAGCCTGATACCAGTCTACCTCTTTATGAGTTTGTTAGGGTATTTATTATTTTCTCCATTCATGTCGGTTGTAGTCCCATCTGCTCATGGAGAGGAGAACAGACCCTGGCTTGAGTCTACTGCTTGGCAAGCCTCCAGTTAAGTTAAACTTCAGAATTTGTCAGACTGATATGCGACAACACGTTCGATAATGACCAGTTTCAGCTTCAGGGCGAAGCTGAAGTTGTACAGCTGCATTCCCAGCATCCAAAGAGCAGCTCACATGTGCAAAATATTTTAGCTGCAATAATAAGAACTACTTACATTAAAGCATCCTGAAAGCCTGATAGGAAACCCTTCCTCTAATGTTAGCAAGATGATTTATATATGTATCTGCAATGTGTCCCTAAGTTCTCTTTTCAGGAACCAAAGTGTACTAAAGTTTCACATTCCCAAGCTCCTTTTATTTCAACATGAAAGTGATTAAAGATGTTTATCTGAGCTAAAGAACCTTAAGACGGTACCGCTTTCATTGTAGGAACAATTAAATCGATCCCAGGGGGACCACAGCCACACAAGAGAAGTATTTGAGAACTCTCCATTAACTCACTTGCCATTTTCTTAACAGGAGCCCCAAACGCATAAACAAATAGCATAAGTGTGACAGGAAATACAACTGAAAGAACAAGGAGATTTGCTAGAGGAACTGCTTTCTCAACTTTAATGACTTTATAAAAAAGCTTTTCCTTCCCTTTTCATGATAAAAAACAGGTATTCAGCTTCTTTGCTTTAATATGAAACATGATTTGGTGCAAATTAAAGACACTGTTTTGCCCTCAGAAAAAAAGAAAAAAAAAAAAAAGATATATTTGCAGCTAAATTATTTGTTGTGCATATTATAATTCAAGAACAGAATTAGTTAATTTTGGCCATAATAGTCATTAAGGCCAGATCTTGCCCACTGACCAAGGATTTTGGAGGACAGCCATACCTCTACTTCACAGAAGAAATAAAAGCTTTCTGTGCTGGATTTACGAACAAAGGTCATGTTAATAAAATAAATTGGGATTACATGTGCTAAGCCTTATTTTAGAAACCAGCATGCCCAAGCCCCCTCTCCATGGTCATCTCATGGTGTTCCGCTCTGGGTTCTGACAGCCAGATGTACGATTGCCTGCTGCTGTTTTCTCTTGTTTCCAGAGTTTATGGAGGGACACAGGGGAGAGGCGAGGTACAAAGCTGAAAACCATGTACTACACTAAAATGGACAGTAGAAAGAGCCTTGCGATGAGCTGGCATGCAAAGAGCGAGCAGAGGATGTATTACTGAGAGAGAGCAGCAGCCCTGGGACTGCTGCAGCCCAAAGGCTCAATTTGTAATCACTCCACTGCCTGAGTGTCAAAACCATTTGGCCCTCCAGGGTTTATAGAGTGATAAACAACTCTGTTTTGTCATTTCATGCCAAATTCATTGTATTTCTACAGTGGAGGCTATAACTAATATGTAGTTAAAGGAGATGGAGACACTCTGGTCTCTTGAGCTAGTGGCAGGAGTGATTTGGAGAGCAGCTAGCTCAGCTGGGTGGGAGGGTGCACTGCAACCTCTCCAGCTGCAAAGGGAACAGGACTAATGGGCTCTTTGGGAAGCCTCTGGAAATTAGAGCCACAAAGAAGGGGAAACTTAGGCAGACCTAGGCAAAACAAAATTGAGGCTCATTCTTCATCACACAGCCATTGGCAGGAACCTGGAAAACAAGAAACTGAAGGTAAAGAAATGCTTGGACAATATGGGCTTACCTGGTAGCAGGTACAAGGGGTGCAATAAAGTGAAAGTCACTGCACCAGGCTGAAAGCCAAGGCCCTGCTTGCAAGGCTACCAGAATTAGAGATGAGGCAAACATCAGGTAGTTGTACTACCTGCAGTGACCACTACAGGACATCCCAGCTGATGAAAGGTTTCCAAGGCTCAGCTTCTTGAAGGTGCATCAGTCTCTACTGATCTAACATAGTCACTGAGGCCCATGTGCACTTTATGCGATTTTACCAAGTTTCCAGATCAGGATGGGTGCCCGATTCCCGCTGAGTTCAAATAACATCCACTTCCACAGAAATTAAATGCCTGTCTACACTTGTGTTTGTGTAAATCCCAACAGTGACCTGTCTGCATAGTGGAAAGGAGATTTTACTAGTCCACCCTCTCTTGATACAGCTTCAACACAGTGACTGCTATTGACCTCTGGGAAGCTGGCCCCATTCTACCATCTCATTTCATGGACCCCACTGAATAATGACAGTGGGTGTGTGCAGGTGTGTATGTGCTCTGGCCTTTAGGTCCCAGCCACTGCTGCCTATTGGTTTTTAGTAAGGTCTTGCCAAGCTCCTAAGCTTGGTAGTTTTTATTTTTGTGAGTAGGAATGTTTCCTTCATCAGGTTTCTCCAAAGCTCTTACAGCTGTAGTTGGGCTCCTAACTCTAATCTTACTGTGGTGGCTGTACTATTATGTTTAGAAAATAATGACACAGGATTTATCTGTTATTGTATTGGTCTTGATTATTTTGCATGGAAGAAGTTGAATGCTTCTCACCGTAGGATAAGAAATCTTGCTGCTGCACATTATAGCATACTGGTACTTACTGATCTGGGGGCAAGAAGTAATTCTTGTATTCAATGGACATTCGTTTAGACTCTTTTGTAAAGCATTATAAAAAATTGGTCAGTAGGCTAAACTCCAAAAGGGCCACAGGCTGTGAACAAGTATAATTCCCTTGCATTCCAGGGACTCTAAGATTTGCCCCAGTGTGACTAGCAGCAAATGAAATCAGCTCCCCATCCAACCCACTCACTATGTCAGTAATAAAGACAAATACATTTGATCAGATTCCCAGCTGGATCAATAGCAATTTGAGTAGCTGGGAGATCTCACCCACCTCATTACTGTGAGCCCAATTTCCATGGGGATTGTAGGCCAGCTTCCCTCAAGCATGTGCAGTTTTACGTGCCCAAAAATCTGTTTCTTCATGTGTGTGGGTGGCAAAATCTCATGCTTGAAAATTAATCACTGAAAAGTTATTTGGATTATTTAAACCAGATTTTCATAAGAACTAAGCAGATACAGTTCCCTGCAATCGGTATCGTTGCAGCCATTTGAGCAACTTAAAGTGAGATTGCTACTGACCAGAGAGTAGCAGGTCAGTAGCTCTATCTGTACCAGTATGTTAGCTTGACATGCAAACTCAGGCTGGGGTGTAAAATCCCTGATTATCCACACTGCCTGTGGGCTGGCAATTACCCTTGCTCTAGCCACAAGTGGATAAATTGGCTTCCCAGGCAGGAAAAGACCATCGTTGGGGAAAATGGGTTCGCCTTTGAGCTGTCTTTACAGGCAGAATGACCACAATTGCCTTGATTGCAAATTTGAGCACAACTTTTGCCCAAAAATGTGGCCATGAACTTGTGTTCCAGGCTTCATGTTTCTAGGCTCCTGTACACACCAGAAACCCTTCCAATTAGCTTTAGTATCAATCATGGGTAAAGTAAAAGAAAAGCAAACACAACTGATCTAAACCCCTGTCAGACAGATGGTAGAGATCACAGGAAGTATAGGGGGTTTTGTTTCTCTATGTAAATTCTCACCGGCTAGTTTGTTGGTTTGGATGGGGGTAAGGGACGAAGAGAGACTGTGTCTCAAGTATCATAAAACATCATAAAAAATGTATAGAACAAGCTATAATTTTATATAGATCCACAAATTCTCCCAAACAATTGTAGAAAAGTTCTTTCAAAGACTTTACAGTTTGTGATTCATCAGGTAAAAAAAGTTAAGAAAACACCAGGAATTTAAGGTACTGGTCAGATGTGCACTACTCCTTTCCTGTATCAGCTATGCCCCTTTTGATTTGGTTGGCATTATATGAAACACACAAATGAATTAAAAATTCCCATAAAATATGTGTAATCAGATATTTGGCATAAGAGCTATGTGTGTGTGTCTATCAGATGGCAGAATGGAGCCCAATCCTGACTGGACCCTCTGTCCTATTAGGATGCAAGTAAGTATTAGCAATCAATAGTCATTTCAGCATCCTGCTGCCATACAGCCTTGCTCTCAGAAAATATCTCCAGGAGATATTTCTTGGCTTGGACTAGATTTTTCCAGCTTTTAGTCTGAATTATAATCTAGAGGCTCTATGTTTTGCAAAGTTTTGTAGATGCACAAGTGTCCCTGCCACAGTATCCAGGTTAAGCTGAGGTTTCATGACAGCACATTGGCAAAAGGGGTGATTATCTCACTACTTTCAGCATTGTTGCAGGCTCACCTTGAGTACTGGGTGCAGTTCTGGGCCCCACAATTTCAGAGCATGAAGGCCCTTGAATGCATCCAGGAGGGCAACAAAGGTGGTGCCAGGGCTGGAAGGCATGTCCTGTGAAGAGTGGCTGAGGACACTGGGTTTGTCTAGTTCGGAGAGAAGGAGGCTGAGAGTTGACCTCATTGCTCTCTACAGCTCTTCCCAAGGAGAAGAAATGGAGAGGGATCCATTCTCATCTCGCTGGGATCCATTGATAGGATGCATGGGAATGGTTCGAAGCTGCACCAGGGGTGGTTTAGACTAAACATTAGGAAGTATTTCTTTACCAAAAGGGTAATTAAACATCGGAACAGGCCTGCTGGAGAGGTGGTCAATGTCCCAATCCTGTCAGTAATTAAGAGGCATTTGGACAGTGCCCTTAATAACATGCTTTAACTTTGTCATCCCTGAACTGGCCAAGTAGTTGGACTAGATGATTGCTGTAGGTCCCTTCCAAATGAAATAGTCTAGTCTAGTCTAGAAATACTGGGTGAAAGTCTGTTTCCCATTTTGATCCAGGAGCTCCAACTTAATCACAGCAGTGCTCTTTCTTGAACACACGAACAATGAACCCCAAACATTGCCACAATTGCCCTTCCTCTTCCCAAATGTTCTCTCCTTTTGCCAAAGAAAAGTTTTCCTAAGAGAGCTCATTAGCTTTGAATTTGCTCTCCCATCTCAGCAGATACCAGGTAGAAGTAGGCAGAGAGACAGTCTTAAAAAGAAAAGCTATCTTTGTCCTTCAAACACTGATGTCCAGAAATGCTGTATGATTAAACAGGTGATCTGTGAAGGAAGCCTGGAGCATGTGTAAGACATTGTTCACATCTATTTGCCTCTGCCCGGGGGATTACACAGTTATCAGCTTTGGCACCAGCAAGTATGAGACAGCTCTTGCCCTCATATGAAATAAGTAAAACAAAATTCTTTTGTCGAGGAGCTGAAGAAGCAGAGATGAGCGAGTTACACAAACTCAACTCTCCTTTGTAAAAAAGAAATGGAGGAGGCCTCTGAGGGCCATTTCAGGTTGCTTCCACAACAGGCTCAGCATGTTCATTCAAGCTGGAATGCCTTGAAGGCACATTTCTTTTCAGCATCCATATCATGCTTATGTCAATGGAAATGGCACTTTACAATGACCATTTGCGCAGGCTGTGGCCATTCCAGCACACTGAACCTGCCCTCAAGCCCACTCCCTTCCAGGTTACAGAAAGGGAACGGCCTGGCTGAGCAAAGCTGCCCAAATTCTTCTTCTTGGGGTGTCACAGGGTCAGCTCATCCAAAAGAGAAGGGGTGGCAGAAGGTCACCTGTGCAGCATTCACCACATTGCTGCACACTGCTATTTCACATCAGCTCTGTCAGTGAGTGGCGAGTGAACACCTAGCAATTTTTAATAATATAAAAATGATGTTATAATATTATTATAAGTCTATAAACTTTTTTATTATTTTATTTTTTAAAGTATCCACAAAGTCTCAACATTCCAGTAAGGTTTCAAGAAATATTTTTATTACATTTTCAATCAGCTTGCTGAAGAGGGAGACCAAGGGATTTCTGCTGTCATCTACAGGTCACAATAGAAATAGAAAATATTTGTGTTTGCTCCAGATGTTTTTGGTGCCTGTGCTTCTTTGCATTCCCAAAGCAATTGCTTTGTTTTCCAGCTGGGTATCTTGAAGACTGTCATCATTTGTTAATCTAAAAAGTGCGAATAACCTACCCCTGTCACCACCGTCACTGACATTTTAATGTGTCAATATTGTATGCCACAGATGATTGTCCTTAAGAGACAGATGTAATTTTACTCTGTGCTGAATTCAAGCCACTCCAAGGACATCTTTACGAAATGGCACTTAACTGAAATTGTTCCCAAGTGATGCTCCATCGAGAGCAAAAATACCTTTAAACACTTTCTTTGAAACTTTTTCAGAGTCCAGCTTTTCCCAAGCTTCCTATTAAAATCTTTACCTGAAAGGGATGAATTGTTTAGCCCATGTTCTGGCTGCTATAGTATACAGATCAGTGTTTACATCTCTACTTGCACTGAGTTTAATTTATAATTTAACACTGTTGAGACCAACCTGACAATGTAAACATGGTATATTGATGACCTGCAAAAAAGAGAAGCTGTCTTCTATGCCAAGTGCCTGTGGCTCTGTTTATGTTGGAAATGCATTATTAAAGAATGTGTGTGGTCAAGCTATAACCTTTCTAGTACTGAGATATCCATTTTACTCTGGGTCATTTCTTTGTTTCTGCTCACATAGTCTCCTAATCCAACAACCGATCAAATTTCAGCCTTTCTCTTCAACTCCCCCAATTAAGATAGCGTGATACACAGTGTGACAGCCTTTTTGGGCTCTATGAACCATATGTGGTGTGCTTTGTACTCAGCAACTGAATTAGACTAATTCTGGGAGCAAATATACTACCCAGGTAGGGCTGAGCAATTTGTTATCAAAGCAGCAATTTACTGTCATTCCAGCCTCTATAAAACAAAAATCTGGATCATTTATTCTTCATTAAAATCAACATGATAACTACCTGAGGACATGATGTCAGCCACACTTGAAGTTCTAGGTAGAAATAGCGATGGGGGAAATTAAGATGCTGTCTCAGTCCTGAGCAGATCATCCTGTACTTTGTTGTGAGTCACTTGTTTTTCTGCACAGCCATGGCAATAGGTGGGCTCAGTAAGTTTTCTATGGGAGTGCTCGCTCCCATAGCCTGGGTGAAAGCTGTAGCAGTCTTAGGCCACTAGATACACATAGCGGACCTCCTAAATAACCTCTTTCCCTTCATCATCCTTGGAAGATACATACATGATGCATTGACCCGTCCCAGATGCTCAGGAAAAAGGAGATATTATGATACTAGCACTGAAAACTGGGCTTTGAATATCAGGAACAGCAACCTGAAAGCCTTTGGCAGAATTATGACATAATTAGGCTTGTGAAGAAGAGTTCTTCATTCTGGCTTGGGAATCTCATACAATGAAACATTCAACATTATATAATTTAGTATTTCAATGAACATATTTTATAGCATAAAGGGATTTTTTTTACTGGAAGCCCAAGGTATACCAAGGGATGCGGTGTGAGGAGCGTCCAGCTACGTATAAGCAGAGCCTCTGTTCTGTTTGCCCAGCTCTGGTGTTGCACACGGTCTGTTTTGATCAGTTGCAACAAACAGGTCTCAGTTAAGAGCTCTGAACCACACAAATTAAGCATATTTCTACACTTTATTTTTTTAAGAAAAGTCTACAGCTCAACAGATTTACACTTCTCTATAAATAAGATTACAAGGAGATCACTGTCAATTTTGCAATGATGTTTGCAAGCAATAATAGAACTTGGGTGATTAATGCAAAAGCACTTTTTCTGTGTGTGCGTGCAAGCAGTAAACATATTTAACTCTTCTGACAGGAAGATAACAAACCAACAGTGAACTAACCTTACTAGCATATACCCAGGTTCCCAGGCATCTAAATTGTTAGCAACCCATGCAGCAGTACAGATATCTTTTTGGCGAGGTTGCAATATAACTGCATCCTGGTTTTGTTGTTGTTTACTCTGTGTGACATCTGTTGACTCAAATGAGCCATTTTTTATTCCTTTGTAGACACGAGAGTGAATTTAGCACAGTGTGTTATCACAGAGCTCCTCACAGACAGTGCTGACAAATAGCTATGTGGACAACCCATTCAGGCTGTAGTACTATCCATCAGCAATGACAGTAGCTGGCAAACCAGTGCTGTTTATATCAATTTGCTATTTTCTAGGAAGTTACCCAGCTTCATTATTATTGGGGGAGATAAAACTAAGATGAGAGGCCAAGACCCTCATTTGGTTCTTAATGCACTCCCATTGCTTTGATGTATTACAGAGAACAAAATTGACCAATGTGGTAGCTCATTACACAGAGAAAAACATACACTAAAATAACATATTTTCTTTACCAACAGTTCTGCAACAACTAGCAGTGCCTAGGAAGAATCCATGCCCAGTTATGTAAAATACACCCTCCCTACTTGGTCCTGCCAAAAAAAATATATATATTTGTGCTATGCCCTAGTCTTTAGGTGAAGAAAATTCTATAGGATAGTGTCTTAAATGCTTAAATAACAAGTATATAATTTTAACACACCTTGTGAGGCAAAGCATTTCATATAGTTTTGTTGCGCAGTACCACTATCACAGCATTTCTTCAGGACATTTTTTCTGGCTCCCTGTTTTATACTTGAGCAACAAATTCTTCCCATCTCTTGCACAGTAGGTGGAAACTGTTATTGCTTCACCAGAGGTGGAGAACATAAGTCACAGAGAGGCTAAGTGACTTTCCTGGGGACCCATGAGACCAAAAGAAGTATCTGGAAAATCCAAGATTAAAAGATCGAATACAAATTCTGACCTGAGTTACACTCCGGCTTGGGGGGGTGGGGAGGGGGTGGTTGTAACTCAGGGCATAATTTATTTGTTATTTGTACATCTGATCACTCACATAGTAATATCTAGGCAAAAGAGGCTACCACACTGTGACTGGAGTTGGAGCCTGAGCAGATGGGGGTATGCAGCTAGGTAGGAAGGAGAGGTGGTTGGCGTGTCTGGGCGGATGTTCAGAGGACTGCACTCACTCACGGCAGCTATGGCAGTAGTACACAGAGATGCATTCATGGGCTTTTTACACTTCACATAAAATTCCAGTTATATTGCATGAAAGAAGGCCCCAGGCAATCAAAACTAAAGTTAAAAGCAGTCTAAATCCGTATTAGCTCATTTCAGACTCAGCTGTTGTGTCCATCATGTGCACCTGTTGTTAAAGGACTGGTATTACTCTCTTCCAGCTATGATGGATAATAGATAAATAAACAAACATGGTATTTGGTTTTCTGGGAGTTTCCTAGTATATGTGTGGACTCGGCTTTGGCCTCCATCCCCTCAGAAAGTGAAAGGCTCTTCTCTCTAATTCAATTCCTATGTTGGAATACTGGATTTGGAGTCCTTATGGATGGCCTTCGTCTTATTTGTCTTTAGACTTTGAGAGAAGTGGGATAACATTTAAGAGACATAGGCTATGGTTCCTTTGTCCTACTTTAGAAGTCTGCTATAGGATGAATTTAGTCTGACAAATCCCATATCATCTCATTTTATCTTTATTCAAACCGAATCTGTTACCTGTCTCACCATTTGGGAGCCAGACCCAGGATTCAACTTCACTGATGCAATAAATACTGTCATATTGTCACTAATGACCAGAAATACACAGAGCCTTGAGTTTGTGCCTGATCCCAAAGTCACCTTCCCTGGCAGAGTGAAGTCCTAAAATTCTTGATTCACTAGTCTCAAAGAGGGGAGAGCTGCCTATTAAATCACAAACATGGCTCCCTCATGGCATGGATGTTTCTCGAACCCTTACATTCATGCTGGGACTCACTCTGTACCTGCTTATTTGTAAGAGATGAGAAGCTCAGAGTACAAGGTGAGAGAGCAGAAAACATGCACAGGTGCCGCTTCTTCTCTCAGCTGTAATTAGGCAGCTCTCCTAATGTGAGGATAGAACCATCCTTCGAGCTGTAAAATATTTGTCTTTCATTATCTGTCACCCTCTGACTTTTAGTTAAAGAGATGCTCCTTTTCCTGGAACATGCACATAGTTAGGATCAATATCATAATCCTGTCTGACAGCTACTCGAAAGCTCCTTTGTGTTGATTAGTTTTTGGCAGCTGAACAGAGCTGCCACTGCATTTTCTTTTAATACTGACTAAGCGATAGGCTTGACAAGAAGTAAAAAAAAGAAAATAAAGTTCTTTTAAAAGCAAAAACCAATTAGCCCTTTTGTTACTCCGGTGAAGTGGAACAAATACTTCAGCTGCCGGTGGCGGTACAAGCAGAAACCTGCTCCTAGTCCCCTGCCACCCTCCAAGGACAGACGGATGAATAGTAGCGGCTGGCTTAAAGATGTCTTCATCTGTTCTGTTCGGAGGGAAAGCTGGGTTTTGGCACTAGCTTTTAAAGAAAATAGAAGGTGCTAAATTCACTAAACTTTATTGGTTCGAATGTATAATAATGATAGTTTAATGGCAGGGAAGAGGCAGATAATTAGAAGTGAGTAGCTCTGATTGCCCTTGTACACCACTCCAGATAGCTTCTCAACACTCCTGAATCCTTGTTTGCTTTGTCTGAAGCTGAAATCCCACAAGGTCTGGATGTTACCAGCTGTCTAGCTAACTAACTGCCAGCACTTTCCCTGAATGCAAGCTATCAGCTTTCACAACATCAGCCTCCTCCCTTGAGCTCTTCCTCACTGTCTCTCCCTGTGTGATTGCTTTTATCTATTGCTTGCAGGAGCTTCTTCTAATCATATTGCTTCTTGCCTCCGAGGGTCAAACACAAGACCATTGCTACCTACACAAATGGGGAAAGCTGTCACCTTCGCTAGACTGATAAGCATTTGGCAGGCAGGACACTGTGAAGTAGAAGAGCAAACAGCCAGCAATCTGCAAACACCATAAGTATGTTACAATCTCAGCAGGAAGATGGGCACTATATGTACCAAGAGGCCTTTGTTTAATGAGCTGTCAGAAAGCAGGCATGAAATTATGTTTGAAAACATGTGCAAGCTGCAGAGACAGAGCCGGTGCACTAAAAAACCTCTTTGCCTTTTCTGTGGATGTTTGGAATGTCTTATCAGTTTGAGAACTGTCATGCAATGAGAGCTATCATTAGCAAGGTAATAGCATTTGAAAGCTACTGATTTTTCTCTCTCAGCTCCATTTTGTGACCTAAATGAGTGAGAGAAAAACTTAATGCTCCTTTTCTGCAGAATTTTCTGTCCTGAAAAAAAAAAATTTTTTGTTCTGTCCAGAAACCCCAAAGTGAGCATACCAGTAGGAGATAAATCAAAATCACTGTAAATAGTAAAGGACGAACTGTGGAAGTCAAGAATATTGTTGCTAATCCTGTGGAGATTGTGTTCATATTACCCTGATGCACCTCCCACCACACATTATTTCAATCACACACATAAAAAGCATCACAGTGCAGGTGACTACTATGTGTGACGGTCGTATGAGGGCTACCAGGGGTCAGGGCAACAGCCTGCAATTCATTGGTAGTCAATAGAGGTAAAACTCTTTGAAGAATATGATCATTGAAGTATATTAGCGGTGTTTGGATCACTTTGGATAGGTGTGCAACAAAACAGAGCTTCCATCGCTGCTAAATCATGCAGAACAAGTTGCTGAAGATTTAAAACAAATCCCCAAATATCCTTTGGGGTCACAAAGCTCTTTATTTCTAAGATAAATTGAATGGCTTTCTCCACACTCAAGCACCTGTGTTTTCTTTGCTTTTAAGAAAACATTTTGCTGATTCTTTGGCTGCTTGAGCATTTGTGGTCCACCCAGAGCTGAAAGGAGACTGTGAACACTGAACCGAATCAATGTCAGTCTGGGAGGTATTCATTCTCAAAGATGGCTTCTTTTTCTTTCCTTTCTTTTCTTATAAAGGATGTGGATCAAAATCCAAAGCTTTTTGCTCGGAGCAAGTAGAGCCCAGATCCAATCTGTCACTGTTTTTCTGAAACCCAGAACAAACTATGTTTTGGAAAAACAAAACAGCAAAAGAGGATCACCTTTATGGAATCCTATCAGGTTTTGCCACTACATAAACCAGTTGGATCTCCAGCAGTGTAATTTCACTGATGTTAAAAAAAAATATATGAAAGAGAAGAAAAGAAACACCTGAACAACTGTACTTTTAGGAGGTTTGCAAAGGAAAATGTGTTGTACAAGTAAAGAGAATATTTGCAGAAGAAATTTACTCTTTTTGGATTTTGCCTATTCATTAATTAAAACTGGAAAAAAAAAGTCAAATGTTGGTCAACAGTCAAACAAAGAAATGTTTCTGCCATGAAAAGCATCTCTGAGTATCATAACATTTGCAGTTTGGTGGGCTCCTTGTATGTGGGCTGCATTTACTTAGTTGTCTATGTGTCCCATGATCTGCCCACCTCTTCTCACTGAGCCTAACACCATAAAAAAAGCTTCTCAAAATACTGAACTAAGAATCCTCAGGCAAGCCCACCAGCACCACCAAGGTAACCACCTCTCCCAAAGAACAGGAGAGGAAATGCTAGAGATTGACAGGGAAGAAAGAGGGACAAGCAGAAAAAGAGAATTGTCATCCACAAAGGAGCATCTGCTTCCCCTGTGATGCTGTGGCAGACAGGAACAGAATTTAAGCCAGGAACAAGAGGCAAATAACGAACTTCAGTCCCCTAAACAATGCTTGAGAACTGTATTTAGAGGAAGGTGCTGCAAGACTGGAACGTTAGCAAGAAATAGGCTAAAAGAGCTAACACAAAGTATGGAGACCAACACTTCAGTGAAAGGCCTGAGGAGCTCAGTTTGTGGTGTATCTCCAAAACAAGACTGAGAAGTGGTTTGGTTATCTCCATTAGGGAGTAAACAGATGGTACCAAAAGAAAAAACCTTTTGATATATGGAAAGAAAGTGTAATGGGAAACTGTAGCTGGAAACAGAAGACAAAGAGATTCAGAGGAGAAACACTATGGCTTGCTGAGGGCCTTGATTACTGTTAGCACAAAATCTGATTCTGAGGCAGCAGTTCTGAGTGGCATCCATGCTCCCCACCTGTCTCCTTGGTGATGGGCATAGCCTCCAAATAACAAAGTATAACTGCCTATGAACAACTCAGAAATCTGCCTATTTACCATCAATCTTGTGCAGAAAGTGTTTCAACATGCTGAACCTTAGCTGATGGATTATACATCCTGACTACCTGGAGATTACACATTGTAGGCAAGCAAAAAGGAGCTGAGCATTACTAGCATTTTTAAAAGCACATGCACTTATAGTTATTCAATTTACCTTATCATGCAGCAGCCCAATGACACCATGTTTCTTTCTTCATGGTCTCTGCCTATCTTTCATAATTCAGAGGACAGCAAGAGGGGACAAACTGAGTCCCTTGTGCTTTGAGTAAAAGAGATAGGCACAGCCAAGCAAAGTCCCATAGACTTGTTTGAGCTTCTTCATTCAGGAAAAAGGACACAGCTTCCCAGAGTGATTCCACTTCTCCCATGGGTTTGGCCAAGGTGTTGTCACCAGCTGGAGACTGTTCCAGCTAAAGTTGTAACACTATGAGGTGGATGCACTTCCCTTCCATCCCACACCAGGGGAGCACTCCAAGTATGTGCTGTGTTTCAGCCAGGCAGGACTGGGAGCAAGAAGCTTAGGCATGAACAAAAGAGAAGAAAAAAGAGGAAACAATCAGGAATTTTTGGGATCGTAAATCACATGGCATGGCAAATATTAACCATTTTAGATGCCACAAGCTGGTCCATAACCTCACCTGAATGGTATCAAGAATGGTGAACTGAGACCTGTTTAGTCACTAACTTCTCACATCAGGGAAGGGAAAGCATAGAAAGGGGCTGTGCTTTCAAGACTGAGGGGCTCCAGTCCATGGAAAACCACACGTTCCCATGAAGGCAAAGAGCCATACTCTGAAGCTTGAAATCCCACTTAAGCCTATTTGCTTAGTTAGTGGAAAGGCGCCTTTGATTGCCTCTGAAGAGCAATTTAAGAGCCTGACAAAAGTGCTGAGCGGAAAGCCAAGGGCGCGGGGACTTCAACTGAGGGAGCTTTCCAGCCTTGCTCAGTGTGAGGTACTAACCACCTCTGCCAGGAGCAGGGCCAGGCTCCCCCTCCTGCTGCTCTCAGCAAGACAGGGCATGGGTCTGCAGAGCAGGTAGTGCAGTAGGAAAGGCCGCCAGGAGCCTTGGCCAGCAGGGATCACGTATTTCCCCATCCTGCTTTGGCAGAATTGTCCAGGGTTGGAGGCATCTTTCATTTCCCAGTTCTGTTTTTGCTGCAGAAGACACAGCTTCTTTCTGTTTTTCTAGACTGGCTGATCCCAGCGTGCTCCAAATCCATAAAGGAAAATAGGAAATGATTTTCTTAGTCCCTGAATTGACCCATGGGTCTGACGATCCTGCTAGGCTCGGCAGTTTCCTTGCTGGCTTGAGGAGCACATGTTTATGCACCTGGGATCATGCAGCTTGAATTATGCTTTTAAACATTTTCATAGAGAGTGGCAGTGTAACAGAAATCACTAAACAAAATGTACATTGTGTGTGACAGTTAGCAATGGGCCGGTTCACAGATTGTTAAGGGCTATTGAAAGTCACGCTTATGTTTTTTCTTCTTTAACATTTTTCAAGGACAATTTGATTGCATTTCCCAGAAAGGTTAATACAAACAATCTGCTCCCCTCATTTTTATGAGAAGCATTTAAAAGTAAAACGTCCTGCTGTTACTTCACTATAGCCTATGTTATTGATGGCTTAGGATTCCCAAATAGATTCTGGATTTTTGCAGCTTTGCACATTTCTGGGAGAATTGCTCGAAAGTCCACTATCTCATCCTCCATCCACAGCAGCACTGAGAAAGACATGCATTTCTTCAAAGTTTCTTTGAACACAGAAGGTCAGGACTCATCCCCTGAACTTCTGGTGTCACCTCTGAACTAGTAATTTAAATGGCCTACCACAGCGGCAGAGAAGCAACTCCAGGCATCAGTTTGGCTCATCACTCATAGATGCCAATCTTTGACATAAGATATTTTCCCTTTGGAAGTGGCTTTCTTTCTCCACCAAAATTAAAGTCAGTCAAAGCAACTGACTCAGACTGAGCCATCCCTGTCCTTTCCTGGTTTTCTCACTGGCTCTGCCTTGCAGATTTCATTGGTAGGACCCCCTCTGCTGTCACCATCTCCCAGCATGTCTGCTGTAAGTCTAGAACCACAGATAGGTTTTCCATCTTGCCTGTATCTCTGGTTGACCTTTCAGGTTAATATTGATATTCAGTTTATTTGGATGCTTTGATCAGGACCTTGGACTAGGTTATCTCTCTAGGTTCCTGTAATTTTCACATCATCAAATGACCTCGTGACATTTTACGTGCCCACCAGCCACTCAACCCATTCATCTGAACACCCAAGTTGGATGTTATACTGGTTTTGTTATTTTTAATTGCAAGTGGGTAATTTCATGTACAACTTTGAAAATAGAGCTCAGATAGATAAAAATGTTCCCTCTCCCTAGTCAAGTGTAAAGCCTCCCCAGTGCTTTCTCACCCATTAAAATAACCTGAACATGTTGCATTAAACTGCACTGGTTGTATTTCCAAAACACATTCAGGTCTTCGTCCTGGCTGCTGGCCAAATGGGGGACTACTCTGACAGCTCAAACATCTGATACTGAGATCAGTAGCAAACCAGTCACTGACTTGAGTAGGGGTAGGCTCTAGGGCATTTTTCTGTGTGCATGTACCCTACAAATATCCACCTTTCTGCTGCAGTATCAGCTGAGGTATCCCTCAGTTTCTGTCAGAAATAGCTGCACACCAGCTTGGCAGTTCCTAGCACTGAAGAAGGGGATTTGCCCATGAGAAGTGTACAGAGCAACACAAAATGATTCCTTTCACAATGTAAAATTTTAAGCTTTAGTTAACTCTAGCAAATTGCTCTGTTTTAAAGCCAACACTACTTTAAATGGCTTGATTCATAATGCATATGTCTGTGACAAAGTCAGGACCTTGCCCTCTCCGGAAAGGCCAGGTCTGGGTTTTGTTCTCAGACCCACAGATGCATTTCCCATTTCTTTGCTTTTGCCAGTCCTTCACATTCAAACAGATGCATACTGCACTTTCATTCAGATTTGCTGGGGCGTATTTGATCTCACAACTGTGGCCACTGGTGCATAAAAAATATTTTGCCAGTTTTCATTAGGTACTTGCTGGATGCAGGCACTCAAATGCAATTGATCACTTTACATTAAAACTTACAGTCTGGCAGGAACATGTGTATGCACATAGGTGGATGGGTGCCTGATCATGTATTGGAAAGTAACCTTTTTTTAGAAAAGAATAATACCTGTAAAGCTAAAAAAATCCCCCAAACCAAACCCTATTCACTCACTACCACTGTGCTAAAGCAGCAGTTATGACAAGTCTCCAAGACAACAGGAAAATGTAATAAAAATTCAACCCCAAAATACCCAGGGTGTTGAGCTAGCTAGGCAAGTGGGAGCCAAAAGCACTCCCCACTTATGTGGCTGATGGTGTTCCACAGTTCCAAGCCTGTTGTGATGGATCCCATGAGGACACCTCAGCAGGGAGCACCACATATGGATGTGCAGAAGTATATGAAGGGAACAGCAGGTTTTGCAGCAAATCTTCATCAGGTGATTATGCTTCTTTGTATCTTTCCCTGACAGATCTGATTCTGAAACATTCACTCCAGTGTTGTAGACGAATGTCTGGGAATAAGCTGCAAAGCACAGTTAGTGAACCAACATGAGCCATTTCCATGTGCCATGCACACTCGATATATAGGTGTGCACAGGATATAACCATTTGCTCTTGGGAGCTCTGAGCATCTTTGGTAGTTGTTGGTTTATATCAGACCCAGGTTAGACAAAGTTCCCATTAAAACCTTTCAGTAAAGGATGTGCCAGGCCAGTCATTCAGCTATACGATTTTCAGAATTGACTAATGGTTTCTGATGCCTCTAACATTTTGGTGTGTGGCTTGATACACATAATAATAATCTAGATTTCTGAAGAGTGGTGTTGGTGCTCTCTAACAGCTAAGCTTCTAGAAGAGGAAACACCAAATTGAGAGTAATTTTCAAAAATATAACTCTCCAACATTTATAGAGCTTTCAAGTGGAGAAATCGAAGATCTTACTTTATGCCAAGAAGATTATAGCCCACATACTAGTGAGAAACTCAAATACATCTTGGTAAACATTCCCTATATAAGCAACATTTTCCAGAGTCTTTCATTCACTGTATAAAAGCCCACTACAAGACAGCTAACATATCTAAAATATACTCCCAGCTTTTGCTCACAAATCATCTGGTTTAAAACAGCACTCTCCAAGTATACTTCACAAAGTTTTCCATTTTGCCCTCCCAGGCAGCCTAGCAACATCACGGGCAATAAATAATGCTGCAAAGGAAATTCTGTGTCAACCAGGATGGTTAAAAAAAAATCAACTGAAGAAAATGTACAAAAAAGTATAATTTATTACCCCTTAGAAACTGCTTTCATCTGTATCCTTTTGAGAACAAATTAACAAGACCTGCATATCTCCATGTGTTTCTTTCTGTGCAGTATCATGGTTGTGAAGGTACATGTTCTTTCATTCCGTAATAACAAACATATATGTTTGTTATACACTGGAGAATACAAGGATTATATGCTGATGATACTTTTATAATATGATGAATCACTGCAAGAAACAAAAAAAAAAAAAAAGGAAGCTTTTAAAAGCCATAAAGAGGTGGGGTTTTTTTCTTTTTTGTCTACAGAAAGCAGCCCAAATCCCAGTGTTTCATGTATACTCTTCAGGTCATAAAAACAACTGCTTTCAAAATGTAGATGATCCCCATATGCTTAAAGAAATCACCCTTCGAAGGTCAGTAATGAATTTACTTTGGTTTTTAACAATTGTAAAATTAAATTTTAGTGTCAAAGCCAGTATGAAAGTGACCTTTATTCTGAATAAAGCTATTTTTTTCCCCTTTGGATATAGCCTGTATATTTATGTATGTATGTATATAAAAGACTTTGGCAACTCAGCTGTAAATCCACTCAGATCTTTGAACTAAGTTCTCAATAAACATAGGAAATACTAAAATCTGATCTGTATTTAGGGTGCAAAAAAACAGTACCTAAAAAACATGTATTTCCCTCTAAATTAATTGTGAACATATTTAAGCCAAATAAAACTTCCAGAGTAGGGTTGTTTGGGTTTTTTTCTGAAAATATCTTTGCTTTAAGTTTAAAATCTAATACCGATATAATTTCTATACTAACAAGAGGTGAAAACAGTAACAATATGCTTAACCAGGATTTTACATTTAATTCAATTGTCTTAAGTCAAGATCAAAGTATTGTTGAAACATAGCTATGAATGACTTCGATTATGGCAGAAGAAAATACCTATCTGTATTTAAAAATATGGATTACACAGGCCAGAATCACAGCTCAGAATAGCTGGCAAAATTAATGCGATTGTATTAAATTACACTGGTTTGGGATCTGCATCTGAACAGAAAGTGTTGGGGGGATGGTTTACTTGAGCCAGACACCAGTGACAATTGCAGAGACATTTTCCTAATTGCAAGGGGGGCCTTTAGTCATCCAAGACCTGTTTATGATGTTTTGTTAACCACCATTAATCCTGCTTGGTGCTTTTAGGCACTTAGGCATATTTCTGTAAAACTATTAACATATGAAATTAATATACTGTGTAAATTAATATATAGTGGTAGTGCCAATACAAATCAAGCAGAAAGCAACATTAAGACCACCAAACTTACGAGATGGCTTTAAAAATCATAAAACTAGATTTAAAAAACCAAAACATACACAATTCTCCATTTCTTTCATTTGTCTTCTGGTTTCTGGGGCTTAACAGGACATTCAGCTCTTCTGGGTTTTTTTGGGGGGTAAATATAAGGTTTAGAAATGGAGTGTGAGGGGTGTTTGTTTTTTCCATAATGACATCTGCTATCCTCAAACAGTCAGGTACTTCCAAGAGCATGATAATTAAGATTAAAAATAGGAAATGTTGACAATAATTGCTTGTAGATATCCTGAGTCCATGTGATTGAGTTCTGTGATGAGGTTGTTGAATACGACATGACAGCCAGCAAATTATTTTTATCATGGAGAAGGAAGTCAGCCATGCTCACAAAAGGCATCATAAGTGTTAAAGCTTGATCATACGCTATTGGAAACCACAGTGATTCCTCTTCTCATTATTGACTCAAACTCAGAATCAACCAAAATCAGAATAAAGAATTACTTTAGCAGCTTTAGGAATGATACGTTTCAAGCTTTGAAACACGAGGCTGTTATTCTACCAGGTGACTTAGGAATACCATTAAAAATTAGCCTGATACTTTGCTACTTTAATTTCCTAAATCATGGAGCTTTGAACTAAATCAAATCAGTTTTGTTCTGCTGAAATTTCCTACTCCGGATTTGTATCTCGGAGTAGGGGTTTTTTTCTGGAAATTTCATGCAAATGGTCCAGATGCCTACCCGAGAGACTAATCGAAAATATAACCTTTACGGATAGAATCAACTAGGTTGGAAAAGACCTTTAAGATCATCAAGTCCAACCTTTACCCCAGGACTGACAAGTCCACCACTAAACTGTGTCACTATATTACAAAAGAAAACCTTTCAGCCACCTCTGCTGAGAAGTCAGCAGGATGATTTTCTGGACCGCATGGCTGAGACCTGCCCCCATCCCACAGACCGACATTTTCTCAAAACCTCCCCAAATCTGCCCAACTTGTCAAGCCTTTGGAAAAGATCTCTCTCGGCACGTGTGTGAAGCAGACTCGCTCAGTTTGGCAGCCGTATCCCATCTGTGCCGAGCCCGCACCAGCCGCTCAGTGGGCTGATGGCCAGGAGGCTGCATGTCTGCCACCCACCCTGGCTGCCCGGGTGCTCCACAGCTGTCTCCCTACGCTCTGCAGTTGGTATAGGCTTCCCACCCAGCTCCCACATATGGGGAGACTTGATACTGCCTTCTCCTTAACTGCTCATCCTTCACTTTGCCACATGTGCCATTGTTGAGCCCATTGCTGTAAAGTAAGCTCTGCCTGAAAAGGGCTGTCATAAGTTTAAAAGCTTCCCTTGGGTGTTTCAATGGTGCTTTTTCCTTGTGTGCAGGCATGCTGGGAATATGCAAGGAGTAGGAAGGAGTCTTGCATTTGAGCCACTTGGCTGGAATTGAAGGTGTCTATGGACTCTCCTTAACCTGACACATCTTTGGTGGCTCTGCTCCACAGACCATGTCATCCTGCGCTCCTTTGCTTTCCCCTTGGACCACAGGACTGCCAGTCTGTCCCCTCTAGTCCCATGCCTGCTGCAAGCACAGATAAATGAAAACTTATGGTGGTTTTAAGGAAATATAAATACATTAAATGCAAAGGGTTGCTACATAATTTCCATGTGAACATCTGGAAGTAGATGTTTAGGGTCCCTTAGAATTGGATGTGTGTGGCAGGGGAAGAGGGCAACTAGGATTCTGCAAGTGTGCATCCAAAGGCAGACAGAGGCTTGTGTGCACACTCCCTGTCTCTGCTGGAGGGTGAACTGAGATGGCCACTGAGGAGACTGGTTAGAGAGGTAGGAGCAGCTCCTTTTGGGGTGTCCTCAGCATCACACAGCTTTGTGGACCCAGAATAAAACATACATGGTAGCCCAGAACAGAGGCAGACTTTATTAAAAGGAGGAAAATATTTTATTAAACCATATATTAACACTGAAAACAAAACCAAACAAAAACAAGAGAACTCTCAGGCTTACAAAAGCCTCTACATGTCTGACAGAAAGGTAACAGGCCTCCAAGTACAGGTTGGAAAGGATTATCTAACTTGATTACTTTAATCAATAAGATAGTTTGAGAGAAAAGAATGGTGTTTCTACCTCTCCCTACACAGTCTACATTTTATAGAACCATGACTACAGTGTGGTATATGACATGCTGTGCATTTAAAATACGTTTATACAAGGCTTCCACAGAACAGGGAAGCATAGTACAGAAGGAAACAGGGAGTTTTTACACACATCTCAGAGGGGATGGGGGGAACCGACATGTGAGCATATAGGTGTGTGGTTCACCCAGGTGCTGTCCTGCAAACAGAGCAAGTTGTCCCATGCAAAATCAGACAATGGAGTTGTCTGATATAGAATCTTTTTTCCTTTGCTTTACTTTTCCTTGTGATATTGAGACACCCAGGGCAGCAATAGACTCTTCACACCCAGCCGACTTCAAAACAGTTTCTATCTCAGATTACCAGAGTCTGCAGAATTCAGCTGTTTTGAGAGCAGTCAGAGGTCACTGCAAATCAGCAGTCTTTGAAAAGTAACCTGTCAAGGCATCCACTTCTCATGGCTTACCACATCTATCTAAACATACCCATACACAAAATGGATGACGTCTCCTGCTGCCCTTTCGAATGGTTTAGTGTAAGACCTCTCTGTTTTCTCAGCCTTTGTACTGCTCTGATACACAGGGCCAGCCAGCATTTCCAATTAAAAGAGCAGGGGAAAAAAAAGAGTGGGTAGATCTTCTTCCAGATGGCTTTGAAGAGGCATCAATCTGCTATAGAGATTCACAAGACCTCAGACAAGTAGATAAGCCAAGACCATGCATTAAGGCTAAAATCACAGCATTACATCAAACCCAAATGTTTTTTCAATACAATAATTCACTACAGCAGTTTGGCTGACTGAAACAGTCACACTGAAAGTGTAAACTTAAACTAAAGAAAGTCAAGGACAATAATAGTAAGTTTTATTACTTTCCCATTATTCCTATTGTATGTTAGTTGATCCAGTATCCCCTAACATTACCCAGCAAGTGTGCACTTGTATGCACACCCCGAAGTGTGGTCTATCCTCGAGAAAGGCAGGGTAACAAGCCCAAGCCAGCATGCTTCACCATTGCATGTAGCAGTTAAAACAGCTGCACACCCTCCTCCTTAGAATGGCTGCATCCTCTCCTGTCTGATCAGTTGATGCCAGGGCAGGAATGTCTCTTCGGGCACTGGGATATTTAGGTTAGACCTCTAGCAGACTGAGAAATCAACAGCATCCTGCATCAACATCTTTTGAGATGGCTGCCCTTGCTATGGCCATGGATAGGCCATGACATTCCCTGCATGGAACAAGTGTTTTGTTATGCTTCTGTGAAGATATTAAAAAAAAAAAAAAGGTTTCCTGTACAAACACACATACCAGACTGTGCATTTCCATATATATGCATTGCATAGCACAAATAAAGAGACAAATTTGTGTGTTTGGACAGACAGCGGATTCTTATCTGTCAAACACCTCTCTCCATGCAGAACTGGACACATGAGTTTTGAGTATGTGGCCCTGACAGTGACTTTGCTTGCTGGAATAATATAGTGCTGGGACAGCCCCACACCATAACATCTTGGTGGCTTTGAGACAGTATCGCAGGGGTTGCCCCATCCAAGTATCACATTTCCCACACACAGTTACACTGACAAAGCAGAGAAGAAAATCCTCCGCTCAAAACAAGCACAGATACTTTATGACCATCCGCACTGGTCATGAAAACACGAACAGGGAATGTCAGGGCAGGAGGGAGGAATTTGCAGACCTCGGCACTTTCCAAGCCATGTCTGCACCCGCTGCTTCAGCAAGAGGCTGGGGGAGAGCAGCAGCAACCATACGAGCAGTGGGAGCCCAAGAGGCCGTGCCTGCCCCCAGGTTGCCCTCAGGGATCTCAGGGGGTGGAGAAGGCTGATGCCTTGCTTCCCCGTGGTGAGGTGATTTCCCCTCTCCATGCAGGCTGCTGCAGCCGCTGGGGAGTTCCTGCTCCAGCAGTGAGGGCAAGGGGTGAAGGGGGTTGGTTGCTTTTGCAAACACGGTTAACCAAATGTTGATATTATGATTAGCCGTTGTCTTCTTGTCACTAGTCACTTGCAGTTATAGGTCCAGATGTTAAAAATGCCATCACAAGATGGAGCTGATGAACTCCGCTGTGATGCTCTTCTTCATTTTGAAGGCTCTCTCCAGGCTCATGGGACTGTGGCCGAGCGTCTAGAAAGGGGAAGAGGACAGCTTTAGGTTTTATACGCTTTAGGTTTTATATGAAGTTCAGCTCATCGCCTAAATATGGGCAACTTGTTTCATTTGAGACATCCCAGGGTATCCAACCTATCCTCAAGAAGATCACAGTCCCCCAGAGGCCCTGTGTGAACATCCCATTTTCTGCAGAGCATTTTGAATGGCCCTGGGCATCTGTGCTTCAGCAAATTATCTGAGTTAACAACGTCCTTCTCTTGCAAGCTAGCTATCACATGGTGGTGGAGTGCTTGCCTAGGCACAACAAAACTCACAGAGAAAAGCTTAGAGATTTTATTCCAAGATACAAATGGAAAGAGTGTGAATCCCCTGGGAAGTATGCCATTATATCACCTTGGATTTATAGCCTAAACTACAGGTGAGAAAAGTTGTCCACTGTCAACCCTCTGAAAGATGGGCATCTCCCATCAGGATATTCTGACTCAGATACTCTAAAACCTTTCTTCTTGTTGTACTTTTGAAAAAAATTGAGAATCCAGATGATACAAATGAGAATAGAAGGCCTCCTTTTAGACAAGAATAGAGATTATGTACCGTTTATTGCACAGTAATTTAAAACCACTGAAGAAATCTAGTAATTTAAAATCACATTAACAAAAAAAAGTGTTTTCCCAGTACCCAAATTACACCTGAAGGAAAATACTTATTTTTGGCACTTCAAGAAGTGCCCTGTGGCTCTCATTAAAGCTGGTTTTAGTTTCTTGTCTAAGATAAATTAATTGGAGGAAATGTATAAACTGATGAATACAAATGTATCAGGGAAAGAAATGGTCATGTTTAAAAAGGAAGTTAGTTGGATTTTGTGACTTTACCTGAGAGGCAAGTGACTCCAGATGAAATCTCATTAAAGACAATCATTTTCTGGAAAGAGTAACAGAGTCAAAATTTTCCTGTATTGATGGAGATTGATCAGGAGAATCAGAAAATCTCCAATACAATCAAACTCAGCTACTGGATGTCAGGCTGGATCCACAAATCCTCTAGTTCCTCTTTGGTCCACATAGGCTTGAAGTGTCCCTAGAGAACCATGAGGCTCAATCCTTGGCTGTCTGTGGAAGGCTTTGGATCAGTCACCAACAGCCCAACACATCCTCCACAGCTGAGGGTTGATTTGCAGCCCCATTCTTGGGCACACTCTGGTTTACAGTGTTTCTCCTCACACATCCACAGCCATTCAAGAGATTGAGACATGGTCCTGTGAAGGTAACATCTGTGACAACTACTATTTGTCTTAAACACCACAAAATACAAGGAGCCATACAAATATTCTTCTCAAAAAATTAAATTGTTTGGTATAAATAGCAATGAGAATCCATTCATGATATGTATATAGGTCCCCTAAATTACCAAGGTATACAGAGGGAATCTGTTCTAGGCTAGGACCGTTTCACACCCAGGGGAGACTGCCTCCAAAATGCCAACACGGACAGCCATAGTGACACTTCAGCATTGACAGGATTTCAATACTCCCCAGACAGGCCATTTTCATCCCAGACTAACAGCGTCTCTTTGAGAATTAGAGAGACCTAGATAGACTTAGCACATGTGCTGCTCCGCTGGGCTTTGAGGCTGATACAAGGGCATCAGTGAGTGTCAGTGTGCTCCTGTGTCAAGATATATAAGACTGTAGCTGTTTCATATCTTTGAAGACAGATCTTTTTCCCTTTGTTTTTCCATCTACTTGCCTAATCATCCATCTGTGAGAAGGAAGATATTATGAAGATACAAGTAATAGAGTAAAAGTTATGGCCTGTGTTATTCAAGAAGTCATGTCAGTGATCTAGTGGCCCCTCCTGGCCCTGAAACCTGGAGTCTCTGCTGACTGGCACCATCAATTCACTTGCTGGAAAAGCCTCCAGGCCCAGGAAATTGGTTCATCTTTCACGCTATCCTGCACTAATTGGCAATAATGAAGGTATGTGTCAGTCTCCACTGGATCATGTGTTTTAAAATAACTTCAGAGTAATCCTAGCAGTATGGATGCCATCAGCCCACAGACTGAAATGAGAGACCAGCTTTATGCCATTTTGCTTCACTGTCAGTGAAGGTTCCTAATTTTCTGGATGAAAATTTCCTTCTGTAAGTCATCTTCCATTACAAGTTGAAGGTACAGATGTTCATAAGTACCTGCACAAGACTCAGCCTGACAGAAAAGCCATTAAGTTCTCTGATAGCTTATTATCAGCCCAAAATTATGAATATCATGTTTTACAGGCATTAAGTGATGCTAAATTGAATGCAAAGAGTAAGAAATAGAGTATCGTCTAACTCTTCCTCGCCCAATTCTCCATTGCCCTATTTACTTCACTCTACCAGGAGTAATTTTTCTCAGGGAAATATTTTCAGCATGGGTCATTTCCTTAGCAAGATGAGAGTGGGTGCAATGACCAACCTTGACCACTCATAATCCTCTGTGTAAGGTCCCTATCACCAAATATCAGTGGTATAGGGCATTTGGCTATACTCTAGTTCATACAGGGGATATGGAGAACATGAAATTAAATTAGAGCTGCCTTCAGGCTAGCCTCGAACTTGCATGGATGGTTAGCTTTCTAGCCAGAACTAGAGTAACAGAAAACACAAGAGTGATATAAACAAAGAAATGATATTAATAAGCCAATTAATTTCTTTACACAGTGTGTACAGCACTTCTTCCTTCCCACCGTGTATGCTTTCAGCACTCTGAAGGAAAAGCCAAATGGGAAGGAATAAAAACACACTTGGGTACTAAGAAATTGGCTCATAAAATAACTACAGTAACAATGTCAATTATTAGCTGTACAGTACAAGATAAATATAAATGGACTATATCCCCCAACTAGCAAAATATGGGGAATCAATCTCAATAAAAAGAACTGTTAGGGTAAGCTATTTGGGAAGCAGATACAAGCCCTACCTGGCTTAGAAGCATTAGCCTGCTCTTCTCTGTAGTGATTAATGTCTTCTGCTATCAGATGACACTGAACTTTGAAGTGAGTGAGGCTTGAAGGGAGGTATTTGTAACCCCTGTCTGTAAGCTCCAGAAGTGTCATAACTTCTGTGGAGGAAAAATACACAAATCTCTGTATTTGTGCTAAAAGATAGACTCTGCTAAAACAGAAATTAAACGTATTTGCAAGACAGTGGGTTATGCTAGAAACCTGGCCAAGCATTTCTCACAATGTCTGGCATCATCCTCTGCTGACAGTATCACACTCAGAAAGCTGATCTCCAAACCCATTGTGGGAAGAACAGATGTTATCACAGCACAAACGTGTGAGAATTCTGATTTTTTCCTAATATTTTTCCTCTCAGAGAATTAAAATGCCTTTTTTTTTTCTTTCTTTCTTTTCTCTTACTTTGGAACAAGACTAATGGGTGTATTTTTTGAATGGGGACAAAATAGTAGAGTTGCACCAAAGCTAGTTTCACTGCAGGTCAATTCACCATTGACCTGTGCATGTTTGGGCTGCAATGCACCTCACCAGTCTCGTTCCTCAAATTTGTCATCCTTTTACTCCCCTCCCCAGGCAGACTAGATCTCACATGCCAGCTGTAGTCTCCTTTCTGCTTGATCTCCTGTGGAGTCACTTGAGAGATGACTAGACAGAGTGCAGCATGGGACACAAATACTCACTGAGAGACCTGCTGAAAGATAACATGAGTCACCTCATTTCTTGTTCCTTATGACACAGTGAAAGGTCCATAAGCTTCTGTTTGAGTTCACATCCCAGTTAGAATTTTCTAATCACTTCAGGATGATGTCAAGGGTAAAAAATGTGTGAGTGACTGAAATTAAATGGAAGGCTAGGCTGTTCCTTCCAGCATTACTACATTACTAGAGAGGGAGAGGGAACACAGAGGGTTTTTTCTTTTACCGCCTGTAGTATCCTTATTTCTGAAGACAGGAAGGTCAGCTTCTGCACAGCATCCTGCTATGCTGGCCTCTTTCAAAGCATTAAAATACACCTAGTAGTGTATCCTCTGGGCCTTTCTGGTGAGCTCTTCCCTCTGTGCCAAGGTCCTTGGAACGGAGAGATTCATTAGCCAACATCCCAACACTGCATGAAAATGGTCACCACAGGCTCAACACAAATTGTTCATTGCCCAGTGCAGCTATTAAAAAACAATTTGTTAAATTGTATGACTAGAGAAACACTTAAACATGTCAGTTGTTCTAATTTTTCAGGGGGGGGAGGAGGAATATATTTTAAAGAAGGTACATAAAGCACATTAGACCTGATTTTAACCAGATGGCTTTTCAGACTCAGGTAATTGTTATGATCAAGACAGTACATTTCTGAGGCACCTCAAGGACAATTTCTGTTCCAAGCACAACCAAATTGTGTAGAAACAGAAGGCACTATCTGTGGCAGGTGAAATTCACAAATCTTTCGCTTCATTACTAAGATCACTAAATGTAATGTTATTCTGACTTCAGGAAAGTATAATGATGACAATTATGATTTAAGAACATAACCCTAATTATATTAAAATAAAATAATAATAATATCATTAACAAAGAGCCACTTCTGAAGAGCAATTTTCATTCAGAACCAATTTTCCTGCTTTGGGCAAAAGTCCATCCTAATCACAGCGAAAGTCAATACAGTACTCTGACTTGAGGCAAAGGCACATCAATTCTTGACAGCTTCTGCAGATGCTCTGTCCTTCTGCAAAAAAGCCCTTTGGTGTTTGGACAGGGTGGTTTGCAAAAGGATTTCATGTCACAGCTATTAGGTAAAGTATAAATTTCCTCCGTGGAATGCAGTCATCCTCTACAGCAATGTAGTTCTCCCTTCTATGCATGAAATGTATCTCTAACTTGATCCAATACAGTCAATGGCTTGAGGGAGTGCTCTGTACATGGCAGAAGCTTTCCATTTTCTGTGTTGCATTTTTAAAGCTCTGCAGACATTTTACCACAGGGCTCTGGCACATGAAGAGAGCTTGTGGCTTTGCTGGGTTTGTTATTTCAACCACTTACAGCAAAGCTAAACAAAGTCACCAGTGTCTCCCCTTGAGAAGACAACTCTGATCAGACCCACACTTTCTTATACGCCATTTCATGGACTAACAGTCTAGAAAAAAACTGCTACAGGGAAAACCAAAAGTTTCATCTTTTGCTGCCTATAGCCAGCAGTCTGTGCAGATTGTGAGGTGCTGGACAATGCTCTCCAGAGGATCATGTTTTGTCTGCCCTGTTCTCACACATGGCTCTTCGCCATGCTCAGAGGTAGACCACCAGACAGAGCAGGCTTAGCAATGTCCCTGCAACCGTTTCTGTGTTCTGATGGGGACTAAGCTTATTCAGAGCACATCACTAAGTACTGGCACATGCTGGTCACGGCACATCCGTATGTCTCAGTTCCACAGGTCTCATGAACCAACAAGGATAAGAGGTTTCTGAATGAATTTCTCCTCTCTTCTCTCTGCCAGCCTTGCCCCTTCATCTTCCTTTGTTTTCGTTAACTCTGAGAACGTCTTGCAAACATACTGCTTTAACATCAAGAATATTTTCTTGCACATTACTCCCTGTCCCCAGCTATGGTAACAAAGTGATTGGCCTTGGCAAAGTGGCCCCAGAGGTGAATGTCATAGGCACTGGAAGCCCGGTGGATCTGAACCACAGCCAGACCTGGAGAGATTAAAATGCTAACTCCACCTTAAAAGCACATTTGCTAATGCACAAGCTGCTTTCTAAATCAGGCAAGCCAGGTCCTCTTCTTAGTGCATAGAGACAAAAGAGAGTCTCAAGTCTCAGGGTACAACATTTATATGAGAAAAACAGGGGGAATAGTACAGGGAGTTCACATCTGTGACCACTCAACTATTTTGTAATGAACTTCACACAGAATATAATCAATACGAACTTCAGCCCATATCCATAACACCCATCCTAGAAAACATTTTTTCACTAAAAAAAAAAAAAAAAGTTAGAATTCTTTTTGATAAGAACACTCTTGGAAGGTACCAGAGTTAATGCTGAGATGTGGCTGCAACATGGCTTCATTTTTTGTGTTGTATGGGTTATAAAATATTCTTTCTACTTTGGAACACAGATTTATTTGCTAAATATCTTCATATCCATTCAAGTCACACACTACCCCAAGGATCTTAAGCATAACAAATATTTATAATTTAAGTCACATCCGACAAGCTAGATTATACTGCTTTTATGCCTAAGCATGAACTAAAAGAGACAAAAATACTCCATTGAGATAAAAGTTACAGGGATGCAGTGAGTGTTCTGAGGTTTTATAAGCTTACAAAGAAAGAGAAGAAAGACTCAAAGTGTAAAAACATCTTGTCGATATAGTAGCCAAGTTAAACCAGACGCTGCAAGGGTAACTTACCATTAGAAATCCCAGAGGTGGTTCTATTTACCAGGGAAGGGATGGAAGAGGTAAGGGAAATTAATATTAATTGGGTTTATTTAACTTGGCCATTGGCCACAAAGTTCAGATAAAGTGCATTTCCCAGCCAACTCTTGTACATGCAAAATTTCACCAAGTCAGATGTAACTTGTTATGCGTTTTGTCACTTCAACACAAAAGAGAAAGAAGTACAAAGCTGCACAAAGGAATGGTTTCCCTGCTTCTTTTGGCCATATTAGACGCTTCCATTGTGCAAACATACCTGTAAGTAATATTTTTGTAACAATCCTGCCATTGGCCATCCAAAATTAAAACTGCAAACATGGCATTCTGACTCCCCTTCTCTGTAACTCAAGGATCTGAGCAAAAGCAAATTCTCCAGAGAATTTTATAGAGCAGAACCAAGTTTCTTTACAGTATAATATTTTGAAAACCTTCTATGATTGCTGGGCTATGAAGGCTTATAAATGAAGTGGAATCCTGTGAGCAGAGCGCTCACTGGGTCTTCCTTTGGACTCACAAATTGCTGCCAACCTTGTGCACATTTCTTGTGGTCAATCAGAAAAAGCTGCGCTGCCTCCAATGAGACCTTCAAGATCAGGAGAAAACTAGGTTAAAATCATCATGGCAGATGATACAGCAAAATTCCAGTACAGCAGAAGGATGGGACGGGACGGGACGGGACGGGACAGGATGGGATGGGATGGGATGGGATGGGATGGGATGGGATGGGATGGGTGCTCATGATTCCACTGACCCTGTAGCTGGCATCAATATCCTGTCTGTTGCATAAGTGCTGTCTCTAAACAAAAGATGGGTAAGTTCTCTTCCAGTCTTGTGCTGTAGACTACTCACTAAGCTGTCTGCTGCCAAAAGGATATAGCTTTGGGGAGCTGCTTATTTTTATTGTAGTTCTCAGAATGTATAGAGCAGTGACATGCTGGAACTTTCTTCCCTTCCCTTTAAATTGGTTTCTTGTCACTTTTATGGAACAGAATTTATTTGGCACTTTGGAAAAAATGCAAAAATATCTCCATGCTGGTGCCCTCGTTACACTGCATTATGTCTTATCTCCTGACTTCATTTTTCCATGTATGTTCTTGAAGCGCGGTGCCAGTGGGAAGCTGCACTCATGACATAAAAGGCTTTTTAGGGATGAAAAAGCCCCTGTGTAAGAGAAAAAACTGCTGTTTGTTGTCTGAGAGCACTCTTAAGAAAACCTTGGCAAGAAACTTGCTCAGAGAGCATGAGAAGAGCAGGTCAAGCTGAGGAACATCCGAGCAGTAGTGGAATGCATGGGGTGAAGTTACATCTCTGGCAAGCTGGCCTTCAGTGCAGAGCTGCAGTACGTTCACCCATGACAGCTTTTCTGCCTGTCACCTACTGCAGGAATCCTTTTCCTACGCCATTTCCTGAAAAGGTACAACCCAGCTGCCTCGTTTAGTTAGTGAATACATTTGGCATCCGAAGAGGTTGGACAACAAAGTTTCACTAGCTGCATTTGCTTAAGCAAGGGCATTTGG
Organism: Strigops habroptila; assembly: GCF_004027225.2. Classification (NCBI taxonomy): domain Eukaryota; kingdom Metazoa; phylum Chordata; class Aves; order Psittaciformes; family Psittacidae; genus Strigops; species Strigops habroptila. Next base: position 131,653,947 of record NC_044277.2, read on the forward strand.
CTGTCAGTCCACCCCTGCTCTGCAGGGCCTTCTGTTAGGCTGTTTGTTGATCTGGCCATTGGTGTTGTTATGTTTCAGATTGCTGAAACCATGACTCACAATTTCCTTTCAAAAGAGAGGAAAAAAGGAAAACAAAACCCAGCAAGCTTGCTGCTCTTGTACTTGATATGCAAGTAGTGAGCTGCCCTTTCTCAGGAAAGCGATATATCTTTCATGCATGGGTCTTAATCCAGTTTTCAGTCAACAAGTGGCTGGATAACAAGCATCATGGTAGCTGGCAATGCCTGGCAGCTTTGCTGGCATCATCAGCTACTCCCTGGCTTCCAGAGGCACCTTTTGCAAAACATTTTCCAGCCACAGTTTACCTAAAACTTTCCCAACATGAAGCCACTGTTTTCAAAGCAGGAAGGGTGAAAAAAGATGTCTAAAATTAAGTTCCTGTGCCCTTGGTTGGATGTCTGATTAGGCATATGACTTTCTGAGTGGACAGAACTGACCATATTCCCAGATCCAGTGAGACCTGTTCAGACTCAAGAAGCCCATCTGCTAATTCATGGACTCTTGAGGACATGGCTGGAGGAGAAAGGGAGATGTCTTGTTGGCCATCTCCTGGAAACGAGATGAGGGATGTGGCTTGGGGAAGGCGGCTACTCCAGGTCAAAACCAGGGAATGGATTATGACAAGAAGACTCCTGTTGAAGCAGGAGGCAGAGGACCTGGTGGCAATCGCTGCCTGTCAGTATCTCTCATGGTAGTTATCAGCTGTCCCAGGGTCTTCACTGAAAGGCGACAGGTTTGCAGCAGTGTGATGCCACTGAAACCTCATTCCTCTTCCCACTCTACTCTCCCTGCACCTTCTTGGCTATGTCTCTGCTCCTCAGTGCACATTATGTTGACACCAGAGGTGTGAGCAGGAACACAGCACTGGAACAGGGTCACAGCAGGCCACAAGGAGGAAAGCTTGAGAGGCATTGCTGCTCATGAAGGGAAGGGCAGAAAAGCACAACAGTTTTAGACATCTCAGTCTAATTGCAGGTACGCGGATGCATGAGGCGCAGACTGTATCAGCATACTCATTCCACAGGTGTGACACAGAAATGCAGACAAGAAATGGCTGTGACCAGGTCACATGGAGTAGGGGGACAAGAGGAGAGTCCAGGTGAACCCAGCTCCATCCGTGCTGCAGCCACCAGGGATAACATGGGAAATGGGCACTCTTGTTGCATAGCTTTCCCTGTGACCAGAAAATTGCAATCTACAGCAGGCTTAGCCTGGCATCTCTCACCCCTGCTAACTCCTCAGATTCAGCAAGATATTTAAGCACATGCTCGTTCCGAAACACAGTAACTGAAACTAAGTGGACTATCCATGTGCTTCCAGTTAGGCGTGATTTCCTCAAAGTATCTCGGCAACACTTGCTGCAAATGTACTTCACACTAGGAAAGAAAATGCCTGAACCAATATACACCCAGGAGGCAAATTGCTGTGCATCCTAGCCAGCATGCTTCCTCCTGCTTACTGAAAAAGAGTTACTGAAAGCACAGGGTTCAATAAGCTGTCCGTGACCCACACATTGCTCAGCAGTTTACCCTGAGATCATACTACAAAACGAGCACAAGAGAAGGAAAATAATTCTGCGTCCCACTGCATTCATCCAAATGTATGCCAGCATCTCCAAAGAGGAGAGTTTGTTAAACAGAGATTTAAATTACTAGTAAATTGTCTTGGAGAAAAACAGAGGATCTTCTGTCCCACCTTTGGACAATGTTCTGTAGGGTCCTGTGGCAGAATGGAGATTTCAGAGGCACTGCCTGAGGAGTTAAAGAGGAGAGCAGCAATCTCTTCAGCCTCTGAGTGAGCCAGTAGGATTTATTACTCTGCTGTATACACTGCTTGTAAGTAGCTCATCTTTATCCCTCTGTCTGTTTATTTGTCTCTTTTACTATCCCCCACAAAGAATCCCAATGCTATCAAATCTGAATTACAGACACTTTATGTTTCTAACGTTTATTCTGCTGATCTCCCTTCTTTTCTGGTACTTTTGGCTGCTGAGATGCGTTTGAGCTGCTGTTGGCAGGAGATACAGCTGCTAACTGCATTCTTTATTCGATCTGTTTTCACCGATGGGTATAACTCCACTAAAATCAGTGAGACAGCACTCATATCAAGCTGGGATTATGCAGTTTAAATCAGGACTATAAACTCCGGACAATTTGGATTTTTGTAATTAATTGAAAATCCACCACCCAAATTTTTCCATGGCACTGCAAAACCCACCAGAAAATGCTGAGCATTATGTAGGCATAATTTCTTGGGCAGATGGAAAACTGCCTACACTAGCATTTGGCACAGGTTTGCAGGCAAGCAGCACACTTTGGTATATAGCCAGCTCTCAAAATCCAGTACCTACATCATCGTTGCACTGAGAGAGAAAGGGGAGATCTGAAAAAGCATGTTTCTGGAGCTTCTCTGGACGCTCAAACCTGGTGGGACAGTTCCCATGACAGGAGACACTTTGTGGAGCCAGCAGTAAACGATCCACAAGTTTCTTCAAAGTCAGCAGGACCCCACAGGGCAATATCTGCCCCTTCCTGGATGGCGGCTGTCTTGCTTCCCTCAGTTTTATGAGTTCTAATCTATTTCCATCCCTTACCCTATTTTACGGTTGTGGCTGATAAGATAAATGAGTCTCTTTTTTGGAAGTGTCACAGTTTAGAGGCCACACGGCTGTCAACCAGAGCCCACTGTTCTGTAGGCTTGTCCACTGCGTGACCTCGCGTAGCATAAAATAGAAATCAGAATTATTTTAGGACTTGAGAGCGCACATGCATCCCCATCAGACATTCCTTCAGAGACTCGTGTAAGATCAGAGCAATTGCTTTTTGCTCAGCATCCCACCCCCCACGGTGCTCGCTGGCTGTGGCCTGTGTGCATATCGCCTGCACATGTGCACGCATGCGGAAATGTGGTAAGGGGCAGGTAATTAGCCTTTCTGGAGGGAACATGTCTTTCTCCTGAGAGCAAAACAAGAGAGGTCTGAGGATGGGAGGGGAGCAGATGTAAACTATCAAGGAGGGAAACTTGCAGACAGGACACAAGAGGTAACATCTGACCAGCCTGAAACTGGAGACACTCATACTTGTTTCATCTGAGAATACCAACATGCTAAAGACAACTGATGGATCAACTGAGCTTTCATTAGTAGAAAACTTTTCAGATCATAGACCATCTGAATGTCTCACCGAGACAGGATGTCTGTCATATGTGCCATTCTGCTCTGCTCATGCCCTTTAATGTCACAAAAGCCCTCCCCAGGGTGCTTTGGTGGGGTTTAGGGATGCTGGAGCTTGAAGGGGATGAAGGCTCACTAAGCACTTGCAGGGCAAACCAAAAGTAAAACTCACAGCCCTTCCAAACACGCTCACCCCAAGCTGTGGTCTTGTCACACAGAGATGGTCCTGAACAACAGTCAGCAGGTTTTTTATTGAGCCTGTTCACCCATTCCTAATGAAAATGATAAGTCGAGGACAGTAGTTTTCTGTATAACATGACCATTCCTCTCCCTCTTTCCCCACAGGGTTAGTACTTATGCTGACTGTTGAAAAATCAGTCATTAACAGCCAGGAAATGACTTTGCCATCAATCAGAATACTGCACAGCCATGTTTCAGCTTTTTTCCCCTTTCTCTGTGTAATTATTCTCATCCTCTGCTGATTACAGTTTATAATAGCTATAATTCTCTCAAAATCAATCATTACTTGACTTAACCACAGGGTTACCAGTAGAAACATGAAGGAATACAGATATCCTGGACTGTTTTTTAATTATTATTCTTGTTTAACAACACACAAGCTTTTAGGTAGATCACATTTAACCTTCCTCTTGGCCATATTAAGCAGCAATTATTTTATTTTAATTTTGTTTTAAATCATGGAGTCTTTGATTACATGGCAGTTCCAGCCACACCAGGTGTTTTGATGACATGTTACTAGCATATTTTGATGTGAAATCTCAGTGGTTGTCCTAAATTAAACTGTTGTAAAAGGACAAAAATGTCTTGTTTGCTAACACAGGTTCCACAATCAAAGTAAAATCCAAATAACTGATTTTTTTATTAGGATTATAGGTAAACACAGTTAAATCAAAGGTTGGCTTATGGTCCTGTAAAGCAAATTTTGAGTACACTAAATTAAAAGCAACATTTAGATTTAAAAATCACATTTTTCCTGAACAGAGTGGAAATTTGTAGCCTACCACAAACACCAATATTCCTACTACAGCTGAACAATGGGTTTCTGTTATTCCGCTTGCACCATATGTTAACTTGACACCACTTTACCTCGAATCATTTTCTCTCGCCCATATATTCTGTTAGTTTCCCATACTGATTATGTGGGTCTCTCATGCAGAAAAAGGAAATATTTAAAAATTGAAGGAAATAATTATTTGGAATAACCAAAATTGGAAGCTGGACTGAAGAGCAGGTGTAGTCTGAATTTATTTCTAAGCTAAAATAAATCCTTAATTTAAAATTGAATTTTTATTTAAAAAAAAAAAAAGGGGGCAAGGAAAAATAATTTGTGAGATTCTAGCATTTGGTGGGGAATAGGAACTAAGTCAATTGTTTTGAGACTTCTCCATACAAGGGTATGACATAGAAGTACACAAAGGTAGCAATTTTCCACACAGAGCATTCTGATCCTACAATTCCGTATATATTCTTACACAAAACCTATTCAGACATTTTTTGTGAACTATCTACTATAGTTTTGTGAACTGTATCAATTTATGTATGTAATGGCTATGTCATACATCAGGCTCCTCTTTATTTACCAGCTTGGAAGCGGCAGTACATTATTGTTAATTTTGACCTGAGGAATGGGACATCTATACGTTCTGCTTACAAGGGCATATCTGGGGGAAAACTCACAGCAGATAACATACAAATACAGTACACCCATAAATTGTGCCCTTTGTAACTAACTATCTGCACTATCGAAATGAACTGCTTTGGTGTGTCAAGATAGATAGAGTATATGCATTACTGGAGACAGTTTACCAGTCTTAGACTATGAATAGTAAATTCTTATACTAAATAGCCAATATATATATATGTACTGGGACTAATGTTCCCCTGTATCACCTCACATTTCTTCATAAGATTGGTAGTAAATTTTGGAACAAGGACTAAATGAAAGAGGTCCTGTTTTAGTCACATTTTCTCTATCATTGTGTGATCTTGCATTTCACTAAAACCCATGTCTCTTTTCAGCTGCACTAAACACAGATGCAGGAGAGCAGTGCCTGTTGGAGACCATTTTGTCAAAAAATAACAAAGGACCACATTTCTTTGGCAGATAACATGACTTCAGGCCTAGCCATGAGTAGAAAGTCACTTGGACTGCATAGCTCATCTAGTAAAATGTCTGGTCCAAATTCTGGTCAGATGGCTGAGGCTTCCTACTGACCCCAGTGGCTCTCAGTGCTGGAGAGGAAGATGGCTCCCAGAGCCCTGCCTCTCGCAAGGAGTTCTGACACAACCCAGGGGTCTCTTGGTCGCACGAGAAATGGTTTGTAGGCTCAGGACCCCAGGGGCCATTATTTCAAAGTTGTGCAGCCATCGTGTAGCTGCACGAAGCACCTCCTGCCGTGTCTGTGCCTTTCAGGAAACAAAGCTGTGTTGTGAACTATTGGCGATGTTAATAGCTTTCTTCCCTCTAGAGATTTGCTCCTGCTTTGGCTCCAAATATTTCAAAATAGCTGAAGCTGGCAGTAAGAGCCATGGGAAGGAAAAGGTGATGCATGTTAATTTCTGTTTTGGACATGATGAGAATTTCATTTTCTTCATTAAAATTCCCCAGTGCCAATGGGATACTTCTCTGATTCACGGACTATACCTTGTGATGCTCCTCTGTGAGAGATCATATATGCAGCCTGATGTCTTTAAGCAATTTCATTTTCCTCTCTTTCTAACTACTTCAGTTAACATTCTCCTGATACATAACATGCTCCCCTTCCAGTTGCATGGTTGCATGTTTGTGCAGGAGTTTCAGGGCATGTTTTTAAACTCTTGTAAAAAGACTGATGTTATGACAAATGGCAGCATCATGTTTACTCATTGTGAAATGGAGAGACACAGTGAAAGGTTTACAGGGGAACCTGCAACTATTAAATAGAAAAATAAAATGCAGAAACAAACTGGGATTCAGACTGACATGGGGATGGGCTGGGGGGGCAGGAGGGCATAGATGAGCATTTATGTACTCCACAGAACAACAAATAATCCCAGTTAGTTGTCCCAAAGGAATGGCTGAGGACAGACGGAGGGGCTCAATTGCTGGGTAACCAGATCAGTTGTTAAATGCCTATTAAAAATATCACATCTGTGATGATGAGACGCTATGGTATTTTGTCACTCAGAAACAACAGCTGTATATGCTTATGCTACTTCTGATTAGACGAAGAGTGGAAAACTTGTATTTAACATGAGCAAAAGTAAAATCCACATAACAGCACTGTGTGGTCTCTCCTTAACCTGCTTAATCAACTTAGACCATAGCAACTGCTTTCCAAATATACAAATAGAGCTCTTAGATATCTAGAGATAGAGGAGTCAAAGGCATCGAGGATTCAGAGTAACAGGCTGCAGAGGTTAATGTTACCTCCCACTCTGCAAAGAGTATTTTTATTCTGCTGTGATTTTTAAGATAAACATGGCAGGCAAACATGCAGGACTTTTTCCACTGAGGAGCCATTTCAGGAGCACTCCCTGCACCATGAAATGCACTTCTCAAAATGTGAACAGAATGACACTGGTGTGAAGTAGGAATAGGAAACTGATGAAAATCAGGATCAGACTCATTCTGACGAAAAGACAGCACACTGCACATACAGTAGATGACATGCTGACCGGGTTTTTTGACTTTAACAATCTGAAGCCAAACACCATTCATCCAAGGAAAATAAGAAGACCAGAAGCCCACTATAGCCAACTGAATGTGGAACTGACATGAACACAAAAGTGCTTAACAGCACAGCAGTGCAAGGGATGTGCTAAATTCCTTGAGAGATGCTGGGTCAACCGAGCAGAGAGGAAGGGTAAATACAGATGCCATATGGACAAGTCCCAGATGTACGTGAAAGAAGTCTGAGGTTGGGTGTGTATTTCCAGTATCCAAATACTTACCAAATACCTTAAAACAGCGAACCAGATCACCGGTAGATATCGACAAGTGAGGTTCCTCTGAATGCTTCTGGTGACCATTTATATGTTTGTTTTGAAATGAGCATGCTCCATCATACCAGTCCTGCTGACATGAGAGTAGTGTAATGTCAGCCCTCAGAACCAGCCTTTCCCAGGGAATGAAGCTAAGTGAAGAAACCACATTTGTCCTAAGAAGCCATCTGAAGGCTTCCAGCAGCTTGGAGGCTTACATCTGGACTGTACGTTCATTAGGGAAGAAGCACGCAGCTTGTGGAGCAACAGGATGAGGTGTGAACAGTAATACTGATTAATTTTGTTCCAGCCAGAACTGGTACACATGAACTTAATTTGATTGCCAGGTATCAGAAAGAGCAAAGCTCAGCAAACTGGGAACTCAGCGTTGTTCAAATCACCATGCAAGATGACTAATAATCACAGCCTCATAGTAACCTCATTGATTCACAATGCATAGCATCACCACAAGCAGATCCCATGGCAAGTCTTTTTCCTCTGTTTTCTGCCTCTGCCAGGAGACATTGTTCATCCCAGATGAGCATGATCTATGTGACTTAGTACAAAGAATAATCACATACACCTCTCAGTCCACCACTCTTTCACCACCTCCGCTGTCACTGTATACTCTGCGTTTTAAGAAAAATACACATCACACTGAAGTTTAAAATGTCATGTTGTACCTCACTGTGATGAACTCCATCAGTGCTGGGAGAAAGCGGACTCTTTCAGACTTTTCAGACTGAAAAGCTATACTGAGAGCCTGAGAGGCCAACCCCAGGAGCTTGGTTATTTGTGTACAAAGCTGTCATCGTACGGAGCAGTATCACTGAATGATAGGGCAAGTCTGTGAAAACAGATAGTTTCCCTAAAAACCCTACCTAAAAAAATCTGCGGTAGCAATCACACAGCATTATTCTTTAAGCCACCTATTTAAAGTAACTTCTTTTTTTCTAACTACCCTAGGGTGCCACATATATTTTCAAGTCTAGCAATACAGTGAGGGTGGTTTTGTGCCAAGTACTACAGACCACACAGAAGAAGCTGCAATTAATGGCGTTTCAGTGTTCTGCATTGCTGATCTACTTAACAATCCATTTTCGGGGACATTTTAAAAGTTGTTTAGCTGACTGCCAAAAATGAGGATCATTAAAAATAGATTCGCAGCTGTTTGGGAAAGCTGAGATATAATTTTGTCTTCATTATGCCTTATTGCAGATGTTATTGATTTAGTCTCACTGCATTTCAGTGGGCAATATCAATTCACACTGTCTTGGAAAGTGGGAAGTCCATTTATTCTTATTTTTAGATCTCACAGTATAGAAGGAGGGAAAATAACCATGAAGAAAATTTGTAAGAGACCCTCTTTGTTTGGCAGCCCCATTGTGCAGGTGATCGGAGCCGATAAGCTCATCAAATCATCCCTAAACTGTGAGCCTCAGATCGCAGCAGAATGTGCACAAAACATGTTCTGTATGTGAATCGTATATGGGAAGGGCCTACAGTCTTAGACCCAGTACTGCAGATCAGAGACAACAAAGTGTGGATGTGACCATATGCTATCTCCGTGATACTGCTGGTTTTTTATCATTAATACACTATTTGTACTGCAAGTTGGCACTATTTAGAATAATAATTTACAGTGAAATAGCACTAAACATATGATATCATTGCCAAAGACAGAAGAAAGTAACTTTCTGCTCCATTTAGTGAGTTTTCACATGCTGCTGCAGAAACTGTATACATATGGGTGTATATATGGGTGTATATATGTTTGTGTGTATGTTTATGTAGGATCAAATGCTGCTCTTTGTGTCATGTGTGAACATACAACTCACTCTGTCATAACCAGCTTAACCAGGAGCAGAAGGCTAAATTCCCTAGTATTTGATCACTGGTGTAGGAACCTTTCAAGAGTTCCTTCGACAGAAATTGCACAAGTAATTCCTGGAAGTTTAATAAAATGCATATTTAAAAGTGCAAAGGACAAGGAGTAAAAAGAAAGGTGGTAATAATAGCATAACCACTGAATTATGCATTAAATAAACCTCTCCGTCACTCATTCTCAACAAGCACTGCACATAGACAGTTTTGATTATGTTATGCTTTTAATGTTACCCTTTCAAATAGAGAACAACCTGCAAATACCCTTCCTCTGCCCAACCAGTTATTTTAAACAGTTGCGCCTCTTAACACTCTCACACTGACTTTGGTGAGCCTTCTCACTCAGCCAGATTTTATTGCTTTGTAGCCATTTTCAATGGAGTGAAAGACAACTGATGCTGCAGCTCTCTTCCTTATTGTGCTGAAGAGGACCCACACATGACCAGCGTGTGGGTTGGGAAAGCAGCTGTGGCATTGTTAGCCAGCACTCGCTTCCCACATACAGTACTATACTGGGATGAATGAACCCACCGCAGACAATTGTTACCCATTGTTATCCACAGCATTTCTAAGGAGCTATTTGTCTGCTTCCATCACTTAATACAACAGACTTCCTAGACTAAAGTTAGCACTGTGCACACTGCTGATTTTTACCTTAGGAGTGTTCATCTCAGAAACCGTGATGTGGGACAGTCTTGATGCTTCCCTTGAGTACAAATCAATCTGCAGCAACGAAAAAGGACAGGAATTTTGCAGTGAAGAACACCTGGTTTTGGGAATCTCATAAAATGTCATTTTTCTCCAGAACTGCTGAGAATGCTTAACGTTTCACAGCCTCCAGAAGACCTTCATAAAGGGCGGGGGGCTGTAAATCCCACACTAGTATTGGCAAGTCTTCAACTATAGTAGGTCTATGCTTCTAACTGCACATTAATGCAATTAAAGGAATTCACAGATTGTCTCACAGTGTCTTGAAAGGAACCCACAGTATTTTGCAGACCACAATATGCCTCACACCCACAGAGGGACCTCTCTACAAAAGGTCTTTACACATTGAAGGCTGAACTGGGAGCATCTCAGAAGAATAGAGCTGAATGATCCCTTGCAGCACAGAGCCTACTGCTACTACTGAGACTAGTTATCCAAACACCATGCTTTGCTGATTTAATTCTCTATCCAACAGAGTAAAGTACATGCTGAACTTAAAGCATAGGAGCTTTGAAGAGACAAAGGATGATTTCTGTGCTTAGTTTTATGTGCTTTGCTATTTCAGGCTTTGGGCAGGCAGTCTGCATTAGAGGTATGTATGGCCTCAGGAGATACTGTGAGCTGACATAACACGCTTTGGCCAAAAGAAAATGCACTTTTCTTCCTCACTGGTCCCATTCTTGGCCATGCTTGCCAAGCACATCCCTTGCCATGTGCTAGTGCTGATGCTCATGGGACCAAAACTTGCATGACAGAGGGGTGTAATAGAATGGCTGGTGTAGGAGAACAGGCTGGTAGAAATGGATAGAAAAGGAGAAAGGCTTCTTTTTTTCTGTAGGTGTGAATCTCTCACTGGACTTGGCTGTCCTTTGAACTGGTGCTGACATGACTGTCGTCAACGAGACATGGAGACAACTGAACCTCAGGATCAACACTTTCAGTATTTTTCAACTAAGTTTGTGAATTCTGACCAAACCCCCACATCTTTACAGAAGAAACTCTTGTGTTTCAGCCAAGCCATATAAATGTGTAACAGAGAAGGGATGCATAGAGCTATGTTGTGTTTGCAGGAGCGTAAATCCTTTTTGGCAGCACAGCCTACTTCTCTGTGCTTTGGCCAGGAACCTCAGCTGCCCCAGAGAAGGTGGACATGGTCCTTGCTTGTTGGATAACACATAAAGGATCAAACTGGCACTTCAAAACATGAGCTGCTATTGCCTTAACTTGTAGCTCAAGGCTATAACAATATGTCTCTGCTGCAGATCAGTGGGTTACTGAGCAGCGTCCTGTTGACCCTTGTTATGTGTCACCTTTCTAAGCCTCAGCAGACAGTAGTAAAGAGCTGGACTATTTACTCCTCACTATGGCTTTTGCCCATAATCCCAAGTTATGCTGGACACCTAGTCCCACTATTCACTGCTTTCTAGGTTTGCCTTTCACCACTTCTCTAAGCCTGGAACATCACCAATGGTATTGCAGGATAGTCTGTGGCCATTGTTCTGGGTCCCTGTTTGATAGCTGGATCTTGCCCATACCACTTATATATGTAAGCCTCAATGTGTGGCACTTGGGAGGCTCTTTGAAAGCATTTCCTAAGTGTTTCAGTGCACTGCCTGGCATTATTTAGCTGGAGCACATGGTCTTTCTCTTCAGAGAAATATCTGAGGTTCTCAGACCCACAGATCTTTGTGCTCAGCTGCTATCTGATCTCTGGGGGCTGCACTGCAGTGTCCCACACTGTCAGGCAAAGCTTCCCACTTCTTTTGCACTAATTAGCAATGTCTTGCCTCGTCTGACTCCCAGCTTCCCATTGCTTTGCATGTACTCTGTGCTCAAAGTCACATTCAAAGCTGAACCAGTTTTGAGCTCTGCTGAGGAATATCGTGATCTACTGTCTGAGTACAGAGTCATGACAGCCAGACCTTGCCAGGGGCACTGCAATGTCTTATTCTCAGTCCTTGCCTGATTGTCCTTCAAACAGCATCACTCTTCCTTGGAAATGGAGTAAACACTTTAGTATGGCTAATAGCATGATGATTATTCAGGATCAGGTTCATATCTCACAGTGCAGTCAAGCAGCTCCTTTTGTGTACTTCTGTTCACTGTGCACACACTGCACTGTCCCAGCTCTGCCCTTCTTTGGGCAGTCATGCCATGCTGCTGGATCTTCTTTTTGTCTGTCTGTCTTTTCTCCACATGGGAGAAGACCCTTCTTTCCGATATTTAGACAACTGCAGTGCAGGTGTATAGAGATGAACTTGAACTTATCTGTTCCTTGCACAGCCAATGGAAAGAAATGATTTTAAAACACATCAAGCTTGTTCAGAGAAGTGCTTTGAAATAGAGCAAATAATGACCTGCAGTTCACTGACAATATTGACTACATCTTCAGTGACTAAAATGGGAGCACAGTGTCTGGATGTAGAGTTCGATGAGGTGATCCCTCCCATAACACCAGCTCTGACATTGCTTAGCACTTTCTTCAAAAAACCCTTATCTTGTGTTCTCATCAGACAGGACTGACTCATCTGCTGCTGCATTTGCAGCTGATGACTGTCCCAGCCCAAAATTACTAAGCATTTTACTGCCCCCAGTACCCTGTTGTGTTTGACACCTGATTTGACATACTTCCACCACCTTTGAGAAGGGCTTCTAAGCAGGTTGATAGATTGTGTCTTTTATAGTGTAAAAGATTTGTGAAGCCTCAGTAGAGACAACAGGCAATGTCATTTTCTCTTATTCCAGTCTAATGTTGAGTGCAGTACACAATGACTTATTCACCACACTGCTTGTTGTCAAAAGGCATATTTTGCTAACAGCCAAAAGCAAACTGGCAAACCATGTTCCCACCAAAGAAGCACAGGGAATGGGTCATTCTCAGCCCAGACATTTTCCCCTTTCTGTATTCACATCATCTCTACTTACAAATGCTACAGTCTGTCAGCTTCAGAACAGTGATGCTGCTAGATTTCCTTTCCCAGTATCACCCTTTACCTAATGTTACCCTGCAGAATTGCAATGTTTTATGGTATGTGCCTGGCTTAAACAATCTTTATGCTTTCAGATGCCAACCTGGGGCCTCTGACTAACCCTACCATGTGGCAGCTGCCTTCTGGCTTTGCAGTACTCTGCTGCATGTGCACAGCATCTGGACATTTCCACCGATGGAGGCATTTCCTGAATGAGCCTGAGTGTGTCTCAGAAGGAGAATGGAGCTCAACAGAGATTGCCAGATGCCCAAATGAGCTGGCCTCAGCCTCCTCTGCTGCATGTAGCCTGTGGCTGGTCTTATACCCCTGAGCAGCTGCCATAGCTTCTAACACAAGCCCAGCTTGTCTTTTGCTCAGGTTTCCCTTCCGCTAGTGATCAGATTTGCGTCCATGAAAGACAGCTGACGCTGGACCTACTAGGGGCCTTCTTGTGCCCACTACATGCCACAGGTACAGCACACTCAGTTGGTCTCCTGTGACCAGACAGGACCGGGCAGGGGGTTTATTTCACTGCTGTGCTCAGTGCATTAGGATGAGCACATCCAACATCTCACTTCCCACAACAGTACTCTTTAAACACCCCACATGAGTGTTGAAGGATGTAATAACTCTTCCCCTCCAGAGTTGGACCAGTTCCAGCTCACCAGTGGTGCTGGTATAACATTGCAGATGATCTCAATCCAGCTGGCACCTGAGTGGCCTCTGAGCCCATGGGTTCTGGATGGTGGGCAGCCCACTCCCTTGTCTGCGGTCCCATGAAGAATACGGTGCAGAGCTCCTCCTCTGCAGGGTGTCTGTTTGTCTGTCTCGTTGCTGCCTGAGTCGCTGGGTTTTAATTTCCTGAAAGAAGAGCTGCCCTGGGGTAGGAAATGGTCCTGCCTCTCTCAGCTCACATTGGCACTCCATAGCCTAGGCCAGTTGTCTCCATCCTGCCTGTGGTGAGGCTGTACATCCACCTGGTGTCCAAACCGCAAACTGATGATTGGTTTCACTCCCAAGACTCTGGGCTCTGTCTCCCTTGCTCCCTGAATGCAGTTCTCATTTCTGCCTGCCAGGGAGGATACTTCAGCACATCTCTTACTGAGGTTTTCTTCCTTTCCTTGGGTAGATCAGCTGCCCTCTAACTGTAGGAAATCCTTCTCAAAGATCAGATATTTTTACCGTAGAAATTCCATGTAGAAAGGCAGGTCTCTTAAGCAATGGTGTCTCCAAACAGGGCCTTTCTGATGTCAAAGTTGCAAGGCAGAATTCTGGCCCCGCACATACCTGCTCTCTCTGCTATCCTGCTTTCAGGTGATAGTCGCAGTGCTTCCTCACCAAGGGTTTGCTTCTGGCAACTGGATCTCCCTGACTTCTTGTCCTTGCCTTTTGCTTATAGTTTTTAATTTCCCATCACACTTTGCAGCACGTTTGGTGTCCTATGTTTGCACTTCCATTGTTTCCATGCTTCTCAAATATTTCTTAATTTGGAAATGCAGCATCTTCGCTGGTCAGAGGATCAAACCCTTTGCCCTTTATGCAAGACAGAGACTCTCCAGCAAGACCCCTGCTCGCACTGAGGCCAGGAGCCCCCATGCTTGTCAGTCTGGCCTGTGGATCCCCAAACTGTTTCTTCCTCCAGAGCATGTTTCAAAGCATGTCTGCAAAGAGATTACCCACACAATGTATGTCCTGATGTCCAGGCAACATCCCTGATCTATTGAGGCTGTTCTAGCTGTAGCTACAGTGATTTTTCTTCCCTGTTTGCATGCCTGTTTACTACCCTCATTCCTCATAATTAAAGTGATGGCAATCCTATTTAATTCCTGCCATACATATCCATGGTCCTCAGTCAGAATGCAGCACTTTTTAACTTCAGCTCAAATTCAAATTAAACGCCTCTTTCAGAAACCCAGACCCACGAAAGCTATAAAAATTAAGCCAATTATTAATAATAAATAACAGCCGCGCTTTGCGAAGGGGGACAAATCGCCGCGGCGCATCCGGGTGCACCGAAGGGCAGAGCCCACCGGCGGCTGTGAGGGGCGGCGGATGAGCCCCACTGTCCGGGGACCCCCGCGGCCGAGCGCGGCGGCGGCCTCCTGCTGCCACCTGGCGGCGGGCCGGAGCCCTGCGGCGGCCGCGCCGATCCACCGCCCCCCGGTGGCGGCCCGACGGCTGTACGGCACGGCACGGCCGGGCGCGGGGTGGCGCGGCGGAGCGTTCTCCTGCGTTTGAGGTACCGGAGTTACCGGTACAAACCGGTAATAAACCGAACAGCTTCGGGGACCGGGAGGATTCTTGGGCTGGAAGGATTTCTGTTTAGTTTCCGCGGGTTTGTAGGTTTCTCTGCGTTTTTCTTTGTTCTCTTGGAAATCTGCGTGGGAATCATCATGACAGCCGTAAAAGGCACGGCCTGGCTGCAGCGCATCTGGAGGCACTGGGTGCAGGCGGTGCTGGGGGAGCTATTGTTCCCATCACTACCCGTGCACAGATCCACCACTGTCAGTTTCCCACTGCCCCGTTGAGCACCGTAACACCCATAAGCCAACAGCCCAATTCCTTTAATGCAGGGACTGTCAGGCTGGGACAAGGGAATCCTGGCACACTTTTGCAAGAGAAGGACCATCTCCTTAAGGGACATCTGGACTGCCATATAGCTCCTTGGCAGGGACAGGGATGGCCTATTCCATTGATTCTTCCATCCACTGACCAGGCAAATCCTGACTCCAGACCAGTGCTGCAAGGAATTCATGGAACCCTGGCTCCAGTCCAACCTTTTCATTAATTACATTCAGTTAAAGCATCTGCTTAAAAACGCAGGTATTATCTGTAGCCTCAGTGATGTTGGGAAACAGCTTACCTCAAATGCTGACAAGCAATGACAACCCCTATTATGTATGTATTACAGCACCAGTAGTATAGCTGACCAGTAAATCAGCACAGGCAAGACGGGACTGCTGAGGTACAGAGAAATCAATTAGGAGTTAGGCTGAAACAAACCCCAAACCTAAGCCTGGCTCAAGCCTCAGGCCAAATTGTGTTCCAAACCTCATATTACTTTTGCAAATATAAACACAGTAATTACACCAGCATGGGAAGGAAACTCCATTTGGTTCCCCTCCCCACCAGAGAGCTTCTTGCTTGGGCTGGAATTAATAAATACGTCATAAACCTTGCCTTCCCCTTTCCCCCTTTGCCCCCCAAATCTCTCAGCCTTTGAGATAGCGTTGATCAAGCAAGGGTCTCAAAATGCTTTGCGAAGGTGGGCAGGTGAATTATTGCCTCCCTTGCCTGCAGACAAAGCTACAGGTCTGGCAGGGAGCCTCTCAAGAGCTCAGGGGAAAGCAAGAGGCAAAGAAGATGAGAAAGTTCAAGACAGTGAACACCCCTGGGGCTCAGGACTCACTGATGAGCAGGAGGAGGAAGCAACATTTCAAGAGAGGGGGAAGACAGAGATGAGAGAATAGGGCACAACTGAATGTTCATGGGTTCTTCCTGCCTCATGTCCCTGTGGCATTCATCAGTGGCATTTGCCTTCCTGAACCTCCCATGGGGAAGCGATGTCCCCCTTCTGCTGAGAGGGAAACAGAGGATGGCAAGTGATTGACCAGGGTCATGAAGGCAGCCCATGGCTAGGCTGGGAACTGAACTCTGGCCACTGGAGCAAGGTAGATAAGAAAAAGGGGAAAGGCAAGGGGAGGAAAACCCAAGAAGCTGTGGCTTTTAATGGTGGACCCTTAGGGCCTTCTTCAAACAACATGGGAGTCTGCCTCTTGCCAAAAATACAGTTGAAAACAGTGGCATTCATTTCACCTCAAAATGATTTGTGGACAGGACTTGGCCTCTAAACCACAGAAAAAAAACCACAACAAACCCATACAGGAAAACCAAAATCAACCCCAAGTTTTCTTGCCAGGTAAGGCAAGAAAAGTATTGACCCAAATCTCAACCGCATGGCACATGGGATGTCATGTATACAATGGCATCGCCATGATTTCACAAGTGGTTGGGCCCGTTCAGCATAATTGTAGATGACCTTACCCTATAGATGTGTGGCTGAGTCTGCTGGGGCAGGTTGAGCAAAAGACACAGCCATCAGCTAACAGGGAGCAACACTGGGTGCAGTCCTTGCCTCCTTAATACTGAGCCCTACACACTCTAAGGGGCTCCTGCCCATGTGGCTGAAGGCAGAAAAGCCTTTTCCCAGCCCACTGTAACAGAGACAACCCACACTCCTGCAGATGTCTGCCATTGCTCAAGTATTTTGTTTGATGTGTGTGTGCAGCACTAGCAGCACAGGGTATGCTCCTTCAGGGAACAACCCTCTACCAGCCTTGGAAGAATGGATTGGGTTTAGAGTATAAAGCTAGGGGAATGGATGAGAAAAATATACTCTGTAGGGTCTGCCAGCAAGGCAGGAAACCCTGCTGCAAACAGCACCATAGCACAAGGTAAGAGGTTGTCATGGTGGTGTCAGAATCCATTTCCCATTTTGTTAGCAGCCCAGGATTTTTTTCCTGTTTTTGAATTGTTCGAGTGCTGTTAATGTATCCCTCAGCAGAGCTGCATGCTCTGTCTCAAAAGACTCGGTCAGAGAGGCATAAGCAGCCACAGCAGAGCTAGAGAGCTGTTGCTTGTCGGGACAAGAGACCAGGTGTTGGCCACTCCAGAGGAAGGCAAGGAACCAGGACAGCCACTAGATGAGATGACATGTCACTGTGGAGTGAAAGGCAGTGAAGGGTCTCCTCCTTGTGAAGTACAGTTTATTTTTCAAAGGTTTGGGTTACTCCAGCTACACAGCTGGGAGCGTCCTAGCCCTTGGTTAGACTCATGATATGCATTTCTCCAGTTTGGTGGTGCCTCACAAACCCTCATTCAGCTCCGCCCCACCTCCAATTCACTGATTTGGAAAGGCTTTAGCAAGCTTACTTCTTTTCTTTTCTTTTTTCCCTGGAAAATAAAAAGCATCTGCCCACTCATCATAGATTGGATCTTCTTGTAAGTCAGAGGCCCTGCAAGCTGCTCATACAAACATTTGCAGCAACACTAAGATGAAAGGAGATGCATCTGGCCCACTCCACAGCCTCTCGTTTGAACAGCAGCGCACAATTCATACACTTCAGTTGCAAAATAATGATGTGCATTTAATTTGCATGGAGTGAACCCATGAAACTATAATTAGAAAAAGAGTTTCTGGAAATGCAACAAGGAAATATTAATACAGTGCAAAAAGTGATCCAAAGCCTCCAGCCCCACAGAGAAATGTTGTCTAAAACGTTGCGTTAGCCAGTTTTTCTCTCTTAATCCAATAGGACTGCATCTCTGGAGCAATCCTTTCTGAACATTTAGCCTCCTTGACCATAAATCTTAGCCATTTGACACCCAAGTTATTAAATTATATTTGTGTTGTTATATCATAACATGATGCTTAGCCATATATCATGTCCCCAAGGATAGCGCAGAACCAGCAAGTGGTAAAATAAAGCTCTTCCTTCCAGACCCTCTTTAAAGCTGAGAGAATCACTGTAACCTGCTGGCAGCACTGGCTTACATTTGGATTTGTGTTTGATTTCACTTAGAAGTAGACCGTGTTACGTATGCTTATTATCTAGGTCATTAAAATACGGCTACTTTTACAAGGAAAGACAAATCGCCAGCACTAGCACATAGTCATTTCTTATTACAATTCTTAATCGGGATTTCAGAAGGGTCATAAATGTTGTGTCATGAGTAATAAGATGTTGGGGACTGAACAAAAGTAAGAAAAAGAATCATGGCATTGAATTACTTAAGGTTTAAGTTCCATTGCATGGTCCTGGGAGGGTCTTCAGAAGCAATCTCTCCTCCAGTGTGGATGGAGGGATGTCTCATTCAGACACCATATGGATGCTGTCTAACAGCTCCTATCAGTCGATTGTATGCTAAGGACCAGCTGTGGTTGCCTAGCAGTTTCTGCCTGCTGATTGACCCCTGGGGTGTAGTGCACATGACAGTCGGAAATCAGAAAACTCACCCTGAGTAGGGCAGTGCTCTTTATGGTGAATTACGACGTCAGTGATTTGCCTTTTGACATCAGAGATGAATAAAACCATCACATCTTGCCTAAAACCATATAATTTCTTCTTGTGGTTGGTCCCAGTTGCTCTCACACCTTGTGTTTCATTTGGGGCTAAGGATGTTTTGGATCTCCAGGGGCTGTAAGTCTTCATGGTTAGCACTGACACTTCCAGATTCACTTTTGGCTGTGGTGCCAGTATGTGTGTGGCCACAGACATTTTACAATTGCTGCAGGCACCTCCAGAGGAGCCTTCACAAGAAAATCTCTTGCCAGGTGTCCTTCTGCCCCTGTGAAAGAAGGAACATGGACAATTCCTGGCACCCAACAGGGGAGTACCACACCCAACAGCTCTTACATCACTTTCTCATTGCTCCAGCTCTTTGTATGCAAATTTCTTGCAAAGTAACTTCAAAATCTGTACTAATGTTGTAGCAGAGCCTTCCCCATTACTATAATGTCTTCCTAGTTATCAATTCTTGGGGCTTATTGTGTGAAAATTAGAAATACGTTATTACCAGAAAAGCCATTTTCTTTATTGTGCAGGCATTTACAACCTGACATAATCTCTTAAAATCTCAATTGTTTGCAATGAAACAGACCTTTTTTTCTTCATGAAGATGTCAGAGAATTTCAGTTTCAGCTAATTCTTGCAAGCCTAATGAGTTTCCTTCTCTGAGGAACTGGCAATGGTCTTTGTGCTCTAATAGTTCCAGGAACAATTGGAAACTACTTGGATAATAACATAACATTTTTTAGATCAATATCACTTCTGTAATGTGAAACTTTTGCCAGATCTGAGTATCTAAGCAGTTCTCTCCTTTTTTTTCTTTTTCTTTTTTATGAGGATTTCCCTGAAAAGTTCTTGTATACTGAGAAAGTTTGATACAATTATGTACACCAAGAGGTGACAAGCAAGAAGTTAATAGATAAAACCTATAGTATGACACCTGGAAAATCTCGTATTGTGGCATTGTAGGGATGATATTCAAATAGGAGACCACTTCTTTTATGCATTTTGTATGCTTTATTTTGTACGCTGTAAGAAGTGCATGCTCACTCAGATCAGAGGTATGTCTTACGAGCCCATTAGAGACATACCCTTCTGTTTGTATTAATCAGTTAATATATTAAGAGTTATTTTAATTGTGTAGATTGAAGACTGCATTGACAAAACGAGCTTCTTTCGCTGGCAATTTAGGTTAACTGATCTGTACTATCCCAAAAAATAAACCTTAAGTCAGGTGGCAAGCACATGCTTGATCCAAAAGTTTCACCAGTCACTGAAAAGAGTTCCTGCACTTCAAGAGGTTTTGTATCTGGCCCGAGGAAGGAAAGTACGAAGCTGAATCGCTTTTAAATAGGAGAGTCAAAGAATTGTAATTTCCAGTTCAGCGCCTAGTCAAAAGTTTCACACCTCCCCATCTAATTACACTTTAAACCAAAAAGCACTAGACAGAAGTAGCATGCTCTGACTGCATGAGGCTTCCAGATCAGGGTTCATTCCAGTGCAGTGGGTGTCCAAGAGGGCTCATGTCTACCTCTACATGAAGGAGCCTTGAGGCTGTTGGGTTTGTCTCTGTACCAAGAGTCACAAACAGCAAAGGACTGTGGCTCCTGCTCTGCTTCCAGTACAGCATGTTCCTTGTCTGCGAGGCTGAGGGGGTGGAGGGGTTTGTCCAGTTTACTACACCATCTGCTAGGTTCAGCCAAATCGCTCAATCTTAACTAATTTCAAAGGGACTGAGGTCAAAACTTCAGAGGTGACCTTAACTCTTCATAAAATATTTGCTGTCTCAGATGTTAGGAAGAAAAGGTTGTTTCAGAGGAACAGGGATGACTTGCCAAGGATTCTTCCTGACACTGAAATGCACTTCCTTCTCCCTCCGCAAATACCAGAAAGCTCATCACTCTGTCCCTGGCAGCAGCAGCAACCCACCCTTGTGACCTCCCCTAGCTTCCTCAGAGCTGCAGCTTCCATGACACCCTGTGTCTCTGGGTTGGGTGCTCGTATTCTGACCCATATCTCATCTCTTGTGTCCCCAGGATGCACCTCTGTACACCCAAACAGCTTTACTTCGCAGGCATTTTTCACTGTCATACATCCTATAAACAGCTGGGACTCCCTTTAGCCATCCCACCTAGACCCCTCTGGGGTGGGATCCATTGAGACCTATTACAGGCTATCCCTCAGCCAGACATTACCTGCTCAGGCCTTCTCCAGATGTATATTGAAAGTGCCGTTAACTGGCCCCCAAACCCTGCCTAGCACAAGGTTTTCTCAAGACAAGAGGACTCTTCCTTTTCCGTAGGTCAGATGTACACTTTTACAAAAGATTGTTCTGTAATTCACAGGTACAGAAATATTGCTTTATACACACAGTAGACAAGAAAATCCTTGACTTTAATATTTGTACAGAGGTTTTGTCTGCTTTTTAGGTTTGTCATGCAGTAAAAATGAGAATCCAGAGCACTTCGAAGGACATTCTATTTCTTGTGTCTAGTCATGAGGAAAAAGCACAGAGACATTTAGAGCATGGGGACAATAGCTTTTGAGAATAGAGTATCTTGCTGTGAACATCTTTCTTTTAGGTATCTTCACCTTGATCCTGCTTTTTAACTGTGGCTTATCCCGCAAATCTGTGGATTTCCCCCAGCCAGGAGCTGGGAAAAAGTGTTGTTTCCAACTGCTGCATGGCCCATGATAAGCAGCAATCAGCCAGATGGGGTTTCACCTAAATGCTGAGAGAGGAGGACTTTGAAGGCAAAGGGGTGTTTGATCATGCAGACCTCTGACTTCCCTTAAGAAAGGGAAGATGTGAAATATTTTTATGTTCATATCTTTCTAAAAGGAGGACAGTGCCTAAGAACAAGGTAGGTCAGAGACAACAAGCAGCTAAGTACAGTTGTACTCCACTTGTGTGGAAACAAGAGAACAATGCTTGCTATTTTAGCACCAGACCCTGCCTTGAAACACAGCTGAGGAGGACAAAGGATATCAGCAGAAAACCTGGGGGTGAAAAATGCTGGTTTTCATTAGCCTCTTCACTATCCTGCTTGACACGTCTGGTTCCAACCTGCGTGTTGATCTGCCAGAATTCTCTGCCCTTCAAACTTTTTTTTAACTGTTCCTTCTTTGCCAGGAATGATGGAGGGACATCAGATGCCTGAAAGTTTGTCAGGTTTTTTCCATGGTCTAATTTTTCCTATGAGCCTTTCTTCACTCTGATACTGAGGAAACATTGCTTTTTAATTAATCTATTCTTAATGTCCTTAAATCGTTGTTTCATGGTAGTAAGAGGGCTTTAAAAACTCCACCAAAGAAATTATCTTCCTTGATGAACTCTTAATATGCAAGCAGGGTTCTCTTCAGGAGTTGTTCTTCCTTGGTGGCCTTTCTTGAGCTTGCTTAGGGTTTTTAACAGAGAATATGAATGCCATGTAGGCTGTATGAAAGGAGAATTGAGGGTAACTTGGCATTTCTATTTAAACAAGTGTATGGGTTTAGATACTTGGAGACACATCAGTTGCCACCAGAGGGGGGATGTTACGTCTGGAAAGAGGGATGTCTTACAAAAGGGAACAAAGCTATTGCAAGTGAAGAGACATGGCGGAGTCTAGCAAAAAGTCAGTTTTCTATGTACTATGCTTTGGTTGCTTTTTGGCCGAAGGCTGCTGCTGGGCAAGACTTTTCCAGTTTACATGATTTTTCTCTTTCTTCTGGTCCATCTCAGCTCCCACAGGAGTGGAGGAGTACTTGCATCAAGCCCTACATGCCCAAGTCAAACAAGAGTCCAGAGCGCTGCCGCCACTAAGATCCTTTGATGTTCAGTGCAACAACAGAAAAGAGTACCATTCCCACAGAGGGACAGAGCTGTTTGCCTGTGGCACACCCCATCTTTCCCAGACAAGCTCTCATGAATGCCAAGCAACATTAACATGAACACAAAGCCCATTGACTCCATCCCCTCTAGCACAGAGCCTTGTGCCAGGACCCCACAGTCTCTCTGATTGTGCAGAGTGCAGAGGAGTGAAATCACTATGTGGAATTTTGAGGAATGGCCAGCAGATGGGAACAATCAGATAAAGCCGATAACCATCACAGAGGATGAAAAAAATCTAATTAAATTCTCCTGAGAAAAATGGGACCTAAGAAAGACATTTTTTTCTGGTGCTGTTCAGCCACTGCTTCAGATCTTCACCTGAGGGGATGAAGCCACTGTGCAGCCCACCTGAGGGGATGAAGCCATTGTGCAGCCCACCTGCGTGATTGAACTATTGCAGCAGTCATGTGAAGGTGGGCTGGGAAAGCATGGCATGGGAGCACAGCAGTGCCAGAGGGAAAAGGAGGCAGAGACAATGATGACATTCCTTCCTGGATCCTGGCAAGTCCATGTCTGTTGGTTTTCTGAGGTTGTAAGTAGACCTTGGCATAAATGAAGATGCTGGTGCCAGTGCTGTAAGCTCTTAGACTCAGGGACCATCATTTTGTCTGATACAGCCCCTATCGCTGCAACGGCCTGGCCAACAATTGGATCTCTTCTCACAACTGCACTATTAAATGGTCTTATTAGTAAGGTAACAACAAACACCAATAGCAACAATTTCAATCCCACTCAAGATGAAACAAGGCAGTGGGATCGGTGGATCCTGTTTGTTGCTATGGAGTAATGTCCAATTCTAGCCACCATTTCTTTTCTCTTCTCAAATGCAACTTCGTTTAAAAGGATGATTGCTCCTTGAGGGCCTTTATGCTGTCTATGCATAATGCCTGCAGAAGTCTCCCATCCCCCCATATGCTATAGGATGGGAGCATATGCATATAGGATGCATAGCTCCCATCCTATAGCAACGTTACTGTGTAAGTGACTTAGTGCTTTTCCAGGCAGCAGCTTCAGACCCATCTTTCTTGCAGAGAGCCCTGTCCCCATGGGGCGCTGCATGGAGGGGCAAAGTAGCAATCATGCACAGCAAACACAGCCAGTGCAAGGGGAAATCATCCTCTTCTTCACAGTGAGAGCAGCTCACCACTCAGAAAGACTTTAAAAACATGCCCCATCTCAAGACAAACCTAGAAAGGGACATTATGATGACACCTCAGGCATGAGCATCTCCTCCAAACCAAAGCGCTTAAATAGCAATGAGAGTCTTTAGCCTCAAATCCCAAAGCAATTTATGTCACTGTTGGCTGTGTATAAGGCCTTTAAAAGAAGCAGTGCGAAGGTTGGAGATTGGTTTGCAGGTGGATGCAGAATTTCATCCTCAGTGAGTGGCAGTGTGCCCTACAGAAGAGGTTAGTGTCATCATCATTATCACTTTTTAGCTGTAATAAAATAAGACAAATGACTTCAGTGTTCTAGCCCAACAGAGGCATGGTGTCCATACAGGAATATAGAAGCAAGCAACACCTAGTAACCTAAAGAAGCAACTTGCAAAAAGAAAAAAAAGAACTTAGGAGCTGGAATTTTAAATAGTTTCTGCCCAAATAACATATTGCATCTGTGACACTTTGTTCTGGTACTAATTTCCTGGCAACACTCACCGCATACAATTCCTGTTCCCTGGCAATAACTAACAACACTACCTGTGCCTTTGCAGATATTTTGGTGGTGTATTTATCTTCCTAGAAGCAAGTAATTTGTTCTTTCAATGGGATATATTTGCCAGAGATTTTCAACTGTCAAAACAACACCCTCCCTAGCTCATGATCTCACTGCTGTGTACCCATTAGGCTCCTATCCAGCCCAGAAAGGCCATCGTGACATTCATTGCTGAGTGCTGGCCTGTGCTCTCATGATGAAGCGCTAAGTTGAAGTTGGCTCGAGAGAGAAGCAGTCAGCTTGAAGGAGGTTAGCATCAAAAATGTTTATATCAGCTGTTTCTGTGAATTCATGCAAAAACGGGGCTGGCTGGGTCAGGATTTGGCGGCTGGGATGAAGAGGAGGGTAAAGAACATGGGGTGCTTTTTTTGTCTTTTTACATACGTGTGTGAAGTAAGTGAAATGGTTACTCTGGCTGAGGTCTTCCTCTTGGGAGAGGGACAAGTCAAAGAAAGTAAGAAAGATGTAGTTCTTAATATCTTTACTTTTGTGTTAAAATATATACTCTCTTGTGCAGCAGGAACAAATCCTCTCAGGGTAGCATTACAGTACATGGAGAAGATGTGGGACAGCATCGTCACCAGGCCATGTCCCTGGCATTTGGCAAGCAAGTCACATCCTCAGGGCTGTATGTGCTAGTGGCGCAGATGGGACTGGAAGCGTAACCCATTTTAGAGAGGGTTTTATACAAAATCCCACCAAAACAGACCATGCCATCATTGGCTTCATCCCTACTGGGTTTTTTTTTTGATAAAAGGGTTGATATGGAAAAGACACATCTCTCTTAAACCTGGAACAATTTTCCATTTGGATTGGTCTCCCAGCTGAAAAGTGTTTTTTGGGAAAAGGGAAGGAAAGAAAATGTTTTGAAATGTTCAAA
The DNA here is from genome assembly GCF_004027225.2 of Strigops habroptila. Classification (NCBI taxonomy): domain Eukaryota; kingdom Metazoa; phylum Chordata; class Aves; order Psittaciformes; family Psittacidae; genus Strigops; species Strigops habroptila. The sequence goes on from NC_044277.2 coordinate 131,679,262, forward strand.
GTATCTCACGCCTATGATTTCTGAACAATAAATTCATTTTCTTTTTCAAGCGAGTATTTCTTGTTTGGAAAATGCATGGTATTGAAAAAGAAGTTTACCTTAAAAAGCATGAACATTAAAACTATTTGGAAGCAACCAAATATGTGTTTTACTAACCTATCCTAATTAAAGAAGTATCTTTTCTGTCTATAATCGCGTCGCAGATTTTTTTTTCTGGTTTTGACTTTTGGTCCTGATTTAGGAAGGACAAAGAAAAATGTCAAAATCCCTGTGAATATTTTCACAAGGACTGAGGAGAACATTTTCCCACGCAGCTCTAAGATCAAACCCTTCAGATGCCAACAGATTACTGATTAGGCTTTCCTGCCCTTGACTTGCGATCACCATGTTGCAGAACACTTGGGGACAGAGCAAAAGGCACCTCTCATGCTGTTAACGATGTTTTTCCACACACAGAGTAAGTACATTCCCAAGAAATGTCTTAAGTGAAAGATTCCAAAATAAAGAACAAAAGTGGTGTTAGTAACCTCTGGCTTTCAACCTCTGTGACGTATGTCTTCAGATATCACGAAACTGGCTTTAAAATTGCATGAATAAAAAATGAATTAAAACATTTAACTTGCCTTCTTACTTATTTTCTAAATTGCATGAGAATTTTCAAGCTTTTCAGTAGTCCTGCCAGCACCAGAAATGCAGCTCTTTGTGCATGAAAGCGGAGTGCCTCATGAAGGGTAATTACAAGAACTCACAGGTTGGAGCACATAGGGCTGCAAAGGCACACTTACAGGAGGGACTGGGGGAGAGGGGCTTCCATATGCATTACTCTTTAGCAGTAGCCATTGTTTAGTACCCACACCTGAAGACAGAAGAATGACAAAACCTGCAAAAGAGGGTGCCTCTCGCAAGGGCACTGTTCCCAGCTCTTTCCTGCATCCCATCTCATTCATTTTTAAAAACTATGACGAAGAAGTCTTTGACTAGAACAGGTCTGCTGTTAGTGAAAAATGGGTCACAACAGTGAATCTCAATCCAGGTGTTTATTCTAGGTTTTGTCATGAGAGAGTGGAAGAAAGATTCACTCAGCTCTAATCAAACTGTGAAGAAAAAGGAGAAAGAGGCAAGCCTGGGACCTCTGCACCTCTGTCTTGTCTCACCCGTTTCATCTTCAGTCATAAGAGACTAGAGCTGCAGGCACCCTTATGGGATCCTTGATGACTTTAGTGGCTTTCCCTTTATAAACACTACATCAGAGCATGATTGTCTCCTGCAATAAAGCTGGCTTATAGAAGTAACAAATAAATCTCACAGGTATCTAACCAGCTTATTTCTGTTCATGAAACAGTCTGCTAGCCTCTGACCTTATTCAAGGCCATCTCAGGGCCAGACAACCTAAAGGATCAGAGCTTCCTTCCTTTTCTGTACGAACCAGGAGAAGACATTAATAGCCTCTTGTGTACTAGGATGAAGGGCAGCTGACACAGAAAGTATGGAACCACAGGAAAAAGTGAAGCCACTGCTTTTGCAACAAGAAACACCGGCAGTTTGCTGAAGGTTGCTATTATTGGTTTTGAGTCTGGGTCCTTTGTCTCTTCAGCCTTTACAGAGAGAAAAGAACAAAAATGTAGGAGTTGCTGTTTAAAAAAAGCTACAAGTTACTGTAATGGAGCATGGTCACTCAGCTTCATTTTTAATTAAGTTCCAGATCCAGGAAATCCATTCATCACAATTCTGGAATGCTGGAAAACTCACTGAGGAACTACAAAGGGCAGGTAAAGCAAAAGCACTTAAAATAGTTACAGATGAGCTGATAAGAGGCTCAAAGAAACAGTTAAATTTGTGTGCAGATAACTCAACCACAGTATCTGGAATGTATAAACATAGCACTATTTTATTTTTTTTTTTCTGCTGGCCTTAAAATTTGATCCAAGTCTGGGAGTTAAAAAGTCCCATTTTGTGTAATCAGGTTCTGGTTGAACATGATTGCTGAATTATTTTAAATTGAAGACACATGTCTGGATGTTGAGTTCTGTATATTATTCCAGGATGGTGTCCATTAGGTCTTATCCACAGGGGCTATCTTCATTCCTTATGCATCAGGATTAGCAAACGGTGAATCATGAATATGGAGACACTGAAAAGAATGTGGTACTAGTTAAAGGGTGATTTTGGAAATTATCTTGCATGCATTATTCAAAACTTTTCAGTCTCTCTTGCATAGAGTCCCTACGGCTGTTTAAAAGTGTTATTTTAAAAAGCGCTCATACAAGGCATTTGCATTCTTTCATTTTGAGTCTTGAATTTAGCAATGAACCAACATTTGCCTTAACCCCTTGTCAGTCTTAAAACGTTCTCAAGAGTATAAGATGCTCATCTAATGGTTGCGTTGCCATATGCTGTCCTTCAATAATAGATCTGCCCCTGACCCCTGTGTTTTTATATTGCTTCTTTTACTGGCAGATGGACCATTACACAAATTGAAACATATTTTCATGGATATTCCCAGTGGTAAGAGAGTATTGTCTCATTAGCTCCATGGGGAAAACAGTGTAAACCCAAAGCTGAGTAACTCACCTATCCATATGGTAGGTGAAAAGAAGCGTTCTTACAGCGTATGCTATAGGCAGTAATGCCTCCTGGATTACTGGAAGATCCAAGTTCTGAGGTTGTATTTTGCCTTTCTGGGCTGTCCAAACACTTGTGTAGCTTCTTGACAGCTTCTAAAGGACTGGACTGGGTGCTCTTTAGGTCCCTTGCAGCCACATTCCACAGATCAATCACCGCAGGATGCTCTGCCCACATCTTTTTCCCACTGTGTTTCTCTACACAGAACTCCTGCAGGGAAGATGTCTCACAGACTTCTGTCAACCAGATTTTTTTTTTCAATTAAAATGGCTTTTTTTTTTTTTTTTAATCAAAACAAAATTGTCAAAAAGAAGACTGTCCCTGTCATTCATGTACTTCAGTTTTCCCATGTTCATAACAACTGTAATGGGAATCTTATCCATCCCTTAATCAAAACTATTAGAGAAATCACATCACCCAACTTCTTCACAAGGGAAAACACTTTTGTCAGCATATGGAAGATGTGATGACAGAGTTAACAGTGATTCTGATATAACATTTCATGAAAATTGAAAGACGTCCCAAAAGCCTGCAGAGGTGAAGTGGCCACAAAACTGAATGCCTATACTCTTTGCAAAATGCTTTCCTCAGTTTTCAGTCCAGGAAAGAACAGAGTTTGTTGTGCAGATGGGCTTTCTGACTCCATCGTGATGGTATCTCCATACACTGTTTCACTCCCTCTTTCCCTCCCTGCTTTAGGCAGGGCGAATCTGCTGGGCTTTAAATCTTTTTCAGCCAGGAGGAATTCTGAAAGGAGGAAAACAGCTGGGAAACACATCCATGCCTCCTGCAAAGGTATGCGCCTTAAAAATTACTGTGAGGCGCAGCATCGTTTTCCAAAAATCTCTCACTCTCTTAAATAACACACAACCTATTGTTCCAAGCTGAGCAAAGGTGGAGCTGGCAGCTGACGTGTCTGAGGTCATTCAATAAATGGGCGTAATGAAGTAGTCATGGCTAATATGTGTTATAAGCTTAATATGAACCTGAAAATCCCACAGAGGAGACATAATATCTTTAAAAAATGATACTGCAGTAATGGTTCTAAATCCTACAGCTTACAATAGTGTTTAACTGTTTTGAGCTATTATCATGATATTATTTTAGGGATTTTCATTACAGTAGATAGTTGCATTAAAATTACATTGAAGTAGATAGTTACCAGACTTTGCTGATGCCTTCCGAAGAAACACTCAGCAAATACTTGTGAAAGCACTTCTCCCTGCCACATACAAATGGGTAATTTACAATATGGCTGGAGGTGACAGCTTTAATTAGATTTCTTTCTAGGAGCTTGTTCTGGCAGCTAACCTTGGGCTGGAAAGAATGTGGCACTCAGTTTTATACTGCTTAGGACAAAAATCCAGGAACAGCGTTTTTTCTGGAGTAGGTATAAAAGCAGGTAAATATCATCTTATTTCTCCAAGACAGAAAAATGGACCCAGAGGTGTAATGTGCCTTGAACACTAGTAGTCTTCTATGGGTAGAATTAGGGTAAAAGCAGAGTCATAGGCCGTGACCCAGTCTTTGGCTTTTGTCTTCCTTTATGGTTTCATTTTATCACACCACTGAGCACCTCCTCAGCACTACTAGATGTGCTTTTAGGGAAGACATGGGAAAAAGACACTGCATAGCTTTTCCCAGACCTAGGTACCACAGGACTTTGGAGCATAGATTCTCTCCATTGTGCTACCTTAGTGAATGTCTGAGTTACTGTGGCTCCCCAAAGACTGACTCTGCTCATCCCTAACCTTGGTGGACCCCACAAAATCCTCTCCTTGCCTGCCTGCCTTCTTTCCAGGACACCTCCCGAAAGACCCACATTGCATCCTGCACCAGCTTTAATCCTTGAAGTCACAGAGCCATGCTATGCTAAAAAAATCCCAAAGGAACCAAGAAACAATTAACTCAAAACAATACTAAACGCTTAAACAAGAAGGAGTTTATTTCCATAAGTAAACAAGAAGGGAACAAGCTAGAGTTTATTACATTGGGCTCCCTCATTAATAATGTTTCATATTGATTATTATAGACTAGTATTTACACGGGATCCTAATGTTCTGATTGCCTGGGGGTGAATTAGTTTAGGGGTCCAGACCTGACAAATCTACTGTCTGAAATTTAAACTTGAGACAAGCAAGTGAAGAGGAACATGAAGAAACAGGGTGTGTGTATCCTAATTTCCCCAACAGGACCATACAGAAAGTCTCTTTGTGTAGGCTTGGATCAAAGGAATTTGTCTTGCTGTCTTGCAACGGGATGAGGCTATTGGAAGAAGCAAATGATGACAATTCCACGGCCCGGGCAGGGTGTGACCCTTCCTGCCCAAACACAGTTCATCCCCTGTGCTTCTTGTACATGGGTGGACAAGAGAAGGAGTATCATATTTATCTATATTTCCTTATATATATTTCCTTATATATATATTTATATGAATGTGTGTGCATGTATGTGTGTATGTACATGTGTGTAAATATATATACACATATACAAATACACAGTACAACATATACAAATATGATTTAACTGAGCTAGATTCTGTAGCTGCTTTGTTTGGAAAACTATCACTACAGATCCATATGTGCTGACATGTTTAGAGTGAAATATTATTCTGTGCTGTAAACATTGAATATTACCTCTTTGAAGCAAATTTGCCCTTTGCCATTCTGTATGGCATGAAACAGTGTAGAATGGAACTATGTCTCTTTCATTAAAGAAACTCAGAACCCCGAAGTCCTGATAATTGGATGAGAACTGTTTATTCACCTGATTTTTAGCACCTCTCTGTCCATGGCAGGGGAGTTGGAACTTAAGGTCCTTTCCAACCCTAACTATTCTATGATTCTATGATTCTATAAAGCAAAAATCCACTCAACACCGAGCACATGCCTTTTCCATCATAATGTTTTCTATCTAATCTAGTGTGTACGCTTCTTACACATATTGTATGACTGTTTTCATTTTTGCTCTCACTAGTTTTAATCTCAGCTAACTTCTGCCTCTCTAACAAGTGACATCTTTTCATGCTACTATCACCACATATATCTTTTCATCTGGGAGTGAGGTCCAAATCTCAGAAAAACAAGCAGGACTTGGGTGAAGCTGGCTGCATTCAAACTGCCTGCAATCACTGCCTCAGATGCAGCTCCTTCTCTCTGTTGATTTTTTTGCTCTGGCAGGTCCAGCCAGGGAGCTCACCTTAGATGCCACAGAAAGCATCTGGGATTGAGAAACTGGAGCTAACAAAATGCAGCTCTTCTATGCTTCTCTTTCCTTGTAAAATTCCCCAGCCAGGGTTGTCTGACTCATTTCTTATGACTTCCCAGCTGTCTCATCAGCACAAAGAACACCAGAAAAAAAGCAGGATTTCAGAAAACCTCTCCCTGTTCAAACTCAGGCACACACACTGCTTGTATTTGTCTGTGATATTTCTTATTCCTGAGGAAGCAAGTCTATCCCTGATGCTGCTCACCAGATGGGCAGGCAGAAGAGGACTTTTCAGGACAGATAAGTTGTTGTTCTCACTATAACACCCACTCCAGAGAGGTGGGGATAGTTTTGGGCCCTCAGGACACCTAAACCCACTGAGGACTTGCAGGCAATGTCTGGTTGACAGTGCCTGTATTACTAAATTGTTTGTGCAATCCCCACCCAAATACCACTTTCAAATACAATTCCTGGGCACTGGTCTGGGACCATTCCAAAAAGCAGCTTAAATGCAATCACTTTTTTTGAAGGCAAAAGATATCCACTTTTCATCCCAGTTCTCAGTGTCAGAGCACGCTGCTAAGCACATCAAATCTGCCAGGATGCACTAAGCCCTGCAGTGCACTGGCCTTCATTTCCTCTGGGCCTTAACATATCCCCTCAACAACAGTCAAAAAATGTGGAAAAACAATTTCAAGAGACATCATCAGCTTTGTGATAGCCTTAGTAAGTACAGTACCAGTTGGGTTTGGCTTGAGCTGAAAACGTACAACTCTGCTTTAGAGATCAGTTTGCTGTGATCACACACAGCATAGGTGGTAACACACATATCTGTGTGGAAGGTAGGAGTAAGTACTGCTTACAGAAAATAGGGTTTCTAGAATTATAGATATATGTATATGTACAATAACATATTTAGCTTCTGAAACATTGTCATCTGTGGAGATGTCCTCTTGTTTTATAAACTAGCCTGTTCCTGCTCCTGGTCTCTGTTCCTGCTTTTCCAGTTGAAAAAAAGGGCAGGTTTCTATACCCTTACAGGACAGGCATAATGACAGAAGAATAGGAAACACAGGGACAGGAATTACAGAGGAATTCAATAAGCAAAACAGGATATGTGGTACTGCAGAGTTTTTTAAATTCCTGCATTGTTACATTTTTATCCATCAATAATGTCACAGGCTTCTTTAGTTAAAAAGTTTCATGTTTTCCAGCAGCTCATTACTATTTCTGTAAGAGACACTTGTACACCAAGTAGCAGAGAAGTGTGAGGAGTCACATCCCAAGGTTATTCTGTTCAGCAGAAGTCTTTCTCATCATCTGGCTGTGCTTCACTGAGCTCTACAGAATAAGAGCAGCAAGAGTAAAGTGTAGCAGACTTATACAGCAGCTCTCGCCCTGTGAAGCCCCTAGAGAATAAGCACAGCAGGAAAGTGCTGAGGTGGTGTGGACCTTTTCTCTGTCAAGCAGCAAAGGTCTTTGCTGAAGTGCATTGAAATCGAAAGGCTTTTGTTTCAGTGGGGTTCAAACCTAATCACAACCTCCTCCTTGTGCTCCTGCAGATGACTACAAGTAACATCTCTGCCTGTAGGTCTCCTGCCTTAAGTATAGGAAACACTTCTAGTCCAACATTTTGGGAACTAACAATAAAAAGCAGCTCTGAAGAATTAAAATGTATGTTTTGTCCGAAGGCTAAAACAATTTAATTAGCATTGAGGAATCCTGCATTAATACAGACAAATTCTGGCTTTGTGCATGCTGAAGACCCTGTAGGAAATCTGAGAACACATCGTCCATCTTCTCTCACATCCCAGAAACACAAGTCCTAATTAGTAAGGTCACCCCTATAAAGAAACATTTTGACAGTGCAGATATTCTTTACCCCCAGCTGACCTAGCTATGCTGGCAAAATGGGGGGAAAAACTCACCAAACGAACGTGTGGTAAACAATGAAACCAGCAAAAGGCTGCCTTTTGCCAGTGTAAATTAATTCATCCCAAGAGGTGGTCTAAATATGCAAGCAGAAAAACTCCTTTCGCCAGTATAAGTTGTATCTCCACAGGGCGCTTTGCTGCTTTTGCTGGCAAAGCTTTTACAGTGTAAACCAGGGTTGCTGATGCTGCCTTGTAAGCACAACTGATAAAAAAATAACCTACAATTATCATTCCTCTTGTGTGTCTGCAGTGGTCATTTCCACCCCTCAGCTGGACTCTGGTGAGCCACATACACTCGGGTCAGGATTGCAGTGGGGTGCGGTGGCAGGAGGAAAAGCATGGTAAAAAGGCAGGAAAATCCCAAACTGAGAATAAAATGATAAACCATTGGTCACACTAACCAGTCAGCCAGGTATTGTTCAGCAGGATGTGTATAGTTGAGCTCATTCAGAAAAATATTGCTTCGGTAAATGTTTCAGTGCAGCCAAAGTAATTCTGATCCACGGATGATACAGTTACTCTTTCCTGATAACACTGCAAATGTCATCTGAGGGGCAAAATTTCTTTGAATGACCTGGATAAATTGATGTAAAAACTCTGATCAACCATAAAGCTGGGTTGGTAAGTCTAATCCTCCATTGCTTTTCCCTCATGTAACCATACACCTAGCAATGACAGATGGGACCTGCCCTATGGCCTTGATCCTCTAACTTTTAGGGAGAATCTTGCTTACACTATGTGAAAAAAGCCATCTGAATATAAAAAGGACGAAGCGCAAACATGAGTGCAGGTCTAGACCAAGTGATATATCTATACAGAAGTGATTTCACACGATGTCATCACAAGAAGGTGTCGCAAAAGTTGTAGCATTAATAGGGTCTAGATAGCTTAATATTTGAAGAGATGGTTCCTTTAGCCCTGGGCTGGATAGGAGTCAGGGCAGCACATTCTGCTTACCAGGGGGATCACCAAATGGCAATGCACATGAGCAAATATTTAGCAGCCTACCTCCCCCTGGGAAAAAAATAAAACAACAGCTGAAGCAAACACAAATGCTTTCTCTTGAACATTCAAAAAAGAAGAAACAAACTAAAAAGCATTCCCACTCCCCATGAACTCAGCTAAGTTGGGTGTGTGAGTTGGGACAGGACAGAATCCAGCCCAGAGGAACACCAAGGAAGTAGAGAGCATCATGAGAGCACAAAAACAAAGATTCAGGCTCCTTGTATACCAGCTGAGGAAAAGGAGGTGGCATTATCATGCACATTTCTTTCTTGGAATAACAAGCAAAGAGAGGTGTGGTATGTCTGCATTAGGAGATAATATTCAGTTGCAACCAATATATTTGCCATGTATCAGTTTCCATGCAGGAGATTATTAATTGTGATGATGCCTAGCAATTATATAGGAAGTTGCCTCTTCAGAGGCTTACACACACAATAAGCAGGTGTGAGCAATTTGCCATTGTCATGGGTGTCTGTAGCTAGAGCCATTCTTCTTTACTGTTAGACCTGAAATGGGTTGCTTGCATACATTAAACAGTGCAGTACTAATCACATCTCCCTTTTTAACTCAGGTTTGCTTAACGACTTGTAAGAACCATCTGTACCTTTGAGATTCTGAGTGTGAAAGCCAGGGCTCACAGATGATGGGTTAGTGGTCTCACATGTCCTCCATATTTTGTGTAGCCAACAGGGCCCCCACAGTTTTTCTGTAAATGCCAGTGCCACTGCTCTGCATTTTGTACTTTTGGGTTCTACCTCATGCTACCCAAAGCATCCCTGGAAAGCCCCACAGTGCACACATGTGAGCCTGCTTGGACCTCCTGTTTGGAGAAACCAAGGAGAGCACTACCCATCACAACCTAACATACTGGGTACCACAGTCTCACCTTTTGCTCTATCCCCTCCACTCCCCTATCCCAGACGCTTGTGTGTCCCCACAAGAGAGCAGTTCTCTTTGCCACAGCACCGTGTGCCCAGCATGCTGGTGATGGAGCAAGGAGGGGTCCTTACGCAAAATCACCTAGAACAGCTGTAGAAATAGCACACCAACAACTTTGTGCCACTGCCTTCCTGAAGGAGAGCACATCTGGGAGCACCAACCTACAGCTGAAAATAATTTCAAGGGGATGATTTTAGACCATTTTTATTTTATAAAATATACACAACAACAAGAAGTTCATGATGCAGCTGATGTTTGGAAAAATGAGTCTCAAATGCAGATGCAATTTTTGCCTCACCTCTGCCTGCCTGCACCTCTGCTCACTGGGTTGCAGTATGGAAGAGGTAGTTTCTGGGGTACAGGTACAAATTTCATCTTCATGGTAGCAAAATTTGCCCCTGGAGATTGGAAGATCAATCCACAGATGTGCAGAAAATACCCACCTTGCCTCTAAAAATGCATAAAAGAATTAAACCTAGAAGGGAAAGAAAGATCAAGCAGATCCCTATTCCTTCTCAATTTAAAAAATATTAAAAGCAGAGTCTTAAACATGGGCCATATATGTCAGAGCTAAGGATAGGTGTTTTAGATGTCTCTAGCTTACTGTCCAATAGCTGCAGACTGTGGCCTTGAAGAATTATGGCCAACATAAGCAGAAAATAAATATGAAAGATATTTCAGTCCAATGTAATTAAAAGCCCTATTACCATGTAATCGCCCTTCCAAGGAAATATACAGTATCTCCGGAGGCCACATAGGGGTATCAAAATAGTTGAATGCAATGAGGCGACTCAGGGTTTCAAACCACACCCCATGTTTCTCCCCTTCATTGAGTGCCATTTCTGTGCAGCTTCACTTGCTTGAATACATTCTACCAGGAAAAAACTCCATGAGGAAACTGCCACTCTCTTACATGTGTTGGCATATATCACACCACCATGCCCGCAGTATGCACCTGCATTTACCATTAGTTGCTCTCTTAATAAATTCTTGAAGACAGAGTTCCTTTAATGTTTACCTAAAGAGGGAACAGCTAAGAAAAGCTGCATACACTGAATTCAAGAAGGGGATATTTCTTTCCTACTATAAACAGAACTGATTATAAAACCAGAATGCAAACTGAGCTCCTTGCCCTTCAGTTTTGTATGAGGTTACATTTCTTTGCAAGACTCTAATTTCTTCAGTTTTTTACTGCATTCCAACCCAAGGAGATATAAACCAAAGCAAACAAAGTACCCCCCAAAGGAGTCTCTCCCGCTTAAGCAGGACTTCTATTTTTAATTCTCTACAGCTTTTAAAACATTTGAATGGGAAGCCTCCATCAGTCTTTGGTGGAAAAGAATTCCTGCTGGTCTCTCAGGACGTCCACTCCAGATAATCTCAACTGGCAGCTCGATATAAGACCGATATCTCTTCTCAGAGGGGTTCCTTGCAGTTGTATTTCAGTACATTCTGCCTTTGCAAAGAAATTCTTTAAACAGCCACATTTTTCTCCCTCGAAGATGAATTAGGAAAAAGAAAGGAAGGAAAAAAAAAAGGAAAATAATATGTTGACCTTCTTGCTTGTTGGCAGTGAATCTTTCACACTTTGCTGGTGCCTTTCTCCAAAGCTGGCTCTCAATGAAACACTGCACTGACTTTGCTCTGGCCAACAGCAGGAATGTAAGCAGGCACCACTGTGAGGAGGTCTGCTGCTGTCTTTCCCCGTCACATCTGCAGGAACCCTTGCTCGCCGTGTCCCCAAAAGCCTGGTCCCATCTCCATGCTGACAGTGATGGGACTGAGAGGGAAGCAGAGAGCTTTTACACCCATCGCAAACATGAGACAGAAAAAAATTTCGAGAAACTGGAAAAACAGATTCTGTATTTCCAACGGCAGAGGAACAGAGTGGGAAAAATTTTAAAAGGTATGCGTTGTGCCTGAAGTAGTTACAGGAAGACTCCTTTAAAAAGCTTAAACTCAAGCGATTTATCTGTCCTTCCAAGAATTTTCAGGCAGGAACTACCTCCCCATGCTCCCCAAGGAAGGAACCAATTGCTTATCGAGAGTGAAAATGTGACTGAAATGTGATAGCAAAAAACAGAGAAATGTCTAATAAATTCAAAATTCTTTCTTGAATCTACAGAGCACAGTCTGCTTGGAGTCTGGTTTAATCCGTTGCCATAAATAAATCTATTGAGGGAATTTTCCACTAGCTTTATCAGACAGCAAAATTCTGCAAGTCACATCACTGCATGCTGTGTGATGCCTCTGGCACATTCAACCTGGTTAATATTTATGTTGCAATCATCAGTGACTTCTTAAAACCTTAAAGGCAATACCTCCACAAAAAAAAAAAAGCCCCAGAGCTTCTGCAGATGGGCCATCACCATAAATTCACCCAAAAGTGGAAACTCAAATAACAGATGTGTGTTTATAAACACAGAAAATAAATTACTAGATATGCTTTCCAAATGCTTAGAGCTGCAAGGTATACTCACACACAACAGTCCATATTCACATTTGCCCACACCAAGAGAGCTTTCCTGCTTACCTGGGAATTTGGATTGCAAATGCTATTATCAAGGGGCAAATTCTTGACTGGATCCTGCTCTATGGAATGATCTCCGAGTGATTAACACCACCATTTACCTCCCTGAAGCAACAGTTCTTTCCTATTCCCAGATGAAGAGAGCACAGAGGCATGTGGAAAGATTGTGTAGGATGTGGCAGCTGTTGACAAAAACTTAACTTTTTAGAGGCCACCTATCTACCTTGAAATATGCTTGGTGCCAAAAGGTAGATGAGGGGTTAAGAGATCTCCCCTGCCTTATCTCTTGCACACTCTTATCTGCCCACCAGTCCACAGTAAATCAGAGAAACTCTTCTTCCATCTGGCTTACTCTAAATTCCTGCTTCCATTTGATTTGGGAACATTTTCTTGACCTTTCATGACTTCTGTGATATTACACAGAGCAAGGTTGGAAGAAGTGCACCAGAAAAATTTGGCTTGTATAAAACATGCCTGCAACTGGGTGAAGTTGTCAGTGATGCATCACTCCTGAGATCTCTCCTGAGCTTTGCTATCTGCTTTTGGAAGGATGTGTCCAGGGTAGCAGTCCATGGGGAAAACCCAGCGTAGATCAACTGCAGAAGGAGCGGTATGAGAAAACGTAAGACTAAACACCACAGAGCCCAGATGCTGCTTTGTGCAGTCCCAAGGCTCTTCTGATATTTGTATATGATTATCAAGAAGCGTGGAAGAGTTGTGGAAAACTCAGCTGGCACATTGGTCAGCTTCAGTACCAAATGTCCCAGATATTTGTCCTTCACATTACAACTGGCCCTTGATGTTGAGAAGTGAGAGGTTTCATGAAAAAAAAAGGCAAAATTATTACTTCTTTTCCCAGTGTTTTCATTATATTTAAGCACCATCTATCTTTCTTCTCCATCTCTCTCCCATTCTCCTCACCAAGTCCATCACTTGAGGCTAGGTCACCACCCCAATTCAGGCCACCACTCAACATCTCAATCTCAATCCCCTTCTTCTCTGAGGAAGCTTACAAAGGCCATGTAATGTGTCTGCCTGCAGTAGCAAGGGATTAGAGACACCTAACCAAAAAATCCCTCCAAGTTTTTAATTTTTATAAAGGTTCAGTTTCTCCTCCACACATCCAGGAAAGGATCAGGGTTAATCACCTCTTTTTAGGTCCCATCTCCATCTACCCATGTGTCCTGCACCTCTTCTCTGTACACATCAATACACCATGCACCAGCTGTTGCTCAAAAGGCATCCATCTCACAGAGCCACCGTTGTCCCCTGAACTGAAATACCACACTGGATCATTGCGGTTTGTCCCAGTGATGGCCCAAAATGGCAAGTTAGACAATCAGAGAGACCAGGCAGGTTTTCAGTGTTTAATATAAATCTCTTCTGCAGAGGTGGGGCTGTGATATCCTGCAGTGCAAAGCCAGTCCAGGAGACAGGGTTCTCTGATGACAGTTAAGGTTACCTGAATGCAGTCCTACTGCTGCTTCTTGCTTCTATCATTGCCTACACAACACTTTTTCTATTTAATATGCATAACTTCAAAAATACAAACTTTTGTTTTTCTGACTGATACCCCAAATATTCATTTGCATGAAAAAAGTAGAATATGTACATACTCTAACAACTGCCACACTGTAATAACAACATTTTTGCTTACCCAAATGGTGATACAAACCCAAGTGTTTGGTTTAGTGGACTTCCACTGTACACATAATGAATGCATGTGTGTTTGCCTTTGTGGTATAATAATGGCTAAGTACAATACAATAGTGATACTCGTTATTTGGTGGTGTAACTGCATTGGCTTAATTCAAGTTACTCCTACACTGAATGTAGGCCCTTATCTCTGTTAAATACATGTTAAAAAAAATACTTTATAATTTTAAAGGCAGATGTCTTTCTCCTCAATAAATATGACAGGAAAAAGTATAATCTAGAAGAAAGAGATATCTGCCACTAGCTAAATGATTACTGGGTGGAAAAAAAAAAGAGAAAAAAAAAAGAGAAAGAAAAAAAGAAAACAAAACCAACCCTATACCTACATATGGTATTTAATATATACCTCTAACAGAATGAGGTTCATAATTTATTCTGGGGTTTACCTTTTCATGAACTCTGTCTTGTTCCTGCTCATGAATGATATTCTGGTGCTTCAGATATATTAAAAGCACATCATCTCTGTCTCCCTCCTCTTGTTTCTGTGTATTCACATATTGATATATTTTGCTGGTGCACATGGCACAGTAATAGCAGTAATATTCTTTGATTCTGCTCTGCTTTTTGTCTCAGGATCTCATGCCAAGAGTTATAAAGTGAAGAGCCTGATGTTAGGGTTTTATATTCATGCTGAGGGCCTTAAATTACAGCCCGAATTTTGGAGGTGCTGACTTCAGATGGAATTGGCAGTTTGCAATACCACTGCTCAGGGCACTTGACACCAGAGTAAACGTTTAGTGCACTTGTGTCTAACCGTGGTCTGTGAAGGCCTAGTGGCTGTGGCTGCTTCTACATCACCATCCCAACTCACCTTTGGAAGCGCAGGTTTTAGATGGATTGAGGTGGATCACATCACCAGTGCTGTGGATCCAGTGCCATGGGTCACAGAAGTCTCTCCCAGCAGCCACGGCAGGGAACGGCGAACCAGGCAGCAAAGCCTAGCATGCGACTTGGTTAGATAACCTTTATCAAGGGCTTTGGAAACATCACATATCAGAGATGGGATTTTCAGGGGCTTACAAATATTTGTCTCATGTTCAGACACATTTTTACCAGCCAAACCTTTTCTGCAGAGCACCTTATGCCACCAAAGGACCTCTTTTTCTGACCTACTTGAAATACGCTACTCTCATCCCTGCTATGAAATACAGCCTTTTTGATCACGTAAATCCTACAGCTCTCCTTAACATCCATCGATAAAGTCAGGGTGAGCAAAGACTTCTCGCAGCATCAGCATCAGCTGCCCTGGTGACGCAGCCCAAGCAGGGATGCCTGAGAGAGGGATGGTGGGACCAGAGTGAGAAGGGGGGAACACTGTTCAGGCCAGGAAAGGATGGGTGTCTGTAACCTGCCAGGGTTTATTTTTGTTTTCTTAACTAAAACAGCTCCGTTGGCATAAAACATGTGCTAAATCAGGCCCAAATCTTCCAAGAAAATCCCAGCTCACATAGCCCTATTTTATTCAGCCATCCATCTCACATTACAGTTAATGGGAATAACATGTGATTTTCAAAAGACAAACCTTTGCCCAACTTTTCCTGTGTATACATTTCCTTCAAATTTCTAGATTTTTTTTGCATTCTTTTGCTTTATTATTGTTAAATGATTTCTATCATTTAATGGCAATTTGTCCTGTTTACTCAACACACTCAGCAAAGGAAAATGGAAAAATGCATACACCAAAAGACAACCCTGGTCCCTTATCTCATTGCACAAATACTGTTTTTTTAGGGAAGTGTGGTTCTAATAGAGTCAATTATTCTGCCAACCTTCTCTCCCAATTTTTACGTTTCCCTTTTCATCTCAGTTTTTCTCTGCACTATGCTCCGCATATTTTATTGAGAAAACAAACATACTTTGCAATCCAAAGGCTGGATAGGACACGTTCATATGAGAAAACTTCAGAGCGTGTGTAGTTTATTTTTTGTGTAATTGATTTTGTAGTAGATAGAAGCCATGGTATAAACTAACAGGATAACATTTTTGATCAGTTTCCAATGCTTAATTACAAGTCTGCTATAACTAATTTCCTTCGTGTGCTCACAGCTGCTATGCTTTTGTCATTGGCTTATTTTTGTTTGAAAATCTGAAAGGCATTGAGTTTTTCTGTGAAAGTCGTCTGCCCTGATTGACTCCTGCAGACACCTCATTACCACAGCCATTCTCCAAAGCTGTATAGCTGCTCCAAACCTTGCATTCAAATAATTTCTTTCTTTTTTTTTCTTTTTAATTAAGAAAAAAAGAGAAAATGCTGTTTTGAAACAGCACAGAATATCTGGCTCATTAGAGCATCAGACCAGTCAGCTTTGCGATACGAAAAGCCTTTTGGGAAGAGCACCAGAATTTACTGGATTGGCTACACCACTCATTTGTAAAAGCTACTTATTTTGAAAGAAAGCACTAGGTGATGTTGGGATATTTGTTTTTGTGGGTTTGGGTTTTTTGGGTTTTGTTTTTTTTTTTTCACAAAGATAAATGAGATGCCCCCTTTAACAGTGTATTTTAATAGGGAAATCTACATAAGGAAATCTTTACATTAAAAATGTTTAGGGTTTGGGGGTTTTTTTGGTAGCTTTGTAGCTTATTAGCAGCTATGCTAATATATTTCTAGGCATAAAGGGTCGTGGCATCACACCAACCTCCTGAGGAACAGCTGGGTTGGAAGCAGAAGCTGGGGGAAATCTGAAGATCTTGATTATCCCCAAAGCTGGCACATCTGCAACCCTCTGTGAGAGACAGAGATGAAATTGATGTCCAGTTGGTGTCTTTGGGCTCCTCTCCCATGGCAGAGCAATGCAAAAGTCAACCTGCTCACACAGTGTGGGTTATGAATGAAGGGTGTAAGACAGGGGAAGCTTCATACCATAGCAGGACTGGGCAGAATATGACCCATAGATGTTTCCCCAAAAGTTGTTTTTAATATTCTGCTTTTGGTCTTATCATATGGTGACTGATACCTTATTTATTCCAATGAAATCTAATTTGTGCTTATTCTCCTCTGGATCTGGATGTTCAGCTCTCATTAATGTCAGGAGATCCTAAGTAAATCTTTGAGTACTTGAAATAATACAGTCAAATGAGGAGAATTAGGGCTGCTTGATGGGTTTAAGAGCCACCAGTCTTTATTTAGAAGAGGCAGCTAAGTCAGGGATGGTGGAGTTACATATATCTCTAGCTCCTAATGTTAATGAAGACAACATTTTATATCAATGATTACATGCAAATGCAAATGCATGTAGATTGTTTACTTAGACTAGAGATTTCACACATCCATCTCTGCATTCCTCCTCCTCCCCCTATCTTTTCACCCAGGAAGAGATACTATTGTTATTCTAGTCATCTTTCTCTTGATTTTATTATCTAACAAAGCCATAAAAATGACAAGAAAATGGATTTGTCAGACAACAGTCTCCTGTTCCTGGTGTAATTTCACACTGAGCTACAGATACTGACAACATCAGATAGTTTACACATTTTTCCTTTAATTGTATACCACAGCCCCATTTTTAGTGTGGTGCTCACCGCTACATATTTAAGAAAGTGTTTGAAGTGCCTGGCTGTTGTTAGATGCTGGTTGTGGAATAGATTGCACGGTAAGGCAGCCACTGCTGGAGATGCTGTGCTGGGGTGAGCCTGGCCCTTCACAGAGCCAGGGATGCAGTCCGGGTATGGATGGGGTGACCACACAGTGCTTAGAGGGGCACCAAGAGCAAAGAGATGTGAAGGGCTGAGGGAGATCAGCCCCCCTCACAAAGCCATCAGACAACCTGCCTCTATGGGAGGTTCACATCCCAGAGAGACCCAGCATAGGGTTTTTAGGGGGGGCCTTGGAGATTTGGGCTGGGGCTGGGGGCATTGGCAAGGACCTTGCTCAGATCCTCATCTAGGACCTCATGGTAAGACTCATCCAGCCGAAATATAGGTAAAAGCTGAGAACCAAATACACCTCATGACCACAGGTATGGTTGAAGACTCAGAGGGAAACAGATTTTCCTGGTTGTCTCAGTGCTCAGAATTTTTTTTAACAGAATTAAGATGCATCTTAATCTACCAAAGAATAAAAACAAAGCTTTATTATGTAAAACTGTCTCCCTACAAAATGCAACAACAAAGCAAGCACCCAGCTGTATTGCACATTCATAATTTGGCCTTTTCTGCTGGAGGTTGTGACTAATATTTCTGTGCTACACAAGGGAATTTGAATACCTCACACCCCATGGTTTTCTCTCCCCGAGGCAGCTCTGCAAATCCCAGCATAAATCAAACTAGCTAGTGGCAAACATCAGTGAGCAGATTTGCCTGGTGGTCTGCTAATGCGCTGCCACATGAAGGATCAGAGCCGGGCTGGGGAAGGAGGCAGCAGGGGACTCTTTCTGAGGTGATGTGGTGCAGACGGGTGCTGCTTGATGTGGTGTTTGTCAGCGCAAGGGCACAGCAAAAGGGGACAAAAGGAGGAGAAGAATAGTCCAGCTCGAAGAATAACTGATAAGCACCCCTTCTCTGGGAAAAAACACTTCTTAAATAATATATATTCTGATTGATTTCCAGTAATATTTAACAGACGTGGACAGAATATTCCCCTCTAAAATAAGATACTCTTAACTGAAAAAATATTCCTTGTATCACTATCTGCAAATTTAAAGAACTTATTTTAGCTTAGGGATAAAATAAGCTCAAGCAATGGAAAGGATAGCCATCTTCCCAATTTCTTTTTCAACAGCTACCTCTCATCTCTCAGGATTGTTTGTTTTATTAAGAAATCCTGCAGTTCTAAGTGGATTTACAGGAAGCCCAAAGCTGTGGGTTGCAGTCAATTTCATAAGGGCTATTTATTTTTTTAGCAGCTGACAATAAAAAAAAGCATCAGTCTGTTCCATATGCAAAGCAAAGGATTAACCAGGAGAGGAACACTAATAAATTTCTTTCCTTCAGGAAAGAGCCAGCAGAGCTGTGGCTTCAATTTGATTTAGCCGAACACCATCACCCATTGCTTCAAAACACTCTGCACCCCCACTGGCTGGTATCACAAGGAGCATCGTTTGCAGGGAAAATCACATGCAGAATCATATCTACAACTGGCATGCATAATTACTCCATGTTTTCTCCAGAAGGGACTATCCTGTGGCAATAATTACGTCAAAAACATGCCCCAAAGAACAATATTTCAGACAACTGCAGCCATCAAACAAATACGCTGTATAATTATGTTATTTTTCCCCTCTGAAAGCTCTCACTCATATTTGTATCTTGCCTGCCTAAGACCTCCTCCAAGGGAAGCACCAGATTGTTCCTGACGATAGCACATATATCAAAGGGGGGATGGCGAAGCCAGCCTGGCCAGGCTCTCGCAGCAGCCCCCGGCAGGTCTGGCTCAGATGTGGAGCTATGCTCGGACTTCGCCCCAAGCAAAAGATGCCACCTCTAATATACAAAACTGTCATGAATTTGTTTTTTGTCATAAATGAAGCATGGGTCTGTGCTTTAATTTTCCTCACTGCCCTCTGTCAGGTAATAACCATAAATATTGTCCCGAATCATTAAGTCACAACCTGAAATGTGATCCTGCCCAGTTCCCAATCAGACAGCCATCTGGAAGATGAAAGAAGTCTATTTTCATTTTAGAATGATCCAGACTCTAATTTGTAGTAACAGTCTTAACAGGCTGTTTCAGAGACATTAACCAGAGACTGGTCACAGTTGCTTGAGGAGGGGACATTGTATATGCTGCCTAAGGCATGAGTTGCAGGCAAAACATCCTGTCACTGCTTTGAGCTTGCAGCCTCTGTGGCTTTTTAATCCAGTGCCATGTTTCTAAATGGGCACAGGTTATGCATGCATGGCAACTGGCTATATACTGTGTCATAAAAAATGCCAACACATCTGTGGGAGACAGAAAATAGTGTTTCCACAAAGCTAACGGTGGTACCACAGGTCGTATAAATGCCTCCTATCTTAGGGTTAATTCCATGCTGAAAGCAAATATTTTTTCTATATATACAAATGTATTTATACATATACGTATCTTATGATTTTCTGGCTACTTAAAGAAGTGTTTTCTTCATCCAAGTGCTGTTTTATTGCAACAGCAAAATACTTTTTACTCTGTTAAAAGCAAAGAAAAAACTATTAAAATGATTATGCAGTTGAGCAAAACCACTGTTGATCAAGAGCTTCTCATTACATATCTGAGACCACTGCTCCCTCCTGACCTGTGCTACCTTTCGTTAGTGAAGGACATCAAAGACAGCTGGCCTGTGATGGCGCAGAAATTGCTCAGCAGATGAAATGGGAATCATGTGCAACAGCTCTCCCTGCCAAGATGCAGGAATGCTGTGTTTCTCCACTCCCCCAACAGCTGCAGTCTTGGGGGTTCCTGAGCAAACCCCACAAGGACTCATTTTTCCCAGTTCTGAAATTAGGGTAATGCAGTAGCCTGGGAGCATGGTGGGTCCATTATTGTATGTGTGCCAGTCTGTGACTAGTGTTGCTAGGTTTAAAATTAAGCCAAATTAGATTGTTTCAGTACAAAATATTAAAAACTACAGCTTTAATTCTGAAGGACAGGTAACTTTCCCATAACTCTCTTTCCATTTACTTCCAAGGAGGAGTTCAGACATGTCTCCCTCAATCTTAACCAGTGATAAAAAAACAGTGTTCATCATGTCCTAGTTTGCACTCCCTTGCTCTTGCAAACCTGCCAATTAAAGATGGATGCTGAGCCACAGAAATGCAAGTGCATCTAACAGCAGACATCTCTCAAGCAGAAGTTCAGAGAGCTGATTGCTTGGCTGAGTCTCCTGTTTTTCTTGATGTTTTATCATCCTGGGTTATGTTTCCTTTAAAGCTTAGAGAAAGCATTTGCTGTAACAGATGTGTGTATGTGAATGAGCTTCGCCCAGAGATTTGAAAATGACCACACGGGGGTCTCTTACAGGTAGAGATTACTGAATTGGCATCCTTCTGAATAAGACCTTCTATTTTTCTAAGTGTTGAGAGTTAGAAATGGTGTGGAGACAAGATAAGGAGTAAAATAAGTGCTGTTTGCCTTCATCTCTGCACTGCAGATGTACACTAAGGCAGGACTATTTTCTAGCAGGTAGGATTGAATGTGTCTTGCACAAGAAGGACAAAAGGGAAGGAGAGATAAGGATTTCATCATCTGAGTGTTGTTGCCGAGGAAGAGCTGTACCCTGTCATATGTCCTGCATCCTGAAAAACAGCCTCACCTACTGTGAGGGGCCCAGTCCCTGGCTTGGGTTACTCTTCGAAGCCTTTGTGCCCTCTGGGGCAGCATTTCCGTTGTGCACACCATCATAATTCAAGGGTGTCCTATATGTTTCCTATGCTGAGTTATCCACGTTTTCACCTAAGCTTTGCAATGGAAGTATCATACCTCACCACATGAGGCTAGCCACAGCTCTTATTTGCATCCCAGCAAGGCATTAGCTGGCATCAGCAGTCTCTGGTGCTCAGAGCTGCATGCGGCAAATGGAATCTCTGTTCTGGACATGAAACATGAATAGACAAAACAGTCACACAGCAGAAGAAGTGAAATTCTGTACCAAGATCCCATTCTCTGGATCAGAAAGTGGAAGAGTGAAATCCTGGGTGTCCTGGCACCAGAAGACCAGGGAGTCCTGACCTCCACTGGGCTTACATTCAACTGCAGAGGTGAAGATGTCTGTGAAAAAGCCAGACTTGGACTCCTGTTTCTATAACCAAGAGACTATTTTTCCTTCCCCATCGCAAAGTAAACATGTCTGAGTAGCAGCCACCATAAAACAGCAGGAGCACAAGGCACTGAAATCTTTGCCAGTATTGTCTTTCCAAAAATATGTAAAGGAAGCTTTTTTCACTCTTTTTCAAATGTGAAAGCATACACGCTATACTATTGCCGTGCAATGGACTGAAAACAAAATCACAAACATGATCTGGTGTATCACACCATGTCTAGTGAAAAATGGCCACCACATCCCTATGAAATTGTTTGGTAAGTTTTTATTTTGCTTTTCTTCAAGTCACATAATTTGGACAAAGCACAGTTGTGATAATAGGGAGCGTGCTGGGTCTTTCTACATTCCATGGCTGTAATAATGAAGCCATTAAATTACTAGGTCAGAGGCCCCAATTCACAAAGAAATAATACCAGTTTATTATTTCTAATCTTATTAAGTTTGAAAATTGTCTCGAGATGTAACGTCAACCTGTAATGGCTGAAGTATTGATTATATTAACCCAATGCTCATGGATAATTCAAAGAGCCTGATTTCATCTAATTTCTGTAATTTTTAAAACAGTCCAGCCCAATTTTTTATGGCAAACTAATCCAGAATTATTTCTATAAATAATGAAAATGTATTATAGGATTTGCTAGGAGTAAGCCAATAAAACATTTTGTGTGATGGCTAGCAGAGTGGGGTTTTAATCCCCTTCTTCTTTATCTTTCTTGAATCATAAATCTTTTTTCTTTTTTTCTTTTTCCTCCTTTTTTAATCTCACATTGTCTCTTTTGGAAATATACCCACACATTTCAGAAATATTCATGGACTTGCTTTGTTCACCTTTTAGCTGAAATTGATGGGTCCTTTGAAGATTTTACCTAGATAAATATAACAAACAATATTTCAGCTCTGCCAAATTTGCCAGTTTGTACAATAGCTACACTAGGAAGAGAAATGGTGTAAAATTCCAGAAACTCCAATCTCACCTGGATCCTGGAGCAAATTTTTTAATGATTTTAATTTGATTTGAAATTTTCAAAAAATATGTAATAGTGTATGCATGTGCAAAAATGATGTACACACACTTATACTTGCAAGCACACCTGGATATGGTTCGAGGTCCATTAAGCCCAACGGGAATCTTTCCATTACTTCATTGAGCTTTGGATCAAGCCCTAGGGGGGCTGGTTGATTTTAAATATACATTTTCTAAGGTTATTTCTGATCTTCCCCACCGACCTCACTCTGCACCACTTCCCCAGTTTCCATTCAGAAACCCCAGCCTAAGAAAAGCTGTGTTTGGGGATTTTTCTGTGCCTCCTTTTCTGCCTCCATCCCTGCGGCTTTCCTATCAAAGCACTACATGCATTAAGAAAATGAATGTGACTTAAGTTACTGAACAAACCTGAAGGGCTAGTTCACTCAAAAATATTTCCTATAAGGATATTTATTAGCTCAGAAGACATGTGTGGGCAGAGCATGTTATTTAGTGACCTGTAATGCCCAAATAATGATCACAATAAATCAGTACTCATTACTATGTAAGAGAGGTCTGGATCGAGTGACTCAATAGGTAATGAGGTCTAATTTAGTGACACAGTATTATTTTACCGAGTATTTTGAGGGGGTGGGGGGGCAGGAGGAGCAGGGGCTGAAGGGAGTGTAATTACCTCAGATTTCTCGTGTGATGATGAGCCTCTAACTTTGGCCAGTTGTTTTGGCGGGGTGTTAGAGTTCAGGCTTTTAATTGTTATTGGCTGCATTTAGCCACATTAAGCGAATAAATATTTAAGGTCTGGACCTCTAACACTGTGTTAAAAGGAGCAAGAATGGGGCTAAAATCTATATAATGGGATATAGGGAGGGAAGAAAAGAACATTGAGGTAGAAGATAAAGAATTGAAGTCCTTCCTTGTGAATGTGTGAGATGTGGATTTGTGGGACCGGGAGTATAGTGTCATGACTTGCAGGCAACAAAACCCAGGACCTCAGAGGGACCAGCACAGATGAGGCTAAAAGGCCCCAATACCTTCTTTTTTAGCCTTTATTTTGTGCCAAGACCCCAGAGGCATTTCTTTCTTTACTGCCTCCCACTGCAGGGAAGGAATTATACCTTCTGGCACTGGTGGGCATCCCTCAGTCATCCACAGGGAAGAAAAGATGTGCTGTGGGTGACGCAGAAAGCAGGGGACCTGAAAGTCCCCCTTTTTATCCCCACCAGCTGTTGGCAGAGCCTGGGGCCACCAGACCCTAGAGGTAGGCTCTTTTATAATGCACATGCACATCCCAGGAGCAAGCTAGTCATCACAGAAGTGCATCTCCTGCAATGTGATTTTCCCCTTCCTCCATGTTTTTAAGCTATGTCTGGAGGTTAGCTGCATGTCAACTACTAAAATTAGTAATGGGCATGAAGTGCTGAGCTTGCCATTGCCAGGGTGAAGTTTTTCAGAGCTGAAATCCCTTAAAAGTTAGTTGCTCCATCTTCTAGAACAGCCTTGAGTGATTCCTGTTCTGGTAATTCACAATCTGGAAGCAAAGCTGAACTCTCCCAAGTTGTGAGTCTTTGACTTGCAGGCATATATGGGGCCTCCAGCAGCACATGGCTATCCAGACCCCAGGGGCCAGGCACTGGAATCAGCCTATCTCCTCAGTATAGCAGTTCAGGAAAAGAATGGTATCATTTGTAGTATGGATGGAACCAAATTGTCATCCACAGAAATGCATACTCCTTCTGGTTGAAAAGAGACTGTCCCAACTCATCTTCAAGCCTCTGCTCATACCTGCTATTTCTGGATGTTAGGAACTGATGGGGCTCATGGGAGACATCAGTAGAAATCCTGCCTGGAAAATTCAAGTGGAAATGAAACCTTATTCTACACTCTAACACTCAGAGGAGCAAAGAAAAATTTTCAAAAATTATTCTACATCTGACCTTTCCCTCTTTTTCCTCATCTTTCTCCCTCCAGCCAGACAGAGCGAGAAGTGGGGTATCACTCAGTAACTTCAGTCCCACTCTGCTTCCAGATCGAGCCTCATTAGATGACTTTGAACAGATGCAACAGACAATCCCTATTTCAGAAGTGTGGAAAGGGTTGTAAAAAGTACAAAGAAGAGAAAATATGCAAGAGACAAATGAAAGTCTTGAAAGTAACATGATGTGTGAAAAAATTAGGGAGAGTAAACAGCAAGAGGTATGTAGCAGCAACCAGTGTGTGCAGAACAGTATAATGTTTCTGTATATTTCAGAGCAGAAATGAGCCTTTTCTCTAAGCTGGTTGTCATTTTAGATGGGAAGGAGAAGAGACAGAGATGATACTGTCTGTCCCTGAGCTTTCCTACCGCCTGCTGCGGCTATTGCTTATGCTAACTCTGTGCGCTGCGTGAGGCAGGCTCCAGCCACCATGATCTTCAAGCCTTGTCCAAAGAACATCACTACAGCTATTTTTAAACCCCCAAAGAAGGGATTGCTACTTAGCAACTGTCCTCTGATTTCCTAAGAAAATGAGATCTGTGCAATGGTGCACAATACCAGAGCATCTGTGTGCCAGTGCCTTCTCTCTCCCTTCCCTCCATGAATTTAGCAACTGATTTTAACTAAATTCGACAGAGCAGTAGGGGTCTCAAAGATGAGAAATTCTGCAAATTTCATTAAATAGTCAGCCATGTAGAGGAGATTGATCCCAGCAGTTCCCACGCTGGCAGAAAGGCTGCCAGTGAGCTCGACAACACAAACTCATAGGTATCAGACATTAACAAATCCACAAGGAGAGCACTATTATGAATTCCCCAGCCACAACTAGAGAAAAGCCTCATAGCTTGCTAGACAGCAAAGACTCCAAACATTATCTACAGAGCCACTGGAAATTTTCATGGATCTTAGTATTTAGAGTTTTAACACTTTATTTTCACATGTGTACTCCAAAGGGACTCTACAAAGCAAATGAAGAAATCATTGAGAGTTTGAGGCACTGAGCAGACTCCAGGACTGCAGATAATATAGAGAGGATTTTTATCCTAGCTCCCTTTCCATTCCCTTTCTTGGCCTTCAAGTCCTCCCTCTGCTCTTTTGTGGGTTATCTGAGTACTGATAACTCTCTAAGGTTGCGGGTTGTAAGGAGGCTATGTATCTGATAATACAGTATTATTTTTGGCTTGCTCTCCTTCATGTTTTTCTTTGTGAATGAAAAGGGGCTCCTTTGTTCTAGGTGTGGGTACATGCTAAAGTGAAATACCCAAAGGTCTGGAGGTCTCTTTGACGTGTCCGGTCAGCACCAATTTCTTACTGTCTGGAGGCCTTTGACACAGCAATCCATTATTTCTTGGTTTAATTCTTTATGCACAGCTTTTCATATTGATTACCTAACATCATTAGTTTTGGTCATTCCATACAAGAGACAATGGAAAGATCAATTTTAACCATATTAGCTAAAGGAACTTGCTCTTAAAGCATCCAGGGGCTGGAACCATTTATCTTCTCCTCTCTGAATCATAAATCTTTTACAAGTGCAGCATTAGATTCATTGTTTGCTACAGCCACATGTGATGTAGTCGGGGATCATTGTAAAAGTGTCCTACACTGCAGTGTGAGGCTGTACCCATAAAGCATATTAATGTACGGTATTGTCATGGAAATCGTCATGAGCTGCTGCAGAGAGCATAGTTTTCACAAGAGCTGTGCAACTCATCAATGGTTTTTAATTTGGTGGCTGAACTGGAAAGAGAGAATTTTTTTCTTTTAGACCTAGAATGGAAAATATTTTCTTCCACAACTAATCAAAAAATGTTTTGCATCCAAGAAATTTTTTTTTTCAGGATTTTTGTAGTAAAAACAAAGGGAACCTGGGAAGGAGGAGCTAGCTTCACAAAGGCATTTCAGTGACATTTGCAGAATTGAGCAGAAAATGGGAGGTAGTCAATTTACATGCAGTAACTATGCAAATAACCGTGGAGAAGGCTCTCACTCCTGTACAAACAGTACAGGAATGTACTGTTCAGGCCCACATCTGCCGGTTCAGGACACAGGAAAGAAGATTAAATGTTGACCTACAGCATTTCTTAATCACATCCATAAAAACTATGTTGTTTTTCAAGATAATTTATACAGATACAAGAGGAAGGTTTTGAGCCATGGCCTCTCATACCCTAAGTCCCTGTTGCTGGGGACAGATGGAGGGAGTGGAAAGACAAGATACATCTGAACTTCTGCTCCAGGCCTGCACTGAAGCTTTCCAAGCAAACTTCAAAACAAACCATTTATCATCCTTGTGTAATAAACTAGCAGTGTCCAAACCCTCACAGATAGTGCAGCAAGACAGGAGTGGGACAAGCCGTTGTTGGAAAGTTCAAGCCTCAATGACCAGAGTTAATGGAGCTCTTCCATGACATCATTACTGCGGTTAGGGCTTGTCACTGGAAGAGGACATGATCAAAACCAATGGGCCAGTCTAATAAGGGCTGTTCCTGCACCAGCTACTTCTGACCAAGATCAATAGAGCAGCACAAAAAACCAAGAGGAAAGACATTATTATTATCTTTGACTTCAGAAATAGTCATATGGACATCTATGTACATACGTAAGGGTTCTGACCTTTCTAAGACATCTGACACAGTTTTCCAGTATCAAGGGATGTGAGCTGAGAGTATGCTTCAGAGTAGCATACAAATCTGAGCTTTGGATACTTTGCCTAACAAACAGATGAGCTGGAACTTTAAGGATATTCATATTCAGGGGAGTTTTAACAATAAAATTGGGAAAGGAATCTAAAAATGTTTTTTTTAAATCTCATTGGAAAGGAGCTGATAATTAAATAATAATAATAAACCAAAACCAACAAACAAACAAATGAAAAAAACCCCCAACAACATTTTCAAAAAAGAGTTTGACTCCTTCCCCAAGAGTTTCAAACAAGATATTTTTCCTTCCCCAAATATTAACTGTTCTGCTTTGAAGAGCTGATGGCAGTGGTAGACAATACATTATTCATCCCCAGTAGCAATGTGATTACAAGATGGAGGCTTGGTGTAAAGAAGCAAGTACATGAAGGCCAGACCCTGTGCAACATACACCTGGAGCAGATAATAAACTGGCTCTGAGGGAGAACATTTTATTCCAGCATGGCTCAAGATGATGTATGAAACCACCAAAGATTACAGTCAGTGATGTCTTGGGAGTGATTTGATGTTTACGGTTAACCCTAACATTGCTTTTGTTTATAGACACTATTTCTAGAGCAATCTTATCTTGTACGGCTTTTATGGAAACAAAAATTATCAGGCTACAGCTTTTATAGCACAGAAGGTGACATGGGTTTGATTTACACTTCATTACAAACCAGCCCTACAAACACTGCTCAGATGTATAGTTCTTAGTTTCCTGGTGAAATTCACAAAGGAAATGAGACATTTTTGAGCTTGTGCATATGACCAAGTAATTCATGTCAGACTCACGTAGTGCCTCTGATGTTTGTGCATCCCTAGGCATCAGAATCTTTTGCTTGGAAAACTCCTTCCAGGATGAGCTCGATCCCCCTGTGTTAAGTTACCGCTTAGCTCTTTAACGTGACGGTGTTGACCTTACAGCCTTTTCTTAAAAATGGAAAGAATGATTTTTTTTTTTTTCACCCTTGACTTCCTCACATACTGTCACAATGGGCCTTGAATGTACAGTGAGAGAGACAGATTAACCATAGGCATACCACCAAAATGGAATGATGGAGAGCACAAAATGGGGTATATTCTGTGTAGTGCCATGGTGTTGGACCTCCCTCAGGTGCCAGGCTTTTTTGCCATGGGATATGTACAGGCCTATATGGTGAAGTTCTGAGAAGTACAATATAGCTGTAAGGACTAATTAGGTTTAGATCCTCCTGTGTACATGGGAAGCTTCTGAGGAGAGCTTTGGACCTCACAGAATCCAAAGGATTTCCAGGGAAGTCTATTCCCAAATTAGGCCATCTATCTAACTGTCAACGCTTCTGAAGAAGCACCCAGAAAACCCATGTGAAATCATAATACTAAGCTGCAGTCAGGCCTACAGCTACAGTAAAGTCTGTAAGGGAAAAAATAATACTTTTACCTTTCAAGGAAAATTATTCGTTTCCATGCATCTGTTCAAAGCAAGGGGGCAAAAAGAGAAAGAAAATCTATGTTTTACAAAGAAATTTTGCCAACTTCTTAGCAAAAACAGCTTTCCAGAATGAAATGACTGTTTCCTTGCTGTGAAAAAAAAAGATTCCTTTGATTTTCCACAAGCATTTTAAAGAGAAAAGTTGAAATTATTATTTAGATTTTTTTTTTTAATTAAAACCTGTAAAAACTATATTTTCCATCTGCTTTACCAGAATTGAGGATTTGTAGCTGCATACATCTCTCCTGTGGCTACTTGAGAAGTCAGAGATCATTTGGCTGCCTTGCTTTACTGTTGATGGTGCCCCCATCTCTAAAGTGGTTCTGGCAGCTGCCAGTGCAAGGGTGACAACCATCTGTTCTCGCTGTTTGCTGCTAGGTGGTACCATAGCATCAGCTCTTGACGTGCAGCACTATCAGCCTTTCCCTGTGCTCATGAGAAAACATCTTTGTGTTGCTACACATCACTCACCAGCCTGGATGGCCAGTGTGCACATATAGCACCTGCACCAGGCATGCCACTGTCACTTGTTGGGGGCCACCTTCAAGGGGTACATTTAGGAAATCCAGACCTCCTGGGTAGACCAGAACCAGCCCAACACCTTATTAACTGCACATCTTATTTGTGTTGCAGCAAGGTGAGATGATCGTAGAAGAAGTAGCTCCCAACACCAAAGTGCAGCAGGGGGATGAGGTGCTCTTGGTGTCAGAAACTCTTTTCTGCCTGGAGCAGTAGGTGGGATCTCCTACCAACCACCATCATTGTTGCTGGACACTACTGGCTCTGTGGGTTAAACAGGTTTCTGGAGGGGTTGATGGAAACTTCTAGTCCTGACTGAACCTGAAGCATTACCTGCAAACAAAAGTGAAGCACCAGAGCTGAACTTTATACTGTACCATGTTGAATAGCTATCAAACCCCCTCACTATGGCCTGGAGGTTCAGAAATTGTTACTAATCTTCTTTTCTGTTTCACATATTTAAAAGCTACCCTGTTTTAACAAGTATCTGGCATTTGCTGTGGCTGCTAAGATTTTATATCTCTGGAGTAACCATGGGGCTGAGGAAGTGCAGGGTCTGGATTCTAACAGGAACCCAGACACACTCTGATAAGCTGACGGGAAACAACCCACCCTGGGAACAGGCACATGGTAAAATGTCAGTACCACATCTCTGAAAGCCAGGATGTTATCTGAAGGGAACTGCTTGAATTCTTCCAAAGCTAATGCTATGTAGTGTGAAGTTTCCATCACTCCTGATTTATGGCCCTTGGGCTCACCTCTGTAAGGTGGGCAAGGCAGGCACATATTTAGGCACAGCTGACCCCCATGTTTCTGTTTAGGTGTTGTCAGATGGTTGGGGAAGAGGAAGATAGAAGAGGTTGACTTTCAGAGTTGCTTGAATAGTCATAAAGTTGGGATCAAGGAGGAACATAATCTAGCAAGGAATCCTGGAAGTAACTGAAGAAAGTTTCAGGTCCGATTATGAAAAGCACAGGAGGTGACCATTCCTGGTTGCTGTTAGCATGCAGCAAATTGAAGTATTGTAGTTTTATCTGTTACCAGAAAAGCCCTCTACTTAGAAAAAAAAAGAAGTAGGAGCCCCACCGTCTCATTTTTAACAAGGACCAGCTGAAAAATGAAGGCAAGCAGCACACAGACCATCTTATGTCTGCCAATTCATTTCCTGGCCCTGAAAGGAAAAAAAAAAGGGGGGGGGGGGGGAGAGAAAAAAAATCCTCTTGTTTCCTCTCATGCAGGCCAAACATGGCAAAGCACCAGGGGAATTCTGAATGGAATCAATTGCACTTGTTACTAACTGAGTTTTCTTTTATTCTTATATTACCAAGGCCTGGATATTCAGCTGCAAGCAATTATAATGAAGAGTTACTGAGTAATGGTTTCCAGATTGCTCCATGATGGGGCATTAATTGAAAGGGACAATTTAAGAGCTAAGGCCATGTAAATGCATTTCTTATTCTGTCAGATCGAGAAAATTCTGCCTACAAGAGGCTGAAAAGCTCAGAACTGATAAAGACTTAATAGTAGCCACTTAAGTGAACATTTGGAAAAGGGATTTTACATTTAAGGGATCAAGAATAATTACAATAAAGTAGAGAGTCAGGGTATTATTAGGAGTCAGAATGTGAATGTTATCAGCAGCCTGGTAATTCTGCTTGGAGTTATACCGAATTTGCACAGGGGAAGATGATGAGGGTTTGGCTCCTTATCTTCCCATCTGATCTCAGTTTAGTCCTTGACTCTCCTGAGTGAAAGGCACTATTGAGTCCCAAGGAATCAAAGACAAAAATCCCTGTAAAGTTAGCAGGATGAGTTCAGAAGGAGAACATTGCATTACTGGATATCTGCCCTTTTCTAAATGCCAGTTAAGAGAAAATACTTCCATACTGGGAAGCCAATGCCTAATATAACAATCGGCTTCAAGTAACAGTGAATAAATGAGATTTTTAATTCTACTATAGCCAAGCAAACACGAATGAAAAATATCCCTTGGAATACACTACTAAATTCCAGGGCTGTTTGTTGCAGTGAAGGGATGAAGCCCTGGAACTTGCAAGCTGTCCAGGCAATACTATTTTTAGTATGATATCACTGATGTTTCGCAGGTTTTATACAGATATTTCTCTGCACTTAACTATGAAATCAAACATTTCCTTTTTCCTTCAGTTGATATTTTATTGCCTCAGTAATTGCTACAGATAATACAAATGAAAAAGACAGTTTTCCCTAGGTTAGCATGTCTTCCTAGTTTTTTCATTAATTCATATTAAACAAAAAATTACTACTATTAAAGAGAAATGCTTCCTTTCCT
Source organism: Strigops habroptila (assembly GCF_004027225.2). NCBI lineage: Eukaryota > Metazoa > Chordata > Aves > Psittaciformes > Psittacidae > Strigops > Strigops habroptila. The sequence continues at coordinate 131,710,891 of NC_044277.2, forward strand.
AAATCATTGAGTCACTTATAGGAATAATTCTGGGAAGAAGGAAGCGGAATGGAGTTTCTCTCTCTTGCTTCTGCCATTATCTAGCTTGAACAGACGGAAGCTCAGTCACTTGTGATTAAATCACTGGAATGAAGACGGACATCAGTGAAATGGTGGTCAGTCATTTGCTCAATCCTACATGAAGAGCAGCCCCCCTGAAGCAAGCCACAGCCTGCCAGAGAGCGATTACTAAGATGCCTGGGGTTGAAAATATAAACACCTTCAGAGTGGGTGGTCAGCTCAGGTCAGGCTTAGGGTTGATTCACAGGCACTAAATTAATCTGTAAAAAGGGACATTGCTAGACGGCAGCCTGGGGAGGAGGAAAGCATGGTGTATGCCAGTTATGGAGCTCTTACAAACGAGCAGGCCAGGCAGGAGTCTGTGTTTCACCGTCTGATGCAAAAGCAAACCAAAAATGAGGGTTAAAGTGAAATACTGGTCCTGCTCAACCGCATGGCAAAGTCCTCTGGGCTTCCCTGGAGCTCTTCCTCCACAAGCCCTCTTCCCCTCCACTGCCCCATGCCACCACTCACCTTCTCCTCCCAGCTGCAGGGAGATACATGGCTCAGGGTGGGCAAAGAAATCCCACTGACCTGGGGACACTGCAGAGACTGTGGCCAGCCACGTGTGACCCTGGGGGCCAGCACCATCCCTTCCCCTGCAGTCCTGGACCTCGGTTGTGCAGCTGGTGGTTGCTGGCTGGTTGTTCTTCTCTGACTAGTTACAGCTTAAGACGTAATTCAAAATTGTATTGAGACAGCATCCAGTCTACCTTTGGATCTGGTGTGGTAAAGAGTTAGGAGGATCCTCCAGAATAAAAGCCTTGCAAGTGAAGAAAACTGAGGCATCTACATGCTCTAAATCATGCAGAAACCTGGCAGAGGCCAGGACCGGCTGTAGGTAGAACCAGAACAGGAGATACCCAATAAAATGGTCTTGGCTTCCCCGCATGATTTACCAATGCTGGAAGAGCAGAGCAGGACTGGGAAGAGTGGCTAAGTGGTTACTGCCAGGGCCACAGGAGAAAGGGACATTCAATTGTTAGGAATAGAAATCCTCCCACATCTGTCCTGATTGCTCAGCCTGGCTGTCCCACCTGAGGACCTCCATCTCAGTTCCACTGCTTCCCTGCCTCCTCTCAGCTCCTCAACCTTAGAATGGCAAAGCCCACAGCTGCTGCACTGCCGGAAAGCCCTGAGCGAGCACTGTTGGAGATCCACGGCAGAAGCCCTGTGAAAGGGCTGCGACGTACACAGAATTCCCCAGTGCCCATCAATGCATCCGGGCCTCTGCACGAGGGTGTGCACCAGAGAGACACCCTGGGGACAGGTAGCTGCATGTTTGGCCTTTCTGGCTCCTCTGCTTCTCCCCCTGGCACTGCCAGTCTCTGGCGCAGTGGAGGTGCAGAGACCCACACAGAGAAACTGCAGAAACTGTGGGAGACATGTCTGGGAAACAGGATGGAGCCAGTCAGAAGAAAAAGAGACTACGATTAATCAAATATATCTTGATTCAGTTAATACCTGAAGAAGAAAAGGTGTGAAGTGCTCCTTACAGAAGCCACAGGAAAGCAGGCTACTGCAGAATAGGAAATTTAGGAAAAGCTTTCCCCATTCCCCTCAAAAGCATGTATTTAGGAGAGCTTCTTTTCAAATTAATGCCGTTGCTGTCTTCATTGGCTATTAAAGTTACACCTGGAATTGCTCTGGTCTACAATTACTCAGAAATTCATCCAGCAAAGCCACATATACAGAAAATAAATGAAAATATTTTTTTCTGCATTATTATTATTAAAAGCAGAGAAAAACATTATTTGGGAATAAAGAACAGCATCATTAAAAAGAGCTCGTGGGAGACTAGAGGTCTGGGTGGGGGGTGGCTGTTCTTGTTTATCAGTTTAGGTTTCTCCCCAAGACCAACTTGGCTTTGAAATGTAACACGTCATTAAGGAATTTGTAGTTACAAAGTACAGACACTTGCTCCTGACAGTAAGCATGGGCATTTCTGTTAACAGAGCGAAACCATAACCACTCCTTCCACCTTGCCCCTACTCCAAAACAGCAAAAATCCTGATTAACAACCAGGATAAATATGGCAGCCAACCAAAACACTATCCAATGTGAAGTTTGGTCAAGCTATAAAACTGCCAGCAAAAAAACCCAGAAGCAAAACTTGACGCTGAATTTTAAGTTTAGAATAATAGTCTAACCCAAAGAAATATGAATCTGATAACCACTAAGGAAGGAGTCTGGGATTTTCATTAGTCACTTGCACGGAGGGGGTGGTATTGCTGGTGGGAGGTGGGATGTGTAATAGCACAGTGGTGAAATGTAAAAGGGGCAGAATGGTTCAACTCCTGAGAAGGAAAAGGGAGGGGGGAAGCGTATTTGTTTTAAGAGGCAATTTTACATTAAGTCACACAAGTGGTTGAAAGACTCACTGTTGTTGCAAGTTCTAGGCTTGACCGCTCTGATATGGCATAAAAGTTCTGTTTGTGTAAGGGGAGTGGGTGTGTGCTCAGAGCCCATAGAAATTAATGGAGTGTACACAAAGTCATTTTTCCCTCAACTCTTCAATTTTGTTTTTCTATTTTTTTTTAAGGAAAAACCTGTGACCCCATCACATAATGGAAAGTCAAATGCCCCAAGGTAAATCAGATAATTAGGATATTTACTTTGCTTCAAAAATTTCACTTACAAGAAAAACCCTAAAAAACTCAAGCCTCCAAAAAACTTGGAGGTGGTTCACTTGTTTTTTCTGGCTAAAAGGATCATTGCATAGTTGCCCCTTATGTGTCTTGAGTTTGTGACAGTCAGGTTTTAGTCATGCTTAGCCTTTCTGAAAAATAATAGTAGTAATAACAGCAGTGGCAGGTTTAACCACAAGCAGACGGGACATTGCCTCATGGCCCTTTCTCTGTAATGAGCGTAGGTTATTTTGGTTACTATTTTCTGCTCTGCGAAGGGCTTGAAAGCATTTATACATAACTCCTGGCACCAGTCCCACACCTTGAACGGTATTTCCAATGTAGCCGTATATGAATTGCTCACCTAGGCAGGATTAAACCGTTCATTGTCTACCTGCTGCATGTATGTGTAGAGAAGTGTAAATGCGAGTGCAGATGTTGATTTTGTACGTCTGCATATCTTTCACACAGTCCTAATATGCTAGTGATAGGGACTCTGATTGTTGTCTGTGATTTTTGCAGTGAACCTGAGAAGTCCTCTCTTCTTACACAGCATCGTGCCAGACTGTTTATGCACAATTTCCTAAAGCCCTAAAATTCAGCTCTGGTGTTTAAAGGCCAAAGCAAAAGCTGCTTTTAGTGGAAAGAACCTGACAAAATCTTTTTATTATGGCTCTTTAGCTATATTTTGAGGGTCTATTTAAAAACAAAATCCATTCACACCTAATTAGTGAGATTTTTACTTGAGGAAAAAGAAGAGGGGAAAGAGTAATACGAAGTATAAAGGGAAAAAATCGATTGAAGTTCTTTTTTTGTGTGTGTGTGATTTATATTTTATGTAGTTTTCTTTATAAATCTAGACCTCACTGGATGCTCAGGAAAAGCAAACTAGGAACTAGCAAGTTATGTATGTTAGATGACATGCTGTGTGCAGTTGTACTGATACACAGTGAGTTTGTGCAGCTCAAAGGAATCCTCAAAGTAAGTTCAGAGATCTTCAAAGGAAGTTATAAACAGATGTCCAGATTTCTGAACATGCCATTATTTGATGACTGGGTGCTAGATGATGGTTCCTGTAGAGCCTCTGCTTGCCTCACAGTGTCTGTTCTGTAAGTGCAGGGGTAACTTGCACAAGAGGCAATTGTATTTGGATTTGTTGGCTATAACCTGAAGGTTCAGAGCTCTCTGTGTAACCCCTTATTGTATTCACTCATATTAAATAATTCCATTTTTATAGAAAATTTATGAAAACCTTTTCTACAACATCTTCAAAGCCATCCTATAGAGTTTAACAAAGTCCCACTATATAAGTTCCATATTAGTTTACAGATCCTACTCATGCTCTACTCAATGCCAGAGTGTTTTTCAGTAAAGGGATAGATAGCAGTTTCTGTGTCAATACAGTCTCCTAAGTGGACATTTCACAGCTTTACAGATGTAACAGGAATTTAAGAGATGTAGCAGATGCTACTGCTGTGATGCTGACAAAATCAACTGTAGTAACTGCAGTTACCACAGGCAATGCTCCAGGAAAAGTGAAAAATGGAGGAAAAAGTGGAATATGTCCTAGGAAAATGGCTTGTCTAGAGAGTAATCTGGCTCCGTACTTCCCCTTTAGCCTGACACAAAGTGCAGGAAAGACAAAAGAAATCCTGGGAGCCATGTCATGACATTATACTACCTTGTTTTCCTATCAAACTCAGCTCTCAATACCACAGATAGTTTGCAGGAACAATGTTTTTCCTAGAACATCTGGATCCCACCAAAGGCATTCAAAGTGGATCTGTGACAAATACACTATTGACACTGGCAGCTGCAGACGCGTGAGCATGTTTCTGTCAGAGGGCTGCTGGAGATGATCAGCATGATAAATCATTTCTTATTATGTCTAAACAGAAAGAAAGAAGACTTTTAGGTGAATGCTCTATTCTTTCATATCAAGAGGGAAAAGGAACTAGCATGAAAGGACTACCAATAACAAGGACTAATAAAGGTAAAATAAGTTACGGTAAAAAATATGTATGTCTGTCTAGTCATGCTTTGACAGTGAGGTTACTAAGACATCAAAGACAGTCAGCAGGCATGGTTGAGGTTGGGGCACTATGCAGCAGGTGCCTGTGGCCAAGCTACATGTCTTCCTTAGCAGCTATATAACACCTTCAAGATGCAGATGTTCATCATCATTCTGCAAGACTTAGGTGTGAGTAAATCCAAAGATTTGCAGAAATCTTAGGGTACGTCTCTGACCACAAGAGAAAGTTTTCCCGCACCATCACTGTTCAGATAGGCTGTTTTTTCTGGGTGAATCTATCCCTTATTGTTTCAGGGACAAAAGTTAAGAATGGTATTTTTATTTTAAAAGCAGTTTGGAAAATATCTCCACTAGTGTGGCAGCAGGGGCACTAAGTCTGTTAACAGTGAACAACTTTCTTGGAAACATCTGTGGATGACAGCCATTTCACCCCATCCCCCCAAAAACCTGGCACTTGGATGGCTACTTATCAAATATAAACCAAAGCAGCTGCAGACCAGATAGACTAAACTGAACATGAGCTTCTGCTGAACCTACTGGAAACTATGTCACTTGATAATCACGTGATAGAAGGTAATTTTATAGGTGAAGCTGCCAGCCCATGTGCACTCACACACCGGCTACCTTGGGGCCAACACTTGCAAAAGGTGCAGCATATGAAATTCCCACCAAAATCTCTAAGGCACCAGGGTTTACAAAGATTATTAACATGGTCTTCCCTTGACGATGATTAGACAAGACTTTCTATGCATCCACACCTTTGTTCTCTCTAATTCACACACAAGGTACCCAGCCATGAGAAGATGCTGATGCTGTCAGCAAGGAGGGAGGGATCAACCTGGGGCTTCTGCAAGTAATTCATAGGCTGAGTCTCATCTACCAGCTTCCTATCCATGCCAGGGACTGTGTGTGGAGAAATGTCACTGGAAGGTGATGGCAGATATCTCTTACTTGCCCATCCCTTGTGGGGAAATTAATGACTCAGATGTTGGGAATGAATGCCTCTGGTGTGGGTCATCCCACAGATCCCTGACTTGTGATTGGCCTTAGAACTTTTGTGCTTTATGGAACAGCACAACAGAAGGCTACAATATTCCATATTCCCCCTTAAATCACATAATATGCCCCCTTAAACCATGTAATTCACCCAAAGGATTATTAGGATCACTCAGAGTCAACTAGAAAGGCCCAAATTTGGTAGTGAGTGCTGGGGTCTGATCCTGGACCTGGGGGACAGTCCCCGCTCTCCTCACCACTCTCAGAGACCCACTACAGGCTGTATCCAATAGCACTGGGAAAGCAGTGTCCACTCCCACATTTCTGCCCATCTGTGGTAATGAGGACTCCATCTATCCAAATGCAATAGTGTCCTTCCATAGCATACATCTCTGCTTTTCAGCTGACTAAAGCACAGTGTGATCAGAGCACAGAGAGGTGGGTGCAGAATTTAAACCCCTCAGGGTATCAACCCTTGACAAACTATGTAGAGTTTCCTAGGATGACTTTATAACAATTAGCTGTGGTTTAAGCTCCTTATTCCTTGTTTGTTCCCTCTCAGAAGCAACCCTGACTAGATGTTCAGCTGCCATTTATACTGATTGTTAGGTGCAGGAAAATACATACAGACATTTAATCTTTGTACTTCTGTAAATTCACCTGCCCTTGCCAAGAGTATTAATGTCTCACTCATTGACCAGAACCAATAGTGTATTGGGCTTCTTCCTTTCTTTCTTGCCTCCATTTTCTATTTTCTTTATAAATAACACATCTTGTATTTTGTTTACACATCTGTTTATGTTGATGATGCTTCTTTGCAGAAATGTTCCTGCACCGTGCCATTTCTTGGTAATGCAAACTTGCAGTAAAGTCCTTACATAGCCCTCTAGACCCCACCAATCTTTCAGCTGAAGCAACTTCATCCCACAAATTGCGACAGAGTTAGGACAAGCCTCAGTGTCACATGTGTGTATTTCAGAGGCTCCTGCAAGTACAGTCGTGGATTTAAACTTTTGCCCTGCAAAATCTCAGCTTTCATGAAGTTTTGCGCAGCAAATCTTCTACCAGAAAATCCGAGTTCCATTACGCATTTTAGTAGGTGGTGACACAACTTGAGTAATATGGCTTTCCAATGTAAAAATAATGCAATAAAAGAAAATAATTTTTTTTTAAAAAGCATGCTATTGTACTTTATTCCTCCCACAGAGAAAAATACATTAGAGCTTTCCTTGTCCTGTTCTTTACCAAGATTGTTGGTTGGTATCATATGGGTTAGAGATTTATCAACGTCCCTCTGCATATATTTTCTCTGGTTTTAAATTAAAGCTTTTTCAGCCTTTGAGCTTGTGAAGACCTACTGAAACTTTATAAGGGATAAAAATTGCGTTCAAAGATGTTAGTAAAAATATCTCCATACAAAATTTCAGATGTCTGCCACTGGACTTGGATGTTTACTCATGCATAGACATGCACGAGACCCCCGGGGAGCACCCAAGGATGCAAAATACCCACAGACCAGAATCAGCAAGGATCCACAGCTCTTAGAGTGCGTTGGATCTTTAGCTTTCCCTAACTTTCTGTTAAGGAGAAATAGTGTTATTATAAATAAATAAGAATGGCCAGCATGGCTTCTTCTAATATTACAACATCTTTTATATTATACTAATATTCTAATATAATTATTCTTCTAATACTATAACATCTATAGCATCCAGTGTGCAATGTGGCTATGCCCATACTTCATCTTCCTTTAGAAGGAAGCTTGTACAGACAAGCTGTAGAAATATTTCTTTAAAAAATCAGAAGTGCATTAGAAACTTCTTCCAAATGAAGTCCTTCTTATGCTATACCTCTCTGTTAAGTTCAGTGATGACCCTTCCAAACTGAGATTTCCGTTATGGAAATTTCAACCCAGGAAAGATTAAGACTATACCACAGCTCTCCAGGCTCATCCATATCTAAAGGAGAACTGCAGCCCACGAGGTCAGTCTGGTCCTCTAGCTGTTTACAAGAATTATATCATCCAACTAGGGAAGGGAAAAAATACCATGCAACTAAAATGCACCCATTCTACTGCAAACGGAAATACCCAGATGACTATTCACAGGGGTGACAGTTTGGGCACAAACCATAAGACCTGCAAAGAGTGGATCACCAAGTGCAAACTGAAGTCTGTTTTGTCAACATTTGTGAAGCAAGATCTAAATATAGCAGATAAAATGTTCTTCATGAAAGAGCCACCATGTTGTGATTACAGATCACCTCGATCCAAGCATTAAACCAAGAGAGCACCAGGGACTGTTTTGCTCACGCTTTATCCAACCTGTTCAACTGACACAGCATTTGCAAAATATGCTTTGCAGTCTTGACATGCCAACAAAGCACGTTTGATTTTGGCTCCAGTCCAAGCCTAGGGCTAGTTAGCTGGTACTTTGCATGGAGTCATCATATTTTCTTCCTCACACACACTTTTCATTCCTGCATAAGCATTACCTAACCTCTTCATTAAATCAGGAGTTTGGAGAGCTCTCTCTTTCAAACCTTGGAGTCTGCAGGTCGTTTGACAAGTGCTCTACACTTGACAGCACCTTTTTAAGTTTGACAGCTTCAGCTTACAAAGATACAACACTAAACTACTGAATTCACTTGGTCTGTTCCATTCCGTTCAAGATCATTTAATCAGGCTTGGCAAAAATATCTGAGAAATAAATTTACCAGGTGACACATGTAAGGCAAGCAATTCACATTCTTCAGCTTATTTACTAGTTACCCCTGAACAGTAGCCAGCTAACTTCTACCTAATCCTTAATACGGTTGTTTTTTCTCCCTCCCATCAAAAACCTAGCACTCTGACTTTAATGCAAAGTGATGGATTAATGTTACACATGCTGTTCTTAAACCTCAGCCACCCTCTGCTATGACAGCAGGATTAGAAGGGAAACTATGGACTGAGGGCACCCAGCAGATTCGGTGATTTAATTGTCTGAGCTTCTGGTGTACAGGCTTAACTTTGGCTTAAATAATGTCTTCTTCCATCAAAAGAAGTCTATTTGAAATTAATTCCTTTTACTGAAGCCTTACATTGAACACTTTCAGTTTCTAAGATACCTAGTGCATGACCAAGGTGTTTGTTTGCCTTTATGCTCCCCAAACATTCCTCTGAAGCTGTTTGCTGTGGCCACTTTCTGCATCTTGTTTTGGACATGTCTTGATCAATTAGTGCAATGTCACAGTTACATGTAGCTATTGTATCTCCAGCTGCAAGCTGTTAATAATAAACTTACCCACAGGACAAACCTGCCATATGGTTGATGGTCAAGCAAGGCTAAATATGCATTAGTTAAAAAATGCAACTGTCAACATGAAGCTGGATATGGCTTATTGGATTTGATGCGGGCATCTGACAGCAATGTTTCTTTTAGCAACATTCTGTATTGCAGGTCAGGAATCTGCCTACTGTGGAATATTTGTCACAGGAAGATGAGAAGAGAAAAAAAACAAGGAAACATTTGTGAAATGGAGAATACATGGTGGGTTAGTGGTGGCTGATTTTTTTTCCAAGGAAGGAAATAGGAGGGAGTGTTGATCTGAGGGGCTTTTGAAAGAATGATTTGCTAAAGAAAGCCTTGTTCAAAGTTTTTTCACAATTAAGGGAGATCAGCTACATATGAGAGGAATATGAAACATGTTTTTTCCTTGCAGATATAAAGAAATTTGACTGTCACGGAAAACATGCACCAGAGAGGAAAATATTCAAAGTCTATCCCATGATAGTTATATTACCAGATTACAGTTTCTTTGTGATAGGAAAAACGTCAGCATTGGGGTATTTTTTGTAACTTTTGACATCTATTCTAGCCGCTCAGTGAATGGCACTGGCATGGTTTCTTGCCTCATTGATAACACCAATGCAGCAAATACTTCCTTTAGCTTTATAAAAGTGGAAGGTAACACAGCTGGGTTTGCAATTAAATAAAGCAAGTCAAAGAATGACATGAAAGTAAAAGCAAACCCTCCTGTTCAGTGGAGGCCTCCAAGTCCTTCCCCCTTGCCTCATGAAAGGTCACCTCCCAGTAACTGCACTTTATTTATGAATTGGTGGGTATGCAAACAGTTTCATTCCATACTACTGTAATTTCTATCACAGGGAGCAGAAAACAAACGAATTGCTATTCTAAGAGCAATCATGCATTGAAGACCTATTAGAAGTCCCAGAATCCTGTTTACATGCAGTAAGGCTTCATTTGATTAGTTGGTAATTAGAAGCACACTGTTAATTATGCTATTTAAAAGGGATAGCTATGAGTCACATTTCCTAGGAGAATTCTCTACTAGATGGGAAAGCATTATTTTTTTATTAGACTTTGCTATCAAGGCCTTGTTCTTGCAAACACTTCTGCACATGCTCAATTTTAACATGTATGACTGGTCTCTCTGACTTTCATGAGTCACTCTCAACCCCATGAGCAGAAGCCTTCTGCATGTAGCTTTGAAAGTACTGGGCCTGAGATACCAAAAATCACTTCCCAAATCCCGAGTGTTTCTCCAAATTTTCCAAATACATTTCTCACAGAGATTATTTTTACATGTCATGGTAAACATAAAAAAATAAGGGCAAGCTTTCCTGGTAATTTGGAGACATTGGGGCTTTACTGGGCATATCACTAGATTAACAGGAGTGCTTCAATGCAAACCTCATAACTTCAGCAGTTGGTCTAAAACTGGTGACATTAAAACACTTTGTTTCTAAACGCGTCATCGTTTTGCGTTAGAGAGATGTTCTTCTCTCTCTCCACTCAATGCAGGCTGATATTCAAGACAGACTGGGTATTTAACCTACTGTCTTCTGGAGTGTTCGAAAATGGTTTCTTTTTTTTACCACAAACTTCTTGTGAGGATCTATGTCTTCTATAAAAAACATAATCTGTTGGGTTTTTTCTGGGCTTAAAAATATTTTTGGTGGAAATGAAGAGTCTGGGTTAATCCAGGCACTTTCATTTCACAGTTTTAAAAATGTAGAGTAAAAATCAAGACTGTGGACTTAAACTGATTGCAAGCCCATATGCCACCAGCTATTTTTGTGGGTTATTCCTGAAGGAATATTAGAATGTTTTTTCTTCCATTTAGTTGAATTTGTACTGTGGCATAAACAGTAAAGTAAGCTCCCAATTAGTAAGACAAGGGAAGCAATCAACAAGAAAGGCCTCAGGGTCAGAGTTCAAAAAGAAGAAATGAAATGTTCAGTAGACGAGGAGAAAGAAGTGTTTGACGTGGTGCAAGGCACAAAGTCAAGAGCAAAGGAATGAGAAAAAGTAGAGGGATAGTGAGGACTGAGAGAAGAGAAGAATATGTAGTATTCTACAGATGATTCTTTCTAAAGCTGAAGTATTGTGCGAGCTGAACATACCTGGAACCTGTGGAATCCGAAGAACAGGGAATTAGCCCTAATTTATGTTATACAATCTTTTTCTTGCTATTTCCAATAGAAGAAACATGCTTACTTTGATCACAGAAAGTTAATTAAATGCACCAATTCATGGTAGCATATTTATGAACCATCACGTACATTAACAACAGCTCCATGTATATACACAGTAACTCACTTGTAAATCACCACTTGCTTATTGTTGCTCCATATTTTTTCATGATTTCATCCTACCTGTTTTGTCTGAAGGGAGAGTGTGTCTGGAACACATCTGAATCTTCATGATAGCCCTAATTTAGGTGTTACGCGCATACATTTTCTGTGGTTTTCTGGGCCACCCATCTATTAAATGTCCTGCCACTTGGCTGTTTTACATGATGTCAGCTCGTGATCTGGCTTTTTTTACCCTGTTACCAAATCCTGACTTCTTCAAACATTAAATAAAATGTTCCTTTCAGGGTTAATTATTTTGGAGTGTGACAGAAACCAGCACCTATAAAGTTTGTTGACATAAAAAGAGTAGATGTGAAAATAAAAATGTATGCATGTCTACACTGAGCTCCTGAGCTAATGCATTGAGTTTCAGATCTTGACAGAAACTTGGCCTCCATCAGTCTTGACTCTGTTTAAGTGACAGGATGGCTGGCAGCACTCACCAGTGCTTGCAGGATGTACTAATATTTACAAGCAAAAGAAGGTCTCTGGCTTTGTTGAAATAACACCACTTTCTTAATTTGACTGCTGCTCCATAGCAGACCTTAACAAACAGCTACCAAGGGAGGAGGTAAAGGACTGAGCTTTCATCAAATGCTAATGTTTACTTTAAACCAAAAAAGTCACAATTATATTAAACAGATTTCTGAAGGCAAAGTATAAATAATGATATCATTCTTCTGGAATATCATGCTCGGGATGACATTGTAAACACTATGGAGTTCCAAAAGCAAAATGCAAAAAGTTAAAAAATATATATATTGGACAAGCTTTCTTCACATAAACAATCAAAAAAATGTTTGCATGTTGCCTGTCTGGTACTGAGGTATACAATGCATGTTTTGTATGTGTATGGAGAGAGAGGAGGAAATGTATCTGGCATTTCCTTTTGACTAGTTGTTAAGGCTGGGGCAATTGCAAAGTTTAAATTAATTTGGATCCAAAGTCACCTGAAGCTTCAGAGCAATTTAACCTCAAGCTTCCATTTCTGCTTAAACTTTGAAATAAGCATGTAAAACATACAGGATTAATGTAATTGGTTTACCCTGATAACATTTCCATTCATCTGAAAGGATGGTAGTATTGCTTGGTGGAATGCTGTGGGATTTTGTCTGGTATATGACTATCTGTCTTTCTATATACCTCTCTACTGAATAGGTTAGTAATATATACAATAAATGTAAATTACATGTTGCTGTACATAAAAGTTATGACTTATCAAACAAATTTGTATGACCTCCACCAATGGAGTGATTCACAATTTTAAAAGCAATTGCTCTCTTCACAGCCCTGTGCAGTAAAGAAATAAAAAGAAGGTAAAAAAAAGACTATGGAGAATCTGTGTGGGTTTGCCCAAGCTCACAGAGTAAAACAACAGTAATATGGCCAGATACATCTAGAATATGAGCAAATACATAGACTACTCCAAAGAACATCTGGGTGAAAACCAGCTCTCTAGAAATAAAAATTACATTGCTTCTGATGTTAATAGGTCAGCCTAATTTTGTAAGCCCCCCCACGCACACATAGGACCATTGAAGTTACTGGAATTCCCTTCACTGAATCCAGCATGAATTTGGCTTTTTGTGTCCAAACACTGAGAGCATTTGATTTTGATAGACATGAAGGTGGAAAAAATCAGTGAAAGGGTACTTTTGCATTGATACATTCTAACAGAAAATAAAAGTGGGATAACAAAACAACAAAACACCCACTCACAGTGTCTGCAAGGCTCCAGCACACTGTGTATAACTTGAAATGTGTACCGCTAAATAAAATAATCAAATAAATCCTCAGCTGCTGTTTAAAGCAAAATAGCTAAAAAGACCTTTTGCTTTTCTGTGCAGGGAAATCAGACAGAGGAAGAGGCACAGCCCAGGCAAGGGAAGCGGGTGGTGCTGTACTGTAGGGCACTGTCCCAAATGCACCCAGTGAGGATCCCAGGAGCAGCGTAATGTCAATGGGTACCTTGTCTTCCACATTTCCACTCACAGCCAGGCAGTTAGGCTCTTCTTAGCTATGGGTAGCCAGAAGTTTTCATCTTTTATCCCAGTCCTCAGGTCTTAATGCTTTCTCTGCTGGGAAAGAGCCGTCTTAAAATGGAAAGGATGTGATCTCGAGTGTTGAGCTATTCAGCCAAACATGGTGAAATACACAGCCTGAGGAATGAAATAATGAAGCTGACACTGATGCTTGGGTGAGATTCACAAGTTATTAGTCTCACAGGGTGTTGCCAATGATGAGTTACCGAAGTTTCATCCTCCAGGTGGAGGTAATTTTAGATTCCAACTCTTCAATGCCATGTAATACATGAGTATAACTTTAGCCATGTATACTTAACACTAACTCTCTGTTTATGTCCTTGTTCACTTTACCAGTCTGCAGACACTATTTCTAATTTTCATCTCAGCTTTTTTCTATTTTCTTCTCATAATTGGTAGTAGCTGCAATGCAAAATGCCATGAAATTGTGAAATCTGTTAAACCTTTGGAAAATCACCCCCACATAAGTCTTGGACATTCCATTGTATGAACATTTTAAAAGACTAGTTGTGGGTAGGCAAAGGAGAGAGTACTGGAACTAGCAACACCTAAACAAGTGAATATTGCACAGATGTTGCACATAAGGACAAAGATATGACCATACCAAAATACCACCTTGTATGTTGGCTGAACCAGATCATCAGAACCTCTGGAAAGCAGATCATTTCTAAGCAGGTATGCCCAAGTTTAGATGTTTAAGTCTCTCAACTCTGACACTGTGAATCAGAACAATGAAAAGAGTATGACCTTCCCAGAGGTTTGTAGTTCACTCGATTTTAAGACCTTGACCACCACTTTGGATGACCTCTTGAATGCATTGTCACTCTTGCATCTCCCTAACAGAGAACAGTATTTTTATTTCTGAAATTACTCTAATTTCTTCCCTTTCGCCTGAATGGAAATGAAGGTCCCAAGTAGCAGTCAGAGATAGCAACTTCCAGTGAATATTGTGACACTGGCAGCTCTGTAAAAGTAACAACATATTTGAGTTTTCTTTATGTTTTCCTGCTGGCATTTTCAAGCAGATTTTTTTTTTAATCTTTCATCTTATTTGGGATCACCATAGTGAGTCGCTTTGCTTTCCAGGAGAGTTTTGACAGAAACTGTTATGGCATGAACTTAAAAGGAGCTTTAACACCTGGGCTTTCAGCAGTCTTTTTCTCTGTACTTCCAGCTCTTTCCATCATAGGATTACAGCAGCTGTAGCTATGAAAAAGACTCATTTTTCCCTTCTACTTTTTGTAATATAATTTCAAGCTGAATCCTGTGATACTGTGAAGCATCAATAGTTCCTATGCATTCCAGTGTAGAAATACATTCTCAGTATGTCTTCATATTTCAGAGTCAATTTTGGCAACTTGGAACTTTGCAGACTGGGAATTAATATTCAGTGTGCTACTAGCCTAACCCATGTTTGGAACAAAAAAGGCTTTTCATGTTTGTACGGCTTTTTTCTAAGTTTTGATTGAGAGTTATTAGGAAACTAAAAACTAATTCAAATGGTCCCACACAGTCAATGGTTTTGATGCTTGGCTGCTTCTGTGAAATAAAGAAGTAGGAATTGTGTGAATATAAACCATAGCCAGTGACTGGCATCAGCACTCTGGCAGCACTGCCTTTCAGAGCAAAACGTTTCAGTAAGAGAGTAATGCCTCAGCCAAACTCCAAACTTTATACGCTGGTGTTGTCTGTAAAATGTGGCTCTTCCTCATTAAATGCCTTTTCACTAGCTACAGTTATAAAAGTGCCATCTCAGTTGAGCCCCATTATTACTAATTGTTAAAAAGCCGACACAGTTCCTTCAGGGCTACCCTGAGGGCACAGCTGTTTCCATACTCTGGGTTGCTTTGCTGCACTTTAGGGCATAAAGCTACAGCACCTTTCAGCTCAAGGCACCTCATATTTGCCATGAGTGCTGTTGTGTCTAAATAGAAATGACACCACAGTGACTGCAGGACAGTGCAAGGAGTTGTCAGCACCTTCCCTCAGATCGAGCCATAAGGTGCCCCCATGAAATTTAGGATTCAACAAGCATTTGATGGAGAGTGTAAGTCTTAGTCTCAAAAAATTGTTTTAAGTAGCCTTTTAAATCTTTCTTAAGTCTATATTGTAACAAAGAGATGTTTTTATATATGCTCCTTCTAAACGGACAGTTACCTCAAAACAGAAGAAAAAGGACTGCCCTCCCGCTTTTTGATCTCAGCAAAGACCAAATGTTACCTTTCCTTTTAATCCTCAAACATTTGACTTGTGGTCAGGAAGGAAAAACTATTTCAAAATCCCTTAAGGAAAAAGACAAGAAACACCTTTTTCAATCTTATTGTTGTTAAACTTTTTATGCCCCAAATCGAAATATGTAAGTGTTCATAGAGCTCCATGTCTGATGATCTTTACTGGATAGATAGATCTCTGTTTATAGAGACATTGTTTTAATGGTTCAATCATTGAACAGAAAAAAAAAAAATCATTTTTGAGTGATCAAAATATATCATTCTGCATTCTAATACAACATTGAATGCCTGCTAGAATATTGATTATAATAGTAATTCCTCTTGTAGGATCTGCCAATCCAAACTTGTTTTCGTAAATGTCCTGAAGTTAAGGTTAATGCACCAAAGAGCTGTAACTCACCAGTGTGTAATACCAGCTGATACAGTATGAAAATCCTGCAGCAGCCGCACAAGGCAGCAGAGAGGTTGCTCTTCTAAGCTACGAATATAGGCTGTAGTTCACAGGATGTTTCTCTACATAAAATGCTACTTCTGACCAATGTGTTATTGAAAAAAAATGGGTATGATTAAACCCCCAAAATAACCCCTTTTTCACACAAAACAATTGACAGTAAACCTAAAGCTATAACTCCTCATACTCCTCATCTTCATAAAGAAATTGAAAATCTTTCACTGGAGGCTTTTTCTTCCCCATCTTTAATATTCCCCGTCCTACAATTCCCATCCCAAGCTTGACATCATATGACTGCTGTATCTTGTCTTTTCATTAGTATCAGTATTGTACTTGCAACAGGTTTAGGAATACGCTGCATATTTGACAATAAGATCTGTTTCACTCTACTGGCATATCTTGACAAAAGTCTTGGGTTTTCATCTAATTACAAAGAGACATTTTTTAAGCTTGTGCAGATGTAAAGATGGATTCCTTTCTCCAAAGAGGTGAGCTACAAAAATGACAAGTCTAATAATATGTTTTAATAAATTACTCTGCTATTGTCAACCCACTGTTACATCCTTGGTTTTATTTATCTGATGTCCATCTCCGTAGTGTCAGAGCTATTCACAGGATGACACATTTGACAGTCCAGTAGGAAAGTCCACACTTTCTTGCTGCCTCTCATCTGGGACATAAAATGAGTTATCTGAAAAAGGTTGTACGAAACAGAGACATTTTGCAACAACCCTTCCTAAAAGCAGCCAAGTTTGTGTTTTCTCATGTTTTGCAGGGAATCAATTCAGAAAGTTTGGAGACACCATAGAGAAAATTCTTCCTCTAGCAACCAGACTCTGCAGACCTGGAGATGTCAAATTCAATGAGCACACGTCGCTGAGTGGGTTCTCCTTTGCTTAGTTGTAAGGAGTCCCATCTGCTTTGTCTTAAAGCAGACAGGAGGGTTTCTGTGCCTTTTCATATGACAGATTCATTACAGGATTGAGAATTTCAGGAAAAGTTAGGCTTCAGCAGAAAGAGCATTAATTTCATTATGACAGAGAATGTAACAAGACACCAGAATGAACCTTGTGTTTTTAAGACAAATTAAGAAATACAAAATTTTATTCAAATGAGTCCTCTCTTTAAGAAGTAAATCCATTAGGTAGCATCAACTTTAGCATTTTTAAAGCAGGAGGTTTCCCTTCCAACAGTCAGGATGGCTGTTCTAAAGATCACTGTTTGCTCAAGGTGTCCAATGTTGCTTTGGGAAGAATCAGAGCGGTTGTAAAAAGGGACTATTTCTCCAAATCTTAAGTCCTGTTCTGTTGTAAAGCCGAAAAGAATACTAAAAAAAAAAAAAAATTAAAAAAAGAAGAGATGAAGAGATCAGAAAGAAAGATCTTGCCAAGGCATCTTTGCTAGTATCTTCCTCATAGAGGCACGATAAATGTATTTCCTAAATTTCCTTAGCAGAACTGTTTCTTTTTCATCCAGCATTAACCACTAGAGTGGTATACAAAATCACCGTTAAAACAAAAGTTTTACAAATGTTTGGAGAGGTTAGTTTGGGTTTTTTTTCTTTATTCCAACTCATTCTTTCAAGGCAGAAGAGCTTATTAGTAGGTAGGTCATTTTCGAGTATAGCTACTTAGTTGTTTGGAAGAAAACATCAACAAAACCTTAGGAGCACTTTGCATATAGAATGAGAAGTCAGATTTTGCCTAGTTTTGTTTACAGATTATGTCCCCAAAAACCCAAGTGGAGGCGATTCCCAGTAGGTAGCTGGGAGGAAGGTTTATATTAGGAGTCCTGAGCTGCCCCTCCTCTCCCTCACTGCAGATCCGCATTTCGGGCACACTTTGCACCACAGGATTTGCTGCCTGCATCAAATACCTCTGCAGGGTTGCAATTTAGTGTGGAAAAACCTAGTGTGGAAAGGTGCCAGCTATCTTCAAGAAGCTTGCTTACCACAGAGCTCTTTGATTTACAGGTTAAATTCTGCTAACAAATATTAATGAAACAGGAAATGAAGTGCTTACTGGCATATTTGTGTCACCACCCAGCACTTGATATTACCATCTCAGCAGCAACTGCTTTGTCACTGTAAAGGAAGAGCTTCCACAGTGTCCTAGCACAAGAGTAAATGGCCACTGCACAGGTTATGACACGCTGTTCCAGGTGGGAGACTGGTTAATTTAATAGCAGGCATCTGGAGGAAACCTAAGGAATAGAGACGTTAATTATTGCTAAACTTAATAGCACAAACTGAGGTGAAAACAATTGCAGTCATTCAAGTTCAGCAGTAATTAGTTTGGTCCAGGAATAGGATATTATATGAAAGAGTCTCTTTCAATGGCATGAAAGTTATGCCAATAAATGTGAAGCCGTGGCTATAGCAATGAAAAAAAGGCAAAAACACCAGCCAGCAACACTGCCTGGTCAGCACACATCTTGTTCTAGGACTGGAGATTATCAATGCCCCTGCTCATATGTTTCCTAAACCATAACATTCTGTTACTAAATGTGAGGGAAGATGATAAACTCTATACAGGTCGAACTCTGCTTGTTAAAAGACGCTTGACTGTGGTACTTTCACCTTTGTTCTGTGTGCCTGAATGTGAGATGCCAGAGAAGTATTTGATACTAAAGGTGAGGAGGAAAAACTTCTCCTGGCCTCCTTAAATGCTTTCTTCATTCCCTCTTGCTTCAATTTATAGTGTCTGAAACAGTTATTTTGCCAGCAGTCGGGTTCAGCCAAAGCAAGGATGAATGTGAACATTGCTTCCTTCAGCTGCCTAATCATCACTCTGCTGTTTCTCCAGCTTTCCTTTCAGCTTCTCTTCAACTTTCTTCGGATGCATAATGAGAGGACAGTCTGTCTTTTCAGTTGTGAGTATTTTGGGGAGCAGACAATGGCTTCCTTGGTCTTTGTACAGCACTGACTACCCAAGGAGCTCATGCCAGTTGGATGCACTGTTTTTTATCCACTGCAAACAAAAAACCCAAGAAACACCACACAAATGTCCCTAAGTAAACATCCTAGAGTACTGACAAGGATTGCTACCCTCATCATCTCCATCTGTGCCTTAGCTCTCTCTATCTGTGTCTTCACTGCCAGTTCAAGACAGAGAAAATCCAAGAGCTTGGATCTTGGAGAGGAAACCAAGTCTGCCCCAACTCTTCTCAGTGGGCTTTGTGAGAGGCTTTGGCCCCCAATGTCATGTACTAGCTTTCCCCAGAGTCAGTAAAATGCACTATCCCCTTTGCTCACCAGGGAACATAATGGGTGTGTGGGGATGAAAACTGCAGCGTCAGAAAACCTGCCAAGGCAAAACTTGCCCATCACTTCTCAACAGGCTAGAAGAACTGAGAGCATCTGAGAGACTGAGAGCCTCATCAGTTTCTATCCTAGCACAGCCTTCAGACTGGACTTTGCTTTGCCTTCACAACCAGAATATTTATTTCAGGAAACAGGAAAAGGATTGAGGCCGCATACTAAAATTTATGGGTTTGCCAAGAAGTAGAAAATTGTTGCTGTCCTTTTGGTGATTTAACTAGCATGGTACATGCCATTAAATCACAGGGGGGCAAATCGAGAAGCAGCTTCTTCCCTGACATTTTTGGAAAGCTGAAACTCACACTGCCCCACTGCAGCCCCTCTGTTCCCATCATCTGCTAGCTGAACTGGAGCCAGTTACCTGCACCCTATGTTTCCACCAAGCCCATCTCTACAGAGACCCTTTTCAGTACCAGAGCAGCATCTGCTGAGACAAGATGTGTGCTCAGAGGTTGAGGAGTGCCCACAGAAAGAGATAAAAACTTCTCACGGCATTTTCCTCCCACAAAGGGCAAAAAGAGACCAGTCTGAATTTGGCAAGTCATAACTTTTGAAGCTAAATAAAACCTGCATAGCTGTTCTGCCTGAAAGCCATGGGAACTGCAGTGCTATGACCCACCTAGTAAATATACAAGCTGTCAGAGTCAATGAACAGTAAGATATGCATGAACTCTGTGCAGGATGATGAACCGAACTTTTTAATGCATGACTACTAGGATGTGAAAACTGGTTTATTTCTGCTGCATGCTCATGCTATTGGCTCTGTCAAAGAAAACACATAAAATGTTGCCACCATAAATCTTGACAAATTCAGAGGATAATCTACTCATACACCTGACCAAATGAAGCTTAGAAAAATACTGCTACCAAGGCTCATGCTGGAATGAGACTCCATGCTGTTATGAATGGAAACATCAGGAATATTGGGCTTGAGACAACTAGAGATCAGTAACTATAAAACAGCAAATCATAATCTATGCATACTATACTTAGTCTCTTCATATCAATACAGCGTTATCATATTTTTGTCCTTTTTGTTACCAGTGAAACATCCTTTTCCCTGTAGCTGGGTGTTTTAATATATGATGATGCATTCTTTGCTAGGCTGCTGTTTAGTGTTGCCTTCTGATGGCTCATTTAACTTCAAGACCCTGAAAAAGTTTTACTCCCAGCTCTCATCCAACTTTCAAGGTTAAGGGTTTTTTGTAACTCAAAGCCTAAATCTGTATCTAGCATGAGTTTGATTGTAAGTATACATTCCAAGACACTTCTGTTTGTAATTGAGTATCACTGATGTTCACCCAAGCGAGGGCACGTAAACCACTGAAGAATTTTACAAGGTGGAATAATCTCGTTTGGTATCTCTTATAGGAGACAAAGCCTATTATTAAGGGCATCTACTGATTCCTCCTGTAAGACCCCATTTTCAATGGTTTGAATCCTCAATAAACTATAACCCGTAAAGCTGAAATTCTGTGCGCTACGTTGGCATTCAGATTGTGTTTATGCATAAGTTTTATCCACAACACTTTGGCCACCTTGCAAATACATCCATTTAGAAAAGCTTGTACCAGAGCATTAAAAACCTCCAAAAATCCTTTCTATTAAGAAGCTATTGTCCACCTAACTTTGGAGCAGGAGGCTTAAGCATGTCAGGTCCATCCTCCCTCTCAGTATGTGCCTTCTGAATGTCCTGTGAAAATTTCTGCAAATTTAGTGCATTGCAAGACTTTAAATCATTACCAATCATGTCTGCTTGGGAGAGAGCTGGTGATCAACAGCAAAAGCAGCAAAAGCTGCAAAATCTACAAAAGGCATATGCCCTTGCTATGCCTGCTACATCTTTTCAGTTCAGCATGGAGCGGGATGCCCCCTCCAGAGCCAGCTGGGAAGGGTGACCAGAGGTGGACTGGTCCCATCAAGGGCAGTGGGTCTGAGCCGTGGCAGTGCCTGGCAAAAGGGGAGCCAGGGCCACAGTAGGCACCGAGTTAGTTTGACATGGAAACCGCAAAAGCAGGGAGCAAAAGACCAGCAGAGATGAATTAAGCAAGCAGTAGCAGAGCAGAGAGACCCAGAGAGGAGTGCCAGTGTGTTGGATCAGGAGGTGGATGTGGCCAGCTCCCGCCAGAACTGAAATAAACGGAAGGAGTCCTCTGCCTCTGCATTCCTCTGCTGTCAGCAAATACCTGTGAAAGCCATTAGCAAAGTGCACTTTTTTCTTGCACTTCCCAACTTTAGAGTGATTGAATTTGCAACTTTAATATTCTATCAGTATAGCTACAATGCATAACACAGGCTGATATAGTATGTACACATACAAGGTACAGATGTACATGCCTACGTTTTGTGTTTGAAATGCTACAAAAGCAGAAAGAGCAGGAGTAGCTTTCTGAACTATTTACTTAGGTGTCTCTGATCACATGGACATTCTGGTCAGACCAGAACTTACAAAAAAGGTAAGGACAAATAAAATGGTATTATTTCTTATCTAAACAAAGACGTTACGTTTTTTAACAACATCATGGCACAATTATATGACTTGGACCACAGCTAGTCAGTCTCCCAGTGATACAGATCTCAGAAAAGTGCTTTTATAGCCGATCAGCTCCAAGAACTGTTGAATATAAAAAATCCCTGGCTCTGCAGCCCAGGCTTCTGTATTTCCAAAGCCTGAGGGATGCATGGGATTAATTTTAAAACAAAAGCAGTGGATTGGTAGGTCCAGTCATTCACAGAAAGACAAGAAACACAATATATTTAAAAATCTAACATATGGCTGGACCGAACCAGCCCCAAAAAAACAAGTTATTTGCTTAACTCAAAAGATACTCTTTTACCAGCCAGCATGCAAAGGACAATTTAAAAGGACCCAAATTTAGGTTTTGGGTTTGGGTTCAAAAACAGGTTTACAGAAAACAAAGATCAACAGAAGAACTTTAGAAATTCATTTTAAACTTAAATTGAAATCCATATTTAGTTTAAATTTTTTGAACCCCAAAGCAGAGTACACAATGAATGGGAAGTGGAACTACCAGTCAAGTACCTGTAACAAAGCTAACAATACAGAAAAACAGCAACATGCTTGGCGTTAAGGTGCAGATAAAGATACTCCTGAAAGAAAATGTTTCTGTGTAAATTTTAATGTCATCAGACCTTTTAATAACTAGAGAGATGAAATAATCACAATGTGCACCTCTTAATATTTGCCAGGTAAGTCTTGATCCAAAAACATTTTCTAAACCGGACAAGCCCCAAGGGTGCTTTCTTCCAGCGCAAAGGGAAGGAGCAATTTGTGTGCATGTGAATGGCCAGTGTGGAAGCATATGACTGCCCACTGAAACTAGGCAAAACCCTGAAGGGATGGGAATCAGGACCAACCAACCAACCAGGCTTCCTTGGTGGCCATAGTGATGGTGGAGCAGACACTGCTGAGTAGTGTCCTGACGTTGAGTGGAGACTAGGGACCCAATCCCTGGGGCACCCTATCCTCACTTCACAGGAATTCCAGCCAGTCCTGGAGCTAGGTAAGCAGTGGTGCCTAAGAATGAATAATGCCTCCAATGAATTTAAGGCTTCTCAGATTTTTAATTCAACATCACAGCTAATAGAGTTAGCTTGATTTTTCATCTTCAGTTCAAGTACAGTTTGTGAGAAAGAGAGAAATATTTTGCTATATGATTTCTGGAGCGTGAGCTGCATTGATTAATCATTCCTAGTCCTAACTTAACGCTTTTTTCCCCTGATCAGATAGATGAATTTAATTCACACTGCAATGAAGGGCAATTGTGAGCCTTTTCAGAGAAAGCCACCTGCTGAAACAGAGTTCCAATAAACAAGATTATAGCATTTTAGACCATTTTAAATCTTTCTTTTGGGGTCTCATAACACTTCCTTTCAACAACATACCTAAAAATATTAAAGCTACTATAAAATTTATTAGCTGGGAACAGAGTATAAATGTATTCCTCCTCTTACTGTGCATGACCCTGCTACTCCTGTGCTTATTAACAAACAGTGTCCAAACCTAGATAAAATGTGCTTGATACATTACTGCATTGTTGATAGTAATTTTTGTCAGCGCCTTTGTGACTGGCATCGCATAATCACTTGTGTGTCTGGTTCCTAGCTGAGAAGAATGTAGTCAGATCTGTATATGTTTTATTTAATTGCCTCTCTGCCTGGGTCCTGTTAAATGGCTTGAGGAAACCTGATCTATTGATGTCTCGTCCCCTATAAAATCCATCACTTCCGATGCAAATGGTTGAGCATGTGAACTTAATTCACTTGCCATTAGTTATGCTGTGAATAAAATGTGGTTGGTAGAAAACAAATGCCAAAAGAGTATAAATGCAACTAGAACAAATTCTGTTTAAAGTTTGAGTGTATAACCATGAGAAATCTTTATATTGTTCACAAAGGGGCAATTAACAATTCCAATAGAAAAACTTATTTTTAGAAATATCAAAACAAGTAACCCTTGGTTAAAAGATGAAAATAAATGGCAGCCCTTCTATACATTTTATTTGATTCAATCAGTTGCTGAATCTTCATTAAGAAATGTCTAGGACAGGAAATAGCGATCCAGTCACACGTCATTACTGCCTAATGGGGTCATAGTCCACCACTGCTCTAGAAGTAGGTGTAGAGGGAACACTTCAAGTGCTCAAGAGGATGTTGTGGAAAATAGTTGAAGTCTGACTAAATAGCCTAAACCAATATTGAATAATTTCTGTCAGCTTCTAAAAACAATCCTGAGTAAAAATAGAATATTCTGCAGAATTGCAAGAATGTCTTTAACGATGACCTATAGCTTTGTAAGTGCTATATTATTTTACATCTATGGAAAAATAAGTGTCTGAGGCTTATTTAAAGATTCTTGCAGAGACTGAAGGAGGAAAGCAATTGTCTAAGACCTTGAAATAAAAACCGTAACATCCTGGTTATTGCCTGCTAAACTACTGTAATAAGGTAAGACAGGGAGAGATTTGTTCATCTGTCCATAAATATTTTTGTCCCTAAACTTGCACACTACTGATTTCTTCACCACTGTAGAAGATCACAGTTTGAATTAGCCCCTTAGAAATATATATGTATCTTATATATATCATTATATCTTAGAAATATTATTCTGAAGCTACCTGGATTTCATAAAAGAGCCTTGCACATGCTTGTTGGTCATCTCAGCAGGTTTGAACAGAGGGACAAAGACTTTTACCAAGCACATAGCAGCAAAAATAAAAAGGGTATAACTGCTTTAATCAGTATGTAGTGGCAAGGCTCCCATAACCATTCAGGATCATCTAGATCCATACAGGCTGGCAACACCAGCCATCAAAAGCTTCCGTTTCAAATTCTATTTCCTTCTCCAGCAGTGAACCCTAGTCCTTTTCGACTACTTCTAGAGAAAAAATAGCACCTACTTTTTAAACACATAGGTGGTCTCTGCTAGGGATTTTCGAACTGAGTAGTCAGTTGTGTCTCTATCTTCAGGTAATGCAGACAGTGTCTTCATTAAAGAGGATGAAGAGGCAGCCAAGCCTCCTGTGGAAAGACACACAGTCTGTTTTCCACCACCAGGTCACAGGTTCCCAGAAGATGCTCCCCATTAAACTTGAAAAACAACCTCGAATTCTCTAGGAAGAAATCTGTCATTGAATCCTGGCAGAATCATTTGTAACCATGTTGAAGAGAAGTATTATTAATATCTGTAATATTGGAAATAATTTATATAAAAATGTTTCAGTTCACTAGAATTACACTACAAGAAACCAAGTGCATCTTGGTGGTCAGAAAAATTATCAGATTCCTTCCCATGATTAAGCTCAAATTGCAGATTCCTTTTAAGAAAAGAAAGTTAATTTGGGCCCAGCTCTGGTACACCCATATGCAGGGTTTATTGTGTACAATAATCTATGCCATCTGCTTTGGCTATTGGAAAAATTGCTAGCAATTTTGAAGCTGGTCTTCTTGTGAAATGCCTCAGCTTCTCCAGTGTAAAACCATAGAATTGCCTTTTTGCTGTTCTACTGCAGATGAAAACATCAAGATATTTGGCAATGGCATTTCCAGATTCACAAAATTGTCGTATGAAAGATTAGTTTTAAAAACCCATAAAAAGACTTATGTTTGCTGGCTTATATATTGGCTTCTAGCTGAAAAGTGACTTTGCATATTCCTCAGAGTGAAGAATTTTTGCCAGAATCTTTGCATTATGAATGAGTTTGTCGTGAAACTTTAACCAAGTGTTGCTAATGGTCACCCTGAGTATATAAACAGTTTTACTGGTTTTTACAGTCCAGCATCCTTTCTTTTCTTCTTTCCATTGTGTTTATCACAGTTATTTCTCACTTCACTGGTCTGTTTGTTCCTGGTAGCCACAGGACACCACTCTGCTTTGTAGAACTACATGTCTTGAACAAATATTGAAAGCTAATGTTTGATGACTGAGATTAAAACCAGGCATGTATCAGGTATCCCAAAAGAAATTCCTGTGTCAGTCCTGGGACATTCTATGAAAAGCTAAAAAAAGTATCGTCATCTTGGAAATTATGTCCCAGAGCTTAAACATGTACCTACTGGAGTCAAATGAATGGAATGGGATAACTTCCAGAAAAAATAACTACACAAAGACGTGCCACAATTCTTGGCCAAAAGTTAATGTAATGAACAGCCACTTATGTGATATTCATCAGTGAAAGGTAAGAAAAAAACCCATGCTCATATTGAGTTAAAATGTAACTAGCAGATCTAGCTTTGGAGAAGCATTTCCTGACCCTACATCAATCAGCTCTCCCTTCTCTATTGTCTGCTCTTTCAGCCCAGCTTTCCTTATCAAGTCTTATCTCTGTATTTTTTCCTGATGTTTCCCTGTGGTGTTGTCTCCTCCCCAACCTGAAGTACACCTGATGCTTGTAGCCACATGAAGTAACCCTCTAAGCCTTCTTAATAAGCCTTTTTCTTGTAGAAGCTTGCAAGAACAGCAGTAGGTGTTTATACCCAGGCTGTCCCTCATCTCCTGTGTATGAGCAGCAGACTCAATTATCTGTATGCAGTTACCGTATGAAGAGCAAAAGCCTCTTTCATCAACTTCATCTTGCAGATAGGTCAAAGAATTATTCTCTCCAGTCTTCCGCACATTTTGCAGTGTTTTCCTAAGAGATGCTCCATTTATCTTAGATAAAGCAGCAACAGGAAGTGCTGCTAAGTCTTGATATTTTTTTCACTTATATTCACAATATTTCAGATTGGTCTAAGATCCTCAGCTGCTGGAGACCATCGACCAGGACAGAATGGGCCTGTTGTAGGGCAGCACTTGCTGGAAGGCAAGTGAGCACATCCAGACAGGAAGCACAAAAACAAAGCAAGCGGAACAAAGCTCCTTGTCTCCTATGGGAGGTAGTAAACTGACAGAAGAACAAGCCCACAAGATCCAGTCCCCTCACCCAGCATACGTGCCTGTGAATCATCATGATAAGGCAGTCTGAAAGCTCACACCCCTTAACAGTTTCACCTCTGTCTTCTTTATACCTTCCCTTCAGGTATTTATATACATTGATAGGATTTTGAGTCAGCAGGGCTACTCATGCTAGTACATGCTAGACTCAATAGAAAATACAGGCAGAGTTGGGTCCTAAGTGTGCAATATCAGCTGTGATTAGCGATGCTCAGTTAGCTTCTGCGCTGCTGTGTGCCTAGGCGGATTTCCCCTGAGGCAACACCAGCAGCAGGTTTTAGGTCCTCCAGAGGACCACCTATATTTGTTGTGCCCTTGCTGTGGAAGTGAGTTGGGACATCTTAATTTTGTGCTTATCAGAAAGCTTCAGAGCTATAGTTTCTATCACTCCTTCATTACTGCCAGGGCTATTGCAAATTTTCCATCACCCCCCTGCGCTTACAATACTGGATTGTTCCTTCGGGTAGTTAATTAAGACCTGCATTTCTCTGCGTAATTCATAATCTAACACTTTTTTGCCTATTCATAAGCTGTCTTTGTGATGGTCGTAGCCTTACTGTGATCTCTCGGGACATTGCACCCTGTTACTTTCTCTCTCCCACATGCTATTTCCATGGTGTGCTGGTCGTGTATTTATCTTTCATCTAGCAGAGGTGGCTCAGCCCAGAGTTGCTAGGAGCCTCTGATCATGTTTTTCTCTCAAAAGCAAAGAGTCTAGGTAGACTCTAGTAACCTCTAGACCATCACGAATCTGTTGCATTTCCCCGTGAGCTGCCATAGGTGCCAAGCACAACCTAACCAGTGAGCAGGGGAAGTAGTTTCTTTTGCACATGTCAGGTTTTAAATCTGAACAAACATGTTCTGTGTTTCTCCTAAGGAGAGTGCCAGAACCCTGCTGGTGCATCACAAGTGAAAAAATATTTAGTTTCAGTAAGTATACACTCAGAAATAGTGGAACATGATCCTTCTACACATTGAATTTCTTCCATTGAGCTTATACTTCAGCAAGGGAATGGGTCCTCTTTGTACCTTAACCGGTGTCTGGGGGGTTTTGCTTATGGCTGTGAGATCAAAAGCCAACCCACCTCTTCTATAGTGCAAAAGGAACTTGCCTTCAGACTTGAGGTGTGGAAAGTTTCCAGCTCATCTTTCCGAGTTTCTACCACCTTTAAAAGACAGGCTTCACCTTTTCCTTAGAAAATGTGGTCTCTGCCTTTCCAGGGGGCTGAGCTCTTTTTGATGAGACCAAAACCTGGGTATGCGTTTACGCCTCTGATAGATGCATCTTATGTTGCCGTAATTAAAGATATTGTAGGTGTCTTTTCTTCCTATTTATACCACCTCAATACATTCAGCTGACATACTGCCACTCCACATAGAAAAGATGACTGCTCTCAGTCGTATATTCTACTTTGTTTCACTGCCGAAGGAGCACCAAAGGAATGATTATATCACTCTTTCTAGCACCAAGACAGATCATGTTCCTGTGTCCAGCACCAACTAAACAAGAAGACCTTTTGTTTGCACTTCATGGTCCATTCATTTTCTGTTATGATACTGTACACAAGGCAGCAACCCTGCTGTCACTTGGTTTCATATGTACACTCCTTACAGCCTATTGCAAAATGATGTCATCTCCCCCAATGTTTTGCCTTGTGCTTTTTGCCACATCTCACGCAGACCAGTGTGCACTCTGTGTAACTCTTCGTGATTTACTTATGCTTTTCTACTTCAAATCTTCTATCCCACCCAATTCTCAGTTCTTTATCATCTCCAGATTGCACACACTGTCTGCTCCTCATAAGCCTCATTTTAGACCCAGGAGAGGTTTTTGTCTGTTGTACACATAACTTCTCATCTCCAAAGCTTGTGGGGAAGCTTGCATGGAGGGAAGGCTGTAGGTGCACAGAGTTCTTCATTGCCAATGTGGATGAGTTCCTCTGACAGATGCATCTCTGCTGCAGTTCACTGCTCCTTTGGCTTTTCCCTTTTATTGCCCTGGCCTGAGGGAAGCACAAGGGGGACAGACAGACCTTGAGACCTTGACAGGAGGGAAGAAAGTAAAAATCCCTCCTGACTTTGCACCTGCAGTGCACTTTGCCATGTGCATGAGCAGAGACAGGAGGGGAGAGGTGAGCAAGGCAGCACGCATGGCAGATGTCACCATCATGAAAGGACAGAGGAACTTGTAATCATGCCAAAAATGTATTAAAATACAGATCTAAAAAGACATAAAAAGCAAGTTTCTGAAAGGTAAACCTATGGCTTAAATTTACTATGAAAAACTGTACCAAAACCAATATTTAATTCAACAAAAAGAGATCAGAGACTACCAGCCCTTTGTGAGGGACCATCAGCACACACAGGTCAGTAAGAGCTTCAAATGAAGCAGGTGACTTTAATCTCTGTAATGTGGCAGAACAATATGTACCAAGGAATTTGGCCCCTAGCAAAAAGCCTTTCTATTAACAGGAGACTATCCAAGCAGCACGTGTGGTCTGCAAGTGGGTCTATCCATTATCCCCTAAATACCTATCAGGCATCCTTGCATGAAGGGGCTGGATTTGCTGGTTTTTGTACCAACTGCAAATTAGTGATCATTATACCATGCCCACACTGTGCGAAACTACCAGCCTCTTGCCTTGAAGACTGTGCAAGGACAGGAGGGATCGCACCAGGCAGGCAGTGTTTGTAATATGGTACCCAGCAATTTTGGAAGTAATGTCATCTGGCTTTCAGCTTCCCAAGAGCACACAACACTTCCAACTGTGCCAACTGTTGGAACAGTGTGCCAACTGTGCCAACACAGCAGCTGGCACAGCACGGAGAGGCTCCTTCACCATACTCAAAAATCCTTCAAACTCCTGCAAGAGCACAGAAACAAATGTTGATATCTGGGGCAGCACAAAACTTTCAACTGGGGAAGAGTTGGAGGAGAGAGAAAGAAATGAAATAAAAATCTGTGGTCAGGAAACAAATCAAAACATGCGTCAGACAAAGGTGACAGATTTCCTTACTGCTATACCACTGTGTCTCAATGAACCTCTCCAGCATCTGTATTCCCTTTTGGTAGTGGAAGATAGCTAAGGCTTGTACCTTATAGAGATTCCTGTCCATTGCAGCTCTGCTCTGGGAAGCTCCTGCAAATTTTCAGACCTGGAAAACAAAGCACCTGGTATCTTCACAATAGAGCACTCTGAGCTTTGCTGATTATAAGTACTGTATCAGGCATCATTCCTATGAAATGCTATCTGTCTGTCATGACATAAAACAAGATGTTCACACAGAGGATTTTTTTGCTGAGCCAGTTTACCAGCCTTTCAACATTTATAATAGAAGATGCAGGAGATGTACTACCATAACTCTGGAGTTTTGGTCCCTTAATGGGATTCATGCTCACCACTTCAGTAAACGAAGCCCAGTTCACTCACTACCTGTAAAGACTCACTCAGTATAAGTTTGAAAAAACCCTGTAGTTTTCAAATTGTATATTTTTCTGTCTAAAGAAAAAAAAAACAGGTAACTAAAACCCATGTCAATATGTTGATACTACTTTGGAATTCTGTTTTGACCTTATCTTTTTTTAACATCGTTTTTAAAATTTCTTCTTAGAGATTGAATTTTTTTGAGAACGAATTAGAAAGCACATAGTAACACTTGGAGACTGGGGTTTTTTTCTCGTCTGAACTGGCATATGGTTCTTTTCTATTAAGGTTTCACACCTCTGGCTGACATATAATCTGTTTGCTATGCAAATAGGCTTTTATCAGGTTGTGAAAAGTTTCTTACAAAAAGAAAAGCCGGTGAATTTTGATAGTTTGCTAAAAACATCTGGAACTTTTTCTTTTCTAAATTCATTAAGACTTTGCTCTCTGAACAGACTGAAGGCTTTAGCAGGCTCTGAAGGCAATGGGCAGGACGCTGCAGTGTGTGCTGTAACCAAAGAGTTCAGAAACCACAGTGGCATTGCTGAAATAATAGAGATAAAAGAGAAAGTAGAGCTAAACCACTAACACATGCAAAACCAGCTGGCTCCCAACAGGAATTTCCATGTTGGTTTTGAAGGGGCTGAGTCAGGTCGCACAGGCTTGTGCTGGTCCCCACTGCTCTCTGTGCCTGGCAATACGTGCCCAAGAAATACAGTCAGGCTGGGGGCACAGAGCGAAGAACAGAGGTCAGGAGCCTGGTGAAAGGCTCAGGTGTGCATGGGGACTCGGCTGAGAGGGGAAAAAAAGCAGCAGAATTTCAGAGAGAATGGGTTCCAGATACAAAACCAGTCATGTTTCATCATTCTTGGAGAAAGAAAAACAAATTTATTCTAGTTTGGGCCAAAAAAGGCTGTCTTCAAGCTTTTCCGACTCAATTGTTTCTTGATGAAACAATTATTGTGAAATTATACATTAAAAAAAAAAAAAATTTTGAAAATGTCAAAGTAAAATATTTTCATTTTTTAAAGCTTGGCAGCAGTTTGTTATTCTGACAAGAAGTAGTCCTGAAGACAAGTATGCATTGGGACATGCACTGTTATTTTGTTTTTCTAATCAGCCAAACTTTTCTCCCTTTCTGTTTTTGGGGGGCACTTACTGCTTCATAAAGCCATTTAGCACTCCGTGAGCTTTTCTCAAAACAAAAATCTCAAACAGATTTCTCAACAGAGGAAGGGTCTTCTCTTCACAACTCCCTCAAATTTTTTAATCCCTAGAACAATGTACTGGTGACAAGTTTTATTTTTGCTCACACAAGGCATTGGCTAAGAAGTAAATATTGCAACTTTGAAAATTGTTTTAAATATCATTCAATGTTTATGGCTAAAAATGAAATATTGGTAGCTAAATTTCATATGACAGCATTGATCATAACGCAGAGAGGTTTAGGTAAACATGCTATCTATTTAGAAAGGCTTGTTATTTGTTAAAAATCAGGCACACAATCGAGTTACACAAGTTTAATGAGCTCCTTGTTGGCTGAGAGGAGATTTAAATGAACTCCAGTTTAGATAAATATATCCGGCTGTACTTGCCACAGGCTAGAGAGGGCTCACAAAGAGAGGTACGTCAGCTCTGTCACTGCACAGGGATCCACCATGCTCACTGCAGCCCACCAGGCTATTCAAGAACTGATTAAGTTTTCTTATCTGATTGGTCACCAGGGTGAATGTGACCTAGATGAGTGCAACCACATGGTGTTGCTGTTAGAGCTCCCTCTGGGTGCACAGAGGCACACACACCGGAGAGACCTGTGGGAAATTTTTGTGGCACTGGCACACAGCAGCATTGGCACCTGGTCCAAAAACCACGCATGTTGTTTCACAACCCACTCCAGTTGCATTTTTTCACAGCTGTATATCATCAGGCATGCTTTTTGGGACCCCACTGAGAGTACTGTGGGCGGTTCTGGTGTCCTCAACATAAGGAGGACAAGGAGCTGTTGGAGCAAGTCCAGAGGAGGGCCACGAGGGTGATCAGGGAGCTGGAGCACCTCCCATATGAAGACAGGCTGAGAAAGTTGGGGCTGTTGACCCTGGAGAAGAGAAGAGAGGCTGCATGGAGACCTCATAGCAGCCTTCCAGTATCTTAAGGGGGCCTATAAGGGTGCTGGAGAGGGACTCTTTATCAGGAACTGTAGTGATAGGACAAGGGGTAATGGGTTCAATCTTACAGAGGGAAAGTTTAGGTTAGATACAAGGAAGAAGTTCTCTACTATGAGGGTGGCAAGGCACTGACACAGGTTGCCCAAGGATGTTGTGAATGCTCCACCACTGGCAGTGTTCAAGGCCAGGTTGGACAGAGCCTTGGGTGACATGGTCTAGTGTGGGATGTCCCTGCCCATGGCAGGGGGAGTTGGAACTAGGTGACATTAAAGTCCTTTCCAACCCTAAACATTCTATGACTCTGTGCCAATATCATGAAGCCCCTCAGAGTGGGTCGGTTTTTTTTGCAAAGGCAGTTTCTGCCCAAAGCACTCTTTTTCCTTTGCAGAATTCATGCACAACAGCAAACCTTGGCCACTGAAACAGGTCTGTGCCACCTGGAAGAACCACAGCTTGAGGTAATGATTGGTTCGCTAACGGCAATGCTGCACTGCCCATCTAGAGCTCCAGGGTAGCTCACAGCAAATGTTCATAATGGACTGGTGAGCAAACATTACACAAGGCATCCTCACTGGTAAGATGAGCTGCACCCTCCTGTCAGTCACAGCAGACACTCTGGGACACTCCTTGGACTTGGAGCCACTCTGATGATGATAGCCCTAATTCAGAGCAGAAACATATTTGCGCAATGGTACCAAGGTCCTTGTGCTGTCTGCACTGCCTGATCCATTGGGGGATGATGGCAAACTTTAAATTCTCAGTTGTCACTTCAGAGGTTTCGGGAGCTACTACTCCCAAACATCTACTTTCAAACAGGGAACATCTACTTTCAAAGGGGAGGAACAGGAGACCTCAGTAGCTAACACAGTTGGCAAACTGCAAGTAAGGTAGCAAATTCTCTTTTGTTGCTACCAAAGATAATTGAAATATATATTTACATATTGTTCCTGGCTGATAAAGCTCTAATCACTTCAGAGGAAGTTGGGATGCATAATTATTACTAAAAAAAAACATAAGTGCTTCTTTGGTTTTGTTGCTTGGTGCTCAGCCTTCATATGGCAGCGCTCAAATACAGATTACCTTGCACTGCAATATAACTCTATAGTTATTCATTTCTTATCTTCTCTTGCTTTGAATTAGAAAATTGGGGGGGGAAGGTGATTAGTAAGAAATATGAAACAAATTGCTGCAAGCAAGCAAAAATGGTCCCAAATCTCAAAGAGAAGGTGTACATTTCCATAAAGGCTAAAAGATTCAGAAACCTGTGGCACTTCCTTATATGTGTCTTGAAAGGGAATTAATAATCTTCGCGTGCTGTGTCCTAGTGATTGAAATAAATTACTTGCTTAAATTGCTAAGCAAGATGACCCATCTGTTGGCGCATGCATGTTCAGATTCTCAGTGGGTTTATTATTCCAAATAATGACTGCCATATGCAACAGTAAACAGTTCTTTTAAAATTGACTGAAAGATCCTGTGCTACTTTCGACGGCAATTTACAAAAGTTATGCATGTTCCCCTCAAGAACCTGCCATTCAACAAAACTTTTAGAGAGTGATCCTGACTGGTTTACCTTGAAGGAGCTATTGCACTGCTCTTCTGTGAAGACAGAGACAAAACTTTAGCAGGAGTCTGGATTGGATCAGATTTATTCTTCATGAATGGAGAAGACTGAAAATAGTGAATTATACAGGTCTGCAGCCCCAAACAGCACCAGGCATGTCACAATTTATTTATTTATTTGCATTGCCAAAGCAACTATCATATAATCAAGTTGCAGGAGCAATGAGTATCTTTAAGCATGTATTTCAGAATATATCTAAGCTGACAGCAGCCACAGTAACACTCCCCAAGCCACCAAAGACAGAAAAAGACTCTCGCAATCCAAATTCACCTTCCTCTTCAGAAAATGCCTGAATGAATAGTTGGACTCTATAATGTTACTCTATGGTCAATCAATTCTGCCTGTCAGACACAGGAAGGCAAGAGTATCCCAGGGGTGATACTGGGCTTTCCCAGAGCTTGTTGTGCCAGGGGTCCCAAGAGGCACAAGCCAGGAGACTGCCAACATGAGCATCTCTGTGGATGTCTGAGGCGGGGAAAGAAAGCAAGGTTAATGGCAAGACCTGAGTGAGCACAGAGACATGCCTCTTGCTCTCAGCACACCCAGAATGAAGGGATCATGGCTCAGGGAAATTCATCTGGATAGGGGAGCAGTTCGCCTGCTGACAAATTAACAAGTGCAGCTAGAGATGAACATCAGCCTATGCAGGAGACAAGTATAGTCAGGTTATTCCCCAGGCTGCTTCTGCTGCCTCTTGGTCACTTAAGTCCCTGTTCTGAAATTGGAAGAACCACAGCATTGAGCAAGCACAGTGCAAAAAGGTCATCTATTCTAAGGAAGGGAGATACCAGTGAGGGGTAAGCCCACACCCTGCCCACCATCCTGATGGGATGCACAGCAGCTCACAGCACTAGGTAGGACTAAACAAAACCAGACTTACCATCAAACACTGTGCATGCCTTTACAGGTTAAAGCATGTGCCTGTGTATTAGATTTGATCACCTCCCTTTGTTTTGTTCTTCTATATTGCTGATTTGCTGTTACATCCCACTGGTTCCCATCCCCTAACCTTTCCCTGTAAGGAAAGGGCCAAGAGCCAGGCTTTCCCAAATAGTCCTCAGGTACATCTATTTAATAAATAGTTAAATGGCAAGGCTGCTTTTCATAACTTCCTTTGCCTTTAATTTAGACCATCCCTATTTCATCCCCAGGCTGAACACACATTCAATTCATACAAGGCCCATAAACCATGTTAAGACCACAGAGCATCCATGATTTGTTCATGATGTTAACAGTGACTCACCATGGCCAGATTACAGATGTTAAATTGCTGATGGATGGCCTACAACCAGCACGTGGTATTCAGCTGAGGTATTAATCATGTGTGGAAAGATCTTTCTTTTTTCTTTTCGTCCCTGTGAATAATGAAACCTCTAATACAGTATATTGTACTTTACAAGCTCACTGAAATGAACTCCTTTCTAAAAAGAGAAAAGGATAACACTATTAAAGCAAACGAACGCTGTACATGACATGATGACATATTAGGACTTTTTGGATAGCTAAATGAATACACTTGCTTTTTGTTGATTTATGCCAGCAAGACGGGACTTTCTTTAAAAAGCTCTTTCCCATGACGGGAAGTTTTCTTGCTTCCCTTTTTCTTTGTTGGAAACAGCTAACTTGTGTGTGATACTGGCTTGATAGGCAGTTGTTCATGGAAAAAGCAAAAGAAAAGCATGTCAAGGAGCAAGCAAGAAAGACAAAGTGCAGATTTGGGTAAGAAATGACTCATCTGAAGTTGGAAATAAAGGTTTCCCTGGGCATGCTGGCAGAGGTCTATCTTCTTCTGAGGTGCTGAATGCGTATCAGGTGCGGGAATCTGCCACACCATTTCTTCTGACATTCATTGATAAAAGAATAGTAAGTTTCACAGGGCAGTATATATTAACTGCCTGTGATAAGAATGCCTTTTATCATCGTTCTTTTTCCTTTTCTTCTGTTCTAATGCACAAATGATCCAATGACCAGTCCCACACGACTTCAAGAAGAGACTTTCTGTACACTTCTGTGCATTGAACAGTTGTTTTCTTTAGTAGCACATTCTGGACTAGTCTTTTTTGTTAGTTTTGGGTGTTTGGGGTTGTTTTGGTTTTGGTTTGGTTTGGTTTGTTTTGTTTTTTGCAAAGTCACACTGCATTAATTACAAGAAAATATGTTGAAAATAAATAAAAATAAAATAAATTTAAAAACAAAATAAAACAAAAGAAAAAAAACATGAAACACACAGAAAAGAAAAATCAACTAAAATGCTCTGTGTGGATGGAGACACTACACACCAGAACCAACAACAACTCCCTCTTCCAACTCAGACACAAAATTCTTGCCTGTAAAAAAGGCAAGACAATAAATGTGCAGGCAAACTCCATCACTCTCTGGAAGAAAGATAGATGATAGCCTAGAGATACACCATACTAAGCTTAGGTCTCCGAAGTTTATCACAATGGCCTAAAACCTTTTCACCTTTCCCTACTGAGAGAGGTAACTAAGTTAAATTATAGTGGGAAAAATAATAACCCTTTTCTGTTTAATTTTTTTCAAAATGGCAAATGATGACAATTTTGACCTGCTCTGCTCAGCCTGGCATTTCCAATCCAGGCAGGACTTACATGTTCTCAGATCCTGTTTTAGGAAATCATTCATAATTCTAAAAGTGTATCAGTACTTAAATGAGTACAACAAAAGTACCGGATTAAAGCTGAACATTTTGTAAAGTGCCTTCCTGAAGTGGGGTGTAGAAGAAGGCCATGTAATGGATGTTAGCTGCCTCCATACATGGAGCAGTGGTCCACACGTCTGCTGACAAACTCAGAAGTGGTGAAGCATCCAGAGCCCACCTGGATCCATGAAACACGCAAGGTTTAGAATAAGCTAACATTTTCTGATGTGTTATATTCATTAGAGTAGAATTAACGAGTACACATTCTGACAATTTGTTTAGCTGAATGAATCTAGCCAGAAGTATAGGAAAATTGTTTTGCATGTGATGAGCTCAGAATTGACATTTTCCCACCTTTCATTATAAAACCAATGATGTCTGAATTTTCTCTGTAGCCTGGGTTTTGCTATCAAACAATACTGATATTGTGCAGGGTAAGTGCTCTATCATGCAATGGTCACTGACAAAGGGACAGATGAGAAAGTCTGTCACCTGTTTTTTACTTCTAGATTCAGCCATGTCTTTTCTGATGCCTGCTTCTGGTTTTTTAATTAGTTTCTCATCAGTACTCATAACCTCTCTTAGCTTAGCTGAACTAGAGAATTACCTCCTCTCCATCTACCATCTTGCCTTTTGCCTAATAATTTGTTTCTTCATATAAGCCATTTGCAGATACAAGCTCAAAAAACTCTATTAACCGAACGCATAATTTGGAGCAAAAATCTGCCTGTACAGTGGATGAGTGAAGGCATGAAAGAACTCAGATACCTTGATGCAGGACACCACTGAGTCCTAGGTCTCCAGAAATGGCCACATTCTTCAAAAGAAAGTATGAAACTCCAAAACAAAACTGCCTTGTTCCTCATAAGGCTCTTCTTAAGGTGTGACCAAAGACATTAACGTATCAAAAATAAATAAACATATCTCAGAGCAAGGGAATAGTTAAGAAAAACCATGAACAATAAATTTCTTCCTGAAAGGATGAACAAGCAGAATAAGGTTCCTCTTATGTGGCACTCAAACCATATAAGCAGCAAGGATAACAGTAAATCAAATAATTGGAGGCTTGGAAATATTTTCCTATGCTGCTGAAAAACCTGCCATTAATGCAAACCATACATTATGCTCTGGTACTCAATATGAGAAAAGCAGATGGTTTTGATATGGCCATGACTGTTCCTTCAGAAGGCAAATTCAGAAGTGAAGTAATGAGTTGCTGGATCATTCAGCGTCAAGGCTAATGGAGATCTCTGGTAACAGTATCATGGGTAAGTAGGGACAGTCTCTGGGCAGTTGGAGGCCACAGAAACAACATCCTTCTGGCTGTAGATGCTGAGGAACAAAACACCTGGGAAAATATTTGGCCTCATTTTGAAGATGTGGACTTACTTTTTCAGGGAAAGGAAGTAATTAATAAAGACATGTGGAACAACTGAAAATCTTACTGCAAATCTCTCCTGATAGCCATGGCCAGCTATAAATACTTCTACGTTCTGTGCACCATAGCATGGGATGATAACTGATATGCTCAGACAGCGATGTCAAGAGGCAAATGGGGACTGGAAACTTCATTTTGGGGGCCAAGACAATTTTCTTGAGAAAGGAAATCTGAAACTGGCAGAGGATGGAATGCACCTCATGCAGAGGGACTGCTATCGGCTTTTGGCCTGAACACCTCTCACACCCGCCTCAGACCTTGAGACACCATTAGAGGGGGTTTGAACAGGGAACAAAACAGCATGGGGTCAATATCGCTCTAGTTTAATTAATCACTACTGCATTAGAAGCAATAGCTGGGGAAATGTAATGATAGTTGGGCCATATGAAGCAGCTGCAAAGTTTCTTAGCAACTTTAAGAATGACCCTTCAACCCTTTCTCATTACTCATATGATTAATGCTTATCCATGTGAATAGTCTCATTGATTTAACTCACGCTACTTCCATAAGTAAGGACTTAGAATCAGACATAAAAATACAGAATTATACTCTTCCCCAGTTATTTCAAATCCAGATTTTGTTAAGTGTAGTGATTAACTCAATAGACCTTGCCCCATAGAGACTTTCTAGGAACTACTCTGTAACTAGGTGATCCACTTTAACTAAAATAACAGAATCAACAACCATAGTGTCATCTGTCTTTCTAGTCCCACCAGTATCAATGAGATTGTTTGAACTTATTTTGAAGTTAGATGTTCATAAACAATCTTTAAAAGTGGACTCTGCTTTAATTCAACACATGAAAGAAAATTAAAAAAAAAAGGAAAAACAAGCGAAATTATGAAAGACACTAAAAACATAATAGAATGCCTTGTTAAAGTTTCAATTTAAAAATAATTTGCCCAAATATATTCAGTTTTGCAAAGCTGCCTTTATGTTATTACCTTTTCAAACAATTTTCACAAGTCCAGTAAGTAGCTATGGATAGCAAAGTGCTTATTTTTCCCTGGAACACCAATATAATACTATTCCACTCAGTGTGGTCTGTATTTTTGACATATGCAACAAGCCTAGACAACTTTTTCAATATCATTATTCACTGGCAAGCTCTAGCCTGTCTCTTGTTCCATCCCTAAGTAACCTTCATCTATCTTTTTCAACAAATTTTCTTCAACTCCTTATGAATCACTTTGCTGCTGTCTTAGAGAAAATCCCATTTATTATGAGGAACTGCTTCTCTGAATGGGTGAGGGAAGCCAAGAGAATACTGTTCGTGTAATGACTTCATACAGGTTTTCATCGTGGAATCATCACAGGTATTAGAATCCATATTTCAATTAAAAATGTAGGGGGGTTTTCAAGTGATGCATACTTGGGGACTTTCATCAAATGCTCCAGTATGTGCCTGCTATTAACATCTCTCTATCAGGTTTGCATTAGATATACAAATCACATCTCTGAAGTTAAAAATCACCTCTGTTCTAGGCAGAGTGCTGGGCAGACCCAATTTGACAATGATTTCAAGTGATTTATGGTCCATTTCAGATAACATTTCAGCTTCCATAAATAAGGACATAAACTTTACACCACTAAGCTAAGACTATTCTTTGTATATTAACACTAAAGTTTGGGTGGCAGGTGACATTTTTTTCTTTACTGCTCTGGCAGAAAAGTTGCTAATCCCCAGGTTTACAGTACATTCAGAAGAAAACTGAACAAATACAAACAGTAGGAGCAGCTATGTATAAACTAGCTTCATATTTAACAGTATTATACCTCAGCTCTGGACCTTTTCAATATCTCTTCCATTTCTCAAATTCAGCTTATGTTTGTGTCCCATATTCTTCGGACATCTTTGCACATCAGTGCTCACATATGAACAACTTCCCCATTTCTAGGAGCCTTCGTATCAATCCCTTTCTGCACAAAGTGAGCATGAATACTGATGACAGCACCGGTCCTACCTTGAGCTGTTCACACACTTTGTTGGGTTAGTTTCCCTTCCTGGTATTTTCTTCTCTGATACAGAGTTATGAATATTTATTACTTAGCTTTAGCCAAGCATTTCTGGTCTTCTTCTGGTTTATCCCAGATCAAAACATCACCTATATAAAATACTCTCACTCCTTAACATAAAAATTGCATTCTCAGCATTGCATTCTCAGAGGAGCACCTCAGGCAACTCAAAAGCTGTTCATGGAAACTGTGTTTCCCAAAGGATGAATTGAATTTGCATAAACAAATGTTCTCAGTTTTAATGGAATGTGTGATCACAGAATTGTGTCTTTCAAACAGAAGTGACATAATTAAAGAGTGGAACACTGGGTCAGTGTGTTATGTAGCACTCATATGGAAAGGTCTCAGCACTGAGCTCAGAAGTCTCATCACATCTGCCTCACTGCAACAACACATCAATTCTGCAGTTGTCTCTTCTCCACTGGTTTCCAGAATCCAAAAAGTTCAACTGTTTAAAGGTGCCCTCCCAATGCCACATATTTTCCAGTGCCACCCATTTCTGGCATGACTAAGATTGCTCCTATAGTACTGCTCTTTCAGTCTCTCTTAGCCTCCCAGACACTCCCCTTACTGCAAATCAGAGGTTCATTTACTCAAAGCAAAACAATAATAGTCAGCTATTCTGACAGAAAGTCTCTCTACTTCCTCCATTCTACAAAACCAGCAATAAACAAAGGCAAAATTTGACATTTTCAATTTGCATGTTAAACTTTTCTCCCAGCTCCTACTGACTTGGAGCAGCTTGGAGCAGAGCCAGACAGATCTGAGGATGTAGTTCATCTGGGAAGGGAAACTAGAGTATAATTTGGCAATTCTTCTGGGAGAAAAAGTCATGCCAAAGGGAGCCAAGCCTCTGAAGAAGTAAAGTATATGTCATTCACCTCTTCTCCCACTCTACCAGCAGTAAAGTGATATATATTTATTAACATTTATTGGCACTGAGCAGCATACAAGAGCTTATAGAAATTACTGGCACCAGAAGAAAAGAGGTGAGCAAGAAGGGAACGGGCAAGAGGAGTGGGTAAAGTTGAATAAGTTGCCACAGCCAGTGATGATAGTTGGCTAACCATTCTGAAAAGCTGCTACAACCGAAGAAGCAGAAATTGCTCTAAGAATTGGCTCTCTGCTGAAGGTTTCCACTGTAAGACCTAATTACAAATTGACCAGGATAACTCATTCTGAGGTGGACTCTGTCAAGTTTGCTTGCCATCAGGTGCACAAAGCAAGCTCCAGAAAATAAAGGGAAATCATGTGACTAGTAACTGACCCTGTTTCCCAGATACCAGGGCAAAGGGAGCTCAGAGGTGTCTGCACACGTTGCAGTTGGGTCCCCAGCACAGGAGCAAAACAGCTATGGAAGGACTTCAAGGGAGCACTGAAACCTAGTCTGAAGTAGTGCAAGGCACCACCAAGGGTTTTTGGACTCCACAGACAGTGATGGAACTTAAAAGCCAGCAGAAACGCTTGCCTATAACTTACATATTTCACTCTGAAGTGAAGCCAGTGACAGGTCCCCTCACATTAGCTAAACTCTGGATTTGTCAGGAGTAGACATCTGTGGCCACCATCTACTGGGACCACCCATCAGCAGCAGAAAGTTCTTCCATGCTCTCAGTGAATATCAGGAGGTCGGGGGTCACTTGCTCCTAGCAGTTGACATAAAGTACCTCCATACAGCCTGAATGAAAGGTCATTTTAAGATACTGTGCAATGCACTGGTGGGGCACAACTCTGGACAGGACAAAGGCAGCAGAAGGAGCCAGCCTCATTCCATCCCTGCTCCAACTTCAGAAGTCATTGCATTCCCTATGATAACAATTTAAAACATAAGCCTCTTATCAGCTACACATTGTATTACAGATAGAAATGCAAACACAGACATTTCCGCCTTCCAAAAATAGCTTATTTTTTTCTTTTTCAGAAAATGACAATATGATTTAAAAAGACCATTTTGGTTTTCTGCAAGCCTTACATCTTTCTGACTCCAGAGAAGCTGGTAGCAGCTGGTTTAATTTCCTCAGTTTCCCGTGTCAAAGGTTCAAACACAGTTGTAGATATTCTTTATGAGTGAAATGTTCTCCTGCTCAATGATCAAAAAACTTTAAACAAAGTCAGATGGCTCCATTTCAGTGTGCTGGGAAAGCCTGGGTGAACTCTTTATAGATATATTTCTCCTCACATTTACAAGCACTGTTCTGCAATGAAATCTCTGTAGTGAAGTATCTGTCTTTCCAGTGGCCATCCAATTTTCCTCCTTTGGTTAACTCTTCCTACCCAGTCCAAAGAAAACTCAGCATTTGCCAAAACTCTAGAAAAGCCCAATACAAAATCTAGGTTGGATTTACATTTCATTTGCTTTTTCATCATCAAATGATGATTTTTTTCATCATTAAATATTTTTCATCATCAAATAAAGACCAAGTAAAAGAAGCAAAAAAGAATAACCAGAAGAGAGAGGCAGCAGAGAATGAACAAGATGGGGAAAACATTGAGACAGGTGAAAAAAAGTCATCACAGGCAAAAGCAGATGCCAAGTGTAGACCTATTGGTCTGGGCAATGAAAACCTACAAAAGAATCTGCTTATAAAGAGGCTCTGACAGCCCAGAAATGTATCCCAGCAGCAGCTGTCAGGAGTGGGAGGACAAGCCCTATTCCTCTCCTCCAGAAGAGATGATAGTTCCCTATTGTGAGAGTAGGTGTTAATTATTATTTCCTTTCTAGGACCAAGGAGGGCTTTTAAATCTCTCCAATGCATCAGTAAAATAAGCTGTGACAAGATATATATACATATATTTGGCAAGATGGAACAGTATGGGGCTCTCCCTATCATGCCTGAGAGGCAAAATCGAAAACAAGTGTTAGTGGGAAAGTTTAGTGCTTCTAGTATTGGGGGGGGCATCTAGTTATTCACATGGGGGATTTCAGACCACAGTGTGTGTGACCGCAAGGTATCATAAACTGCATTTCTAGCAGCTTGCAGATAATGTATGGGAAGGCTCTTGTGTTTTCCCTGTGT
Organism: Strigops habroptila; assembly: GCF_004027225.2. Lineage (NCBI taxonomy): Eukaryota > Metazoa > Chordata > Aves > Psittaciformes > Psittacidae > Strigops > Strigops habroptila. The sequence continues at coordinate 131,754,123 of NC_044277.2, forward strand.
GCATCAAGTGCAAAGGTTCACATTTTCATTCAGCTATACACCAGCAGTGGAAACCAACACCAGTCACTGGGGGAGCTTTTTCACTTCAGCAGGTGGATGTGCTGACTCCACTTCCCACAGGCAAGCCAGATCTTATTTTGCTGACTAAAGAAGACGTCACTTGAATTAAAACTTGTGTAACCATATGTTTCAAAACTGAGGGTCATATTTTATACAAGAATGACTCTGACAAGCTGTGTATTTGTGCTGATTTGCTCTATTTCCACAGTGCCCTGCTGAATAAAGCTATCAAACTTTATCTGTTTTTAAGTTAAAAAAATAACTAACACTTCTATGTGTCAGAAAGATTCCTTATGTGAACTAGATATTACAGTGAAAAAAAGACACCACTTCCATAGTATTGATATTTTTCCATAAAGTCGAGGGATCAAATTATAATGTGTGTAATATATGCACTTAAACCATTCCATTTAACCTCACAACATATTGCTTGAACACTGCATTTCATTTATGCTAGAAGCCTTGAGTTTTGAACAATGTGTAGCAAAATCCAGCAGAACAAACCAAACAACAGTGTGGCCTAAATCACAGTCCTTCGCACCATCATATATAGTAAGGGATTCTCCAGCATAGCAGACAGAGTTCAACAGAGAGATATGTGTAAATGAAATACACAGAAAACTAAGATGTTGTTGGATCTGACAGTCAGTACCAGCCAACATGGAGCTGAGAGATGTTGCTATGGATGCACGAGGCTCTGCCACAACCCACATCCACAGACCAGAAAGTGCAGCCATCTGGTAAATCTCAATGGAAAAAGCTGAAGTGGATGCTGCTTGGGCCAATGGGTTACCTGTAACCTTACTGAAGGGTTGGACCAAATCAAAGTCTTCAGTCATTTTCAGCAGTTTATCTGGAAGAGAGTTCCCTGACAGTACCTGGGAAATTAAGGGAAACACTGCACAAGGAGTCCTATGGTGCTCCAGAGAAAGAATGAGGTTGGGCACTGCATCAGGAAGTTTCCTGCTCTGTTTCTCTCAAATATCCTGAGAAAGATCCAGAACATATTTTAGTAGTGAACAAAATCTACGTATGGTTTCCCTATCAGGTGTCATTTGCTCACTGAGGGTGATAACTGTAGGCAGTATGATCACATGGGCTGGGAATTACTATATTTAAGACATGCAGTAAACCAAAGGGACATAGCTGCTTCAGGTGCTCGGGTAGAAGAGTCGCAGTGCCAGCGTCTGAGCAACGCAGGCAGAGGCACTAAAATGGAGCAAGTACAGCCTCAGGGTTAGGTTTAAAGCAGCTTGAGGATTCACTAGATTTACAACCTGGTCATGAGCCATCAGTGGGTGGCAGAGGAGGACAGCCTAACCCCATGACAAGAGCCGTATCCAGGTCTCAGCCCCCAGCTGTCCCAGAGATGGTGTAGGCAGACATGACTCCATTGGTAATGCAGCTGGGACATTCATGGCTCCCCATGGTCATGTGAATGTTAAAGACATAGCTCCCAGCTAAACTCTTAGATGAAATAACGTTTTAAACACACTGGGGAGCCAAAGCAAAACCATGTTGTTAACACAATTCTCAGATACCTGACACCTCACTTCAGGTGTAGCCTAAGTGGCAGTCACTGAAGTATTTACTAAACTGCTGGGGTTTAGCAGACTTGTAAGGATCCACAGCCCACAGCTAAGGAGCCCACAGAAAGCACCTAGGAAAAACAAGAGCTGCTCTCTTTGGGAATAGATTAGTTTTATAAGGATCCACACCTCTGTGCAGTTCTCCGTTCGGCATCTCTGGGCTTGGAGGCTGTCCTCACTATTCTGCACATTTTGGTGGAGGGAAGAGTCATCCCTTGCCCTCGCATCCAGAGCTCCTAAACCCTCTGATTTGCTGCACAAGGAAAAGCAGTCACGGAAACACATACAAGAATGAGGGAATTTTTAGAACAAAAAGAGCATCCAATGTTTCATCATCTGCTACAGACTGATTTGTAGGGAGAACATAAAGCCTTTTAGGTCAAGAAATATGGTAACTGCCAAATAATAGAGAGATCTCTGCCAAAGTGGCTCTTCTTTTATGTGTACAACCATGACATTTCTTACATCCTTCTCTGCATCGCATGTTAGTGTGTCACCATGGTCACACCAGCTCTGAACTAGACTGTTTTTATCCAATATGGTAAGTCCTTAACAACAAAGTAGAGTCAACACCAGAAGCAGTATTCCTATTTAAGAGCAATTGACCCATCTTCTTGTGAGGTGGCTCACTAAACCTTCCATTTCCTGCCCCACCAGATATAGGACAGACCTCAGGAGTCTGATGTTGAGAATGTGCCTACACTAAGCTGGCTATGATTTCCTCTCCTCTTGCCCACTACCAAATAGCAGGAAAAAAAATGTCCCCTTGAAAGATGGTTTTGACTGAAGAGAAGCTTGTATAGTTCTATGTCAGGTAAAGTTTCTTTGGTAACATCTGGCAAAGTTGCAGAATTTCTACACTCCGCTGAGATTTAGAAGAGCATATGGTTTCCACTACAGCAAAACAAATCACCCCTTGAACAAAAAGCTCTGAAAAGGAGTGGGAAAAGGAAGATGAAAGTTTCAAGTCTGTTTGTAAATTATGCATTATCCGTGCCTGTAATGCCCAAATGCCCAGAGGAGCCATAAATTTAGAGGTTTCAACAGAAAAGCCTATGGCTGACACCTTACATTCGTAAAACTCATTACTATCCCTGGAGTGAAAATGAAGGAGAAAAACAGTGAATAAATAATTGAGAAGACAAGAATGTTTCATCGTTTCCTTTTGCTCTTTTTCAGCTTTTTACTACAGTTTCAAGACCACTACCGGATTTGCATCCACTACAGTCTTAAGCACGAAAAGTGACCAGTGTTTTTCTGGTGCATTTGTTTGCAAAATCAAAACAGCTCAGTTAATCTTACAAGTGCAGATCACACAAATGGGAACTTTAAGATGTTTTCACTTTCAATATTCAGTTCTGCATCTGCCACAGATACCCATTCTGTAAACTAGATCCAAAACCAACCTGGGCTGTCATTTTATTTTTGGTGCAGCTGGAATGTCACAAGAAAGAGTGGCTGAGAAAGCAGACATTGACCTTTAGGAAATTTTTAGAATATTTTTGTTGATCCGGAGACTCTGCAGTATTTTAAGACATTTTCTGTCATCTGTGCCTTTTTAAAACGTTCTTTTATTCTTTCTCACCTCTTTGGCCTTTCTACGTAATGCCAAAATCTATAGAAGGGTTATTTTCAGAAGCCCATGTGACATTGGTTTCAGTAAGACAAGGAAAAGAGAGGAATGAGTGAGTCATGCAGAGCAATTTTGTCCAGGGAGTAGATGCAAATAACTCTGGCAAAAATGTGCTTTTTGACACCCTTTCTACAGTTGATGCCTAGCATTGCACAGTGTTGCACTTTTCTGTTTTTTTCTCACTTCACTTTAAATCACATGTGAAATATCGAGAACAAGATGTACTATCTCCCTCCCAACTAGATGCAAATAGTGTCTTTCCTTTCCTTTTTCCTCCAACACAAAAAACACAGAGGGTCAGAGAACACAAAGGAAATAAAAACACTGCAGTCTCTTTCTTCATTCTAAAAGTCACCAATTTTAACTCAGTTCCATAATTAAAGGGCAACCAGCCCAGGGGCTGTCTGCTGCTGGCAGCTGCCAAGGCAGGGCTGCAGCCCCAGCAGACAGCTCCAGACAGGAGCATCCTATGTTCAGGTCCTTCCAGACTTGTCTCAACCCTGCTGCCTTCCACCCCAGCATCTTTGAGGGGTTTCTGCCCCAAAAAGGCAAGCTGCATGCTCACACTTTGATCAGCTCCACATTTGACTGCTAAACCCAGGTTCGCCCCTGCCCCTTTCCCTTCCTCTGCAGCACCTCATTGACAGGAAACACAGGTTGGATCTCACCTACAGCCGGGGGCAGCCTTTTTGTCAAAGTAGAGCCTGGACCTTCAGTTGTGCCACATGTTTCAGGAAATAAGTGCCGAATATTTCAGCTAGGGCACAGGGATCAGTGGGATGGCATTGAAGAGCACTGCCTTCCTAGCAGATCCCCCTGAGTGGAAGTCCATACACAAGCCTTCAAAACAAATCTGCACAAAGCAACGTGCAGACCCAGGCAAGGCTCACCTCCCAGTCAGCCCCAGTAAAGGGCAGGAGAGGCCACTGCTGCTCAGGAGTAGACTAGATATCCACATGCAAGTGACAACATCAGTCACCTACCCTCTTCTCAGGGAGCAAGTCGCTTCTCTAAACAAGTCTTGGAATGGCTAGGCAGAATTAGGGATCCTATGGTCCACTGTTCCCTTCCATTTTCTTTGTCCTGGAGGACTTTATGGACCAAACTCTTTGACATCTTCCCTGAGGCCAAAATCACCATGTAGATGTGGCAGAGATGTAGATGTGGCACCCACTCTCCTCTTGGACCATGACTGCCAGCTGGTCACCTCTTCCCACAGAGCCCATCCCTGGTCCCAAAGCTCTCCTCCCTTCCCCCTGCTCGCCCCAATAACTCTACCTAACACACTCCAAAGAGCCAAAGATCAGCCAGCAAATGACTCACAGATGCTATTGAATAGCTGTAAAAACACTGTGCACAAATGAACAACATGACACTTAGGGCTGCTAGTATTCCTGCCAGTCAAAAGGAGTCCACAGGAAAGTGCTCTGAGTAGTTTTACAGACAAGAATGCCCCATGGAAAATTATACATAAACATAAGAGATTGGCAATACAGTGCAGAGCAGTGCTCCCACATAACTTCATTTAGATTGCACTGAGCTGGTATATTTTTGTATGTCTTGAAGAAAAACATCTTTCTCATTTGCAGAAGATAAATTTAAAACATCGGTGGTATGCTAGTGCCCAGGGCCCTTTATGCATCAGCTTTTACTATTCTAGTCCATGAGTCATAAGTTAGAGCATTTATCCCATAAGAACTTGTATTCCCTGGGCTACTCATTCAGATTGGCAGGTTTTGCAAACCAGCATGTAGCCCATAAGAGGCCAAAATTAGAAAAGGGAAAGGTGACATGGAGAGACACCCCACACACACAGTAAAATAAACAATGGCAGTGGAAAGCTCTATTTATTGAAGCAGGAATGGGTCTTTGCAAAGGAAGAATGACTTCGTGGACTGAGCAGCAAGGAGCAGAGGAGGCTGCCGAATCTGCTCCGGCATATTGGGAGTTGAATTAGACCCATGCTGATGGTGCAGGCTGCTTCACTGTGCCGCCCAGCCCATGATCACTCCCAAACTGTCCTTCTGAAAAGCCAAGACACTGTCCAGGTCTTGGCAGACATCAAGACCTGCCTTGGCATTGTATCTTGCTAACCAGCAACCTGCATGCCCAAATCAAGGGCCTGCGTTTCTCGAGTATTGTGTGTGTACAGTAACAAAAGCAATCACCTACGGTAGGCTTAAGCCCACTGATGGAGTTATTTCCCAGCTGACATCTTGGTGCCCTCGGGGCTGATGGAAATAACAGGAAGCACAACCCATGTCACATCTGGTTACAAAATGTGAACTGAACTTTGTTTATTAATGGAGCTGAGCACAAGTCTAAAACAGAGCCATGTCCTGCCTGGTCCTTCATCACTGTGACACTGCTGTCCTTTAAGGAAGGAGCTCTGCAGCAAGAACACAGAGCAGACACTGCCCCTACTCTTGCACTCCACCAGCTCATGGCAAAGGAGTGGGGCGTAGCCTGATGCTGCCTTCAAAAGGAATATTAACAGCTTCACACCATCGTTTGTCCCAGGTGGTACAAAAGGTATATCCTACCCACTGGTTTTCAGCCTGTGATCTGAGGACCTCTGGGAGATTCCAGGTCCAGGAAAGAGGACTAAAGAAAGTAAGTTCATAAATGTTAGATAGTGATCTACAGATGTAATGTTTCCTAAAGAGTTCACAATTTTGCTAAAAGACGGTTAAGGAAGGATACATTAATCATAAAAAGATGGAAAATTACTGTGCTAGATTTCAAAATATAAGATCATTGGTGCAGAAAACTGGATTTCTTTCTTTATAGAGGCATAGGTACATATGATGTCATATAAACATCATGCTTAATAGCTTCACGTATCCAGATGGCTACATCAATTCATAATAACAGCAGTTCCCAGGAAGCATTGTTGTGGATTATTGCTGAGTTCAAAGATTCACAATGCATTTTGGATTTTGCCAGTGGAAGAAACCATTTGTTTCACAGGTACAGCTGAAGGACCCTTTTGATCCCACAAAATCCAGGACTCTTGTCTTTCTTCATACGTTCTAAATGACATTGAACAGCTCAGATTTTTTTTTTTTTTCCCTCTGTAAAAAGAATTTTTCTTGTAAGAGTCTGATGTACTATTTTAGCAGAGGACTTTGTATTTCCATGTGACTCAAGTAGATAGATACACTCCAGTGTAGCTGCTCACTCTGCTCTTGGTTACTTACCCAGATTATCCTGCAAACATTAACAGGCCACTTGAGTGAGATACTGGCTCATGCACATCTCCAGGAGGTTTGTTGGGTGTACTACTGGAACTGCCGGTGCACCCAGCAAGGCAGGGTGGGTGCATTGCACTTCCAACATTACCCCACAACACCGAGCTCAGGGGAAAGGAGCATTTCTTCCATGCTTTGCTACATTTGACTGAATGGGTAAAAAGACAGGGTGATATTAATTCTTGTAGAAGGGCATTTTGTTACACAATAAACAGTCCCCAGCGGACATACATATACTCCTAGTCAGCAAAGCTGACACTTAAAGGTTTGACTAGAAGCCAGGGTGTGTAAGGTTTCAAACAGTTAGAAAGTTTAAACGTACAGTGTAACTAATTTTCAGATACAAGGTCAAAGTTTCCTAACCTGGCTCCTGTTGCTGTTCTAACCATTAACTGAAAAGTCCAATTTAGGCTATTTATATGTTTATGTATTTAATTGTGCCTTTGAATCAAGTAGTTAGGCACTGAAGTCACTTAAATTGCACTTATAATTATTTGTGTCCAAAGAGTGGGAAAAGACAAAGAGCCCTTGCTGGGCCAGGCCAGCTCCCAGGCCCCTGCAGAGGCAGCCCAAGAACATTGGAATAAACCCATAGTTCTCACTATCCTTGCGAGGGTGATGCCCCCAGGGTACAGCTGCTGCTCATCCTGAAGGCAAAGGGAAACCACCAGCCTGTGAGAAGGTGATGGGGCTGGCACTGTAGGGGCTGGCCACTGTATCCCACTGTACTTGACCGGGTGGAGGGGGATCCAGCATTCAAAGGATGCCCTCACTGAGAGGATGCAGAAGGTCTGCCAAGATCTCCTGTTTCAAGTGTTTTCTTAACATGTAACAGAGGGTGCCAGTTTAATATCCTGCTCTAACACTCAACAGCAAGGGTCAAGAGCTGCATCAGAAGAACTGGGGCAAACTTAATGAAGAGAGGCTTAAACATCTTGAAAGAATATGGCTGTGCAGGTCCAGGAACAGCTCGAGGCCCTTGGAAGGGCCTCAGGTAGGGGAGTGTAAATCACTCAGGAGAAGAAGATGCCACCTCGTGGTCTGCAATACTCCAAGTGGGAAACATCAGTAAATGAAGAGTATTTCAGCTCCAATGCGAAAATGAGAAGTGTCTATCTACAGCAGTGTGGCTTGCAACCCACGTGTTACCTGAAACTGAAACCCAGCGCTGGCCCCTGGGCCTCGGGGTCCCTGGGTCCCAGCCTTCTGCCGCTTCCCACCCACCACTGCACCAAGCTCCAACCTCTTCCTTTGCCCACGGGGAATCTGAAGCTGCCACCAAGCAGCTGGAAAAACTGCACACCCCTTCCCTGGAGTAACCAGGATCCTGAATCCACCACTGGGATTCACCCCCCACGTCCCGAGGAGGGCAGGCAGCAGCACCTGTTTGAAATCAAATGCCTGGATTAAAAGCACGACTTCCAAGCTCACTGCTTGAAATCACTGTACCTCAGATGAGGGTTTTTCCCACCCATCGCCTGTTTATTTTTAAGGGTAATATAAGCTTCTTTACAAGAGAGATGTTTTGAAACTTTCCGTTCCTCTTTAACAATAACCAGAAGAAGTTTGTAGCATATTAGGTCTAAAGGAAATGAGTGAAGGAAGGATCTCCTGTTCATTGGGCTTTAGACCTGGTCTCTGATTTTGCAGGCGCTATTTCGCAGACAGAAACACCTGCATTTTTCCCCTGTGTGGTTAGCAGGGGCAAACACACACACAAACCCTTCTGGGTGTGAAAGTACAGATTTGTACAGATTTTGAACAACTTCTCCCTAAAATGCATCCACCCACACATACATCACTAATGGACCGTGCAGCTGCAGATGGTGCTGGGTGAGGACAGGGGTAACTGTGTTTACAAGTGTATGTATGTGTGACTATGACTACTTGTTTGTCCAGATTCAGAGATTTTTGTCAAGAAAAATGGAGGCACAAACATTTAAAAATAAGTAGTAATACCTTATTGAAAATATTCTGTAGTCTCTCTTTAAACACGAAGGCAACTCACAGGGAAGTTTTAGGGCTTGCATTCAGCATCAATAACAAGGACCCAGCACTGTTGGGCAGCCGTTCCTACTGGCACATGTGTCACTGAGACACACAGCCCTTCAGCTAAATGACAGCTATTCCAGTAGGAGACCCAGGAATGCATTTTATTTGAATGAACAGCTTCACTTTCTAGTTAAAGTCACAGTTAATAAATGGCAAGAAGTGCTTCTCAGCATGGGAACATTCAGGCACAGCCTGAACAAATGGGGTGCAGATTTTTTAAGGGTTTATTTTCATTCCCATTATAATATATGTCTCAGCTTGTAAATGCTTTTATGCCAACAGTAAAAATTTCCATTTGTATGGGTTGAATTGAGCCTTTGCAATTCAGTGGCAGTCCAGCCACTTTTAAGCAGATGTTGATATGGTTTGAAACTTGCTTAGATGAGTGAGTGACAAGCTGCTAGAGACTGATGATTTTCTGTGGCTGACCATGCAGACAGGATAGACAGACATCCAAACTGAAAGATCATTCATTCCTATCAATGGAATGATATTTTTCTTGCCTGTGTGTGCATGGGATCATATCATAAACACTTAAAAACATAGGATTACAGACCTATATGCAAAGGAAATACTGTTTAGTTAGGTGTAAATTATGGATCTAAACAAAAAAAGAAACAGCAATAAAAGGCCAAGGACACTAACCAGCCTGAGGAGATCTCAGTGCATTCTGAGCGCAGAAATGCCGTTTCCCACATTTTGCAGCCCATCATGCAGCCTAACCCAGGCAGTGTGGCTGGGTTTTGTTTCAGCTATCAGCTAAGGCACAGTTAAAGAAACCTTTCTTTACAGAGAGGTTTTCAATACGCATAAAGGGCCAAGCCTTCCATCAGATCAGCTGAACCCCAACGGGGCTGTCTGATCCTTCTCTGTGAAACAAGGACAGCTTATGTTCAGCAATTACATTCCTGCCCGTGCACAGACAAGAGGCCACCGCCTTTGTCAGCCACTGCTCCTCGGGCTTCTCTTGCCTTTCAGCATGGACGGTGACCTTTCTGACCACATCAAGATGCACCATTGCCATGTGCTCCACACGGGGCCCAGTGTGCAGCACAGCTTTTTTTCTAAGCATCACTGGAAGAGGAGCCAGGCCGTCTCTGCTGATCCAGCCTGAGGACAGTGATGGACTGCCCTATGGGCCTAATTACTCCTCCACATAGAGGATAAATAATCTACATGACAACAGACTTCAGTCACTCGTGCCCTCCCACACCTCCCTCCGCCCTCAGCTTAGCCTGGAGTGACAGACGAAGCAAGAGCCTGTGTGGATAAAACGGGCTCCCCTTTTACAGACTTGTGTTGGCCATCCCAGCCATACTGCAACCTCTTCCTTTTGGGGCAGAGCAGATACCCTGCTAAATCAGTTAATCTATAAAGCATCTTGGTTCCCAGAGAACATAATACCAGTTCATCTAAACAAATGCAGACTGCTTTCTGCGGCCAAATGCAAAGGACTTCAACTCACCATCTTTTTTGGGACTATCCTATGTGGCTTAGTGGGATGAACTCAGGTTATTCTCTATTTATTGTAATTCTCAACTACATTATATAGGGGCACCTGAGCAGTTTTCTAGAAATTTATCTTTGTCTGATCTTTCCCTTCAACTGTGAAAGGAAACTAGTCAAGATCAGACAGAGATGACTTCTTATACACCTTTAGATCCCTGCTAGGGATCTGTACCCCGCTGGTTGTTAGCTCTGGTTGTTGTTCTAGTTCAGTGAAAGGAAACCACTCTGTTTACCCTAGGATATACCCACTGACTTGAAAATTTATTGTAAAAGCTGCCAACATTGTAAATCTCTCCTGTCAGCATATCAGTCAGGCGCTGTTGTTAGGGCTCTGTCCAAGCAAGCCCTGTATTTCGGAGTTTACCCCATTAGAAAACCAGAACAGGCAGTTTTCTGCTTGACGCTCTGTAATAGCACTTTCCGTACCCATAGGTATCAGCATCCATGAAAGACAGCTTTCTAGAAATAGCTGAAACTCTAAAACAGTTCTTGCCCAGGGCTGGATACAGACCCACAAATAGAGCTCCATTGCTCTGAGCAAACAAAAGGGAAATCTGTTGGGGCATAGGGGAAGCAGGCAGAGGGAATGCATTTTGCTGCAGCATTTAAGCAAATGCTGACATGTTAGACTTTGTCTAAACTAGTAAATGACAAGCTGTGAGAGGCCACTGGTTTTCCATGACTTTGCAGACAAGGGAACATACAGGATGGGAAACAAGATGCTACTCCTATGCAGCATCCTTCCTGGGCAGGGGATCTCTTCTGCTGGCTCTGCTGGACCTGGCATCAGAAAATGGGTCTGCACAAATAAAGGGGAACCACAGCAACGCTGCAGGGGATATAAACCCACTTTATTACAGATGGGAAACCAGCGTATTCAAGTGCATCAGGAGTCCAGCTGCCACAGTAACACAGAACTACATTGTGTGCAGAAGCACAGTTTGCCATCCCTGTAAAAACAGGCAAAAGACATTCCCTATGAGATCTGATAAGAACAGGAGCTATTTGTTTAAATCTACTCCCTTGCCGAAAAGAAAAAAAAAAAGATGAAATAGCAAACCCTTGAAATACAAGTAGAGGATCATTACTCTCATTAGAGCAACAGTGGGCACTTCTCATAATGTGTAGTGAAACACTGGTGCTTGAGTGAATAGGACCAACTGTTCGACCCTGGAACAAATTGCACATCAGTCTTAACCTAATAGGTAAGATTAATGGAATGTCATATAATGGGGGAAACTCAAAAAATTACGGTAATTCGGCAGAAATGGCTTGGAATCATAGTCCACCTAAGTGCATTTCATCTGGAGGATTACTGTCTCCAGTGTTTTAGCTAAGAATTATATTAATTTGAAAGCCATGCCTTGCACAGATCCATCCTGTGCTTAAAGGCTGGCTTTCTGCTAGAAATGCTTACGATGAAGCCTTTGCTGAATGTTTGCCCAAACATCTCACAGCCGATGCAAAGCCGAGTGTCTGGGGGCTCCAAGTGCCGTACCTCACCCGTGTTTATGACCAGTTGACTTCTTGGCTCCAGCACCTGGATTTGTCAGGGCCTCTTAGCTGCTGCTGGGAATGTGCCCCAGCCAAGCCCGGCTGCTCTCCCTATCACCCCTCTGACAGATTAAAACACAACAGGGTCTGTTGGATGACTGACACATTCCTCCTCTGTCTGACTCTGAAAGGACTTCATTTAACAGCCCTGGAGTTGAGCTTTTGACTGACAGATTGTGAAGGGGAAAAGTCATTCAGTTCCATTAAGCTCAGTAACTGCTATAGAACAAAACACCTTTAAAAAAAGGGGATGAAAAAAGAGCTCCAGAGAGCGGGGGCAGGAGCTTTAGGGGGAAAAAAGGAGATTCTTTTCAGGTTCAAAGACAATCTTTCCCTTTGCTTTCTGTCCATCAATGAGGGCAGCATTCCCAGAGGGAATACAGTCCAGCGCTCATTGGTGCCATTCAGCTGCCAATCTCCTTGACAGGGAGACCAAAGGGCCTCATGTTGGGCTGCGGAAACTGTCTGTCAGGCAATCAGCAGCTGCCATGACATCATCTGCCCTGTTTTTCTAGGGCTATTATAGGAGACCGGGTCCAGGAACACTGCTCCAGAGCAGTATTCATATTTTCCTTTTGCCCCCCAAACTGAGATTTCTTTATAAAAGGAAACGCAGTCTTGGTTGTGCGGCTGTATTTGGAGGAGAGCTAACTCTGTGCCAAAGAGTAAGGGCTGCATGGCTTCAAACCTGTCTTTTTCCACTTGGAATATATCATGCCAAAGTTGCATAGCCCCTTGGCCATTTCTTATTGGGTTTTATTTTAAGAAATACTCCAAGTTAAATAGCAATGACAAACCTGTCTCCCTCTCTTTTTTTCCCCAAAAGCTTGCCTTACTTAAATCTCCCTGCTTTTGCTATAACGCTAAAGTGTTCATAGGATTGTTATTCTTGCACGTGTATATATGTGCACACAGTCACACAAATGCATACATGCAGAAGCCAGGTCCTGGCTGTATTTACACTGCCAGTGCAGTAGCTGAGGCTGCATTCCTCAATAAAGTGCTGCAGAAATAAATGATGATAGTGGGAGAGAAGTTAAGCATGAAACACAAACAAGCTACCGGCTCTAAGTGTGAAGTCTAGTGATAAGCAAGGCTGGGACATGCTGCGGTCAGGACACACTACTTGGCCTGTCCCCTCTGTCCTGTCACAGACCACCAAGAACCAGCAGGCACTGGTGGGGCAGAACTAATATTGGAAGCTTTAGTCTTTCTGGTCCTCCAAGCCCTTAACCATAAGAGCAGTATAAATAACCTTAGTATAGTTGACTGTAAGCTAAATTAATCTGTGACTTCACAGCCCACTGTGCTTACTCAGGTGAAAATACAGGGCAGCTAAAAGAATTTTGCCTGACTAATCCCTGCCTACAAACCAAGACACAGATTGGTCCTGCCTGGCAGTGCTAGCACAAGTGAGAAGCTGCAGACTCATCTCCTCTGTGTGATGCTCACAGCTGTTGTGCTCATGCTTGCAGGGCTCAGCTCAGTAGGCTGACTCCTGCTTCAGTGCTGGGAGACCTATGCTGGGAGAACTGGTGACATGAAAAAGAAAGTGTGCAATGAGACAGGGAGAGAGAGGCTGCGAAAGGTGCCCAGGTTCTCACACCACACCCAGGGCAGGGCTGGGACATCATGGTCAGAACCCGGTCTCAAGGAATACCTGCAGGACTGCCCTGCTCTGTTGAATGGTCACAGCTCTTCGCTATTCCCTATCTTGGCTGGCTGGTCATTCAGTTGTTTGGTCAGTTGGCCTTGGGCAGGCATTAGTACAGGCACTAGCACTGAGGCCAAGCTACACTAAAGGATTATAGCTCAGCTCCATATGGAACTATGCACAGGCTTGTTCTCCTGCCAAGGTCCTGCTGCATGAGCCATTTTCGGCTGTTAAGTCCTCTGTCTTGTTTCAGTAAGGGATTATTGCAAATCTTCACACATTCCACATAGACCTTACGAGACAGTTAGTCAGATCCTGGATGGACTTTCATGCAAAGCCATCCTGCTGCTCCTAGGGTCAGAATGTCTCCCTTCTTTTATTATTATTTGTATTTTTACAGCCCTGCCAAAGGTCTGCAAGTCTTGAGCAGCTACCATTTCAATGTCCTCCAGCAAGCTGTAGTCTGATACTCCAGCTATGTTTGCTCTGTGCATTCAGGCATTATTCTTTCTCACCTGGCAATGAACCATGCTAATTAAGACAGACTTCAAGCACACACACACAAAACCCCACAGAAACCAGAGCTGCCGGATTTCAACATCAGAAGCACGCAGAGGGAGAGGGATAATGATCACTCAGGCTTCTGTCTTCTCTGTGCCCCTTCACAGTGAGGAAGAAAAATGCTGTGATTTAGTCTTCTCAAGCTCATAGCAAGAAGATGGTGCTGGTGCAGTAGGAAGCACATGTGAATCTTTTATGAGAAGATTTCCTGATCAGATCTGTTAAGGCTGTCTCCAGTGTAGTTCGACATGCACATTTTTAACTCACATGGAGCAAACAATGACAAATAATAGATTCTCTGTTAGGGCTGAAAAGCAGCAAATAATATTTCAGTGATTATACTATTTCTGTGGACACCAGGAAGTATTACAGAAACTAAGACTGGAAACATTAAAGAGCCCTGTGATCTTGTGAGTCTCTGCATTTGCCTGGTAGAGAAGAAGAATGAACCCAAGTGGCATGGGCCAACAGGGACAGTCCTACATAAAATCCCTGGGCAAAGCCCTACATGGGACAGGTCACCAGAAATGGGGGAGAACTTTACCCCACTGTGCATCTGAATTTCAGCTCTCAGTGGAGTGGAAGTGGTTACTCACTGTCCTAAGGGTCAAGAGTCCATCTCAGAGTCTGAAAATGTGGAGATATTCTCTTGTATGAAGCCTCCTTCTACTTTGAGAGGAGAGTGAATGAGAAATGAGATTTGATGTGAACAGAGACACACCAAAGTAGAAGGACACCATATATCCATTACTCTATTCAGCTGTCTTATCAACCCACATAGTATAAAAATATAGGTCTAGATCCCCAAAGGTGTACCTCCTGCACAGGTTCCTAACTGGCACTCAGTAAGCAGAAAAACAGTGTTTAAATGCTTTTGCAGGTCACAACCCCCATGGTTAAATCTTGAACCCAAATAAGACTATATTAGAAGTCCTTTGACAGCCTTCTATAGCAGACTACTTTAAAAACCCTGTCTTATATGTCCTTTAAATACTAACTTCATAATGGGACAGATCTTAGTCCTTTGCCAGTGTCCCTGCAGTAAACAGCAAAGTTGCAGTTTCAATACTTTCTGGCTTTAAATACACTTTAATTATGTCCACTTCTAGTTTTAAAAATGGCTTTGTGCAGTGCATTTCATTTTTAGATCATTCTGGAATGCTTTTAGCAGATCCTCTGCCAAAAACACTCAGCTTTCTTGTTTCTATGGATAATAGGATCTTACAGCTTTTATAGCAATTCACTTTTTTTTTGTTCAAACTTTATATGAGTTGTGAGACCTAAGGTGGAGTCCTCCACATAGCCTCAGTCCAAAATACTCCTTAAAGAAAAAGAGAAAAGTTTCTCTCTCCTTCAAATGCCAGACCTGAGCCTCCTGAATAGAAGTCAGGAAGAGTGTGGCTTCACACTGCTCCCCAGCCAGTTCTTCTGGATAAGGAATGCCTACCTAAAAGCTCATGGAGTTCCTACTATTGTGCTACAACTGCAGCACTGCGTCCTTGGGAGTCTGAAGTGACATGGTACCCTGATAACAGCAGCCAAGTTAATTACAACCTGCCCATGGTAGACACATGGAACAGCAGAGGGAAGGAGGAAGAAACCAGAAGAGTTTTGGTGCACCCCACAGTCCTAACAGAACTAACATGTGGCTGTAGCAAAATTGAGGCCACAGTAGAGGTAGGAGATGAAGGTTTGTCTCTTTGGGTTTCATCCTGGGGTATTTCCCTAATACAGTGACACTGTAACACCACCATTATCGATTGTCTGCTAATAATTTCTTAGCTAATGAAAGCAAATTTTCACTAGAACAAGAGATTATACTGTTACGCAGAAATGTTCTCCATTTGCTATCCTCTCACATTAAAACTCAATATTCTAATTGCTTCCATCCAAAATTAAGAGTGAGGGATAACTTTCAGCCATGCATTTGGTCATTTTTCAATGATTTTGTCAAAGATCAGATGCCTGTAGGTTCAGCTGGGAATTTCTCATTTTCATCATCTCTAAAAATCAGATCACAAAACCAGATTCTGGTATCTAGACTTATTCATTCAAATCCACATTCATACAGCCACCTAAAAAGAACTCATTTGAATGGCGGTATCTATTTTAAGTTGCTGAGAGCTTCAGGTATTCAGAACCAGGGAAATCAGACAATAAGAAATGAAGCTAATGTATAGATTTAGAAAACTGTCTATAAGTACTTGAATGTACTAAACTTTACCTCTATATCCTGTTTTTATCTTAGGACTCCTCATGTCATCTATACCAATCTGAGCTTCATACACAGTGTCAACATCAGAATAGCATGGACCACAAAAGAATGTCAAGTACTAGCTTTTGCACTGTACTGCTCAGGGCTGCAATTTTGTTTAGTATTGCCAAAAATTCATGGATTCCCATGCTTCCTTCTATACAAAATCTTTCCTGATCAGAAAAATATGAATATGTTTTAGATAAGCATTCCTTCACTGTTCAGGATTACCATGTCTCCATCCCACATTCCCTCAGGCACATTCACCAAGCAAAAGGCAGTGACCTGGGTAGCCCATGCTCAGTGGCCAGCAGGCCCCTGTCAGACTGAGTCAATCTGTTTGCTTTTCCATCTGAGGGGCACTCATTTGGCTTTATCTCCTCTATCCAGATGCTGATTTTCCCCAGCTTTGTAGGAAGCTGATAATCTCAGAGCCTTTTACCTTCTGTCAAATCTAGTTGAAGTTGGCCTCTGAATTCAAAAGTTATTAGGAGGAAAACCAAAGTAAAATGCAATCGCATTCACTTCATTTTTTGTTAATTCATTTCTGTAGGAAATGCAACCATCCAGGGATTGGACTCCAAGTGTTGCCTTCTGTATGTATTTTCACAATGAAAATGCCAACATCAGCCACGAGACACGCTCACAAAGATGAGAGTCCTGGTGAATAACAGCACAACGGGCGATGTTTCCTGCATTTGGTTGGCCACCACTGCTAAACTTAAAACCCAAAAATGGGATATATTGGTAATTTGGTGAGCAGGAAGCAATGAGTGAGAAAAAGACTTGCGCTCTGAGAATCGATGAATACCCAGCCTATTCATAGGTGTCTGGTTTTCATGGCTTCTTATCTCCCTCATCTGCCTTTAGGGTCTGTTGTTCAGCTTTTCATTCTGTATTTTGCAAAAAATCCCCCTAAAGCTAAAGTGACTAATGCTGGGAATAGAGATTACCTCTTTAATTCCAAAATATCAGCACAGCTATATGTGCAGAACAAGGCCAAGGAGAGGGCAAGGGGGAGTTGTGCTTTGTCAACCATGTTAGCCTTGATCCAGTCATTGTAATGGAAAGCCACCAGCTGTGGTAAGAAATTTAGAGTGTACAGAAGGTGTAACAACTGAGCACAAGAGAAAGGATGCCCTGAAAGGCTTCTGCCTCCCCTGTGTCAGCACTGAAATAGGGATGTGATAGCAGCAAACACACTTATATTCTTCTCCTGAACACATTTCAGGAATATGCGTTACTTTTCTAAGGGAGGGCAGAAAACTTGAAGTAAATAATGTCAGGTTTTTTTTACTTCAGTTTTGAATCTCTATCAATTATTTAACATTTGCAAGGCAACCCTATGTAATTAGTCTATCACAGAAGACTCTTTACTCTTTACCAGTAACATTAAACTCTCAGTGACATACACCTAAGCCCTTGGAGATCCAGCCAGCTAAATGGTTTAGAAATCTTAATTTATTTTTACACACTGCAAACAAATCTATTTAATTAGAAAAACATATCTGATATTTTAGTCAACATGAAATCAATTTTTTTTTTTTTTCTAATAAATTATTAAAAAAGTACTTGGGAAAACATCTAGCACTTTAAGTAAAATTAGTGTGAACTGTACTGTTTGACTAAAAGACAAATATGTGATTAAAAAGACAGCCGTTGAGCCAAAGCACTCAAAATGCAAAGCAGAAGCCTCCAGCTGCCCGTGGTCAGGCAAGCAGCACAGTACAGCAAATTGTCAGGACAATGGCAAGTACTGTGTTGTACAGTGTGCCAGAGGGACATGTCATCTCAGTGCGGGGAAGCCCCAAATCCCCAAACTCGTGAGACCCGTTTGTGCTTGCAGCACTGTAGGACCCTAGAGCCCACCCACATATTTCTCTGTTGAGCATTTGCAGGTGAACTGTTATAATTGTACTTTCCTACATTAAACACACAACTTCAGGTGTGTTCATTGATTCATGGTCTATGGGAATTCTCTGGAGTGACTAGTCATATCAATGCTCAGGTTTGCGGGAATGAAAGATCTCAGGCATGCTAACTGGATCTTCCAATCATACATGAATATTCCCCCTCTATAACATGCACCAAATTAGGAATAATGAAAACCCCTACTCAGTTGCCAGTATTATACATGGCAAAGTTTTACATTTCTTTAATTAGCTTATCCACAAAATGCAACTGGATAGACACAACTCGGCATGCATATTTTGATCTACACTCCACTTCTTTCTTATGACCCATCTGAATTATGACTTATACTATAACAAATGACACCTTTAAATTTTTAAATATATATTGGTCTGTGATAGGAGGCACTTTTTTTCTTCTTGCTCTGACTACCCCTTATGTCACTTGACCATTTCAGCCAGTTCCCTGGCTATCATCTTGGCTTCTAAACTTTTGGATTGGTTTCTATGACAACAGTCAACTTTCTGAATCTTAATTGCTCTTTTTCATTGTCCTCCTAAATTTTCTCCTTTGAGATAGAATAAAAGATGAACAGACTGAAAAAGCTCTTTTGCATGGAAAGGTAATTCTGTACAGTTGCTGAAGCAGGCACTAATTTGCTTTTCTCAGTATCCAGATCTTTTTCCAATATTAAAGCCCATTAAATGCAAGTGGGAGGAAACTGACCTTCCTCACAAGAACAAGGTGTGCAACTACAAGTTAAGTTAAACCTCTATTTATTTTTCATCTGAACAGATTTAAAAAGTTATGGAGAACATAATTGTTCATTCTGAATTCACTTAGTATTTGCAGATATTGCTGCTTGCAAGAAGTACCTAATTTCTCATCTACAACCAGGTGCATGTTACAAAGCCCAGTGTGCCATGTGCTGTTTAATACCTTGACAATTGCAAGTAAGATTAGCCCTGTCACAAAGGCCACCACCTTTGTGGCAAATTCACCACAGGTGAATTTTCTAAATGAAAGTAGTATTTTCATGCCTTCATTAATAATAAAGGCATGAATCCTGCCTACCTGGGCACTTCTGTTGACTTGAAGGGGGAACGCAAAGAAGTTACAAACAGGTCCAAAAAATTAATGAATTAAAAGATGTGCAAACAAATTTCCTGACACCTTTTTATTAACACTGTAAAGAATTATTTAACCAGAATATAGAAGGGGTAAGGATTTTAAGGTTCCCAAAATCTAGAAAATAATCTAGACAGGTCTGCTTCTGAGAATAGACAGAGAAGTTCCTTTCACATTTAAGAGTATGTTTCTCTACAAATCTCAAAGGATAGAGAATCCTTGGCCCAGTGAAAGTCTTAAGCATGTGCTTAACTTTACACATATGAATAGTTCCATTCACTTTATTAGGCTTGGATAGCATAAATCGCAGTCTTCAAGGTAAACATGTATTTATGTGTTTTCTGGACTCATATTTTAAATGGCTTTTCTATTTGTCCAATATGTACATTTTCACCTCCCTTTTTTCTGCATCTCTTTATAGCACAGGCATAAGGGACATGGTAATGGCTGACTTAACAGGAGCCTTAACTCTGCATTTCATGACATCTGTGAATTTTAAAATCACAGACTTTAATTAATGTAAGGAGTTAATGTTTCCACTGAGCATAAAACAGCTGGATGTCATATGCCATGATTTATTTACTCACTGAAGAAGATAACTTTTGTATGTTCTTTGAGTTTTTACTTCTTGCAAGAGTTCAGGTCATTTTGCTAGCAGTGGATATACTCTGTGGTGTCCCCAGAATCCCAGCACTGCCCTCCAAGCTCACACCTCCAAACCACAGTGGAAGACACACAAGGATAGTCACTTGTTTTTGCCCAGTCAAAAGACTTGTTTCTCTCTGCTTTCAAGCATGATATGGAATTATTGCCATTCTGATAACTGTGTGGAGACCAGAATCCAAAGCCTGTTAGAGAAGGATGATGTAAGGCTGCTAATTTACAATTACCACAACACCTGTGACATTTATAAATATTACCTCACAAAATTCCTGTGTCCTTAGGTAAATCCTTAGATTTCACTCTTGCAAAATGGATCACATATGTTCCCTGCTTCTGTGACTTGACAAACATCTTTATATAAAGCAAGCCGCTTTAAAACAGTTTGGCATTTAAACAGTCAACAAGCAGGACTGTTCTTAACATTTTACTGCTGTAATTAAGAATCAGAAGCTACCAAACTTGTGGTTAACTAGAGTCTGCCTAAGTGCTAGGAAATATATGACAACCAAACATAGAGAGAAGAAATCCTACAATATGAGGGGCTGGGATTTAAGCAATGCATGAATGTATCAGTACCATCTCTATATTAAAACAGAATTGTTACCCTTATCATTTGTTCAGATAAATAGTACCTACAATATAATATTAACAATGTCATCAGTCCTTTTTAATGGTAATAATAATGATAGATGATTTCCTGATGGTATGGATGGGTTCACCAAATTAGGCAGCCGCAACCTATCAGTTCCTTCAGCCCACACGAGCTTTGGTTTCAAAAGATTTCCAATGTTTAGTCTCTGGAAGACTGTTAACTGAAATTACTCTTTCTACAAGCATGATGTGAAATAGCTTTGCAGCAGCAGAAAATAGTGTTCAGCCTGTTCTTTCAGCCCTACGTGGGAGGAGGAATATTGAGGAAGCCATGCAAACACTCATGCTGCGCAAGGTATTTTCTTGTACAACAGTTATAGCAGCTTACAAAGGCTCCTCCTCTCAGGTTTTTGTCCCCATTATTAAACTGACCCAAGGAAAGTGCCCTGGACCATTTCCTTCTGGAATATAGGAGGTGAACTTAACTATGAAGATGGTGGCAACTAATATCTGGGAGACAAAAAATTAATGCAATGTTACGATTGCCTCACAGACACCAGTGGTGGTAATCATAGAATCATAGAATAATGAGGGTTGGAAAGGACCTTAAGATCATCTAGTTCCAACCCCCTTGCCATGGGCAGGGACACCTCACACTAAGCCATGTCACCCAAGGCTCTGTCCAACCTGGCCTTGAACACTGCCAGGGATGCTATTTTAAAATCTTCATCTCATTGCAGGCCACTTCCCCACAGCTGCAACAATACAAGGATTCTTAATTATACTGGGGCTATTTCTTCAATTACATGGATGGGCACACAGTAAGATACAAATGCAGGTCATGATGTTATCAAGCTCAGCTCTGGTTGTTAATAATAATACAGATATCCCTGATTTGTCTTGTGCTACTTACTGAATGAGGAACCAATGACAAGCAGATTGTATGATGGGGCTAAACTCAGAGATGACTTATTTATTCTTCGCAATTTTTTTGTAATATTAAAAACCAAGTGAGAGCAAAAGTGACTATCAAACTCAGTTAAATTCCACTGTTTATTTCAGCGGGATGACATTTACAAGAACCAATGACTTTGCCTCTGACTTTAGTTGCACCAGCATACACCCTGAAAAAGCACCAAGGCAACTATTCAAAATTCACACTAATACAAAGTGGAACTTGAGCTTGTCCAATCATTTTCAAAAGTAATTGCATCTCTCTCCCTTTTTCCCAGTCACCCTTCTTCTGTCTCTCTTGTTTGCAATCTCTACCTGAAATGTCTTTCACATCTTCCCTGTCCTTCTCACATATCTACCTCCTCTTGGGATGAAAAAAATAGGTATGAGTAATCATGCCACCTCATAATATGATATATTGACAGGTTATTTCCTCCTGCTATACTTGGCTAAAAATCATGCTTGAGTCACATGCCAGTCCCAGTTTATCTTTCCAGATTCAATTTCAGATGAAACACCTATCATTTTGATGTTTCCACAAATATCTATGTCAAAGAGAAAAGTCTCATCTGGTTGCCTATGGACTCAACTAAGATGCACAGCCATGGTTCAGTCAAAAGACAGAAGGATTTTCATAAATATCCTAAATATCCTATAAAAATACTAAATGTATCCACTTCCTATTATGGGGTCAATTTCCGTGTTTAAGCCTTTGAGGACCTCCTCTTCCAAAGTCGTTGGTTTTCCTTCATTAGGGAAAGACTGCCTCCAATTACCTATTTGTGATCTAAAACTCTCATGTGGGAGGATTTAGGAATACGTGATTCTTGATAATGAAGTATTTTACTATACAAGTGTTCTTTAAGTTGTAGCATCATCCACAGTACCTTGGTTCTTATCCCAATATAACAACATGGAGATGAAAGACTTGTTAGACACCAAATAACCCACAAAGAGTAAGTGACTTGTTTTTCTGTGATGAAATACTATGAAGAGGGAATGGCAGTGTGATAGATACCCTTGGAGGAAGGCAGAGTCAAGCCAAAAGGACAAAAAGTCAATAAATTACAGAAGCAAACTGAAAATATGGACGCAGGGATTTCAGCTGTATAAATCATGGCAGCTCCAATGGCACTGAGCTGATTTATTCTTTCTGTGAGCCTCGCCAGTTAAGCTGTGCTGGCTCACTCACGGAAGATACAAAGAAAATTAAAATACTCTGAGGTTAATAGCCAGCACTCTGTCCCTTCTCACTGTGTGCCCTGGTATTGGTTAGCAAATCTGCAACTTCACACTGGGGTATGAAATGAGAAGAATGGAGCCAGTCCTCAAGAGCCAGAAGCTGCAGCTGGGCTGTGAATGAAATCAGAAGTGGCAGGGTGACAAGGCTGCCTTCTCCCCATCTCCTCTCATCTCTGGCATTCGCAGGCAGAATCAGTATCAGATTTTATGGGGATCTCAGGCAGAGGTTAACGTATGGGCCCTTCTACCTTCCCATGTATTCGGTGAATTTGAGCATTACCCAATTTAGTGTGGTATGCCCCCCTGCCCATGTCCTGGGCCCTTTGGCAAATATTCTGGGTATTCACCTCTAAAGATAGCTCTCTCCAGAGGTCTACAGCAGAAATTCACCTGTTCCAATGCAAAAGCCTGCTGATTTCTGGCTCTATTTCTCATATTAGCAGATGTCTTCTTGTCTTCTTCAATACTTCCAACTATTTTGCTGCTTCTCTCCTGTTTCACTCCTGGGGATACGGTAATACCGAGGTTTAAAATCAGAAATAGCAGAGATCAAAAGAGCCCTCAGATCATCTCATCACCCTCCTGATTGTTCTCCAGGGTACCTTTCCCAAATTTGTTCAATTCTGCTCCCTATGACTTTACTAATAGGGTTTTCAGCAGCTTCCTTCGGTAGACAGTTCCTTGGTGTTGTATTTCTGAAACTTGACAATGGCTATTATTGTGCCTAAAGGGTGAAAATTAGGATTTTTGCTCTTCAGTAATTTTCTCCTCCATTACTAGAAACTCTAGCCCTGAATTTCAGTTGATCCTCTAGGTCACTATTAATCAACCTTCTGTACCATTTGAAACTCCAAGACATACTCTTTACCTTTCTAGTATAGTGTTTTAAAGTCCAGAAGTGGGTTTTTTTAACATAAACGTAGTAAATACAGCACAGGGTAACATGATAAGAGGATATCGTATTCTTCACTAGTACCACTGGTCACTGTTAAACACTGCCAAAGAATTACCCAAGCCTGAGCATAGAAGCCAGGGAATAGGGATCCAAGAAGCTTCTTGGGAATTAATGACAAATCACATGGCAACATGCCAACAAAAACCAAATAGATACATAACAAATGAAGCCAAATTCTGTACTCTCTTATTCCCTTTACAATTTCTTTGGGTAGGAAGTGCGCTTCTCCATCTGGCATAAAGATCTCCATTTCAGTTTACTAAGTTCTACACAGTTCAGAACATATTACTACTAGGAAGGAGGATCCAATTAAGTTTTGCCTGAGTAGAATATACATGAAGGTAGCATCTCTGTCCTCTGATCTTGCCACAGTGCCATGCCTTCCAGTAGGAACTGGAACTCTTTTGAGTTGTCCCCAGGATTCCCTTCCTCACTGGGATATCTGGAGAGTTTCAAATATTCTACTGTCATTCTTACACCATATTTCAAGTGTGTTTCATAAGTATAATGTTAAGAGGCTGAGGATTTCCCTGAACCCCGTGGCCCACCACGATAATTATTAGCCCATCATACAACAGGAGTTCATAAGCAGTGCTTAAAATGGCCATCATTATAATCAACAGGAAGAGAGCATTGAAGACCCTGTGCCGTCTCCTCCCACCCAGCCTGACCTTTTCAGAGTAATCTCCCATAATCTCTTGAAGATTATGTCATTTCTTCTGCATATTTCTAATGTCTGTATCTAAAAGAAGGAACGCGCAGGACTAATCCGAAGTGGCTTCAATGTGTGTTAACATTATTATTCACGGTTCTCATACCTTAGTCCTCAGCTTTGTAGTGACAGAGCAGGCTGACCTGTTCTTGTTTACACTGCTATAAATCTGGTGACCAACTTTTTGCATTTTCTGAATACATTTCATTAATGATCAGCATTGTAGCAGGAGTGAAGAAAAAAAGCTTTCTCTTAGCCCTATCAAATGTCTGAGTCTGAAATACATTCCAAAGGCATGCCTCAAAGTCTTCACTTCGATACCTGGGCAAAGACATGGACACCTGAAAATAATACAGGATCAGATGAGGGGTGCACATCTGGCCAGAGATTCAGAGGATGATAATTTTCACTGATGCATGAGTTTTGGCTCTTACTCCAGGCAACTGATCTCCTATCGGCTAACCATGAAAATCGGTCACATATGTCTTCTGAACTCTTCACTCCCTCAATTTGACAGGGTCCTGCACACAAACATCTCCCCTGACCCTTTTTAGCTTGCCTCACAAATATTTTATCCAAATAATAGAGGGTGACAAAACAATTTAGGGCAGATTAGGATAGGGTTTAGTGGAAAATAAGAAATGAAATGTAATCATATTAAGAAACGGAGGATTTTAACAGGAAGATGAGAGGAGAGATTTCTTTGCTGGCCTTATGAAAACTAGGTTGAACTTACAACCGAAATGATGTTCAAACTGTAGGGAGCAAACCTGCCTTGGCCGTAATTGTCATTCCTGTCTCCAATTTGTGAAATTTTGTAGTATACCACAAAGGCAACCAAAAGTGTACAAATTGAACCACCATCACAGTAGAGAACTTAGTCCTTCTGCAAAGGTGGTATAAGCCTTCTCATAAAGGCCAAACAAAAGCCAGACCTGAGGTCAAGAGGAACTGAAGCTCAGTTTGGATGGAGCTTTGAGCAACCTGATCAGTGCAAGATGTCCCTGCCCACAGCAGGGGGAGTTGGACTAGACGATCTTTAAAGGTCCCTTCCAACACAAACCATTCTATGATTGTATGAAGACATTCTATCTTTCTTAGATGGCACTTGGCATTTTTCAGGAACTAAGTTGGTCCAAACACAGCAAGCAATTTATTAGCAGCTTTGTGCTGCTGTGTGATTCATATTATTATTATATTTCACTGTAATAATTCAGTTATCAAAGATGCAGAGAAGGGGTATGTTAACTCTAGGCTGTTTCTGCACGCACACACACACACACAAAATTAGAAAGTTAAAGCTATTGTATTTTCTGCAGGAGCCAAGAAAGGTGATTTGAGCACAGTGAGCAGAGCCTGGCTAGGTTGAGCCCACAGGAGGACCCTGGGAAGGTTTCCTTCTGCAGTGGCATCCTGGCTGAAGAAGGGTCATGTGTTATTCCCACCAGCCTCAAGCCACAGTCACTACTACCACAGACCATTTTTCCTTTTAATGGAGAAGGGTCATATGCAGAAAGAGACCACTGCCCACTCTTGAGAATGGGATCTATATGATTAGATAGTCTCTCTCCTGGCGTAATAAATCACTCTTTCCTATGCTGTTCACTATTGCTGAATACTTCCAGTGTTCAATATTTCAAGTACTTCTGTTGGTCAAAGCCCATACTGATTTTCTGGAAGTAGTTTCATTTGCATTATACTTGTACAAAAACATGATTTATTTTAAATGTCAGGAGTAAATTATAGTTTTACAGATTTTGTAGAAGGTTTTTCTTCCTGACAAAATAAATTATTCTTCCCCCAGAATTACCAGGTTTCCTCAGGTCTTGGTTTTCCTCCTCTTTATTTAGAAAGCCACACATATGAGTACACTAAATATTTATGAATATAATTTATGAGCCCAGTTGTCTGTTTCTTGCCAAAAGTAAGAAGCTGGCCTGTGTGTGGTCTGAAAATCCTAACTATGACCAGACTGAAACCATGGAGGTGACGGCAACTTCACATTCATTGGGAAAGACATCCAAAAATTCCATATATGACATAGAAAATATGTCCTAAATAATAAGGAAACATACATCATCTCTAAGCTAACCATGCTGTTAATTCAAAATAAAAGGCAATAAGGGAAGTTAAGCACAAGACATTTGTCAACAACATTACAAAGGACATAAAAACTGAAAAAAGTGTACTGTTTTCCTGGCTGAACCCATTTATTTTGCTTTGGTGTATTTGCTTAATGGCTTCCTTGTTATCTTTAAACAAGGTGATTTGGGCTTCCACTCAAAAATTAGAGAGAGTCTCTCCATTGAGTGTATGAGAAGCTGGATGAGGCCTCAAGATGGGACACAACACACTCAGGTGACCTCCCAAGACTCTTCCATTGCAGATCTCCCCAGGTAGTGTTTTTCATTGATTCACATACAATTCTTCACAAGCAAAAGCACCTTTATCCTAGGAAAATACAGCATAATGGGGAACAAGTCACTGGTATTTGCTCTTCACAGTAGGAAGGACATCAAATTAATATCCCAGAAATTACAAAAGCAAAGCTTTGCACAGGGTCCTTGTTATTCTCCTGGATTTATCAGGCTAGAATTCCTCCCAACCAAATTTTGATATGAGTGAAGCTAAGAACTAAAAATATTTTTAAAACTAATTTAAGAGCAAAATGAAAGGTTTGGAGTTTAATTTCAAAATAATCATTCCTTAAAATTTAATATGGTGAGGGGAGCTGAAGAGGCAATCGCAGGGAGTGGACTTTTCTGAAGCAATTATTATCTCATTCCCACTAGATGTGGAATGGGAGAAATGCATTCTGGCATCACACAGTCCCCTACTTTGCATTTACTAGCTTTGCTTGTCTCTTGAATTGGGGAGTTCCTGCTTTCTTGCCTCGAGTGTACAATTTACAATGTAGATCAAATACTTATAACTAGGTTGCTTTTCATGCTCCCCTAGGTGCTGCGTATTAGCCTGTTTTACGAGATTTTGGTGAAGAGCAGCATATCCTATAAATTCAGTGTTTGAAATCCACTGGGACTTATAAAGTATTAGTTTGAGGATTCAGAAACTTTGTTAGATAGCAAAATTCTCTGCCACCACATATTGCGCCCCTAATTAAGGAAACTTTCCTGTTTACATGGTGCTTAAAGAAAATTGCTGATCATAGATCTGCAGCTAACTGTGGATCTTTAGAAATGCAAACAATTTTCTGAATAAGGCATGTGTTTGAAAGCTCCCAAAGTAAGGAAAGGTCTCTGGACATTGAGTACTTATCCATATGAACAAGGAACACCTTCAGGTCTGTCTCTGATAGTCTATGGGTCTGTGGCTACTGTAAATGGATAACCTTCAGAGTCTATTAGTTTTGTTTTTGTTAACCCACAGAATTATCCCATGGGCACATTTAGAAGGTTTATTCCAATCTGATCTTCCAGTGACCCTTCATTCTGCCTACAGGAGTCCAAGTATTTCCAGGGTGGATATATAATCAATTAGTTATTTTATATGCAGTTTATCTTCACGGAAATTCAATCAAACATCACAACCTTCTCAAGCACCATTCTTCACCATTGTGTCAGCCTTCAGAGAAGTCATGAAGTGGTGTCCTTAGTGAGCTTTATAAAGCACTTATATGCAGTGCCTGCCACTGTAAGCCTAAAAGAGCTCCTTAATTAGTTCTGTAAGAGAGAGGCTAATGCAGCAACATCTGTACAGGTTTTCAGATCAGG
This sequence comes from Strigops habroptila, assembly GCF_004027225.2. NCBI lineage: Eukaryota > Metazoa > Chordata > Aves > Psittaciformes > Psittacidae > Strigops > Strigops habroptila. Next base: position 131,782,127 of record NC_044277.2, read on the forward strand.
CATTTCCCTCCTTGCTTGTTATGAGTTGAGAAATGCCAGGTCAGCTGGATTATCACACCATCCTAATTTCTCAGTCGTTTAGCAATGCTCAGAGTTAGTGGGGATGGTTGTTGTTATTTTAGTCTAGATATTAACTTAGTTTTAAATCTACTCCAAGCTTTCCCTTGTAAAAGACCTAGTAAGTCTATCACCTCTGGGTAGTCCAAACCTTTGCTATAGGGGAAAGCAATGCTCTAGGGAAATGCCTGAGAAAGAATTTGTAGATTTAACTGAAAAGTCTCAGGAAAAAAAAAAAAAAATAAAAAGGAGAAAAACAAAAAACAGAGAAGCTCCAACAAAAGCAACTTCACATTCGCAGCTATTTGCTTCTGATGTTTTCCCTTTCTCTGGCCAATTACATTTTTAGCGATGTTTGGCTTGTAAGTGGGCCATATAAACACTGGATCTGATTTACTGAAAAATACAGAATCCAATCATGGAACCATAGAATGGTTTGGGTTGGAAGGGACCTTAAAGATCCTCTAGTTCCAACCCCCCTGCCATGGGCAGGGGCACCTTCCGCTAGACCAGGTTGCCTTCAACACTGCCAGAGATGGGGCAGCCACAACTTCTCTGGGCAACCTGTGCCAGCAACTCACCACCCTCATAGTGAAGAATTTCTTCTTAATATCTAATTGAATTCTACCTTCTTTCAGTTTAAAGCCATTACCCCTTGTCCTATCAATACATGCATATCGCAAAGTTCATAGGTAACTGTCCTCTCATGTATTTAATGTCATGTTTCTGTGGGGTGTGTTGTATTGTTATGTGCAGATTGGAGCAAAAGGGTGCTGTGAAGCTTTGCTGCCCTCTGGAATAGCAAAGGCAAGGAAAGGGGAAACAAATTGCCCTTGGGTGCTCAAGGCATGAGAACCTCTTGCTGTATCCCTCAATCTGCACTGCTCCTTCAGCACCAGCTATACTAGGGACCTGGGGCAGGTCTCCCCAGCTGAGCAGAGCAGCCTGTGCCACACCACACCTATGCTTCCTCAGAAGTCAAAAAAATGCCAATATCAACTCAAGCTGCAAAGCTGTCTGCTGGTGAGCAGAATTGGCATTGATCTCCTTCATACAGGCAGATTGGGACCCTGCAGGACCTGTTCCTTAATCTCCTGAGCTCAGCATGTCAGCCTTAAGACTCAAGGACAACCTGAAATATGAGCAGAGGACATGGGTCATGAGTTTATACCTGTTTAAACCCACTCACGCATCTGTGCTTCACCCTGCTCCACAGCTCAATCCAAAGCCTAGGGAGATCACTCATCTCTGAAATACCAGCAAGAGCTACTACCCACCCTCTGTTCAGTTTTATATCATCTTTCACCCAGAGATCTTTAACCAATTTGCTGGCATTAATTAAGCCTCATAAACTCTTCTGGGAGTTAAATAAATGTTCTTATACACACTTTATACCAGCTCTTACCTTAAGAGAGTTTTTCTAAGTGTTCATTCCTGCTGACTTGTGCAAGAGCAGCAGTCAGTATGAATATGCTGACATCCTGAAATACCACTTCTTGCAGGTAAGCCTCAATCTAGTTTTCCACTAAAGTAACGTATGGAAAAACATATACTTAACCATGCACAGTGTAACTTTAATATGTTGCATACTCAAGAGCGTACATGAAATAAGACATGTCAACCAGACTGTTTCAGGCTTTGTAAGACAGCCAGTACACTTGCAAGTAAGATAGACTTTGGATATGATTACAACATTCATTTTAAATATCATGAAAACTGATCAATCCTGGCTTAGGTTTTGGGCACTGGGCAACGGTGTACATTTTGTTAGCCTTTTAACTGTCAGTTTTATGAAAAGTACTTTGATTTTCCCACAAAATTCCTTTAAAGCAGTCCATGTCCTGTCAGTTGAGCTGATGTTGTGCATTGTTATGGCGATGATCTAAGTTTAACTCCTGGATTAACCTACCACTCTTCAGAGATGGGGCTCTTGGAGTCTCTTTACTTTATTCCTGTAAAACACAGGTGATACTTTTGGCATTGCTGCAAGACAATCTTTCTACATTGCTAAGTAGACATCCAGCTGTGAAATAAAACATTTTCTTTTTCCTTGCACACAAGAGTTGCTGAGGTTTCAGTTCTGACTACTCATCATTTTGTCATTGGCTTTACTAGGACCAGGATTTCCCCTGGACCAAAGGTATTCCATTGATGGACCCTTGGGTATAAATGGACTACTTCTAAGGCAGCATATGAAAAGCCAATCTGTCATGCATACACTTTAATTCTCTCTGCAGACATCCTGGAAAATCATTACAGATAAATATTCAGAAAATTGTTGAAAGTCATTTCCCTTAGCCACTGAGAAAGTTAGGTTCAATAAAAAGCTGAAGTTTTGTCAGCACTGCTCAGTTAGGGGCTATATTGAGGTCTTCTCAGAACATTAAAGGTCTGTTTCTTCTATATGTTCAAACTGTGGTCCAATTTGTGGGTGCCCTGACTTGATGGACACTTTACCTCTATGTTTAATGGCACATATGTCATCTGTGCATTGAATAGCCCAGTCTAGAGGACAGGAGTGGACTTCACAGCATGACACTGGCCCCAGTTTCCACTCTGCTTATGCTCAAGCTACGCATCTCTTACTTTCTTGTGCATTTGCCTTAATCTTAAAATGTCACAAGCCCTCTGCACAGCTGCGAAGCACTTAGGGATTTTGTCAGTGCTAAGATATGCAAGAAAACTCCTGCATAAGAATTAATAAAGTTTGAGTGTAAACTTGCCAACTACCCAGGTTTAGCTCAAAAAAGACAGAGTTTGGGATTATTTTAGGCTTCAGGAATCTTGCAAGAGCAGAACTGAAAGCATGAGGCAGAAAAACACAAGTCCAAAACAGAGAGAGGAACCCACAGAGCCATTTTACAAGTGCTCCTACTACAACAGCAAAGGCCCCTAGATACAGCTATCTGCCTCTTTTTTCCTTTCCCCTTTGCTATACTTCCCCTCCCAGATGTTTTTCATCATCTTAGGTAGCAATTCAGGCATTCGTGTAACTGATCCTAAGAAGTGTGCTGCATGTGATTAGCATCAAGTCAGCAAAGAACAAAGAAATGCAATTAATCCCTGTTTAAATAAAAAACATATTAGATCAGATTAAACATATTAGCAATGGGCAAACCTCAGATGGTTTGGAGACAGGACTTGGGCTGGAAAAGTGTTTGGAAGTGCCAGTATAACCCGGATCCTATCCAAGCTTTCTGATGCTTCCATCCAAGAAGGCTGGAAAGCACAAGGAAAGCTCTCCTGTATGATACTTTGCACTTCCTGCTCTCCAATTCAGTCAGAAAAACCCCAGACGTTCTTATGGTATGTTGACTTCTGGCACCAACACCTCTGATCCTGCTCAGAACAAGAAAATATTGAGGGTAGAGTTGTACTAAGTAGGTGGTTAGTTAAAAGGAATTGCTATAGTTGATTTTGGTTGGCTGGTTGATCTTGGTTGGTCGGTTTTGTTATGGGTTAAACTGTTTTCTAGACTTTATGGTAGAAACAATGACCACCATTCTGTTATCCCATTGATATTTCATGATGTTGCATGTGCATCGAATAAAGCATTTTGAACAACCCATCTTCACAAAAAGAAGTCCTATTTTTTGATGAGGACTTAATTGTCAACATTCTGATTTCAACCATATTTTTGTCAACATCTGAAACAGAAGCATTTTGACCAACCGATAAAAGTGATTCCAAATAGTAGTGAAATACTTTTCCCTAGCAGCTTGAAGATCTGGCCTGATCTGTCAACAAGAGTGGGCTTAAGCTCACCTCTGAGGGTTTCAGTATTTAAATATATGAATTCCATATACACCAATATCTGAGTTTGAATATACAGATTTTGTGTGCAGATATGTGTTCCTCAGCTGCTGGTTTGTCAGGATTTAACATGTCATTGGTCTCAGAGACATTCAGACAGACAGCTGGCAGCTCAACTGCCTCACGCCATTTTTTTCTTTCAAGCTTCCTTAATTGTCTCCCAGTTCTGGGTTCAGCCTCCTCACGTGGGCATAAATATCCTGTTTGCAGAGTTGAAAATAGGTATTTCTCTAGTGCATCAACATTTGCCTTAACCCTCAAATGTCAGAAGTGCTCTGCATAGCTACAGGGTCCTTAGGGACCTTGTCAATGCCAAGACATACAGCAAGACAACGTCACAACATTGCAGGATCTGTGCCAGTATTCTTAAAGTGGGCCTGGGATCTAAGCTTTAAGCGACATATCCTAAGATTTCTTAGTTCATCAGAACCAATCATCTTCTTTACTCTTGTTAACAAATTTCTATTATTTCTACGTGTATGATAAAGTTACAGAATGAACTTCATCCCAACCAAAAAATAATAAAAAAAATAATAATTTTAAAAGTCTTTTGAAGAAGATAGGACAGATAGGTGGGTGGATAGGCAGACACCTAGCACACTTCTTTGAAGAACTTTATTTAGGACAATTCCTCCCTGAAACAAGCATCTCCTAAAGTCTTCTTTTACATCCAGTCCAGTGAAAGTAAAAAGTGGGGAACAAAACCACTGTCTCTGGAAAGAAAAAAATTCCCTCAACACCAGAATTATGATCTGGATTTAGAAATTTCCATATAAGAATGGTCACTCCAGAAAACGTATTTATAGTGAAATGGCAAGTGAAGGCTGATGGGGATTAGAAGTATATACACTCATCATGAGGTAATTCTTTCCCACATCCATAACTATTTTCACAGTCTATACTTTGAAGACGAAGTGAGATCAGAGGCAGCCTGTCCTCTCCTGTTGGACTGCAAAGTAGCCATTTAATACACACTGTAATTTGCTCTCAGACTGGACTAGAGTCACCACTAAATCAGACGTATGGGGCCTGATCCTCAGCTGGTGTGAAGTAAAGTAGCTCCACAGAAGTCAACTTATGGCAGCTGAAGATCTGATCTGTGTTAAGTACACTGGTAAAGTTTCGACCATTGAGCAAAAGTGATTTCTCACCTCTTTCCTAAATATTTATTATTCATGGATGGATTTCATCTCCTTTCACAGTGACTAGCACCCTCCTCGAGAAAGAGCCCTACTTAGGTCTCTGGTATACATGGAAAATAAGAAAAGGGCTCACAGGAAGGGAGCAGGATCTTCAGTGCTAAAGAAGCAAATGCCTCAGAGCTCTCAAATCCTAGTCCTCCTGCAAACTGAACAAAAATCCCTCTCTCGCCTGAAACCTGCACTCAGAAACTTTTAAAAATATGGTTTGTCAAACATTTTGGATTTTATTTCTAATGAAATGTTAATAAAAATGTGGAGCGGTAATTTATTTTGTGGTGCTACACTCAGAGAGTGAGAATACTTGGTAGCTGTGTTCTAGATGAATTGCTGGGAAATGACTTTAAAATCTGTCCTGTCCTTTACCTGTTTAGATTTATACCACCTCACATGTTAACAGCCCTTAGGTGACTTCTTAATGCCAAATGTAAATACAAAAACAAGAAGAAAATGGTCCCCTTGCATTTATATTCACCTTTCCTGGCAGAAGGCCACTTCTGTCACTCAGAGCTCAGACTGTTCTCCTTTTAATTTGGCATCAACTCCATGGCTGCTGTTAATAGTATTATTGGTGTTGGAGGTAAGCCAGACACCATACTTTTCTAACCAATTTGTCCAATAAAATGGATTATTTTGTTAGTTAATCTGTCACTTCTCAAAAAGAGAACTCTTTAAAAGCATTTTTACAAATATTCTTGGTTTATGCCTTATGCTTTCCCATTACCCTCCATCAATTCCAAAGCTTTTACAGGCACTAATTAAGTTTCGATATATTCAAAGAAAAAATGACTGTTCAGCATTGAGCAGAATCTTCATTTTAACACTTTTTTTTCCTCCAACCATTAAAAAAAACGTTTCAACTGGTTCAGCTCTGGGGTGATAACTTTTCTTGTCTTACTGCTACAGTCCTTTCCCCCCACAACACACCAGCCTTTTCTGTGTAAAAATGGCACAAGACACAGTAAAACTAACACAGCCGGCTTCTCTACAGGCATGCACCCAGTGTCCCCACTCTTGCAGGAACTCCAGCTTTTTTGCTTCACTCTCACCACTGATTTCCTTTCCTTTCCTTTCCTTTCCTTTCCTTTCCTTTCCTTTCCTTTCCTTTCCTTTCCTTTCCTTTCCTTTCCTTTCCTTTCCTTTCCTTTCCTTTCCTTTCCTTTCCTTTCCTTTCCTTTCCTTTCCTTTCCTTTCCTTTCTTCCCTTCCCTTAGCAAATGGCTGGCTCCAAATGAGGCACATGTGGCTGAGCAGCCCACAGAGGTGTATGTTTGGTGAGCTGGAACATTGAGCAAGGCTAAATGTTTGAACACCCCGTACAGATTTCCATCCCTGCAGTTTTTCCCTCCTTGTACATCTATCAGTTTTCAGAGGTTTAAGAGCTCATGTCTGAGGGTGTGTCTGTTCTGTCTATAGATGTTAAAAGCGGCCAGCAGGTTCAGCAGTTTCTGCAGGTGGGCTGGCAGATGAGTGCATACCCCAGCAGAACAGGCTGGGGTATCACCTTCTCTTAAAGAGGAGCTGGAGAACACAGGGCAGAGAACAAAACATGAAAATCTTCATAACCAACTGTAATAAAAGTGTTCATACACAAAAATCAGATTGATAAAATATGTTATATTTCAACAACAATCCTGCAAACAAACAAAAAACCCACCATCACCTCAGAAGTATTCATTATTTCCTGTGCAGGCCTGCAAAAGAAATAGAGCCAGATTGTATGACAAATGCTATATGTTCGTTGACAGTCTGGTTTTACCTTTAATACAGCTTAAATCAGAAGCAGAGTAAACAGGGCTGCAAGGAGGCGTTGGACATAAACTCTGTAATCCTATCTGGCCCTGGAAACTGTACCTTCAGGAGGGCAACATTAAGTACCTACTGTGTCCTCCCCATAGGGATTCAGGCAGTTAAGTGCATTTCTGCACTGTATGTGGGTCTTGAATATTTTCTAAGTGGAATGTGGGCAATTTCATGGAGTTTAGGTTAACTACTTTTCTTTAACTGTAATCATCTGTATGCCAACACTGGTTTGGTCTGTGTTCCTTTCCCCAGGGTGAGCCCACAGCCCAGCACAGTGTGATGAGGGCTCAGCCCTCTGCCCTTGGGCACACAGAGGAACTGCTGGCAGCTGCCTGCTGCCCACATGCGCCTCTGGGCAGGAAGGGCTGTGCAGGAGGAGTAGGCAGCAATGCACCGCCAGCTGCCTACTCTGCATTAACGGTGCCCACAGGAGCTGTGGCATGATGACAGCAACACCGAGCTCTGCTCCACAGCTCAGCACAGCTTGGCCAGCCACGTTAGCATCGTGACATGCCCAGCTGATGTCCCCTAAAAGCCAGTTTGCTTGAGAACTGCTTCTCCGCTGGAGCTGCAAGAGTCCCTGGGGGCAGGCTATTTAACTTGGCCTGCCAAAAATTCAAACCGAAGTCTATTTCCTCTCATGTTTAGGAGTATAAACAATGACAATTTATATCTGACATCTCTTAACTCAAGGAAAAGCTTTATATAAACACGTGTTTGGTGTCTTCTGGATTCTTTCTTAACCAAACTCTTTAGAAAGCGTACACACACTTCATAATGATACAAGCAATATTTTCCTACTGCTACATACCAGAGAAGTGCTTGGCATAGCATTTTATTCCAGCTTCAAATCCCCTGCTCATGGTGAGGCTGAAGCCTGGGCTCCATACTTGCTGCTCCTGATGAGACGTGCCTGGAGTCCAAAGGTGAAAGTTGTTTATGAGCCCTGAATCCTTGCATCTGGTCTCCTGCACCGCCAGCCCTGTCCCAGCACAGCCCTCCAGCCTGGCTGGAAGAGATCCTCTGCGCTCTTCGTTCCTTGGAAAGCACCCTCTGTTTAACAAAACTCAAACATTTTATTAAGGAAGCTCAAACCGAGGCTCTGCAGTTTTTAAATGCACAAGGCTAGTCATTTATTGCCAAACGGTGCAATCCTTACAGCACTCGATGTTGTGAGAAGTCCCAGAGGTAACGCTCTGCATTATTCACAGGGAATACACCATGGTCCTGGGCTGTGCTACACGTGGCTTTGCTCACCTATCCATTTCCAAGCAGTTTGGGATTTACCAGATCGGTCCCTATGAACCTGCTCACTAGAACACGTACTCATCTGATGACTTGAAATAACAAATCAACAGAGCTTCTTTTAAAGCTTTCAGGGGGATCTCTGTTTCTGAAACATATAGAAATATATAATAAAACCAGAAACATCACTGAGCAATTTACTGGAACTGGAGGCTCAACTATTTTCTAACCTGTAAGTAGACTACAGAAGCCATTTCTTTAATGACCCTTGTGTTTTCCAAACCAGGTACTGCTTTGTGTGCATTTATGTGCTCACACTGCAGACACCTCAAGTGCCCCAGAAAGGATAGAGGAGCAACAAGGAGCGGAGACTTTGGCTGAACCCTGTCTGCATACACGTATGGGCACTGCAACCAGATTTGTCCAGAAACACCCTGAAGCAGAGACTAAGTTACCGAAATGCCTAGCAGTCAGCTTCAAGATGGAAAAGTAGCTCTCAGGGCAAATGGTCGCACACTATCTATTTACTGGACAGAAAAAGAGTCCATTGCAGTGCAGGAAGGTGGAAATAAGTAACATGAAGAAAGCCTGAGTAACCTGCCCAAGAACAAAAGATGCATCTTTTCTAAGAAGTGGTCCTAGAGCTTGTGTCACTTCCCACACACTGCAGGTAGCCAAACACCGCTAGGGAACTGAAACCACAAAAACTCAAATTACGGCCAGCCTGTGTTTATACAGGATTTATAGGATATCTAGTTTGCTAAGTGGCTTCTAATAGGCTTTGAGGGGCTAAGAGATCACCTCTGTCCTGAGCCCGACAACAGGCTTGTGGACAAGGGCCTGCAAACCTCAACAGGATCACCAGCCTCACAGCAGCTCAGTCTATCACCAGCATAAAAAAAACAGTTTAGGAGCCACTGCTGGTGGTGACAGAGCCACATAAATTTTGAAATTAATGCCTTGGAAACAGACAGGTCCTTCCCAAGAGATCAGGAAATGCACAAGGTTGCAAGAATACAAAGCTCAGACTGTTTTGTTCAAATCCCAAAAGTCTTATACATCAACACTGAAATGGTATCAACACTAATAGGTGTACTAGCACTTTTCCTCAAGCCTAAAAATCAAACACTGGTGTTGCATAATAACAAGCATCAGCTTTGCCATCTTCACCTGCCAGGTGCTCCCTCAGGCTTGCTATTTCACCTGCACTGACAAAGACCCCACAGCTAGGCTCCTGGCACCATTTCCCCCTTCAGACCTGCTAAGTAGCACCCTCACTCCATCCAGGCCTGTCCCACACTCTGTTGGATCAGCCCCAAACATCTCCAAGCTGCCCAAAAGCCTTGCTATAAGTCCCATTTCTGCACTTTTCCTCCCAACCCACCAGCTGCTTCCCAGCTGCTGGTGCCTTAACCCCTTCCCTTCCTTGCAGAGCTTTAAAACCCTATTATTGGAGACGCGAGAAGAAGGAGGAGGGGTTGATAAAAATCCTTGCAACACAGGCCCAGTTCTACATTCTGTATTTCTTGTGTACGCAAGGATCTGAAATGAGGGTATGGAACAGCCTGATTTGTACAAGTGTGAATGCTGGGGCAGGAATCTGGTGTAAATTATTCCCTTCTGAATATAAAACTCAACAGAAATATTCTTCAAGAGAAATCTGCAGAGGTCCTTAGGCAACTTTAGCTGTACCAAGCCATCCCATACCCATGGATTAACACTGCTGGTGCAGGGTTTGTCTTGTATTTAGCAAAAGCCTTAAAAATCACTCCTAAATAGGCAGAGGTTTATATGCTGTGTGTAGGCATGGCTGCAGCAAAGCTCTGTCACATACACAGGATGAATCCATTCACTTTCAGAAGGCTGCTGTGGTCAGCCCCAGTATCCTTCCTTATGCAATGGGTCTAGCAATCCTTCTGATGTGTATGCTTAGAAGCATGAAGGGCTCCAAGCAGAAGTGAAGGGAAGTGATCCAGGTTCTGAGTCTCTTTCCACCCTTTGAGACCATTAAAATAAAGTAAGACAAAATAAATGAAATAATGAAGTGAAATGAAGTGAAATAAAATAAATAAAATAAAATAAAATAAAATAAAATAAAATAAAATAAAATAAAATAAATAGTTTTAGGCAAATATCCCACAATGAACTCAAGGTAGAAGTATACATGGCACAGTGTTTCATCTTGGAGTTCTCTATCCTCATATTACACTAAATAGCTTTAGTATTAAGTATTTCTAATGTACTATCATTTGTAAGCATCTGGACAATCTGGCAATTGTGACAGGGTTGGGATTTGAATCACAGGCTAATAAAACGTGTAGTGAAACCTGTACACCAAACACATGAAGCCAGGCAGGGGTATTATTTATGCGTGCCATTGATGTGTTAGCTTCAACCCCACACTGGCCACACGGTGAAGGTGTTGGGATGAAACAGCTGAGGGCTGGCAAGCCACTTTCAAATGAGCTTCCTGAGAGATGTTTACAGGAGACAAGTACATATCATTGCACCGAGGGAGGTGTCAGTGAGCCACAGCAGCAGAGCACACTTCCAACCTTCACACTCCCTCTCCGAGGGTGCACCTTCTTCTGTCTTAAGATCTTGGCTTCCATTGCTTGTGAAGGGGCCCAACAGTTTTGCTTTTCTCATGCTTTGTTCTGGCTTCAGCATCTCTGCATTTCATTGCACTTCCAGTGAATAAAAAAATAACCCTGAACTGCCTTTGGCAGCCCTGCATGAGGCAGGCATTTGTAGTGCGAAGACTGTTTTCCAAAGTAAGCCAAACTGTAACCTTTGACATGGAATCTGGTTTTGCAAGGTCCTTAGTGTGGACTAGAAAAGACTATGCACATACTTGACCCATCAGTATCATATGTTGCTTTGGCCTCAAACAGGCAGGAGTCCATCCTCTCTCTGCATGGGCAGCAGAATTTTTATGAAACACCCTGACACCTCTCGGTTTCTGAACTTAAGTGTTTTTCATACTGGCTACCTCCTGCCAGCAGTCATTAAAAATCCTTTCCAGTCCCTGGTTGTCCATAGCACTTCTCAAGCCACTCTGCTCATGTGTTGGCAGTTGTGACAGCTCAGTTACCCTCAACTGTGACTGGTCATATAGCAGCAGCACCTCCATCTTTGCTCTGCTCCCAGAGAAGAAAATCCCCCCCCCCCTTCCCTAGAAGGCCACATGAAAAGAAAAAACTAAAACTAAAAGGAAAAAAAACCAAACCAAATCTGTCTCAAAAGGTTGATTTTTTAACCTCCTTCCATGCCTCCTCTTCCTTCCTTCCTTTCTTCCTTCCTTCCTTCATTCATTTTTCCATTCCCCTTTTCTTTCCTTCATTATTTTTTCTCCCCAGTCTTCTCTCAAAAAACAGCAGAAGAGAGGAAATGCAAGAGACAGAAAAGGACAAAAGAGAGAAAACTGAACATGAAAATCTAGATGGTAAACAATGAATCTTTACCAAGTCTTAGGGAAGGTGGGTGAAAATCGTGAAGTGCTTTGTTAATATATTTGAAAACTGAACATTAAAAAAAAAAATAGCAAAAAGGTATTTTCTACTTTAAATAATCTGTATCTATTTTATAACCAGTTCTAACTCCACACCTGTAGAAAATACGCACATTTGGTAGAAGATTATTAGTTCAAACCCAGACACTGAGAAAGCTTGTACAGCATCTTCCCCCTCTTAAAAGTTTTAAAGACAATAGGTCTGGATACCTCGTGACACTAATAAATTGTCTGTAATTTACTTAGAGAAGATTTCCGTTTAGTGGATTGATAATTTTTAACCACCCTGGTACAAGACTGACCTGATTTGTGGGCAAGTTAGACAGTTGTTGCCCTGGGCATCAGAGTACTTCTTTTAGCTTGATGGGCTGACAAAAGAGTTGGTGTAGTCCACCCTATGTACACAGTGACAGAGTGGCATTGGATATTTCACCTAGTTTTAGAAGGAGATTTTATGTTTCTTGACTTCCCATTGAATTCATTTTGGGCTTCTGGCTTCCAGGTGAGCGTACAGCCCTCTCCCATCTTTGCACAACGTCTCATGAGCAAAGCATCACCAGTTGCCCCAGAAGAGCAAAAGCTGGTGCAGTAAATGATGCTCTTCTCTGAGCACCAGAAAGCATAAAAGGTCACTTCCAACTGTCAGGGATTAAAATGTCAAACCTGATCTCCATCTGCACATCCATCTAGCCAGCACTGATCTGGGGGGTAATCATAATTCACATTGTGGGTCATCAACTGTTACATCTTATTTTGAGAGCTATGATGCTATCTAACCCTATAGAGTGCTACATCCCTGCCCCAAAGAGTGCTGATCTTAAGAAAGAAGAGTCTGAGTGATGATTGCAGACTGGTACAAAAGCAAGGAAAGGATTTACTTCAAGTAAAGACCACAAGATTTTTTTGACAGTGTTGTGCCTCAGCCACATGAGCTGAGATTTCAGGTTAAACAAGTCATGGAAAGGGAAATTTGAAAGTAATTTTTGCATCATTTTGGTAGCTGGGTGAGGCCTATTGGCTGTTCAAGGCAGAAATGCAATGACCTAGAAACTGTGGGATTGTGAGGAAGGAAAGCCTCCTGACACATACTGAGAGGTGAGAGCCAGAGAGGATGAGCTGCAAGGGGACAAATACACCATGAAGAAGGGGCATGACCAAAAATGTGAATGATGAATCAGTACATAAAATACCTTGTTTTCATTTAAGCCCAGGGTTCAACAAAGGGGCTATGAGGTCCTGGAGATGCCAGCATTTCAGTGGAAGCATGAAACCAGAATCTCGATCACTTACTCTCATTAAAGATTTGCTGGCCCTTCTTTATATTTTAACCCAGGCATGCTGGCCAAACTCCAAACTTCTCTCTACTTTTCTGCAATTCACCCCATCATGCTACCTAAAGCACTTTCTTCTAGGAATACTGTTATGTAGCCATTGTGGCAGCATGCAACCTCTAATCAATATCAAATGATAAACAATAAACCAGCTCTACAGCTCTGGCTCTATATGTATCTCTGTCGAGACCCATCCAGATAGCTACATGCATACAAATTACTTTAGATTACCAAAGGTGTCATTGCAGCCCTGATCAAGGTAAGATTGCAGCTGGGGAAGTGGAGAAAGGGTAAAAGATACTAAGGGAAAATACACCTCCCTTTGCCATACATAGGGCTGAAGCTGAAATGGCCTTGAGCGGTTATTACCCAGTAGTTCAAGTTGATTTGTTCTGCCTGTGAGTTTTGATTTGGAAATACAGCAAGCCTGAGGAAAGAGATATGAAGTGACCTGTAGTTGGGACTTATATTTTTCCTTCCCCAATGGATGTCCCTGCACACCTGCTTGCAGTGTAATAGCGCAATAAATCGAGTACATATCTATATTCACAAAGGGCCAAACTCTGCTCAGAATTACACCCGTGTAAATCCCCAATAACTCCACTGGCCTCACAGGAGTTATTTGGCACAGATTTACACTTGTGTAACTGAGAGCTGGTTTTAAGCTACAGTCTGAAGTGTGTTTCACCTTCAGGGTAAAAAAAATGTTACTAATGTCAGTTGTTGTTACACTTAAAATAACCAGAAGGAATTTCACCTGGATGAGGTCCATCCACAATCCATGACATTTGCATGAACCCTTTTCCCTTATTTCTGGTGTGCATGGAAAGATGTAAAATTTTAATTCACATGGCATCCATGCCTTTTGTTTTGGAAGGACTACTATGTCTTTGATCAATCATTAAGAAAAGGTGTCTATATTGATAACACATTTGTCTCTGGGATGCTACAGGATGTTCCAAGCCAGATTTCCTTTGAAGCCAGGCACTGTTTTTATTGTCAAAGTATGAAAAATAGCTCATGTTCATGACATCAAATGCAGCCAACACACGATGCTGAGGGCTAAAGTGAGACTACAGCTACATCATGTAAATCCAGAAGAGCTCTAGCCACTTGCACTCCCATTACTGTGATGCAGCTGGCCTCAGAGCAGGTCCCCCGGCATGGGGGCTCCTGCACTGCTGTGATGCAACACACAAACTGCACCGGTCACCCTTCAGGCACAGGGCAGGCTGCCATGCTGTGACCCATAGACACACAGGTAAGAAGGAGAGGTCTAAGGATCAAAAAATATAGGCTGTCAATTGTGACCTTTTGCATTCATCGATCCCAAATTGAGCTGAATTCCTTTAAAATATCTGAGCCACCAGTGACGATGTCAGAAGGCTTCTGGCTCTAGGGATTCAAAGAATAATTTTCGTGAGGTCTCCCCACCTCCTTCTGGCTCCATGATGGAGATAGAGAGGGAACGATCTGACACACATTCCTGCCAAACAGCTAAATTTCATTAAGATACAGCAGAAAGGTATGTGAGTTTGCTTTGCAACCCTCTTAGAGCTACAGTTATCCACAGACCAGCTTTAGTTAGAAATACAAACTTTGTTCTTCGAATAACCTCAGCTTGAACTGAGTCCTGGAAGGACTATCTTTGAGTTAAGGTAATACAAAGCAATAAAGCTCCCTGAGAACAGAAGACTGCCAAAATTTAAGTGGTATATTTTATGATCTGGATTATTGTCCATTGGGGGACTCAGATGAAAACACAGACTCATTTCATTTAGGTCTCTGCTTGTGATTTGAACCATGGTCCAAATTTTTAATAAAAATACTCTATGAGAAAAGTTAGTGCTTTATCCACTACATACCAAGCCTTGCTGGCCCTTTCCTAAAAAAAATCACAGTAATCCAAGGTCAAATAATACATGTGCAACAATTCAGATATTCCACAGAATTTTAGTTTCCACCTTTTCATCTCTTTCAATAGCACAAACCACATACAAAGTGATGCACAGTGGGGTTTATCAGATGTGATAACAGTGATTATGCAAATAATCTGCAACAATAAGAACAAGAAGAAAAATGTCTTGGGTATCTCTGTAGAAAGGCAACATTTCAGCAAATGATTTCATGCAATAAATCTTCACTATTTCTTCAGTTCATCCTGGGAAGTAGTCAGTACAGCAAGCATATTCAATTCTGTCAGAGGAGACACAGAAATACATGTGCAAAGATGTGTACCACACAGATCAGTGTCTGCATCTAGGGGAAGATAGTCATATTAGCAAGTGATCAAAAGTATGTTTATTGTTTTCTCCTCAAGGGAATGAGATTTAAATGACTTGGTTTCTGTAAGCAGCACGGGAACAAAAAAAATCTCTAAATAAAATTGACTACAACCAGCTACATTCTCTCATTCAAGATGACAAATGGTCTGACTTTTCTGGAAGGTCATTAGTCAAACTCAATTTTAAAATGTTCAATTCAGGAAAAAAACATCTTTAAACAAAAGCCCAAGCTCTACACAGCACTAAACAACAAAACTCTACCAACATGTTTCTCTCAGTCCTATTTAAAAAAAACCGAACTATATCTGAGCCAGAAGAAGACAAACAACTATTTTTGCCTCTGGCAAGTTTCAAATAGTCTGCAAAAGCTAGGTCTATCTGTGCTCTTAGCCTACACAGAAATGCAGCAGAGCATAAAGAATAATCAGAGATAGCCTGAAATACAGAATACTCAGGAAGAAAGTGCAGAAAAGCCACAGAAGAGAGAAGCAGCAGCTCCTTGTCTCGACACAGCACCTTACAATGCAAGAGGAAGAAGAACTGGTTCTCCCATAAATACGTTTTGATTTCTACCAGTATTCTATTGGCACAGATTCATGTCAGCTTACAGGTCCTGGCCTGCTTTCATAGCCACTCTCCATTAATGGTGATGGGTGAAAGATGTTTCTCTCATCCTCTGAGAAACTAAAAAGTTTCAAAACTGTTCTCACCCTACTAAGAGAGGCAGAAGACAACTTCCCCTCTTCTCCCTCCTTCTGTGCTTGCAAGTAATGCCATGATGGACTACTGATTCAGATACTCTCTCAGAATCCCAACATTTCAGACTTAGTGTCCTTGAGGACCTCCTCAGTCATTTGTATGAAGTGAAACTGCCTACACAGGAGAGACCAGGAAACACTCTACCAAATGCTTTAGATATAGGACCGTCACTTATCTAAGGTGCCAGAAACCCTATCTAACCCTCTAGATTATTGGCTCCTCTGTCTTCTCTTTTTCTCACATTTTGTCCAGAAATCCTGGCCTGAATCTGAAGTCTTTCTCTCAGTGACAGTTTCACAAGACAGGAACACATTTGCAAAACATCATTGTCCATCCCAAAATGCATTCTACTTTGCCAAAAAAAATACCAGACTTCTTGCGGCTGAGATTCGCTACCCAGCACTTATTGCTGTTTTTCACTGTCATGACTAGAAAACTAACCCTTGACAAGCAGTGAGGAGAACACAGTATAACAAATGCTATTCTAGTGAAAGTGTTAAGTAGTCCATCATTTGTGCATCTATATTAAATTAATGGCATCTACAGTCCACAGGGCAAATGCCCTTAGACCTGTATCAACAATTGGTTTGATACCAAAAAAAAAAAAAAAGAATTAGAAAGAACTGGACTCAGCAACATCAGAATACTCACCTTTTTTTTTTTTTTCCCTAAAGGTATCTGTAATCTATTCTTCAGCTAATGCTTCAGACTACATGGATAGCTCAGGCAGACTGGGAACCTAAGAGACATATGAGGGCCTTAAAGCTGAGCATTTTGAATGACACTCACTACTGTGTCTGGATTAATAGGATTAAATTAACCATTTCTACAAAAAAGGCAAGGAGATAATTCTGTGTAGGAAACAGGAGGCTTGAAGTGAAGAAATCCACCTGTGCATTTTGAATATGAGCAGCATTATCTCAATGTGACTCCTTTCTGCAGAGATTTGTGGCCACTGGGTCTGCATGAACATGGAAATTCATGATTTATAATTTGTATTTACCATTTTTCTATCTTCATTACCTTACCCAGTAAGGAGGCAAAGACAGGATATGTGACCAATCACAAATAATAAATAGTAAAGACTTCATGAACAAATTCCAGTCTGAAAATTACTGATCAACATTTTCTGGCAAAAGCTTATGAATACTGAATACAAACATTGCTAATAGGACTGGCTGGTTCATGGAGGGTTCTCTCAAGCCACACAGTTTTATTAATATATGTATGACTAAAAATTTATATATAAAAATATTTTTAAACTGTAAGATTTATAAAAATCAGACAAATCCTCCATTTTTCTGTTCATAACCTCTCTAAATCCCTTTGCGGAAGATCCCAGACCTCAACTGCATTCCTCAAGGATTTACAGGGCACTAGAGGAACAGCAATCAGCTCCAAATGAATATGTGCATTCAGAAGTATATGGAGGCTTTTCCAGCTTTTCAGGTACTTCGCTCAGATTAATCCTCCTGAAGGAACTGGATGTATTTGCAAGAGCAATTTTAACTGTTGCTTCACTCTGCCATTTTTCAGCACATCCTTTGTGCCTAGTTGATGGGAATAACTGCCATGTAACCAGAGGTGAGAGGAAGAGAGACTGGAATATGATGAGATGAGGCCCTCTGTGATATGGAATATCACAGTGAGGAATTTGATATAGATGAGGCTCTCAGTGGTATAGCTTAGTAGTGGTCTTGGCAGTCCTGGGGTAATGGTTGGACTTGATGATCTTAAAGGCCTTTTCCAACCTAGCTGATTCTATGATTCTACAATATTGAGGGAACCCACAAAATCAAGCCAAAAAATGCCATGTACTTAAGATTTATGTCTCCTAGAATATGAGCTAAAACTGTGGATCAAATTCTCATTTTAGTTACTGTGGTGTTAATCTGAATTACCAGCACTGATTTTGGCAGAGCCACCCTAGATTTAAAGCCTGATTCAAAGATTGCCACTGATTTACGCTGAGTTTGTAATAGCTGGTTATTCCAGCTTAAGAATTTAGCCTAGAAATAGATAACAATGTTTTTATCAACACTGCATTATTAAATGCTTTGTACTAGCTTGCATAATGCTTAGTGAAGTTTATTATTTTCTCCTTTCTGACTGTTTGATCCATGTTTATGTCTTGCTCCAATTCTAATTATATATACAGAGAAGCAAATTTTATTCACCCTACCCACCATGCTCTCTTCATTTCCTGTAACATTTGTAAGATATGAACACAAAGAAAAATGCTACAAGAAAAACATGGAAAAAACAATACAGCACAAATGCATCACTACGGAATAAACAGCAGTCCACAAATTATTTTTCTTTCTCCTTTGCATTCCACCTTGTGTTTTATCTGGGATAAGTTATTATTCATATTGCATAACATGTTTTGTTATTCTCTGGTAAGGAATTAAAATGTCTTCAGACATGGATGCTGAGGAAAAAAAATATGGTTAGTATGTTGTCAAGATTTGCCTTGCTAAGTAAAAATGACATTGTTATTGTACACAGATTTTTAGCTGAATATTTACATAGATAATAAGATGAGCCGGGTGCACCTGTTTTCTAAACAGTTCAATATGAATTAGATTAGTGGGATATGATTTATTTGGGTCAATAGAAATGGATCTTCTCAGTTGTCCTGGAGATCTGAAAAATAAACATGGCAGCTGCAGTATTTTGCACCATAGGTTCTAAAGAAAGCTCTGTAGTCTCCTAAAACAATGTTTTAAAAAGGAAAGGGCTGCAAGGATCTTTCTTGCTCTTCCCTCTTCTGTATCTCTAAGCAGAAGCCTCATTGGATGCCTCCAGTAGCATTTACAGCCATAAGAAAAGATGGTCCAATATTTTTCTTGTGGAGAATTTTAACAAGCAGAAAAAGAAAAGAACATAGGTCAATTTTTAACTTTTCCAAAAAAAAAAAAAGTAAAAAATCAACAGCTGCCCCCTTTCAAAAAAGAAGAAATCTGTTTCTCACTCAAATGTTTTGGCCTGCCTGGTTTTTGTTTTGTTTTGGGGTTTTTTTCTTCTTTTTCTTGACAAAAATGTTAAAACTTTCAAAAATAAAAAGTTTTCAGGGAAACTTCCATTGAGGTAAAAACCAAGTTTTAACAAGGAAACATTGGCCAGCTGTAACTGACAGTAAGGCTGTAGGAAGAGTGACTGGGGAGGAAAGGGTGAGGAAGCCAGCAATAGTGAGTGTTTGTGTCTTCCAGAAAGAGCAGTATGGGCTAAGGTAGAAGAAGGTTGTGCTGCTCAGGGCCATTGCATATATTGACTGTATATCAAATGCTCCAGCTGTGCTCTCCCCATGCCTCCCACTGCCCCTGCTAATAGTGGGATTTCATCCTGAGATGGATCCAGCTCAGTGGCTGTGAGCTCTTGCCTTGTCTAACAGTCTCGGCTAGAGGTTTGCAAGAGCTTAAGGTGGGTTTTGACACAATCCATGATGGAGGATTAGCAGAAGACCACTAGTCGTCAGCACAGAAAACTGTATTACGTGGGTGCTAGAGAAAAATCAGATGGCGTGGCAGGTATGGGGAACATAGTATGAACATACAGACCAGGAAGCCACAGAGTGGGGAGTATAGCAGAGGGGGGCACAGATTCTTCCACATTGTTTGACTATAGTATATACCCTGCATGAGGTGATATTTAGGGAGGGAGGGGGGCATAACAGCTCTTTCTTTTCAGTTCCTTCATATGCCAGAGCTCAGACACATAAATATAGCTAACATTATGCCTCTGCATGATCAAATAAATACATAAATAGATAGACAGTTTCTTGCATGGTTTGGCCAGCCAGGGATTGAACTCCTCCTGCCCAAAAAGATCTCTCTCCCCCAAGAAAAATCTAGAGAATGAAAGTGCTTTTAAACCCCCACATACTCAGTATACTTTTTTATGTTACAGGCTGCTGCCCTTTTCCACCCAACACATGGTAAGGATTATATTTAAATAAAGATTTAACACTCATAAATGGTTTCTTTTAATATTGCTGTAAAGTAATGGTTCTTTTATGGGCAAATTTAGATGTAATTCCCCTATGTACAGCTATGCCAAACAGTATGGTATCATTTTATGCAGCTACAAGCAAGGCAGCACATTGACCAACAGTGCCTGTGGGTAGAGTGTGGATTTTATTAGCCAATATGAGCTGATGACCCCTGAAAAGAGTCAGCTTTTGCATCTTGTAAAGTCAACCATTGTAAAGGTACCACTGCGTGTGGACAGTGAGCGGCTTCCAGCCTGGAGCAGCTGAGCACAGCCTCCTGGCTCGGGCAGCAGCAGCTCCTCTTCATCTTGCAAAGGTTTTTCCCAACACCACTACCTGTTCAGGCTTCACCTCCCCTGTCAGGGATGTGGCTAGGCTGGCTTTGCACAGATTACTGAAGTGCTTGTGTCAAACCCTCTATTTAGTGATTACCACCTCCCCGAGCATCTGCCCATCTGAGCCAGCGTCAGAATCCCTGTGGCCCTGGACAGAACGTCAGATTATTCCCTGCCATCCTTGCACAGGAGGGCTTGCATTGCTGCCTTACATAGCCTAGCAGCAGCTGGCACACACAGCCAAACAAGGCTGTTTCAGATTAAAACTGAGAGTCAAGTTCCCAACCCAGGGTATTACATGGCACAGATACTCGCAGCTCTTTCCAGCCTCACAAGAAGCAGCATTTGGTGACTTTTCAGAAATCAAAACCAACTTGTTTTCCAAAACTTGTTGCTGGGATGGGTGATTACTGCCTGGTTTAAAAGCATTCCTGACTTTTTTTTGTTTTAAAAAAAAGTCAGGATTATTTTGCTGCCTCATTTTTCCAACATTTTATTCCTTGCACTGGGAGGTTACCATCACTTTTGATATACTCACCCATGGGGAACTATAGACAAGGCTGGCATGGGCCTGATTGTCTTAAAACAATGGTCTCTCCCCTTGCAGTGTTTACACTGCCACAAGATCTCAGATGACATCTAAGTAATTATTTATGAATTTTCCAGACATTATTTCCCTCCTCTTTTTAAAGAATCTTAGTTTCTGATGCTCAGAATACTGAAAGTACTTTACTAAATATCTCACCATAAACATCATGCCTACCCCTAGCCACTGGAGGCTCTCCCATGCTCTTCTACATTCCACGATAGGCAAGCTCCTGCCAAAACAAACCTTGGTGGATCAATTACCCCAGTGGAATGAGGGATGAGAAAATGTTATTTAAACCCAGCTGTAGTGCAGCCACTTGGCAGGGCTCGTTGCCATCCATACAACATATGAATAGAAACCTCTTATTTACTTAGTCAAGTTCTCACCAGCCAACTAGAAGGCATCCCAAACTGCTTTTGGGTCTTGATTCAGCAAATCATCTCAGCATATTTCAGAAACATTGTGAGTATGAAATATTTTGGCTGAATTCAAAATGCACACCCACATTGTTTGTTGTGTGCCTTACACTGGCTTGGGAGATGGCCAGCAGAAATTTCCAGAGATAGCTGACTTGGGAATAACCAGACAGGACCACATTTTCAAGGGCAATTCTGAACCAAGGAAAGACACCAAATGAGCAGCAACACTTTTCAGCAGGACTACTCAACTCGTTTTCATTGGTTCACTAAATAACTCTCAGACATTTATATACTTTTACTCCCAAAATGAGATGCCCAGGAGAAGTAGGACTTCTTCTGCCTGTTGCAGAGCACTGAAATCCAAGTAGGACTCTTTTTTCCTCTCTTCTGTCTCATAGAGGAAAGGAGCTTCCCCAAATTCTCAACATAGAGATTTGCTCCAGAAAATATGACTATTTTTCTCTTCCCTCCCCCCCCGCCTTGAACACGTTAGTTAGCACCCTCCGGTTTTGATTGATTAGTTTTGTTTTGACTCTTGCTTTTAGTTTGGTATAGATTGGAGTATTTTCTTTGCACTTTGCAAAGATTTTGAGCACAAGAAAAGCATCACATTCAATTTTAAAGCTACAGTTACTTCCCATTTAAACTGTGAAGCATGCTTATTCAGAGTGGCATATATTTGGAAAACTGGGCCAAGGTCTTTATAACTGGATGCTCCTGAAACCCTGTTTAAATTTCTACAAGGGAATGCTGGGGCAGTGAAGGCTTCTTAAAATTAGGATTTATGTAAGAGACTGACGAGAAGCCCAGAAGCTTAACTTTATGCCCCGGTGTTGGAAATCTTAGCCCAGATTTACATTTTAATTCATCTGTCAGCACAAGCTCTGCGTAATGCAGAATTTCATTCTTTCTTTCCCCCCCACCTGCTCATGAAACCTCAACTAGCAAATTCCACCTCCTTTTCATTAGGAGCCTGGCACTTCTCAAAGGACTTGAGCTGCATGGAACTGTCCCTGTGAAAGCTGAAACCAGAAGAAAATGCCTGGGCTTTCGGGTTTCATTGCAGAGCCAAAAAGTCAAGTTCATTTTGCTGCAATTCAGCATGTCTCAGGAGCCAAGGCAAAGCTTTCTGTGTAACTGTGCTCAATTTAAAGTGAATGTGGATAGAGGTGGTTAACAGGGAGTAGGCACAGGCAACTCTAGTTTCCTGGTTAGTTTCAAAGCTTAGCATAAAAATATAGAAAGCACTAATATAGCTAAACTGCAAACTGGAAAAGGTTTTATGTATCAGCATTTTGAACTGCACCTAGAAAAGAAGCAGAAACAAATACAAAATGCTGAACTACACTAAATATTTTCAAGGAAGAAGGCAACTGTCTTCTCTCCTGATTGTATATACATATAGCTCTCATGAACATTGCACATCTCTGCTTTGGCTTTGTTGGGAAGGAAAAAAAAGCCATCATATATGTGAGAATGCAGTGGAATTCATCTATGTGAAATGCTAGAGATCAACTCATAAAACCTACTCAAAATAAAATGAACTCCATGTCTCCTTTAGCTCTGGCAACAGAATTGCCTCCTAAGCCTCAGGAAATTCTGTCTCCCTTCATCAAGGGGTTAAAAGCCACCATGCTGGAAATAATACATATTCTGCTCTTTCCTTTTCATACTCCCTGATGGTTAATGACATCCAGTCCCATCTGGATGCCAAGCATCATGAACAAACATATCCCGCAAAGAATGTTACCGAGATAATTGTCTTTGATGAAAATCAATTGCATGATGTTCACATTACAGGCCTTTTTAAACCAGTCACTCATTTCTGGAGATTTAGGCTTCAGTGGTTTGAAGACAAGTGTATATAAATGCACTTAATAATGCAACACTTACACTACAGCATCACTGCTGTTTTCTACCTTTCTTCTATACTTTTGATGGGTACAATGCTTTACAAGCACTGAAGCCTGGCCACATTCAGAAGCCTTTCACAATAACATGATTTTGAGCAGAGTTTTGGAAACAATTCACCCATCACTGATGGCACAGAAGGACAGAGAATGGTAGAGTGGAGGATGTGGGGGCAGCTGTACCAGAGCTGTGCTCTACAAGCCTTCTTTTCTGCCCCAACTCACTCTGCAGCAGTTAAACTCACTGGCTGTTTGAAGTAATCTAAAGAAAACAGGTATCTAAATTAGGGAGAAATTAATTCCATCAGCCCATGGGCTGTCTGATTCTTTGCATTTTCTGTGATGGAGTTTAAACAGATGAGTATTTCTACATCTTTTCTGAGTGCTTCCCCTTGATCAAAATATAAATGCACACAAAAACCCATCCTCAAACTGACACACTCCCTTGTCCCTGTTTTGCCTCTTCTGTTTCCCTTATTCTTTTTCCTTCAGCCTTGATATTTCAGGCTGCCTTAATCATACCAAGATGAGTTGAAGGACCCAAAGGCCAAAACCTTATTTTTGTAAGCCTTCAAACACCACCCTGGGCCTCCTCCTCACAAGCCATTTTTTATGGTCTTTCTTGTCTGCAAAAAATTGTTAATGTGCATTTTGTGAGTGGTCTGCGATTCTTTTTCTTTCTTTCCTAAAGTTTTTGTGCTTCTTGTGGTATTCTGTTGATGAAAAAGCTAGATCATTTTTTGGCTATGAAAAGTACCCACCCTGTGTCTCCAGGCTGTGTCCTATTTGCTTGCTAAGGAAATGCTAGACTGTTTGTAGCATCCAAGCCCCCAGTAAGGTTCATGCTAAGATCAAGAAAACCAGTCTTCCAGAAGAACCAGCTAGCTTACTTTTAAAATAACCATCTGATGGTATGCCATTTTAGAAGTGGTATTTACTTTTAATACTTGGAAAAATAATCTCTGTGAATGAAGTAACATAAACTATCAAGGAAATATTACAGCTGTCCATATCTTTATAGCTTTCATTGCAATAGGCAGTTCTGATCCAGGATATGAACAGTCTGTGATTTCATCAATGAAAATCAAATCTTCTGTTATGTTATGAGCATGACTCACTTGGTTATCTCTGCATCATGTTATCTCTGCATCATGTTATCTCTGCTCTCCATGACCAAGTCCCCACCCTCCTGCCCTGAGACAGTACAGTGCCAAGAGATTCTTGGACTTCACTGCAGCTTCCTATACTGCCCCTGTGGACTTGGTGACAGCAATTTTGTCCACACAGAAGACACAAAAATACACAATGTTGACAGATCAAGCTGAGTAGCAAATTTGCATTAGACAATGACTAAAAACAATAACCAAACCTAAAAGCTATCAAAACCTGAAAGTGATCAACCAGATGAGGTTTTGCTTTTCAGGCAGCAGCTGGGTTGATTTTCATTGCTACTTAAGTTAGACAAGTGCTACCCCTCCTCTCCCTTTTCTCAGAACATCCATTCCCTGCTCAGAAGCCTCCCATAAGGACTTGGTTGTTCTTCTCTAGAATAAGGGAGCAGAGTCCCCAGGTTGGATGCGAGTATTCTGCTCAAAAGTACAAATATCCTGTGCCTGTCAGGACCATGGCCTCAGAGCCAATGCAGGGCTGGAAGAGAACTGCAGGGTGTGTGGACAGACAGTGCAAAGAGTTGGCAAATGCCAGGCAGTATCAGAGCTCTATCTTTGGCTTCAGCTCCTTTTGAAACACCTGAACATCAGCAAAAAATTCCACTGCAAAGTAAATCAACTCCTGCAATATCACATATGACTAGGGAGGAGGTGAGAATTCCTGACAGAGCTTGAGGAGGGATTTCTCATTTGGAAAGATGTATGGCATAAGGTGGATGAGTCACATAATACCTTGTGTTGGCTCAAAGTTGACAGCATTAAGGAACCTAGGAGCCAGGAGAATGACTCTGGTGCTTACTTGTTTCTGTATCTGCTCCTCCAGTCAAAATGCCGTTCCAACAGCCTTGTGACACTTGTGGTGCCAGCCATGAGGCAGGCAATGAGGTGTGGAGAAAGACAAGACTCAGACAGCAAGATAGAGAAAACCTCAAGGAAGAAATTGCAGGGCAGGACACAAAAAGTAGAGATGTCATTTTTATCTGTGGTTACATATTTGAGGAGAAAAAGATCCATTTATGAATTACAAATTCTCAGGTGTATCATTTTGAGTGGTATGACAGAGAGACATGAAGAGCTAGACTGACATGGCAGTGCCTTTCCTGGGCCTGGGAATAAGCTGTTCAAAAGCCTGACCAAGATGGCCTGTACATGACTCATGTTTGCTTTTGACTGTCATTTGGGAAGAAAAATGTCTGGATGCTCACTAATGAATTCACCTCAAGATTCCTGTATGCTGAGCAGTTTTCAGAGGGCTGATTCAGAAGGCTGTGGCTGAACGTTGATGTGCCACTGCCCTGCCAGTGAACAACTTACTACAGAGGACAACTGTAACACGTTCACAGACCAGCCAGAGCTTTGAGGGTCTGGCTGAAGTCCAGCAGTTTACTCTGTCCATCCTGGGCTCTCCCAGAGGGTCTCTGGAACCACAAGGAAGTACCAATCTTGACTCTAGCTCAGGCAGGGGAACAGCAGAGCTTAACAGAGAGGCCAAATCTTGGTAGGCAGGACAAAAATGGAATAACTAGGATGGGGCTGGACAAACATGCAGCCATTTTTTGGACATTGGGAAACATCCCGCATAAGATATTACAGAGCAGGACATCTCACACCTCAACAAGCCTTTCTCTAAATACAACATGAAGGGGCCACATGTGGCCATCATACCATCATAGATGCTACCAGTTCACTATGCAGTAGTGTGAGAGGGAGGTAATGGCAGATACTGGCCATGGGTGTTGGGGCATCTCTTCCCAAAATTGCCACAGGATTTCTAACAGCAGAAAAAAGCCCTTGGTTTTCCAGTGTTCTTCAAAAGAACTCCACATAGCACATAGTGTGTTACTCTGTTTATCCATGCTGGCAAGATGAGACACTGATCTTACCCTACTAGAATCTGTAGAAAACCAATATCCTGTGGTAAAGCTTCAGCTTTATGCTGCTCTTTTAATATAAGCTGTCATTACTGAATCACAGTATTACCCAGATCTGTTTTACATGAGTCCTTGGCAAGACAATATCTGCTGTACTTACTAAACAAGGTCTGCATTTATCGATTCAACAATATTGTAAAGGCTAAAGTATCATCTGGTGTTACTAGAACATCAAACCTGCACATCAGATGCAAGGCAAACATCAGTTGCTAAAGGACTGCATTATCTGCTAACCCAGAAGAAAAAGCAGCATGTGAAATTTCCATCAAGAATCCAGGTCCCAAACTTTGGGCATGAAATAGGTTTGCTCTCTGACCAATCTTCCATCCCCCAAGTTGGAATGGATGTCATGACCCTATGCTTACTTCGTAACAGCATCCAGTGCAGACTGGGTGTCCAATCTTTTCTTGGCCACACTCCCCTGGGACACCCCTTTCCATCCCAGGGCCATTGAATGAAGCAGCTGTTGTGGGAAATTGGTCCTTCCCATTCTGCTTCTGTGCAGGAGTCACTGGGGTGCTTCTCATTGGATTTATTTATTCTTTATCTTCTTTTTCCAGCGATTCATGGTGAATTTCACTTGAAATAATACTCCCTTCTTCAGTTTTCATGAAGAATGTATCAGCTGGGAAAACTATAGCTTTTGCCTTAATTAGCTGAACAATAATAGTGGGAGAGAGGAATTAAGCCAGTAGTGAGACGTCTGTGGCTTGAAAACATGACGAATGCTGCAGTTACAAACATCTACAGAGGCATTTGTATCAGCGCACTGGCCAAGCAGGCTCCAGCTTTGGCCCTGAATGGAGCAAAGATCAGTACTCTGTGGAAATGATTGCAAGATATAACTAAAAACCTCTGATATATATCAGAAGGCAGTGGGTAACTTGCACCAAACAGCTCCAGTGCCATTACTTACTAATTGGACAGCTTTTCATCACAAATGTAAAGGCCTTTCAATAAAATTGCATACCCAACCACCAACAGGTTTTATCTTCTGTTTAAGGACATTACATTTTGGGCAGAAGTCTCTGTGGCATCAGAGAAGCAAAACAATAGAGCTGATGGGTAATTTCTTGGTACTTGGGATGTTCCATCCGAAGCATCTTGGTTTGTACTAATCTTCTTCTAATTTCAGGTTCTGGCAGCCTCTGCCTGAATTCCTTAGGATATTCCTAGAATGTAAGGCTTTTACCTGCAGACCTGACAAGAAAGTGTGTCTACAGGCAGGGTACAGACGAGCCGAGGACAATCCATGAAGATTAATGCCAAGGCAAGAATACGTTCCATAGGCTCCCACCACCTCTCCATAACCTGACAATTAATCCACAGTGAACCTCCGGAGAACACCTTTGAACAAAGACACTGCTGAATACAGGAAACTCCCAGCTTGGAGAATCATACAATTACCTCAAAATATGTTGGTTTGGGTCTGATTCAAGCCAAAGGTGTTATTCTGGACACACACATACAAATCTCCATGAAACAGAAATGTCACTTTTGGCCAGGTCTCCCACTGAGGCAAATCAGACAAAAAATAGCACTGAAGCTAGAAGTGGAGACCTCCTGTAAGACCATAAAAGTGTCTTGGCTCGGAACTCCATGTGCACCCTGCCCCAGTGTCTTTGGGGAAGAATCTCATTTGTCCTTACATTCCTGACCTACACTATTATAGACCTCAGCCTGCTTCTTTTGCAGCGACCTTTTAAAGGGGCTGAGTTAAATTGTCCAGAGATGTCAACAAGTTGAGAGAGGCAGGCTCACACTGGCAGCAATTACCAGAGGGCAATGATCAATGGGGGTCTTTTGTTAGCGTTACAGGATCACTATTGACTCAGGAAGGAAGTGCCCCCATGGTTTAGGCTGAGCTGAAATGGACAGGCAGCCTTGCCCTTGGCTGCTCACAAGCCACTAATCTACACTTATCTCATTAATTATTCCTGTCCAAATGGCAGTGATCGTTATGATCCACAATCAGCTGAAGAGGAAGAGGTCACAGCAAACACAGAGGCTCCATTTACCAATCCAGGACACACATCCTTTCTCCTATTTGCATCCAGACTATTGTTTGACACCGGTGCTGTTCCTTTGACAAACAGGTAACAACACATGACAGCCACACCAGCTCTCTGCAAAAAAACCTGATAGAACTGACATGTTTTTCCACTTATGGAAGTAAACCTACAAGGCACAGTGACCTTGCTAATTGTGTAGATGGGGAGAGGGGAATAGTCTTCACATTCCAGTGCACCCAGATTGCCTTGGTCCTCACATACTCCTGTTCCAAACTATGGCCAGAGCCACCAATGGTTTACAAGACACATGATGCACAACCCCATTGCTTCAGAAGTATAGTTTGTGCAAGGGAATTTATAGAAAGAAAAGACATTTGACAGGAATAAAAGACATTTGAGGGATAAGGGCTTATGGATGGAAGGATGGAGCCTCCTATTAAAGTCACCTTACACTGCTGAGGGATAAATCACTCCCTCGAACATATTGCAGTCTGTTGTAAAGGCAGATGATTAGTATGACTGAGAATCAAACCACAGTCTGTTCTTACCCCCCACTGTGTTATTTTTCTCCCTTGCACTGAATTGTTCAAGCCACAGCATTTTAAAACAAGCTCTAATTTAAGAAAGGGAAGAATACACAAAAGGAGCAGTATATTCCAAACACACCCTGCCCTTCAAGCTTAGTGCTCCCCAGCCTCTTCAGAAAGAGGAAAATCATGAGCCCCAGAGGAAACCTTACAATATGCACTTGCAAAGTGAAGTTTGCCACGTGTATCCAGCTGGGAAAGGAAAACTCCCCAGCACCTCTGCTCAACACCCTGAGCCCTAGGGGGGAATGCATTTGCGGAACGGTTGCTGTGCCCCAGTCTATCCTGCTAACTAACCAGGGAACAGCAGACAGCCTTAGGAGTTTCAAAATGTAAAGGAAGGCCCCTGCCAGGAAGCTATTTCCTTCTCTAAGCTGCATTTGTGCAGAAGGTTTTTTCCTCCCCTGCTCCCCTCAGGGGGCATTCAATATGAAAAGAAGGGGCTTTCAACATCTGCTCTACATTTTTATTTTCTTAACTCCACTGATTTTTTTTTTTTCAAGATTCTTACCCAGTGCCTATAGCTGAAGCAGTGCACATTTTCCTGACAAGCAACTGTCAGACCTGGTACTGTCTGTTGAACAGGAATGCCATCAGCCTTTCATAAAAGCATGTGCAGTGGGGAAGACCCTGCATTTACAAACTGGGTTTAAGCCAGGCTCCACTGCACCAAAAGCACCCTACAATTTTCTTCAACTGCCCCAAGAAGTTACTGAGCAGAGATTTAAATGGTTCTTTGCTACAGGAGTCTCCAACAGCAATCAGGTGGGAGATGGCAGAAGAAGAGGGTACTCTGAGGAGCTGCACTGATCTTCAAATACTTCCCACTCTGTGCTCTCCCAGCAAAGAGTCAAGGGAGTTTAGCAACTGTCATTGTACTGCTACAGCATCAGTCTAAGAACATCAGTTGGGGTATGTATTAGTCTGGTAAAAATGGTCCTACATGGGAACCTACCATTCCCCTGGGTCAGGGCTAGTGCTGACCAAACACTGTTATTCCTGTTTAAGAGAAACCTTTTCTCCCTCCTTTGCTCCCTGGGGAGCTCACTGTGTGAGAGATGAAGGAAAATCACCACAGCCAAAACTAGCATCTTCTGTTCAGGGCACAAGGATCAGGGATTCACATCATTATTAATACTACTACAAAGCACTGGCATTCAGCAAGAGATTATCCCTCTCCCAACCAGTTTCCGGACACAGAGCACTCCAATAGATAACACTGAAGGGGAGAAGGGATGGGAAGGGGAAGGCAGAGAGGGCACTTCCCTAGGACTAAGGATGGCTTCTGCTACCACACCAGTTACGCTGCCTCATCAAGATGTTTTTAAGTACATTTACATAGGCTGTGAGTGACATCAGTGATCTCAACAGTGATCTCAACAGACACCTCTGGAGAGCGCTTCAAACTGAGGGTGGCTAAAGGGCCAAGTTATATGCAAGCAAATCCATATAAATCATATTAATAGCTATAAGCCAGCGGGGGCAGCCATGGTGGATGATGGGCAGCCATGGCCAGCTCCTCTACCCTGGCACAGGAGCAGGGCCACCACCACAGCTGGGCAAGCCATGGCCCCCTGCCAAAGCCCTGTCTGAGAGTGGCCACTTCCCCATCAGTAAGAGCCCATCAGCAAGAGGGGGCAAAACCTCGGCCATGCCTGTAAAGCTGTGCTCTGCTGCACCCTGCACACCACTGCGCCTGTTTACATAAAGCCATTTTTTGTTTTCCTTTGCAGAAAGAATGCTGCCAATCGTTGGAGGCAAACGTGTTTATCAAGACATGTATCTTGAAGCCTGACATGAGATCCGTGGCCTCTGGTGCAGCTGAAAACCAGTCTGTCAACACCTTGGAGAGAGTGAGCCAGCGGGGCCGGCGGGGGACCAGCCCGGCCAGAGGTCCTGCCAAAACCTACAGGAGGAGGGAAAGTAAAACTCAAGCCAAACAAACCTTTTCCATCCACTCTGCTCAGTATCTGGTGGTGGCATCCAAACCACAAATCAGCCAGTTCTTACGTGAAAGGAGAAGCCTTTTCATTATTTTTCAAACTCCCCCCCCACTTCTCCATTTGGAGAAATGCTCTGCCCATAAGCCCATGAATATATCACTGCATTAGACCTGAAAGTTTATGTCAGAGGGATGTTGAAGCCCTACCATGCTGAAGATTGCCCGCTTAGGAAATAAAACACCCTCTGAGGGATCACTGCACTTGATGATCAGTCCGAATATAAAAATACCAAGGGGCAGAGTAAATCCTTCAAGCAGAGACCTGCTGGAGAGGGGAAGGGGGTGAGTTCCACTTTAAAGAGACTTTTTGTGAATGCTTTCAGGCTCCATCTGCTGCTCCCAAACTGCAGCAACAAGGAGGATGGTTTCTGGGAGAGCAGAGGGTCATGGTAACACCCATCAGTGAATGGAGTCGCCCACTGTCCCCATGGCACCGGTGCAGTCTGCATACCATGATGGACTCTTCTTCCTCCTTTTCCAGAAATACCAGCTCTGGAAGCAAGAAGGAGAAAGACAGGGAATTTTCAGGCAACTAATTTCACAGATCCAGGGAAGGAAGGAGAAAAATAAGGAAGAAAAAAGAAATAAAGAAATAAAGAAATCCTGCTTTCCAGTGAAAGGCAGTTCCTCTGAGTTACATGGAAAATATTGCCCATATCTGTGCAAAATTCCACTAGACATGTTGCTTATCTGGTAATCATCAGTCAATTACATTTGCACTCAACTAAACTTCCTGAAGCAGAGCAATCTCCAAATCACCTCTTTCATAAATCACTCTTTCTTCTCCACAGCTCTTCACCCCAGCACCTTCCCAACCCTCCTCCTCCCTGAGGCTCTGAAGCTTGCACTGGGCAAGGTGCCCAGAGGGGGCAATTGCAGTTCTCCCATGGGAAACGCATAGCCAGCATTCCAGGAGACTCATGCCCTTGAAGCCTGCAAAAATGACAAATAGCTGGCGAAAAAAGGGCACACGCACAAAAATGACACAGCTTTCACCATTACCTAGGAGAAGATCAGGGTTGTATGTGCACAGGAACCATCCCAGCTCTCACGCAGTTTTAGACATCCATGAAGATGGATTCCAGGATGGAAACACTACCTTCTCAACCCTCTGGAAAGCCACCTTTCATTCAAAGCACCTCAACCTTCCTCCTTGTGGGTATATGATGGGAACACATACCCACCTTTCCTCATTCACAGGGAAAGCATATTTCCACAGCTTATCCACAGAGGTGGTATGTCCTAGCCCTGGTCATGTTAATGGTCCCTGAACAATGCTTCTTACACTTAATGTAAGGCAATTTTTTACATGCTCTTGATTGTCATTCCTCTTCTCTGAAGCTTCCTGTTGCTCTTTAGATTGCGACAACAAGCAAATCCTTATTCTTCCTCACTTATGGGCACACAGAAGAAGGTGGGCAGGAAAAAATCCGGTGACATCTGATATCACTGGTGGGATCTAAACAGACATAAAGATGTGAGTAAAGATACATTTTTATGGGCCACTTCCAGAAATGCAAAGCATAGTGTTTCTCTATGCATCCACTGGGCTTGCAGGCTTCCCACTGTGAGGCCACAAAGTTTTCCTTGCCAAGACAAAAGCACAGAGCTTGGGTCTGAACTTGCTAGTTTGCAGTACCCTATTCTCAGTGCAATTGCAAGATAGTTTCCATACTTAGGGTCTCCCAAAAATATGTTTGTCTTACCTAAGTCTAAATGGATGGATCTGACACACCTAGGGAGAAAAACATTTCTAAAGTTCAGGCTCATGAGAAAAAAAACTTTCTTGGATTTCCCATAATGCATGGTTTTTGTTATTATCCAAAACAAAAACCCCAAACACACTTTTTTTCCCCTTCTGCTCCCCCTTCCTGCAGCTCAAAGTTTCAGCATCAACCACAGCATTCATTCCCATGTACTATTCAAGAGCTGCAACTTACGATTTTCACACCAATTGAACTTCTGTTTATAACCCCGCAGCTGGTCATGATGAGAGGGGGCTTCCTACTTTCAAAAACAAGCATCTGCCTCTTGCTCTGATTTTCCACTCAATATCTAGGAAAAGTATAGCAGCAGGACCATATTATCAAAAAAATATAGGAAAACTTTTTCCCAGAGCTTATCCAGAAACTATCCAAACACTGTACATAAGCTTCCACAAGAGGCTTTATGTTGGCAAACAGATAAAGAACACGGTGGGACAGATTTCCCAAATGGGCTAAGTCAGCACTGTTCCCTTGACTTCATTCACGTAGTGCAAGTCTGGCCTGAGATATCTAAGCCACAGGCACCATGATCAGGAGCTAAATCAGAGCCTGCAATTCCCATTAGTATTTCTTGTAACAGGAATCTTTGCTGGAACTGCTGTGTCTTGGTGCTTCCTGAAGTAAGAGTAATTACTGGGGATGTCAGGAAAAAGTCCTCTGGGATACAATCACACAAGTACTTACTTTGGCACACCGGGCACACCTTTGCAGGGAGCCTGGCTCATTTTTCAGTGTAACAAAACACTGAATGTCTGCTTTCCAGGATGATATTTTGCGCATGTAGATGACAGCACAGGCAAAATGTCAGACTTAGTCATTTTATCCGGCTGGTGAAGAATGAGGCTTGCAATGTCCAAACTAAAATATGTTATCCTTTGGAAAGATCACATCACTGCCGATAGGCAAAATGGTCAAAACTGCTTATTAACTGTGCTTGCAATAAGCACAGAGCATCTCTGGAGCACAGGCCTTTCTTTACCCATGCAGCACATCATCTGCGTTATCAGCCTCTTCACTGCAAGCTCACAGTGAGGCTTGTCATGATTCCTCTGCATCCACAGAGCAATGCACCAGGGCCTGGAGGAGGAGGAGGATGAGAAAGCATCTGAGCTTCTTTGCCGAGTGTTTCCTGTTTCATTTGTTTCTTTGTTTTGAAAAAGAGAAGAAAGAATCTGTCTTGAATGTCATGTATAGAGACTCTGGCTCTGAAACTGCTGCAGTGCTCCTATTCAGCCCCAAGCATCCCTGCGCTCAATGGCCTTTTATCTCCCGATCACTGACATGACAGGAACTGCGGTTACCATGTCACCGGCAGCTATTGCGGGCTCAGAGGGATCAGGACCTTCAGCCACAGGTTATGGACTCAATACATATTCACAGAGTCTGCTAAGCTCCGTGATCACTCAGACTTCGAAATGTAACATTGGGAATGCTCCCACCCTCCCCAGCACAGCATTTACATTATCCCGTATGCCCAAAATCTAAACATTTAACCTTTTTTTTACAGTGTTAGAAGAAATAATTTAAATTTCCATTAATGTATTTTGTGTTTAGTGAGTCACAGTTTTACAAGAGCACTGTGAAACCACTGGCAAATGAATTGGGTCTCTTTCACCTGCTCTGCCATACAACTCATTGTTAAAATGGATCAGATCACTTTTTTGTGTGAGTTTTGTTTATTCTGGGGTTGACTATTTCAGCTTGTCACTTCCTTGCAGTTGGTTAAGTCATCTCACCAGTCGGAGCTTCCAAGCAGGCGTATGAGCAGGTTACTGATGAAAAAAAAAAAACAGAAAGCAACTGGACAAATTTGTCTCTTGCATCCATTTGGGGCCCCAAAACTCCATCACATGAGAGATGCTGAGGAGAACTCAAAGAAGTATCAAGCCAGACAAAGTGGAATGGTTAGAAAACTCAGCTGAAAATACACAGAAAATATACTCCCTTGGGTATCCAGCTCCAGTTTGTGCACCCATTGCCTGCTTTGTGTCAACAGCTCTCTTTTGAATTAAAAGCAGAGTTTGTAAGACCCCCACAATCATGTCTGCATCCAGATGACAGTAAGAGAGACCTCAGCTTTTCCAGCATTGTCTCACTGTTTTCTACGAGGGAAGTGATGTGAAAATCTTCCTAGGCCAGCCACAATCATTTCTCATAATTGTCTTGGTCTTTTTCAAGCTGTAAAAATGGGGGGTGTGTGAGTGTGTGTGGAAGGAGGGTGTTTAAGGATTAGTTCCCTGGCTAAAGCTAAAAGAATCGGGGTATGCGTGTGGAAATACTGCAAATTTTTTCCTTTAGAGCATCTCGGCTGCCCCTAACCCAGATTTTCACGAGCCCATTGTGTTCAATAAACCCGGCCAGCAGAGCACGGAGGAAGACGAAAACCTGTTGAAACCGCACAGCTCCTCCGTCCTTGTGCCCTGTCCCCGTCCCCCCGGCTCGGCGCCCGCCCGCGGCAGGGCGCCCGGCCCGGCCCGGCCGGGCAAGGCGGAGCCGCCCTCTCCGCGGTGTCTGCTGCTCCCTGGCGGCCGCACTCCGGAACCGCGGCGCGGGGGGCCTCTGCATACATGTGTGTACATACACTGTGTGTGCGTGTGTGTCTATGCAGAGGCATGTGCACCCACATACATTTGATATTTGTATATATACACATATATATGTACATATAAATATACACGCGCATACATACATACACACATTTATAAATAGAGAGATATATACATAGATAAGTGTGTATGTGAGCGTATACAGGCATATATATACACTATATATGTGTCCCTGAACAAGAAATTTCTCTTCCCATCCCAGCCCACCCCTGTGTTTTTTATAGCTTTAAAGACATACATCATAAGATTTGGGGATAGCATTGAACAACACTGCATAATGGTCTCAAATCAGGGACAAACAAATAATGCATAATGATGGACGCACACATGCCCAAGCTGAGCAAACACATCTTCTGCGTGGAAAGAAACAATCCGGGTCACAGCAATAACCACAACCCAAGATGTGTGAGGTTTGCTTAAAACCCTTATTTTTCTTTTTTTTTCTTTTTGGTTTGTTGGTTGGTTGTTTTGGTTTTGTTAGTTTTACTCCCCTTCTCCACCCCCCCGTCCCCCGTCCCCCGTCCCCGTCCCCGCAGGGAATTGTTTTCCCTTGTTGAATTTGCAGATGTGACACTGTGGGAAAGATGCCGAGCTGTACTTTGTCCCGCTCTGTTGCCCTCGGCATGGATCTGGCTGTTTCCCGGCCAACATTCCTGTACAGTCCCTTAACTTCACGGAGAGCTGAGAGCTGAGGTGAGGGATTTCAGAGTTTCACCACTGCAGGCAGACAGCCCGTGCTATAGAAACAAACAAACTGTGTGGTACAAGCAGTTTAAAGTCACAATTCCTGGACTCAGTATGAAAACAAAGCAGACCACAAAACCACAGGCTCAGTGATCAAAACCCTGAGGGTGCAAAGTAGTCTGAATAAAACCGAAAGAAAGGATTGTCCAAGAACAGGCCAGAAATGAGGGAATACAGGAGAAGGGCTGGGAGAGGCTTGGGGGCAGAGGATTAGGAAGAGGAGGGGAGAAAATGGGTGGGAAGGCCAGGGGCCAGGGTTCAGTGGTTACCCTAAGGAGCTCGTTAGGGATGGCATGTGTTTCAGCCTAGGGCCTAGTCCGCTCCCAGCATAGTCCCTGGGAATGAGCGCTGCACCAGGAAACGGAGGAGGGGGGACCAGTTCTGCACAGGGTCAATTATTTCCGATTATTTAGGGATGGGAAAGGGGATTCTTTCCAAGGCCTGTGGGTAATCAGGCCTGTGCGCTGAAGCGTGGCGTTTGTTTCTCCGTGTTACCATAGCAGGTATCTCCCCTCGCCTGTGGAGCCATCTCTGTTTTCCTGAGCACTCCCCAGCTCAAGGCCCCTTTCCCTTCTCACCAAACTATGCAGTCATTCCTTGAGGGAGCGAATTCCAGCCAGCTATTCTCTTGGGAACCTTCCTTATTTAGAGAGAAACCACAAGCCAGGGAGATCTGGGAGGGGGAGAGAGAAAAAGGGATCAAGCTTGTTTAGAAGCAGCAACTAAACAGCTGGGAGATCTTTCAGTTGGTTTATATTTCTAACTCTGTTTGGGTCTTGCTTTACAACCCTGAATGAAAACAAATCAGGATTGTTTCCTCTCTCTTGGAATGTCTGTTTAGGCTTTTAAAGGGGAGGGGGAACTCCACGTGGGTTATCAGGGATCGTTGCTTCCCCAGAGCCTGCAGCTTCTTTATCCCCCTGCTAATCTCTCCCGCACACACACCTGTGCACACTCATGCACAGCCCCACAACAGAGATTCATAAAACTGCCCTGTCGGTGGCTGCAAAGGCGGCTTTTCACCCTTTTCTTAGAAAGAGAAACGTTTTTCCTGTGTTAGATCACTGCAAGATAAACCATCATGGACCACCACACCAATACCATCAATTCTAAATTTTTTTCTAAGTCACAAAAGCAGAATAAACCCCCTAAAACAAAATCCTTTCCTCTCTCCGTTCCAACATCACATTTATTTTTTTACGGGATCATTTCTAAATGCAGAGCACTGAATTCAAGCCCCTTTCTGCATACATGAGCACTCAGAACCGGTCTCAGCCCGACTACAAGAGGCACAAGTGTGGCTGTGCCCTTGTGCACCGTGCTCACGCTGGGCAGAGGCACGGTGGTGCTTCTCTGCCCCGTTAAAAACTGTTGAAACGGCAAACTGTACGCTGCGGCCTCAGAGTGCATCGTCCGCTAAACTACACTCAAACAGCTGAAAGAAGGGACCGCAAGCTCCACGGGGAGGGGGGACCAATGTAATACCCCGCGGAAGCGGGGTGGAACGGGCGGCAGGACGCGAGGGGACTGGCGGCGGCAGGAGAGGAACGGGGCTCGCTTGTGCCGGCCCCAGGTCTTGCGGCAACCAGATAAGCAGCGACTCGAGCGAGCCTACCGCCTCGGAGACGTTCTTTCGGGGACAGTTTTCCTCTCTCACCCGTGTGACGGTCCTCCGTGGGTGCCCCAATCCCGCGGCCCCCGGCAGCCACAGCGCCCGCTCCCGCAGTGGCGGCTCCGGCCCCACCGTGCAGGGCCCGGGCCGGGAGAGCCGCTCCGGAGCTGTCACGGCAATATCCCCGTGAAGCGCCTCGCTCCGGTGCCCTGCCAGGCAAGGCGGAAAACCCGCGCCGGAGCTAGTTTTCTTCGTGTAATTAACTTTAATTAAATACGGCTTCCCCTGGCCAAGGAAGGGACACTCGCTGGGTAGACAATTCAGGGCGGGCAGCGCAGCTGAGCTCCCCGGTGCCCGCGGGCTTCGCTAGCGATTTTATTACAAGTTTTTGTCCCGGGACGACGTGAAAAAAGTGCTAAAACACAAAAAATCAAACCCCAAGTGGCGCGGTCCGCCCGGTCCCCCCGCTACCCTCCTGGCCGCGGCGGCACGGGGGTATTTCTAACAACCTCGAGCTCCAAAGCCCGGCGCAAAGCTCCGTGCGGAGCCGCGTCCCTGTACCGCCGCTGCCGCCGCCTGGCCCGGTCGCCCCGCGCCGCTGCAGCGCCCCGTTCAGCCACGGGGCGGCGCTCGCTGCCAAGACGCCCCCCCCCGCGCCCCCCGCTGTTTGCATACGCCGCGCGGATTGGTCGGCGTCATCATGCGCGTCATCTTGACGTCAAAGGCTCGCAGGCCAATGGCTCAGGGGCGCCCTGCCATTGGCTGGCCGCGGGGATGTCAATCATGCTGCATTTGCATACCGGGCGCGCCGCCGTGGGAGCAAGACGCGGAGGGGGGGGGCTGGGGGGACGCGTCGTCGCCCGCCGGTCACTGCACGTAACGACGCCATCCCTTAACGCCCCGCCTTGTGTGTGGCTCTGCAGCGCATCAGCGCTCTATTAGCACATGTAACTAATAAGGAATTGCGCCTGCCAGGCGCTCACAGGCCCAGGGCTGAAATACGCACCCGAGTGCGTGACCGTGCGGGGTTGTGCGGTGGCGAGACCCTGCGACCGGCTCCTCCGGAAGAGGTGAAGCCGTAGGACACCACACACACACACCCCACCACCCCGGCCGCTGTCGGTCCGTTCGCACAGCATCGGGGTGTGAGTGGTGGCCGTGGGAGCACTCCCCCCCTCCGCAGCGCTCCGGCCTCTCCCCGCAGAATAAGCGGAGGGAGAGAGGCCGCGGGAGAGCTCTGCACCGGAGACCGCTCCTCCGGCGGGGCAGCGCCGAGCGCGGCTCCTGCAGCTGGAAAAACGACACCGGGGTACAGACAACTGCAGCCGGCCGCTTGCTGCACGCACGGGAAGCGGCGCATTCGAGCGAGTGGGCTCCCGGCCCTGCCGCACACCGCGCCCGCCCCGCTCTCCGGATCCCCGGCGCTTGCGAGGCGCCACGCGTCACCGCCCGGCGCTGTCCGTCATCCCCCCGCCTCCGACGTCACCGTTGTCGAGCACCAATCAGCGGGCGGGCTGGAAGAGCGCGGGGCCCGTGATTTACGAGCTTAGGAAGGCGACTGGGAGAAAGGCAAAAGCGGTACGGCGGGTCCGGGAGAGCCGGGGACGGGGGCACACCGCAGTCCTGCCACCCCCTCCCGGACGCGCCCCGGTGCTTAGGGGAATGAATCTGGGGAGGGGTCTGGAGCACAAGTGTGATGAAGGACAGCTGAGGGACCTGGGGGTGTTTAGTCTAGAGAAAAGAAGGCTCAGGGGAGACCTTATCGCTCTCTACAACTACCTGAAAGGAGGTTGTAGCGAGATGGGGGTCCGTCTCTTCTCCCAGGTAACAAGTGATGCGACAAGAGGTAACAGCCTCATGCTGCTCCAGGGGAGGTTTAGACTGGATATTAGGGAAAATTTCTTCACCAAAAGGGCGACCAGGTATTGGAACAGGCTGCCCAGGGAAGTGGTGCAATCACTGCCCCTAGAAGTGTTCAAAAACCGTACAAATGAGGCCCTCAGTGGCACGATTAAGTGGTGGACTTGGCAGCCCTGGGGTAAAGGTTGGACCTGATGATCTTAAAGGTCTTTTCCAGCCTAGTTAATTGTATGGCAAACCGAAATACCAGGGGCCGCTCTGTATGAGGCACACATGAGTGAAGCAGCTCCGACCCCGCTTAGGCCCAGCCGAGGGGGCACAAGGCAGCTGTTTTACCGAGGACACCAAACCAACCCCAGGTATGCCCTGGCTCTCATTGCCCTTATTCACTGCAGAAACAGAAGCCGAGCAGCCTCCGAGAGGGGCTGGCTGACGTCACAGGGGAGGGGCCGTTTCATCACGGCGGGGTACCGAGGGCTGGAGCCGTGGTCCCCCCGCAGCAGCGCCGGGTGTTGGATTTCCGCGGTGGCGGCGAGCTGATGCTTTAATTGCCCGAAGGAGCTCTATTTTTTCCCCTCGTTTTCCCTTTTTCCTTGCAAATAAAGTAAACACAAGAGGGCGTTTCGAGCCTTTGATCCCCGCTCTGTACAGTAAGGAAAACAATCCGTGAACTTCAAAAGGGCTGGAGGCATTCTGGGGTTAATTTCGCTTCCTAAACGGCTGAACACAGCAATAAATCATAATTTCCCTCCCCTCCAGGAAAGCACTAATCGGAGGAATATGTACCCAAAAGCGCCTTTCGCCATTGGCAGCCTCCGACACGGCGTAGGCTGTCATTTGATGGATCAAACTTCGTGCGGGAGCTATTATAAATCAAGAGGTTTAATAAATCTTTGGAGGCGACGGCTCCGAGGGGTCGGGGCGGGAGCGGGGGGATGTCCCTGGCGGTAATGTGGGTACCGTGAAAATTCACTTCCTCGCAAGAACTGCATTAGGTAAACCTAACACCGAAATGTTGTCTGGCAATCTGTCTTGAAAAGGTTACAGTGTGTTAAAGATTTGGAAAGCTCCATAAAGCAGTAACGATTATGAAGTACAGCTTAAAGGTTTATCAAATGACTTCCCGTGCCGGGGCAATCTTTAAACCGAAGGCAAAACCTGAAGCCTGTGATCTTTGCAGCCCTAGCCCATAAATGTGTTTGAGGAGGGATTCTGTTCTCTGCCGCTTTAGAGTATCACTTCCCTAACACGTAATTTAAATCTACTCCTCAGGAGTCGATATCTGGTTGTAAAACTAATACCGGGCAATTAGATGTGGTGCTTTAAAACTGCGTCGAGATAGGCGCGGTACGAAGGGGCACGCACCCAAAACCAGGGGGTGAACCTGGCCTTGGGGAGTGGAGAAACGTCCCCTAAATCCGAGCTTAGCAGCGGGGGGAGGCGAACCCCTCCTGGGACCGGCACCGGCAGCCCGGGGAGCCCCGTCTGGGCGGTTGCCGGGAGCCGCGGAGGCGCCTCCGGGCTCTTCGCTCGGTGGTTTCCGTCCAGGGGCTGCCCCGCCGTTCCCTGCACACGCAGAGGCACACACCGGCTCTGAATCACCCGGGTGTTTTTAAAGGGGGTTCTTTGATCTGGCCAAGTGTCAGAGTCCCGAAAGCCGGGACTCAAATAACACGTCGTTACGGCAAACAAATTTCTGCAGTCAGCTTTATGGCTTTATTGTCTATGGCACGAATAAACTCGGGGAATTAGCAGGTTAGGGAGGAGGGGGGGGAAAGCAGAAAGCTTGCCTGAAATAAAGTACACATCTGTTTCCAGGAGAAAATATGGTTAAAAACACACACAGAGACAAAACCCGGCTGTACGGACAGGGCCAAGCACCGTCTGCCAGCTCTGAAGTGGCCCTTAAGTGGATATTTACATTTATAAAGGGTTTTCAATCAGTCGTTTGATAATAATCCGTGTTGTGTGTATTTTGCAATACACACATACCGACCAAAAAAAAAGCTTAGTGTATGTACAGTGATACGTTCACAATTCTTTTTGCATGCACAAGCAGGCGCAGCTAAAGCAGAGACTACCATAAAGTTTAAATAGGGGTAGCTTTTTATGGGCTTGTGTATTAATAGTCTCTAATAAAATAAAACTTATTGTGTATGTGTGTGGTTTGAACCGTCCAGTTCTCAACTTGTTCGATAGCCAAGGTGGGTAGTATGAAAGGGGGCATATACATATACCCATGAACACGTATGGATAAATCCGTAGACGTCTGTGTTTATGTGCACACGCACCGAGATCTAGTTTCTGACCTGGGAGAACAATATATCATCTCTAATATTTCAACAAGTGCGGGGTTTTTATGTCTAAAATATTTTGTGAGCCAGACTGCACAACTGGAAATAATGGATTTTCTATGAGATATTAAGAAAAATACATTTCCTTTTGTTCTTTTTTTTTTCTTCTTTTTTTTTCTTTTTTTTTTTTTTTTCTTTTCTTTCTTTCCTCCCTTGAGAACTCTTTAGAAGTCTGGAAAGAAAAATCCCAGGGATTTGCGAGAGTATTAAATCGTTTCGTTGCCTAGTTGCGCACACGCATGTAGGTTCCCGCACACACGCACAGCTCGGGATGCACACGCGTCCTCCCCTTTGTGCAGGAATTTCCGTCAAACCCGTGAAAGGACGCCGGTGGGTGTTAAACGATATCATTTAGGAGCTTTTAATCCATAGGCTTAGTTTCCCGTAGGTTTTGCTTACGTATCTAATTTATACGTATTTTATAGATAGATACTTTACACGGTGTATATACATTATACGTGTGTGTACACTTACACATTTCAGGTAGCAAAAAATGTAGATAAGTTGGTTTGAGCCCGGGCTCCTGGGAGCTCGGCGGCTCCCCCGTAGGCCGGCCAGTGGGCTCGGTAGCTGTGCCTCCCGCTGCGCGGAGAGGCGCGGAGCGACCGCTTGGTGGAAGCGGCGTGTGCGGGAGGTAGCCCCGGCTCCTACGGGGGCCTGGAACTCCGGGGCTTTATTCCCTACTGTAGCCCACAGCTTCCAGGCTTTTTAATAAGTCCAAATATTTACGCTCTAGAAATACGCTTTCCGTGGGTGCACGAAGGCCGGTAACCTTTGACAGGAGCCGTCACACAACACTCCCCGGTAATGGACCACAGTGCGCGTACATCTAATTTATTGTGCTAAAAGTTATTGCAG
Organism: Strigops habroptila; assembly: GCF_004027225.2. Classification (NCBI taxonomy): domain Eukaryota; kingdom Metazoa; phylum Chordata; class Aves; order Psittaciformes; family Psittacidae; genus Strigops; species Strigops habroptila. The sequence goes on from NC_044277.2 coordinate 131,824,874, forward strand.
GGGCTACGGGAGGGGGGCTCCGGGCTACAAGTAAGAGTTTTGCCACTGAGCGGAAAACGTCGCCCTTAGGTCAGCCGGACAAAGCCACGGGGTATCCGATCCGATCCAATCATCCATCCCACGGGAGGCCGCTTTCATGGTTTTTTTCGGGGGGGAAAAAACACAACAACGAGGAGGAAAAAAAAAGAAAAAGGAAAAAAAAAATCAAACAAAAACCACCGGATGCTGCAACGCGATCCCCCGGTAATACGGCAAGCAGTATCTTACCCGCGTATCTCCTAAAGGGGAACGTTTCCCCTAGGGTTTCTCATTAGGAAATCGATCCCGATTAAACGGGGAGAAACAGGGGGAAATGAGAAAAACCCGCAGTCCCAGCTGGCGGAGGTGCCGATGCCCGTCAGGGGCTACGGGGAGCCAAGGGCTGGATCTGAGCTGCCGCGGGCTGAACCGACCCCCGCCTCGGGCGGGAGCAGCCCCGGAGCCTTTTAAACCCGGGGTCCGTTTCGGGCTAGCAAGAGGGGACATTTCCAGCAGCACCCGCGGGCGGCAGCGGCCCGGCAGCCGCAGCAGCACCCGTGGGGGCAGAGCGGAGGAAGCCCGGTGGGATATTACCCTGTTTGTTTTCCCTTTGATCCGTAGGAAATAGGTCCTGCACTGCGTGACCCATTAAACTAATAAGATTATAAAGATCAGCGAGAGGGGATAGGGTCGCTAATGGCTCCCATCTGGCCCAGGTTTCGGCTAGGGGATATTAAAACCGGCGAGGCCGCGGGCTTGGGTTACAGAGCCGAGGCGGGAGCGGCGGCCGGGACCACACACCGCACCAATGAGCGCGACGGGGCGGAAGGGCCGGGGGGCCGGAGGGGCGGCCGCGGCGCGCCGGGACCGAGCCGATCCCCGCCCCTCCCGCGCTGCGTCACCGGCCCCGCCCCTCATGCATATGCAATTAGGTGCCGCCTCTATGCAAACCAACCCGGGCGGTCCGGGAGGTGGTGCCTGGCCCTCATTTCAATAGCCCCTCCCACAGCGTGACGCATGCGGGGCTTTCCACCAATGAGAATGAGCGCGGTCTCAGGTTGCGTATGAGCATGCCCCCGCCCCTCCAGGGCACGCCCGCTGGCCGCCCCGCCGGGCCAATAGCAGCGCGGCATGCAAATGAGCAAGGGGCAGTGCGCGCGTTTTCACCGCTGATTGGGCTCGCAAGCGCCAACGCCAGGCGGCCCCGCCAAACGGGGCGGAGGCGGCTCGCTATTGGCCGGCGACGGAGGCGGGGCGGATGACGGTCGCGGGGCGGGCTCTTTGCTCCGCCCCTCCGCCAGGCCCGGCCCGGCCCGGCCCGGCCCCGCGGCTCGTCCCGCCCGTGCTGCCGGCGCGGCACCACCCACCGCGGGGAGCGCCTCCCCTCCACCCATCGGGCCCGCTAATGAGCAATTAGCGGCGGGCGCCGGAGGGCGGCTGCGCCCCCGCCTCGGCTCGGAGCCCGCCCCAGCTCACGGCCACTCGTAAATCACCGGGAAGCGAGTGGCAGCCTCCCGTAGGGTGGGTTGTGGGGGGGAATGGTCAAGCTACGGCAAGAAGGGCTGGGTTTAAAATACCAGGCTTGTCCGTACCCCTCCCGCTTTGCGTGCTACAGGGGAAACCAATGTAAAATGCTACTGTGCAGGTCATAGAAAACGTGCCGTTAACGAAACGGCGCCCCCGACCAGCTCAAGTCGTGTCTAAGCGCCAATTTAAAGGTTCCCCCTTCCCCCCGCTCGCCTTCCCGCTGCCGTTTTTAAATGAAGCAAATAGCACTGGAACTATTCGCTCTAGGCAGCGGTTTGCTGCTTAAGTGCCCAAACTTCGCCTCGCCATAATTCAAGCGATTATCTGCAGTGATTTAAGCGATTCTCTCGCCATAAGCGATTTTCTCGGCGTTTTCGTTGGTCACTTTCAAAACGAAAATCTCTTGATGGTAAATACAGTCTTAAAGGCACCGGTTAAAAGTGTTTATTTTTAGTTAGCAGTTTAAGAATAAAAAACATCCGAAAGTGTATACATATAATGTGTATGTATTTGTGAGCAATCATTTTTCTCTGTTCTTTACTCTTTTTTTTTTACTGTTTTTTACCTTTTTTACTGTTCTTTATCTTTTTTGTTTTTACAATGTTTCCCCTACCATTGACACAGCATTTCACAAGTTGTTCTTCACTACGTTTCCTGAGTGCGCATGAATTGATCTCTGATCTAAGAACTTCGGGAAAATAATACAGCGTTAATTCAGGGTGTACTGTGCCTTCGGAGCTTAACACGGAGCTGGCAAAGCAAATGCATAAATAACGTCTAAATCCCTCAGAACGGCAGCAAAAACCTTTCCACAGTTACTATTTGTACGTGAGGGTGGTTTGCAATGTACTGCTCTCTATTCATGAAGGCTTTTTGCAGTACTTGTTCTAAACACAAAGTAAAATCCTCGCCGTGAGTTTCGTTAAGCGTCCCGACAGCCTGAAACCGGCGGTTCAGGCACGGGCAAGTTCGAGCTCTGATTCTGTCACCGCTAATGGAGCGAGCGCTTGCTATTTACTGCGACCTCTAGGACAAAGTGTTCATAACTTTTGAAAAAATAGGGACGACGTCCCTGCTTAAGGATCAAGCAAATGAAAAAACGAAATATCCATCTAATGACAAATAAATCTAATGAAAAATCAAGGGAGCGATATGAGATGCTGGGTATGGCTCGTTTTCAGGGGTCAGACACAGGCAGAAAATTAGTAGAAGTACTCCTAGTACGTGGTTGCAGGACGCGGTGTTACAAAGCCAGTTTGCTGCATTCGTACATTTGATGTATGAAGTTCCCTCAGTGCCTGAGAGAGGTAAGAGCAAGTCTGCAATTTATGTCTTTCTCTGCTTGACAGCATGCCTCCCGGGGAGTTATTTTTAAATTAAAAATGTGACACCTCAAAATACGTAAATACTTCAAAATACGTAAATGCTTTTTTTTTTTCCCTCCCACTACATTGTTAAAATTTTTGTACACTGTTTTCCACTGTTTCAGTTGCTAGTGTAATTTCATAAGGGAGTTGTGCACGTTTGCCATATTGCTGCAGACATAAGTGACACGGTAAACCACTCAAAACAGAGATAAAGGGTTCTATTAAACCCACATGACATGACTAATTTCTAGCTTAATTGTATGTTTTCCTAGACATTGTCTGCTTCTTGTTATTTAGAGATCCTTTAAAATACGCAAGGAATTGGCAGTTCATATAAGAGTATTACAGATTCCTGCAGCGGAGGCAGAGGAGGTAACACAACTACCTCAGCTTGGTTGTTTACCTATTGTCAGGTTTATATGTTATTAAGGTCCTGGGGGTTATTTTACTCGAACTGTAAAGGGAGTTTTGGTGGATAAAGATACAGGATCAGGCCCAGCAAAAGAAAAAGATAATTCTACTGCTGAACAACGGGTGTCAGCTGATTTTTATTGTGTCTTAAATCCTGCTTTAGTTTAGCTTTCTAAATTACTTTTGAGATACCCATCGTCCACATGTCTAAAAATCAGTGGCACAAGATGCTACAGGTCCACGTAGCTTAGTAGAATTTTTAAAAGGATTATATAGCTGTATGAATAATAAAAAGTAAAGTACTGGTAATACAGGCATGTGTTAGGGATATAAACACTTACACATATTACTGTTACTTGTCTTACTTTGAGTCATCTGGGACTGATATCTATCTGAAGCAGAACACTGAAATATATAAACCATTAATATTTTTTGCCAATGTTTATATATGTTTTCCTTTTAAATATCATAAATCATTATATTCCCTACTTCATTCAAGGTCTGTTCACCATGAAAATAAATGGGAATCTTTCCAGCAACTTTGACTGACATTGGATTATGCCCTAAAGGAATTATGCACTATATTTCATGCAGTGCCAAAGAACTAATAAGCATGGAATCTGATTAGATCTGTTTTTCTCGGTGTTACAGTTACTGTTGTATGTACCACTGCTGCACAATACAACATTTTCCAGCTGATGTCTGTTTATGTATGTTAGAGAAACAGATATATTTTTCCATATTTCTTTGTTTCATGCCACTATGTTGTATAGGTAGCTACTCAGAGGAAGAAAGTGGATCAGTTAACTCTACAGGGAAACCATTACTACTTACTGCAATGAGGATTCAAGAGTGCTTTATACCTGGGACTGTACTGCCTAGTGTGGAGGGCAAGATAGCAAAGTGTAACTCCTAATTTCTGCTTCTGAACCCAGGGACCAGGTGTGTGACCTTGTCTCAATTTACAGCTCCGTAGGTGGTAAGTCAGGGTTTGCTTCATGGAAGCAGGTTAAGGATCTTATTTGTAGTGCTCCAAGAGTCACTGTTGGAAGATTTCTAGAAATACAAAGCATGGTGTGGAAACAGAAACAAAATCACAGGCAGAAAGTACAGAGTTCCTGCATGCCAGAAACGTTCAGCCTGTGGCTGTAAATCAAAAATACCAGGGATAATTCACAGATCATCAGGAGATCGATTTTCCCTGTACCAAACACAAACTGAAGTCTTTAAAGTAAAGTAAGTGAAAGTAAAAGTCTTTAAAATAAAGTAAGCATACTTTCTGGACATGGGAGGGAAGAGTTCATGTAAAGCACACTGTAGTAACTGCTCAGTGAATTTTTTCTTCTCTTGAGTATTTTTAGTGGCATAAAAATTGCTGTTTAAATAAGTTGGACACTTGAAACTGCTCTGTTATTTTGTTGGTTGGTTGTTTTCCAAGCCATGTCTGAGCTTCTGAAACCCAGTTACAGAAATCTTTTTCTCCACGATTTCTGCTGAAACAGAATTATATCACTATTTGGTGATGTAAGTGCAGGTTGTCCCAAAGCAGGCTAAGGAATTTGTTTCAATTTATACCATTATAATTGCAAGTTCTCTCCCTGCCCCCCTAGTTCTGTTTGAGTTATTCCTTCATGGTAAAGTCTATCACATTCCTGTAGCCTGACTGTTCAATGTGAAGCCCATGTCACATCCGTAAAGTTATGAAACCCTGTTCTACAAACCTTACCTTGCCTTCTTGGAAAAGAAAAAAAAAAAAAAAGACAGAGAGATAGGCATGTAGATTTACAAACATCAGGTGCTTACAAATCTGAATGCTGTCCTGGACATTGCTGGACCACAGAATAGAAAGACCAGAGAATCATGTGATAGAAAGACCAGAGAATCATGTGATAGAAAGACCAGGTTGTTGTGTGATAGAAGAGTTAAGATAGTCAAAAGCCTGTTCGTGTGCAAAGTCTCAGGCTGATTCACTGGGCAGCATGAGATCTGCTCTGGATTCCTGCCTGCCTTCCAGAGGCTGCTCTGAGAAATGAAAGCAGGTTTGCAGCTCTCACCTCTCAGAGAAGGAAAGCTGTGTTATGGCCAGTGCGGGAAAGCAGAGCACTGAAGCAATTCTTTCATCTGCCGCAGGAGGGTTGGGGGTTGCAGCAATGCTGACATGTAGCTCCTGAGTGCTGCTTCAGTCCTTTGCTTGAATCCCATGGCAGCAAACCAGAATGAATAAGACGGAAACAGAGTAAGGAGAAGCAATTAGAATGAACAGCATCTTAGAGATATAGAAGCTTCCTTAGCTCAGGTTAGCACTCCCTCTGAACGCAAGGTGACTTTACATTTCTTGGCCAGGTTTATAGTTTAAATACACAGTTATTTAAATACTTCAGGTTTTTTTCCAGTGCTAAACAGTTTTGTGCAACCTGTTTTGGTCACTCAGCACCTTTTCCCATCAGTAAGCCAGATAAACTCGTCCTATGCTTTTTTAATCATCAGAAATCTTGTTCAATGCCAACACAAAAAAAAAAAATAGCAAAGGGCAAAATCTTGTTCCCCTTCACCAGACCAAACACACACAGCAACTGCAGAGGCACAGGGGAACGAGTGCCTTTGATGCAGAAAGTCAGGGGCAAGTGTAATGTTTGGTCTTCTACGGAGGTAGAAAAGGCTGAGGTTTTGCCACTTAAATGGATGTCCCCATGCATCTGTCATCTCCTGTTCCCATGCAGCAAGTGGTATACAGCTGTGGGGCTGCTGTGCTGACTGCACAAGAAGCAGGCGAACTGACAGCCTTGGGAGGCTGGCTGATTTGGTGATGCTCACATGCTGCCTCCTCCCAGCCCTGCACAGTCTGTGTGGCTGATGCTTTCCACCCCCAAACCTCTGCCCTCACACCCTCACCTTGTAGCTTGGAGCCAGGAAGGCACACGCTGGCTCTGGGGTGGCAGGACTGGTAGCATTGCCAGCTCAAACCAGAAAGGACTGGATTTTGCTGCAGAAAGGATGGTATAAAGTGCACATGTGAGGCCAGCCTATCTCTCCCTTGCCGTTACATAGCTGTTCTTTGCCTGTTCCCCAGAGCTTTACTAGTACATAATTTCCAGATTATGATTTCCATCCTGTGAATATGGAGATGCTGATATAGTAGAGTTTATCCTCAGGAGAAAATATTAGACATTTTAAATTGCTCTCCTTGTCTTTTCCCTGCAGATGTATTTTGTGCTAAGAGGGAGTGCAATCTTCAACACAAAATCAGGAACAACATGGTGAATTATAATAATTATTGGACCTGTTAAGTCTATTGTGGAAATAAATCTTCCGTGAACCAACATTTTCTCTCGTATGTTTCACAGGGAGACAGTAACCCTTCTGCTGCCAATGGATTAATTTGCTAAAAAAAGCTGGAGTTCATAGATTAATCTTGAGATTATTTCTCATTTACATATTAGCTTAGCATTTATGTGCACTTCTATTTGTGTGATACTCATGGGGACAATCCAGGAAACGATATGAATCATCTAATATGTAAAAATTAGGCTACAAAACAAGGGGGAGAGGGGAAGATATGGTTTTTTTCTTTACTTCTTTTTTTTTTTTTTTTTTAATATTGGATTAATGGGAATAGTCTGTGTGGTTACTTTAATGACATAGCACTGTATGCACAGTATTCCAGAGCTGGTTTTGCAGCTGTCTGATGCTGGAGCATACTTGAAGAAAACTTTCTGTGTTGCGGCTCATTCAGAGTACACATTATCTCAAGGACTGCTGGTGGTGATGGCTTGTGTGATATTGTGGATCAGGCATGGATTGGCTTTATCTTCTTATTTATGGGGAAGAAAGCAGGTCAGAGGCATAACCAAAAGCAGGACCAGTGTACTTCCTATTTCCTATGAAGTCCCCAGAGCTCTAGTTTGAAACCATTATTGTTGTTAATTAATGATTTGCCAGCTGTCTGCACTAATTTTATAGCATTTATGTATGCAGAGCCATTGTGCCTCAGATTCCTGCTTTAGAGTCCTGTGAGTGAGACGCTACAATGATAAAACCAGCATCACACTTACATGTTCATTCGTTATTTTGAATGTGGTCTGCTCACAGAAAATTTCCCATTTTGCTTTGCAAACTAGTAGGCTGGCTGAAGAGCTATAGCAGCAGCAGGGATCTACTTTGGGACATTTTAGCCATTTTCATTTTAAACCTTTGCTTGATTTCGGGCAGCAATACATCAGGACAATAAGGCAAAGTGGCCTTCTGCTGATTCTTATTTCGGAAATACACGTCAGTTTAAAACTGGAGTGAAAATGCTGGGCACTGCGATGTGTTAGACAGACAGATTCTTACAGAAAACACAATTTCTGTGTGTGTTTGTCACTGCCCCACTGCTCTGAAAGCCTATGCTCAGCAGCAATGCATGCATGACTTTGCTTGCCTCCTTTCATTACCCTTTCATAAACCCTAGCTATCCCTGAAGGTTTGGGAAAACAGATGGTTGCAGTAACACAATTCCCACTGACCGCCTCCATTTTGCTGTAGCAGTCCTGCAGTTACCATTGACTAAAGGTTTGGTCAGGGATTTTTTCCATTCCCTGCTTTGAAGGCTTGTGTCAATGTGGGCTGTGACATTTCTGCCAGAAATGGCAATATTTCAGCTGTGGCTGATTGTACACACACTACACATTTTGAGACTGGGACTCTGCTACTCCAGAACTGATGAACCTGAATTGTGTGGGTGTCCTGGTTTCAGCTGGGTAGAATTAATTTTCTTCCCAGTAGCTGGTACAGTGCTGTGTTTTGGATTAAAGATTTAGGATGGAGACCTCATAGCAGCCTTCCAGTATCTAAAGGGGGCCTACAATGGTGCTGGAGAGGGAGAGGGACTCTTCATCAGGGTCTGTAGCAACAGGACAAGGGGTAATGGGTTTAAATTAAACAGGGGAGATTAAGGTCGGATATAAGGAAGAAGTTCTTTACTGAGAGGGTGGCAAGGCACTGGAACAGGTTGTCCAAAGAAGTAGTAAATGCTCCACCCCTGGAAGTTCAAGACCAGGTTGACAGAGCCTTGGGAGACATGGTCTAGTGTGAAGCATCCCTGCCCGTGGCAAGGGGGTTGGAACTAGATGATCTCAAGGTCCTTTCCAACCCAAACCATTCTGTGATTCTATGAGAATTATGTGGATAACACACTGATGGTGTAGTTGTTGCTAAGCAGTGGTCAAGGACTCCTCAGCTTCTCATACCATCCCACCAGTAAGTAGGCTGCGGCACAAGAAGCTGGGAGGGGACGTAGCCAGGGGAGTTGACCCAAACTGTCCAAAGGGATATTCTATATTATAGCATGTACTGCTCAGTATACAAACAAGGGAGAAATCTAGGCAGGACCCACTGCCTGGGAGCTGGCTGGGCATCAGCTGGTGGATGGTGAGCAACTGCATTGTGCATTACCTGTTTTGCATATTCTATTATTATTGTTATTAATATTAATATCCCTTCTTTTTCTGTCCTATTAAATTGTATTTATCTCAACACACGAGTTTTACTATTTTTCCCAGTTGTCCCTCTTGTGCCACTGCAGGGGGGAGGCAGTGAGCAAGTGGCTGTGTGGTGTTCAGCTGCCTGTTGGGTTAAACCACAACAGCCCTTTTCCTGCTCCCAACATGGGGTCAAAGGTTTGAGATAACAACAGACCTGACAAGAGCATTTTAAACCAAATTTGTTATGAGCATTCATTATATTAGTTTAATAGTCATTGGTCACAATGTTGATTTATTTGCTCTCAGAGTTGCTGCACTTGTTCTCATGGTTGTGTTGTGTAACACCTTACTATGGGGGAGACAAGAGGGGATGCTTTCCCACACTCCTTCACCCTTCCTTTCCCTTTCACCTTTCCCTTCTCCTCCAGGCTAGTTACAATAGCTCTTGAGGATTTTAATATTCTTGGGATATTCAAACTGGCACGTTCCTGTTGATACGTCTTCTAGTCCTGAATGTGTTTCAGGTCTTGTTTAAAGCTAAACAACTGTTTAAAAATACCAACCAGAGATCTGCTCCAAGGCTGGATAGTTGTGAATGGCAGGGTGTGTGGGATAATATGGGCCAGTGGACACCTCCAGGGTTTTGGAACATCACCCCTGAACAAGTGCAGAATACTAAAAATCTAGTAAAATATTTGGAAGAAGTATGCTGTCGTCCTGGCAATACCAGAGAGGTACAAATCACTGCAACGTGCTGGGGCCTGGCCTATGCCTACAGAGCCCTGCTCAACTCTATTCAGTACCCTCAAGTGGAAAAGAAGGTCTCTGAATCTGATGGCAAAGTGACAGGTATTGCAGCTACTCCAACCCCTGTGACAGGCACTGCAGCTGAATCAGAGAACGAATCTGTGTCAGTATCAGTTGTCCCTATACACAAGAAGAAATATTAGCAGTGAAAGTCAACTCATCTAGTAAAGGAAGAAACTCTTCCCTTACTAAGGGAACAAGTGAACAAGATAGACTACTCTGAAGCAGGGCCATGAGGAGAACAGGATGAAGAAGAGGCATAAATTATGAGTTCCATAAACAAGGCAGTAACTCAGATCCCTATCCCCAAGTGAGCTGTGAGATATGCTAAAAGATTTAAGCCGTATTCCAGGCGAGCACATTGCCATCTGGCCTCTACAGAGCTGGCATAACAGGACCAATAGCCTGGAATTAGATGATAGGGAAGCCAAGAGCTGTGATCCCTTGCTAGGGAAGGCAGCACTGACAAAGCAACTGGAAAAGAGCACAAACCCTCAGCATCTGGAGGCAGCTCCTGACAGGCGTGAAGGAAATGTATCCATTCAAGGAAGACGTTATATGTCACCCAGGCAACTGGAGCACCATGGAGAGAGGTATCCTGTACCCACCACGCACCATCTTTCCTGCCCTGAAGGATTACTATGACGGATGGAGCCCAAAGACATGCAGTAAATGACCTCCATGGACATTTTAGAGGGATGACCCACAGACTAAGGGTATGATATCTGTGTGTATATATCAAAAGACAGGAAAGGTGGTCATGATTATTTGGGGTGTATTGGAAAATATGGGACCTGGGCATGACGTAAATTGTATAGAATATGCGATAGATACTGTCCTTGTTTTCATCTGGGATAGAGTTCATTTTCTTCCCATATAGCTGTTGCTAAACAGTGGTCAAGGAGTCTTCATTTTCTCACACTGTCTTGCTAGTGAGTAGGCTTGGGGGCAGAGGAAACGGAGGAGACACAGCCAGGACATCTGACCCAAACTGGCCCTAACTGGTGGTGAGCAACAGCATTGTGCATCACTTGTTTTGTATGTTCTAATTATTCTATAACAATAATAACAACTATAACAACAACAACAATAATAATATTTCCCTTTCCCTTTCTGTCCTATTAAACTGTCTTTCTCTCAACCCATAAATAAAGATTTTATTTTTTCCCAGTTCTCTCCCCCATCCCACTGGGAGGGGGGTGGGAGTGAGCAAGCAGCTGTGTGGTGTTTAGCTGCCTGCCAGGTTAAATCACAACACTGCATTAGTGTTTGGGCTAATCCTGACCTCCTGCTGCTTCTAGTTCCTCTACAAGGTTTATATTTTGCATACCTACTCCTTGAAGTTATTGTTTAACTTGCATATAATTCCCTGTAGCCAAAATACTCTTTCCTAATGGGTGAAATAGAAAACAAACCAACCAACCAAACATAAGCTTATTTAAAGCACCTACAGAATTCTTATTTTTAAAAAGAGCAGTAGTTTAAAGTGAAAATAAAGCAATGTTACAGTAATTCCAGTTTTCAGTAATCCTAGTAGTTGTATGGTCCCTATGCACTTGAACTACCAAGGTTTTGCTGTATTTCAACTTAAAGCATAGCTGCATGTGTCTCACCTCCAAAAATGGAAAAATTTCCATGGAAGCCAAGTAATGGCTTGGAGTCTTTTGAAATAGAAAGTGTTATGCAGATGTTGAATTGCCACAATAACAAAAGAATTAGGTCACCTGGTTGGTTTATAGGTACATGTATCGCACAGGAGTGCTTTAAAGAATTACAGATTCCATCTAAAGCCAGACTGCTTCTTTCTATATCACTTTTCCACTCCCCTGATTCAGCAGTCTGCAGCTTCTGCTCTCTTTACCAGATTTGGCCATTTATTGGCAAATGCCTTTCAAATAAGCACCTCAAAATACTTGAATATATGTTGGTTAAGATCATGAAGCAAAGTAAAAAAAGATTCTTAGATATCAGTGGGCACAAAATGTGCCAGAGGATTTCTCTTCTCCTCCCCGCCTCCCATCCCAAACCATCCTTTTCAGTATTGAACAGGTCTGCGAACAATCCAATCCACAAGGTCAAGATAGGGTCAGATTTCCTGACCTGCTTGCCCCCACCTCTTGATAATCTAGAAATGAAAATCAATTCTTGTCTTCGAGCTTGTGAGGAGCTCATAATTGCTTTAGACTAAAGCACCGAGTGCCTGCTTTTTCTGCTACCTTTCAATTCTTGGAGATGGGGATGTCATTTTTCAAGTTGAGTGCACTGTCAGGATTAGATTGCATGGTAACCAAGTAGAAAGATTTCTGCTCAGAATGAGATTTCTTCTCATTGCTGTGCCTTTTACTCAGGTCCAAATTGTTTTTTTCACCATTATCTATAGGGATATCATAACACGCTTTGAGCAGATTATCTATGGAAAACAATTTTTTTTTCTTAGGGCCAAAATTGGAGCTCTTTTATAGCAGCTGAAATGAATGGATAAATAGAAAGTGAGGCTAAATTTGGCCTTTGATCTTTCATTTACTTTACACTTTCTGCCACAGATCATACTGGCTAAATGTGGGTAGAACTACACCTTATAATTTTTTACGTGTTTTTACTTGAGCTTTTTAGCCTACTGAATGAAAATATGATATCTTTTCCATTATGATAGAACACTTCTAGGTAATTTTGGATTGTTGTGAATTGCTGTCCTGCAAACGAGTTTGCATGACGCTGTGCAGCGCCAGCTACCTGATTGGGCTTGGCTGGCACAGTGGGCTCTGGCAGGCAGGTCACTACCCCAGGACTCAGGCGAACCAGGCTGGAAATCTGGTTCCACCAAAGTCCCAGTTAGGGGAAGAGAGGACTTGCTTAAGAAAATACTCTCTTCTGATGAGATTTCCTGTCTGAGCCTGAAACTTCAGATCTTTAACACCTTATCTGCGTTAATTCCAAAATGGAGAAAAAATAAGAGGGATCCAGCTCACACTGATGGACTCTGAGGACCATGTGGGGAAAGTTCAATGGAAGAGTGAAGTATCACTTGTTTTTAAGCAGTTTTTTCCTTCTTACAGCCCATGAGTGTGTGTATATCTGTTTTCATCTGTCCTGATTAAGAACACATTTGTGATACTGGTGAGGACTTTTACAGTCTGTGTCCCTTCTGCCTAATACTGTGGTTGTTGTCTAAAGAAAGGCCACCCTCACTTTTGGGGAAGGCGACCATTTTTTATGTGGCTTTTGTCCCAGGATTTTGAGACGTTCTGCTGAATGACTCCAGCATTTCTGCTAGTGTAAGTATCCTACATACCTACATTAAAATTAGAGAGCAGGCAGCTCTTTCCCCGCTACTCTTCTGCTTCTAAGATTTGTGGTTTGGCCATAAGAACCATTTAGATGACGAAAGAAACCATAACTAAGACAGTGATTTATTGCTAGAATGATTTTTTTTTTAATATATACTGAATGAACATTTTAATATCTGTTTTTACTTCATTTGGCAGCTGAGACTTTCAGTAAGGAGAGCTGCCAAGAATTACAGTAAAATAAAGCCTAAATAATCAATTGTGTTGACAAATGAGGATAAAAGATCAATAGCTAACAGTAGTCTCAAAGTTAGGGGAAAAAAATAAAAAAAGAAAAGGAAGAGGAAAGACAATCCTTGCTTTAGGTCCTGCCAGGATGAGCAAACTAAGGGCAATACTAAAGCAAAAGAAGATTTAAGTTTGGGGGATTTTTTGAGATTTGTGCTAGCTCTTGGTTCTTGTTTTCAGAGACTCTAACAACAGGTGAACTGAAGGAGTAAACGTACTGTGTGAGAAACCACAGAAGCTTTGATGTGCTGGTGGCTTGGAAGTATCAATCTTTCTTTTGTGGCAAGGAAAAGCAAGACAGAAGGGCATCTTTCACGAAGCTAAGGCCATTCCTCTGCTGATATTAGCTGCCCCAGGAAAGCTGCATCAGATGATGGCATCAGTCTCTCTTCCGTCTTTCTCTTCTCTTCATGGATTCATCCTTCCTTTTCTCAGGCCACTCTCCAGATGCTACAGCCATAGCCTAGTGTTGATGAAAGGAGGTTTGAAATCAAAGGCCCATCTTTACCTTTCTTGATGTCAGTGAGAATTGCACCCACTGATTTGAATTTTACAATTTGAGTTGCACTGACAGCATTGCTCTTGAACGGGCAACGAAATAATGTGTATGTGATATAATATTTAAATCAGGTAGGACCCAAGTACGTAAGTTTTATTCAGGTAGAAGCTTTGCTCAGAACCACAGCTGTCTCTTCCCTGTACTAACATATAAAACAGAATTTTTCCATTCAATGTGATCATAAAACACTGAAATCTTCAGTTTACAGTCCTATTCTTGTTACACTGTTGCCATAAGGTATGTTCAGGTTTCTTGCGCAGATAACAATAGTGGGAAGTTTTAACATACTTCTTGTATCTCAGCACTTGTTAAAATGCAACTTTAATTCTGAACTATTAATTCCTGTGGCTATTAATTGAGCTTTCATTCTCAGAGAAAATGGTTTTCAGCTCCGTCTCTTTTTCCTTGCTGCTTGCTTTCTCTGTGCAGAAAAGCCTGAGGTTCTCAGATGGCTATGAAAACAGAGAGTGCAGAGGTGCTAACCAAAGGCTTCCCTTCTGTTTCTCAAATAAAATTAAAAAAATAGAAAGAAAAAGAAAAACATTTTCTGACAAAATATTCCAGAGCCACAGTGACTTCTTCTGCATGTCTTTGTTTTGCTTTTGATAATTACACCATATCCCTATAATATATTCTACACTGAATTATTGATATGCACTTTCAACCTCAGCCCCTGAGTCCCACTGTTGTTTCTGACTGGGAATAATGAACACACTTCCCTCTTTAAGGTGCCCCTGGAGAAGTGACTAAATACAAATATTTATCACTGCCGTTCTTGCCTGCATGCATCGTCTGTGGCTGTGGATGTTGAACACCAATCTTTCCTGTTGTTTCTTGCTGCTGTAGGCTGTGCGGAGCTGAGTGAGCTCAGGCTGGGGCCTGGGGACCATCCTGCTGGTAGGACTGGGGTGGCTTCAGGTGCAGGGTGGCCCGGAGGTCTCTGCCTGGCCTGTGAATGGCTGGGCATGCAGAAGGACATGTTGCTTTCAGAGTCTGCAATTTGGGGAGAAAGGAGGTTTCCTCCTGCAACTTTTGGGAAATGGGATCTGTAAGAGCTTATAATAAACATGCCCCTTGGTCATCCCATTTTTACAGACCTTTTTTAGAACTTCTACAAATGAAGCAGTCCCTAATTTGACAATAAGGATTCCCAATATAAATCATGCTTTTCTAAACCAGGTTTCCCAAAGCTGATGATTTTAGTATCCCCAGTGTCCAACCTGAACCACATGAGGAAGCCCAGGTAGCACTCTGGCAGCTGGAGAGGGAAACCAAAACTGCTTTTTCCCCTCCCAGCATTTCATTTTGACTTGAGAAGCCACTTTAAAGACAGCAAGTTCTTCAGACCTTTAGCACACTCAAGGTTCTATTAACTTATATAGCAGCTGGATGTTGATCTGGATCCAAATCACCTCAAAAATGAAGCCGCCTATCTGTAGACCTTCACTCAACAGGAACAATATTTACTTCTTTATTCCTTACTTCATGCACACAGCATTATGTATTGTATGGGTAGCATGAACAGTAGATAAATCTAGGTCCTGGTTTTGACATGCAATGGTGTTGCTAATAAAAGAAATATGTTTCAGACAACTTTTGTATAAATCATGGTTATTTCTGTAGAAGATTAAACAACAGTTTGGTCCCTCAGGATATTAATGAACAGATGAAACATTAACCACTGGGTCTTAAATGTTTTATAAATCTGCAGTACATTCCTGCAATGGAGAAATAAAAACCATGATTTATAGGTCAGCAGTTCATGGGGGGATAGTTACTTTTGCAGAGACAGGGCTGCACACTACATAGGGCTAGTACATTTTGCTTATCAAAATCTGGGATAGTCTCAGATGAGTTGCATTTGTGCAGTGAGTTGCTGCTCATTGTGCATGAGGGGTAATTTGAATAGTAAATACACGATTTATTTGCTTCTGTGCAATAGCTGCATCTTCAGGTTTGCAGGATTCGGGTTGTCAGACAAGCGGTGGGTGCAGTGAAAATCCAAGGAAGGCTATTTCTCATAAATTTTTCATGCAGGACTTCTAATGCAAATATAATATGGCGTATCCTTTATACTACAGACTATCTGGGAATCCTAGAATGGGGTCAGGTCACAGCATGCCTTGAACATGTCACACAGAATCTCTGCATTGGCCAGGAGAAGGCCAAAAGATCATCTTGGGCTCAAAGATGGAGAGCAGGTTTGAAGGAGGTTGAATCTTACTGCACATAAAGGCACAAGATTTTAATCCTCCTCACTGACTGTACGTTCAACCAATTGTTTATTTAAGAGTAGGTGAGAGTATGGGATGTTGATCCCTTTCTAATCTGGATGATATGGACAACTTAGCCACCTCCACTTGCCTTGGCTCCTGATTGCTGTGATGTGCTGGTGCCCAAACTGTTAGGACAGGGGTATTAGGTCTTAGCTCCCACAGTTAGCTCTGTAGGCCTTATTTCACCTCACCTTTTCAAAACATGCACAATTACAAATCCGTTTTACTTGCTGTGACCCTTTAGCAGAGCAATGAGCAGAAAACCTGTGAACATCCAAGGAGCTTCTTTCATATCATTCTATATTACGAGCAGTGTTGTTATTTACTGCATACTGTATTCAGTGTCACACCCTTCTTTAATGCAATAGGAGGGAATATGCTCTGCTGGGGGAACGGGGGCATATGGGTCAGGCTAGAGAGAGGTGGCCAGAAAGCAGGATTCTTATTCATAGGAAATACTGGGTTTTGGGTCATCTGGTTTTAAGTCCAAACTGGAAGATGCTTTTGCCAGAGGGACAGAGGGGTCTCCTGGCTGCAAGCTCCATAGCTTAGGTGTGTCTGTACTGGGTGGGAGACCTTCCTGTCTGCAGGAAGGACATCCTGCCAGGCTTTCCCTGGAATTACTGCGAGGTCCCTTGGGCTCACTTCAGGCAACACAGGTTTTAGCAGCAATGTATGGTGCTGGAGAATTGCCACCTAGCTGGGTGGGTGCCTGTGACCTTCTTTGCATAAAGGTGAGTGTGAGACCTGCCCTTACACAGACAAGTCCCCGCCTGCATGTAAGGACAGACCTTTAGCTGGGGTACTACCCAGCAGGAGGACTTCAGCAGTGATGATGGAGGCTCAGAGATCAGCATGTAATGATGCCTGCAGGCATGAACTGGTTTAAAAAATAATAGAGAAAAATGCCACCACCAATCTCCCATTGCTGCTGGTGACGGGGCTGTGCTCAGCTTCCTTGGAAACCTGCCCAATTATCCAGCATCTAAATCACGAAGCCGGTGACTGGTTCCAAGAGTGGCCGAGGATGCGGGAGGACAGCAGGGGGCGCACCGCAGGCGCGCAGGGCGGCGGGCGGGCAGCAGGGGGCGCTCCGCGACCGCGCACGGCGCAGAAGCCCGGCCCCGGCGCTGGTGCTGTGGGTGCTGCGCCGGTGGTTGTGTGTCCTTTTAATGCCTGGAACTGGGAATAAACGTTTGTGTGTGCCCGTCCGTGTATATATGTGCCCGTCCGTGTATGTGCCCGTCCTTGTGTGCGCCCGTCCGTGTAAGTACCTGCACCCCGTCTGCGTACAGGTGTAGCCACACGCGTGCACATAGCTCCGCACACAGGTATCTCCACACACACGTTATTCCCACTCTTTCCCCATGGTAGAATTAAAAGCACAAAGCCCATCGGAGCTGCCCAGCCCTGCCAGGCACCTCCAAAACAGAGCTGGGGGGTGGGGATTGGAGGCCAAAATGTGTTTGTGCAAAAATAGAAGTACAGATTAAATATGCATACCTAAAAACCAATCCTGGCTTGATACAGCAAGACTTTAAGATGTAATTAAATTAAAGGCTGAGATCCAAGCCTTAGGAACACAGACTATGTGCCATAATTGCACAGAACCTATTCATTTTAGCTAGCAACATCAGCAAGAAATCAGAAACTGCTTTTAACAACAGCAAGCAGTCATGATTGTTCAGCTGCGCGTGCTACCCCCAACTTGTCGTGGTCTTTCCAAGACTTTTAGGTTTTGGGAAATCAAGATGCTCACAGTCACCATATGCTGTCACACACCGCTTAAGTCCAGTCATTTATAAACCAATAGCAATTTATAATTAATTAAACATCAAGGCCTGGCTGTCCAGGCCTCACTCTGAGAGTGAGAGTTAAATAACTTTATTCCTGCACTGTTGGCTGATTGATAACAGAAGGCTACTGCTTGTGTTTTTTGTTTCCACAATACAGTATTGTTCAGGAACATAATAATTTAGTGATACTGCGAGGTTAGAGCACTTACAGCTTATTGTCTCGCAGGGCAATCATCTCAAGCTTGGCCTGGAATATTTGTGGGCTTTTGTTCTATTTTTTTCTTTAATAAAGGCACAAATTAATTTGAAATCCAAATCTTTTTGGGCTATGGAGCAAAGCCTGCTCTTAGCTATGGGCAGGCAACCAGTGCCCAGCAGGCAAAGATGCTTTTTCAGAGTTACTCCAATATAAAGCAAAACTTTGGCCTTGTAAAGAAGTCTTAAAATTACATATGTACTTTCTGTGTGTGCTGTGCAGCCGTCACAGAGGTAGTCATTGCATTGGTAATGTGACAGCTAACATAGCCATTTTCCTACTTCAGGGCTTAGCACTATCAGCAGATGCTGAGGCAGCAACCCAGAAACCCAAAGCCTACTGCAGATAAAACACTTTCTGTTTTACCTCTAATCTGAAGGAAGGGAACAAAAAAAAAAAAAAAAAAGGAAAAAAGTCTTATTCTGATGTGGAATTAAACCTTTGTGCAGTTACAATGGAGTACATTCACACAAATAGGTTTGAGGATAGCAGGACAAGGAATCAGCGCCTAACTTGTGCTGGGCTTTTTCCAGGCCCTGTAGGCATCAGGAAGGTGGTGCCCTAAGAGGTGGCTTCTGTTATGCCTGTTCAGGCCCTTCTGGGCTGGAGAAGAAGAATGAGAGTTAGGAAGGAGAGAAGGGACAGGCCAGTTGCACCAAACATTTAGCTCTGCCATAGAGCTGGTGGAGCTGAGAAATCTGCACACCAACCCCATGAATGCAAAACAAACAGTAAACATGGCAGTTGTTTGTTTTCATGTTGATGAAATCCTCAAAAGCTGGGAAGTTGCCAACTGCTGGACATGCCAAGCACAGGAGCCAAGTGTTAACCCCGCGTTCCTTTGCATGGGTTATAGTGAGCACTTTGCTCCTTCCATCACTGAAAATACTGAGTGGCTGCCTGGAGACAGCAGTGCTGAGACCAGCATTACTCAGACCTTCCCACCGCCTGCTCGACAACCCATCCAGAAATTTAATAAGTAAACTTTAGAGCTCCACACCTCACTGCCTGCAAAGGCTGGGGCTTGGCATGCTCCAGGTAAGCACAGCAGGAGTATTTTCATGTAGCCTAACCTTTGACTGTGCAGTCAAAAGCTCCCTGCTTGTGTTCATGTGTTCAGAGCATGTCCCTCACCTCTGGAGCATCACGTCTGCTGCTGGGCCTCTGTCCCTGGGAAAAAGCCCTGGGAACAACAGTCCACTATTTACATGTGGGAAATCGCTAGCAAGAAGTGTCTTATTTTCTGCATTTTGCTTTCCAGAGGAGCCAGAGATGTGGCGTTAGCAGATCAGAGAGGGTTTATGCCCAGAGAGGGGCAAACCGTGTTGGCTTCTTGAGGCTTGCGTTGCTGTTCATCCTATTCAAAAATGTAAGGATGGAGCCTGGAAGCATCTGAATGCTCTTCGCTTCTGAACAAAGCCTCATCTGGCTGGCTGTGAAGGGCACAGAAATTCCCCTCTGTTAAATCTTCTTTTTACTTCAATCCTTGCAAAAGAAGTTGTGGAAGCCCTATCACTGGAAGTGGTCAAGGTCAGATTGGACAAGCCTTTGAGCAGCCTGGTCTAGTGATAGGTGTCCCCGCCCACAGCAGAGGGGTTGGAGTAGATGATCTTCAAAGGTCTCTTCTAACTCAAACCATTCTCTGATTGTGTGAAAACTGCATTTTCACTGGTTTAGGTTTCCCCAGCACTATTGCTCCTTGGGCCACCGTTCAAGACATTTTGTATAATAAGAAGGAGGAAGATTTCCACCTCCACAGGTAGGAAGGCTCCTCTGTAAGGGGCTGGAAGGTGATGTTAAACCTAACTTAGTGACTTCCCAGATTTCCTCCTGCTGTGAAAGCAGTGTCAAGAAAACCTGTTGGTGAACTTCACTGAATGTTGTTCAGAGTCCTGACAGTATCGGGAATAATCAAGGAAGCAATCCTGTTCCCACACATATGTCATCCCTTTCTGTGCCTGCTGGTACTGTCAAGGTGCTCAATTTTGAGTTTTTCTTTTTTTGTGTGTGTGGAAGCTGTTGGTCTTCTAGGAACTACATCGAAAGAAGTAAATTCATTTCAGAGAGGACTTTGAAGAGTTTAGCGATCAAGTAGTGATAGGTCAAGTCCCACGGCACCGCCATCTTCATCAGTTTCCATTACTGTTTTATGAAATGTACACTGTGAATGGCATCTTTCTCTTAAAAGCAACATTTCTGCTATAGGAAGAGGGCCCACAAGGTGGCTCAGGTGGAAAAGAAATGCAGAGTTTTTGATCTCTGCCCAGCACATGTAGGGCTGGGACAGGGAAGTGCTGCTCTGGAATGGCTGTTTGAGACTGACCCAAATGATCTGTTGATTTGAATTCAGCTAATGATGAAGAGGTGCAGAGTGCCACATCAGTGGCAGTCAGTGCTGAGGGACCTCATCTCATACCCACAGGAGAGACCAAGGGCTGAGACACAGTAGCCTGGACATGCAAAGAAAATCACATCCTTGTGATCTAGACATAAGGGTCCTGCCCTTCTGACTTGCCCACAGGTACTTTCATTTTTCAGTATTTTCTTATGAGTCAGTCAATGAAGTTTTTGATAAGCCAACAGTTGCCTTTTGTGTTTGGCAAATCCTTTCCAAAGCCTGTGATTTGCACTATTACAAGATATTTACAAATGGAGAAGCACAGAATCAGAGAGTCATAGAATGGTTTGGGTTGGAAGGGACCTGAAAGCTCATCCAGTTCCAACCCCCTGCCATGGGCAGGGGCACCTTACACTAGAGCAGGTTGCTCCAAGCCCCGTCCAACCTGGCCTTGAACACTGCCAGGGATGGGGCAGCCACAGCTTCTCTGGGCAACCTGTGCCAGGGCTTCACCACCCTCACGGGTAAGAATTTCTCCCTAATGTCTAATCTAAATCTCCCCTCTTTCAGTTTAAAGCCATTCCCCTTGTCCTGTGTCCTGGGTTCAGCTGTAACAGTTATTTTTCTCCTTCCCAGTAGCTAGTGCAGTGCTGTGCTCTTGACTTTAACCTGAGAGCAATGCTGATAACACACTGATGTTTTAGTTGCTGCTAAGTAATGCTTACTCTGATCAAGGACTTTTCAGCTTAAGCCATGACATTCTGTCACTACAGACCCTTGTAAAAAGTCCTTCTCCAGATTTATTTAGGTCCCCTTTAGGCACTGGAAGCTGCTCTAAGATCTCGCTGGAGCCTTCTCTTCTCTAGGCTGAACAACCCCAACTCTCTCAGCCTGTCTTCACAGGAGAGGTGCTCCAGTCCTCAGCTGCTCCTTGTAAGACTTGTGCTCTAGACCCCTCACCAGCTTCTTTGCCCTTCCCTGGATGTGCTCCAGCACCACTTATTTCTCCTTGAATCATCTGAATAGTTACACAAAACACAAGTAGAACCTATCTGCAGATTGCAATGAAGTGCGAGTCAGTCCTAGCAGATAGGTAGAAGTTTCTTCTCATCATAGTCTGTGCTGACAGTATTCTATTTCCAAATGTCATATTCAGAAAGTGTCAGTCATTCCTCCATCAACTTCATGGCAGTTTTCATGGAGTAACATGTAACCAAAATAATATAAATTACATTAGAGATAGAGGGCAGGGTTAGAATTGTCTAAATAGGGCTGATTAGGAGTACAGCAGTTATCTGATGGCTTTGCTTTGTCTTGCATAAAAATGTTGCCCAATAGGTTGCTATCTTCTTTGCTAAAAAGTATTGGTTGAAAGGTCACCAGATGGATGGTCGTGGTGAGTAAGACTATTTTTTAGCTAGCAAAGAACAATGTTTTTGTTCTCTGACCCACAGGGTTCCAACTATGATGAGCAAAGCTTTTCAGATGAAGCATCACAGAGTCCCATGTAACTTCCCTGAGACAAATGTAAATGATCCAGGCAATAACTTTTCTGTCTTAAATGCTTTGTTAAATGTCTGAGCAGCCCTATTCAAAATCATGCAGAGGACAGCGTTGCCTGTCTTTTTATAGTCACCAGTGACAAATTTCTCCTGAAGAAGCAGAATAGCAATTCTTGCTGAAGTGGAATAATGATTTTCTCAAATCAGCTGAAAAGAGAATGACAACATGTAAAGTCTCAAAGTTTACAGTATAATTCCAGTGCTGTATTTTGGAACTAGAAGTCTCTAGGGTATCCATTTTGCTAAAAGGAAACAAGCACCTGTGCCTGTTGTGCTCACCCAATTCAGCATGTGTTACTGAAAAAGCCAACACCAGAACCAGGCGGGTTTTTCACATCTAAAGTGCAGATGGTTGGAAGGATGTCTCACTGGGATGCGTTGTTGCTACAGGTATGTTCTCGCACACATTCCTGCAGTGAGAATGATCTCATAGGCAACTGCCTTCGTCAGCTTTCCTCAAAATATGAAGAGGTGGTTCAGTGCCCAGGACTAAGATTCTCCCTACTAGCAAATGGACTTGCTCAGTGCTTTTAGGGAAACCTCCTTCAAAATATCCTCAAGTGCTGGCTTTCAGTTCTCACACGTGCCCCCAGATATTTCTTATCAGTAAAACAGCAAAGAAAAGTAAAAGATACAGGGCTTTGATCACAAAATATTCCCACAGATATACCAAGACCCAAGAACCCAGCATATTTTCATACTGGTAAGTCTTCAGTATCCCTCTTTGGTGACTCTTCCCCTCCTCTTCAAACACTGAGGGGGTTTAATCTCTCAGGAAGCCAAATAAAAGTCTTTTGACACTAAGCCTTCACCACTGAGCATGGTGGTGACTGAGGACCGAGAATCACTTCTTCTGGCCCCAGGACTGCCTATGCGACACCTTTGGTCCTGCCCCTGCCCCTGCTTCCACAGGGCTCCTCCTATTCTTCCCTCCTCCTCCTCCCTCTGATTTGCTCTCCATAAAGTTATCCTCCTTCCAATCAGAAAACAAAACTATTCTGCTTCATGCTTCCACTCATTACTTTGCATTACTGATTTGCTTTAGGGGGTCATTACTACCTCTTCTTTTTATAGCCATGCTGGTTAGCAAAGCTAGGTGCAAAAACAGGTCACTTTTACATTATAAAACTGTAGTGCTTTAGGAATTGTTTCAAACCAAAGTCCATTTGGCCAAATGCATTTAGATAAGATTAACTAATTTTGCCTAACATTTTCCAGGCAGTATTTCTGTAAGACCAACAGTATGAGATACTAAGGGTGTCGAGATCTGATGAATGACCAAAATAAGAGTGACTTAGAAATTACCTTTTCCACAGACGAAATTAATCAAATTGGACTTATCTCAAAAAACAGGCTCCTATTAGACACATAACAAAAGCAAGGCCCTCTATATGAAGACAGTAACTGTCCTTGATAGTCATGGAGTTTACCTGAATTAAATATTAGGGGAAAAAAGACGTTACAGAATATGCATATGTTTAAATTAAAATGATCCAGATTAGCTTCAGGCACCCATGACCTCTGATGGGAGCTTTCATCTCCACAAATACCGACAACCTAGCTAGAGGGGGAAACCCTCTCCCAGAATAACCTTCGTTTGCCTCACCATTTCCTTTCTATGGTTATATATTCCACCCAAGCTCTGTCCCCACTCCTGCCACATTCCTGATGCTCCCAGCCCCTGGAAGGCTGGGGAAGGCCAACCTCCATACTGGGCCACACCAATGTGTGATTTCTTTACAGCTGCTCATCTCTCCTTCTGAGGAGATGGGGGCCAGTGACACTTTACCAAAGCCATGTGAAGACTGAATTTCTACAGCTAATTGCACAAAAGCAGCAGCAGATCCAAAGCCTGGTGAGGCAGGACCGCAGGGAGCTTTCCTCCAAACAAAATCAATGGCGTGAGTTCAGTCAGGGTCTCCGCTGATATTTTTCCTGTTGGAGCTGTGGAAAGAAACCGGCCCCATCCCTCTGCAGGAGAACGGTCCCCAGCAGGGAAAGGAAGCCAGTGACATCCCCAAAGAAACCAATAGCAGCTACAGTGAAGCTCTCTGGACCTGAACTTGGCTGTACACATAAACTTCATGTGCCCCATCTATCGGGTGGCCAAAGGGGACTGTGTATCTGCAGGGGTACATATGTAGCGTTAACTCCACTGGATGCTGAACCAATGGCCCAGGGTGTCCGGGTCTCCAGGTTGTGGCCAAGCCCCCAAACTGGTCTGTCAGCAGCTGGAGATCACTGGTCCTGGAGAGGATTTCAGACCAAATGGTACACCAAAAGGCAGACATAGAAAGAAAACTGTATTTGATATAAGATGCTTAAATACAAACATTCATCAGTTACAAATCTTATGGCAGCTGAGGATCTAACCCTCTGCATGCAGAAGGGGCAAGTGTGGTCTTAAAACATTTGCAAAGCTTCCAGGCCAGACTGAAAGTTGTAAGTGCCACACCTGGTGCAGAAACAAACTGAATCATATTTCACATCCCGAAATTTAACCATCATTTCCAGTTAACTGATCACTAACTGAAGTCTCAGAATATTCTGGGTATATTTGCTCCACTCGTTATAGAATTCAGCATTTTTTTACTTTTTTGCATCATTTAAGATAGAGTTCCTTTTTATGTTTTCATGAAAGTTTTATTCAGACAGTCCGCAGGTTCAAGACATGTTTTGCTCAGAAAGATGTGTTTTGAGCTCTTCAGTGAATGCCAGGGAGTTTGGCTCGATGGGCACATTCCCAGGACACATGAGGAAAGAGTTAACATAGAGCCACTTGCCAACCTGGAACACAGGAAATGATGGATCAGTGTCCTAAATCGGCATGCATGATAGCAATCACATAAACAATGTATGAGTGGGATGATGGATTATACCATTTACAGAATGTGAAAGGTTGCTTAATTTTTCCCCCACCCCCAAATTGAGGGTTAGCAGTAAAATGGACGTAAGTTAAAGCACTGCATTAGCTCTTCTTAAGGAGAATATTAAAATCTTAAATATAAAGAGTCATAGGTAGTACAGACACCATTAAGTGTTTTGATCCAAGAAATTGTAAAGAAAAGAAAGGAGCAAAGTTAGTTAATGTTTCTTCTGGGAAATTTCCTTTTTGTTAAATATCACCATTTGTTAATCACATCTAGGCAATTCCTAGGTTAATGGTACATTCAATGTAGATTATTTGAAATTTAATTTGGAATTCATTCAAACTCAGTTCTTTTGT
Organism: Strigops habroptila; assembly: GCF_004027225.2. Lineage (NCBI taxonomy): Eukaryota > Metazoa > Chordata > Aves > Psittaciformes > Psittacidae > Strigops > Strigops habroptila. Next base: position 131,850,054 of record NC_044277.2, read on the forward strand.
ACCACTGAAAAGCCTTCATTCTTGAAAGGGCTGATCTTTAGATTAAATGCTTTCCTCTCTGGAGGAAAACCAATAGCCTATACAGGCAAGAATGCAGTTAAAATACTGGCACTGCAAACGGATTTCTCAGATACTTTTTCTTTTTTTCCATATTTCTAGAGTTTCCTTGGAAAATATGCTGTCTGACCTCCTGAGGGAGCAAAGCATCTTCTCCACAAATTAGGTTGGAGAGCTTGGAAGGAAAACAGCCATTTGCTTCTGCGTTGTGCTCTGTGGGCTGCTAATTCGAGTTTCTGTAAAATGGAACCAGCTTCAAGTGCCTCAAACAACTCCTATCAAGCACTGACATTTCAGATAAGGAGAACCTTAGCTCCTATGTTGTCTTTCTCTGCGGCTTCAGCAGGCTGTTTCTTAGCCCTCTGTTTTACGATATCACTGCATACTTACTCTAGCCTTTGTTTTCCATGCCAAGTGGCTAGAATTACTGGGAGGATTTCTGCACTGTGGGGAAGAACACGTTTTTTTATGAGACAGTTGTAGCTCAGTAGAAGAAATGAAAAAGTGTGATTTTTACAGGTCTCGAGGTGAGAAATAGAGAGCGTTATGAGGGTAATTTAATGAGGCAAAGTCCCCTCAGGTATTTGAAACCCTCAAGAGGCTATTGAAAGAGGGAAATTAATTCAAGAATGTCTTGCCAGTCAGGTTATGGATATCAGGAATGGGTCTTGCTAAGGGCTATGAGGGAGGGAGGAGCCTGGTGGTGTTCCCAGCTATGTGAAGTGGGCATGGCTGAGTAGTTGGTATCCAGTACCCTTGTTTGCTGCTGTAGCCTGACAAATATCATGGCCTTCAAAGCTCCTTCTGTACTGAAGGTCAGATCTGGTCCTTGCCCACTAATGCTCCATGCCAGCTGAACCAGGGCGCTGTTCCTGCCTGGTCCATATGCCCTGGCTCCTCGCCTGTGAGACGAGTGTGGATGCACAGAAATAGTGCCAAACCCACAGGTTTCACATTTTTCATGATGACTTGCTGAAGGACCTCAATTGACATCTGCAAGCACTGGTGGAGGGAGTCAGCACAAGGACTGACAAAGGCTACCCCAGCCTCACGTTGTCTTTTCTGAGAGGCTCTGCTGGGGCTGGTCAGAGAAAGAAATGCACTCGGAGTCCTACAGCACTTCACTGTCAGTAATAAAGTCACGCCTGCAATTAAGTCCCCCCTGTGACAAAAAAAGGTGTCCCAAAGCATCGTATCAAGTGCCTTCTCTCAGTTAACATGAGGGGAAGTGACATTTCATCACTTGTGTAATGAGCTTAATAACATCTAATGTTCACTTAATACGGTTATTGGTGGCTGACCGCGAAATAAAGCCAGGTTGATAGGGATTAGCAGCTTTAATGCCAAGGATAAGTGGGTTGGAAGATGGTCACTTTATTTTTCACTGAGTTCATTAGTATTGCTATTATCTGTACTGCTAGTGCTATTTCTATAGCAGCATCAGGAAGCCTTTGTTACTTACCAAGCTTCAGCTGACCTCAATTTTTCGAACAGTTTATTCTGTTCATCAGCCTTTGTTTTTTTTTAAGGCGAAAAAATAAACAAACCCTCCCCCAAAGTAGGATTGTGTTATATGGAGCTCTTGAGGATGAGCACATTTTTCTTATCTTCTAGTTCAGTTTTGAAAAGACAATGGCCACTGTTTCTGTTGTTTCTCCCCTGGTTCTATTAGGTTGACCGTCAGCTCCGAATGGGATGCTAGGCATCGGCAGCACTGTGGCAGAATTCACTTTCAAAGGCACACAGTGTTTGTACATGTAAGCAAGGGTTTTGATACAACGTATCAATGTACATTGTATGTTTTTTCTCACAATGTATGTTTTTTCTGTTTTAAGCTGCTTGTAAGCAAAAGCAATTTGAAAGGCAGTTTGCTTCCGCACTGGGATTAGTTTCATTGACTGTTTGGCATTGCAATCAACACTGGTTTTCCAGGATAGACCTTAATACCTCACGCAATACCAACCATCAAGCTGCCATGCCATCACTTATTGCAGAGTATTGCTGTGTAACCTTCACTAATGAACAGAAGCAGCCAGATTCGTCCCAGCACCGAGGAAGGAAATTTTTCTCTGCATCTGATGTCTTTCACTTCTGCTCTTAGTTATAAATATTCTAGTGCATGAGCTCAGATGAATAATGCTCATACGAAAAATAACTAAAGCTGAGGAGCGCTGTATTTAAAGGTGAAGAATAATTTATTTTGTAATAGAAAGCCTTTTCTTTCTTTTTATGTAGCATCTTTCGAATGTGAACGAAGCTTTCTATGAAAGAATTGAAATGATGGGGTTGTAGTTTTATTTTTAAACCTAGAAACTCAGGTACAGACTTCTATCCCAGCTAGGTTTCAAGACAATATTAAATACTTGGGGAAAAAAAGGGGCTAAGGAGCCCTATAACTATGAACACGAATATACCATGTCAGCAAAACCTTTCTAATTGATCATTCTGCTTTCAAGAACCTCATTGACACTGGGTATTTTTTGTCTTCTATGCAGTTCCACCATTAAGAAACTTCTGTGATTGCATAGTTCAAATCCACACAGGGAATCTGATGTTTTATTGTTCCTCTTTTGTGAGGCTGTGGTTAGTAATGACTTAAGTAATGCTTCATAATCCATTTGTAGCCTACTATGTCCTTGAAGAAGACAGATAAGTTTGAGTCTTCTCTTTACAAAATAACTCATCAATGCATCTCTTCTTGGCAGAGCTGCACTGATTTAAACCCAAGAAAAAGGAATTCAATAAACATAGGGAAGATTGGTTTTGAGTAACTGAAGACTTGCAGACACCTTTTAATTTTGAGAGTACTGAAGTGAAAAGAAAAGCTGGATTTTGGGTTTATTCTCCCATAAAATAATTTTGAGAAGTATGCTAAGAAAATTATGAGACGTATCGATGATAAACATCTCTGACATATAAAGGGATTTATTCATTAGGGACAGTATGACATAGAAACCCACAAACTGATAGGATTATCACACAGATCTTGCTCATGGTCATATTTAGGATTGTCTTGTTACTGCAACTATTTAGCAGGAGCCTTTCCAACCCGCCTTTTGAATTTGTCCCTGCCAAACTGCTGCAGGCCCAAACCAGTCATTTTGCATTTGGCTGCTACCTGTTACCATTCCTTCCTTTCCCAGCTAGTAAATGCCTTAACCCCTGTGGTGCCTGCTCTATATTTTTCTTTGCTGTTCACGTTAAAATGGGTCATGTTCAAAACTTCTGCATCAGTTGAATGGGGACCATGACAGTTGAAAAGCAAAAACCTTAACAACTTTAAATAGGCTACAACATAACAGCTGCACCTTTGCTTTCAATGTTTAACAAGACAAATACCACTAGTTTTGCAGTTCCTTATGCAAATTCAAATGTCTTTAAAGGTGCCTTTTTCCTAGGCATAGATATTGCCCAGTCACCAGCTCCACAAAACAATCCACCATCCTGGAAGAATGTTACATGTTGGTGCTTCAGCAAAGCAAGAGGAGCAGTGCCTTTAAAAGGGAGGCCCACTGTGGGAATAGGTCTGGCACTCCAGCAAAGAGCAGGAATAAAAACATCAAACAAGTTCTATCAGGAGAAGGCTGGATCGCGTTAATTATAAGCCTACATAAACGTTTAAGATTATGCATGACTGTCAATACACAATGGACCATCCATGTCATCAACAGAAGGCTTGGACACTGATCAAGCATAAAAACTCACTTGTGTTTTCAGCTTGTGCAATAAGCTATTTGTTCATTTTAAGTCAATATAAACTGTATCCAGCCCTCCTTAGGTTTCTCAGTCCCTAAATGACTTTCCTCACTCTGCAACCATTCCTCTATAATAGTGGAGACTGTCATTGTAATGGCTTTGAAAGAAACCCCAGCAACTCCAAAGACTTCTCCATTTGAAGTGCCACAGGCAAATAATGTCCTAACACCCCTTATATCTAGCAGCTATTTCCAAAGCCGCTCAGAGCCTTTGCTCGTCTCGTGCTGTCCCCCCTTTCTATCATTTAGGATATTCATGAAGCAGTGGTAAAATCCTTACTCTGAGAAAAGCTACAAGACTGTGCAAATGGACATACAAATACTCTCTTTAAATCAGTTATGTTGGATACATCACAGCCTAACTGCATCTCCCAAATGCTGGTACTCCAAGCACTGGAAAACATTTAGCTGCATGCCTTTCTCCACATTAAGACCTTTATGTGTTTGTTCTGATATATTTAACTTCTAGTCCCTATTTGGTGAAAATGTTTGCATAATTTAAAAACAAACAAAAAAGCTCTACTGACTAGATGGCAAATCTACTCTTTCGGGTTTCCCCCCTTCTGCAGTGGTTCACAGTACTGTACTTACCTACCTCCCAAATATTTTACTTTTTCTAAGCAGCATAAGTCATGATGTTTCCCTATGCTTGTGCAAACATCCCTTAATTCTTCCTCAGGTTTGTTTGTCCTTTTTCCTGGAGGGAATACACTACCCTGGACTAGATGGAACTTTTGTTGCAAGTGCTCATTGCTCACAAAAAATTCCCCAAGCTGGCAGCACTGCCATCCTCTGCTCAGTGTTACGTACATGCACCCCTCATCCCCTGCATGCAACCACTACTTTGTGACACATGGTGTAATCAAATCTTACTTTAAAAAGCATACATATTAGTGCCTGCAGTGAATTAGTTTTTGACTATGCAAAACCTATGTTCAAAAGATCCCTTCTGTATACCATGCCCCTGAAAAAACTTCATAAACATCAAAATATAAAGCCATACTTTTTACATACATGTGTGTTTATGTGCATATATTTAGATAATCATATATCATTTAACTTTTTTCCCTTTCTGAAAAACCCCACAATTTCTGAAGCAGAATAAATAGCATCAATTTGCCAATGTATGATCCAACAGCAACTCCTCTCACAAATGTTTTTTATTCTTAGTGCAGGGAAATAATTTCAGTCTGGAGACTATAAAATCCATTTGCAGTTCAAAGTAATTGATTAGGCTTGTTTTCAGATTCAGTAACTTCGAATGTGACTGTGACAGCATGTTGTTGAAAGCTTTACATGGCTAACAATAACTCTACTGCTTATTGTCCTATACATTGAACAGCGACTGTCACCAGCACATTTGCCTTCATATGTAGGAAGTGATCTTAGCAGAGTCATAGAATCGTTTATGTTGGAAAAGACCTTTAAGACCATCAAGTCCACCGCTAAACCATGCCCCTAAGCACCACGTCTACACATCTCTTAAATACCTCCAGGGTCAGTGACTCCATCACTTCCTTGGACAGCCTGCTCCAATGCTTGACAACCTTTTGGTGAAGAAATTTTTCCTAACAACCAATCTAAACCTCCCCTGGTGCGATCTGAGTCTGTTTCCTCTCATCCTATTGCTTGTTACTTAGGAGAAGAGATCAACACTCACCTCATTACCACCTCATTTCAGGTAGTTGTAGACAATGACTGTGGTTACATAAAGCTTAGCATTTTAACATTACCCTAAAAATAAGCTGCTGATTTACCACGATTTAAGCACACAGATTTCAAAGCACTGACACAAAGATCAATATGGGCCTGCAATGCAAGCTTTAGATGCTCTCACTAGTCTTCATGCTGCTGACTGGGCATGGAAAGTAGTTCATATAATGCTGAAGTAAGTATCTCAGCGATAAATGCTATGAGCCTAGGCTCTGAGCTACACTGCTCATGCCCTTGCTTCGTTTACATGCCACTACTAAGGTTTGCCTTTACATCTTCCCTTTGTTTGCTTGATCCCAATTGTAACTCATTTTAACACCAAATTTAAACAATATGGTTCGGACAAGTGAACCATATTGAAAAACAATGTAATCCAGATCTGGATGCCTAATGTTAAGCCAAGAAAGCACAATTTGAATAATAAAATATTTTAAAGACAGGATTAAATTTTCATTGTATTTTTATTTTTGCTGTTTAATCAAACCCAAATGGAAAGCATTGTGCTTAATGAAACTGCAAAATGCATATTTCAGACCAGCCTGTACATAAACACAGCTGAGTGTAAGTTGAGCACGTTATTTAAAAATCTTTTTTTAAAAGCCTTTATGAGACAAGTACCCTCCTGCAGGCTTTAGCCTGTTTTCTCTTCTCTTCTCTTCCAAGAGTCATCCAGAATAAGGACCACCAAGCTTTGCAGTTTTCCCTGCCTTTCCGTTCTGATTTGGCTGGCTGCAAACACATCAGGTTGGAAATCAAAGTTGTCAACATCCATGTATTTCCTCAAACAGTCGTTTAGGATGCTGTTATTCAAAACTTTTACCTTGGAGGACTTGTGACCCTTCCCTCCTCCTTTAAGACTTAATTGATATTGATTGTTTACTGTGCAAGGGTTAAACTCTGCTTTCTTGTCAGGGCTCTGTAGTGTCTCCTGTTTGTCTCTAAAGAAGACAGTTAGTTACAGTTTGTTTGCCAACAATAACTGCGTACTGCAGGTCCTCATTGGTTTAACCATATTTGAAATAGTGGATTTATAAGGTATGATAAAAGCCATAAAAATCCACAGGTTTAAGTCCACTTTTATTTTCATATTAATCCACAACATAAATTAAAATGGCACATTATGTAACTACAGTATTTTATGCACATTACGTTTCGGGTACTTACTAAAGTATCTCAAGAGGCACAGGCTCCTTTCACACAGTAATTATACATAAGGCTCACAAATTAGTTTGGTCAATGTACAGTCTGGCAGTTTAAGTTTAACATCTTGGAAAGCGCTTACCAAATCATGATCACATGGATATCAAAGTCCACAGCAGAACCTAAATCCTCCTTCTCTAGCAACTTGCATGACCTCTTCCACCCACCACCCTCTGCCTCTTGCTCTCCCCAGCTGGATCGACACCTCTTTCTTCCTCCCAGTCCCTCAAGCCATACCTGCAGAACACAGTACGTTACACAGCAGCAGCAGCACAAATATTCTCCAGCATATTTGTTCTTCAAGGCAAGGACTACAAGAGTTTACCTTTAACAAGCGTGAAACGCATCTTCTCTCCAAGGCTTGCTCTACATTATCAGCTTCTTGCCTTACTGGCTATGTGGGGGATACAGCAATGCCATTCCCTGACAACTAAACATGAGCGACCTTGAAAAGGAGTCAGTGCAGCCAAGCAGATATTCCTTATTATCTGGTCTTCATGCCTACTTGACATTACTTGGCAGGGGGAAAACATCAAGAGCTCCTTCTACCTTCAACTGCAGCAAATCCTCACCTCATCAACATTTCTGCTCTGGCAAGGTCCTTCCCTTCTATAGGGAAGTGTGATTTCCTATGCCCTGACACAACTTTCCCCAGCTCAGCACAGCTAATTTCCCCTGATGAAAGGCAAGAGGGCAAGAAGCAAATCTCACCAGCACTGGTACGGTTTAGTTAAGACCTGCAGTCATGCTAGGGGTATTTTGTCAGTCTGTTAACATAATTGCACTAAGAAAGCCTTATACAAAAAGAAATCTCCGAGCTTCAGTTGCTTCCCATCTCAGGCCCAGCCATGGCTGAAGAGCAAAACCCACTACTTGTGAGAGATTAAAAGTCACAGAGGAAAGTGAGAATTCCCCTGCATTAAAAACACATTTAATCCTGTACTTTACTTATGAAGGTTAAAGAACATACTTCTTCTGATGGGATTAAACTTCTTTTTTTTAAAGCACTCCAGCCTCAACTCAATTAACGTACTTGAGTCAGAGGTGATCACTATTTTAGATTACATTTATTCAGTTTAATATTGATCTTCCGTAACCCTTCTCCCTCTCTGATTTATAAATGAAAGGATTATTCCTGTGACAATAAGCAGCAATGGAAGAAACTGTGGGATAGGGAGAAGACAGAAGGAAAGGTAAAATAGTTTTCTGGCTATAAAGCTAGGAAAATAATCACAGTTGAGGCTGGAAGGGATCTCCAGAGATCATCTGGTCCAAACCCCTGCCAGTTGCCCAGGACTGTGTCCAGATGGCTTTTGAGTATCTTCAAGGATTGAGACCCCACAACCTCCCTGGACAACCTGTGCCAGTGCCTGGTTAACATCACAATGAAAAAGTGTTTCTTGATGTTCAGACAGAGCCTCCTGTGTTTGAATTTGTGAAAGAAGAAACTAAAGGATGAGAGCTGATTGTTGTATCTATCTGCATTTCCACAAGCTAAGACGATCCTTTCTCTGCCTCTTCCAATGAGGCAGCACCTGAAGAAACTATTATAGTCAGTAACAATTTTGGGACATGCTAATGGGAGGTGGGAGTCCATATGGCAAAGGTACAGCACTCACTGCAACTGAGCTTACTGCCCACATATGAATTTAGACACCATCAATCACCCAGCTGTCAAAATGTAGACTACTAAACAGCTTCTGCTTGCCTAAATAGGACTGTTCATACAACTTAGATATACTGTTTCCATTAGATTGAGTCTCTGATACCCTTAATGACGTTCCCACAGCTCCTGCAAGTTACTACAAAACACATTAAGGATTACAAGCAAGTCAACATTCAGTATTGAAACTTTTATTAAAAGCAGAAATGCATCATTTTACTATAGCTGAAGAACATTTACAGGAGCTCTGCAAGAGAACAAATGCTCATGCAAGAATGGAGTTTCCAGAAATTAAAAAGGTAAGAACCATCAGACAGCGTAAAAACCACCATTGCACAAAAAGGCAGTATTGCCTCACAGCCCAGCTGAACTCAGAATGAGGCAACAATAATTCATCAATAGTCTAATGCTGTTTTTTCATAAAGCTCAGGACTTTATATGCTCATGTCAGAAAATTAATATATATATAATTGAGCAAGTCAGAAAATTAATATATATATAGTTGAGCAAGTAATTACTTTTGTGTTGGCTGTATGAAGCCAAGCTTCAGCTCTTTTGCTCTGCAGTTAATCAAGGTGAGGTTTCAGTACAGTATCTCTAATACCTTAAGTATAGGCTCATCTGCACCAAGCTATCTTCAACAGCATTACCACCAGTATTCCAAAAATATAAAACCTGGTCAATTATCAAAGATTATTTCCAGAGTACAGTAAGCACAATGGGTACATGGTTGAGAATTCCTAGCCCGTCTGTTACACAAAGCAAGAAAATAGCCTTATTTGAATGGCATCTGCCAAGTTTTTGCAACTTCCACTTCCCTCCCAAAATAAAACAGAAAATAAACTTGGGATTGCTTAGTAGTTCCAGTTTCCACTCACAAGAATTCACTTTTAGCTCAACGCCCTGTTTCTACTAGGACCAGCTTCTCCTTCTCTGGCTCCAACTACAAGGCAAATCCTTCACCACACAATGCCATTAACCCACTTCAGCTACTGCGACTCTACTCCCCATCCTGAGGCTGACAGGCATACACGACCTTGTATTGGTAACTTAGGCATCCCACAAACTATTTCTATCCTGGTATCCCAAGATTCAGAGAAAAGACGATCACAACTTCCAGAAGTCCAACAAACAAGACTCCAGAAGCCGCTGTTCTGGATGGGCTCTCAGGGATTTTCACTCTACATGGTTCCAGAGAAGTTTCTTGAACTTAGCTGCCCAAGCAGCAGATAAATATAAATATCCCAGGGTTTTTTGGAGTCAGCTCACGACTTCCAATACTTTATTTGTATTTCACTGGACTCTATGGTCTATTTATAAATTGTTTATCATACAGTTGCTAGAAGTCAGCAAGTTTACTTCTGTTTCTATTAAAACAGTACAAGTTAGTTCCGTGAAAACACATGTGAAAAGCTTGTCCTGCTCATCTCCTGCTCATCTCATCCTGCTCATAACAGCATTCTTAGATTACAGGTACAAGAGTTAGATTTTTGCTTAAAACTTCATCAGCTCAATATCAGATCTCTGGAAGATAAAGTAAGCACATTCCTCAACTCTATCATGTCCAACGGCATCCTGAGACTAACCAGCTACGGGCTGTGCAGCTTGCCTTTGTATTTCCTGTGCTCTTAACTATTTCCCCATCACAAGGCAAACTAAAGCAGTCACCATTTAACATGCACACTGCCTCATCATCACTCCCAGCAGCGTAAGACATACCTCAATCTTAAGGATATCTCAATCTAGAAAATACAAAAATGCACAAGGTAACACCTCTTACGCTTCTAAAAGGTCTCTTTTCAAATTCTGAATTCACACTTCAGCACCTATGTACAGAGTTCCAGCATGTACATACATGCAGGGAGCCTGGGCCATGCTCAGATCCGTTCAGTCACAACCTCCAGAGTACTTGACAGCAACTCTTTTCCTGTTCTTTGACTTGCGGAACAATAAACAGGTTGGTATCATTTCCTTTGCCTATGCCCCTTCAAATAACAGACTTGTACTACTTTGGAAATTTGTGTAATTTACTCAGCATGCTCATTTGTCACTCTTCCAGTGAGGAAAGGACCGTAATTGGAATAGCACTCTAAAGTGTCAAAAAGCACCAAAAAACAAAGCAGCAGTTAGGCAGCGTATCACCAGAGACATACACCTTACAGGGAAGCAGAAGATGCCACGAAGTCATTGGAAAATAAGTTGTATCAATGCAGTTATACAGTTTGGCATTCAGACTCTATGTTAAATAGTATCACCAGGTCTTTTTCTGTTTCCAATTCCTGTATCATCTTAATCAAACACTACTCTTAAAACGTTAGCCAAAACTCTTCATCTCCCATTCTAGGCCCCAAGCACTACTACATAACTCAAGCTTGCTTCAGAAGTCTTATACTGCAACAGAGCAAGAAAGTTCAAATGCCAAGGGACTATCAGAAGACACACATTTCAGTGCAAGAATAAAGCATAGAATCGGAAGCACTGAGCTCTTTCTAGTCCCACCTGAAGGCCACACGATTTCCTGTATCAAAGCAGAAGTGTCACCAAAAGGTCGCTATTCAAGTATTACTTGTAGGACAGGGGGTACAACATGCTGCAAACATGTGGCAAGGACAAGCAAGGGCTACCAGGAAGCTAAGTACTACTCACCTTGCCTTCACAGATGGTCAGCTTGACCACGGGGGAACTAAAGCACACAGGAAACTGGTTCCAGCTTAAAAGCATTAAGAGAAAGCTGAGGAACTCTTCATTCCCACCGCAGCTGGACTCAGGTTTGCTATCTGCCATCGCACCCAGTCCAGCTCAAGTGACTACAGGATCCTGCTCCCCTATTCTGGGCTGAATTTATACTGAAATAAGCTAACACACAAACATGTTACCCTTGCCCTGAAAGAGTAAACATATTATCCAGTCTGTGGGTTTCCAAAACAGTAAGAATCTATATAGAGTTTTAACCATCAAATCTGAGTATCTAAGAAGCCTTTATAAAATCTACTGCCTTTCTAACCCACCTCCCCCCCAAAAAGGCTATTTAGTACTGCAATTTGCATTATACATCCTGGTAGGCAGGAACCACCCCTAAATTAAATACAGAGGCACTTTAGCCCTGACAGTACAAGGTGTTTCCCTATAACTGCACTGATTAAACAGTTGCAGACACCAGACTTCCAAGTCGTTTTTAGCAGGCATCATATTGCACAACATAAAGCAGCAGGCAATTGGCCAAAAATGGTGAGCGAAAAGGATTCCTTAAACCTCCAGCATCCAAATATAGCCCTAGCTGGTCACATGGGCTGCCATACAGTAAGTGCTCCTCACTTTACCTACCCTTTGATTAAACAGTTTGAGCTAAAAAGCGTGTACTTAGAATAGCATTTCAGATTCCAGCCCAATTCCATGAACTGTATAATCTTGCTGTACCTTCCAGGTTCAGACTGGCAGAAAGGAAAAGTTGATATAGGTTTCCAGTGAACCCAAAGGGGATCATTAGCTACAAAAAGCTAACAGAATGTGGTACCTACATGATACATAACATATATGTGTATACATATAAATATAAAAGCAGCATATCTGCCACACAATGAAGTTGCTGTGAAAGGCTTACTTGCTAACAAACTCTACAGCACATACTGATTTTTGAGTACACCTCCATACCTTACTCTACCAGACCTCTAGCAGTTCCTCGTTTTCATATTACTCTCCTTACGATGAAAGCTGATCAGCTGATTACGTCCACCCTGTAAGAACTTCATAGCTTAGTTTACACACTAAGAAACTCCGCAAAATTTCTGGAGAGCACTGGGCTGGCTATTGTACTGTTGCCAGATTCCAAGTTAAACAAACCAAAAAAAGAAGTTGAGTTTGGCCCTTCTTTTCTCAGTCCTTAAAGCCATTCATTGAATCACAGAACGATCTGGGTTGGAAGGGACCTTAAACACCATCTAGTTCCAACCTCCCCGCCACAGACAGGGACACCTTCCGCTAGACGAGGTTGCTCAAAGCCCCGTCCAGCTTGTCCATGTTGAGTATGGTGCAGGTGACAAATAAGGTTATACAATAAAGCCCTGCAACTGCACTAATACATACAGGTGTCACTTCTCATTCCAAAGCCTCCCCCCACATCAGTGAGGACAAAGCCTTGTGGTACTCACAAACCACCTTGTGATTTCTGAAGATGCAGAGGTGTGAATTTAAGTCATACCTATTACTCAAAAGAAGTTGGGGGTCTGGGGTTCCTGAAAACAGCTCAGTGCCACAAGGCAAGGCCCAAGCATTGCATTAGCACACTTACTGCACTGTGTTACAACAGGGCTGTACAGCACAGCTTTCTGCTACGAGCAAAAAGTCTTTTATCCAGTTCCAGCCCCTAGTTAAGCTACTATTCTGTTACACACTTAAGTCAAAGGACAGTTAGGAGCAGCGCTGAGCACATTCACATACCCACCGCTGATTCAGTTGCACCGAGCACCAGTTAGTTTCACATTTATGCCGACAGCCAGGCGGGCCTGGCTGCACCGAAATAACCCCCGAGTACCCAGATGTTGCGCTATTTATACCCTGGAAAAGAAAAGAAGAAAAGCCAAAAACAACCCCGACAGAACTTCATAGCGGGAGGCCACGACAGCAAAGCCTTTATTCCGAGGGTGCAGAGCCCGGGCCCGCCGTCCCGTGACGTGTCCACCTGAGGCTCCCGGGGCCGCCGCCACCGGAGACAAAGTTCTGTAGTGCACTGACTGCTATCGTACCCAGAGTCGGAGTGTCACAGAACTTTGCTTCCGGAGGCTCCAATCCTCCGCCGGTACCGGCACCGCTATGGCCGTCTGCCAGCACAAGTTTCCCTGCCTGGGAAGGGAAGGCGCACACGGTTAAGAGGTGGGGAAGGGAGCCCCCTGCTCGTCCTCCGCGGCTCGGCGGAACACCCGCTGCCCGCGGAAGCGGTGTAAGGAGATGAACAGATTTTTGCTTTCAATTAACACCCCCAAGCCGCCCGCCCGGACCTAACGGGCCGCCCCAAGCGAGTCGCGGCCGAGCGGCTGCCCGGACCGCTGCCGATAGGCACCGGCAGGAGCCTCCGCCGCCTCCCGCTGACAGCCCCGCCGCCACAGCCCTGAGGCGGCCCCGGCCGCGCCTGGCATCCCCCCGCCGCCCCTCACCGAAGGGACGCGAGCGGCGGCGGCGCCCCCCGCCCCGCCAGCCCTCCCCGTCAGCGCCCGCAGCCGCCGCCGAGCGCAACAGGTCCGGTCCGGTGCGGTCCGGTCCAGCCCGGCGCCCCCCGCGCCGGCGGCGGAGCGGCCTCGTCCGGCCCCGGTGTTGTCGGCGGTGGCGGCCGGTCGCGCGCCCCGCCGCGCCGCGCGCCGCTCCATCTTGACTTTTGCCGACGTGGAAATTTTGGGTTCGGGGACGAGCCGCGCTCTTATTGGCCGGCGGCGGGCGGGGTCGGAGGTCACGGCTGCTGCCGCCGCTCCGCGCCAAGCTGCCTCGCTCGCAGGCGGCCCCGCCCCGCCGACCGGCACGCCCGCACAAGGGGCGGGGACGCGCCGCTCCGTGGGGAGCCGGTGGCGGCTGCGGGCGGTGAGCGGCGGCGCCGAGCGGGACGGGAGACTGCTCGCCCCCCAACTCGCCTCGGTCTCCGGCGGTCGCTGCCCGCCGCGCTGCGGGTGCGTTACCGCCTCGTCCCGGGAGGGCGGAGGCGCGCAGGCCGGGTCCTGCCCTCCCCGGAGGTGCGGAGCCCCGTCCTCGGCGCACACCCCCGGCGACACCTGCGCGGCCCCCGGAGCCCCTGCGGAGGAGTGGCTCGGTATAAGTAGTGGTGGAGGTGGTGCCCCGGAGGTGCGGGGAGCGGCTGCCTGCCGCGGGACTCCGCTCCTCATAGCGCTGCGGGGTGCCCTGCTTCCACCGGGGCTGGGGTGGGTGCGCGCAGGAGGAGATCTCGGTGTTTGTGGTTCACGCTTCGGATTTGGAGGGCTTTGAAGAGAATGCAGCAGCTCTTGCCGAAAAGGATGTGCTTCCTCTGCCTGAAAGGAAAGCTGAGGGGGATCTGTTGACTCAAGAGGGTGTTTTCTGCTCTCTGCTCAAAAAGGTGTGAAGACTTTGCTAGTTCTGTGTGGATCTCAAAGTATGCCACAGCGCAAAATCGGCTAAATAAGGGTTTAAAAATAATTCTTGCAGTTGTTTTTATCTCTTACATCAAATTAAAGTCATTAAACCTTGTCTCATTGCTCAGCTGTTCACTGGGCTCACATTAAACTGCCAACCCAGTTAGTGGCTGGAAGAGCTGGTCCAGGTTTCAGTTTGCAGCCATGTAGGCCTTAGCCATAAAAATGCTCTTGTATGTGATATGCTGAGTAGTCCCAGAGGAACTATTCGTTCATCTGTCTGAGCTACGTGTACATGTTCACAGCAGGTTGCACACAGGCCCCGTCCCATGGTGGCATCGCTGCCCAGGTGAGCTCCAGTGCTCACGTGGTCCTTGTCATACAATCATAAAGCAGTTTGGGTTGGAAGGGACCTTAAAGATCATCTAGTTCCTGCAAGATCACAGCGATACCTGTTCATCCAAACCCGTGGCTGCCATTTCAGTATCTGAAAGGGAAATGCTGTGATTTTTTTTCTTTTTAGTTTATATAATTCTTAACTTTTATTTACACCTACTGTGAAACATAGTGTTTGGGGAAGGAGAACCTCAGAGAATCTCTTACCTTTAAATTTTGTCTCCTTTCCTTCAGCTGCTTTGACTGCAGAACCAATGGCAGGTCTTTCCTGAGCCTTTATGTTCTGTTTATGAAGCATGTTCCTCCCTCACTGTCTGAACCTTCACCGTGCCGCTCAGTCTTCAGCCCTGTTCCCTTTTGCTGCATTTTCCATGTGTAGTAGTTATTTCCCATCTGCCCATTCCCCCTCTATCCTGGCTCCCTCCCTCAGCACACACCCCCTCTGCTAGGCCACGGAGCTGGCCTCAGCTATGCTGTTGCTGCTCGGCTCTGTGTACGGGAATATTGATTTTACAGTGTGTGTGCTCTGTACAAAAATCGATGTTGCAGTAGATTGAGCTGAGCATGCAGCAGTGTAATGGAGTCCAGCCTGCTAAAGCAACATGCAGGGGTCCTCATTCAGAGATTGAGCTCACTCAGAAAATGGAAATGTGTTTTCTGATTTTACTGTCTGTTTCAGATTTAATGTAGGTGTTTGTGTTCTCGTGTTTAACTTACAGCTGGGCACGCAGTCACTTTAGAGCCACAGCCATCAGAATGTCACATATTGCGGGCGACATCATACACAAAAAAGCGTGCACATACAATCGAAATTTTTTTGAGCTTTATAACCCCCCTTTTTCCCATTATTCATCATAAGTCTACCAGAAAACAGTTGTGAGGAAACATTTTTGTTTCTGCATATAGAAAATCATTTTCTGTTGTTCAGTGCAGACTTAGGCTCTGATTATACAATGACACATGCAGTGCTTTAATGAACTCCGATACAGCGGCGTATATCGAGGAGCATCAAATGAGCATAAGTGAAAAGAATGAGGGAGGAGAAATAACGAATATACAACACAAAACCAGAGTAAAGACTACCATTGATTTTAATGGACCTGGGATTTCAGCCAGAATGTTCTCCATGATACATTATCCGCTTTTTAAACCGTTGCATCATGCCTTAAAATTTAGCAAAAGTGCTTCTTGAAATGACATGTGAAACCACTGCATTCTCAGGCTCAGAGTCAAGATTAGTGTAAGCTAATCTATTATTCACAGCTCTGAAGAGGTTTGGTATGGCTTTATCTTCACAATTTTAGCTTCTGCTTTTGTTGGAGGCTATTTCTCACCTACTAAAAACTCTGCAGCAGTGAGTACAGAGCTGTACAATGGACAGAGGAGTGAGCATTATGTTTGTGAATGTTACTATGCTTTGAGCTGGGTAATACACATTTAGAGGTGCTAAGGGGCTCTCATGTTCAGAAAAAAAGGCAAAGGTGTTTATTCATCCATTATTCACATTATTAGCTGGAGACTTGGATTTGGCAGTCGTGGTTGGGGAGGCACGCAGGACTGGAGTTACAGTTACAGCTCGGGTTTGGGACATGACTCATGTAGAATGCTTCCAAATGTAAAATACTGCTACCTACAAATGTGCATTATACTGGGGTTTCTCAAAAGCCACTTGATTTTCCTCAGTCACTGACCACTGATTTCCAATATGCTTCTATGTTTCACTGTTTTGAAGATGTATTTGTTTTAGTATTATCAGCTGCTGGGAACCTATGCACTGCCCACTCTTAAAAGCATACCTCAAGATGTGCAGTATGTCCTAATGTATTTTAGGTATAGTTTTAAAAAATAGCACTGTAGTAGCATAAAATGTAAACTATATTAAAACCACTATGATATAATTTTAGGTAATTCTCAAATGTTTTTCCCAGTGTAAGTATTATAAACTGCAATAAAAGTGTTGTTTGAGTTTTAATTATAAGGTAAAACTTGTAGCTGAAGATTAAGGAGTAATAATTAGGGTTGCATTTTACTTTAAGAATCCATCTGCTTTGGCAGCATGCTTCCAATTAAGAAGATTCAAGAAGGTGAGTACAACACAAGATAAGCAAAAGCACATGGTACAGAGGACCAAGCTGTAAGTTTTTGTGAATTAAGGATGAACAATATTGCACAGAATGCTAGCTTTAACTTAAAAGGTGGGACAGTTTTATGGTAGAACGATACAATTTACTTTTATGAACAGAAGACTCTGTTTTCCAAGAGTCCTCTTCTGTCAGCTTTATGAAATACTAAATTGGGGTGGTTTTTTGTAGTTTTGTTTTTGTTTTCTCTGTGTGTTGTTTTTTGTTTGGTTGATTTTCAGTTTGGTTTGTTTTGTTTCCGTTGTGAAACAATTAGTACATTATAAGAATTACTATTTAAATCTAATTTGAAACTGGAGCTATGCAGGATGGAAAATTAATGATCTCATTAATCAGAGAACTTTCATGGTATTCATACAATAAGTAAAGACTTAGTCATACACATCAATCAATATTATAGAATGTTTTAAAACAAATATAAACAATTTATGTTATGTCAATTTGTAGCACTACTTACTGGTAAAAAAAATTTATATATGAACTCAGTGGCATATCATTCTAATTCTTAGTTGGTTATTATCTGAGATTGCTCTTGATTAAATATGATTTGTGTTATATCAGTGTAATTCTGTTCTTACTATAATAAATGTGCATTAAAACTGCATTATAATGTTTTAATTGTGAAATTGCCATTGAGTAAATTAAGGTTATGAGCACCATAATGCAGTATTTTACCAAACTGTTATATTTTCTAGTGCTTAAATTTCCTTGTGTCTTAGAATCATAAAATTAATTGCTAAAGTTAATAAATAATGATAGATAGTCTAAGAAAGTCAGTGCTAAGTCAGAAAAGAATCCAGGTTTCCTGAATTTCCACTGTGTCTCTACAAATTAGACAAAATTGATACCTCTTTCTGTAACTGTAGAGATAAGTTATTGATATAATTTTGGTAGAATATGAACATCACATAATAAGATCAAGTGTCAAATGAAAACTTCAAGATACAAGGACATAATGTAACAAACTTTTACTCAAGTCCACTGGAAATCTTTTTACTGACTTGAATAAAACTTTAATCAATTCATAATGTTCTAGAATCGTGTATGAATAGCTCCATTAGTGAAGTAATAATCTTCAAAACATCTTCTAGTTTAGAAATTTGCAGAATCAACCCCTAGATGTCTCCTAAAAAACCACAGACATTCAGAGGGGCTCCATATAAGTTATAGATCCCAAACGGAGTGACTCTGTCATCTGTATTTTTAAGAAGATATGAATGGATCTGCCAGGCGATCACTGCTGGGTTAGTGTAAAGAGTATCTGCAAAACATTAGTATTTTGGAAAACAATAGAAATTTCAAAATGTGCTTTTGTTGTGCATTAAAATGAAATTAGGACCTTCCTGAAAAAATGCTGAGAGAGGTATAAAAAGGCAAGTGAGGCTAATCCCTTTTTCCCTGTCTGAAGCTGTTACGCTTTGCATAGTTGGCCCAGAAAGAGGCTAACATGCTGAATCAATGGGATTTGAACCTCTCTTGCCTATATCCTCCAGGGAATGCCTGAGCACTCAGCAGCCATCTATTTTGAGGAAAAGAAGGGAAAGTTTGTCTTCCCCCCCCAAATTCATTTATGAATCTGAGAAGCCTTCTTACTGGAACAAAATACTTTCCCACAAAAAGGTTCTGTTTTAACAAGTCAGCATTTTTGGATACAAACAAATATATTGTGGGAAAATTCCCACCAAGCTTTACTTTGTTGTCCTTCAGAAAAAATCATGCAAGGGAGAATTATTGGAATGGCATTTACAAAGGGATACACATATTATCCTCTATAGAGTCCAAGCAGAGTGACATGGCAGTATCTAGGACAAAGACTTGCAGGAATTTAACCTTTCATTTTTAGGGCAGTAGAAATCCCTGATCCTAGAAAATCAGCCAGAGATAAATAAACAACCAAGTTCTGTACCATCCACTACAAGCCATGGTTTAATCAGTTTGTAATAACTTTAATGGAGATTGTGCTGAAGCTCGCCAACAGACTCTGGAGGACAGGAACCGAGGTGTAGCAACCAAGAGGTTATTGACATAACAGACCCAACTTTCTTGACAGATGTGTCCTAGAAGTGGAAACCAAGGGTGACATTGCTCAAACTGGTGAACAGCTAGTTATGTAAGTAGTCTCACTGAATTCAAACCTGTCCTAAAAAGGCACTTAGTAATCTTCTAGCTGCAACAATGTGAGAAGGCAGCAAATAACTAGAGTAAGAACTGTATGCAGGTTGTAGTCAAATGCTTCTTGCAGAAATGGCTGGGGCAGTCATGAAGTTACCTCCTTCTTCAGTCTGCCTTGCACTCACAGTTCAATCTAAACCAGTTGCTTTTACAGTGATGGAGAGAAGCACTTGCATAGGCTGTTCCCATGGTGAAAGCTGTAAAGCCTTGCGCCATCGCTGCCATTTCTCCAGTGGGCGTCTGTCTGTGGCGTCAGTATTTGCAACTTTTTCTAAAGCCTAGCAAATCAGAACCGATGACCTTCACGGCTGAGGGGAAGAATTCTTGTGGCAAAACTTAATGAATATATGTCAGTAATGCAACTTGCAACTGTAGACTTGCTGAGAGTGCAAAGTCTTGGGTGACATGGGTTAGCATGTGGTGTCCCTGCCCATGGCAGGGGAGTTGGAACTAGATGATCTTAAGGTCCTTTCCAACCCTAACTATTCTATGATTCTATGATTCCATGATAATATAAAAGTCACCCCCTCTTCCCTGCACACACATTTTCTCTGGGCCTTTTTAATAAAGAGGAAAAAGTGGTGTCATTTGCAGATACTTGTAGGGAAGTTTGGTAAGCATTTGGGAAAAGAAAACTTGTCTTACATACTGAGTAACCAAAGAAGATGGAGGGTGGTGTTAAAAAAAAGCGTGATGTTCTGTTGTGAGACAGTTTTTATCTTCCTCCAAACCATTTGCCTGGCAAATCCCTTTTTTTTCCTTAGTTTAATTTTTATGTACAGCTCACCCCTCAAGGCACAAGTGCAAATATTAATTGAAACTTACTTGCTAAGTATCCAAACCAATAAAATCCTAGGTAGTAACTACTACTTACAAATATTGTTAAAAATCATATTTGACTTAGAAATATTCAGTGAACCCTTACTTGATAAAAATCATGTTCATTTCTACTATCTACATCAAAACATGAATTTGGGGAAGATAGTCAAGAAACAGAAACAACCTCTAGCAGAAAAGCCCGTTCCTCAATCTCATTAAACACGTACATCACAATTATCGAACAATCGTATGGCACAGAGACATTTGATTAGGAAAGACCTGCTCAAATGGAAAGGCTTTAGTTAACTTGGGAATGGGAGAGATGCTTCTCTTCCCGAAGAATCCCGGAGCTGTGGGATTTTTCATTTGAGTTCTAGCTCCCTCGGAGACTGTCGCTGTGCCGAACACTCTGCAGTTTTGGTATTTGTCCAGAATGCAGCCTGGCTGCTCCAGAACCTACCCAGCTCCATGATCATATTTAAAACACCAGCTTCTGTCTCAGAGGTAACAAGCTGGGTATGATGACTCGGAATCCCACTGAAATAAGCATCATACAACCAGCCTTCAGAGGCCATCTGTACCTCCTCCAGAACACTGCAACTTTTCATAATAGTCTTGAAAGAGGAAATGCACTCATTGCACCTCCTGGGAATTTCTGAAAAAGTTTCCACTGCTTCCTTATTCTAAAGAAGAAAAAGTATCCTCGTCCTGTCCAAATCTTGAAGAGATAAAATGAAGTTTGGCACCTTAGATTCAGAGCATTAATGATTACTTAGACTTTCACCTCTGCTCAGGTCCGATTTGTGGCTTTCATCTTGCAGGACACAATTCAAATCACCATTCGCTAGATCCACGGGAAGAATCTTCAGGCCAAATCATTATGGCAACCCACTGGCCCTCTGGCTTTCTACACCACCAGGAAACATCAGTGAATGCCAAACTTTTGCAACTGCAAAGGAAACAAAGGGAAATGGATATTCGGATCTATCGTTACTTTTATAATTGGTTGAACAAGGAAAAAACAATCTTACCAGGAAATCCTTGCAAGTCTGAACCACATCTATAAGCCTTGTTTGCTTGCCAGTTCTTCTGATGAACCACAGGAAATATATTCCAACTCCAGCACAGATTGTTCAGAGGAGAAAAGATAGGCTCATTAGCACGATAACCTACAGGCGGTAACCACACACACAGAATGTTCAGCCTTTGGATGGGGTAGCGCAGATGCAACCAAATGGGCTTGCCTGACATGATTGGATTATGTATTCTTATTTATGTTGATCCTATAACCCTGGCTGTGGTTCCTTATCAATGCATGTGTGACCTTGCTAGAGCAGGCTGTTAAATCCCAAGCTCACGTGCACGAGAAGCCTGAATAACACAAGTTCCTCTGCATGCAACTTTCCAAAGAACTGTACTACTTCTGTGCTGGAGGTGAAGTAACTCTTCAGTAAAAACACTAATTGATGCAGTGATCAGCTATTAATAGAGTCACTTGAAATAGTGGTGAAATTGCTGCACAGGACTTCCTAGGCATAGTAAGCCACAATTAAAGCATATCTTTTTGGAAAAAGATATGATTTTGTCAAAGCTAGCTGTACAACACACTGTGACATGTATTTAAATCAATAATCTGATTCAATAAACCGAACAGTATATTTAAAATTAAATACCTCAGAAAGTAAATTAGGTATGTTCCATGGGACTGAAGTTTTCTGTTTCTGCCAGCTAAATTCTCTGTCATTAAATGGAGAATTTCATTAGATTTATCAGTTTCTTGTCTATAAAACATTTAGTAAATTTATATATGCTGCACTCACCCGCTTTCAAGTAAAGGCATTAAAAGCTGTCCGTCTAAAGGACTTTTTTTTCCTTCTCATTGAAATCCACAGGAAGATTTCTGTTAACTTCGTCAAGCAAAGGAGGAAAACTTTGTAAAAGTTTCGTTTTGAAACTGACTACCTGTACTGTAAGCAAAGTGTTGCTCTCTAGATCCCACCATGGCACTCTCCTAATTTTATGAGTTTAGGAATAGCCTGTCAAAATTCTGAAACATCCGGAGGTCCTAATCATGAGCAGCTTGTTCCAGCCGGAATCATATTTCCTACATTGCAGGACAGCAGTGCTTCATTTGCACCTCACAGAAATGGTCTTTTCCTCCACGATTTCTCAGCTGAATGCAACAGGACACTTCCTCTGGCCCTTAGCAACAGCCCTTAGCAAGGGCTGACGGAGAAGAGCAAGGAGCAAAGCCAGGACTAGCAAAGAACTATTGATTTGTGAATGAAAGAGAAGATTTTCTGAAATAAAAATTCAGCTTGTCACAATAGCTCTAGGACAAGTCTAAGTTTGGTGGCTAGAAGTAAAAAGGACAGGCAACTTAAACTGACATTGATCTCGCTGGCATTCCAAGGGTAATATTTTCATTATGATAAAATGTTCTTTAACAATCTCTCCGGTGAATTGGGCACAAACATGCTTTTCTTCTACATTAGTCCTGCCTATCTTCCTGTTCCACCTATTTTTATACTATTAAAAAATATTTGTTTAGGCAATGCAAACAAAATCCCCCCTTCCATATGTTTAAGTTCCCTTACCATTTATGCTATAATGTAGTACAAGACCAGTGAGACAGCTGAGAATTTTGTTTCAAACCAATTTTTTTGAATCCTGTTCAGTCTCCACTCAGAAAAGTGATCATAAAACTTGCCCAAAATGTTAGTAAGCATGTAGGATGTGGATACAAGTTCTACAGCACCCCTTCCCAAGAAACACACAGGCAGAGTAGCATACATACATATGTAAATGCAAACGCACTTATGCAGGTGAACAGACAAGTGTGTTTTGTCCACAGAAATATTTTTGTCTTTGTTAATATGGAATAATCAACACAAAGTTGCATATATATATGTGTGTGTGTAACTTCAGACATTTTTAAACTTTGGTCCCTAAGAGTCAATAGGTGAAAAGATGCAATCACAAATAATGCTATGGATTCCCATCTTGCATAAATTTCTGTGGTTTCCTTCTTCATCAGGCAATAATTTGTCTCATTAACATTTTTCATAGCAGGAAAATACTTTGTGTGCCTTTCAGCACTGCTCCAACAATATACAGTAGTATTGCATGACAAAATGTACTAGTAGCAGATAGATGACTATCACTTGTTATTTCAAAGCATCAACAGTGCATTCATGGGCTGCACGAAAGACAGAGTCTCTGACTGAAGTCCTGTAGAGTGTCTGTGAAGATTTATGAGATTTTTTTCTGCAGCTTATGATGTGGCAGAATGACCAGTTTATGGTGTGGGTGGAACTTTGTTCAACACATGAAAATGCCTCCGCTCTCCAGATTATGTTCTCCTGTGGTAGGCAGTAATGCTTTCTTGCCTTCCATATGGCCACCATGTGCCAGCAGACACCAAATTGGTATGTGGGTTAAATGTAAAATAACCACAAGAGTTCCCAAGCCAGTAATTACAAAGCTCCTTTTGATATGGTTAGTGTATCATTATCTGTACTGTGCAATAATAAAACAGAACTCTTGTTGTCCCTCTCTTCTCCTTCAGTAGCTGGGGAGCTTAGTGCAAAACTACCACACACAATTGATGTTCATGAAATGCTTTTAGGAACTGTCATAGCAGCAGCAAAAAGCACACCAAGTTCTTAGTTCTAATTAGACATTAGCTTGAATAAAATTCTGCAGGGAAGAAGAAAAGTGAAAAAGCCTTATTCTGTGCATTCACTGAAGGCGCATATCTTGCATCCTGCTCTGAGTTGCCCAGTCTCTGGGGTAGATCAGCTGGTTTGGACAGCTTCTCAGAAGTTTAAGAAGGCCCTCTGTCCATTTAAAGCCTAAATTATCCATTTTTAGCACTCAGCACTTGGGTGTACAAGGAACACATGGCTCTGTAAACAGTGCTAGTTTCCCACTTCTATTCAGGTGCAGTTCAAGGCTTGGATGTGAGGTATTTTATGATTTCGGCCTTGCCACAAGTATCTCAAAAGCTAGTCCCTGTGCTTTTACCCAACAGCTGGGATAAGCTGGGATTCAGAAGCTAATGGCTTCTGGATAAGCCTAGCTAAAGGCTTAGGACAGGTTGCTCTCAGTAAAGGGCTCACGGCTACTGCTTTGCTTTGGTGCACTAGATCCCAAGCTTTTTGCAAGGGTTTTTTATAGATTTGAGTTTTTTAGAAAGCAGATTTACTGGGAGGGGTTTGTTGAACAGGAAGTTCTTACACTGGCTTTTCTCTTAGACTTGGTAAATTTGGATTATTGTGTGTAATTATGACTGACCTGCTGTGTTACATGAAAACAAATAGGGCTTCTCACTCATTTGTCTTCTGAACATGCAGTTCAGAACATTCTAGCTGTCTGGTCCAGGATGGGCTTCCTACTCATCTTCTTGCAACATCTATAAAGCAATAGATGAGCACAAATCTGTCTTTATCTGAAAATGCACAAACATTCCCAATAATCAGGAACAGAGAAGCTGGTACACATATAAAATCCAGTTAGAAAGTAACTCATGCAAACCACAAACACGATTTTCAGTTTTGTCACCCATTTGTCATTTGTAACAACTGACAGTGTTTCTGATGAGCTTTCATCATCTTCTTCCTTATAGTGGATAAACTACATTAGTATTGTGGTATATTCATTATAGAGTAGTAGTCTGTCTAGGGTACACAAAGGAAAGCTATGTGTATATATAAATGTGTATAGGGGCAGGGCTCTAAGGGATCTGTTGTTAATGCTCTGTAATGGGTCATCAATGTTTCACTGCTTTTGATGTTACTTTCTGAAGGAAGACTTACACCTGAGGGAAGTGAAAGACATCTCAGTGACAGCTTCTCCAGCTATGATTTCCCACCTAGGCTGCGCATTGCCTGCTCTGTACAACCAACAACGTGGCACTTCATTGACAACCATGTCACATGTCAGGAGAGGCTGCAGCTCCTTCTCACATTTTGTATGAACAATTCCAGCTCAGCTTTAATCTTTATTAAGACTGTCAGGGATCACTTGCACAAAAAAAATCTTTCTGATTTACATTGGTAATTTGCACTTAATTGCCATTGTGTTTGTAACTAAAATGCTGGCCATATTATTTCTATCCTTTCCCCGCCCCACCCCCCTTCGCCCCCCCTTCCAATCTATTACAACCTAGTCATTGGTTTCCTGACACAGACAGCTCCCATGGGTATCAAACACCCTCTAAGTACTAGATTTTTGCACTGGCTCTCTGATTTGGCTGACAGACATGCAAAATCACATACTGGCAAACTGCTCCAAACCAGGTTGGCAGAGTCTGAAAGCTGTTACTATCTGGAGTCTGTCCAGAGAGAGATGGGAATTACAGTAAATTTGGAGTCTCAGTGAAGTTCCTGGCTGACCAGTATCTACATCACAAAGCCACCACTATATCCTTTGTATGGCAGTAATTAGTACTTTGTTAACCATCTCCATAGGGCAACTGTTAGCAAAAAGCACACGGAAGACCAGAGAGAGTGTAATAGGGCAAATAGCTGAATATCCAAAATAGCTATATGCAAATATAAGTAATATGTTGAATAAATAGGAAAACTCAAAGCCTTCATGTGCACAAACTTACGACATAATAGGTGCCATGAAGTCCTGATGGAACAAATCAGGGAAGTGGAATGGGGAAGCAGATACAGCTTTTTCCCAGAACAGCCAGGACAAGGCATTTAGACATGTATATGTGCTATCCACTTCAGGGAGAGATAAGAAGCTGGCTTCTTGACTGCTTTTGGGTGGAAATGAGGAAAGAAAAGAACAAGATGGATGTCTTGTTGGAGGTCTTTTGGAGAAAACTGAATGATGAGAAAGAAGAAATATGTGAGGCTCTTTTTGCTTGAGCAACTTACAGCGATGTTCAAGAGCCAGCTTCACCCCTACAAGGCACTTCCAATAGTATAATATCTACTGAAAAGCAATAGGGGAGGACACAGGTAGTTGTCAGGGTCATGAACTATACAGAGGGCAGGTTTTTTCTTAGGAGAAGGGGTGAGGAGGGAGGATATTTGGGGACATAGCTAAACTGGATTTGATTAGGCTAATAATGAAAGGTTTCTTGAGAACGTGGAAGGTAGTCTGGGTGAAAGCAAGTATGAAATGACAGACCACTGTTAAGGGTGAACTACAAAAGAACAGGTTTCTAAAAATTTGCAAGCTGGGGTGGAGGCCTCTTGAGAAGGTAATGGAAAGGATAAAAGAGTAGGGGACCACTGGCAGATATTGGAAAAAATACGTATTAAAGGTTCTACAATAAGCTGTTCGAGTACAAAGGAAAGAGAAAGCACAATTGCAGATTGATGTGGTGCTCTGAGGCATTCTTTAGGCACCTGGAAATCAAAGCCTTATAGAAGTCCTGGTAAAACCGGGACGCCTCTCTATGACTGACTATATAATATGGAAGGATAAAGCAAAACATTTGGGCACACCAGGAGTTACAAATAGCAGGAGGCATGAAAGGCAACCAGAAAATGTTACCAGAACATAAGATGACAAAGGAAGTATATAACAAAGGGAGCAAATAACAGAGCACGAAAGAGGCCAAAATATTAAAAACCTTTATTGTTTCAGTCTTCACTAAAGAAGTTAGTTGTGACCAATACTTAATAAAATTAGTTTAAACAAAATAATAGGGGGGCAAGCCAGAGCAGAGAGAGAACAGTTAGAAATGTTTATCTAAATTAGATATTCAAGGCCTGACCACATTCACTCAGAAGTGATGAAGGAACTAGTCACAGTAATGTCTGAGCCATTAGCAGTTGCCTGGGAGTACGTACAGGGTGGACCTGAGGGACAAGAGGGGAATAAACATGATGTAATGAATAGATCCAATAGCTGTCTGTTAAAAGGGAATAATGAGATATAGGGCAGTCAGCCTACCTTTGACACCGAGAAAGGGACTCCAACAATTCATTATATTTACAAGCATTTGGAGGATAAGGTGTTAAAAAGTAAAACAAAATTGCACCAAGTCAGATTGATTTCCTTCTTTCCCCAGATAATTCTCATTCATAGCATTCAATAGGCTGTGTCTTTATTTTAGCATTATTTTGCCCTTTGTGACATTCTTATGAACAAGCTGGAGACGAACTGAAAATGTTATCTGGTTAAGTGCAAGAAAAATTGGTATCTAAGAGAGTGCACACAAAAAATTGCAGACACTCAGTTATGACACACACAGTGGTTATTTTAAATGGGGTCTCATTGGAAAAGCTTGTATATCTGGTTTCTGCTTGATATGAATTATATGGGTGGCGGAACAGAGAATAAATCTACAAAATTTGCAGGTGACAGTGAGGAATGGGAAGGGAGAGCTTCCAGGTGCTTTGGAAACTAGGATCTGACTTCAAAATAATTTTCACTCCAACTGAAACACGTGAGATGGAGTTCAGTAAAAACATATCTAAAGCGTTAACACTTGGGAAGGGGAACTCAAATGAACATTTACACAATAGGAAATAGATGCATTATTTTCAGGAGTATTGCAGGGAAAAAAAAAACAACTTGAAGTTATGGTGGATTTCAAACTCAATGAATTAATAACATGGTGCTGTTATGAAAAATGCTAGTCTGTTTTTGGAAATATATTCAGAGCAAGACCACGTATAAGAAGAGGGAGTTAGAAAGTTCCAGCAAAAATCCTGTTTCCAGGTCCAGGCACACTTAAAAAAATAGGCAAACTAGAGAGAATTCAGAAGGAATCGACAAATTTGATAAGAATATATGAAGAAATGTAGCAGAAACTGCCTTCTTCTAGAGAAGAATGACAAGGGGCACGGCAACAGGCTGCCAGTGCATAAGCTTGTCACAAAGAAGGTGGTGGTCTGTTGGGAGCTGGTAAGACAAAAAGAAAGGAGTTTCATTGGCAGCAGAGCAGATTCGGATCTGATTGATAGCGAGGACAAAATTCTATCTCTGGAGCCACTTGAGTAAACTCCTTAATAAAGGCTGTGGAGTCCTCCCTGGAAAAGGATTGTATTTTGAACATGTGTAGCAGCAAAAAGTCTACAATAAAACAGTATAGCATGAACCAAATTTTGTTTCGGAGTCAGGCATTCCAGCCTGTCTTCCTCTGACAAATTGAAGGATTATTGGTAGCCTGCTTCACATGTTTACACAGCACTATAATTATCATTACCTACAGACTCATTGGGTTCTGATTTGTCCTCCACTGAATGATTGGTATCCTAGTAACAATTTCTTTGATTTTTTTTTCTATCAGATATTTTTATCTTTGCATCGTTTGTCAAACTGCACACAATAGCAAAGGCTGAGGACCTTTCATGCTGTGAAAAGTCTATGTCCTACCATGACAGATAGCCTTTGCGATGCTCCTCAGAAGCTCTTGGATCATACAACTTGTTATTCCAGTTCAGAGCAGTCACTTCACCCAGGTTTCCTTCTCTGCAGTGGCTGTTGCTTTCACAGTGTGCTCTTAATGAACAAAGAGATCAGAGAACAAGAAAGATTGCTTCAAATCAATTTTGCTCCCTCTCCAAATCAATTTTGCTCCCTCTCCCTGTACTCAATACAGTTTGGCCAGACCAAACAATATGGCTCTTAATTAGAAAATTATCAGTAGGCAAAGGACATGGTGATTTCTTCCCATATATACATCCACCATGATCTAGCAAAAGCCACTATTTCCAAGGCCCACGACTTCCTAAATCCACCTTTCTCTTCAGGAAAGAGGAGCACTAATCTTTAAGTGTCCCAATATCCCCCCATATCCTACTTTGTAGTAGTTTTCATGTTAAGAATTTGCTGCCTGGAGCTTTGTCTTGGGAGGTTGTCACCAGGACTGTCACATGTCCTTCTTTGGTAGAGGCCAGTGATTATACCAGCCTCCATTATAATTTCATTGCAGTGACTGATACCTTCTCTATTAATAGTCTGCGTGGGAGTTAAGGTCAGTTGAAATCTCTCCCTGGCTAAAGGGGAAGGAGGCTACAGGAGTGCAGGAATTACTGGAATGTGAGGTGATGGGCAAGATTTACCAGATGAGACAGGGTGTAAGATGAGTGGAAATGCTCAAGCTCTTAGCTTTGCTGTTTTTCAGCTCCTATATTCTCTTATGAGTGGTTGGGGTTTTTTTCTCCCCCCAAAACACCCTGCCACCCCATCCTCCAAAACATAACTGCATGACTAAGGAAATCAAACAGGAAGGTCTGCAGGCTGGACCTTGAGCATAAGCATCTTGGAAAAGGAGTGGAACAAGTCTCTTGTCACCAATAGCTGACCATGGACCCTCGCCCTCACCTGCACCTTCTGCTTGTCTTTATGTTCTTTTATCATTTCTTGGGAAAGGGCTTATTGCTTCAACATCAGATATGCTTCCCTGTTACTTCTCCCAGACATGACTAAACAAATTCAGGATCTTCACTGACTGCCATGAGTGAAGAGACTAGTACAAACAGTCATCTTTGTCCTTTCTTGAGGTCCCTCACAGAGAGAAAACCCTGCTTACAACCTGTGCTCTCTGTGGTGGCACTGTTAACCCATCCTGAACTCCTTTGGTCTACCTCTGTCTTATATCTGGTTTTGATTAGTACAGAATCTCCAGGATTAAATTCCTCCCATACCCTGGCTAGAGGCTCATGAATCCTCATGTGAGTGAGAGCTGCTGTCAGATAGAGCATGTCAGATGGGTATGCTGAGGAGCCAGATGACTGTGTCATTAAAAGCACACGTTTTCTAGGTTATCAATAGAGCTAGTTTCTGCCTATGGAAGTTCCTTAAATAAACTCTTATCGTAGATGGTTTGAAGAGATGTTTAGGGTCAACACTATTAACGCATGGGTAAATTATAACCTATCACAAGAATGTCTAACCACAAACATGCTTGCCCAAAATATCTAGACAATTCCTCTTTTCCATGGATAATATCAAAACAGAGAAATCAAAATTTGATGGAAAAGACACAAGTTTCAGTCATGAATAATGCCACATTTCAGAGATCTCATATTTATTGCTTGACAATATGTCGCGAGTGAGACACTAAAAGCAGACTGTCCAGACTTTTCCAGGAGATATCTCTGTTGTGCTGTCTCTCAAATTTTCTACCATTTCATATGGCAGCTTGTTAGCAGAGATTGAGCATTGGCACTTGCATCACCCCTACTTTAAATGTATTCTTTTTTAATACAGGACCAAGTAAGTATGAGTGCAAGAAAGACATTGAGAAAAGACTTGAAAGAAATGGAAGCTATCCAGATGGCAAAGAAAGAGAAAATGGTGGGGAAAAAATAATCCTATCCTGCCCACATCACGTCTTAGAAACTTGCCACTTCAGCAATAACTTCTGAGTAGCTCGATCACCATCTGTGCCATCATTATTCATTTGTCTGTGATAAAACCATGGCAAATGATGGCAGCACCAGAAGAAAGATGCCATTAAACTCAGTAGTCTTGCTGTGCACTTATTTAACTATTGTACACAAAAGATAAGATAGTCCCTGCTCAAAAAGCTGTGTTTCTGCTTTACAGATATTAACAAAACAACTCAAAATCACAAAAGGGATTATATTCTCAAAACTTCAGAGCAGACCCCTAAAACTAGGACAGCGCAGTGGACTGGGTCACCTGTTAATATGCTCCACAGCTGGGACCATGAACATGGTGCTTAGAAACATCCAGTCTCAGAGCTGATTCATCCCAGTGCAGATGCTATTGTGCTCCCATTCACAATTACTTTGCTGGATGAGATGAGGAGGGTAAGGAAAACAAAGCAAAACAGAAGCTATAAAATTAACTTTATAGAGCCCTTGAGAACCCCCTACCTCTATTGTGGTCAAAAAAGAAGAAAAGCAGATAACTTTATCTCAACAAAGTTGGAGCGTGGTGATAGTGCTGTTGTGGTGCAGGAAAATGACTTGTTCTTACAAATGTGCTGTGCCAGGTTATTATGCTTAGTTAACTTATCTTATACTTTGTCGTAGGTAAAGACACTTGCTTATTTCTTTTTTGTTTTGTTGTGGGGTTTTTTTAATCAGAAAATGGTAGTCTGCTTTGTCAAATTGTAGAATATGAAAACCAGATGCCTTACATATTCTTTTGACTGTTATGTATTTCCCTTCACTTAAGCATTATTATTTTTCTTTAATCAAGACAAGAACATTTCCTAATCTTACTTTTGGCCCCTAAACAAAGAAAAACAAAGTTTGGCTCAAACAGTGGGGGATTTATCAATTGTTAGAGCCATATAATCAATAATTTTCAAAGGGAAGATGTTGATATCTGGACACTTGCCGAGCATCACTCTGGGAAGGAGGAAGTTTGTAGGCAATCTTTGAGGGGTGGAGTGCACATCTGTCTTTGTGCTAAGGACAACTGGTGAATAATGGTTCAATCCAGTACTTCTATTTTATCATTAATATTTAAAAACAAAACAAAACAGAAGTCTGCTCAGGGAGAAATTCTGACCCTTATCTTGCCAGTGGTGAAACTCCCATAAGCTTTATTTGTATCAGGGCTTCACCTATGGTGTATCACAAGAATTAATTACCTCTTAATCTGTTGTTTCATGCAAACTGTTTAGACAAAAGGGCATTATTCCTTTAACGTGTATTCTTAACATAGGGATATCAGAGACTGAAACTTGTAATGGGAGAATGAAAACAAGAGAGAAACTTGACTTCCAGTTAGATGTAAGAAGAGTCACAGTTTTGTGGCAATGAAGTAATCCTACTGAATGGAGATATTGCTGATGCCTGTGTGTCTTTGTTTCAACAGAAGAAGCAGCAGAAAAAGAGCAAAGAAGCATTGATAAGTTGCCCAAGCAATGTCCACTTCAAGTTCAAATGCTGGTCACGGAACACTGATCCCTATTATGTCTAGTACTCAGAAAGCAAATGTACTTAGCAGTCTGATGCAAGTTTTGCTTTGATTGAGTTACACCAGAAGCCTAGTGCCTGCAAAGCTGTGGCCAAGAGAGAAACCAAAGGTGCAAAAATATATCAGGTTCCCAGTTCTTCACTAACTGTGCAGTGTAATCTGATCACAGGAGAATGAAAATTTTTGCATGACATGGCATTATGAGAGAAGGATATAATTTAAGCTAACAGAGGCATTCCCTGACAGTAAATGGCTATGTGCATTTTCGCCTGGGCACCACCAAGGGAGAGACATGGCTGTCTAAAAAAGAAGCTAAAAGGAGTGATGGGGTCAGGCAAACTTCAACTCCCAGAAAAATCTTGGAACTATTTATAAGCAGCTAGAGTAAACAGTGAAATAAATAATAGCTGCCACTGATTCGTTAAGGACAAATTGCACCAAAGCAATTAAATTTTTTGGTAGGTAGTAGACCATGTGAATAGGGAGAAGGAATAGCTGCCATATGTCATGACTTTACTAAAACATTTGACACTCTAAATGAGCAAGCCAAGTAAATATAAAAAAATGAACCTACCAAAGGGTAGGGACACAATTGTCCAGAAAACTATTCAGGAGGTATTTGTTAGGTCTTCAAGGGTTCTGTCTGAAGGTACTTTTCATCATTTTCATTTGTAAGGTGGGAGAATGTGCACACGTTAATATTACAGATGCAAACCTCAAAGGTTGGAAGGAAAAGAACTGAAAAGGATCTTGGCAAATTGAAGGAATGACCTAGAAATAAGATGCAATCCAATAAAAAGAAGATTTTACTGTTAGGGAAGGGTGATTAACTGCACAAAGAAAGAAAAAGGGGTAACTGGGTCAGGAATAGTTTTGCAGAAAAGGAACTGGGGCTTGTTGCAGATCACAAATTGAATAGGAGTCATCATGGTCACACTGTTACGAAAAAGGCAAATATGACCGTGGAATGGATGAAGACAATTATTGTCTATAGGACATTTGAAGTAATCTTCAATTCTACTCAGCATTAATAAAACCTCAGCTGGAGGCCTGTGTCCAGTTTCAGGAAAATAATCTTCAAAAATTGGTATAGACCAATAGGGAAGACTTTTGTTTAGAGGTCTTAGAATTGGGGATGTTTCATCTAAAGGACAGAAAACGGAGGAACGAGATAACAGTCTTGAAGTGTTTTATAGAAGACTGCAAAAAGAAATGGGATGATCTGTTTCCTATTTAGGACAGAGCAAGGAATAAGTAAAGGCTTAAAATGAAGGAAGAATTAAACCAAAAATTTTCCTAACTCCAAGTCTAGCTAAGTACTGAACTGCACCAGTGGAAGCCTTTTAAGACTCAGTTATTCAAACCACTGGGGCATAGATACAGTAGATGCTCTCTTAGGACACAGTTAAGAACTAGATTATTTTCACAGGTCCCTACAAGCCTCATCGTCTGTGATGCTGTGTTCATTTGGAAAGGCCTGAGTTGTTGAGGCAATATATATTATCAATAAATTGTACCAAAATTCAAATATTTTATACCCATGAGATAACTGTGTGTTCCACATCTGTTTCTGTAATAGCTGCCATAGTAGATTTTACTTACTAGTTAAGTGATCACAAACATTTCCCCTTGCCACACAAAGCAGCATTTTGTCATTATTATTTTCCAAGGCTCCATTTAGGGCTGTATGTTCTGAAACAAGCTCACTTTCTGACACCTGCAGATGCATTCATTTTTCTAATGATTTTGAAGAAACACCATTGAAACCCATTTAGTTTTTGCATGACAGAGAAAGCTAGAGCTTTGCCTGCTGCTTTAAGAAGGCAGTGATTCATTTTCTAAGGATAAATATACCAGTAACACCATAGTAGGCAGTGGAGAGAAGAACCTTTAGATTATCTAAGCCATCTCTTGCTAAGGCAGGGCTGTTCTTTACAAAGCATTTTATAGCAATTTTTAATGATTGCTACATATAATGGTTGCATATGGCTGGAGGGTAACATTAGCTTGACACGCAGGGTGATATGAGCAGCCCTTTTATGTTTTATTGGTGCCTGTCATGCTGTTACTCTTATATAGTTCTTTGAACACAGTATATAAAGTACATATGCCAAAAAGAAGCTATGTAGTCATTCCAAAAGAGCAAGGGGAAGGGCAGGAAGGAAATACCTGCCTGTTAGATACATCAGATTAAAATCACTTCATTAATAGTGTGTTCAAAGGCTAAAGGGGAAGGATGTTTGCAGCCAGCTATCTCCGAACTCTTAAAAAGCAACTCACACAAATGCATCAGCATAATTGGAAGTGAGGATCCTTCTCTGCCAGCACTCCAGATGATGAGTCTGTCTCGCTTCCCACACCAGTTTCAGAGGCAAGTCTGTCCAGAGCTAATCCTGATTTGCCTCAGTGGGGAGGAAGAATCCTGATTTGCCTCACTGGGACCATTCTTCGCTTTTAGCTCTTGCAGACCTAGTGATTGTCTATCAACACCTAGGAGCTACTCAGAAATGTGAGAGTGTAAGGTCATATCAGCTGTTAATTTGTTTCATGTTTCATAATCTGCAATGCAAGAAAAGGAGCACTTATGGCACAAGAGACTTTTTTCTTTAGGTATTTGTATACACAGATACTGGGCCATTTCAGCCCACTACAGCTATCTAACATAGTCATGGCCACTGCCGTGGGAGCCGAGTTCAAGGGAGCAATGGATGATGCAAACTCTAAGTACTCCTGCCAGACTTGTCTTCCCTGCCCAGGCTCACTGAACGTCATCCTATGTCCTTGTCTCTTGTCAGGTTACAAGCACAAGCCCACATGATGTGCTTTCTACAAGAGCTATGGCTCCTTCCTCCTGTGGCAGCAGTGAGGAATGACACGGATGTCACACAGCAGCAGTGGCAGCCCAGGCAGCTCCTACCTCTCCCTTTTCTGCTGCCACTTGCTACACCTTGTCTTGTGCTACACCTTGTCTTGTGCTACACCTTCTCCACAGCACTACTACTGCTCCTGAAACTGAACTAGGGAACTCCGCTGGGTCAAAAATAACCTTTTCTTTTGCCGAGTTATTTTTAACTCGGATCAGTTCCCCGATCCGGGTCACCATGTAGCTGCACGAATAGCTGTGCCAGGATGTGCCAGTGTAATTGTGGGGTGGAAATAAGTGGCTGGAGGAGGGAGGGAGAAAGCCTGATTGTGGGGAGAAGCTACTAGGAGCCTTCTCAGAGCTTCTGAGCAGGCACGGTGTGTCCCCTCACCCAGGATCTTTCTGGCCAGAGCAGGGCCAAGAAAGGCCAGCATCCAAGGTGCAGCGTTTTGTGTTACTGGTTTGTGATTTCGAAAAGCTGGATGGCAGAGTCTCTAAAGCCACCAGGAAGTTGGACAAAGTACCTTGTCGCTGGCTTTATCAGCTGCCTTGCTTATGTGGTGCACATAGGCTTCACAGAGAGCTGGTAATATGCCAGTTTTATAGTATGATATCATGAACTTTACAGGGTATGATTATAACTTATATCCTTTGTAGTATCTAATATCAGCTATTAGAAGTTGCAATTCATGTTTAAGTGTATAAAGTAAACAGTTTAGAGCAGTTGAAAATGGAATTGTCCCACAGGCTGGTTAAGTATGAGCTGACCACAGGAGAGCTTGCTCTTCAGGTTTTCAGGCTGAAACAAGGCTGCCATAGGTAGTTGCTTGGGTAGTCCAGAGCAGGGCTTGTGAACCAGGCCAGATGGCATGTGGAAGATTTTGAGACTGTGTTAGTAGTAAATAAGGATCAGGAAGTATGAGGCAAAGTAAATGAGGGAGAGAGACAGAGGAAAATCAGCTGTTTCTGAATGTATGGGAGTAGTGCAAGCCAGGTCATCAGCCCTCAGAGCTGGTAGAGCAGCAGAGAAATCACTGCCCAGAAGAGCAGACCCTAAGCCAAGACACAGCCCAGCAGCAGAAGGAGTGACCTGTTCCCAGCCAGCCTTCCTCAGACCCAAGGATAGCCCTTGGAAATCAGGGTGCTGCTGGGAGGCACCAGCCCCAGTCCTGACAGCAGAGTTACCTCGGGTCTCCCAAGTAAGCCGGAATAAGCAGCTGCCAAGATGTCCAATTATTACACTTCAACTGGAATCGTGTTTCACGCCTACTCTACCTACAGCTTTTTGTTTCTGATCTAATAACCAAAACTCTTGTGTGAATTCTTGCTGAATAAACTATTGCAACCTTCTGCCATTAAGGCTATCCGGTGCTGCAAAGTGAGACAAAACAAAGGTGCTGCTATAGAAGTACCAGAGTCAAATACAGTGATGTAATGTCACCCCAAGTGGACTGTATCCCAAGGCACATTCAGGGCCAGGAACTTCTCACCACATGCTATGTTTTGGAAAGAAGTTCCTGCTGCCAAGCATATCCTTTGCCCCACCCCATTTCTTTCTACTGCAGAAAAATTAAATACCATCCATAACTGCGGGCAAATCCCCAAACTTCCAAGAAGCAAAGTCTGAAAAATATGATCTAAGCAGAAACTGGAAATGGGAATGGTATTTTGGATGAGGTCTTACTGGAAACTTGTCTTTTTGGAAATGGGTTTGTGGCAGCATTGTAAATAAACCTTGTAAATTGCTCACCTTTCCAAAAGGTGGCTAGCAGGGAGGCAATAAATAGATGCGTTTTCTGTTTATTATGTATTTTGAAGCAAAATTTTAAAAGTTTAACTCTTCAGTTTAAATTGTGTTGTCAGGTGCTCATAAGCAAGCCTCATCTGAACCCTTAAATAGGATTTGGATGCATAAGAGGTATCTTTCAAACAGGTCTCAGAAGCCCACAATAATGCATCTCTCAGAATCTCATTGCTCAAGGGTGGCAGAATGAACCCTTAGCAACCTCAGCCATGTTCCCATCTTCTTTTGCTCCAGAAGCTGTTCCAGCATATCAGGAGGCTGTGATCAGTGTGATGGCAGTTGACACAGTGGGGACCATATTGCTAATCTCTCCATTTTGCAGAATACATGTGTTCTGTGAAGCATTTTCTGCTCTGAATCAGGATGTTTGGGACTTCAGATCAAATGTTCTTACTGAGAGAGTCAGCCAGCTAATATCCATGCCAGGAAATGAAGCCATCTGATGTCCCGAGGTGAAGCTATGGGAGGGTGTATGAGTCCAGAACAACTTGAAATCTGTTTTCTAAATAAATCCTCATTGGTTCAGCGTCTTTAAGCAGCACGGGTAGAGTATTTTCTACCACAATCAGTATTGCCTTCTTTTTATTTCCAGGCCTTATCAAGGGGACAAATACAGAATCTGCTACTTACTGGTATGATTTTACAGAATTTTATCTTTCTAAGGCAGTTTGCAAAAAATTCTGTATGCGTCTGAAGGCAAGAGAATAACACTTCATACCGACAAGTCGCAATTTTCTCTTCTACCTGTGGATCCTGTGTATTGCAGTATCGGAAATAAAGATCCTGAAGACTGAGAGAAGCTCTGTACTGGTTGTTTGGCTCTAAAGATAAACTGCTGTTGGCAATGACATTAACCTCAAACAAATGAAAACTTTCAGCTAGATAAGTCTCTTAACGTTTTATTTGTCTTGTGAGCACAATAGGTCTCTATCCTCCAATCTTTTGGAGAATGAGGGAAGTCCAAAAGTAAACCCACTCTCCTCTGAATTTTGAAGACATTTCTATTGCCTTGGAGCTTGCTTCTGAAAAGAATACCTTCGTAAGATAAGTAAGAGCATAGGACCTGCTGGCATAGACAACGTGTGCTTTCCAGAAACCATACAATTTCCAAATGGAGAGGTGCGAGGGGAGTATTTATAGGACTTTGTGTGTGAATGTGAGGTGTCAGTAAAGTTTGATACAAAGCTGTCTCTCCCTTTGATGAAGGGAGCTTTTCTTTTATGAAATTTCTAAGCTGTTTCCCAAATGATCCAGGCAGTATGTACCAGGACCAGAAAGACTACTAAGGCCGTTGTTTATAATGGGTTTATTTAGAAGCAAACCATCATTAGGCTACTTCTCATTTAACTGCAGCCACTGAAAACTTCAGTTTCTCATCTAGGATCCTGGTCCCTGTCCAGAGGTACTTATATTCCTCCGCTGACTGTAGAAGGCCCCATATGATTATTTTAGTGTGAAGACACACAACATGAGTTGATCAAATCTGATTGCTGCTGGTGCCAAAAGGGAAAGAAGATCCTGTTCCCTATTCTCAGTTCTGCCTCTGACTCCAGTTTCCATGTCAGCTTACCTTGTGCCAGCTCTGGCATCCAGCAGACCCCTCTGTAGTCCTGCTCAACTCAGGAGCCAAGGAGAAAACTAAAGGCATCAGAAAACTGTTCACAGCTCTCTGCAAGTCTCATGAGCTGAACTGGTCCAGTGGAGAGCCTGGTGAGTTGCAGAGCCGGTCCTGTGACATTACAGCACCATGATAAGATGATATAGATACCTAAGACCAGCGAGGTCACCTGTTTCTGGTATTTCATAGGAAGCTTGGATAATTTTGGAAGAATTTGAACAATTTAAAGAAGCAGGATGTAGATCCCACATCATATGGAGCTGCTTGGAGTCCAATAAGGAATTTTTGTGCACAGGAGCAAATTGTTCAGGGTGAAGATGCTGAGGAAAGATGCTGAAGTCTCAAGCCACATTTCTGTCAGTTTGTATAAGGGCTCAGAGGGCAGTGGGTCTGCAGACATGGCTTGCACTGGCACGGAGACCAAAAGAGCTAACTTTGAACAAAGCTGAGTATATACTAGGGACTTCTGGTGATACGAGAATACCATCTTTGCAATTAAAGAGATCCAGTTAAGGACCAAGGAAACAGCAAATCTTCTGCTAATTGGGCTGTCTCCATTACCAAAGCTGAACCTGCAGGACATGGGGAAAAGACGTCTCAGCAATGAGGGGCACTAAGGTGAAATCAGGTCACCTCTGCCTCACTCCATACACAGCTCATGGGATTCTGTTAAGTGCCTGCGTGAGTGCCAGCAGCAGCATTCTGGGGCCTCAAACCACCTTTATCTGGAGAAATTGGGAGGATTTATGGACTCTATATTGTAAAGGGTCTGGAAAGGAAGACGTCTATCTTTTTTGCCTTTGAGGTTTACACTCTTTCTTCCCCTTATCACTAGAAGTTTTGCCAGGGCAGAGAATGAATTTCCCCACCAAAACATCAGACGGCTGTGTAAAAGAAGACGTATTTTTCCAAGGAGGAAGCTCAAATGTTTCTCCCCAAGGCAATTCAGGATCAAAAGGAGGACACATTGATTTCTCAAATAAAAGCATTTTCAGATGAGAGTCCCTTACTCTTTGGAGTTTTTTAGAAAATGCTTTGCAGATGGCACATCTCTCCGCAGTGTGACTTCTTCTTCCAGACACAGTTCAGAGGCAACGCAGCTTGAAGATTTATGTTCCAACTTAGTAAATGAATATATTACAGGGACTACCTCCTAGGTAAATAACAGCAGTTTCCTTATGAAACGATCAAAGGAAGTGCTAACAAAACCCTGCCACTGGCACAATACAAAGTACCTGTTTATCAACTATCTGCAATTATTTACACAAGAAGGCCCCGTAGAGCCGGAGGAGGCACACAGTGCCAGCTCTGACGCATGGCCACATAGACCTGGAGCAGAGCTGAGGGGCAGTGAGAGGAGCACAACCTCTGAGTCCTGTGGACACAAACCTACATGCAGGTGTTAGTGCTGTTCTGGGGATGCTGCAGAATGAAAAAGTCTGTTTCAAGAGCACTAGTCCAGACAGATCAATAGCAAAACACATGGATTTGCCAAAACATTCAGAGAAGCACACCTTCCAGAAATACAGGCAAAATCTTTACATCCTAACTACAGCTTCCAGATGTATATCGGAGCACCTATAATTTATTACTAAGATGAAAATCATATTCCTTTACTGCTCTCTGTCCTGGTTTTTTTGGCTATGTTCTCACCATGATTTATGTACCTAAATTTTGCTCAGTTTAATGAGTGAAAGCTATGTATGTGAAAAGATGAGATACACAGTTCTTGAAGTTAACCATAATCAAGTCCTGTCAAGTGTAAAACTAAGTTTGTTTTAATAAGAATGGTGTCAAAACTATATGTTTGCTGTAACAACTATCTTCTGAAAAGGCACTTTGTAATTTTTAATATTTGTGCATGTATATTTGATGAATACAAATAACACACAAACACACACGCAGTGGTTGGAGCAGTTCAGTAAATGGCAGTGTGGCATAAGGAGACATTTAACAGCAAGAAGTTGTAGGTGGCATGTCTTGAAACGTGCCTCATCTCATTTTGGGATGCTGGTTCAGTAGTAATGCAACAGAAAGAGGGCTGCCTGCTGAACCAGCAGCAAGACCTTCTCTGCATAGAAAAAAGGGGTTTCACTCTGGGTCTTCTCTCAAAATGCTAGCTTCCTATTGTGCATTTCTGTGAAACAAGTTCACAGTCTCGAGGGCATGTGTATGCACTTCAGACTGCTCCAGCAGGAATATATGCCAGTGCTTTTGGGAAAGGATGTGTTTTTCATTTCAGTGTGAAAACTCTTATCAATGTGCTAACGTGTGGAGTCTCAGGAGACTGTTTGGCAGGAGAATTATATAGAAAAAATTACAGTACAGCCCCTTGAGAAGGGGAATCTATGACAGGTGGGTTAAGTATAAATATCTGAACAGTACATCACTATATGATTAAAAAACCTGTAACAGTACTGTCTTGGTGCACAGAAGTGGTAAGGACCCAACTCCAAGCCTAGTGCAGTTAGCAGCGAGGTGCCCACCGAGTTAATGAATTCTGAATCAAGAACACTTTTGGAATGAAAGAGGGGCTGTAACTGGATAAGCCAGAAAAAAATGTGTTGGCAGAAAATTCTTTTCACCATCAGTAATGAATTTGTTGACAGATATTATGTAGAACTGCATATGGACATTGACTGTACATGAATGATTTAACCAAAAAATTACAACATTCACCCTTTCAGAAGACTATACGACGAAAATAAACATCACAGTGAGAACAAAAGCATCTCTGAGCTTCACAATTCCTCATGTTTCAAAGCAGACTTACACTAAGAAAATTTACAGCTGAAAATTTCATGGCTATGCTCTCACAGATTTAGTCTTAACCAAGAATAACAAAAGCCCTGTTGTACCTAGAAAAACAGCTTTAAGTAGCAGAGCAAAATAATTATCAGGCTAGTTTCTCCACCATGTAAGGCAGTTGCAAAGATTTATAGGCTAATTGTGCAGGCTGGATTTTTTATTTTCATTTAAACTACAGCTACCAATGAAAGGGAAGTGTTTCAGCAAAAGAGAAAATAATTCGAGATTATATTTGTAAAAACAATTTGAAGCTTACAGAAAGAAGTAATTTTGAAAAATTACCTAGGGATTTTAACTATACATGGTTGTTCTTATAGGAGCTTGCAGTAGGAAAGCGGCCGGCCTAACCTGTTTCTCCTGAATGCAAATTCTTCACTGACACAGTGGAACGGGGTTGTATAATGTCCGTGCTGGAAGGGGATAGGCAACCTCATAGCTGGCTTTGCATGCTGAAGGAACAGGAGTCTGGCAACTGTGTAAGCGAAGTTAAAACCCCTGACTGATCAGACGCCTCTTTCATAGCCAAGGCAGGGAGCAAAGTGCAGAGATCAGGAAACCCAGAAGTTGTAGTCACAGCAGTGAGGTAACTCTACAGCTGAGGGAGAATGGGCTGGTCTCATTTTACCAGTGTCTAACTCTGCTGAGTGTGCTATTTCTGCGGACAAAACGCAGTGGAAGGACAGCAAAAAACAAGACAACATATCACTTTACCTGTTTTGCTGCTTCTGCTTGAGTGTTTCATCTTTTCTTATTTAATGTGAAGTGCAGAAAAGTGGTCCTTCTTGCTCCACATTTAAAATTTTTTTAACCCATCTTATATGACATCTGACAGACACCTGTTTTCAGAAGAGTTTGTTCTTCCAATCTTACTCTGTTGAGGTGGATTTGAGCTGATATGCAGCATCTTAGACTCCCAGTTTTTGCTTTTGTATAGTGAGCTTGGAGAGCCAGTCCTGAAATCGAGCACATCTCTGAACCTGCTTTCCTATGATCCTTGTGTGAATCAGTGATTGCTCACCAATAAACATGTATTTATTTATCATTATGAATGCAAACACCACAATTCAGGGACCCCTTGTTATAAAACCTATAACCTCTAGGGACATTTAGTTTACCATAATAAACAAGATCCTTTCCAGTCAACCATGCCTGACAATGCTGAAGTTAATTTTAGCCACTTGTTGTTTCCATAAATCTACAGTTTAGGTCCTTAATCGTGGGTTCTGTCCCAGCAGCCTCGGTGAAAGTCAGTAAGCATTTTCTTTCTACAGTTGAAATAAAACTTACCACAATAGCATTCTGTTTTGTAACTTTGTAGTCGATTGTCATCATTCTTACTTAGAGTGGTTAGACATTCCCAGCCTATATTTATGATCAAGGATGTTTCAGAATAATGTATATAAATTGAGTTTTATTGATCATTGAACATTTGTTGGCACTCAAGTATGTGGACACATGAGCATGAATATAAGCTTTGCAAGTTTGCATTTTTTTATGCTTATAAAATTAGAATATATAATAAAGTATAGCATGTTATGTTTTCTTTATCATCTTCATAAAGATAAAGTAATGTAAGCAGGGGCTTGGGTTACAAGATTGCAAACACTTGGGGTTTATGATTTTTGGAAGAAAAATTTCATTATTTTTCCCTTACAACTGACACCATTTATTTGCATTTTGCCTGCTGTGGTACAGGGGGTGTGCCAAACTGTGATTATTGTGAACAAAGTAAGAAGTGCTATAAACTACTATTTTCTTACAGTACATCCATTGTCAAAAGTAGTGAGCAAATGGTTTTGTATAGCTTTCTGATCATACAGTTTTGACCCATACTTTCCAACATTAACTAACATAGAACGCATGCCTGTGCTGATGCAGAGCCTTTTTATAGTATGCACACTTCACACACAACTGTCACAGATACTCAAACCCTTCCGTGTGAATACTGCTTGA
Source organism: Strigops habroptila (assembly GCF_004027225.2). Taxonomy (NCBI): domain Eukaryota; kingdom Metazoa; phylum Chordata; class Aves; order Psittaciformes; family Psittacidae; genus Strigops; species Strigops habroptila. The sequence continues at coordinate 131,892,979 of NC_044277.2, forward strand.
GCAAGGAGTTGGGAGGGGCAAAAGGGTAGTACTGGAAAGAAATAAAACAACAGGACGTGCGTCCCTTACGGGTGTGGGTTCTGCACAGGGGGTGGGTGCTGGGAAATTATGTTCTTGTATGAAAATGTGTCTCATAGAAACAGAAAGCAGCTCAAAAGAAAGAGCCTTTGTCTAATTTCCCAGAGTTATCAAGCCTCTTTCATGTGGCCCAACCTGATAAAATTCTCTGTTTCCAAAGTCAAACATGAGCTAAACCAAACACACTAGCAGCATGTCCAGGCATGGAAGCAGTAATGCCGGCCTCTCTGAGTTTACAGACCTCCTCTACTGGCATAGGTCTGACCACCTCCAGGTTCGAGCAAGGGGGCTCCTGACCCACACATTAAACATAAGTTTTGCTGGGTAAGGATTACCTAGAAAAGTCAAAGTGTGCTGGAAGATGTGACTGCAAGGGCTCTGTGAATATCACAGTTGCATAGGGGTTGGGGTATCTGAAGTGGAGGAAGAACATATTTATGTTCGAGACAGAGTCTGTAAGAAATGGTGACCTATAACAGGTATCCCGCTTAGCTAGCTAAACCAGACTTTAAAACACTTGGGTAAGATGATCTTTCATCAATAACAATTAGCAATCCTCCATCCTTGATTTTTAGGGTGTAAAATAACTGTGAAAACCTACAACATGCTGTTGCCCCCTTTTTTAATGAGAAATTCACCCTTTAGTTGCCATCATGACAATGCTGATAAATTCCCAGGATATTTCTCCCTCACGGCTTCTGTTTCCTGCCCCCACATGTGTCCAGTGCCAAATCACTATTGCTCAGGAACTAAGTGCTGCAGATTTAAATACTACAGACCAAGATAAAGAGGTTAAACACAGCATCTTGACTCCTGCACAGCAAACTCCTACACCAGGGTTAAGGAGTGTGCCACTGAATGGTCTCACTAGAGGGCAGCCAATAAAACCTCTAGTAATAGAATTGCAGGAGATTTATGTCTCTTTTTTTTAATCCTCTGGAGTGTGATGGATATAAGATTTGCCCCCCTGAAATTGCTGCCAGCGACTCTTTCTCTGGTGCTTTGTGTTTGGTTTTTTCATGTAGAGCTGTAGAGGAGGATCTGCTTTATCTCTGTGGGACTCCACAGGTGGTAATAAATTGCAGTCCTCAGTGCCTCGAGGTCCTCTCACCTCTGGTTTCATAAATGCTTCCCAGTACCTGTCCCATCCTGTAACACCAAAAGAGAAGTATGCTATATGCTTTCCAGAGAAACACAAGCACAAGATCTCAAGAGCTTCCAAGATAAATACATTCTCTGAATTCCATACATTCATCATGTAGTTTTTATTAGGAAAAAAAATTCGCTTACAAGATTTTGTGTGGTTCTGAGCTGAGACACATTTTCTATCCCTATAGAAATGTCTTTGTTTACTTGATCATATATCACACTGCTATGCAAAAAAAAAAAAAAAAAAAGGGAGAAAAAGCATGTGTTTAATCTTAATGCACCAAGAGCAATGTCCATTAGAAATTGTCCTTTAAAGCATAAACTGTTTCAGAAATAAATATAACTTCATGTTTATAGAGTGCATTCTTCTGGCTGTGGCTGCTAAACACTCTGCTTGATGCAGGAGTTCCTGTTTTAAGTAATTCTGACTTCCCCTAAGGCAACTAAATGTATCAGGACCTACTGTAATGTCCTAAATCCAATCCTGTTTTATGTTTTGTGTTCAAACCCCCCATTTTCTTCAAAGGAAAAGACGGACAAAAAATGCTAAGGTGGAATTTGATAGGTAAAGGTTCATCAGAAAAATCTTGTTGATGAAATTGAATTTACTGTAGAGGTTTCCATTTCACATCAACACAGTAAACAGCATTTGTTTTTCAGTACCAAGTAATATAGCTGAGTGAGCAATTAAACAGAAATTTTCTGCTTTTTGTGCTTGCATAACAGCTGCACTTAGTTTGCAATTTCACCAGATATATTAATTACCCAAACATAGTCAACATGTTTTGTTCATGAGGGTAGTAACTTGAGTCTTTGCTTCTTAATCAGTTAAGAATGCTCAGTCCTTTTTGCTGTGTATGTGCATGTGTGTGTGTTGCACACACAATTCCAACTAAATTGATTTTGCCCATGATTACAAAGATCCTATAAATACTGCATCTGCTCCCTGCTTGGGTGATCCTATCTCATCCATCAGGAAAACAGCTTGAAGATACTATCAAGCAGTAGTTTATGGAGCAGAAACAAATAATACATGATCAGAGAGTTCAGAAAATGTTACACTGCTTTCCTCCTTCTCTGCACCCCACAGACTTTTCTCCAACCACCCGTTTTAGACCCTGAAATAGTAAGATGTGTTGCCTGGGAGAGGAGTTTAATTCAGCTCTTACTCATTGCATTCACACAGAATAATTGAATGCACATGTAGGATCTGGTTTTAAGGGGTACAGTAAGGCCCTTATCTGATTCACCTGAAGGTCTCCTTGATAGGGAATTGGCAATGAACTTCAAAAGGCTCCTTCCTGCCTTGCTTCAAGCAGTTTTCCACCCTGAGGCAGGGTTGAGTCAGAGGCAGAGTTATGATTGTTCATGAGCTACGTAGTGTGATACTTTTGGCACATTTAAAAGATCTTGAAAAGCTGAGGTCAGTAACTTGCAGGGGTTTTTATATGTTTGTAAGCATTTAAATTTTTATTAGCTCTAGTACTCATCTGGTATATGGGAGACTATCGTGTGTTTACTAGAAAGCAGAATGTAAGGGACTGCTGCTTTGTGTTTAGTTGCTTTTGTTCTTAAAAAGACAAGGATAATGCAGAGCTTACCTAAGTCTCTACCATGGCTCCAACTGTGACTGCAGCAGTAGCCCAGCAGGATACCACTGAGGAGGTTTAAAACCCCAGCAGTCTGCCTGGCTCCATCCCTCAGCTGCCCAACAGTGTGGAGCTCTTGACTTGCTTCCAGGACCAGCTGCAGCTACAAATCTGGGGATTTTTTCACAAACCCTTATTGCTGTAGTAATCTTGCACTGTACGACTGTAGCAGTAACAGTTGGCTTGAGTCATGCCCAATCCCTCCCTCTCCCCTTCTCTTGACCTCGTCTTGCTAAAGCATGAGAGCTCTATGTGGAATGGTACCCTATGCCAAAGGAATCTTCCCCAGTGTCTGAGGACCCCTTTCACACAGCTGGGAGAGCGTGTTTGCGTGGCCAGCAGCTCAAACCAGTCTGACCGATTTCTCTTATGTAGGAAAAATGGTTTCATATAAACAGACCAGAACTCAAGCTGAAATTTCCACATGCATTCAGTCTATTCAGGTCCTAACTTTCTGATGGAAAGGTTAAGTCCCTACTGCATTCATGGCAGTGCTCAGGCTTGGGCTCAACTTTGTAGAACCTCAGGTCTGACACCACCTATGTAGTACTCACCATACATCTGGGGAACAGAGCCTCCGTGTGCTAGTTTCCCCAGCGACCCTGCTGATTTTGGGTGCAAACCATTGTGCCACATGCAGACCCAGATTTGCACTTCCACATGTCTTGGTGCCCAGGAAGAGTTTGCCCATTCATGCTCCCTCAAAGCAAGTCAGTGACCAGAACTGGAAATAAAACACAGTAGCCTTGACTGCACAGCTCCACATCTGGAAACACTGAGACATGTCCTCAGAAGAGGGGCCTTACTTGCTTGGCTGGAGCATGAGGTGACACTACCTCCCAGCTTCACGGCAGAAGAAGGAATGGCTCTCTGCTAAGCATGTTTCATTAACTCAGAACACATGCTTCCATTTATTTAAACCATATGGATGCATTATATATTTTTATTACGTTTCATATGACTGAGGCCACCACAAACGCTTGCTATGCGTCCTTGCATATTTTAGTTTCCTGAAGCAATTTTCTCTGATGTTTCAGTTAAGTACAAGCTCCACAAAACACATTTTTAATTACAAACGTGGGTTGCCTTTTGCAGTATGATGTGTTCCTTGTGCACACTCACTTAAACGTCTGTTGTGAAACAGTCATACATATAGTGGTATTTTATCTATAAACTGTCTGAAATATAAGCCTTTATAATTAAACATTGACTATAGCTTAGATTCTGCAAAGAAAATGCTCAGTTTTGGGAACAATGTTTTCCATACCTAGAAGGTGCTCCATAACATGCTAAAGACCTGTTAATTTCATTGGGAATACTCACATGTTTTCAGTTAAGCTTGCACTGAAGTAATTTTCTGTGTCACAGTAAACAGATATCTTCTCATAGCAGTGAAGTAGGCAGTAAAAATCCCAGTGATTAGGGTCCACTCCATCTTTATTTCTATGAAGGAGCCTGCTGACTCCTACCAACCACAGTAAAAACTGGATTGACACTCCCAACTCACCGGTGCAGAAATCTTTGAATCCCTTAAAAAATACTTATTTATGCTAAGTTCACCTTCCTATTGGCTTTAAAGAAGTAACACACAGATGAAATGGTATGCAATTTGTTACTAATTAATTTATCACAGTTTTTCAAACCATGGTTTTCAATAATGGTCTGTACTACTTTCCAGATATCTGCATTGGGAAAGTAATGACAGGGTGAGAATGCAGAATACACTCATAATAAGAAAAGTAATAATCAAATTCAGAGACATGACGTTGTTTTCAGGGGTGCCTAAAATCTTTTCCTTTTTGCCAGTCTGCCACAAATATCCACTTATAATTAAGATAAAGGGTAGCTCGGTGGTTAATAATCTCATTAACTGGTAATTCTTGAACAGACAGTAACGAAAGATGTAAACTGGTGAAGAATTAAGTTGGGGAAGGACTAAAGGCAGTACAGTGCAGCCTCCTCATCACTTCTCACCATAAGTAATCATCTCCATTGCAAAATGACTGCTCTGATCGGATCGATTTTTCCTCTGGCAGAATTGATGATACAAGGTGCAAAGAAGTAAAAAATTTGGCCCAAGAGACTTTTAAAAGCCTGCCAGCCTAAAGCAATGTGCGAATTATCCTATGCTGTGACTACATCTTCACAGACCGACATAAATAGAGCTGCTGTCTTAAATGCTGTCTATAACAAAATAAATGTTTGTCACTGCTGCACATTTTAAAGCAATGCCAGATTATTGTTCATTTATTAGTGTTAGAGTATTGTCACTAGGTTACGGTGCTGTGAATGTTTCTGATACAACACAGCAAGCTAAATCTATGGAGCTGCCTCCCTCAGGTGCCTGAATTAAGTACCAAGGGTGGAGGTTCCTGAGAAGTTCAGTGGAGAGGGGAGGTGAAACAGCACATTTAAGCTATATTCCTGCCCTCAGTCATCTTGGTAGACAGATGAATCCATCAATTAAACAGAAACTAGCCTTTTGACATTAGCATCCACACTGGCTGAGGAAAGTCCCCCTCATGCCCATCCTGAACAGCTTACAGCCTAGAAGTGAGAGTGGGTGTGGGTAAAGTTGAACATCAAACTGGAGCTGGCTGTTGCCAAGGTGGATTTTAGACTTAAAAATAGATCTAGACACTGCGTCTTCCTGATGCATGCTCCTCTCCACTAGCCAGGTTAGTTATTGATGTCAAATTCGAGTTACAAAGCCGATGCCCCAGTCTGGTCACACTTTGCTGTTTTTTCTGCCTTCGCCTCCTGCTCACATCTTCTTCAGCCAGGGAGGGACCAGGAAGAGGCTGGGGTGCTGGTTTCTGAAGGGTTCACAAGTTTCTCTTTCCACAGCAGAGATCTAGCACACCATGCACAGCATCTTTACACCAAGAAGCAAGACATGCCAGAGATTCTCTGAATACCAGGCACTGTGTAAATTGACCAGGCACCTGCAGTACTCAGCTCTGCCAAACTGAAAGAAATCATGACTAAACCCACTGCAATAAAACACCAGCAATGAGCATGCGCTGCCTGCTGCCCCTGCACACCCCTGTGCCAGCTGCTGCCCTCACCCCATTACTCACAGCATTTCCCTCCAAGGGACCCTCTTGGCCTTGGTGGCTCCACATCAGCGATGGCAATGCTGAAGGGATGGGTTGGGCAAGAGCTGGGTTGTGCCCCATGGTGCTATGGGGCTCACCCACCTGCCCACAGGGAACAGCCTGATGAGAAAAGAAGTGTCAGTGACTACAAAAATGGACTGCAGATGTCACACTGTTTTCACTGTTTCGAGACAGGCAAGCCATCTGCAGGTGTGTGCCCTCTAGAGAGCACATACCTGTCTCATTTCCTGCTCCTGTGCCCCAGTTACAGAGCAGGTGGGTTCATGCCTGGTGCAGCACAGGTTGTGCCCAAATCTCCAGACTCTCCTGTAAATCCCATCATTTTAAGCAAGTCTGCTACGCTCATCACAAGGTTGGGGTGCCAGCCTAGAGGACAATGACTGCAATGAGGTGACACATGTTTGCACCGCAGTGATTGAACATCCCATTGCAGCTTGTATGTTGGAGCAGTCAAAGCTCAGAGGTGACTGGATTGCAGGTATGAAACGGCGAAGTAGTGTTTGAAGTCTTTTTGCCCCACACAGGAGACATTGCAGCAGACCTAGGCAGGGTGTCCCCACTGGCAGCCTTTTACAGTGCAGCTTTTCTACTCAAGCAGATGGCTTACCCACTTCTCTGCTAACCTGTAACCAGCAGGTTTTGTGAGGGCAAACTCTGGTAAAGCCAGGGGAGTTACCCTATGGCTACAAGAGGGTAACATAACAGGACCGGTGTTTGGTTTTATGACCCCCATGAGCTATTTTTACCTGGTAGGACTTTGGTCACTGTAAGGCATGTTAAGTCAGAATCACAAAAATAAGTGGACTTGGGGCCTGGTTATTACCTTGCTTGTTATCGTAAAGAAATAGCTCATGGCTTTGCCAAGAAACCAGTGTCCTTTAGGCAGTTCTCACCTCCCTCAAAAAAATAGACAAACCAGCTTGGAGTGAAGCTAGGTATGCAACACAGTCGTTGAAGCTGGAAGTAAGACGCTTCAATGGTTTTGGTTCCTCTGCCGTACAGGAAACAAAGCTTTGCATACCTATACTTTACCCAAGTGTTTCAGGGTTATTTTTGCCTCCAGAGTTAGACCCCGAGATAAGAAGCCAATGGATTTATGTGCTCTGAAGCACGTAACTGTATTTTAATGCTTGCTTAAAACCTACAAGCACTCTAGTGACACCAGCAACTAAATAATGCTATTTATTTATAAATAATTCACAAAATATTATTTAAAATGCTCCTGATTTTCAGGATTGGGGCCGGGGGGAGAAGAGTACACGGATGACTTTTAGTGTATTCAAGGCAGATACCTGGAAGTGAGGTAGCAGAAGTCACAAGTTAGATGGAATACTAATATAGAAAGCAGAGAAACATATTTTTAAGAATCGTTTAGTTTTTCAATGAGGGTTGTAATAACAGAACAGAAAATGGAACAAACACTTTGTTTTTTGCAAGTCATCTCTCCTAAGGTTTCCCCACCCGCTGTACAGCAATAAAGCTGTCAGCATTTAAGATATTTATTTTTTGAACAGGTTTTTCAGTGTTTTCCTTTGCACATTTTAGTTTCCCTTGCAAAGCAAGCTAAAGAAACCCACCAGCTGGAAGGCCAAAACTTCTTAGTACTGGATGCAGGAGACTTCAATGTTGCATTAGTAGTGTTGCTACAGATCAGACAATCAAAGGTTTTGTGGGATCCCAGCTTGTCACTTCTGTTTTGCTCTTGCTTTTTGAGAGTTTAATGATACTATGGATTTTGCCTGCAATTTGTTTGCTGTTTTCTAGAGCATTGGAAACAAGAGTGGTGTGTCCAGCAGGGAGCCTGCGGCAGCACAAGGCTTCCTCCCTTCCTTCTGCTTACACATCACGTACAGCCTCTCTAAGACTCCCTGGAATGACATTGGTGCTAAAAGCACTCTGTTCTGCTCTGAATCATAAGTGACACTTTGAAATTTATCTAAAATCTGCCTCTTTCCTCTCTTTTTAAACTATTTTATGTTTTTATTTTATGTTATGTATTTTAAACATTATTTGATGATGTTTCCTTCCAACTTCGTTTCTTGATTTCAGTCATCTGTTACTTGAAGAAACAACTCTCCTTGAAAAGGAAACATAATCATTTTTCACTCCATCTTGCATGTTCAGTAGAATTTTCCAGCTATTTCTAGCAAAAGTAACAAAAGATCGCAGGATCCTAGCAGGATCCATAGCAGCCATAAAACCCAAGGAGTAATCCTTTCTCAAAGCCACACTGATGCTAAGAAATTGTAAGGGTACAGGAGAGATTTCCAATGTGCTATTTATGATAGACCAAGATGTTAGGTGTCCAAAGCCTAAATCATATTTTTTAGACATATTTAGTTTCTGCTAGGGATAGCAGCATGCTCGTTTCCCCTCCATGTGCATATGATTGTGCTGGCATCTCTGGCATTCTGCAGAGTCCAAACCTGCAATTACGGGATTTATTCCAGGTTAGCAGAGAAGAACAAAGCTTCCAAGTGTACAGCCTACCTGAGTCTCCTGTGTCTGTGTGATCATGCCAGGTTGAGCTTGAGCTGGTGCCAAGTGATAAAAATAATTAGATCTAAATCCAGTATCCACCATTGCTGTTGGACTGGCAATTTCTGTGAACTGGTGAAAGATCCACCATTCATGGGGGTTATGGTATCTCAATGGGTCTCAGAAAAGTGGAACAGGCTGGGTACAGGAATGGAAGGAAGTGTTCAAGGTCATGCTGGATGGGGCTTGGAGCAACCTCGTCTAGTGGAAGGTCTCCCTGCCCATGACAGGGGGGTTGGAACTGAATGATCTTCAAGTCCCTTCCAACACAAACCATTCTGTGTGGGAAACTATAAACTGTTGAACCTCGAACTATCACAATGTTAGAGTTCAGTAATATATAGACTGACATTTCTGTGTCTGAAAGAAATATAAATGAGCTACTGCTATTGCTGAGCTGTCACTGCTATTCCTTCCTTACCAGGCAAATATGTGGCTTTACAGAAATGGTAGTTTTGTGCTGAAAACAAAGGAAAAGTTAGGGAACTAGGGAGAAAGAATGATATGACAAGAGAAGAAAAATATAAAGCAAAAAATGTAGCTTTACAGCAAAATCATTACAGTACCATAGCGGCTAAATGTGAAAGAATAAGATAAACCACAACAGATTGGTATTTTTTTTTTTTTTTAGATTTCCTTGCACCTACATACATATTTAGGTGTACCAACTGAGTACAAAAGAAGCACAAAACATTCCCATTCTGAGCTGATCGTGTTTTACATCCATTTTGCCTGGGTCTGGATGACTCCACACGTTTAGGGGCAAAAACCAGCAAGAACAGAATCTGAACACAATGAGGTGATATGTAGCATGTACAAGGGTACTTAGTGGTACATATAGATCACATTCTATAGAATCCAAAGAGAAAAAAAAAAAAAAGGAAAGAAAAACAGGGTATAGACAAGGTAGAAACTGGCGAAAAGTGGAAACAAATGAGGCTCAAGGCTTAATTTCCAGTAAGAAACACTTTCAAGAAAACTGTGATCTCGTGGTGGACAATTTGCAAACAAAAGGTGTGAAAGATCTTGGATAAATTACTCATTATCCAAAGCTCTAATTAGAACACACCTACACGTGTGCAAGCATTGAGGGGAGCTTTTTTAGCTTATATAAGCACTTTTGATCTGCCTCTTAAAATGCTGTAGTAGATCACCAAAGCAAAAACCTAGCACCTCAAGACTTGTCTCTAACTGGAGCTTTCTTAGGATGTTTGTCTCAACAGTTTTGAGGGTATCCCCTCCTGCTGAAAAATGTGCAGATGAGAGTTCTTCCCGTAACAAAGAAGTAGGGCATCGCACAGATTGGGTTGCCAATTACAGCTCTGTATTTCTTGATGACTGAGGATGGCATTAAAATAATTTTCTAGATGTACACCTCAAAAAAAAAAAGTCCCAGTTAATAATTGCAGTTCTTCAGAGCCTGCCAGGAGAACTGGATGCCTCAGTATGCATTCAGATATCACTGATTCAGTATTGGCACATAAAATCCATCTGTCCAGAGAATCCAGAAGACAAATTTATCATTCAAGTCCTGCATTATGAAGATCATATTCCAAAAAAAACATTGCTAGACTAATATTTAATTTATAGCCTTATCTGGTAGCAGAGTTATAACAGACGATGAGTCAATCAGTTACAAAGAGATTTGGTCCCCTCTTCTCTTGATGCCTGGAGTTTGTTTTTTTGCACAGATGAGGGGTTTGTGTTTGAGACCATGAATCTGCTACTTTTCACTATTATACCTGCACATGGAGAATCACGTGCACAAGTGTTCCAAAAAGAGGAGTTAAGCATTTTCATTTACTTGATTAGTATATGCAAGTGAAATAGTTGCAATCAGACTCTTATCGGCTTTCCAAAAAGTTATGTAAATTCCTGTAGAAAACAACAAAAAACCCCACACTTACAGACAAAAAAAGTAGGATTTGGAGACTTATGTTTCTCCTCTCTGCCATGCTTCTGTCACAATTATTGTAAGGAATATGGATATGCTGGCAGATAGTATGTTGTCAGCACCCATGAATAACAATGGGTTAACAAAAACATAGTGTGTGGCATAGCCTTATTCCTGGCACGTTGTGGTGGAACAGCGTCTCTGACCCATGGTGGAGCAGGACAGAGAAGTCCTGAACCTCACCTATTCCTAGGGAGGTATTTGGTGGTGAAGCTATAGAGCCAAAGGCTGGGCTTGATGATGGCAATCTTATTCTTGGCTTTTAACTACCTTAGTTACTAAGCTCAAAAGAGTATTTGAGCTTGACCGGTTTCATATTCAATTCAGTTCATAAGGCTGCAGGTGAAAAGAAAGGATTTATGGCATTAGCAAAGGAAATATCGAGATGAGCCTCCTCCAGGAATGACATGACACTTTGAAAAGGTTTGGAAAGAGACTTTCAACCTGTGACCTGCGCAGTCAGGTTTTAAAATTTAACATTAAAATATTGTTTTACCAGGACACAGGTTTCCACCATAAGAATCTCTGCACTTACTGAGCTGAATCCCATGAGGGGCGGCAATGCCACGCCACGGTACTAGGAAAGTTAAACAAATAGAAATTCTCCATGTAAACAAGGGAAAGCAGCTCCATTTTCCCTCAAATACAGCTGTGTGCATCAGGCCTTGCATTAAAAATAATCTGTACACCTGCTTAACTTCAAGAATGGGCATTCTCCTCAAAAACTGTGCCTTAAGGCTCTGCCTCCTTTATCATGCAAGTGAGCTACCCCCGCCTTTTACTGTATAAGCCACGAAAAGATGATATTATATTCTTTTTTTCTCTCATTGCATACCCATATGTTTGTATAGTGATTACCTTTGCAGCTAACAGATGCATTTATTTTAGGATTCTCAACAGAAACCCAAAATCATCTTGTATCTGCATCTTTCTGATACAGTCAGATGTGACGGGTTCTTTTTCGGTTACTGAAGGAGAAAGTTTTTCTCTGCTTGCCTTCTACATTAATGTTTTTTGAATAATTGATTCCCTTCTGGGGAAAGGAAGCAGAGCATTTTCCTCTGCCTGATGATCACTTCTGAAGCAAGATGCAAGATCTGATGGACCAAAACTCTTTTTAGGTCTGTATGACAATGGCTGATGCCTTAAATTAATTAATTTCTAGTAACAAATAGCAGCCCCTCAGGCACAACATTTATTGGAAGAAACCAATGTTTTATTTTGTTTCGTGGAGAAAGTGCAGAAACCACCTGTAAAGAAAAACCTAAGACATTGATAGAAGATTTTGAAAGGTATGCATAATTTAAGGATTACAGTAATTGACATGCCTGCTATTCTTAGATTTCTTTCAAGTCAGGGGTGTGTTCAATAGATTTGGCTCTTAAATGGTAATACATGTGAATTAGCTATTCATTCCTGTATCTCGATCTTTGCAAATCATAACACTTTTGTGGAAAGCAATCTTCCATTTTCTAGTTGCTGAGCTCAAGGGGGTTTTTGCTTCTGGAGATTACACTGGTAAATTTTAAATGGTGGTTTCATTTGCCTATCCAACAGCAAAATTACAGATGAAATTTCAGAATAGAATTTGGAAACATTTTCTTCTTGGCTTGTATTCTCCTAGTTCTGCACTCCCGCACATGAAAACATCCCTTCATAAAGGTGTAGGAAGCAAGATCCCTGCCCCAAGAAGAAAACAATTTAATCCAAATATAGAGGATGAGAACAAAAAGATCAAGTGAAGAGGTGGTTGCAGATAGCGCCAGAGGGCACACAGAGTGAAGTCTAAGTGGAAAGAAGAGAGTTTTGAAAGCAAAGAAGGAATTATCTTAATTAAGGGGTGGCTGATCCAAGTACAAAATGTTGCTAAAGAGTACCTAGGACTCAAGGAGAGGAGGAGAAACAAAGAGAGCATTAGGCGAGAATTAGATGAGGGCTATGCCTCATCCCTATGAGAAGAGGTTTGCAAATGTAATTTACGCCAATAAAAAGCATGTGCTGGCAAAAGATAATTTTTTCTTCATGAATACATCATTTCAGCAAGTGATGAACAAGCAGCTTTATATATAAATATATATTGACAGGTACATACAGAACCTTTTTGTCAAAGAAAGATCGAAAAGACAAGAAGCAAACCTACTACAGTTCTAAGGACCCAAGAAATTTCCTGAATAGACCTGGCCAAAACTATGCCACAGGACAGTGGAGTGGACTGGAGAAAGTTAGGACACCTTGCACTAGCAGAAAGACCTTTCCTTCTGTGCAGAAATGTAGGGAGCCAAAGAACAAGGCAGCTTTGAAAAGAAAGGGATTTATTCGAATCCAACACATAAAAGAAAGTGAACCAAGGATGGGGTGAAGTATATGATCAACAGAGCAAGAGAGAAAAGGAATTGATCTATGGAGCCTGTGATCCAAACCCTTCTGTGTATCAAGTTCAGCCTGTTGTCAAAAGAATATGGGCTCTGATGATTTAATTTATGCTAAAAAACCTCTTCTGATTCTGAACACTGCACAGTTTCAGATAAGAAAAAATCTCTATACATCGAAAGAAGCTCTTCCTTTTGAAGAATATGTGATGATTTCAGCCCACTTGTGTTTACAAAACACAGGTGCTTTCATGCTGGGTGTGGTACTTCGTTTAATTTTTGGTGTGCTCTAATTACATTTATCCCTGCCCTTCCAAAATTCACCTTTTCCAGCTCTCCTGCTTCACCTCCTTTTCAGTAAAAATAATGTAAGTAAGTTACTTTATTAGCTTCTGCTGATACTTAGAATAGTGCAATTTATTTGAACAACAATAACTCACCAATACATAATACTGGTTAATTTTGTAGCCAGTAATTTTGTAATGGATTGTATAGACTTGTACTTTTATCTACCAGTACTGATCAAGAACTGCAGCAGTCAGCACAGCTCAGGAATTACAAGTATTGTAAAATTAGAAATAAGGCCTAATGTTTTGGGCTAGACACTGTAGTAACCTAAATTCCAAAGCTAATCCCTGTCTCAAGTAGTTTGTACTATAGATTATACCCATGACAGCAATCGTGGAACAGGAGATTATGACTTATCTTCACGAAGCCACTTCTCTTTACAAATGACTCTTTCTGGAACACTACCATCAAATAAGAGCATTATTTATTTATACAGCTCCCAAAAGTATGTTAAGCATTTGAGTGCAGAAGCAGGCAGGATGCAGAAGAGAGGCATTTTTTAGTCTGACAGAACCAAGACACATCAACTGTTAATTTTCCCTTTTTTTGTTGGCAGTTCATATAGCACAGAACAGTGTTCCCTATCTCTTGACAGCGAAGATTGGCAGGTACTGCTAGATACTGTTTCAAAGGTACAGAGCATGATACATACAGAGTATGCCAATTCAAAAATATTAGCAAGTTCTTCCAGAGGGGATTTTCCAGTGTTTTATTTGAGAGAAACTCAAATCCAATGCATCCTATTTAATGCAAGAAAAAAGCCCAGAAATTACATTCATAGATCTTGTTCTACAAGCCTGTCTACCAAAGCTGGGTTTTTTTTTTCCTGGCAGACCATTAAGGCATTACCTCGATGTGAGTTTATGTATCTCTTTGTAAATAAAAATGGAGTAACAGACATTTCATTTTGAAATTGTACCACACGGTTCCCTAATTAATTGGGCTCAACTGTTCTATGATTTCATTTGTTCCTGTTAATGTAGAAGCATGTCAGAGCTTACAGAAAGTTAATCACTGACACTAAGACATAGATGTTATACAGTGCAGTGCATCATTTCCCTCTTTGTGCTGAGTGTGAATTACTGTGCTAGGAGAAACTTGAATAATGCCCCAGATTCCTCATACCTTCGAGAACAGATGTATATCGGTTTGAGTTGAAATATAATGCATTAAATCATTTGTATGTGTCATTTCAATGATGAATTTAACCCATTCACCCTTTACAAGTTCCAAAGACAGAAAATACAGATGGGCCAGGGATGTTGGATTGAACTTGCCTGGACAAGCAATAGACTGATCCTCAACACTCCAAACTCCCTCCTGGCATGCCCCCGGCCTGTGCTTGTACTCAGGGCACAGCCTTAACAGGGCTGAGATTTTCCAACTCCCTTCTGACTTTAGATGTCTTCAATTTGGGGTCCTTATCTAAGCCTCGACATCCAGATCCCAGAGATGGCTTAGGCAAGGGGTAGGCAGCAGTGGCCAAAACTTGGCTCCAAAAAATCACACAGCTGCTGCTGAGCTGTGAGGATGCCTGACTTGCTTGTGTCCTCCTCTGGCAGTGCAAGAGGTGCCTGGGCAGCACAGGCTGGAGCTCCTGCCCTGCCTCAGCTTGCAGGCTCACAGGCAGCCAAAAGCTTCCAAATGTAACCCAGCTCATCCATGTACATAGACACATAGGGACAAGGCTGAGCCAGAGCAGGAGCTCTCAAGCCTCTTTAGCACACAGCCTAAATAACCAAAGATTTCCCTTCTTGGCCAAAGAGGTTCAATTTCCCATCCCTTATAGCCAGAAGGGTAGCAGGCTACTGGCTGGGCAGGGTGGTTTGTGCTGCCTTTCTCTGGGTGGTTTTTTCACCCGGCTTCTCTGGGTGAAGCTGTGCCTCCAGGCAGCACAACAGACACAGCTCCCACATGGGTCATGGATGAATCCTTCCTCCCTGCTGGGCGCCCCTACCACCAGGTGACAACATCTGGGTCTCCCATAATCTTGTAGTTTCTTTCTGCCCACGTGGTGGTCATGAAGGTGCTCTCCAAGAGATGGGAGATGAAACCTCTTTCTTATGTGGGAAAAGGTCCGAAATTCATGGCTGCTCCGACTGAATGTTTTAACCAAGCAGGTCATTAAATGAAAGCATCCTGCTCTCACTGAAATGGAAAAAAAAAGGCAGTCCTTACAGTTCCCTGAAGAAACATTAAGTATGGAGAAGGCTTCAGGCTCACGATGCCGAGTGGATGGCGGTACATGACTTGGCTCTTGGCTTTGTTAAGAAACAAGCACTTCAGACCTGAAATCCCCAGGACTGCTTGGAGCAGGGGGGGGAAAGGCAAAATCCCTTGTTTAGAGTGGATGCTGGTCCTAAGATTATGGGTTATGTGAGTAAGAAATAAAAGAAAGAGAGAGGGCTTCACCCCTGGGGCATGGGGCCAAGAGAATGCTTGCCTCTAGGTTTTGCTGCCCGCGGGAGAAGAAGAGCATTTTGGGACACAAGTTAGCACTTCAGACTTCCTCAAACGCTCCCATATGTAGACAAAGCTCCATATAAACTAGATCCAGCAGGGATTTTTGCCAGATTCCTCTGTAAAAGCTGGCGTAATCTAGGACTGCAATTCCCAGCAGTCTCTGAGTTACTTTTTTCCCTCTGGCAGCTGGAAGAAAAGGAGAGGTTAACCCATTCTGTTTGTGGAGCTCCCACCACCGATCCTTACCAGCACACACAGATCCAAACAGGGATTTCCCCCCCACACCTCCAGGCTTCTTCTTCCATGCCTTTCCCCCCAGACCACCACTTCTTCTCCAACTCCATCATTAAACAGAAGTTATCACTGAAATGGAGGATACTTGTCCACAAAAGTTCCCTCCATTCTGTTGTGGTTTAACCCCCAGCCCCACACTAGCTACTATGAGGAAAGTTAACTCTACCCCAGACAAAATCACCACACATTCTTAAAGGGCAGGACCAGCTCAGAATAGGTTCAATGTAATGCATTTTGTTTTAAAGCTTGCCTGCATGTAGAAACAGGATCTGACATCCCCAGAGTAGCATCTTTGGATGTGTAAGTATTGAACATACTGAAAGAATAGGAACGTGATGTAGGGGGATCATGAAGACCTCTGTTAATTAATTGCTTGGAGATCTCTTG
Source organism: Strigops habroptila (assembly GCF_004027225.2). Classification (NCBI taxonomy): domain Eukaryota; kingdom Metazoa; phylum Chordata; class Aves; order Psittaciformes; family Psittacidae; genus Strigops; species Strigops habroptila. The sequence goes on from NC_044277.2 coordinate 131,909,327, forward strand.
CAGTGAAAGGCAGCAACTCAAACATGTCTAATTTATTTTTGACAGCTGTTAGCATATGCAAAGTCACAGAAAATATTAAAGTCATATGAGAGATAATGAAAGCACAAAGGCCTAATATGATTTTCTTTGAGGTTGCCATGAATAGCTTATGAAGCCAATAATGTCCCATCTGATAGAGAGCAGCAGATGTTTGCTGTATCTTGGTACACACAGATGTGGTTCTGCTCATCAGGTACATTTAAAATTTAGAAGAACCTGGTGCTCTCCACAAGGATTTAGTAGGAAGTGTTTGCAGGTCCTTCATCTCTAATCTGTAAAAATGTATTTAAAACGCAAGAAAATGTAGTTATAATGCTATGGCTGAAATGAACAAAATTATGGCAGCTATGTAATGCTGAATTAAGGTAGAAGCTTACTAAATATCTTAATTTGTCTAACAGAGAAGTTACTGTTTTCTACCTGCTGGAAGATGTCGTGCTAGATATCAGATCTCACCAGTCCATGCTCTGATAATTGTAACTTCAGTCATGGTTGCTGAAAGATGGCAGATGACCTGTCTACCAGTAAAGATATGGCACTGGGTAGCAGCAGAAAGGCCCATACTGCTCAAAATTGATTACGTTACAAGATATAGTACAAAGTATCACATTCTGCAGTGGGCAGCACTGAAGTGTCATCCTTGGTTTGAACTCTGGGTTCTGCTGCGTAGATGGAGCTCCCCATACTGCTGTGCTAGTGCTTATCCCTGTCCTGACCCTGGAGTCTGCCCCGTCCCTAGGGAGCTGCCTATGCCCAGGGCTGAGGCTGTCCCAGGCTGTCCTGCTCTCTGGCTGTGGTGGTGGGACAAGTCCTGCCTGCAAGGTCCTCCCCTGCTGCACCTGGGGAGCCCAGACCCCAGGGAGCACCTAGCCCCTGTGGCGCCTTGGCCATTACTGCATATTGACTATGAAATTTTATTGTACTATTTAGTTTTACAAAGAATAAGTAGTAATTACAGCTGGCAAAATGCCAGTGCATTGTTCTGGCCTTGTTTATGTGTGTATATGAATGTTTGCTTGCTGAATTTTCTGAATTACAGTGAAGAAAAAGAAAGAAAAACAGTTTGCAGCAGTTCTTGGTTACTTGTGTCAATCAGCCTGTTTCTAGAAAAGCCATTACTATGACAAAAGGACGCATAATGGCAAACTGAGCTGGCTTTGTCCTGAGGAACTGCACTGAATTGGGGAAATCTACAGAAGTAAAGGCTGCCTGAGGATGCTCAAGCCTGGTCTCAGCTCCAGCAAGGCTGATATGGCTGGTGCCAAGAGAGGCTGGGGAACTGGGGCTTTGCTTCTCCCCTCCCTGTCCCGGGTCCAGGGACACAGGACCCTTCTAACTATCCCACCAGCACTTCTCCTGCTTGTCTGGGTCATGAATGCCAAACAGACTGCTGAAAAATGTAGCCCTCACACAAATATTCCCAAACCAGCAGCATGGCAAATGTTTGTAAACATCGTTATAGCCCAGCGTGCTGCTTAGCCATTGCTCAGGAAACACCAAGTATCTAATAAATTCAAACAAGACGCTCACAGTGATGCATTTTGAGAGGGATGTGTGTGCAGTTCATTAGATGTTAAGATCAGGAACTCTTTTGCACTAAGTTAGAGAAAAGCTTGATTCTCTTTCCCTCTGCTGTCCTCAGCCTGCCCTGTATACGTTGGCTATACTGAAACTGCACCCCAGCTGCATAAAAATCCTCCCAGTCTCTTCTTGGTAGTCACGACTTCCATTGCCAGTGAAGTGTAACCTGACCAATAAAGGCTCATAGAAAGCAGTCACATCTACTATCAAATAGTTCAGATTTGTGTACGTCCCAAGATACTATTTCTGTCCCTCCTTGCAGCCTCCTGATGGCAGTTTGCAACCTTCTGGGTTGTCTCTCTGAAAGTCTCTTATTCCTTATACCCTATACAGGGACCACCATGGGGCACAGTCTGTCATATATGTTTTTTAGTACTTTTGTGCAGAGTCCAGTATAGTGGAGCGTGTATGATGGCAGTGTTTTGTTCCTGAACAAAATGGTAAATAAACTGTTACAGTGTCTTAGAAATCAATTGGGAAGCAGCATCATTATGCTACTGCAGAAATGGCCAGAAAGGTGTAGAAACAGGCAGGAGGGTGGATCCAAGGGGTGGATTCGCTCTCTTGAAGGTTTGGACTGAGAAAGGTCTGTAGGAGCATGGCCATCATGACAAAAGCAAACAAAGAATGTGGGTATTTTGCTGTTTCTCATAACACAGATCATATGATATAAGGGACAATTAATAAAATTATCAGATAGCAGATTGCCCCAAGCAGCATCTGAGGACATTGTGGAGATCTAAAGTGCAAATGGGTTCAAATGGGAATTTGATGAATTCATAGGAAATAGAACTAGGGACATCTGATAAACATGATGGCCCAGATGTAGCCTCTGGCAAGGGAAGACCCTGTGCTGTGCAATGCCAGAAGCTGGAAGGGCTCAGCAGAGGAAGGATCCTGCCCTGCTCCTTACAGTCTTTCCACCAGTGCTGGAAATAAATAGATGTAATGAATGATGTAATTCCTGTTTGTAGGCTGCAGCTATCCAAACACTAAATAACAATAGCTGAAAGTCCACTTACTGTTAAAAATAGCAGAGAGAATGTGAAGTAGATCTTACTTCTGCCTGAGCTCCGGAGGAACACCTTCTTGCAGAACCTGCCATAGGAAGCTTCATATAGAGGCAAGAGCTGTGACACCTTGGCGATTGTTATAAGCAAAACCCCTGAAATCCACCACCTCTTGGAAATAATGATGAAGGTCTTCAGACCTCCTCTGCTACATATAACTGTTTCTTGCACCACCAAAGAAATCTTTCCCTTCCTTTCGTGTCTGAATTTTCACAGAAATTCTATGTTGTTTCTTAGACAGATGGAGTGCTTGAGTCAGTCCTTCTATCATTTTCTTTAACAGTAAAATGGGATTTGCTTTTTTCAGGAAAAGGAAGGAATAACTTTGATAGCTCTTCCATGAGATCTCCTGTATTGCTGATTAAAAGAATCAGAATCACACCTGATAAAAGACCAGCAAATCTGCCCATTCCAGACCAAGAAGTGTATTTCTGGCTCTAGCTGTGAGGACAGTTGTTTAATATTTACCTATTGCATAAAAAAAGAAATCTGTATAATACCATATACAAGTGCAGTTTACAAATAGACACATTTGGGGAAGTGTCTTTGCTCCTCATTTGTCCAAGGCATATGGACTAGTATGATGATAAGCTCAGCACATGCACATTCAGGATTTCTGGTTAGGCTAAATGTTTGCCTGATTCAGCATAGCATGCTTTAATAATGTAATTCAATTCTTTCTCATTTTTAATGTTATTTCAGCCCGTTAACGTAATTTGGTGGACTATTACAGTTGTTACAGCTGCTAGTTTTGCCCTTAATACTGATTTCACTTATGACCTCAGTCAGAACTAGATTTAAAGTTTGAGATGATGTAAGTGAATAAGGATTATTAGATTTATTCATATGGCAATTTAAATAAGAACTGCCTGGCTCAGAATAAATGGTAAATGAAAAATGCATGTGATTTATATACCTGTCCGTTTTAAAGATTTATACATAGAGTGGGATGGTTAAGTAAGAGACAGACCTGATTATGTGAAATATGTAATTTTTGTAATGCAATATTGGAATCAAGCTGATAAACAGCACCAGCATAACAATGATTGCTTAAACAGCTTTTATTACAGTATTACTGTACAGCTGGTATGCAGTCATGTAAACACAAGCAGCAGGCCTCTGATCATTCCTTTTCCTTGACAATTGGAAGATAGTGTTATGTTCCCACGAAAAGCATCTTCCCCTCTTAGGAACTGCAGTACTATCTCCTATAAGCAGGCTGCGGGACTGGAGTGGTCTCCAGGCTTTGTCTACCCCTCTCATTTAAGAGCTCAGTTTTCCTCCGTGTCTCTGCTTTCCTACAGATGTGTGTTCAAGCACTTCCAAGGCTGCATGCCAGGATTACTGATTTTCTTCCATTAAACTCTCCTGTTTCAGAAATACGTGCTGACTTCTGAGACTTGTCAGAAGCAGTCGTGCCTCTCTCTCCAGACCTGAGAAGGTCCAAACACATCATCACAGAACCAACAGGATCAGCAAAAAATCCTTCCACTCTTCTACAACATACCAGAAAGATCAAGCACTTCATTTGCTCTTCATCACTCTTGAAGAGCAAAAGAAATGCATTTCTTTTAATGGGTTTTAAGGCTCAAAGAAGCTGATATAATTATTTAGTCTCTCTACCTGCATAACACAAGCCACAGACCTCTATCCAGTAGTTCCGGTCATCTTTAGCTCAGGACTGGATGAAGTCCTAAAACTCACCGTTAATACAGCAAAAGGCCTCCATGAGTAACACAGGTGAACAGTGCTTTAATATGCCTCGTGTCAGAGCATTACTGCAACCTCCTGTCTCCTAAGGGGCTATCTGATCACATAAGAATAAACCAGCAATACTACTTGTGGTTACTGTGGCATTTTTGTGCATACAGATGTGGAGATCTGGAGACCACATGGGGAACATACACACAGTATGTATACGGAGATACTAGGCTACGCCATTCTGCATGAATTAATACACTTTTTATGAGAAAGCTTAATAAATGTGTTCTAAACCAGGGGGTCTTCCATAATGTAATTTGCAGAAACCGAATTGACCCAGAAAATCTTAATCTAAATCTCAATCTGATTTGTATAAAGTAATTTAATTTCCTTCCTGGTAGTTATATGGATTTTATCAATTATACCAATTAAATTGTCAAGCAGATTTATTGACCAGTCATCTACAGGACACTTTCTTTGATGTACTATTCTGGTATCATCAACTGGTCATGCTTGTCTAGCTTTAGGTTGTGGTGTCATTATGTGCAGCTGAGTGCTCAAAAGAGAAGATTCTAATAAATGAGTGGTGTGAACCAAATTTTGAAATGAGGATGGAAAGCCCCTTATTTTGAGTTGCAGACACAAAATTACAGGTAATGGCAGATGCAATCAATTTAGATGCTTAGCCATCCTGCATGGAAAGCACACATTTGATGTCTGACCTCAGAGTTGGACCTTAGTTAGAAATCTCCATGCTAATAGCTGTTATCTGAATGTAATCATTCTTGCAAAAATGCACATCAGTTAATTTTAAATATAAAAACTGAGGCATAAAATTAAAGGTTGGTTTTGAACTTGGCAACAGTACGTTGGATTTTCTCGATTGCCTGGGTTCTAGACAAGTGGCAAGTCTTCCTGAAATAACCTTATTATCTATCTGGAATAATTTTGTTATTAAAATAAGTTCTAATTTGTCAGAACAGATTATTGGAACCAGACATCTTGCTTCCATTGAGTGAGTCACAGCACAACTCTGATTTCTTCATAACCTTTTCCTAATTTCCTTCTACAAGTTTGCCAAGAAAATGAGAATAATACTGGAAAAAGTGTCAAGAAGTTACAGGTCTTTGTAATCAAGATAAAAACAGAAGTATGCAGTTGCTAAAGAAGGGGGTTTGTGTGGAACCCTTTTTTTTCTTTAGAAAAGTCTAGAGAAAAAAGAAAATGCAAATAATGAACTTGATGCCCACTGGAACGTTCTGGTCCCCATTTGGTTACTGTAGATAGACAAGGCACAATGGCATGCAGCTTCCTCTCCTGTTAGGGATTCAGAGAATAGGCACCATAGCTCATAGCGTGTTTGGTGTCCTAGAATATTCTTCTAGAACTAAGGGTTTTTAGAAATACTGGGTACCCAGCATAAGAGAAGACAGAGCTGTCTACCAACAATAAAGCTAAACCCTGTGGTGCTGGTTGCAGGGAACCACAAATGTGGGGGTTAGTGTCATCTCCTGTTACAACTAAACCTAAGATTTTTCTTTTCACCATTGACCTAGGAAAGCTGAATTTTGGTTCATGTCACAAACTCTGGTCTTAAAATATTTTGAGAAGTTGTAAAAAGCAGTAAATCGCATGAGATGGCAAAAAGAGCTGTCATGGAAGACAAAGACCTTTTGGAAAGAAAATAACTTGTTGAAGCATTGAAGAGCCACTTGGACTATTTCAGAAATACTTGGCTAAGTGTCTAATCTCAGTATTTTTGGTAAGCGTGACTGTGAATGTGTTCTTCAGCCAACAGCTCTGTATCACTCTAGTGAATGATGTCATGAAAGATATGTCATGGTGAACATGAAAGATAAATAACAGCTAGCTATGTCAGTGCCAAATACAGACCAAATACGCCTCCTTAGCTGCATGATGGTTCAGGACTGTTTCTCTGTCACGTTTACTCTTTCCCATTCCATATCCATGGTTCCTCCTTTTCCTCTTCAAAATCCACGATTTCTTCAGTGTTTATGTAAATTCAAAATAAAGAATAAGGGAACAAAAAGGTTAATGCACAAGCAAACAGAGTGGGAGAAATTTCTTCTTTGGGCAGGGAGCTGGCTGCTGACTGCTGTGAAAACAGTCTGCTAGAGTCCAGGCCAGCAAATGCAGCTTTGGCCAGGAGTATGCTGAAGGCAATAGCCCAGATATTGAGCTGCATTAAAGCCACGCTACGCAGGTTAGGAAATAGGAAAAAAAAAATTGATCCCAGATGCATAGCTTCCCTGCATAGGACTTCAGCCACCAGTCTGCTCTCCAATATGGGGTAGCTGGTTTACTCATGAATCACCTGAAGGTAATGCTGATGGACAGAAATACGCAGGGCAGAGAGAAGTAACACTTGTGCCTAAATAGAAGAGGGCTGTTATAGCACGTATATTCTCTATGATTCCCTCCATTTTGCCATCTGCTTTGCATAGCTGGAGCAGCACAATGCTGAAGAAGTAGAGGATACATTTGGGCCTGCACTGCGGCACAATGCAGATGTGATACTGTGGAATAATTACTGATTGTTTTCATCCCATCTAAGAATTCTTTCTATATTTCAGGTTGCAGAAACTGAAAGTAAGCTGCAGACAGGCAGTAACCACAACTCCCTTCTTCCCGAGCCAGGCATCTCACCTTGAGTAAGGCAGCAACGTTTTTACTACTTAGTTTTGTGATGCTTTCCCATCAAAGTTCAGGGGCAGAGAGCCAATGTACACACACCAAAATGCAGGGGGTAACCGAGCTCTTGTAGGGCAGAAATCCAGGTGCTTCATCAGGGACAACAGACTAAAAAGTGCCATTAATCTAGCTGGAGGCTGCCCTGCCAGAAAAATAATACTTCTGTATTATGAAGATGACACTGCAACACACTAAGTCTTAGGGAATATTATTTTTTAGCTACAGCAGTTGAATAGTCTATGTTTGATTTTTGGCCTTCAGTGCTTAATCTATCTGTAATTACCCAGGACTGTGATTTAAGAAGATAGTATCTCACTCCTTTCTCCTCATCTAAGAGGAGATGTATTTTAAACATAACACGTGTTTAAAAGAACATCTGTATTATTTAAAATGGAGTCAAGAACCTACTGGTATCATCTGAATGACTCAAGGAGCAGACATAGCAGAGAAGAGTGAGCCATTATTAAATGAACTCTTTCATCAGGCAGGTCAGCATCTGACACCATCAGAGGGGAGAAGCGAGAACAGGTCCTTATTTTCACCAGGAGACCCTATTACAGAAAAAGACTGACAGATCTCATTCAGTCCTGAACAAAGTGATGAGATGGATATGAGTTGGCAGCAATCCACATCTCCTGATCTGTCAGCTCCTTTAGGCCATGAACATTGGTGATGCTGCCTTGTGGCCTGTAAAGCCAGCAGTACCTCAGTGGGTTACACAGCAGGTGTCTCTTCTCCGTGGACCCATGAGGGACAGTTTCTTTTTTCATTGCTTCCTGTGAAGAGTTGAGCCATTCAGACATTTAAAAACACCCCCTACCAAGTGACCAAAAAACCTGCCTGTTCAAAATGGTATCAAGTTTTCATTAACATTTCTTTTCCTTAAAGTCTTTAGAGAAGAAGGATTTTTAGAAGTACTTAAGAAAGTGGTGGTTCAGATTTAATTATGGGATTAAAAATCAATTTTGTAATCAGGAATAGCTTCTACTCTATTAATTCTGTGAGTTCAATACACACCAAGACAGAAGAGAGTGATTCAGCCAACACAGCATTTACTCATATATGCAGGTAGCAGCCACTGTCACTAGCAGACCCTGTGTGCTTTATTGGCTCTTAGAATATTATTGTTTTTGCTATTGCTATCATCCTTGTTAGCATTTTAGCAGCAGCAACCATATTAAGGGTTTTAAAACAAGTACAGGCTGCAGAATCCCAGCAGATATAAGGGATTTTAGCTTTTTATTTCGGCATGCGTAGCTGGTGCCTTCCAACATGTTCATCAGTTGAAGGAACTGGTGCAGAAGATGTTTAGCAAAAGCTTTTCAGTCTGGCAATGGTGAATTATTTTGTGTAGGTCATCCCAACCATAAAGGATGCCAGAAGGAGAAGAAATGATGCTGATGCTGAAAACATCAACAAAAAAGAAAAGGTGCTACCCAAACGGAGTCCAGGTAAGCACAGCATTAGCAATGCTGTTTGCAAACAGTTTCTAAGAGAAAAGGCAATATGATACACATACATCTTCAATATGCATTTGATCTAAGCAAGATGAAGATCCAGCCATTGCAAAGGTGGCAGCTGTTGTATATGACATTTTCTACCTTTTCCACCCTTTCTCTGGCAGCATCGCAAAGACAGATAGATTGGGTACAGGGCATTGTTGGCCCCTAACAATCTAGTATGAGAGATCCATAAGTCATACAGATTTAAGATATCAAAAAGAAAAAAGAGACAGAAAGATATTTAGGAATGTTTAAAATGTTTTAAAGATACAGTTATGAAAAATCGTAAGCACCAGTAGGCACTGAAGTGAGTTTCAGAAATTGCTCAGGCAACTAGCAATAATATAAATGCTGCTTGAGTAAGAAACCTCAGAGCTGAAATCTTTTTTTCCAGGCATAACAAAATATTTTCTGACAGGTGTGGACTCCTAAATGCCTAAGCATCAATCTTTTGACCTGACATAGGCATCCACTAAAGAGAAACTCACACATTCCAGTTGAAATCTCCAGCCTAATTTAAACTCCTAAAATTGCTAAATCATTTACGACCAAGGTAAGTTTCAGAGCTACTTCTCTGAACACTTTGTGTTCCAGCAAATCCACCTGACTCAAAACATATTTGACATTTTGCTGTGAACTCCATTGCTGGCTGGATACTATCTTTCTAAATGCTGCAGCTGCAAAACACAATGCAATCTCCCCTTTCACCTTGCACTACCTTGCCTTCCTATCCTCAGTTACTACTGTCTCAGTGACAAATTGTTCCTGGCATACCACTGCATCAATAAGGAAAAAGAGATTTTCTTCTTCCTAGAGCTTTAGATGTACAGCAAACACATCTTGAAAGCACCAAGTGTTCTGTCTTTCCTGTTTTCCTGTGCGTTGCTAGTTAGTGGCCAACAGTAGCACAGTGCTTCGGGCTATCGAGATTATCAAGGTATTGACTGCCTCCAAAAAGTCAGGACCTCTTATCATATCACAGTATGTCTCCTTGGATCAACAGATGCCACTACCGTGGAAGTGACAGCTTCAACCGAAAAAGAAATGGAAATTTAGTCCTTTCTACTGATAAGTGCTAATCAGCTGATGTAAGCAAAGGCTTTTGTCCCCTTCCCAATTTCCAAATAAACCAACTCCTTCCTGCCACCTCTATCAAATTATTTTATTGTCTGCATTTCAATATATTTTGCTCTGCTTGAGATCGTTTAGAGGACTTCATGCTTGGGTTTTTTTCTAATCTCCTTTTCCTTGGCTTTCAGCTGGTGTCCTTGCTGGGCTTTTTGTTGTTATCTTTTGGCTTTGGGTGTTGGGTTCTTTTTTTTTCTTTTTAGTATGGAAGGATCAATCACTTCTCATTTATCACCCTCTGCAGGAAGAAGGCAAGTGTTTCTCAGGTCACAACTCTTATTTCCACTAGCCCTGTGCTCCGAGTATGTCTCTGTATGTGTGTGCCTTCTGGCATATGCCGTTGTGACTGTGTTGGTAGGAGGAACTCCTGCTGAGCCGTGACCTCAGCTGGTCCCCAAGCTACTGTCTGAAGAAGGAAGAAAGCATTAAGAAGACACACACTCAAAAAACCCCCATGTAGGTGCCTAACACCCATCTGTGTGGGGCCACTACCAGCTGCCCTTGTACTGAGATCAATTGGTGTAATGAAAAGGTGCCCACAGAAGAGCAAGGGGTGGGACAAGCTAAGGCTAAGGTTACTGGGAGAGGGCAAATGGCCTTCTTTTGGAGGATGGAGAAGGAACATATCCTATCCAGGCACTCCTTAAAGAAGGCAATGATGGACTTTGGGAGTCTGCTATGTTTTGAACTGTATGTCTAGGAAGGAACGAGAACTTCCTGGTTTTAAAGGAATAGATGTTTGTTTTCTTTTCTCCAGATGGTGGAAAGAAATACATGAAGGAGGTAGGCAAGGGTATGGGTCAAAAGAGAAAACCTGGGACCATCACTTTTCTGTGGGAGCCTGCTCTGCCAGCAAGAGGCGGGCAGTTTGGGTAAGGATTTGGAGAAGGAGGATCGACAGCTTGGTTAAATTGTCAGAATGAATCCAGGAGACAGGTTGCAAAAAAGGAAGTAAATCGCAGCTTCACATCACTTCTTGTTGAAAGCTTAGCTAGTTGAATCTGTGAATGGGTGGCTCAATGGCCAGGGGATAAAGCTTTTTGCTTTTTCAATATCTTGAACATAAGATCTTTCTGCGTTGAGACATAATTGACTTCCCCACACTAAGTGTATATATATATCTGTATATATCCCTTGTAAGGGGATGTTCTGGGAGATGAAGCATCAAAGCATGTAAGCATTACAGACCTGTTTAGGAGGATTTCACGAGCTGCTCTCATATGATCTGTGTCCAGCTCTATAAATTCCGGCCACAGCAGTGCTAATGCAGCTATTTCAGAGCCCTGCCAAAGGATTTGTAGTAAAAGCTTAATAAGATACATGATCCATCCAGGTATTTATGTGGTGATTTCATTGATATAATATCTGTGTCTGACTTAAAGGAGAGCTGTTTTGAGCCATGTGATAAAAGTGAGATGTGTAGAAAAATGGGTCTCAGATGTGTGCTCAGCTCGCGCCATTTGATTCAGAATATGCCAGATCTGGCCGCTGAAGGCTCATTCTCTTTTTCTCCGTTCTGCCCACACAAACACCTTTAATGAATTAGTTTTTTTCAAAGCACGCAGCAAAAATTTGACCAAAAGGAGATTTTTTTTTAATTTATTTGTTTTATAGCTAACACTGCTAGGACCGATAACTGAAGCCCCCTATGTATAGAAGGATTCGCAAGAGAGTGTTTAAAACCAGTACCAGTTGTAGGATGTCTTATGCTGCAAGAAGTATGAAAGCGAAATTAGAACAGGGGCATCTGTTAGGAAAGTAATAAAAATGTTACTACTTGGTCGCAGTAAGGGTGTCAAACTAATGGAATGGTGAGAAACCAGTCAGGTAATAAAGTAGGAAAATGATTAGTCTAAAACTGAGTGTCAAATTCTTGACATTCATGTTTGTGACTGACAGTACCTGCCTGCTCCAAATAAGGGTCCAAACTTAACACTTGCGTCAGCTGCTGCAAGGATTTCTGCTCCATCACTTGGTCTCCACCATAAACTCTCTGATGCTAAAGAGCTTGTCCCTTCTTTTTAATACTGGCATGAAGCACAAAGGCATGCTGAGGAGCAATGTACCCATCTAACATGGCAGAATCGATACCAAGTAATTGAGTAACATATTTATTAAACCTGATGTTAATGCTTCTCTCAGAGAAGATTATATATGAATTGCTTATCTTGATTAAAAGTATGTTTCACAAGAAGTAGGTTTATAAATTGAAATAATTGGAAATGATGCATGAAATGTCACATGCAAGAAACTTTGCCGATGTGTTATTAAGCAAAACAAATTATTGTCAGAATTCAGCAATGAGAAAAAACCAAACAGCTATTTACTAGATTCACTGAATGTAAGACTAGCAGAGTACTTGAAACTATTGAGACACTTCTCTGGCAAAATGACTACGGATGCATTTAGGAAATGAAAACAGCTGAGATGTAAACTAAGCTCACCTGCAGCTCAGTACACAGATATGCACTCTTTGTTCCCTAGGAATTCAGACCAGGAGTCTGGTAAAAACTCTGTGGTGCTGACCCAGGCTGCATGCCCAGCTTTCTCTTGTGCGGAGATGTGAGGGACCATATGCCATAGGGACCAAGTCTTCTTTCCAACTGAGTTACTTGGGAGGAACTCTGAGAAGTTACTGTACTGCATACTGAGATAAGAAAGGAGGAGGCCTTCATTTTTACATCATAACATTTTTCACAGACTCAGATCAAGCTTTTAGTCACACCTAGGGAAGTCAGTTTTATCTTTTCCCCAATCAATGAGCTGCCAGAGCAGGGCAAACTGGTATAAACTGTCATGTTTGCTGTTGTGCTGAACTTAACAGGTTTGGGGAGACCTCTTGTTTAAGGGGTTCATGCTAAAAGAAGCATTCACACTACAATATCATCTATGTAGTGGTCTTTGCACTGATTTATTAGTAACTACGCCCAGTAACAGTACTGTTAGCCGGGGAACAAAGAACTCATCTACACAAAGCAGATAAGCAGGCACTTCTTTACTGCAGCACTGGGTGCTAGGTGGGATTTCCACTAATCAAGCACACTCCATGCTGGTTTTGTAATCGCATTTATACACAAAAATTACAAGGTAGTACACTCCCAGTCACAATTATTTGTTACTGATTTGCATATCATTATAATATCTGCTGTGTCATTCTCTTCTGTTAATACACTTGCGCATTGAGGAAGGGTCTTCACCTGGGCAAGTGACTGCTTGCCCTATGGGTGTGGTTTTTAGTACTATAACGAAGGCAGTTCACTTCAGGACACCTTAAAAGTAAGCTTTGTTGCCAAGTTAGCTGGCTAGATATCTATCTTGCCAGGTTGTCAAATAACTCATCCTATATACAATAGACCCTAGGTGCTCTGGTTATGGTCTATAGAGTAAGGACTAAGGCTAACATGATCCAGAGAATAGGGACTTCAAGCAACACAGCATCAGATTTCAAGCAGCACAGCAACCCATACATCACTGGTTAATAAATGCTAATATAAAGACTAACTTCTTAAATGAAGATGTTCCTATAGCTGTTTCACAAGCAAACAAAATATAGAAAGATTCAGTAAAACTTAAGATAATCTGCAACAATACTGACTTTGAAAATCAGGATGAGGGGCTGCCTGTAGGCAGACAGTGTCTGACAGGCAAAACAGCCACAGCATTGACTGTGAGAGGGTACACGAGCTCTCTGACACCAACACCTTCACTGCAGGACACTGCTAACTGAGCACTCCCTTATCCCTCAGTTGAGGGGAGGATTTTGAACACCTGAATACTGGGAGCCAGAGACCTGAAGAGCATCCCTAAATCTAACACCATAAAATCTCTTCTGGGGGAAGCCTATCTCCAACTCAAGGTAGCTGAGCCAGTCTGGCAGAAGTTTCAGTCCCTCTCTAGCAACCCATGTGCACTGCAGAGGGTCCTAAGGACCACAAACTCAGTTCAGATGAAAAATTAACAGCCAAAAGCACCTGCAACAGCACAGAGCTTCTGTACCCTGTTAACCATTTGAATCCCACCATCTTGTTAAAGGAAAAGACCAAGGGATTAAATGGGCCTGTTTAATGTATATTGTTGTAGTGGCCTACAGTGGCCATGAAGAGGAGTCGAATGTGCCAAGCTGCAAGCCCAGCTGTGGGTCAGGCAGGAGAATCCCCTGTGCTGTAATATAAACTACTTCAGGTAGTACAGGAGATGCACTTGGCTCCATCACTGCAGAGTTAAAGGAAACACAACACTGATTTCTAGTCCTGAAATGTGTCCAAACACCCCCAAAGATCTTCTCCCACAGCATTCAAACCATATGCTCCTTCTCCATTGCTTGCAAGAAACTCTATGGACTATATTCAATTGTCATATATTTTGTTATCATTAGAAGACTTGATCTATAAGCTTAAAGATATGTGCAAAGATTTTGATTGTGCTGCAATAACAACAACAACAAAAAAAAAAAAACTACTAAAAAAGGATTGACACCAATGATTATTGCAGAATGTAAGGACTGGTGCTGGATGTTGTCATGGAGTTTATGCAGTGAATCATAACATGTAAGTGTATTTAGCTTAAGACACTGTTAATTTATTTTTGCAACAGCAAAATCAACATTGTTGCCTTCAGTTCTACTTCCACTTAAAAAGCCAGAGATCTTACTCTGGCATGTTAAAAAGAGCTGGCAATGAAAGACCGTATTTCCCATTCATTTGGATTTTTGACAGAAAAATGTTATTTTGTTGGAATTCAAGAAACAAGGTGCAGGAAAATGCTAGGAGTATTGCGACACATCCGTTGCATAGTATCACACTAGGCACAACGACAAAAGGGAAATGTCATCCATGATAACAGAGAAATGAGGAACTGCACCCCCTACACACAGAGTTATCACCCAAGAGGAGACACTTTCAGGGTCTGCCCGAACAGCCTTACTCGTTATAAATGCCAAAACAAGTCTGAAACACCCAGATAAGCAGAAGTGATGAGAAGTGATAAAAGGCCTCTTCAGAGGGCAGAGAGAGAACAAAACAGCCAGAAAAGATGCTCTCTCTAGCATGTGAGAGGGCAAGTTCGAGTAGTGCTAAGTAGATGTGTTGTGGAAAAAGCAGTTGAATAGGTGGGAAAGCAAAGGCAGTAGATCTTTAGACACTAGGTTGACTGTAAATAAAAACTGTACCTGTTTTTATTTTATTTTATTTTTATTTTATTTATTTTATGTTAAAATTCTAAGAACCGGGAGGGGGAAGAAAGTTTCCTACCAGAGGCAGGTGCAGAATCTTCTTTGCGTTTTCACGCTATTCTATTCCTTCCCCCACCTCCCCGCTACCGTACTTTCCAACTCGTCCCCTCTATTTCCAGCTCGGCTGCAGCCACCGAAGGCTATTTCTCGCCCCGGACACTCAAGAAGCCCCGGGGACACAGGTGAGGTGCCCGGTCTGGGGCAAAGGCAGAGTGTGGGTGTGCCGGGTGTCCGCGTTCCCCTCCCGCATCCCCGTCTCGCCGCCTGCCCGCGGGGGAAGGGCCAGTGCGGTGGCAGCGGGACGGGTTTGTTCCCGGGTGCGGGAGCCGGGGCGGCGGTCCGTGTCCCGTCCCCCCCGCCCCGCACAAGCACCCCGCGATGGGCGGTCCTGCCGCCGGGCAGCCGCCGCTCACGGACGCCCCGCGCCTGCCCGGGCTGCGCTGGCAGCCGGACCTGCCCCGGCGGGTGCCCGCCCCGCCCGGGGGAGCCGCCCCCTGCCCCGCCGCGGCTGGAGGATGGGGCGGCGGCGGCGGCCCCAAGCGGAACCGGCTGCCCCATGGCGGAGGTAAGCGCGGCGGCGGGACTGCCCCGGGGATGGAGGGGGCTCGGGCTGGCCCCGCCGGGGGGCACCGGCAGCTGCGGGCGCTGGGTCTGCCCCGCCGGCCCTCAGAGCGGAGCGGGGTGTGTGCGCGTCCCCGGGGCGGGCGGTGAAGGTGGGGGGCGAGCTGCGAGGACGCTTTTCCGAGCTACCCCGCCACAAAAAATAGAGGAGGGACACAGCCATAAGCGTGCAGGGCTGGCCCGAGAGCTGCTCGCTCCCGCGGTGGCCGCCCGTCCCGGGAGAGGGTCACGGGCAGTGGAGGGCAAAGCCAACCCAGCGGTAGGTTGCAAAGTACTGCCGTGCGGCCTTCTGCGAGGGGAGCGGCTGGTGGCGGCTCTGCAAGCATCGGAACGGGGTCAGCCCTTTGGACCTGCCCCGGCCTGGGCACACGTATGGCTCCAGCGCAGCTCCTGAAGGCAGGGCTGCAGGGCCAGCGCTGGCACTTCTGCTTGGCATTTCCTCCGGAGTCGGCTCAGTTTACTTCATGCAGGCGCACAGGTAGACCGCGAATGTCATGCGGCGGCAGAAATGCAGCTTCTCCACAGTGCATCGTGACGAGGAGCCAAACGGCCCCCCTCACCTTGGGGAAGGGCATGTATGTGTCGTATTCCGGTAACTACACTTGTCAAGAACATTTCTTACCTCCTGGGAGTCTTACTGGGCCAGGGCTAGCCTCAGCCTCCTTGTATCTGCCTCTATTCTCAGCGTGGCATCTTGAACAAAACACCCAGGCAGTTAAGTACCCAGCAGTGAGGGCTGACTTCCCTATTTCGGTCATGCAACATTTCTGTCCTTACTGCCTGGGTGCAGCCGCCCGGACCCTCATCCTGCGGAAGAGCTGTGCATGCCTGTAACTCGGAGATTAGCCGAGCCACTCCGCTGCAGGAACTGCTCCTCTGAGTTAAGTCGCTAGTGGGCATAGAGTTTCATTTTTCCTCTAGTGGTTTATGGTCTGAAAGTTGTGATACGCTGTGCGGATACAGAAGAAACGGTAGATGGTGGTTTTGTGGCTCTGATGTTCAGTACATTTTGAAATACCAAGCTGAACTACCAACAGTTTTCAAGCTGGTTTTGAACCATTATGAATAGCTGGTTCTTATTATGAATTAATGGATCAGCATCGACTGATAATTGTTGTATTTGTCTCATGAAGTCGGTTTTCTTTTTTTCCTCTTTTTTTCTCCTATTTCCTCCTGCCTTAGCTTGGTTATTTTTGTAAAGTAGTTGCAAAACGAGTTGCAACATCCTAACTGTAAGAGATCACTCCTTTCTGTGGAGAGATGATTCATTTCTTTGCTAAATGTAGGTCTGGGCCTCTCTCTTAAGCACATTTTACTTAAGTGGAAGGATGATTGGAGCAAGATAGGCAATGCTCTTGACCTAAAATGTAAACGTGAAAACTACTATGCCTTTTCCACCAGGCTTCTTTTGGACCTGGAGACAGATCCATAACATGAAACACAGAGGGAAAAATTGATCTTTGTTTTAAGGGTGACCTCCGTAGGTTTGAATAAGCCTACTTGTGCTGTCAAAATGTTATTGTAACAGTATAATGGATTTCAAAGTGGCTTAGCTGATTTATAACCTTCATTTTGCCTTTTGTAAAAATACACCTGAGCTGTTTTTAGCATTTCTCTTATCCACGCTAGATCAAGCTAAGGAGTCTGTGTAAACAGATGAAAGTGACTGTTTTGTCCTGCTCGGTATTGTGTGGTGTTCTGAAAAGTTAGCAGCTGGATTCAGCCACCTCTGGATTAATTTTATTCATTGGGCTCCAGTCCCTGCTCAGGACATCGTTGGCAATGCAATGTCAGCTGTTGATCCTCGTCCTTAGGGAGCTGGTATTTAAAATCACTCTAGGAGACAACTGCAGATGAAAAAGGAACTTAATTCAGGGGCTGAAGGAGGCTGTTGGAGCATGCTAAACTGTGCGGGGTTGCCCAGCCTATTTCTCTGTTCTGTGCTAAGATGAGATGCGCTGCAGTGTTAGGACAGCCTGAACACTTTGTCTTTGATGATGAGTAAAGTGAACGGGTGGGTTCCTACATTCAGCTTGCTGCCTGGCAGACAGGGATCAGCCCTAACCTTTGTATTCACTGTGTTCCTGTCGTCCAAAAAGCAGATTTGTGCTTGGCATGCAGTAAACCAATTCCACATGCTCAAGAGATGTGTTTATTCAGGCCCAGGTGCTCTGTGGAGTATTCCACAAATCAAGCACACCAATGCCAGTTTTCTTGTTTCATTTGTACACAAAAAGTTACAAGGTACTACACTCCCAGATACAATGATTGCTTGTAATCTAAGTATAACTATACTAAGTGCTGTGTCATTCCTTCCAATCACTACGCATGCTCAGAGGAAGGGTCTTCACCCGGGCCAGGGTCTTTTTGACCTGTGGGTGTGATTGCTAGTATTAACATGAAAGCAGTTCACTTTGGGACACTTTAAAAGTTAGTTTCACTGCTGAGTTGGTTAATTGAATGGTCATTTTGCCAAGCTGTCAAATAACTTATCCCTAGTACAAGCAATCCTGGATGTTCTCCCTTGATCTTTCAAACAGGACCAGGACCTGGTTTTCACTTATGAATTCCTTATTGTTAAAGAAGGTCATCTTGCCCCATGGCCAAGATCCTAATACATACAGTAACTATGATTACCAACAGCAGATGTACAGTATATTCCCAGCAAGCTATTTCATTCAGTCTGTTTCTGTAATCAAATGTAAATTTGCTAATGAAATGTAACTGCCGCAATATTTTGTTGCCTTAGAAATAACAATAGCAAAATATATTTCTTCTGAAACACACCTTTTAATGAAGAACATTATTGTAAGATCTGAGTCTTGCTACCCGTTTTCTTAGATAGATGTGTGTCACAGTACCAGTGATAAAGAGTGTTTGTACCACAGCAGAGACCACATTTCAAGAAGTTTTTTGTTATGAATCCTATCCATAATTCACTGTCCTGCATTACCTACAGAAGGTTGTAGCAGGTGATTGGTAGAAAATGTGCTCCTATGACTGAGGGTATTAGTTTTGTGCCTTTGTGCTATTCTGGTCTGGGGTAGCTACAGAATCAAAGCTTGTAGGTTTGGTTCTCATGGATGTTTAAGATTAAGACTATGGTACCAGGGCTCCTGCCCGGGTGCCGTGAGTTATATCTTTAGAGAAAAAAAAAAAGGCAAAAAACTTTTGCTTTGAATAGCCAGGAAATCATGCATCAGTACATGCAAGGAAATGGAATAATTTAAAGCTGATTCAGATCCTACCATTTGCAGAATGCCTCAGACCAAGACACTGTGTGGCTGTGTAAATTTTGAAGTTTTAAGCACAGAAAAAAAAAAAAAAAAAAAAAAAAAACCCAACAAAAAAACCCCCCAAAAAACCAAAACCCCTTCAAAACAACCAAAACCAAAACTGAAAAACAAATCGACAAACAAAAAACCAAAACCCAACAAACCCATGCAGCTGACGCTGGATATAGGTCTTATATTGGTGGGGAAAAGAGAGAATCCATCCCATGAGCACATAACCTGGGATATAGTCCATGCCCTACTCTGCCGACTGCATTTTCCTTAGGCTTCTCCCCATAACCCTGTCCCAACACTTAAAAAATCTGTTATGTTGGGCCATAAGTCCATATGCAAAATGAACAAGACACATTTTCCAAAGCACCTTAAAAACTGTGTGGGGAAATGGGAGGCTTTAAGATGTTGTATCAGTCCTATGTATAAGACAACTTATAAGTATTCACAGATACAGAGGAAGTCTCAAGAAGCTTGCTGTACAACAACATCTTAGCTGAAGATCTTGCAAGAGTTCAGAGCTGCCCTACTTGATTCAGTGGTTTTCTTTTCTCTTTCTCTCTGGAAATCAATATTTCTATGCACGCATGTATGTGTGTGCATATACATGTAGTCTTTTGAAGGAAGGGAGTATAAAAATTGGATGGATTCTTTGTCTTTCTTGGACTATATATAGGTGTCCTGGGTTCAGCTATAGCAGTCATTTTTTCTCCTTCTTAGTAGCTGGTGCAGGGCTATGTTTTTGACTTTCAGCCTGGGAATAACTCTGATAACACTGATGTTTTTAGTTGTTGCTAAGTAATGTTTACTCTGATCAAGGACCTTCTCAGCCTCATGCTCTGCCAGGGAGGAGGGGAAGCCGGGAGGAAGCAGAGACAGCACTCCTGACCCAAACTGGCCAAAGGAATATTCCATGCCACGGCACATCATGCCCAGTATATAAACCGGGGGGAGTTATCCAGAAGGCCCAGATCGCTGCTCAGGTTGGGCTGGATATCGGTCAGCGAGTGGTGAGCAATTGTATCCTCTCCCCTCGTTGTTTCCCTTATCATTATTGCTATTGGTGGTAGCAGTAGTGGTTTTATATTATACCTTAGTTACTGGACTGCTCTTATCTCAACCTGTGGGAGCCACATTCTTTTGATTCTCCACCCCATCCCTCCGGGAGCGGGGGGAAGAAGATGGGGGAGGAGTGAGCGAGTGGCTGCGTGGTTCCGAGTTACCAGCTGGGCTTAAACCACGACAATGGGGAATTATTTAGATTAGGAGGAATGAACTATGTAGCTCTTCAGTGTTTTTACCTGTGGCCTGAATCTTATAGTTCTCACTTTCCAAAATCTCACTTTCTCACTTTCCAAATTGTGTGAACCCCCAAGCACTGATGCTGCCCATGGCAGCAAAAGAGGCAGTGCCTGAACAAGGGCAGCAGTTGCTGTGCTGTGTCACTGCATGTACATAGGACATGACCCAGATCGGTGTGGAACAGAGAAGGAAGGCTCTGCTCCCACCCACCCAAGTAGATTTGTTATATCTGGGTATATTACAGCCTTTACAACAGATTTTGAAGCCCTTCAAAGAGCTGAATTCCTGTGCTCAAGTAAGTAACACCTGCTCTAATTAATAATTAACAGCATAACATTGGGGATATTTGTGAATTACAAAAGTTAAGGAAGAAGATACACAGTGGATTATTTGTATTGTTTGGACTGTAGTCTCTATGTTCACGTTTAGAAAAGCAGTTTGGGTCAGGTTATGTAAAACCTCATATATGCACAGTTCTTTGAACACTGTTAGGGTTTCACAGTATTAAAGCATTGGAAGGGGTGAATCTTGCTCTTCTGGCACCATTTGAAGTACTTACATGGAGTGAGAATAGTTGAATAGTTTGAGTTACAGATTCTTTTTCTTGGTGAGTGTCAGAAGTTTGGTAAAGCAAAGGTACATAGAAACCAGGTAGGCTTTTTCCTGAAGGCTTTTGTCCAGTCCATGTGGGAGCAGTCCCGCTGAAGCTGTGCGCTTAGCTTACAGAACATACTTCAAATATTCTTTCTATTTTCTTTTGAACTCGCTGAGCAATAGGACATGGCAATATTGCTGTGGAGGAACATCTGCAAATAGATGACAAGCAGGGCCAGGTCCCTGCTTGTGGCTGGCTCTTACCCACTAGCCAGAACTCAGCTAGGTTTAAGAAGAAGGTGTGTGAAGGACCATGTGGTGTTTCAGAGAGAGGTGGGGTAAGAGAAGAGCCTCAAATATTTGAGGTACGTATTGTCCTGAAAGACTGTGATTTCAGTTTTTGTTATAGCGTGCTGCAGGAGGCACAAGGGTTAGAAAAAGCAAAGTCAAACAAGTGGCCAAGAAGGGTGTAGAGGGAGTCAGTGATGTGTGGCTGACCTTCACCAGCATTTTCCTGCTCCTTGGAGACGGGGGAAGGTGTTCCTGATGTAGGGTGTGCATGGGAATTGTATGTGAGAGGAGATGAGTGGTATCAGGAATAAAGAAGGAAGAATTAGGGTGTGGTAAATGTGAAAAATAACAGAGGAATTATATACAGTGTCAGAGGGAAGGTGAAGATACTCAAATCCTGGAGGAGCCAAAGTAGCAGACTGGGTTTTAACAACACTCCCTATGCAGAGCTTTGAGTTGGCGAGCATTTTGTATTGCAATGAAGCTGATAGCTTGAGAAAGTTGGGAGCTGGATACCCGAGAAAGTAAGTTTTCCCTGGAGGGCTCAAAAGGAAGATATCCGGAATTAAACTGTGGACAAAGCTTTATCAGAAAAGGTGGCCCCTTTATACTTTTATGTTAATTCAGTGGTGACTCTGTCATACTAATGAGGATATACCACCAATCTAGCCTGGGTAAAGCTGGAGAAAGAGAGAAAGAAATAAGAGAGTCTCTTACAGAACCCCAATGTCATGTAGTTCACTGACCACAATAGAAAGCATCTTGAGACAGCAGAGGCTTTTTTTAAACTGTGCTTAATCTGAGAGAGTGACTGAATAAATTTAATAACTTTCATCATATTTACTGTGAGAGATGTTGTATCCTTTAGGGTGAAATCAGTTTCTGGTGCAAAACAACCACACAGGACCAAATGGATGGAGTGTAAAACTGTTTGGTTTATGTTTTAGAAGCAGTTCTAAAAGTTCATTTTGAAGGTGATGTTGAACTGTCTTCAGCATGAAAACTGATGTCTTCATTGAAATTAGTGGTGATATTATTTGTGTCTATGCTTTCAACTTAGACCCATCTCTGCCTCCATGTGGGGAGTAGGTTGGTGATAATTCTGTGTTTATGCTAAACATGTAGAGTGCACAGAGAGTGTGTGTTTTCAGATAGCTGACGTAGGTGAGCCATGCTATGTAAAGACCTAGCACTTTCATTTCCGAAATGCGTGTGGTTAGAGGTGCTAACAACTCACTGCAACAAGTGGAGTGCCTTTAACAGCATGCATTTGGTTGCAGCCCAGATGGTATTACTAAGATTTAGAGTAGATGTGTCATAGGCATTTGACAGGTGCCACATTTGGAGTCACAGTTATGTACCATTTGATTTACTCAATTGCATTGCTTAGTTAGCATAGTTTAGTGTGATTTTTAGCCTACCCATATATAACATAAAAATTACTTTGCTATTTGGTGTTTCCATCTGCCATTCCACTCCCCTTACTTTCTAAACTCTGGCTGCATTTCAAACAATAAAGTACTCTTCTGTTCTTGCGTTTTCAGGATATTCTAGGGCTCATTGTGACTATAGAGAAATAGCAAGAGACATTTTGCTTTTTGGCTGAAATTAAGTAGATATCAAGTGGTAAGATTAATTATCATCACATATTCAAAGTAAGCAGGCAAAGAGCAACATCAGTAGCCTTAGAGCTATATGATAACAGCTCTGCACCATTATATTTCATTATTAATTGTATTTAATCCTACAAACTAGTAAAGTGAAACTACTGGTTCTGTTATGAGACACTGTAGTTCTTTTGCCTAACTTCTACTGGTGTGGGACTATTTTCTGGAAATGGTACTTAATTATTCAAAATATGGCAAAGATCACCAGATACGCCACATCTTTTCAGGTAGTAGCAAGGAAAGGGCCAATTCTACAGAGAAGTGCAGTTAATAGAGGAGGAGGGACACAAGTTTGCAGAGAAGCATCTCAAAGGTTAATGACAGTAATGGAGCAATTTAAAGCTTGACAACTAAAATAAGGAGAATGTGTTGCAGAGGATTAGAACACAGCACATGAGTAGGATACATGAGCATAAATCAGCACAAATGTGTCCTTTTGCAAATAATGGTGGTCATATACCTTTGCTCTGGCACTGGGATATTTGTAGAGAGAACTCAGAGTCTGAGTGCAGTGAAACAGCTTTCCTGGGGCAGGTACCTCCTGCCCTTCGGTGCTGTCTGTACACCCAGGCAAACCACTCTGTCTGCTTTGTTCTGCTGCAGCAAACTGCCTCTGTTACTCCAGAGCTAGTTCAGGTATTTCTGTACACTTGTAGCTGTGTAATTGTTTGCTAACTGCACGCTGATCAATAGCTGAAAACAGCTTGCTTATGCTTTCTGCTGCTCCTAGAGAGCGGTCTTGTTCACCCATCCAATGCATCATGGTAGATCTATTTGTACTTTGATATCATTACAGGTTCTGCTCCCTACACGTAGATTCATGGACAACAAATAATATGTGGGTGTGGGAAGCAAAAGGAGGAGATATGCCAAGGGATAGTTTGATGTATGGTGCTTTCAGTTAATGCTGAGATCAATGTACTTAATTGGAAACTGAAGGCTCTATTTTTAATGTAGTAAGAAACTCTGGAAACCTGCCAGAGCTGGCAGCATCCTTCCAATTAACCATAGGCCAGGCCACCCACAGAATCATATTTTCTCTCACCTCCATATTGATAGTTGGATCACCTTAAGAGCAGATTTAACATAGATTACTATTTTTCATATTCCAAAGACTGACAAACTGCAGCTGATAGTTGACCTGTGGTAAGTTGTACCTTAGGGAAAGGGCAGATGCTACTCGGTTAAAGCCCAGCCCTCCAGCCTACAAGGCTGGTGGATAATTTCGTGTATGAGACTTAGCCTCAGATTGTGTTCTCTCATCCAACTGAAACTAGTAAATGGCAGAAGCAAGACTAGAATTCTATTTTTTTACTATGTTTTTGAGGGAGTTTTAGTGTAAATGTTCTGCCTTGTGCTTGCACAGAGATCCTTCAAAATGCAAATTGAAGGTTGTACTCAGGTAGGGCTGCAGTTTACCTGGAAACAGCCTGCTGTGGGAGGTGTGAACTTCCACACCCTCCAGTGGTAGTAGTGGAAAGGCTGCTGATATAAAGGAGTTTGGTGATATTAAGTCTTCTACAATTAGCAAAAGTCAGTCTTTTTCTTTGTATAGAGACCAACCACATGTGGTCCTAATCTAGCTCTTGGGCCCATAGTGGTATTACTAGAAGTCAATTACTGTTTCTTCTGCTACCATTAATGCAAAATAAGCAACAGGACAGAAACACTAAGCATGGCAGCACAGTACTAAGTAAGTAGTAATTTATAGATTTATAGATTAGGTAGATTTATACCTAATCCCTTTTGTCATTAGATGTGTATTCAAACTACAAAATTAAGCTATCTTTAAAGAAATGCCTTATTCAAAACCATGATATGGCTGCTTCTGGGGGAGGTACCCCTCCTATTGTTTGTCTAGCAGTAGACTAGTAATCAATCCCAAATGATGCATGGGCATGGAAAGAAGCATTTTGTTGTTGAGCAGTATTTTTCAGCTGCTCTTCATCACTGGGAAAGAGTAACAAGCTGGTGGGAAGTGTAATGTCAGAGAGTAACAGCATAATCCAGGGGATTTTTGCTAAAAGCCAAAACTGATAAATTAAGGGGAAAAGGTTCTGATTGAGTTACCTGATTTCCATATAGAATGTTTCACTGAAATGATCCCACATGTAGAAATGGGTGCTGCGAATGATCTTACATGCACTGTATCTGTACCACCACTGTTGTGAAAAGCTGGTCACAGGGCCATGCTCCTTCAGAAACTGCCCTGGTAGTGGGGAAAACAGGGGTTTTTTTGAAGGGCGGGTAATTTACTCCAGTAACTTACTCCAGTGTGAGTAGGCATGGGCATATTTTAATGTCATCTGCTGGAAGAAGAAATAATAGTAGTAAGACTAATCTTCAACGCCATACAGTGCAGTATCGTTAAGCTCATTCAGCAGAGATGATACATTCCCTTTGGTACACTACAGTGAATGGTCACGATTGCAAATGTGAGACCCTTGGCTACGTTGGCTTAGATACATTGTTGTGAAATGACATCCAAAAGACACCGATAGCCCAAACTTTCCATGAAATCACATCATCATGTGTCTGTTTGAGACGAATTTGTTTCCAGTGTTTATGAACATCCATATGCAGATGGGTTCAGTGCCTGGCCACTGAAAGAGAAGGCAGTGTCTACACTCCTGATCTGCTGTTTGTCTCATTTTGCCCCCAAAGTCTACACGGAATCGGTTCATCCACAGGAATGAACGGTGTGGTGTATATTTCATTTGAAATGCTGTAGCTGTAGAAAAAGTGCATTTTAAAGATTAATTTTGACTGTGTGCTGTTTAATGAAACTGTTTTATTTGTGTCTTCAGGATGTTGACCTGAAAGCATGCCAAGAAGCTTTGGATGACTGCTGTCCACACCAAGGAGATGGTCAGCTGGAACTGCAAGAGGAGGAAGAAGACATAAATCAAGTAAATGATGAGAAAAATGGAAGGGAAAAGTGTGAGGAGAAAGTGAGGGAGGATTTACGTCTTATTACTGACATAGAGTAGTGAAAGAAACAGAGTGCATGGTTTTGAAAAGACTATTTGATTTCTTCTTTTTGTTTGGAGTGTCCCTTGCAAGGGCAGGAAAGGAGCAGTGACTTCAGACAACACACTGTGAATGATGCCCCTGTACAGCTTTTCAAAAATTGACCTCCCCTCTCCCCAGTACAGTTTATGCAGTTGAAATGTTCTAAATTTTACAGAAATCACTTGCAACTAACCATTTGTCAAATTGGTTTTATTTTATCCATCATGAAGGTGGTGCATTTGTGGGCAAGGATTTTTTGGGGAACTACAAACACTAGAGGTGTAGATACTAAATTACACTGTTTTCACCATTCATGTAAAGATTGATGCTCAGATGTAGAAATACATTTGGGAAAATGGATTGTTCAGATCTTAACGTGACTATTGTAACTATAAGGTGGAGAAATAATAATGTTAAACCGAAACATCTGCACTTTGGGGTTTGTTCTTCTGGGAGTTACAATGAAAAGACCATTCAATCTCTTTGTGACGTTTCAAGAGCTGAGAACATCGGATCCAGGTTTCTTGCCAGCCCCTCTGTTCACCACTGCCCTGGCAGCTAGGCTTTGACAAAACACTTGAATTTTCCACAGTGGTGGGTTAGTAAGTGCAGCCTTGGAGAGGAGGGAAGTCCAGTTCTGCTGTCGTGGGACAGAGTATGGATGTTCCTGCCATGGAGTTATTCTGCTTGTTCTAGCAGCTTGACATCTCCCATCAGGACAAAGACTTGATGGCAGGGGTCAGCAGCGGTATTTCACAGAGCTGTGCTCTATTTCCTCTCAGACTTGGATTTTTACCTCCTTTTATGTAAAATAACTGTGCTTTACAAAGTGTTTCTGTTTCTTCTGTCACAGAGCAACCGCAACCATGTAGATTCTCTTCTTTCCTTAGAGAGCTATTTACAGCTTCTGTCATCGCAGATGGAAAACATGCTAGAGGTAAATGAGAAAGCAGATGTATTGCTAATAGATTGGAATACAGTTAGTGATTACTGGATAATGACTTACTCTGTTTTATCCAATAAGCTCCCACCCCAGGGAATATATCAGCAAATCAACATAGTTAAACTTACCTGAAAACACTAAAGTAAATGTTGTAAATGCTGTAAATGTAAATGCTGCAAAATTACACCTTTTACAGCAGTTGTCATTGGCTCTACTTGAAAAATTTTCCCCAGTAACTTGTCTGGGATACAAAAACTATGAAATCCTGTCTTTGCTGTGACCTGGTGCTCAAAGTTAGATAGAGCTGCTGGACAACATGATTAGTAGAACTAATAATTTCCCTTCTGAAACCTAATCCCAATTCATGTTCATACAGCAACTCAGTAGAGCAACAGTGAGTTATTAAGCACTAGCAGCTATTAAGCATTTGTGGTGAAAGATTACAGTTGTCATAAACATTGGGTTGAGTGCTTACAAGGACTCTACCCTCAAGAACAGACCCATCTTCGCTGCAGATCAGATCAGCCAGCATTAGGAGCAAACCCATTTTGTTTTCTTTATCTTCTGGGCTCCTGATACTACTGTTTACTTTCTGGGTGCCCATCTCCACAAAACCCTGTTATCTTAATTGGAGTGTCCCTCCTCTCCCATAGCTCATAGCTGCAACCATTAACCATAAAGCTACTCCCTACATTCCTTTCTTGCAATACTCCAAGGGCATCTTACATATGCTTCCCATTGTGGGAGCCTTCCAGGGTCATTAGTGTTTTCCAAGTTAAGTTCATGCTTATCTTTAGAACATCTTGTTTGGGGAATCTCTAGGTTGCATAGTGCCTCCTAGCCCATAAATTAGCCTTCCTCTCTGTTCAGCTTTGGTGATGGATTGCACACTAACAAGGTTCAGAAGTTTATCAGTTTAGTTTTATCTGTGGTTTTCATAGTTTGAAAGGAATTTGGCTGTAGCCTTTGTGTAGCTATAAAAATGTATGGCTGTATATTTTATTTTAAGACTATTAATGCACTGCCATCTTGTGACAACCTATCTGCTGAAAATGGATTACTTGTTTCTTCCAGGTACCAAGTCTTTACAGTGTGGGGTATTTTTCAATAGTTAACTCGCTAAGAATATTTATTTTCAAGGGCTTAATTGAAAATACCAGCTCTATCTCACAGACTGCAGGTGGTCTAGTACAAGATAACTTTCTCGTACAAGATAAGACTTTCTTCTGTTACCTGAGCTCCCAATAAACACAGAGAACTTGAGATGTTCTAGTCTTTATGGTACATCATTCCTTCCCTGTGGAAACTGCTTTTTACATTGCCTGTTCAGTGAACAACAGTCAGAAAAGTCCTTTACTGGAACACAGGGATGCTCAGCAATGGACAAATCCTATCATACACTTCCTATTTGATGTATTTACATTCTCAAGGTTTTTGTATCATCTGTCTGTTTTATGACTACTCTGCTTGTCAGCAAGTGCCCTGACATAATCTTGGGTAGTGGCTTTGTACTTCTAGGACTCAGCAACTATATCCCAGGCCCACAAAAAATGGGCCTTAATGCTACTGCAAGCACTCATTTATCATCTGGACTTCAGGGCTGAAAGAACATACAGAAGCTTTATTTTTGTAAAGAAAAATTGAGTAGTAATTTAAAGTCAAAAGACATTTACAGAAGGTGTGATGTGGGGACACATTCACACATTTCCTCTAAATTGGTTACTAAAGGAGTTGACTTGAAATGTAGACACAGTAGACCTCAGTTAAGAAGGGGCTAAGTCAAATGTGGCAGCTCACAGCCTCAAAAGCTTTATGAACTGTGAAAGAAAAGCAGCGAGACTGTGACAACATGATGTTAACATTCCTGTCCTATTCTCCTCTTTTCTTACACCACTATTCTCACTGGTTAAGTCCCACAAGTAAGCTATTTATCTTCTTTACAGGGTTAACCTTCTAACAGCTTAGCACTTTGAGCCAGCTCACCCTGGAATCAGTACCGCTACCAGGAAAGAGTCAGGACTGCTCCTCCCAGGACTTTTTGTTAGACCAGGTCAGATATAGTATGTAGGCTGTAGTTTGATGTACTTAGCAACAGTCCCATTTCTACTCGACCCTCATCAGTCCCACAATGTCCTTCGTGCGTTCTCCCATCCCGTCAGTCACTTTTCTTCTGCACCTTTCCCACTTCCAGTTGCCATATGCTAACACAGGTTATGCTTTCTCTCTTCTAAAAGAAGAGTTTAACATATAAAATTTTTACTTTAATAGTCAGATAGTGGAATATTAAAAACCACGTTGATCAAGACTGTAGGTGAGAGATGTAGAGGCATTAATTTTATAAAAGATTGTATTTTTTCCCTCCATCATGTTTTAGGTGAGTTTACTGGAAGATATACAAGTTGCTACTTCTAACAGAGGTCGAGACCCATCATCCTCACACCATAATATAAGTTTGACCCATACACTTCACCACTGTTTCAGTCCTCATGATGCCACGCTACTAAGAACAGATTACTTCACTCAATCAAGTTCTGAAACAAGACATTTACAAAGGCAAGAGTCTTTTTCTCAGTCAAGTTCTAATATCACAAATCCAGAGTCACTTCATGGGTCAAATTTGACAGCGTTGTTTTCAGCTGCTGACATCAGAAACCTAATGGCTCATGATGATAATTTTGATGAAATTAAACTCATGTCTTTGGCTTTGGAGAATGGCTTTGATACTATAGAAGTTTCTCAGCTCTTTGAAGAACCTGGCTCATATCCGGGACTGTCTTTGAACCCAAGTCACAGCACGACCGTCTCTTACTCAGTCAGCAGTGAAGGTGCTGTTGAGTACAGTAACGGTGTGAAATCTGCTTCCTTACAGGGGTTAGGGACTCTTGGAGGCCACTGCCAAGAACACGCTAATTATGGCCATGTGGAATATCCAGGTGATGCAGAGTGTTCTAGAGAAACCACACTTCAGCAGTTTCTTCATAACTACACTTATAATCAGCTGCCAAGTCAAGCAGCACCTGCTCCAGCGCATCATCAACAGATGTGGATGAAAAAACCCAATGAAGTAAAGGATAGGTGCCATAATTCTACTGATACAAATCTTAGCAGTGATGAACATCGTGCAAAAGCTCTGAGACTACCATTTTCAGTCGATGAAATTGTGAGCATGCCTGTCGACTCTTTCAACACCATGATCGCAAAGAACCATCTGACAGATACTCAGGTATCACTTCTTCGTGACATCAGACGGAGAGGAAAAAACAAGGTCGCTGCCCAAAATTGTCGTAAACGCAAACTGAATGCAATTCTTAACTTGGAAGAAGATGTGTGTAATCTTCAAACACAAAAGGAGAGCCTTAAAAAGGAGCACACTCAGTGTAGCAGATCAATCAGCCAGATGAAGCAAAAGTTAAACAACTTGTACCGTGACATCTTCAGTAGATTGAAGGATGACCAGGGTAGACCTTTTAACCCATGCCAATATGTCATTCATTGCAGTAGCGATGGCAGTGTTTTTGTAATACCCAAACACTTGGTCAAATCTGAGCAGAAACAAGATAATGAAAAAGAGCAGAAACAAAAAGATGGCTAAAGATCACTTAGGTTTTATTTTTCCCCGAAAGAGTGATATTTGTGTGACAACTGGAGGTCAGTGATTGCAGCAGTACAAACAAAAAAAAACTACATTTAAGAAGCAAGACTGAATGTTCAACCGTCTAGCAACAGTGACCTGTTAGAATGTCTACCAGCTGATGCTTTTGAATGAGGAAATCTGTTTAGTTTCACTTAATTAAAGGAGCTAGGCCATCAGTGTAACTGTAGTTATATAGACCTCTATAAAACTATGAATTTAGTTTCTGAGGAAAACATCGGGGGGGGGGGAAGCCAGCTTTAGGTCAAAGTTACACATGGAAGAAAAACATGATGTAGTCTTGAGTACTTGGTTCTTCATAGTTAATAGTTCAAAGTGACCTTATTTTATTATCATTAGCACTGAAAGAAAAGTTGTAGCTCAAGTTCATCTTAAATTCACTGTGGACTTATTCCTAAGAGGACATATTCCTAAGAGATACTCTGTGCTTTGCAGTTGTTCAGAACTGTTCTGCTTTCCTAGATTTCCTTTGAGGAGAGAGGCCCAGGAGGCTGTTGTTTTTTTCCTCACAACTTTCACCACCATAGCTCCAGGCAAACGTAACATACCAATTAATTTTATAACTCGTAAGGTCAATCTGCAAATAGATTCTGAAAAATAAAAATTACTATCTGATTCACTATTGCCTTACCTTCATCCCCTGCAACTGAAACGCTGTCTACTTTCTTCCATGGAAATGAGTGATGGTGAATGAGTTCCTGTTCTGTTTCCTAGTCTGTGATATATTTACCCACATACTTTCCCACCCCCATTTGAATACCTTCCTCTAGGAGAAATACTGAAGTTTTTCTTTTTAGCTTTTAGAAACTGGTATTTTTTAAGTTATCTTCAATGTCATGAATTTTAAGTTTTCCCCCAAATCTTTAAAGTAAATTAAATTGAACCAAACAAATATTTATCTGTACTTGTGACAATGAAGCTACACTCCAGTAGTGGCTTTGAATGAAGAGCTTTTGGGTTGGATACTTGTTTGCACTATGAAAAAGACTCACATGATTATTCAGCAGCTTATCCTTTTCTATTTTACAACCTCAAAAGAATCTACAAAGAAAATCACCTAAAAGACATGTGATGAATGATAAGGAAGGAATGTTGAGGTATGCTAGTTTGTAATATCTTAAAATAATTACTAATATTAACAACTGAATAGCAACAAACACTTTTCATATCTTTTTATAAACAAAACCTATAAAACTGGTATACTAGAAAATCCCACATTGGTCGTGGCACGATGACAACATAGCAACTTTATGGTAAAGTATGTTGAAAAAAAAAACCCAAACCACTGCACCAAACACATAAAAACTACATACACACAAGTTTAAATGCCAAATTACACCTTTTGAAGAAATAAACTATGCCATTAGCACGTAAATCATGTTTGTTTACAGTAACCAGTAGTATCATGTGGTACTTTCTAAAAAGGGACCACTGCCTCAAGAGCGCAAAATGCACTATTATTGATAATGAATCAGCCACTTTGTACAACTTGCTCTGCATTTTATATTAAAGTATTTCTTTAAACAAATGTATCTGCTCTTTTATTTATCAGTTTTGCCACAACCTCAAACTGCTAGGGTAAATTCACAGCAGAAACTTTCAGTAGTGAGAAGCTGAGATTTCTTGTTACTGGTTAAAGCATTGGTGTGAAGCTTATCTATCCTAGCTCGTATCGACGAGGAATTTATCTAACCCCTAGTTCATGAACATCAACCAAACCATGTAACAGCAGACACATATGATGAATTGTGAGCTTTATTTCTAGCTCCAGAGGGTAGAAGTACGTTTGAGCCAACATGATTGTCGTATTTAATTAAATGACATAATAAGCATTTTAGTCTATACACACAGCTTCTGCAGGACTAGCTCTTTAAGTCTAGTTCATGGCCCATGTGCACAAATTCTGATAACTATTAGGTTAGGCCCATAACTGACAGAACCAGAAACCCAAGTATTTCTGTTGTAGGACCTTGCAATACACAAGTTTCTAGAGCCCTACAAGGGAAGGGATTAAAAAAAAAAAGTAAAGCCTACACCCAACTCGGTAACAGTTAAACGGTTAAACTTTGGCACATGCTGAAAACAAGGAAGCACATTGCAACTCTTTCAGACCGCACTCCTAACGGAAAGCAGCATACTCCACATGACCCATATGAAGACATCAACCCCATCCCACTATTTTCCATGTGCAAATTTGCAGGTATCATGAACTGCCCTCAGCTCATTCCACTCTCATCATTGTTCAACAACTATATTTAAAAAGTTCATTCATGAATCTCAATTTCTGAGAACTCAACTAGCCACTACACCCCTACAATACCTCTCAGTTGAATTCATTTTGCACAGACTGTGAGTTGCAACAGTAGTGATGACACAGACGTTGAGCTGTAGGTCTGGATGTACCACATCATTTTCTCAACCCTTCAGCTACCTCCCCAAAGAAGAAACAAAACTGTAAGCAGAATTCAGAACAAGGTCCTGCTTTTTCAATCAACAACTGCCATTGTTTCACCTAAAAACTGTTGATAATTTCTGGCTTTCCTCCCAAGAAAAAGGGTTCCCTTTTAATATAATTCATACAATGGACTTACACTGTATTTTCAACCTCTATACAAAAAGGAGACACCACACAGGAGTCTGGGAGCTATTCAAGAAACCAACATTGTTACAGAAAACTTAAAACTTAAATGGTTTTAAGAGATGGACATCCCCCCGACTGAAGTCTATCTGCACTTACTGACCGACTGTAACCTTCAAGAAACCAAAATCCTGTGTCCAAACCAGGAACTACACTGTGTAAGAGAGGATGTGGTATCACACTCTGGAGCCAGTGTCTAGTGAAAACACTGTTAGGGCTGCATCCTACTTTACTGGATACTAACATGGAAAAAACACCCACCGCTCTGAAGCAGGAACAATGAAAACCATTTTTTATGGAACTTGTTATGCCACTAGAAAACTGCATAGCAGAGGACTGTAGATTTAGCTGTTCATACAGCAACAAAAATTGGAAATACCAATGTGGGTGTTCTCACTACAATATTGTTCCCATGGTAAAGCTATTAATTAGTCCATAACACAAGAGCTAAACTGCTTTTTTGTTGAATTAATAATGAAAAGAAAGAGGTTATCCACAAGAGGTTAGAAAAAGTCAGACTTAAGCACAGAGAAAAAAACTGGGTGATGGTGGAATCACAAAACATATGGATTACCTTCCCCAGTACTGCAACACACATCACCACAACGGAGCAGCATTAGCCACTAGCTATTAGATCCACATTTCAAAAAGCATTCACCAAAACTGAACACAAATCAATCCCCCTCTATTTAAACGCAATACCCTAAGCATCACTTGCAACATGTCAGGCTGAACATTCAGACTCAGGCATACCACCAGTAAGCCCTCATAGAAGAGACGTGCCATACTGCTAGAACATGACACACACTTTGAATGACCACTAACAGCACTGCACTGAAGTGCAGCTTTAGCTTCGCATTTTGGTTTTATTCAACAGACATGGCTTTTTACAGAAAACTACATTTTACGAGCTAACACTGTCCTGCTCAAGGCTTACAATCTAGTTTTAGTAACTGGAGTAACAAACTTTGAATTAAAAAGAAAGGACAAAGCAACTTCAAGATTAGTTTGCCTGTTTTAACAGCTCAGTATTTGTCCCAAAATACACATGCTACATTTTTATTTTATGGGAGTCAGAGGCATGGTTCTAAGAGGAGTGAGGCAGAGGCCTATAAATGAACAGACACTTAGCATCAGGTTCCAGTGAAAAAATATTTATTAAATAAACCAAATAGGGATGGAAATGCAGCCATCTTAGGTCTTATTACTGCAGCATACCACATAAAAGCATTGTGACTAACTCCACTAAATGCATCAGACATTGATTTTCATACAATAACACCCCAAAAAGGACCATGAAAGATCAGAACAAGAGGAAGCTAGGGAATGTCAGGGAGAGATGGGTTGGTGAGAACTTAAGGGGAACAGCAGTTTTCTAGAATTTGTCCAGACATCTTGTTCATACAATGCAGCAGCATAGGTTACACTGTTTGTAAACTAGTTTGTAAGCTAGTTTGTACACTATATCGTTCCCAAACCTAGTATGCCCACAACACTTCATCAGACAAGTCACACAGCCACTTAAACAGTTTACTTTTACTGCTGATAAACCATTCTTCATTAACTGCAGTTAACTCCTGACAACACAAATTTCTGCGCCAAAGCAAGGACACAACTGTTAAAAAGGACAGTACTTGACCAACATTACCCAAGAAAAAAAAAAGCTCTTCCATGTTACACTCTCAGGCATTCCCACCAGCATCTCTCTATAAATGAGAACCCACCATCTCCTTCAGGAGGAAAAAAAAGTAACAGCACCTCTGCGGGATGTCACTTGCACCACCCACTTTGCCTTTGAAAACAAACTGAAAGACTAAAGCTACATGGAATATCCTGTTCCAGCATGTGCTGAGCAAATCATCCCTTTCACAAATGAGGTCAAGCTGCCAAAACAAACAGACAGCTCCTTCAAAATTCGTATCTGTGTTTCTTGGGGGTTTTTTTCTTTCCCAGTAGTATGATTTCATCTCCCAGAGAATGTGTACATTCATTATAAAAGAATGAAATCTTCTTCCCTACATGTGACAACGTTCAGTTCCTGCTAATTTTACAATGTTCAATTTTTTGCTGAAATTTTGCTAGTGTTTCCCAAAACACTTTTCAGCACCTGAAGCAAACAGACCTGAATAAAATTCAACTTTCATTGTAGATAACACAGAGAACACAAAGTTGAAGTAGCAAGAACCCTAGTATAGACCTCTGTATACCACCACTTTACAAACTGCAAGTCACACGCTTCAGTTTTTGGGATTTTTTTCTTTTCTCTCATACAGGTTACCAACAAGTTATGTTCTTTCACATCCTTCCCTCAGTTTACTGCAAAAAGTATTTGTCTGGTGCAAGCTCGGTCTAGTACCAACTTGATCCTTAATAAACATACTGACCATTAGTGTTACCCTTACTTTGAAAACGAAGTCAGTAGGAGTGACAAAACCCTATTTATTTGAAATCTGAAGACCAGTAATTGACCGCACACAGTTGTCTTCTTTTTGAAGTTGCTAGCTTTCTCTATCAGGCTGCCTCAATATGGCAAAACTTCTCTCAGTGAACTCATCAGTGAACAGTGTGTTTGTCACATACTTAAGAACATACCAAGAAAGAAATGTCATGAAAGTTCAACAGTAAGACAACATGAAATTTACTCAAATACTCTTTCAAAACTTTAAATATCCAGTAACTGAGTTTTCACATAGTGCTGTCCCCTTCCCCTATCACCAGTAAGCCACAATTAAAACATCCTCATTATAGAAAATATAACGTACTTAAAAGTAAATTCTAAGCCTTGCTGCAAAACTACTGGAAGAGTTTAAGTATCACAAACAGAAAGAAAAAAGTATTATTCCCTTTCGAACCATTGTTTCATTTTTTATTTTTTAACGTTGTATGAATGCGGACTTGGCAACTGTAAAGAAAAACTTCCATCAGCTAAATCTAAGTTACAGGAAAGAAGGCAAATTCCTTATTATCTGGTCAACTCATTCTGTTGGAAAGAAGAAAGTAAAGCAGATTTTGTGCATCTTCATTTCCTGCTTCCGCTGCAGCCCACTGGTTACCTATGCAAGTATTTCAAAGTGCAATTTAAGGAACAGAAAAAACCCGCATGTGAATCCTTAAAACAGTATTTTTGAGTTCTATAAAAGAAAGTTAAAGACATTATGATTCTCCTGAAGTTAACCACATAAATTTCAAGTTCACAATAAACCGTGTATGTAACAGGTTAAAATAGTATAGGCTGAAGATACCTTCCCTCAAATACATTCCCAACTGAAGCTTTCCCAAGCTCACACTTGGAGTTTGGTTTGGTGTTTTTTTGGGGGATGTCTTTTTCTGTTGGGGTTGGGTTTTTTTTTTGGGGGGAGTCATTTTTTGTGTCCCTCCTCCGAAGATGCAGCTCTCAGTAATACAGTTCTTGTACAGCAGAACTCTACATTCCATTCAATCTTTTGATGCTAAAAGCTCTTTACAGGTGAAAAGGATAAGGCTATTCTCCTATCACATTTTGACAAACTGTCTTGTTAAGTTTCATTAATAGGAAAGGAGGAAATGTTTTTATAAAGTGATATAAAACAGCCAAAAAGCTATTTTAAAGCAATTGTGTCCAAGAGCAAAAAGATCAACGTTTTTAATTTGTAGCACTGTTTCTCTTAACAGAGAACAGATGGCTATGGTCTGAGATACAAGTTCTGTGAATACACTTGCCAAGTTGACTTTGTTTTAAATCCACTTCAAAATGGAATGTTTCAAATCATGAAAGGGTCTAAAAGCTGCACATAAACATTATTTAATGTTAGACAAACACTAGGTATTATTAAGCATTACACTAGAACTATTTTGGTATAAAAATACTTTATTTTAAAGCTATGAAAATTATAAAAATATGTAGTTAAACTTTCTACTCACAGAACGTTTGCTGTTTTAACATTAGTGATTTGTTTCTCCTACCAAATCTGAATTTTATTTGAAAGGTTTACAAGACATTATGACTATAATTTAAAAAACCCAGCATTACAGGGAGCTGTACTAATTGTGATCTTTTATCAGTACTCATTTAACCTCTAGATTTTTAATGAAGGCAGCAAAAACAACTATTTTCTGATGGTACAGAATTTCTTATTTCTTGAAGCGTTTCTGTGGTTGACCACTTCTTCATTAGTTACCTGCAGCATGGCACCTTCCTGCCAAAGAAAAAAAAAGTGTATCTGAAGATGTTTATCACATATGTCTAAACCAAATTACCAATAGGGGAACTTCAGCCTTTTTTTATTTTCTTTTTTTTTTTTTTTTTTTTTTTTTTTAGAAAAAGAAGTATAAGCAGTTCACTGGTGTGTCTAACACAAAGGAACAGGACTTTATTTTTTTGTTAGCTGAGTCCACGTTCTTCAGTAGGAAGCCTTTTAAAGGCAATGGAACTTGGAAAATAGGGCATTTTTTTGGTTGCCTTTTTTGGTGGGTTTCGTTGATTTTTACGTAAAACCCAAATATAGCAGAGTATGCCACCCTTACTCTGAGCAACTCATTCGTGGTGAATTCTCATTAATTTGAAGTGCAGACACTCAATGCAGTGAGAGTAAGGCTGACTGAATTTGGCACTAAGGTTTATTAGCTGCAAGAACTATAAAAAATGGTGGAAACCTCAACATTCTAACCACTTCCCAATTTACACAATTACATTATACACTTATGAAATACCACCTGCAGTTTCATTTGAAGTTTTCACTTCCCCTCCTAAAGAACTGCTTATGCAGTTGTTATAAGAATGGACGACACATTCCTTCACAGAGGCAGATGTATTCTGTGGTGCATTTTTTTCCTTACACGTAAACAGTCTACAGTTACTTGGGAACCTTCAGGATGAAATATGTTATACAAAATAGATTTCAGTAGACAAAGAGACATAACAACACAGTTCATTTTCAACAGCAGAACTACCTTCACTGCATTACCTGGCAAGCACCGTAATGCATAGACTCCCAAGAAAAAATAAAATGTTGCAGGATGCAAAAATAAAGTTGTACGATTTAATTAACTTGTGACCTACCATTTTAACTACCAACACCAGGGATGGAACCCTTGCAAAGCTTTACTAATGGACACTTGCAGGTCTGTTCAACTGTAGCAGTGTACAGTGGCAGCAGTCTATGCTTGTCCAGGGTTCATACCATAGCTAGATTCCAGTAGGAAAAAAATATGTTAAGTAGCTGAAATTAACAAAAATTTGGTTGTAAAAAATTTAATACAAGAAAACAGGATTCACAAATTTCTTTTCAATTGGCAATTGTTAACTCAATTCATTGCTATGTTAAACTACGTAACGATAATCACTATACTGAAAGAATATACTGTAATACATTATTAGTTTCTCAGTTTTGGAACATTAAGAAAGGAAAAGTAAATAAGATCTTACCTAAAGAAGTTTAACTGAAGCTTAGAACTATTTTGCTCTACACCCTCAGCCTTCGTTGGCATCCTTATATACTACTGTAGTTAAAGCTTTGCAGAAATACAGCGCAGCTTTTTAAGACTGGCTGAACTTAGTGACGTTTTCAAGAGTTCTCTTGTACTAGACCTGTGTCCCTGGAAGAGTACCTCGCTGGGGATATTTCCTTTCCTTGCCATTGAAGAAGCAGCATCTAAAAGATCTAAAAAGGTGTTTCTCCTTGCAGAGATATCCCTTAAGTTATCTAGATATTTTAAACCTGATCATTTACAGACAACATACTTTTTCTGACCAGCATTTAATTTTACATGTACAACAATAGCTTTATATTATTCGTGGGACCTTATACTACCCACTCCTTGCCTTATTTTACAATATTAAAAAAAAAAAATCTAAAATTACACAATATTTCCTTTAGAATTATTTTATTAAATCATAAATGTACAACAGCTTCTTAACTCTACACACGCACTTAAATTTTAAAAGGAAAACGTTATGTCTTATTACACCATGATCCTGGCTAATAGCTTTTCAAAACTTTGAGAAAAATCTTAAAAAAGGTTTCACATGTCACCTGAAACTTACAAATTTAACATTATCAAAGGAATGCTTCTACACTTACAAAGACCACTAGAAAGAAACAACAATTAAAAAGCTAAGAAACTGTCTCAAAGGCATTTTTACAATCCTTCCTCCACAGTAAGGTAATGTTATTAAATAATCCAAATCCATTCACAAAATGGCTCTCTGCATCTGCTCTGGTGTCTTCTGCCATATCACTGCATATTTATGCATGACTGAGATAAGTGTTTCCTTAACAATGTTATTTCGATAACCTGCAGCTGTTCTGTTACCTCTGGGCTCTCATCCTCTCCTATTTATACAGTGAAGCCTGTTTCAACAGAAGTAAAGAGTAAAAAAATAGGTTATGAAATTATTCATCTAACCATTTTTTAAAGGAAAGATAACATGATCCTAAAAAGCTTTTAACTCCTGTAGCTACTCTCAAGAATCACTGCAATTATAACACTTAAAAACATACTTACCCATGGCATGCTTGCAGAAACTCAGTAACGGCTCCTCCCTCCATATCCACCACTTCCTCCACTGCCCCCGGGACCATAGTTCCCTGCAATTGCAGAAAAACAAGAAAACAGGACAGTTACATCAGTACACTTTCTTACATTTAGGAATGCTTTTGGTTCTGCATGAAGATTAACATTGCTTTATTTCCCAGAGGCAGCATATACAACAACGGTTTTCATGTTTTGCTGTCTTCCTCTAAATAGCCTCAAATGACTGCAACAAAAACTACATCCTGAACTCTTGGAACATTCAACAGTGCCACGTGTAATTTGATGCAGTGTATTGTCTTGAGCCTGTGAGGGCTGACATTATTTGCATGCTAACACCTTACAAAAATAGGCTTTGTGTTTCAGTTTCTGTTCCACAAGCTTTGCGTCATATTAAGTAACATTTAGGCACCAAAAGTAGGTGGTGTCAGAAGAAGTGATGCTGGCGGGGGGAGGAAAAATCCCAGAAAGCTTATTAGACATTAACTAGACTTCCTAGAAGTGAGCTGACAGCAAAGAACATGAAACTTGGCTAAAACCTTTACAGACTGGAAACTGGAAAACATGTCACTGAATTCTGGAAAAAGCTAGTATCTTGTCATTTCTCTTTAGAAAAAATAGTACTAATAATTTTCTGCAAGACAAGCCTTATACAGTGTCAAGATAAGAAATTGTAGCCAGCTTGCTACAATGAGTACTGCACTCCATCTCTCGTGGAAGTTATCCTATTTCCACGTATCAATCTTAGAATCATAGAATGGTTTGGGTTGGAAGGGACCTTAAAGACCATCCAGTTCCACCCCCCCACCCACCATGGGCAGGGACACCTTCCCTAGACCAGGTTGCTCAATGCCCCGTCAACCTTAAACACTTCCCTTAAACACTTCCAGGGACGGGGGCACCCACTTCTCTGGGCAACCTGTTCCAATGTCTCACCACCCTCACTGTAAAGAATTTCTTCCTTCTACCCTCTTTTAGTTCAAAACAGTTACCCCTTGAACTTTCCCTTCCACCTCCCCAAAAGACTAAAAAGCCCACCCACTCTGGTGCCAAGGCAGGTCAGAACATATAAAATACCTCCACCATATGGTCCCCCCATGTTCCTGCTTCCACCAAAATTTCCACTCTTCATTGGACCATAGTTTGATGGTTGTTGGTTGTAGTTTCCAAAATCATTATAATTTCCACTTCCATAATTGCCTGTGTTATCAAGACAAAAGTGTAGAAATACCTAGGTGAGCTAAAACACGTGGCACTCAAAGTTATCTCATCATCAGAATTTTGAATAAAGTACAAAATCATGCACGTCACTAGGACGTGCAATGAACTGCTTTTTCACAATTTCATAATATTCAGAAAACAAGAGTTTCCTTGAACATTTACACCCCCTACTCACCCGCCACCCACCTCGAACGAATTGGACTATTTTATAACCAAAATATGTTAGGTCATTTCAAGCCAGTAGGTTACCTCCTCCATAGTTGTCATAACCACCTCCATAGCCCCCACCCTGGTTGCCATATCCAGGTCCTCCTCCACCATATCCTCCTCTTCCTCCTCCATAACCAGGACTGCCACCAAAGTTGCCACCTATGACAATATAATCCTTTAAAGTAAACTTTTCAGTATAGAAGGGCACCAAATTATGCAGAATCAGAGTGTATTTTTCTGTTTAGAAGTCTACAGGGGAAGAAAGAGTAGGAATTCTGTAAAGAAATTTCTACAAACACTATTTTTGAAGGCACATACCAAATCTTGCCCTAACTGAATTGCAACCAAACCCAGTCAAGACTGCCTAAAAGCTTGAATTAAAAGGCTTAATTAAAATCCTGACTTTTCCCAGGAAGTTTAAGGAACACTGTTATTCTAAAGAAAAGGGTACGGTTGTCCAAGAAATAACCATACAATTTGCCATATAAAAGCTTAACATGATTCTATAAGCCAACAGCTGAGTGTGCTTCTTAAAGCCAACAAAATGGCCTTGGCAATTAATACAGATTTTATATAAATTGTAACTGAATGTAAAAATATTTCTGAAAGAAAAATAACTGCCAGCACCATAAACTAACCTCCAGGTCCTCCACCATATCCATTGTATCCATCACCGAATCCACGGCCACTTCCATATCCATCTGTTGGAGGGAAAAAAAAAAAAAAGGCACTTCAAGTCACCTGTAGCAAACTAATTGAATTCTCAAATCCCTATGACTTTAAGGACAAGACCTCAGAGATTATTAAGCACACGTACACACTTGAATTTAGAAGAATGTATGTTAAATAACACATTCAATCATTGCTTTACATCTTCCATTCTCCTGCATTTGTAAGGTACCCAAGTTTTAACTTCGGACATGGCCCTTCCACTGTAAAGGTCAGGCAAGTGCTGCATAGAACTGCAGAACTGTAATCTCTGAATCACATACAGAATTATTAAGTTTCATTTTGGCTTTCAATAAAATCTTAACCAAAAAAAAAAGAAAAAAGAAAAAAGAAAAGTTACTGAATAGCCACGTCATCAATCTACGTATTACAGAGGACGTTTGCAAGTCATTTTTCCCAAAACTTCTCCAACTGCTACAGCATCATTTAAACTAAACCACAGTAGCTTAGAAAATTACTCAGAACCAGAAAAACAGTATATGTAAGGAAAAAACAACATAAAAAATTGCTACAAACATGCCTGTCTTACCGGCTCCCCCTCTGAAATTGCTGCCAGGTCCTGGACCAAAGTTGCCACCACCTCCACGTGCATCACTAAAACCGAAGTTCCCTGTGAGTTTTAAGATTTGTAAGCAGTGGGATCATGGAAAGTGAGCACAAACACCAACCACAAACCATTAACCATTACTTGTACATACCTCCTCTCCCACTCCTAGAATTTTGGACTTCCTGCATTTCCTGTCTAGAGAGAGCTTTCCTTACTTCTGCATTATGGCCGTTGATAGTGTGATATTTCTGCACTGTTAGCACATCAAATAGATAC
Organism: Strigops habroptila; assembly: GCF_004027225.2. NCBI lineage: Eukaryota > Metazoa > Chordata > Aves > Psittaciformes > Psittacidae > Strigops > Strigops habroptila. The sequence continues at coordinate 131,951,787 of NC_044277.2, forward strand.
TATCAGCATTTAAGTACTGATCTGGCAACAAACAAGAATATCGGGCTTCCAAAAATTTAGCTATTTCCAAATTAATCCACACGTATTCCAGGAAATTAAAACCAGAAACCCCCAAACCAACAAAGGAAAAAAACACAGAAACAAACAAAAAAACCCCCACCCCCCCCCAAAAATCACAAACAAAACCCCCCAAAACCCCATACCATTTTTTAAGCAAAGAAGCCAGTACTTACTAATTTAGTTTAAGTTTAGATTTACACCATTACCATGACTGCAAGGATTAATACTATCAAATGAAAGAGTGAAATGAAGCTTACTTACATACAATTTTATCAACTGGATCATGGTCATCAAATGTAACAAATCCAAACCCTCTCTTTTTACCAGACTGTCTGTCAGTAATGATTTCAATAGTGTCAATTTTTCCGTATTCCTCAAAGTAGTCACGAAGGTGGTGCTCTTCAGTGTCCTCTTTAATACCACCAACAAACAGTTTTTTCACAGTAACATGAGCACCAGGTTTTCCAGATTCCTGTTAGAATTGTTTTAAATTACCACAAAGAAAAGCAATTTCACAAATCTCTATTTTGCAAGGATTTCAGGAATGGAATACTGATAAACTAAGATTTCCCCCCCCAGCACTGAGGTAGCCCCCTTACAATGCATACCCCTGCAACCTTGCTTGGGAGGCCTTCTGAGAAGGAAGTAACATGGGGAGATTTTGAGGTTTTTCCTCCCACCTTTATGTCAAAGCCTTAAAAGCACTGAAAAGTGCTGTAAGACGGAAGCGCTACGAAATGCGTGGAAGTCAATAAAAAGCCTCTAAACATATATAGAGAAAACACAAAAGCAACTGTCTGAAAGAACTGCAAGGTTTTAATAACTTAAACTAGAGCACAATTTTTATAATTGAAGCAAAGATTTGTCAGCTTCCTCCTCCCTTCACCCAACAGCAACGAAACCCACATTTCACTGGTATCTACAGCAAAGGTCCTTCAACCCCAGTGAACCCACAGCTGTGCATTTTAACCCTTATTCAAAATACAAAGCAAGTCCTCACACTCACAGACTATATGCACTAGGTTAAGTATGTCTTATTCCTAAAGCTTCGCAATAGCTTTGTGTGTATAAACAGTATGCACATATGCTGCTTTAATTACCCTCTTCCAAATGCTAACCAACCCTGCATTCTGCAGGGTACAGAAACTAGTATAGCTAACGCTGCTACCAGTGGTTGCTATTTCCATTTCCCTTGACCTCTTGGACAGCTTATTCAATTCCAGCTCATCAGTCCAAATGTACTAAACACCTGGGTCCAACCTTAAACTGATAAACATTCCCAGAGCTCCCAAAACACGGTAAGCAGAAGTAACCTAGAATCTGCACTTGCTCAAGTACCTCTGTGCCATAGTAACCTGGCTGAAAAGTTTACAGGTTCACTGCATTCCTGTGCACAGACCTCATTTGTACCCTGAAGTTTAAAAACCAATACGCCTGTGGCTGAAACCAGAGTAGTCCTAAGGGGATTCTGTACACCACCACTGGAAAGAAGAAGTTTCCCTACTACACTCTCTGCTTTTAGTCACTTTAGTTACATACCTTTTAGAAATACCCAAGATGTTGGAATAGACTCAGAAGTGATTGACAGGAGTTCATTAATTTGAGGTTTAGCAACAGTAACCACTTCAGAGAAGAATTAGTTTGGAATGTGTGTAATTACAGGCATTCAACATTTTTTCGCTAACAATACTTTCAGACCCCAGTTGCATCCCTTGCAGACATGATTCTACAAGCAGAATAATTTAGTAATTTACATAATAGACATTTATGCAATAGTGTCATTTAACAGACCTAAAATGCAGGAAATAGTGCCCCTACTACACCTTTTAACTAGAGAAATTAAACCCACGCAATTTCAAACAACAAACAGCTGTCCCACCAGACACACCTTCTTCAAAGCACGAAAAGTATCTGCTTTCAAAGCCACACTTACCTCTCTAGCCACAGCTCTCTTAGGCTCAACCACCCTTCCATCAATCGTGTGAGGTCTTGCAGCCATGGCTGCGTCTACTTCAGCCATGGAGGAGAATGTTACAAAACCAAACCCCCTTGATCTTTTGCTTGCAGGATCCCTCATAACCTAAAAACCAATCAACACATTTAAACAATTTCTACCTGTCTCATGTTAAGCTTAAAGACTAACAACACTTGGAGAAAACATGTAAACTTCATTTACATGTTCGATTCGATTTCGAAACAATTATAATAAAGTAGCAGGCTATGCTGAACGTGCCGTACATGAACGGCACTGGTTGGCATCACTGAAATTCAAACCACTATTGTCCTCCACGACTACCTGTAAGTCTGAAATGCTCCTCTATCAGTCATGTTCATTTATATTTGTTTTCTCAAAAAATCAAACACAAAATTTTTTCAAGCTTTCTGAAGACCACAGACTTTATGAAGTATGTATTTACTGTTCCTAAAACAAACCCAGTGCAGGAACTTCCGCAAGAGTCACAGTCTCTAGAGGTATTTAGAAGATATATAGACATGGTCCTTAGGGACATGGTTTAATGGTGGACTTTGCAGTGTTAACAGTTGGATTCAAGGATCTTAAGGGGTTTTTTCCAAACTAAATGGTTCTGTGAAAACATCATACATAAAGACACCCTCTTCCAGCTTTGCTGAGGCTGTTTACAGTATCAGCTTTCTGCCAAAGGTTACCAATCACACAGATGTAATAGTTCTGGTGTAAGCACTCCCTAATGCACTTCAACCAATGACACCCAAGTTAATTTTAAACTGTTGAAATCAGTGGTTAGAGATAATCTGAGAGATTTAACAGGAAACACTGGGAAATCTTCCTAGAGTTCGCAAAGGAAAGCCTGTGCACAGCTTCAATGGACTGCATTTTGTACAAATCAATCTACTGTACACTTAAGAAATTTCATATTCCATCTTTTCATTAAGCTGCCCAGGAAACAAACTCCCCACTTCTACGATTTCTAAACATTCTGTATCATCTTTGCACATTAGTATGCCAAACTTACCACACAGTCTGTAAGCTTTCCCCATTGCTCGTAATAACTCCTCAAGCTTTCCTCTGTTGTTTCAAAGCTTAAGCCGCCAATGAACAGTTTGCGGAACTGCTCCTTTTCCCTCTACATAAAAGAAGATTACATTAATGTAATTAACAATACACCCTCTGCACCAGCATAATTAAGGCACTAAGATACGTTGTGTCAAAAACCCTCATTACGCCATTTTTCAAGACTAGGCATGGCTCTTTTAAGTGTTCTACCACTACTCAAGAACTTAAGCAATTTATTCAATTATATGGGTCCACTTTTACCATACAGATTTTAGTAACATACTCTTTCCATCTCTCCCTCCAAACATCAGAACAAGGGGCCACACTTGAAGACTTCCACAATATTTCTATCGAAGAACTTTAGGAGATGCTTTTTAAAGAAAAGGAAAATAAAAACAAAACCAAAAGTTCTCATTACAGATAACATGAATTCATTCATCCCATCCAATTCTATTCCAGATGGTATTTATAAAAAACCCCTACATTCTGGCTCAAATTGTTGTACATGAATACCATTCATGCTATTTACCCAAGGCATTATAAATAAAGATGTTCTAAAATACAAAATCTTCTCATTAATTGTTAAAACCAATGAAAGCTGGAGCATCTGTAAAATTAACCTGGAATCCTGTACCACTGGAATCAATGGTAAGCCTATACACCCTCAACAGTACCAGTATCAAAATTAAGTGGATTCCCTTTAAAATCAGGATGTGAGTAATACATATCTGCATATATATTCAGTAATACACATGATGCCTTTATTAAGACTCTGTTCTATTACCTTTCAGAGATATTATCACTGCACTTGTTCAGCAGAAACTCTGGCTGTGATGACAAGTATGTTAGTAATAAGGTATTATTATATTAATACCTTGTTATTAAGGTATATAAAGACAAATAATAAGGTATTACATTTACTACTTTGTATGTGGTGTTACATCAACACAGGAAGGACAACCTTCCATCCTCTACCAGTTAAAAATACTAACTTTTTATACTAAGTAGGCATTGTAATTGCAATTTTCTACACACAACATACATTTTTCAATTTCACATGTCAAACAGCACAATTAAAAAAAGTGCACTAAGAGGTGTTCCTTTCCACAAAATCTAAGATTTCAGAATGTTGTTTGAAAGAATTGTCCTAAGGACAAGATAATGGAAATGCAATGATTACTTCACCTTTATACTGTTAACTGATTTTAAAAGTCAAGAAAAGCTGCTTGGGTTTGGTTTCATGTCTTCTTTAAGGTGGTGACTGTTTTTCAAACAACCTATACACAGCATAGTTAGCTGTAACTGACAAACACAACATGACCTGAAGATTAAGATAAATGTAAAAAGGAAAGTGGACAACCCATAACAAACCATGAAATTTGGAAAACAAGCAAAATAGTTCAGTGCACAAATGCTTCAAAAAGTATTAAGCCAATCTGCGCATGGACCAGAATGTTTTCTGAGGTTGTCCAGGGCAGGCCTGGATCTAGATGCACGTAACACGAAGACAATTACTGCAGGTAATACTGAACCAGGTTTTGTTCAAACACATCACCCTATTACCACCTTCAGATGCTGCAGTCTGACACGGAAGTCAATTATTAAAAAAATAGAACTTTTTCCCCACCCAAAGTAAATACTGTATTTGAGAATGATCAGTTTAAACATCTTTTTAAAACACTTGGAATCTGCTGTCGGATGTAGTAAAGCAGCACAGAGGAAGCTAGTACTGTTGTCCCCCACCCCATACATCCAGGCAAAATTAGACATGAGAGTTTAAAAGGAGCAAACCCATGTTATGTCAAGTTTCCTTCACCTCATCTCTTACAAGAAGTAAAGGATGCTGCATGCCAGACTTGGACTAGAAAGTCATATGCTACAAGTCATACTATCATTTACAGTTTGAGTAGGCCAGCAGTAAAACAATTTTAAGCAATTATACTGCCAAAAAAAATCCTCCCTTTAAATTATCTCATATCTGCTGCTTGAAAATTATTAGGGACTACCTGCTACATATGCCCACAAAAGACACTTTTCCCTATATAATTAATTGTTGTGCATCTAATAATGCATGTTTATATTCTTATACATTTTTCAAATCCAGCAAATAAGTAAGCAGGCAGGATTTTTCCAGTTAAGCATTAGGTTTACCTTTGAAAACAGTTATAAACATGTAAATGAAACTCAAGGAAAGAATGGCATCTATTGACTGAAACAACTACATTTGTTTTTAAAAGGACAAACATATACCACACATTACTAATAAACATTAAACAGGATAATAACACACTTTAGACATACAAATTGCTAGTAACTGTAATCTACCATGTATTAAGTGTCATGCAGTACATGCCCTACCCAGAAAAACATCAAGGCATCACACAAGACAGGACAGGGCAATAACCACATTCACACTACCAGTTCTTCAGCTAAACCCACTGTGTGACAATATCATAAACATGTTGTTCCACTGATACACACACAGCCTCTGGATGCAGAGAGACTATCTATCTTAAGCGTGTCAGTTTTAAAGAAGCTCTGGTTAATCTAACCATTAACTTCCCACAGGGTCCAGAGAGCTCTGGCCATCTGAAGTATATGCTGAAGCTGTAAAATGCACGATAGAAAATATTATCACTCCAGTCCCCCTTAGAATTCTATTGAAAATCCTCATTTGGTAAAAACAATCCCATCCCGCCAAAGCCCACAGCATAAAAGCTGTAAAAAAGCCTCTTTCAAGATTTGCATAGTACACTCTGTGGCAGGAACAGAGCGCAAGAGGAAATCTTTATGAACTCTGTAGGGTCTTCATTAGTGCTTATTTTAAGCCTTCTTTCACAGGCTTAAAGCAACACTTGAAAGGGCTGAACAGTGTGTAGCCTTTGCTGGAAAATTCATCATCAGAGTAAGAAAACGTGTCTCATATAGTAATGATGTGTGCACAAATACTCGAAGCTGACTACAGACTTCTGCAGATTTAAGGACCCGAGTAACATAAACGGTTAAAAGAGACAAGCGAGTGGGATGTCTGAATTACTACGGCTAGACCTGCCAAAGTGAAGCTGGGTTTACTGGTCCCAAACTGGAAAGACACTGCTCCTCCCGCTCTAAGCGCCCCGTCAGCCCCAATTCGTTAGGCAGCGCTTTGCGATGTAGCGTCCTGGTGCTCTCCCTTCCCCCGCCCGCCGTTATCAGGAGTGAAGCGGTGACCGTGCCGGCTCCGCCATGTGGCGGAGACCAGGAGAACAGGGCCCCGCAGCTAGGAGGGGAAAATGGCGCCCAGAAGCAGCCTTCGCCTCCAGGGACAGCGATCCGGCGGGAAGGAAACAACTTTTGGGAGGACCGAACCCAGATGATAAAAAACAAACAAAAAACCACCCACAAACAAACAAACCCACCCCAAAGCAAAACAAAAAAGCCACCCGGGACCCCAAGGTAAAGGGCAACCAAGCGCTACAAACCGCTTCTAGCGCGCATCTAACACACAGAGAACCAGGAAACGGGCTCTTTTCGCCCCGCTGATCGGACACGACCGCAGCTGCCTGGCCCGCCCCACCTCGCCTCACTCCCTTTCCCGCCGCCGGAGCCGTCCCCACAGCCGCACGCACCGGCAAGTCTCGGCGCCGCCATTTTACCCCTCCCCCTCGCCACCGCCATTACTCGCAGCGCCACCCCGGCCGGCCAGCTCCTCGTAGGGCATAGGCGACCCCCCCCGGGATCGCGCACTGACTGACCTCCATAGCGCTGCGCCCCTCTCCCTCAGCGGCACCTTAACGGCAACTCAGCTAACGGGTACGTTAAGCGGTTTAAGAACTCGCCCCCGCGGCTACCGCCACCTCTCTCGGCTGCGCACTAGCCCCAACCGCCGCTTCTAGAACCTTCCTCCCCGCTTAACGCTACCTCTGCAGAAAGTCATGCAGCCCGCTACCCGCGGCGCACCGACCGGCAGCGACAGCCCAACTTGCGCTGAGAAGGGCTTATTCCGCTCCTAACACTCAGGCCCAGAAAAAATTCACTCCGAAAGCATAACCAAGCGTGCCACCCTTCTTAAAAGCAAACTCTGGATTTCACCCCTCTTTACGTACCACATTCTTCATGGTTTATGTATTCCTGCTTGAGAGTACCGTACAACCGGTCAGTAATGGCTGCCCTGACTGTTACGTAATTTGAAATTCAGCTCCACGTAGTGCTAGCGCCCTCCTTCTCCAAGCAAGGCTCGCTTTCGAGGTTTGAGTTTAAAAAAATAAAAAAAAAAAAAATAAAAAGCCTGAATCTGGAGCTTAAATATCTCCAGAGGGGCAGCAGTTCTGTGTAACGCCCCTACGTGTTTTTATCACGTAATAAAAACTCATCAACTCCGCTAGTAATGGCTGTCTCCGAAATGAGCCGAAGGAGCCGTCGTCGTCGAGCTTATCCGTTTCGACAGCCGCCGGAAAAAGCCGAAACGGCGATGGAAGCTCACTCGACTCCCTTCGGCAATTTCCGGAACTTGCCGAAGCAGACAGAATGGCGGTCGGAGCCTGCTCGGCAATTTCCGGAGACCAAGACGCAGCAAGCCCTCGGCTCTCCAGCACGTTCGGCAATTTCCGACACCGGAAGAGACTCACAATACGTGCAGAAGCGGCCCCGATCGCGACTTGCACCGTGTCGCTTTTTTTTTTTTTTTTTTCTTTTCCGGAAATTGCCGAACAGACCCGAAAGCTCAAACCTCGAAGCGAGGGGTTATAATTAGCCGAAGACGGCCTCGTATTGCCCCCCCTTCCCCGCTGCCCTTCCCTTGGCCACCTGTGGTACTGGCAGGGATCAGGCGGGAGCAGAGCGGAGCGCACCCCAGTGATCTTCCCCGGTGGCTGGCGGCCTGGCCCCTTCCCCCTCCGCCCGGGCAGGAGGAAGTGATAACTACTCAGATTTCCAGACACACCGCGGGGGCTCGGGAGCCAGCGGACTTCGCCGCAGCCTGCTCCGCTCTACCCGCAGCGCCGACGCCGAGCGTGCCGCCCGCTTCGGCACTCCGTTCTTCCTTCCTTTCTCCCTCCCCTGTCTTCCCTCCCTTTTTCTCTCTCCGGCGGCCCCGCACGCACCGCGACAAAGGGTGAGTGCTGCCGCCCCGCGCACCAGGGAAATGGCGCTGGAGCGGCTCCTTTCTTCCCGCCCCCTCTTCTTCCCCCTCCCCCCTCAGCTCCCGGGGAAAGCCAGCACGGATCCTCCGCACCCGAACGAGACCTCCCCAGCCCACCCCCTTCCCCACAAACGAAGGGCTTTTCGAGCTTTCTCCCACCCGCAGTGCTTTCCGAGCCCACCTCCCTGCCCCTCGCTAACGCCTAGGCCTCCCCGCCGCAACGCGGGAAATGGCCGCGCTCCAAACGCCCCCCTCATCTACGCCTGAACCAGCTTCAAACCCACCTTAGCGCTCCCTGCCCGCCCTCCCCGCTCCCGGGGCTCGCCGGGGCCACCCTCCCGCCCCGATTGAAGGCCTCGCTCCGCAGCGGGCGGCGCCCGCTCCGGCCCAACTCGCCCTCATGGTGGCGGCCATCATGGCGGCTGCAGTTACCGGTCGCCGCGGGCCCGTTCCCCCGCCCGCCGCCTCCTCACCCAGTCGCTTTCTCTGTCGCCGCGAGGCATCTTCCTTCTTTTGGACGCCTGACGCGGTCCTGCGCTAGCCCCCCGTTGGAGAGACGTCTTGGCCCCCCTCCTGTGCTGGCGGCGACGACGGTAGGAGGTTGCAGCTCGCGCGTAGGCGGCGTCGTGCGCTCTGCCCCGTCAGCCGCCGGCGCGCAGTGCTCGGCCAGCCCAGCCCCGCCACCCGCCGCGCCCGCCCTGCGCCGTGCCGCGCCGCCGCCCCGCCACTCCCCACCCCCTCCTTCCCTCCTTCCTTCCCTCCCTCCCTCCCTCCCTCCCCCCACCCCCCGCCTCAACCCCCCTCAGATGTCGCTGTTGCCGCCGCTGCTCAGTGCGCGCAGGGCGAGAGCGAGGAGGAGACGCCAGACCCGAGCGGCTGGGCACCATTGAAGTCTGTATCCTTCTCTCTCTCCCTCTTTCTCTCGCTGCAGCCGCCTCTTAATCCCCCCCTCTTCTCCCCCTCACCCCCGACTCCCGTTCCTTCTGCGCCCCAAGGCCTCGCCTGCGGGCCGCCGCGGATCGATGCGGGCACAGCCCGCCCGCCTTCCCCCCCCCACCCCGTCAGTACACTGCCGCTTCCTTGGCGGCGGGGGGTAACGGGCGGAGCAGGGCTGCCGGGGGGGCAGCCGTGGCCCCGGCGGTTGCTGGCCCGCACCGGAGGGAAGGAAGGGAGGGAGGGCCCCGGGGATAGCGGGCTTTGCCGCGGGAAGGAGGGTTGCGCCGGGGGGCGGGGGCAGCGGCACCCGCGCGGCGGCGGACACGCTCGGGAGACAAAGCCAGCCCGCCACTGCCGAGGGGCGGCCCCCGCGGCCGGGCGGCCCCCGCTCCGGCGTGTGCCGGGCCCGGGGGAAACGTGGCGGGGTGGGGGAGGCGGTGTGGAAGGGGGCCCTGGCGGCGGGGGCGCGGCTGCCCGGGGCGGGAGCGGCGGGCCTCTTCCCCCGGCCCTCGCCGTGTGGCGGCGGGTCGGCCCCGCGCCGCCCGGGGCAGCCCCTTTAGCGCGCCCGCGGCGTCCCCGCCGGCCTCACGTGCGCCCGCCACACGCCCGAGGCGCGGCCTCCCGCGGCAGGCCTCCTCCCTCCGCAGGGCTGCCTCCGTCTTGTGGTGGGGATGGCGCGGGGGGGGGGGTTGGGGGGGGGTGTTGTTATTATTACTATTGTTGTTTCTTTCCCCCTGTTTCCTGCCTTCGAACGGGGACAAACCAAGCCCCTCTGCACTGGGGCCTTTGCCCCTGCCCTTCACCCCCCTCACCTACCCCCCCCAGCCTATGGGGCTGCCAAAATCCACCTCCCGTGTCAGGGGAGAATTGGGGGAGGATTGCTGAATCCGGGAGGTTTCCTGGCCTTGAAGGACTCTCTCTTTTGCCTTACCCAGGCATATGGGGAATTCTAACAGTTCTATAGTTTGCAGTGGGGCGGGGACAATACATGCCTAAGGAGGTGGCCAGTATGAGAAATGACATGGAAAAGGGGATGGATTCTGTTCAACATCATTCGTGTAGGTTGAATATGTAGTATGTACAGCTTAGCTGAGTTAATATTGCTCTAGGACCTTAATTCTTGCAAGCTTGAGAATCAGAAGGCAACGTTACAGTTGCATTAAGATAAATATTTTCTGTTTGTAAGAATTTACTACTATGTAAGAGTAATGGGTGACTCATTATTACACCACAGATATGTAGCTGCTCCCCACCAGAAATATACCTAGTATACCTAGGTATATCTCAATTAAATGCTAGAATCTGAACTCCTATTTTATTGGGTTTAAGGAAATAAGCATCCCTGATGGTCCTCCCCCTTTTCCCTTGAAACATCTCTGTGCCTTAGAAGGCCTTGGGGAAAAATCCTTTTTTCAACCGTATATACCACTTTGTCATATCATTTATCCTGGCTACCATAATGGTGCATTACTGGGTTATGCCAGACGAAGTAGTAACCTACTTTTTGTTCTGGATTTAATCCTTATTAGAAATGTTATATGCAGTGATTACATGGGGGTTGGAACAAGGACCATGCTTGTATTGGGATGCCTTTCTTTGAGTAATGTAAACTTCCTTTTAATTGTCATGCATTTTTCTAGTAAAAGCTCTGCAAGTCTGCAATAAAAATGGCCTCCAATAAAACTACATTGGTAAGTTCATGCACACCTAAAGTATGTAAGGATTTAATCAACATATTTTTCTTCAGACTTATAACTTGGCATCTCCATTTAAAAGATACATCCACATCTCCCCTCCCCAGCATTATTCTGACCAAAATTTCAGATCCAGAAAGTAAGGCTATTAGAAAGGACATTGTCTTTGGCTTTAATAAATCTGCCATTTCTAAAGAGACTTCTTGGGAAAAAATATTAAAGGACTGCACTGTTTCATCTGTTCTACAATAGAAAACACCAAGGATTTTTTTTTTTTCTTTTCGATTCCTTTCAGCACACCATGTAATTCATCATATTTGTAAAAAATAATATCCAAGTCATGTATTCATTTAATTTCTCCCAGTGTAGTTGGGGAAAATTAATTGCCTGAAGAAGGCAGTCTCTACAGATGAAAAATAACATTATTGGGAAATGATGTGGCGTAGTTAAGATGCCTTTTGAAATGATTTTTAACAAATAACAGTTTCTTTGAATTTCATAGGAGCAGAGATTATCAGATGTCAACCCCTCCTGGACCGTTTTAATGATGCATTCATGGATCTCAAGTCCTGTAAAGCTTTGCTTGGCATTAAAATACGGACTTCTAAGGGCAGTTGGTTGCTGGTTGCCATTCAGCTGATAATGATATAGTTTTGTGAGAGACAGAACTGAAAAAGTGTAGTGTGAGATGCATCTGAGGTTGAGGTGGGGAAGTAAGCTCAAATACACATGTACAATTCAAAATTTGGATAGCAGAACAACTGATTCGTAGTGCTCTCAAAAGGCCTGTTCTTAAGTTTGCTGAAATGGTTACTGGTTGACCCAAATAGAGATACATTAAAGACTTGTATTAACTCCTGGCTTAAAAGTGCAATGGAGTGCTTCCTTTATACTGCACGATAAGAAACTATTTTAAAAGATTTCACCACGGTCAATGTCTGAACTTCCTGTTAGTGGTTGATTGCCCAGTTCTCCCTAATTTGAGGAAGAGAAGGAGTCAGCCAGCTTGGGGAGGGGGTGCCTCAGGGAAAGGAAAGAGTCTGTGAATGCAGTATTTTTAATCTTTTGATGTTTACAGAAAAATTTTGCTGCACAGGTCAGGAAAGGCAGTTATGGTTCCCATGGGAACTGTAACTAATTTTGCTTCATTATGTATTTGCATGCAAAACCTAAATGTATTAGGGGATAGCATAGCTCTGGAACTGTAATTCCTATTTTGTAACCTTCTGTGTGTTAAAACCCTTCACCACAGTGTCACATCAATGTTATAATCGTGCCCCTTAGAGAAAGAGTGATTAGCCACAGACCTGCAACCGTCATACGTGACTTTGGAATGCAGGAAGGGAAATGGGCCACAGAGGATCATTCAGTGGTCAAATGCCCAACTTGCAGCTTACAACATGTGACCCTAGAGAGGGAAGCTTCAGGGGTCTAGTGGACACTTCAGTCATTATCAGTGAGATTTACATTGGCTTGTGTAATCTCAGAATGTACAGGTTTTTAACAAATGTTCAGTATTTCTGCAGGCTCTGCAATCAAGTATTACTTTAATAGGTTGGAAAGGCTCAAGAGTTCGGAAAACAGTGCTGATGTACACAAGAGCTAATTGAATCTCTTAATATTTAAAACAAAAAGCAACATACTCTCAATTTTGTTATTTCTTACTGCACTTCAAGAAAAAAATAAAGATCCCCATGACATGCATTTTCTTCTGTGGAAGACTCTCTAGATACTTAAGTCTCAGAAAGTAAAAAAAAAAAAAAAAAATAATGTTGCTTTGATACAGAAATCCAAAACATTTATCTTTAAGTGACAAGAATTAGTGAAGCCGAAAAGCGTACCAGAAAACAATCTTCCATTGAATCAAAGAATTTTAGTGCAACGGAGAACACAGATGGAGATATTCCCCACTTGTAGCCTGCTTGCCTCATCACCAGTAATTATAATGTTATTACTATGGTATAGTGAGTCTGTCTTGTTTGGTTTTTCTTTATTTTTCTCTCTGCTTCTTCTTTTGTTCATGTGTTTTCTTCATTTCTATCCGTTTCTCTTTTTCACACTTCCATTTCTGGAAAGAAGCTGCCTTCACAGAAGCGTTGGACATCTCCATGTTTTAATTTTCCTTCAATTTCAGTCTTACATTCTTTTTCCTGTGGAGGCAAAAAAAGCCAATGTGCTTAAGTTGACACTTTTCAGACATGAATGCTGTGGTCAAAATACACCTGGGATATGCAGGCAGTTAAAATCTAATTGGAAATATGTGCTCTGTTTTAGATAATCTCTCTTCTATGCTTCAAATCAAAACAAATGTTGCATGAGATATAATCATATACAGAAACTTGCTGTTTGAAAGAGAAACTTGAAACTTTTCCTCTTCTTTGTTGTTTACGCCTTCAATTTATGCTAACCAGAATGAAGCTGTTCTGGGGAGGGGGGATGGAAGTTAGTTATGAAAAATAAGGGGCACAAAGACATGGCTTTGGAAAGAAAGAATCAGCCTTAAATATTCAGTTTATAAAAAAGAACAGGTTTTTGTCTCTAATGTACATATTTATTTTTTGTTTTTACCTTTCATCGCATCAAGACAAAATTATACAGAGTATAAAAACCTGAGTTTCAAAATTGCTTTGCAGTATTCTCAAACTAACCCACTTTCACTCTAGAGAGGATTAGAGAAAGGCCATCATGCAAATAGAGGTGCTCTCTGATTCTATTTTTTTTTTTGCTTGTCTGTTTTCTGTTCTATACAAAGTGTATTAGTGAGGAATTAGTTCTGTCCACTTTGATTTGGGGTGCTGCACAAGTATACGCTTTAGGAGCTTAATACTGCTCCCATTAGTTTATGGCTGCCACTTTAACAATTTCTTCATAAGCTACAGTCCAAAATGGCAAGCAAATTGCTTTTGGTCTGCTAGTGCTCCAGAAATGTGATACAACAACATGATAGGCTTGTTCCAAACTCTTTAAGATTGCAAACAAGGAAATTCTGAAATGTGTCCTTCTATTACTATTTAATTGTGCCTTATTAAACTGGGAATGCCTTGAGGATGATGTGGATGTAATATTTATTTTAAGAACTTAAAGAATATTTTTTGAAGTATCAAATGTAAACTTAAAACACTTTTAAAGTCATTTAAGTTAGCAAAATTTCATTTACATGTTAAGTGCTGTACTTAAGTGTAGGTGTCTTAAATTTTTGCACCTTTGTGACATCTGTTTGAATGTAAGTTACATCGGTGCGTGGCTGAGAATGAGAAGGGACTGCAGTAATGGAATGCTCCTAGCATGCATCCTGTTCAAGAGTTACGGGTTATTGTTGAGTATTTTGCTTATTGTAGTGATACATCATAAACTTTGCTCCCATCAGCTTTTCCTGTTTTAAAAAATTATTTGGTTTTTTTTAATGGTGGTAACCACCTTTTTTGAGTACCATCCCTTTTCTGTTTTATGCGTTTTCACAGTTCCCTTACTACTTTTCTTTACTTCTGTCTTATGCTATTTCTTGCCCCTCTGCCTTTTCACAGGCATAGAGTTAACTTTTAGAAGCTTTATAAATTTTTGAGCATATAGCACTGAGAATTAAATTTATAAGGGGAGTGGAGGCACTGTGTATGGACAAAAATATTTCACCTTTATAAAACTGGTGTTGGGTATCTCATTAAGCAACTGAAAAAAACCCAAAACATTAATGTGTCTTGCTCAGGTTACCTGACCACATGCACTAACGTAAAAGGAGTCTGAGCTTCTGGCTTTAGTGTGAATAAGTACATGATTCTTGGCTGTTTAGTGAGCAAAGTTGGATTTGGCCGGTGAAGTAACTGTGTAAAGCAAAAGAAAGAATAACGTCATTCTGAATTTCTTTTGTAGCACAAAATGGGAAAGAAACAGAATGGCAAAGGTAAAAAAGTTGAAGAGGCAGAGCCTGAAGAATTTGTTGTGGAAAAAGTCCTGGACAGACGTGTTGTAAATGGAAAGGTGGAATACTACTTGAAGTGGAAAGGATTTACAGAGTAAGGCATTACCTATTATTTTTCTCTGATAGAATGCTAAATATTAACCATTTGTTTGAAATAACTACACAAAGAGGGGATTGGATGGTGGGGATTCATTTTAAAGAACAAGGGAAGGATGTCCATAAATGCATGTTCAAGTGGGGCAGCCAAGCTAGACTTGACAGTTGTTATATATGTAGTAGAACAAATGTTACTTCCAAGTAAGAAAATTTGCAGGGATTTAGGCTATAGTCAGCTCTGAAGTGATGAATTTGAAGCAGACAGTTTCTTATTCGTTTTTCTGAACTGCTCTCAAATTAGATGAATTTGCATAAGGAATTGTGTGACATAGTTGCCTTCATTAGGCATGCCCAAAAGATATCATTTGAGTCTCTTTCCCAGGGCTTATGAAAGCACAGGAAAGCCTTACAGTGGACTTAGAAATTTGATTGTTAAAGAAGGCACATAGCTGTGCCTCCTCCTTCTCTCCCATGACACTTTCTGGCAGACTACTTTACTAGCTGAAAAAAAGGTGATGCACCTATCATTTGAACACAAGTAGTTATATGCAATTGTATTATTGTTGTACACCTCCCAAAGTGATTGCATTGCAACGTCCTGCCTTCTAGCACCTGAAATTTGTGTAGTGATAGGAGCAGAAATGCAAAGCACAATGTGTTTAGTATTTGAGGGTCAGATTTAAAAAATACAGTTAATAACTGAAAATAATTTGTAGGCATCCTGCTTGTGCAGTAGCGCTGTGGCAGTATTTGTGTGTGAGGACTTCTAAGGAGGTTGTTGTAGGGAACATTCACGTACTTCTTAATATTTTAGTTAACAAAATGCATGCTCACTGGAACATTTGCAGTGCCCAGCTCTGGACATGGAACCTTTGTTCCCTCCTGTGGTCGGCTGAAGGAGGAAGATAGTTCTGGGTACAGTCGACATCAGTGCTCGGGGATGGCTTTTTAGTGTATTCTTCATATGTAGAAACTTAGACATACATACACTGTTTGTGGTGAGTGTCGTGTATGTTCTGTTCTCCCTAAGTCCTAGTGCTCATATCATGTAGCTTGTTCGCATGGACAGTCTTTAGAGGAACCAAGGAAAGGAGTCAGTTTAAATGGACGGGTAAGTTTTGGTAGGGTGGGGATTGCTTGTTTTAAGTCCTACAATCCCACCAGATTATAGGAGCTAAGAGACCTGCTTGTTCTGTATCTCGAGTTTAAGAACATAATTTTTCAACAATAGCAGAGCATACATCTTTCTTTCATCAAATTTAGTACATGAAGGTTGCTAAAGATGGCAAGATAAGCATCCTTAAGTTTAAAAAACTTGCCTTACATAAAGAGAAAAAAAAAACTTGCTTAGGGTGAGCCATGTGGCTAGTTTTAAGTTTTATTTCTTTCCATAGTTTTACATAAATGTGTGTATGTTTCAGTGCTGACAACACATGGGAACCTGAAGAAAACTTAGATTGTCCAGAGCTAATCGAAGCTTTTCTGAATTCTCAGAAAGCTGGTAAAGAAAAAACAGATGGTGCCAAAAGAAAATCTTTGTCAGATAGCGAATCTGATGATAGTAAATCAAAGAAAAAGCGTGACGCTGTAAGTATATGTTCATGTGCTTTGTTTTTCCTGTGTCTCTTCCCCACCTCTCCATCACCACCCCCCAAAAAATCCTGTTATGACTTTAAGAATGAGACCATACGTGGGTTTAAAACTGTAAAAATCGCACGACATCTGGAACTGTGGTTTGAAAAGAGTAATCATTCATGGTGGTTAATGAGACTGTCCAAAAGGTGGGTAAAAGATGACTGATTGACACAATCACTAAAAGTGTTTGCATTGTCCCATGATGCTTCCTGAATACTTGAAAATAAGACTGGTTAAGAAGTTATTAGTGAATGATATTAAGTGGTCATTTGTATTAGGGCAAAAGGTTCATAAATGGAACAAAGATTAAGTTCTGGTTTTGCTTTCATATTTTGCATATGATTTTGAACAGGAGAGTGGCAAGATAGCAAAATGTGAAGACCAGGCAGTTGCTTAGATTAGGACCAGACATGGTAAGAGGGAGTAGAAGGGGTAAGTGAAGAAAGCCTACCTTTTCTTAATGGTCTGGGTTTATCCTACAATTGAAGTGAACAAGCAGCATGACAAATTTAGTGCTGGCAAGTACAAAACAATGCACATACAATAATGTGTTCAATAGTTCATTTTTTTCTCTCTAAACTAGCAATTTGAAACAAAACTGGTTGGCAATGTCAGTGGTTTACTGAAGACAGCTGTTGGATGTGTGGTTTCTGTCAAAAAGGTTTGAAGGCATCAGAAGGAATAGTTCATTAATAATAACAAAGAATATTTTAGCTTCTGTTTAAAGTCAGTTGCGTGGCTTTATCTGGTACAGTAGTGGTCACTGTCTCAAAAAGGATATTGTGAACCTAGAGGAACTAATACAGGAAATAGTCATGATATTTCTTGCCACTGATGTGATCTCAGTGAGCCAAGAACAATTGAGATATTCCCCAAGGGTGCAGTTTCACAGTTGGCTTAAGCCATCACAAGCCTGTTGTTTTGCTGAAAAGGATGTGTTTTTCTCTCTTCCAGGAGTGCGTTTCTGCTTTGTCCCTTTTGTTGCTTTTACAGGCCATGCTTGTTTTTTTAATCTACTACAACAGTTTTAGATCACTTGTTTCATCTATTAAGTTTTCAGAAATAAATGCTAGATACATTGCTGTAAAGTCCTTCGTTATTACTCTTCATCTAGATGACTTGACCTGAAGATCAGTCATGAAAAAATAAAACTGATGTAATCTTCAGATAATAATATGTAATTATAGCTTTTATAATTATGTAAGGCTATATTTTTTTTGTACTGATACACACACACATATATGTATATAAAAGAATGTGTGTATTTAGCACTAATGCCCAAACAGAATTTCATCTTAAACTAGATACTGATGTTCTAATTTACTCAATAGGTTGATAAACCAAGAGGATTTGCAAGGGGTCTTGATCCTGAGCGGATAATTGGGGCTACAGATAGCAGTGGAGAGCTTATGTTCCTCATGAAATGGTAAGTCTTAGATCCACAATTCTCCATATTAAGGGAGGGCAGGCAGTTGCACTTAGGCTAATCAGGCAACTTCATTTCAGGAGTAAGACAGAGGAGCTGGTTGTCTGCTTATTATCCTTGTATTCTTAGAAAAACAAGGCTTCTGTAATCAGTTAGTACTTAATCCTTTTTCCTTCAAAACTCAAAATAACTTTGGTTTCTGTAGGTTCAGTTTTATGAAACTAGAAATTCAAAAGGTAAATCCTGATAAAATACGGAAAAATTGGCATTTGTGTGGAAAAGCTGGATCTTGGTAATGGTTTTGCTGAGGGAATGGCAGGGAAGGATCCAGCTTTACGCATTCACGTAAGCGGAAGCCAGCTGCTGGATAGCCAGCCATTTAACCAGCTGCAGTGCAAGCTGTTCTGCATGCAACTAAGTGGAATTGAAAGCAGCTAGTGGAGGAAGCTGAGGATGAGATGAAGAATAAACAATATGGAGGAGAGGTTTATTATTTTGGGCTGGAAATAGGGGAAAGCGATGGAGGGAGTTTGTATTGTTGGGAGGGTAGGTCAAGAGCAGCTTCATTAGCTACAGTGTTGGCAGAAAGACTTATTGCCTTGTAAAACAAGTAGAATAAAATCAGCGCTGTTTTTCCAGTGTTGAGAATACAAGAGATTGAATTGACATTTACTGGGGGTTAGATGTCTATGGTGGTGGGATGAGAATAATGATAGCTTTCCACAGCCTTTGAGAAGGGCAGAATTTTCTGAATGGAGTCGAACCGAGTGGTCTCCAGAGAATTTATGTGTCATGTGATGTGCCCAGACTGCTGAAGATTAGTGCTTTGGAAGATTCTGTCTCCCTTCTGTCTTTTCAAATTTTCTCTAAATTTTATGTGAAGCTCGGAAGCGTTGCAAAATATAGATCGTGACAATTTGAATTTCTGTAGTGATAATTGGCAAAATGAAACAGAAAGAAACATACAAAGCTTTTGTTTTGTTTAGTTCAGTTGCAGTTTATTAGTTTGTCATAATTGATAGTAGGTAACAAACATAGATGTAAATATGTTCACACTAAACTGACTTGTGAAGGCAACGCACGCTTCAAAATGGACTCTGAAGCATGTCAGACTGGAAACTTTGTTTTATTATCCCAAGACAGCATCAGGAATAGCAGTGTGAAGTTCAGGAAGTTACTTGCATAAAGAGTAAACAGAATTTGAATGCAGGTGCCCTATCTTAAGACTGATGCTGTTGATTTTTAAAAGTTTTACTTTGAAGTTGTGATTATACTTCAAAAGACAAAATTATCAAAGTTTTACTTGTTTCATTATATACTGCAATTGAGAACTGTATAAATGGTTCCCGTTGAATAGCGTTTTCCTTTAAAACAAAAAAATATGGGAAAGGAAGGAAGATGCAGCTATGAAACCTTACCATTAGCATGGAAATTCTTAGTATACTGAAGGAATACTGAAAACTGACATTCTTTCAGGACCTATGACCTATCAAAAGCTACTACATTTACTGAATTATGATTATGCATTTTCTTAAATCCCACTCTCTTCTACATCAGGAAAGACTCTGATGAGGCAGATCTGGTGCTGGCCAAAGAAGCTAACGTGAAGTGTCCTCAGATTGTAATCGCTTTTTATGAAGAGCGGCTAACTTGGCATTCATGCCCAGAAGATGAAGCACAATAATTAGTTGCATTGCTTTTTTATATATATGAATATTAAACCCGGAAATTTGATTTATTAGCAATGTGAGAAACATACATTCTAACAGGAATCAAATTTGATATTTTTTTGAAGTAGTATGTTTTGCATCAACAGCAAGTAAATAAAAGCTTTCTGCGACTTGTTTCATTTATCACAAGAGAGCATTTGATACTACTACTTCCTCCATATTAGGTAAAAGCTTTTATAAAACATTCATAAACTTCCATAGTTATTAAAGAATCATAATGAATGTTTAAACAAACTCACAGATGTTTTGTAGTCTTCTATATTATTGATGTGCATGTATCTCCTTTACCCAAACCTAGCCCTTTAAACCTGTAGAATCATTCTTTTTAGTATTTGGGATCACCTGGTCTCCAGAAAACCAGGTGAAAACTAACTTTGTAGTAATTTGAATGTTATCAGACTGTATATTGTTTACTTTATTGTAAATACTGGTGAACAGTGGTCAATAAAATAGTTTTATATTCTTCCTTTATACTGATAGGCTGTGACTCTTTTGAAGCGGTATGATATTTCTGAACTTTTGATATGTTTAGCTCTCAATTTGTAATATATTTAACTGTAAATTGGTTTTTTTTTGGGGGGGTAGATCGATTAATGAATATTGGCCTGTTGCTACTCTGTAGTCACAATACCAGACAAATACCAGGCTTTGGTTCTTTGTATTTTTTCAGTGAATAATGCCTGAGGCATAGGGGGTTTTCAGTCAGGAAAGGCCTGTGAAGTGAATGTGCTTTGGGTACGTGTTTAAGCCACAGATAGCAAACATACTGCTTGAGTATGGCTGTTGGTCCACAAGCCTGAGTGGCCTGTGCAGGTATACTGGGAAATATCTAACCTGTGTTGACAGTATCAGCCTTGCTTTAATTTCAGTGTTAATACCAGGCTGAACGGTAACTAGCAGTGGTGTTGATGGAATTATTCTTTAGGTGATAGCTTAAAGAATACTTACATAGCTCTGCCTTTAAAGGGGAGTATTTTAATGAAGTTACTTAAGTCATAGACTTTAAACAAAAGGCTTTGTTTCTGTTTCAGATTGAATTTTAAAATTAGTTCTATAATCAGCTGCTTGGAGAATGCCTTCAGAAGGGCAGAAGTAAAGGGTGGGGAACTCAGGAGGAAGAAAGTTGGATTTTTTTCATTCTTTATCCAGCTGCCATTCCTCTTTTTACTTGTTTTCATCTAAAACACCTTTTTGTGTTTTGACTGCATTGATACAGTTTGTCTTGAGCCGTGCCTCTCCATATGTCAATGGCCAAGCTTGTTTCAGAATTCCCCTTAATCTAGAGTTTTGACTAAAAAAAAAAATCCTGTAATATGCTACTGTCAATGTCAGAGAATCACAGAATGGTTTGGGTTGGAAAGGACCTTAAAGATGATCTAGTTCCAACCCCCTGCCATGGGCAGAGACACCTTCCACTAGAGCAGGTTGCTCCAAGCCCCATCCAACCTGGCCTTGAACACTGCCAGGGATGGGGCAGCCACAGCTTCTCTGGGCAACCTGTGCCAGCGCCTCACCACCCTCACAGTAAAGAACTTCCCTATATCCAATCTAAACCTCCCCTCTTTCAAGTTTAAAGCCATTCTCTCTTGTCCTATCCCAACATGCCCTTGTAAAAAGTCTCTCCGGCTTGCTTGTAGGCTGCTTTTTGGCACTGGAAGGCAGCTGTAAGATCTTCCCAGAGCCACCTTCAGGCTGAACAAGTGCAGCTCTCAGTCTGTCTTCGCAGGAGAGGTGTTCCAGCCTTCCGATCATCTTTGTGGCCCTCTCGACTTTCAGAGTCCTAGGTGAGACAGTTAAGCCTGCCCAGCGATGTTTTCCTATAAGGTTAAAAGAAGATGGGTATTCCTGGAACCCTCCTGCTGAGGAGTGAATGAAGGAATTTGATCTGTGCTCGATGTTCTTTCGATACTGTTTCACAAATCATTACTATTAACTATTTGTCCTCACATAGTTTACAAAACATTTACATTGTGAATCAAAGTATGTCACTGTAAAACAATTACAGTTGAACACTGCAGTGGCTAAACTGATGCTAAGTTACCTTTTTTGTGTAACTGCTTTGTCTTGTCATTTTTTTATTACTGAGTTTGGGCAGAATTCAGTCGCTGTTTGTGGCTCTAGGAAAAATCTGGTATTCCTGTTAGTGTGGAGGTTCCCTTGTATCAGGTAATGCTAATTTCAGAGCTTAGCCTGTTCCTTAGACTAATTACCCCAACATATGAGTTAAATCATCTGCAGAGTTAGGGCTTAATTCTTCCAGGACTGTAATAGAAATATTGATACACCTAGTGTTTAGGATTCTGAAATCCGTGGTTTTTACCCAGTAGCTTGAGAAATCACTGGCTAAACAAGAATTCCAAAGCAGCTTGTTTTTTCCTGCTTGCTTCTTCCAGTATGAAGTGCTTTTTAAGGAGTCTTAGAACTGTTACTCTCAGTTTGCATTTTATCATCTGAAACTTTGCAGTTCCTATACTTTTTTGGGTTTTTTTAAGTGTGTATATCAAGTTTATATGAAGTTGCTGATTTGAAGTGATACAGGTGAACCAGTTGGTTTAAATTATCGGTTATTGTAAGTGGTAGGCATAGAGGTTTTTCTTGAAAGGTTGATCCTCAATTTGTAACCTTTAAAATATAGAATTGCAACAAGATACAGTTTTTACGTTATATAGGTTCTTCCTTCTGGCTCTCTGTAAAAATGCACTGTATTCACATTTAATTTTACAGCTTGTTAGACAATTAATTACATTTCCAAATTTTTACATTATGATGGTAGAAATGCTGACTGGTATTTGTTTCCTTTTTTGTCCTCCTCACTTTGTGTCAAACTGCATTTTGGTAGTAATGAAATGCAACACTTTAAGGTTATAAGTTCTGTAAAATTATGCTGAATGTGCTGCATACATATGCAAGAAGTTAACAAATGTTATTAATTTAAAATTAACTGATTAAATAAATGAGATATCTTCTGTAGTTAGTGACTTGTGCAGAGGTTTCTGGTCCGTCCTTCTACAAAGCCAAATTGGTTTCAGGCTGTCATTTCATGATCACTCTTTGTTGATGCTAGTGTCCTAAAAAAAACCCAAACAAAATCCCAAACCAGTTGTGCTTGCTCCAGTACTACTCCTCACCCTGTCTGAAAAAAAGACTCTGGAGTTTAACATAACCAGGTAGTGCTAGATTATGCAAAATTCAAGTCATGATCAGTTATGGCATTACCCTCTCACAGCCTCGTTCTTTGTGAGGGGAATAATAAAACTCATAATGTGATCGTTAGTATTGAATTAATTGCAAATTAGAGGGCAATTGCTTTTAAATGGAATAAAACATATTCGTACAAACTGAAAAAAAGAGCTATCAGTATTGCAGGTGAATTTTATCAGTTCAGCACAAACATCTATGTGCTTCGTGGAAATTTTAGATTTATGGTCCAGTTCTCTTTAAACTGTTGGACAGTTCCTTCACAACAGATTATAGCACATTTAGGACTCGACATATGTTGCCATAATTTCAAGTGTAACTGGAAGTACATTTTTCCTTCAACTGCAAATTATTAATCTTAGTTACTTGCCAGAATTGGGCTCCTGCACTATAAAAGATGTCCTCCTTTCCTGTTCTAAGAGCCTTCTCCAACATCCTCAGTGTTTTCCTTGCCATTGTCCTCCTCTTTCTGTTTGGAACAACAACTCAAAATGCCACCTTTTATTCAAGTTTTGAATTTAAGCTGCCCATGTTAAGTAAGACACATCTACTCTGCTGACAGAGGCCTCTAAACTTGGACTACCAGCCAAGCCAGATGCCTTCAAATCTGTTTCTGAGGTGCCTCCCCCAAAAAAAGGAGTCCTGCAGCACGGACTTGCTGCGTCTTACAAGCTGAAGTGCGCTACCATGAAAATTCGGCTGTATGGTTCCTGGACCAAAATGTTGCAGTGTCAAATGGAGCCATGTTTTTCCCTGTAGATTTGTGAAACTGTCTTCACTAGTGCAAGTTGTGCTTGCTTTGGCAGAGCGAATGTGCTGACTCGCTGTTGTGGGGTTTATCTGCCTCAGATGTATGCTGTTCATAGGCAGTTTCTCCCCCATAGTGTTTTGCTGTTCTGCGGGCTTTTAGTTGTGACAACACTTGAGAGGCTGTGCAGCAGCTGAGATGAAAGTGTTTGGTAGTATCTTCATGTGAGCAGGACCTGGGAAGAGCTTCACTCCTGCTCCTTCCTGGTGGGACAATCCCAGCCGTCAGCTTGGGTAACATCAGATCCTTTTGATGTTCAAATGGAAAACTTTCATCTCCCAAAAGCCTTTCAGGGACTCTGATGTAAGCACTCTGGGCTCTCATTTCAAAAAAATGATACATGGTTTAATTAAAAAAAAACCAAAACCAAAAACAAGCAACCCCCCACACACACACCAAATTATACAAAGCAAAATTGGAGCACTTGTTCCAGAGAAAGAGTCTGAATTGGGCTCTTCAATCGATCCAGCCCCATGCATGCAGGAACAGTGCTTTTTTTCCCCTTGTAAACTGCTGTGGGATTTATTAATGTGGCAAGAGACTTGGGTATGATTCCCAGGGCTCCAGATGGTACCTGCCAGATGGGAGACACATCTTGTGTCTAAAGATGCCGGCATTGATGGCATGGTGTTTGAGAAAACAATAACCTTTTGTGATGGATTTTCTTACTTGATAATGGTTTTAGTAAATGGTCAAGTACTTCCATTCATTGCAGTGCCTGCAAAATTATTTTAATCTGGTGAAAAGATAGCCCTTCTGGGTAAGGTATTGGATGGCAGGGTTTGGTTTGTTCCTTGGTTGAATGTGCACATCCTGCAGATGCGCTCGACCAGCAGAGGCATCACTGGCTTCTCCATCTGATTCCTCCTTCCCAAAAATGGTTTTCTTACTCAGGTGCACTGCTCTGCACGGAGTTGCCATTTGAAATCTATGTATTCTTGCTTCAGCATCTTTGTCAAAACACACTGGGCCTTGTTGCCTGACCTTCTATAAGCAGTGTCAACAATCAGGAAGGTCTGTCTTTATAAAGAAAAGGCATGTTAAAGACACGATAAATCACAGAGTCATTTAGGTTGGAAAAGACCCTTAAGAGCCCAACCATTAACCAGCACTGCCAAGTTTTACCACTAAACATCCATAAGCACCACATCTACACATCTTTTAAATATCTGCAAGGGATGGCAACCACCACTTCCCTGGGCAGCCTGTTCCAATGCTTGACAACCCTTTCGGTGAAGAAATTTTTCCTAATATCAAATCTAAACCTCCCCTGGTGCAACTTGAGGCCATTTCCTCTCATGCTATCCCTTGTTACTTGGGAAAAGAGACTGACACTCACCTCACTACAACCTCCTTTCAAGTAGTTGTCAAGAGCAAGAGGTCTCCCCTGAGCCTCCTTTCCTCCAGACTAAACCACCCGAGTTCCCTCAGCTGTTCCTCATAAGACTTGTGCTCCAGACCCTTCACCAGTTTCATTGCTCTTCATTGGACACACTCGAGCACCTCAATATCTTTCTCATAGTGAGGGGCCCAGAACTGAACACAGTACGTGAGGTGCAGCCTCACCAATACCCAGTACAGGGGGATGATCACTTCTCCGGCCCTGCTGGCCACACTATTGCTGATAGGGGAGGTTCTTGGCCTTCCTGGCCACTTGGGCACACTGCTGGCTCATACTTGGGTGGCTGTTGTGATGATGTATGTAGAGACAACTGCTCACAGACATAACAAGCATATTGAAGCAAACTGATGCTCTGCATGAACATTTTTCATACTGGAATATTGCTTTTCAGGCATATCTTATGAAATTGTTTCTCACAGTATTTCTGCCTGAAGGCAGAAGAACAAGGAAGAGCAGTCTCACAGGAGCACACCTTTGTAACTATGACAGTGACAGGAGCATTAGCAGCTCCTGGGCTGTTATAGGATGTGAAGACTGCTATTTATGTAAAGGACCATGGGTAAAGGGCTGACACTGGGGCCCATGAATGGATGTGCCAGCCTGTGCTGAAGGACACCAGTCCTTCGCCTGGCAGAGCAAAACTTGACAGTTCTTCCCTTGGCCGAGCATGCAGTGTGTTTCTCTAACACAGAGAAGAGATTTCAATCCATCGCCTTCTTTTCCCATGCTCTTCTTCCATCTAGGGAGGTCACTATTTCTTGACCCTTTCCTTCTAGAGCCCACCCTTCCCTCTTGGTACCAACAATGAATTGGTATTCATTGAAACACCGTATGAATTGGCATCGAGCTGTCCCTTCACAGCTTCTCCTGTTTCCTGCCTCCACTTATGAAAGCCTTTGCAACAGCATCACTGCTGCACTTCCCTCCAGAACACACCCTCCATTGCACTTCCCAGTACTGCTGTGATGTGAGGATTTGTTTGCACTAACCCAGGAGATAGGTAGAGAGAGACAGAGATGTACATATAGATGTACAGAGACATAGAGATGATATAGCTATAGCTATAGGTAGAGAATGTGTGTTTCTGTTTGTGTATATTGTTTTTCCCTTGTTGTTTCCAAGGGGTGATTATGCTCACTTTCTCCCAGAACTGGGCAGAGGCAGTAGCATTTTCTACTAGTGTATGTGAAAAACATAGGTGTTTTGCCTAAAAACCAGTTTGTTCAGATAGACGCAAAGATTCCCTCGTTTCAGATAGGAACCCAGCTGGGGCTGTCTTCTGCAGCCCACACCAGCATCTCCAATAACAAACTCCGTGACTTTGCCTTTTCCCCCTCAGTAGACCACTCAAGAAATACGCCTACAGGAGAGAGACCAGCGGTCATTCTGCGTTTCAAGGATTTGAACAAATGTGCTGGGGGGATTTGTTGCCAGTCTCTCAATTTCTGCCCTCTATACAGTACCCTTAGGTGATACTTAGCTGAGGGTTTTAAAACTAGTCCACACAACTGAGTCAGTTACTTGTTTTTCCTGAGTGTTGCCGAGAGAACCTACTCAGTCGATGCGGTGTAAATCAAACTGGGATCAAAACACTTTATTGAGCTATCAAGAACATGGAAACAGGCAGCAGTCAGTGAAGTGCTGCATTCAAGTAGTAATACAAGAGGTAAACCCCCAAACTAGACACATGAATGTTAAGGAACACAAGCAACTATCCAAACATCCTGTGTAACAAACGCAGAAGAGATTTCTTACATTCTTCTTCTTTCCAAGAAGAAGACCTCACCATAAGCAGCGTAGTAGCAAACGCCACTTGGTGTATTGATAAGGAATGGTGAGGAAATCCTGTGTGCTCTCTACGATTCTGCAAAGCTCATGCAGAGGGAACCAAACGTCCTTTCTTTCACCTCTGGGATCGCCACACTCAAAGGACTGTACGTAGTAGAAAAGCCTTTATTGATACCGGCTGAACATACAGGTTCGTTTACAGGGATGCCCCGCAGCGGTGCCCAGTGCATGGCCGCCATGGGCAGGGACATGCCCCTGGGCCTCCTGGGCACAGGCACTGCCTCAGGGCCAGCACCCCAAAGGCCTTTCTCCAAGGCACGCTGGGCGAAGGGGCAGCAGCAGGGCTGCGCTGGGCAGGGCTGCGGGGACCCCGTCACCCCCGTGTCATAGTGCCACCACCCGCCAGCGCAGCATCACAGTGCCCTGGGGCAGTATAAAGCCCAGCGCCCTCCCGCAGTGCTTTGGAGCTCCGGTGCCAGGCACAGGAAGGGTTCTCGCTCCCAGGGTAGATGAGCCCAGCAGCATTTTGCTGCTGTGGGAAACCCCGGAGATGGCTGCAGGTGGAGGCAGAAAGGGCAGTGCCAGTGTCCCCTTAGAGGCATAACCAGCCCGTGGACCAGGAGCAGGTCTTGCTCACATGCTCAGGGAGTAGCCGATCGCCAGCGCTGGGGTCAGGAAGGAATTTTCCCCCGGGGCGGATTGGCCCTGGTCCCCAGGGGTTTTTTGCCTTCCTCTGAGCACTGAGCATGACCACTTGTCAGGGCTCCTCTGGTCCTGGTGCTCTGGGTTATCGCCTGGTGCTCATGCACCACGAAGGTGGCCCCTCGTGTCCTGCAGCTGGGGGGGGAAGGCTTTTTTGCCCCCAGGGTGGACTGGCAAGTGTCCCCGGGGTTTTTTGCCTCCTCCGCAGCCAAGCACAGCCCCTCCATGGGGCTCCTTTGGGCTACTGCGGCCCAAAGGCAGCTGCTCGTGCTCCACGCAGCTGGCCCTCGTGCCCCGCACGCGGGGGGAGGAAGCCTTCTGGACTCCCAGGGTGGCCCCAGCGTGGCCCCAGGACTTGCTGCTTCTCCTCTGTTGCATTGAGCACCCCCCTTGTCAGGTCTTCCCTGGCCCATTCTGGCTGGGGTCTTGCACTGCTCTCACACCACCACGGCACCGCTGCTGCCCCGGCTTTTCTCCTTTTCAGGCTGCAAGGGAGGTTGTTTAAAGCTGAACTGAAGGATGTGTCAGCCTGCTGCTGGCTACGCATGTGCATCGAGTTAATGCTTGTGAGCATCAGCTCTGCAAGACTTAGGAAAAGAAAATAGAATCTAACCTAAACTCCACTAAAATTAACTAACCTAAACTAACCTAACCTAACCTAAGCTAACCTAACCCAAACTACACCTAACCTAACCTAACCTAACCTAACCTAACCTAGCCTAAACTAAGATACACCAACTTTTTTTCTAAATAAATAAAATACTCTTTCCACCTGTAACCTGACTTGTGTCTGATTTGTGTTAGAGCGGAATGGAATGGAACGGGATGGAATGGAATGGAATGGGATGGGATGGAATGGAATGGGATGGGATGGAATGGAACAGAATAGAAGACAATAGAACAGAACAGCTATGACATGTTATGCACACACTTCTGCATGACAAGCTGTGACCTAGATCTGAGAGGCTGTCTGCTGTGCAGGTCCCAAGGGAGGCCGGTCCCAGGCATTGGGGCCCACGAACACCCTCTGGACCCTGACAGAAGTAGACCTGCACTCCTCATACACTCTCCTTCAGACATGTACGGGGTGCCACTGGAGAGAGACGATTGGGCCAGATGGACCCCTGACGGAGCACTGTTGTTCTCAGGCTCTTGTGTTTGGTTCTGTTTCTCCAAAAGCAACAACTCAGGCATTTTTAAAACCTAGTATTTGGGGGAGGGGTGAGGTTGGGAGTGGGGGGAAATCACAAGGAAATGAGCAGGTATTGCCCACATAAAATGATTTGCAACCATTGAGTTCAGGAGCACATCCTGCTCCAGGCTGAGGGCTCCACCTTTGAGCCTCACCCATGTCAGAGATGGGGTCTTTTGCTACCCTGTGGAAACCCAAATAAACTGGATGAACACACAAGAGTTTCAAAACCCAGTTCACACGTCTTTTTTGCAAATCTGTTCAGGTGCTCAAATCATCCAGAGACAATCGACATCTCTCACCCCCATCGGAAGGCACAGGCCTCCTTCCCACAAAGTGACAGAGCCAATGCCTATGATGGGACACGATACCCACTCTATCCCTTCCGCTAGTGCAGGGCTGGGAAGAAATGTCATCCGGTATTTCCTCAGCACGTGCTGTTAGGGAAAGAAGGAAGCAGGGGAAAAAAACCCTGGAGGTTGGAAGAGAATTACAATGATCCTCAAGTCCAACTGCTCGACCGCTTTGGGGCTGGCCAAAAGTTAAAGTGTGTTATTGAGGGTGTTGTCCAAATGCCTCTGAAACACTGATGGGCACGGGGCATCGGCCACCTCTCTAGCAAGCCTCTTCCAGGTTTTGGCCACCCTCTAGGTAAAGAAATGCTTCCTAATGGCTACTCTAAACCTGCCCTGGTGCAGCTCTGAACCATTCCCACGCGTCCTATCAATGGATCCCAGCGAGAAGAGATCAGCACCTCCCTCTCCATTTCCCCTCCTTGGGAAGAGCTGTAGAGAGCAATGAGGCCAACTCTCGGCCTCCTTGTCTCCCAACTAGACAAACGTGGTGTCCTCAGCCGCTCCTCCCAGGACATGCCTTCCAGCCCTGGCACCAGCTTTGTTGCCCTCCTGGATACATTCAAGGACCTTCATGTCCTTCTTCAATGGTGGGGCCTAGAACTGCACCCAGTCCTCAAGGTGAGCCTGCCCCAGCGCTGATTACAGCAGGACAATCAGCTCTTCTAACTGGCAGGTCATGCTGTGTGTGATGCACCCCAGCATGTGGTTTGCCCTCTTGGCTGCCATTGGGCACATTGCTGACCCTCACTGAGCCTGCTGCCAGCCAGCACCTCCAGATCCCTTTCTGCAGGGCTGCTCTCCAGCCACCCCTCTCCCAGTTGACACTTGTGGCTGGCATTCCTCCGTCCCAGGTGCGGAATTCAGCATCTGCTCTTGTTCGCTTTCATGCCATTGGTGATTGCCCAATGCTCCAGTCTATCCAGAGCCCTCTGCAAGACCTCTTGTCCCTCAAGAGAGTTAACAGCCCCTCTCAGCTCAGCATCATCAGCAAACTTGCCAGTGATGCATTCAAGTCCTGCATCCAGATCATTGACAAGAAGATTGAGAAGAACTAGATCTCGAATTGATCCCTGAGGAACACCACTGGTGACCAGTTGCCAGCCAGATGTAGCCCCATTCACTACAACCCTTGAGCCCTGCCGTTCAGCCAGTTCTTTGCTCAGTGCACCATGTATCTGTTCATCTCACAGCTGGACAATGAGCCCAGCAGGA
The DNA here is from genome assembly GCF_004027225.2 of Strigops habroptila. Classification (NCBI taxonomy): domain Eukaryota; kingdom Metazoa; phylum Chordata; class Aves; order Psittaciformes; family Psittacidae; genus Strigops; species Strigops habroptila. Next base: position 131,982,091 of record NC_044277.2, read on the forward strand.
TGCTGTGAGGGACAGCACCAAAAGCCTCACTGAAACCTGGAGAAACTGTATCCACCACCATCCCTTCACTCACTGGGCAGGTGACCTTATCACAGAAGGATCTCGAATTAGCTAAACAGGACTTTCCCGTTGTGAACCTGTGTTGACTGTGCCTGATGATCGCACTGAGTTCCATGCCAGTTTTACCTTTCCACAGTAAAGGAGATGTGATAATGAATAAAGCGAGGACTAATGATTCTACCAGACCCCATGGATCACTGCACTGTAATTCTGAGTTTTGTGTTCAGTGGATTGTTTACCACCGTTTCGTACAATTGACCTGAAACCAAGACACCTGTAGACAAGCTTTAAGTCTTCGTATTTCAGAAAAGTGTCTGTTGGTGAAATCATAGTTAGAGAAAGGAAACCTCTTTGCATAACTAAGAAATAGTACTCCCATGAAGTAATTCGTTTTGGATTATATGAGCAGAGATGCAGTTTGGGTTTTCAGTTTGTTTCCATTTATTTGGTTTATTGACATAAACAGGCACATACCTGTGAAACCAAAAAGGAGAAATTTTTCTGTAAAGGACCATGGGTACAGGGCTGACACTTGGGCCCATGAGCGAACTTGCCAGCCTGTGCCGAAGGACACCAGTCGTTTGCCTGGCAGAATAAAACTCGTCAGTTCTTCCCTTGGCCAAGCATGCAATGGGTTTCTGTAACACAGAGAAGAGAGTTTGATCCATCGCCACGTTTCCGCCATGGCCCTGCTCTTCTCCGACCTACGGAGGTCGCTATTTCTTGACCCTTTCCTTCTAGAGCCCACCCTTCCCTCTTGGTACCAACTCAGGACACCGTGTGAACTGGCATCGAGCTGTCCCTTCACAGCTTCTCCTGTTTCCTGCCTTCACTTATGAAAGCTTTTGCAACAGCATTGCTGCTGCACTTCCCTCCAGCTTGTCTCCCTCTGCCTTGGCTGCAGCTCTGATCTTTCAAACCGGTGTCCTCAGCACACGCCCTCCATTGCACTTCCCAGTACTGCTGTGATGTGAGGATTTGTTTGCACTAACCCAGGAGATAGGTAGAGAGAGACAGAGATGTACATATAGATGTACAAAGAGGTGATATAGCTATAGCTATAGGTAGAGAATGTGTGTTTCTGTTTGTGTATATTGTTTTTCCCTTGTTGTTTCCAAGGGGTGATTATGCTCACTTTCTCCCAGAACTGGGCAGAGGCAGTAGCATTTTCTACTAGTGTATGTGAAAAACATAGGTGTTTTGCCTAAAAACCAGTTTGTTCAGATAGACGCAAAGATTCCCTCGTTTCAGATAGGAACCCAGCTGGGGCTGTCTTCTGCAGCCCACACCAGCATCTCCAATAACAAACTCCGTGACTTTGCCTTTTCCCCCCTCAGTAGACCACTCAAGAAATACGCCTACAGGAGAGAGACCAGCGGTCATTCTGCGTTTCAAGGATTTGAACAAATGTGCTGGGGGGATTTGTTGCCAGTCTCTCAATCTCTGTCCTTGATTGATGCTTAGCTGACCCTTACATGACGCTTAGCTGAGGGTTTTAAAACTGTTCTACACAACTGAGTCAGTTGTTTTCCCTGAGCGTTGCAGGGAAAACCTGCTCAGTCGACGCGGTGTAAACCACATTGGGATCAAAACACTTTATTGAGCTATCAAGAACATGGAAACAGGCAGCAGTCAGTGAAGTGCTGCATTCAAGTAGTAATACAAGAGGTAAACCCCCAAACTAGACACATGAATGTTAAGGAACACAAGCAACTATCCAAACATCCTGTGTAACAAACGCAGAAGAGATTTCTTACATTCTTCTTCTTTCCAAGAAGAAGACCTCACCATAAGCAGCGTAGTAGCAAACGCCACTTGGTGTGTTGATAAGGAATGGCGAGGAAATCCTGTGTGCTCTCTACAATTCTGCAAAGCTCATGCAGAGGGAACCAAACGCCCTTTCTTTCACCTCTGGGATCACCACACTCAAAGGACTGTAAGTGGTAGAAAAGCCTTTATTGATACCGGCTGAACATACAGGTTCGTTTACAGGGATGCCCCGCAGCGGTGCCCAGTGCGTGGCCGCCATGGGCAGGGACATGCCCCTGGGCCTCCTGGGCACAGGCACTGCCTCAGGGCCAGCACCCCAAAGGCCTTTCTCCAAGGCACGCTGGGCGAAGGGGCAGCAGCAGGGCTGTGCTGGGCAGGGCTGCGGGGGCCCCGTCACCCCCGTGTCATAGTGCCACCACCCGCCAGCGCAGCATCACAGTGCCCTGGGGCAGTATAAAGCTCAGCGCCCTCCCGCAGTGCTTTGGAGCTCCGGTGCCAGGCACAGGAAGGGTTCTTGCTCCCAGGGTAGATGAGCCCAGCGGCATTTTGCTGCTGTGGGGAGCCCCGGAGATAGCTCCAGGTGGAGGCAGAAAAGGCAGTGCCAGTGTCCCCTTAGAGGCATAACCAGCCCGTGGACCAGGAGCAGGTCTTGCTCACGTGCTCAGGGAGTAGCCGATTGCCAGCGCTGGGGTCAGGAAGGAATTTTCCCCCGGGGCGGATTGGCCCTGGTCCCCGGGGGTTTTTTGCCTTCCTCTGAGCACTGAGCATGACCACTTGTCAGGGCTCCTCTGGTCCTGGTGCTCTGGTTTATCGCCTGGTGCTCATGCACCACGAAGGTGGCCCCTCGTGTCCTGCAGCTGGGGGGGGAAGGCTTTTTTGCCCCCAGGGTGGACTGGCAAGTGTCCCCGGGGTTTTTTGCCTCCTCCGCAGCCAAGCACAGCCCCTCCATGGGGCTCCTTTGGGCTATTGTGGCCCAAAGGCAGCTGCTCGTGCTCCACGCAGCTGGCCCTCGTGCCCCGCACGCGGGGGGAGGAAGCCTTCTGGACTCCCAGGGTGGCCCCAGCGTGGCCCCGGGACTTGCTGCTTCTCCTCTGTTGCATTGAGCACCCCCCTTGTCAGGTCTTCCCTGGCCCATTCTGGCTGGGGTCTTGCACTGCTCTCACACCACCACGGCACCGCTGCTGCCCCGGCTTTTCTCCTTTTCAGGCTGCAAGGGAGGTTGTTTAAAGCTGAACTGAAGGATGCGTCAGCCTGCTGCTGGCTACGCATGTGCATCGAGTTAATGCTTGTGAGCATCAGCTCTGCAAGATTCAGGAAAAGAAAATAGAATCTAACCTAAACTCCACTAAAATTAACTAACCTAAACTAACCTAACCTAACCTAAGCTAACCTTACCTAAACTAACCTAACCCAAACTAACCTAACCTAACTTAACCTAACCTAACCTAACCTAGCCTAAACTAAGATACACCAACTTTTTTTCTAAATAAATAAAATACTCTTTCCACCTGTAACCTGACTTGTGCCTGATTTGTGTTAGAGCGGAATGGAATGGAATGGGATGGAATGGAATGGAATGGAATGGAATGGAATGGGATGGGATGGAATGGAATGGGATGGGATGGGATGGAATGGAACAGAATAGAAGACAATAGAACAGAACAGCTATGACATGTTATGCACACACTTCTGCATGACAAGCTGTGACCTAGATCTGAGGGGCTGTCTGCTGTGCAGGTCCCAAGGGAGGCCGGTCCCAGGCATTGGGGCCCACGAACACCCTCTGGACCCTGACAGAAGTAGACCTGCACTCCTCATACACTCTCCTTCAGACATGTACGGGGTGCCACTGGAGAGAGACGATTGGGCCAGATGGACCCCTGACGGAGCACTGTTGTTCTCAGGCTCTTGTGTTTGGTTCTGTTTCTCCAAAAGCAACAACTCAGGCATTTTTAAAACCTAGTATTTGGGGGAGGGGTGAGGTTGGGAGTGGGGGGAAATCACAAGGAAATGAGCAGGTATTGCCCACATAAAATGATTTGCAACCATTGAGTTCAGGAGCACATCCTGCTCCAGGCTGAGGGCTCCACCTTTGAGCCTCACCCATGTCAGAGATGGGGTTTTTTGCTACCCTGTGGAAACCCAAATAAACTGGATGAACACACAAGAGTTTCAAAACCCAGTTCACACGTCTTTTTTGCAAATCTGTTCAGGTGCTCAAATCATCCAGAGACAATCGACATCTCTCACCCCCATCGGAAGGCACAGGCCTCCTTCCCACAAAGTGACAGAGCCAATGCCTATGATGGGACACGATACCCACTCTATCCCTTCCGCTAGTGCAGGGCTGGGAAGAAATGTCATCCGGTATTTCCTCAGCACGTGCTGTTAGGGAAAGAAGGAAGCAGGGGGAAAAAACCCTGGAGGTTGTAAGAGAATTACAATGATCCTCAAGTCCAACTGCTCGACCGCTTTGGGGCTGGCCAAAAGTTAAAGCGTGTTATTGAGGGTGTTGTCCAAATGCCTCTGAAACACTGATGGGCACGGGGCATCGGCCACCTCTCTAGCAAGCCTCTTCCAGGTTTTGGCCACCCTCTAGGTAAAGAAATGCTTCCTAATGGCTACTCTAAACCTGCCCGGGCGCAGCTCTGAACCATTCCCACGCGTCCTATCAATGGATCCCAGCGAGAAGAGATCAGCACCTCCCTCTCCATTTCCCCTCCTTGGGAAGAGCTGTAGAGAGCAATGAGGCCAACTCTCGGCCTCCTTGTCTCCCAACTAGACAAACGTGGTGTCCTCAGCTGCTCCTCACAGGACATGCCTTCCAGCCCTGGCACCAGCTTTGTTGCCCTCCTGCATGCATTTAAGGACTTTCAAAAAGAAGTTTGTATGCTGAAGCTTTGAACTTAATACTCCAACTCTAGGACTTAGCTGTAAAGAATCCTGTTTAGGCAGTAAAATCTGACATTCGAGGGAGAAACAGCATCTCACCTCATTGTCACAGACATTCTGCAATTTTTGCAGAAGGCTTTTACTGAGCAGTATTGCTGAGTATTCTGTGTTATTCCATATGTTACATCTGACTAGTCTAAAGTTTTGGATGTTATTGCTGAGCATTTCTTGACTTTGAGAAGTCACAGAATGGTTGATTTCTAATAAATGCATCTCTCTATTGTTTCTCTTCATTGTCACAGATCCACAGGTGGCATGCCTGCCAGTGTTCTGCACATCACTGCTTAGAAAATGTATGCTATCCCCTCAATTTAGAAAAAAAATAGTTAAAACTATAATCTTCTGAATGAGTAGTTGACTTACGGCTGGTTTTACTCCTTCAGGGGTAGTTGAAGATACCATTGCTAGCTTTAAGCTTCTAAACATATTGTTATAAATAATGTAGAAGTAAAATATCTCATTTGTAGCTGCTTGTATTTCAAATGCTGTGGCTAAATCTACAAACCCTAACCAAATTGCCATAGGCAATGGTGGTGGCGATGCAGTAGATGGCACTCCAATCTGGGAGTCATGTAGCTGCCTGCATGCAGCCCTGTCAGCCCCCAGGAGGTGGCTGTACCCACACTGGTGGCTGAGGACAAAACCGTGGGGTGCCACAGGAGATCCCTGAGCACCATGCCTAGTTGTGCATAGTGTGAAAGGTGCCTTGTCTTGCAGGGAGTCAGTTACCCTCCTGCCATCCTCTTATTGGCTCTTCCAAGAGTTTCGTGGCTAAAGGGACCCCAGGCTGTTGTGTTTCAACAGCAGATTGCTGCAGTTTGTTCCTCCCCTTCCAGAAAGGCACTGATGCCTGTGGGGTGACGTTTGGGTTTACCCACAGAACTGCAAAGAATTCACAGCTGGTGTGCTGTGCTGCAGTGGTATACCTTTTGACTGCCCCACAAGACGCAGTTTACAACCTACCAGAATACAATGGATTGGGGTCAAATGAGCAATGTTTTGTTTTTCCATGTTCAGGGCTCCACAGTGAAATTCCTGCTAACATTCTAGGTGCTATTTCCAAAGTACCGTGCATTATCTTTCTGAAAATCACCAATACCGAATAGTTCTTCAGGTGTATTTGCCTTCATCTTGGTGGATGACTTTGAGGAGTTGGGAGGTGTCACCAGCCTGGCCACTGTGACATAAGATGCACAGCATTGGAGAACAGGGATCGTGAAAACAGCTCTTTATGTATGGCTGGCTCCCTGTGATGCTCTGGATAAGCTAGTCCCAAGAACAGAATGGCAAGCAGTGGCCAAAGAATTTCAGAGGTGAATGGCAGCTTCCCCTGAAATAGTTCCAGGCATTGACATCTCCTTCAGGAATCTAATTGTGCTCATTGCTTTCTAGTGACTAATCTATTTTCTGCTAGTAGATCAGCAGTCGGAGCTGCTGGCACGAAGATTAGTGCCTGCCTCCATTAGGTGGATGTTGCATTCAGTCAGAGGGAAGTAAGTGGCCCTGGGGAATAAATGTGGTAATCTAAGTCTTCAATATTAACAGCTTAAATATGGTTCGAGGTTTGAAAAAAGAGACTTTGGTCTTCCTTATGCTATGGCAGACATGCAAGATTCATGCTGAAGCTTGAAAATATATTTTTGGGATGAACAATGACTAAATGATAACACTTAAAACGTTTAAATTTAAATCTAATAGGTGTGTAAGACAACTTTAATTAGAATATTAAAATCCCTTACCGAAGATGTTGTAAAGGACTCTCTTAACCTGACAATAGTTCTGATGAAAAAGAACAGCTTCTCAAGCTGATTTTAGGACAGTCATGCTTGGGATTTCACGGCTGCTAGTCACACTGGTGGTGGTGTGATGTCCTAAAGATCCAACTTAATATTTGCTTCCTTGGCTTCCAAATGGTTTTACTGAACATTTGGACGGGAGGCAGAAGCTGTTTAACTTCATCCAGGACAGCTGTGGAGTAGCAGTAGGGAGCAGATGTGGGTGACTGCAGATGTGCATAGCAATGTGCTCAGTATACTTGCTGTGCATATGTGCAAGAGCAGCAGAAGAACAAGAGCAAATTCTGGTAAGCATAGATTTGGAAAACGTTCTTACCAGTTGGAAATGTTGCCTCTGCAAAATGCAAATATTTCATATTGGTTGAAAGATTATGCATTGAAAAATCACTATCTTTCCAAGAAAGTTGTACTAAACAGCCCTTGAAGCAGGACCTAGTGAAATGGTCCTGTTCCATTTACAATAACATCGGTAAATGCTGGACTAGACTCACAGAGCTGACCTGCTGATGCAAGGCTGAGGATGCAGCAAAGCAGCTGAAGAAAAGCAATGTAAATAAATGAGATTATTTACCTATATAGATAGAATGATTTATAGTGTATGCTGGGCATATTATGTGGAATGGAGAGACATGAAGCATTTCGCTTTTCTATACACAGTTGCAAGAAACCTACAACACCGATGCCATCACAGGCTTGACTCCTAGTCCCTCACTCTTTCCCATGATGAATATTAATTTCTTTCAAAAGAAGAGATGCTGTATTTTGAAAAAGAGGCAGTTTGATTTGATTTGATAAGCAGTGCTTTGCAAAGGTGAACCTGAAGTTTAAGGCAATACTAGAGCATGAATTGCTAGAGGACAATGTATGTACATAAAGCCACCAAAACTGGAGTAATTTCAAAGATAGAGTTACAAACTTAAGAAATACTCTCTGGTAGTGGGGAACTTCCCTGGCAGTGTTCAAGGCCAGGTTGGATGGGGCTTGGAGCAACCTGGTCTAGTGGGAGGTATCCCTGCCCATGGCAGGGGGATTGGAACTGGATGAGCTTTAAGGTGCTTTCCAACCCAAACCATTCTGTGATTCTGTGATTCTAGAAAGTTCAAGCAATTGAAGGCTTCCTGCTCTTCCTTATTTACTTATAACTTGCCATCTGAAGCTGCTCAATTACAGCTGCTACAGACTGCTCACTGCTTGTGTCTGTTTTGAATAAGCACAAAAAAGGAACCAATTTCATTTATTTGTTATTTTGTATTTTTTTGTTATTTGATATGACCCAGTCACATCTCATTATTAAGAAAACTCAGCAGGCTCTCACTCAAAATTTGCATGCCTCTTTCCTCTACTTAGTGAGAAACGAATTCTGTAGTTGCTAAGACTGGTCCAGTATATCAAGGCCTGGACTCTTCCAGATATGAAAGACAACACACTCTAAAAAGGCAGGTGAGAGCTACAGGTAAGGGAGAGTTGCTTATGTTCTCCCTTGAAATCTCAATCTAACTTCCCTGGATACTACACAACATATTCGTAATAGGAGTATAACCAGTATAACTGCACCAGCAAGCCCAACTGTCATGCTCTTGATGCACAATGCACAAGAAGCTTTATTATTTAATTTTATTTTATTTTAGTAAAACAAAAACTGAGAAAATGAACAAATTATTGCAAAAAGGCTTTTGTTTCCTTGCTTAACTGTGCTAGTGAAGTGAGTGCTGCAGAGTACCACATGGAAATACTTATTTGAAATCACAGCAAACACATGGTAGTGTCCCACGTCACAGACTGAGCTAAGACAGGAGATGTTACAAACATCCCTAGCAATATTGCTATACCACAACTCCTAACATCAGATCAATGAGTTTTGTAAAAAATTAACTGAGAAATTCTTACCACTCATCCCCCTGCAGAAGTTACACTAGTATCCAACACTGACGATTGCAAGGTGATTAAAATATAAACCCAAGTGGCTTAGAATTTGAAGTCAGAAAGAGGGAATCAAGCCATAGGGGGAAACTAAAGAGTCACTTAAATGCCTGAAAGCATGTCTAATTAAGTAACACACTCCAGATAGTCCTTAGCGTTAGCTTTTTTGGCCACATAATACAATGAATAAACCTTACATGAAGTCACTAAGGGCAGACAAGGTAACGATACAGGACTTGTCTACACAGGGAAGAGCTCAGGACAGCTACTGCTGTGTATCTGATCTGCAACAGCTCCCTGAGGGAACACTTTTTTGCAGTAAGTACGCCTTTGCGTGATTTAGCTTAATACAAGTGAGAATTGAGCTGTGTAAAAGCAAACAAAGGCATCCATCATAGAAAATAAGAGCGTCTACTTGAGGAACCACCATAGCTGCTGGGCTCTGAATCCCAGACTTCAGACTGTTTCACAGTAACCACCTTATATAGATCAATCCAAAGTGCACTACTCCTTCATTGTAAATGGATAAAATGCAGGAAATGGAACAATAGACCACATGGCTTCATGATGAGGTAACAGCTAGCCAGAAGCTGCTCTTATGGTGCCGAGCTATTACTACAACTCACACATGAAGGCTTGCAAAGTCCAGGCTGCCAACTGCAAAGAAGCAACAATAGTCCACCAACTCTCACGCCCTACAACATGTTTCTGTGGCCATAAATAGCCTTGCAGATGTTTATAAGACAATCAAGAAGCTGTTTCAAATATACTTGTGCATATGATGTAATCTATATTGTAAGTTCAAAAATTACACGGATGTAACTGCTTATTCCATGTAGATTTTAGAATAGGCCTGAAAAAACTAGCATTTCCTCACTGTAATGCCTTTAAGGTAATGGATACACTCATCTAAAAGGGACAGAATACATGGGCAACAGGGAGGGCAAAGCCTGCCCAATGTTGCAGGCAGCAGCAGGTACCTGATTCACTTGACTCACTGTTGTAAGAACTAAGTAAGACCCTCTAAAATACAGTGTCAAGACAGGATCCTGAACAGCACATGGTTTTTCTTGCCTGTCTCCTCTGATCAACCAGCCAGCCAGATTTCATCCACCTGTACTTCTAAAATCTATCTGCAGCGATGAGGTATTGATATAATTAAAAGTGACAGTCATTGACATTTTAAATGCTACACTAAAGGTTGCCTGCGTAAGGGAGTTGTACCATGACATGACAGTAGTACCATTCTAACTATGCGGGTGTGTCTAAAATAACAAAGCCTTGTCAAAGAGTTCATTAAATTGGCATTAGGAGGGTATATAGATAAGTTTATGCCTGCGAAAAGGAGGAGAGTAAATTATACTAATGTTAGATAGCTTTAATTAGTACTACGAATTGTACCAAGGTATTTATTCTGGTAAAAAATTCTCCTCCTAAACGGCACCTACAGCAGCACAAACCCTGCATGTAACCAGGCCATGGGGCCAAGGTGGGTAACGGCAGGAGAAGCCCTGCAAGGGAGCAAACTCCCATTGTTCCTTGGCTGACGGGAGCTACTCACAGGCATGATCTCAGAGCACTGGGAAAGCAAGGCAAAAGCATTTAGCTTAAATCTTTCTTTTTTTCTGCTAAATGAGATTATATGATATGGCATTTACAGGAACCAACAGCAGAGTTGGTGAAACTCAGCCGATGCAGCGTATCTTGTTCAGCTGTCACATCTTCGGCATGGACATAAGCCCTGACCTTTTGCTGTCAAAGTACAGATGGGAAGTATTTGTTCAGTGTGCAATTAGATCAAGCGCATGCTCTCCAGCTGTTAGGAAACGGGGTCCGCTCCACAGTAACATGATCACCGTCAGTAATGCCAGACCCTGCAAACCTTTGTCTTTCCAAACCTGCTTCCCCTAATTACATCTCTGCTGCCTTTGATCTTCCAACTTCATTGGCAGCCACCTTGCCACAGCGCCTCTTAAAATATTCACCACCAGCTCAGCCCCTCCCATCCATGCCCATCGCATATAAAACATACCAATTCAAATGCCTTTCAAAGCAATTAATTCCTCCCAGTCTATTGTCCCCACCCTGGTTCCCATCAATGATACTCAGACTTCCTTCTGCCTGAGGACAACAAAAAGTTACCTTAGGAAGTCATTGCACAGACCCTGTCTAGAAGTCAACGGCAGAAGTCACCTCACCGGGTCAGACCCATCTGTCCCTCAGGCTCAGGGTACTGTCAGCAGAAGAGGCAAGGTTCTGAAGCTTCAGGAATGTGGTGAGAACTGTGGGGTAATCTGCCAAAGGAAACAAATGCTCATTTGGAAATACATATGTACTTAAAGCAGGGTTCCCTACAAAGAATGCCTAATGGTTTCATGGTTCTTTTTCCAGGTGTGGAACAAATGGCACATGAGAATTTATCATGGGTTTCTTTGCACCAAATGAAAAAACAGAAGAGAAATACAGGGAAGGTATTTACTTACTGAGTATTTGGACTGAGAATATCACAAGCCTCTTCTTATTCCACCTCTTCTTATGAATGTAACAGGACAATGGTGAGGAGTAGACAGTAGTCCATGTATACACTGCCTCTCATATGACATGCACATTTTCTGTGGTAACCAAATGCCAGCTCACAGCCAAACCTCCGCAAGCCAAAAGGAAGACCTACCATTTTATAGTGGGTCTGACCTAGACACCTCCCACAAGTACAGAACTGCCCTTGGCTGCCTTTCTGGATGCTGGAGGCACAGGTGTTTTCAGAGGACAAATGAAACCTTAGGCAATCTGAGTTGTCTTAAGGAGATGTTTGCTTCTGCCTTGACTACAGAGAGCTGAGGGACAAGTAAGTCCCCAGTGTAGGCAGGGAAAATAGGGCAGCCAACTCCTTGGCCTTTGTGCCTTCAATCCCAGTACAAAAAGCCAGAAATAGGAAGGGAAGCTGGAAGATACGGAAATAAACACTCAGCTGGAATCCCCTTCAAGGACAGTATTTCGCAAGAAAACAGCACACAACCAGTAAGAAACTGCAAATGCAAAACCAGCATCTGAGGCTCCTCCAGTCAAGCACTGCTTTATACTACTCATATCTTCTCTGAAATAGTCAAAAATATCAAGCCAAATTTGAGGGCTATATGTTTTGTTTACTCTATATTACCCTGGATGCCAATTTTGATTGGTCAGTCTGGTGGATCCGTGCAAACAAACATAGTGACTACATTATTTTATTAAATCTGACTTTGAGAAACAAAACTAAACAGAACAAAAATTGCCTAGATATAAAGGGAGGAACAAAAAAGAAAAGTTAGGGAAAAAGAATGTCTGTATTCCTTTGCTTTTATCTATCTAACATGTAAAGGAAAAGTCCCTTTAAAAATATTCCTGTTTGTTTCATCCTTGCTTATTTTTACTGAAGAGCATCATGTAAGTCTTGCAAGCTGGCCAGACAACTTTCTTCAACACTGAGTGTGTTGCAATGGATCATAGCTCTTTTTGGTGGTTTTAAGTTTTTAATAAGGCATTTGGCTTCTGCTTCAGTTGAAAAGATGGTGATTTTATTCATAACTCTTTTCTTCTCAATTGATAGTTTTCTTCTTCAATTTAGAAGCACTGAGGCCTTCCATTTCAGTTTGTCTTCAGATCAAATATAATACAGAAAACTGGAATTACAGGGAGAAAAAAAGATTGAAACAAAATAAACAGTCCTTTTTCACGTTACGTGCAAATCCAAATAATCCTCTCTCTCCCCCAGTCTGACCCAATTTTGCTTGGGCAGACTTTGCTTTTTTTAAGCCAAGCACCTTTGAGACTGTAAACTTAGCAGATGCTACTGAGCATGAGAGCACAGTGCTTGCAAAATAGATTTCAAAGCCGCTACATTCACAGCACTAAAATGACCAGTGTATTGACAACTTGCCTGTTCTAACCAAAACTCTTCTCTTAGCCATGCTTTCATAACAGACAGACCAAAGTCAAGTGTTTCATTCCTCCCGCAATTTTAGATATCAGAACTCCCATCCAAGATGCTTGAGGTAACATCCAGCTTGCAGGTAGGAGTATTTAAATATGTTCAACTGCTTATCGTTATATATATGTGAAAAAGGGATAAAAATTATTAGCAAGACATTGGCAAATGTGTCATTTTCATGCTTTATTGAAAACAAGCTACAAAGAAACCACTTACTTGCCAAATACAATGAGAAAACATGGTTGATGGACAATTGTTTTCTATCACAGAACAAAAACCAGTAAGGGGAAACACTTGCAGACTTCCTTCCTTTCTTTTTCTCACTCTTTTCTTAATCTTCACACCTTCCACAACACAAAAGCACCAAGCATCTTTTATAACTGCAATCAGTGACACAACTCCTGTCATTATTTACTGATGCTTCCTAAGAGTAATGCCTAAGAATCCCACTGCAGCCTAATGCTGCATGATTTCCTTCCCTCTTTAGCTACAGAAAGGAAATTATAGGTAGTCTAAAAAACATGTTTCTTTTTATTTTGTGTCCATAATGCACCATGTGGGTTTGTTCTTTAATTCTAGTCCTTTAGTTCAAAGAAGTGTACCTTGCAAATTTAAGAATCTGAATTTTTTAATCTGAATTTTTAATCTGAATTTTTTCATAATGTGGTGCAGCAGTCAGGATCCAGATAGTCCTACAGCACTTTCTGGATGCAGAGCTTTGTTCCAGTGTCATGAAATAGTTGAGGGATTATAAATGTGTGGTAACAGAACCACGACTTCATTTAAAGTCTACACTTCTGAGTAAATGTTCGGCCATAACTGTAGCAGATTTAATCTGAAATAAGTCAAATTGATGTCAACATAGCAGATTAATAATTTATTTCAGTGGAAATCTTAAGAGAGAGCAGTTGTGGAATAAAGTCCCCCCTATTTTTTGGCTGAAACATGCAGAATAACTCCCTGAAGTGCAATTAGTTTATCACAGCGTTGAGAGGCAAGTTCTCAGCATAGAGAAAGAAGTCCCCTCAGACCAGCAGGTCAGCTAATGCCAGCAGCAGGCCCCATCATTCATGCCAGCACTACAGCTGCACCCTGAGAAGGGGTCACAAGAAACCTCTGTGCAAATGTATTCTCAAACATCACATCAGGAAACAATGCTGCTGGTGTGAAAAAACCTGGATGGAATTAGCATGAGAACTTCATCGAAAATGCACAAGAATTTCCTTTATGCAAATTCTCAACTGGCAACAGAACTTAATTTGCAACATCAGTTTTCTAAACCAAAAACCCCAAAAAACTAGTAAGGAAACAAAACTACGCGTGTTCTGATTTCCTGAGAAATCAAGTAAAGCTGAAGCAAACCTCCAGAGAGCTTTCATTCACCTATATATATAATTAATTAATTATCAACCTTAATTTCTCTTTTTTTGAGAGATTTAATTCACTTTAAAAATTAAATAAATAATTGAATTTAGGGATCTTAATTTCTATTTTTTGAGAGATTTCCTTCACCTTTAAAAAATAAATTAATTGGATTTGTAAATCTTAATTTTTCTTCCTTTTTTTTTTTGAGATTTTCTTCGCCTTCAAAAATTAATTAATTAATTAATTGGCTTTATAAATTGTAACTTCTCTCTTTCTCCCCCTCTCCCCCTTAACTGAAAGGCTCCTAAAAACAACCTTCTTTTTTGGAGGAAAGCCATTCTTTGCACCTCTGGTTTGCCAGAACACAGGTGGAAAACGCAGGGCTTAAAAATTAAACAGACACATGGAAACCCCTCGGCACACCGCGGGAAGGGCCGGGCCGGGCCGAGTTCCGATCCCGATCCCGATCCCGATCCCGATCCCGATCCCGATCCCTCCACCGCCGCAGCACCCTCCCGCTCCCAGCTCCAGCCGCTGCCGCTGGTCGGCCCCCTGCGGCCGCGGCGCGCCGGGGGATGGAGTGGGCGGGGCCACGCTCGTCGCCCCGCCCACTGGTGCTGACGCACCGCCTCCTCCCGGCCTATGGGCGGTGGCGGGAGTGGCGGCGCTGGCTCTGTGCGCGGCGGCGGTGGTGGTGAGTGAGAGCGCGGCGGCGGGCGGGGGTCGCGGTGCCCGCCGGGGGTGTCAGACCCGCCGGGGCTTGGGGGGTGCCGGCCCAGCCGCGGGGTCGCTCGGCCTGTGTGCGTGTGTCCACAGTTGCGGGCGGCGGCGCGGCGGGGTGGGGTGGGTGGGTGCGGAGCCCCCGAACCCCCGGGTTCCCGGTGCTGGTGGGGCGCTGGCTGAGCCCCTTAAATACCAGTGGTTTAGGCGACGGCTTGGAAAGCCCAGGTCCAGACCGCGAGCGCTATCGCAGAGCCGCCGGCTGCGGTAGGGGTTGGTTCCCCACGGTCTCTTAAAGTGTGTTTGTTCCCCTGCTCGGTGATAGACGACGTCCCTGGGATTCACGGCTGTGTAAATGGCTGCTCTTAGTAATGATTAACACCAGGCAGTGAGAAACTTCGGCTTAAATAATTCTTAATCTTGTTTTGAACCAACCCTTTTTGTTTTGCTAAAGCGAGACCATCACCTTTAGCTACTGTGATCTTTGCATGGATGCGGAAAAGCTCTGCATGAATATACATCATAATATGTGTATTCATTATACCTTGTATATACACTATATTGTTACATAAATACATTGTTATTGTGTATATACATTGTACATTACAATGTATATTACAATGCATATTACTGTGTATAATGATATATAAACATATAATGTATATAATGACATGATTTTGTATTAAATACATCATATTTGTTGTACCTTTTCATTAGTCAGGAGGCTGCCTTACTATTACTTTAAAATTCTGTGTGCTATTTAGGTTAACCAGCCTGAGCGTTTTTAGGTACCTATGTAGAAAGCCTATGCAAACACAGCGTACAATTGATGCTTAACTGATTGATAAAGCAAAGGAAGCTCCAAGGGACTGAGTTGCTGGGTTTGCCCTGGGCTGTGTACTGGAGTTAGGCAGCGAGGCAGGCACTTGGGCAGCTGTCTGCACTTTTCCTTGAGATGCCTGTGTTTGCTTGTTGTCTCACCCCCACTTACTGGAGTAGCCCCATAGAGACATACAGTCGCCATTGAATCAGCACGATTGGGCTTGGGCGTTCTCGGAGCTCCTTTGAGGATGTGGCAATTTTAGGTAAATATTGCCTAATTCTGCTAGCAGTGATGAAAAGTCAAAGGCAGGCAGAGGTGTGGAGCCAAGGCACTGAGGGTCAGGGTCTGGCCCACTCGGGTGTATTTGAGACTCTCATCTGGGCACATGCCAGCACCACCCGTTGCCCAAGGGAAATAGCAGCTTCAGTTTTCATTGCCCACTGCGCTTCTTACACTGACAGGAAATAGCTTAAGCGAAAAGAGTGGTCTTCCTATTTGTGCTAGGGAAAACTGAAACTAAAAGTAATGCAAGGCAGAGCTTTACTGTACGCCACAAAACTGGACTTCCTTTAGAGAAATGGAGATACCAATGTTTTCTTTGTGTAGAAGATGAATATTTATGCCTACTTCAGCCTAGGATATTATTTATTATGCTTGACTTGAAACACAGAAGTCTCTAGTTTATCATATATATTTTATATTGAATCCAAGAAGTAATTACCTTTTAGTGCATTTCAGTTTAAAGATCTTGCATTGGTACACCATGCTTGTATTCATATAAATACTTGTATTACCTTTATTATAGATTATTATGATTTTAAATTTTAGTTGCAAAATAATGATATTTAAGTATTTTTTTTAAGGAGAAAAATGTTTTGAAGATATTACTGCTAAGGTACTAACAACATAATCTCTCCAATGCTATAGTGTGATTAGAAGACAATTGCACCTAGAAGCCTCAGTACTTGTGCCCCATGTAGGGAGCAGTGCAACTATAGTCAAAAAGGCAGTACTTGGTCCCAGTGAACTTATGAAATAGAAAACAAGATGCTATTTGTGAACATAGGCAGAAATAGTTGTTTAATAAAGTAGCTCCATGTGTTCATACAAGTGGAAAATTCATTATGATTTATATTGGTGTTGTGGTTCCTATTTCATTTATGTCTCTATAGTTCAGCTGCTGTTAACTGCTATCAGCTGAGCTACTGGAATTAAGGATTTGTGCTTCTGTATCATTGCAAAACAGCAGTTGCCAGCTTGCAGATACTCTTTCCTAGAATTAGCTGTTTTGTGACAGAACATGCTGCAGAGGTTTTTGTATTTGAATAAGGTAGCAATTTATTTGAATGATGTGTTGGTTTGGGGGGTTGGGTTGGTTTTTTTGAATGGTTCAATCAGTCAGGAATGTTTATGGTACGGTCAGTCGGGGATAACCCAGCAGAAAGCTGGAGTAGCATAATTTCACCACGTTACTGTGTTTCACGAAATATTGCCTGGATCCTATCTTGGCAGACTTTCTGTTTTCTGGTTTTCCCTTGTTCCCTGCCTTGCAGGCAGAGCTCGGTAAATATTGCCTTTCCTCTTCAAGGCCTCTCTTTTTCACCTTTTGGTACACTTACAAGTTGTTTTCAGCTATGCTTTTCTGCATTAACTCCTGAAGAATAGCTATTTTCATGGCAGCACCTTTAGACAGCCCTGGTGTACCTGCTCAAGCTAGTGCTGTGATCATCATGTGCCCACGGTGCTGTGATGCTTTTAGCATGGACACAGTGTATGAGCTGGAAATGACCACTGCCCTGCTGTGCTCCACAATTGAAAATGGGATTTCCCCTCCCAAGCACAGTACCATACAAAGCAAAAAACACTGGGGATTTGGGTCAAACTGAGTAGTTCTCAGGCATAAGAGGAGGTGGAGCATTAAATCAAGCCGCAGTTGGTAAACATGTGATGTGACCTCTTGTCAGACTGTCGCCATCTAGCCAGGACTGGTGGTGTGACTGATGCAAGGTGGTACCACTGAACAGATGAGGACCAGAACATAACAAGGGTGAAGGCTACATTCCCAAAGATTTTTAGGGCTCACATTGCTGCTGCGCATGGATCTCTTACAGAAAGGGTTGTGGCAGTCGTAGTTTTAAAGGTTCTGGTTCCTGCATCCTGTTCTTAGTTGAGCAACCCTAGATCACCTTTCCTTGACGCTTGGTTCTTTCCTTCCTTCCCCTGGCTGCTTATTGCCTTTGCCATATAGCAGCATTGCAGTTGGCCCAAGGGTCTGCACCTCCTGATACCAAATGCACTTGCTTCACTGTGGTGTTCCCCTCTGCCTGCCCTTCTGCTGGTCCTCTGATCCTGTGGGGTAAAAGAAGCTGTTGAAGATATCAATACAGAAGTTGGGCCCCTCTGACCACAAAGGGCTGAGTCAATCTTGCAGCCCCATTTTAGTCAGATTTTGCTTGATGCTTTTCCTAATTGCCATTATTTTGGGCTACTGCAACCTTCTCTTCATACAATTTTGTAATTTCTCTGTGTGAAAGAAGGAAACACTTCTCTGGAAGGCTGATTTAAAACAAACAAACCAAAACCAAACCAACAACAATAAAAAACCACAAACACACAACTGAAACAAAACAAAAAAACCCCACAAAACACACACAAACCGCTACAATGTATCTCAAAGTAAAAAGGTTGTGAACATTTGCTCAGCAAATGTTCTGGAGGTGTTCCTTACTTCCTGGGATTAGGTAGGTAAG
Organism: Strigops habroptila; assembly: GCF_004027225.2. Classification (NCBI taxonomy): domain Eukaryota; kingdom Metazoa; phylum Chordata; class Aves; order Psittaciformes; family Psittacidae; genus Strigops; species Strigops habroptila. Next base: position 132,000,214 of record NC_044277.2, read on the forward strand.
ATAGGATAGGTGACAAATTTGATGTATCATATCTCTGCAATGTATCACATGGATCTTATTTCCGTGCATGTGGTACATAGTATGCATAAACTTTTGGCTTTTGTAAGCAGAGAAGTAAAAGAGATCTGGTTAATTTAGGCTATTGTGATTTTTTTCTTCTTGTTAAACATTTTTCATCTTTTTATTATCTCAGAAAAATAAGTCGGCAGCTTTTTTCTTCCTCTCATACTAAAAACACTAAGAGGAAAGCACAGATATGTGTCCTACAGGAATTTCCTGACTTCTTGGCAGAATAGCTTTCGGGATGATGAGTTTCATTTGTTTGAGAACAAATAAACCAACAATGATTTTGTTATGGATCTTCTCTTCGATAGTTCTTGTGCATAAAAGGAGAACACAATTTACTTTCCATGCCTGCTTTTTGTGGTGTGAAGGAATTCTTGGTTCTTGGTATTTAAAGAGTTTGTGGCTTAAGAAAATTACTTCTTCCTCTCCCTTTCTTTACCAGAGTTGTCTAGGAGGATACACTCACTTACAGGTGAACTATTCTTCAAAGCAAAATGGATGTTTTATTCCTGTAGCAAGGCATCTGTTTTACTATAGAGTTGACAATGAGTAATATAGCCTGACCTCTGTAAGTATGTTGCAACACATCCTTGAGGTTTAAGTTCCTGCCCCTCCTTTCCCTCAGGGAAGCCTTAACTGTTCGCCTACCTTATTCTGTGTATAGAACAACAGTCACCGGGTTATAGCTTTGTGCCTCCTAATAGCCTCATAATTTTAATTGCATAAAGGTGATGTGTGGTTTCAAATTAGTCATAACTTTGGTACCGGTTTTAATGAGATCTTCAGCTGTCTTCCCAGAGGGGAAGGTTTTGTTTTCCCAAGAGTGGCATGCCTCTTCCCAGGAGAAATGAATTTCTACTAATAAGGCACAAAAAGGTGAGGTAGTAAGGGGAATGTTGGTTACAGGGAGAAGGGAAATAGCTGTGAGTCTTGGGTGCTGGAGAACATTTTGATAATGCCAGAGCCTATGGCGTGTCAGGCATTTGCATGTATAAATAGTTGCATCGACAGGTAGTGTCATTGCAATCATGCTTGCTTTGAGAACAGCTAAATGTAATATCCTTGTCTCTCATGGCATGAAGGAACATAGCTCAAAGATACCTTCGCAGGACTTCAGACATGTGAAATAATGACACCAGTGTTCAATGACTGTGACACCAGTTGGTCTGCCTCCAAGAGTTTATGACTACAGTGTATTCGTTATGTCTGTCAGGTCATAGTGAAGATTGGTTGTGGTATAGAATCATAGAATGGTTTGGCTTGGAAGGGACCTTAAAGATCATCTAGTTCTAACCCCCCTGCCACTGGAAGGGACACTTTCACTTGACCAGGCTCCTCAAAGCCCTGTCCAACCTGGCCTTGAACACTGCCAGGGATGGGGCAGCCACAGCTTCTCTGGGCAAGCTGTGCCAGTGTCTCACCACCGTCACAGTAAAGATTTTTTTCCTTATATCTAATCTAAATCTACCCTCTGTCAGTTTAAAGCCATTACCCATTGTCCTATCACTACTTGCTGTTATAAAAAGTCTGCTATTTCTCTCATTATCACAGGTAAATTTGGAAGGAGGATCTGTTTGACCTGCTGGCCAGGAAAAGTGTGTCTACACTGGAGATGTAGTCCAAGGCTAAATCTTAGAGTGGGGGTGCAAGATCCTCTCCCAGCTGAGGTCTTTCCGGTGAGCTTTTCACAGTTGAATCACAGGGGTTTAATGTAAGCCCTGGTAAATAGGTGTTAATAGTTCTGGACAGCTTGCAAACAAAATATCTTGACTTTCTCAGGAAAAGTACCCTTCAATACATGCCCCAAACATTGTAACTCATGCAAGATAACCATAAAGAGTATTTGGAGTAGTGTGGACTATCTTTAATAAAACATAAAGGTAGTCTTTGGGCTTCAGCCCACAGATAAATTTTGCCTTCGTCTTTGCTATGAATTTAAATACAAGATTTGAAAAATATTAATATGCTTTACTATAGCTTATGTGCATAAGCAATGTTTTTCTTTCGAAAGTGATTCTTCCATATTCCCCAGGCTCTCCAGAACCACAGAACTCTTTGTCCACGGCAAGTTTTGCACATTAAATATCTTTTATTTGGGTAACGTGTCTGCTTGAAAAAATATGGCTTTGAGGCTTACAGCTTCTGAGAGACTTTCAAGTATACTTCTAGTCTCTCATACAAGACACCATCTCTGCTTAAGGCACTGTCTTGCCTATGCCCTTAGACCATGACAGCAACAAGCACTAGTGTATTTATGAACACTGCAGAATTATTTTGACCACCTGAGGATCACTATCAATTCTATCAATCTAACCTTGGGTGGTAATTGACTTGTCCTAGATGTCTGAAACACAAGTCTGTTGGCAGTGTGGAAAATGATGGTTTGGTGTATATGATTACCCCTTCACTGGATTTCTAGCAAAGATAAGTTCTAGGGATCGCTGTCTTTTCTCCATAAACTCAGCTAAACTGGATAACTTTCATTCCTTGAATAGCCTTATTCTCTCTTTAATACAGACGAAATTCTGGTTTTCAGCAGTCAGTTAATAGCTAGCTTAGAGTTGCAAAAGTTGTGTTGTTTTTAGGCTAGATGACAACTGTTCTCCTTACTGTTTTTCTGCTAGATCAATAAAACAGGCCTTATCAAGGGTCAGTGTCCTTACAGAGTGTTTTCAGGGTAGGTAAAGCACTTGCCTGTATATAAAGTGCTGCAGGATTTGAAACTTGCCTATCAAGCAGAATACGTCATCAGTAATGGTCATTTCCATTTCCGTTGGCCATAGTGACCCAGTTGCATCAGTACTGCAGAAAAGTTACTGGCAGTGACCAGTTAGGCTGGGTACCTGCAGCGAGGCTTTCCTCTATAGGCTTCCAGCTGTGAAGGATGCGTGGTAAGCAGTGCCTTCTGCTCCCGCCTCATGCAGGCTATTTGTTTTGCTGAGTTGCATTGATTGTGGTTTTGTTCTGAGATGCACGTGTAGCCCTGGACTGAGAAGCCATCGTCCCTGCACCATTGTTGTGATTCTGCAAAATGGTAGAGCTGGAGATCTCTTGGTGGTTGGCAGGTCCCATCAGCCACGTGATGGACATTTAGTGTGGATTTGTCTGTAGGATTTCAAATATGCCCATACATAATATGTAGGTTTCGACTGGTTTAGCTAAAGGTGTGGTTATATAAATTGACACTTGTTCTAAGATTGGATTGTACTAATTTTATGGCTGAAGTAAATACATTTAAGTGAACTTGGAATAAGCTTTACTTAAACAACACGAACCAAGTTTCATCTCAGTCCATTGTTTTCACATAGGCTTATAATACAGTCTGGACTGACCGGGTTTAAAATTAATTTAAATCTGTGCATTCTGCTCATTGAGGCAGCGCTTGCTCTGATAGTGAGAAGTCTTTATCCTGCTGAAGGCAGAAAAAATCCTTCAGACCACTTAGTGGTCTACTTGAATTAATTGTTGGAAAAATATCATGTAGGTTTGGATACTGTTAGAGCAAGCTCTGGGCCATATTTGTCCTGCAGACATGAAGTTTTCTACCTTTGCTCCTCTTGCAGCTTGACCTTGAGTCAGTGTTGGTTCCAGGCTGGCCAGGGACTCCTTTGGCTTGGCTGTGATGGTAGAGCAGTCAAACTCAAGTGCTGCTTTTCTGAAAAGACTTTTCTGTACCAGACATTTGCCTCCTGTGCTTAGAGTTGGCCGAGGGCTGATGCCAGTCTTATGAAGTCATGGTGTAGCAGTGGGGTCCATAATTGGAGTGAAAGTAACCAAAATCACACCTTAACATTTAGCAGGTGTAAAAGAAATGAGAAGTAGACAATCCAAGGATATGGATAAATCACTGATTTTCAGCCTGACTTTCTTATTGGTCAGTCTCATGAAAAGTTCCTCTGGCCAAATGTTGTTTGCGCCTCAGAACTGTCTGCTTGAGCAATGACTAACACTATTTAGAGGTTATTTACTTCCAAAATATTGTTTGCATGCCACTGGCACAGGCCAGCTTAGAAAGAGAACAAGGCCCATTGAACAAGCAAGCTGCCTGATTGAATTCACTGTTAATATATTCTTAAATGGTTAATATAACTGTTGATAGATCCAGTTCATAAACTATTGCAATATATGGATGCAGCTACACAGATGCAACACAGGTGAGATTTTGCAGGAATAATGGGCCATCTGATAAGTTCCTCAAGGAAAGAGAGCCTGAAGAGTGAATTGCCATGTGTGAAAGACTGGACACCTAATCCAGCTAGACTCTTGTAATGATCCATCATGGGCCTGGTCAGCTTAAAAGACCCAAGAAACACAACACTTTGAACAGAGTTGATCAAAACGCTTGGTGAGCACGCTGTGTTGACTGCAGTATTTCCTGTCTTCCCCACTGTTTTGAGCTGCATTATAGAGATTGCTTAGGATCGATCCATCTCAGGCTGTTAACTATTAGTTTTATTTTTGGCTCTATCTGTGCATAGTCTTTCCCAGCCATCTCCCCAAATGCACATCATGAGACTGGGGCTTCTAATTCTGTGGTTATGACCAAGGCTATTGCTTTTGCTTGGCTTTCCTCTCTGAGGACAAGACCAAGCACCCACACTTCCTAGTTAGGACCAGGTGGCATGTCACAATATAGCTATTTTGGTAGAATAAAGGAAATCTGCAGCAAGAAGAAAATCAAGCTAAAACATGTAGTGCTAAGTAACAGCAATGCAAGCAGCAGAGAAAAATCATATCATAGAATCATAGAATCAACTGGGTTGGAAAAATCATAAGTTAAAAGAGTTTGAAATGAGCACAAAAAGAGATATTTCCAGCACAAGAGATTCAAAATGCTCCAGGGGGTGAGTCACAAAAGGGTCAGGTGATGTCAGCCTCTGCACTTGAGAGACCGAGAAAGAAATGTTGCAGTAAGACTGCGCAGCATTTCCTGACTTCTGCTCTGCTTACTCAGCAGCAAAGATAGAGCTTCCATCAGCCCTTCTTTTCCTGTGATAAGTAAAAATTAGTTATTACAGATAAATAGAATGCAATGAAATATTTAACTCCTGTAAGAAACATGAATTTTTAAGAAAGAAAAACATACCTTCTTTGAACATAAACACTCCTTCAGAAGCAGCATTTAAGATTTTTCTTTGGATTTTAATCAGCGTTCTGAAATGCTGATACTGTAGTCTCTATTTACAAACCCTTGCTTTTTGGTTTGTAATCCAATTTGTAAAACTAAAAGCTGTCTGATATATTGTTTGTAACTGGCATCATATAAAAATATCTTAGAGTGGGTTATCTGTCTGCGTGATTTTATTTTGCTGGTTCTCATTGGTGTATCTCGTAAGATCTGTTTATGGTTTGTGTGTGCATAACATGTGCATCTTCACTTGTCACTTCTGTAACAGAACAGAACTTTGATTTGGGAAGTACTTGGGTATTATGTCAGCAAGTGGTTTTAGCCTGGAAATTACTTGCTGCCTTCCCTTTGTTTTCAAAGGTAATTTTACTGCCAGTGGCATGCCCTATTTGTGTTATGTATCAGTAAAAACTCTAGTGCCTATCCAGTATTTTACATGTTGGCTATGGCTGTAGTTGAAATTTGACAGATTGAATCTGACAGATTGCTAAGGTTGCTGCTGCTTCTGAAATCAGTTTATCCTAGCTCAAGTTCTCTGGAACAAGCAGGCTTACCGGGACTTTACCTTGGAATTCACTAATACTTCCCTTTAAAGACTGCCTCATGTCTCTGTTGGCCTTCTGCAAATGCCCTAGCAACAAAACCTGCAATTATTTACGCTACAAAATAATTTAGTGTAGTTTAAGCCATTTATTATTCACCTTAATATTTGGGAAGAGAAGCACAGGCAGGCTCACGTGGCAGAACAGCTTGACAGGCTGCCGGGAGAACACAGGAGCCAGAGCTACAGGAGAGTTTTGAGTGGTCCCCATGTTATCTGCAGAAGCTATGACAAGCATCAGTCCCGAGTAATAAGTAATTGCCATGACAGAGACTGGCACGTACTGTTCTTTCAGTATCTTGACTCACAGTTACCATTTTCTAGCCATTGCCTAAAAGCCCAAACTGCCACTGTTAGTCTTACCAGTATTTTCTAATGTGAGAAAACCAAAGTAATAGTTGCTCTGGGATCAGCAATCCACTGGAACTGCAGAATATACATAAATCCTTTGGTTGAGCATATGTCTGCAATTTGAGACTGAAAAGAAAAAAGGAAAAAAATAAAACAGGAGAGTTAAAAAACTTCTGATACTCTCTCCTACTTTAAACAGGTTTCTTAGTACTTCTTCCTTGTTTATCTTTCGGCTTTTGGAGGTCTCAGACAGGCTTGGCGTGTGAGTCATGCTGCTGTCCAGCAATATGGTATTAACCTGAGGCATTTCAAAACATGGTATAACAGCACCGTAACTGGATATTTGTGACCCACACCTGACACTGTAATCCATGTAATGGATGTATTTTGTAGAGGAGAAGGAAATTTGTATGTTTGAATAACTCTTTGATTCTCAGGCTCCTCTGAAATGAATGAAAATTTCTTTGACTTTTTTTTTTTTTTTTTTTAATAGATCAAATTCTTTGATAAACCAGGTCTTAATAGGTAGGAAGATTGCAGCACCAGGGAATGGCTGATTGAGGAAAAATTGTAATGTAGTGTTTAAAAAGGAGGTGTCTTATACCTGGTGGCCATAAACAGGCATTTGGCAACCAAATGTAGTGAAATCCTGTAAGGAAAGAGTAGTTAACTAAACATCTTGGCAGCAATGGCTGGAAGTCAGAATTTCAAGTGCAGCCACAAGAGTATGGTTTTGGCAGTGTGTTTCTACGTGGCCTTGCGGTTGTAGGAAAGGTGCATGAAATCTGTCAGGGGTTTGGAAAGCTCTTAAACGCAATCTAGACAGTGTGCTTGTTTCCTGCTTGGCAGCAAAGTGATTCTGGTGCTACCATAATGTGTCACCGATGAAACCAGTACTCTGAGCCTGGAAAGTGAGATGGATTTGCTCAGGAGGTACTTTATTTTGTTGACTTCACTAAGCAGTCTGCAGACACCTGAGTGCTGTGCTGAATTCAGATGAAAATGCTGATGTGTTACATATTCTTTCCACTTCTGACGAGCAGACCCTTATAGTGATTTGCTGATGGAAGGTGAGGCAGATAACCAGCAGGGTAGGTGAAAGAAGGGAGGATGTTTTGTGACCTAAAACATCCTAAAACTAGAGTTAGTCCTCACCATCCTATTCATGGACAGTGCGGGACAGAAAGGAACTCATTACTCCTTGGATAAGTGTGCTTGGGTTGACCCCAGGTATTAAATTAGACCAGGTGAAGTACAAGACATTTGCTTACACTGAGGCTGAGTTACTCTGGATTGACTGGAAGTCCCTGCTTGAGGAACAGCATTTGAATAGGACTTCTGTGATGGCGGTGTACCCAATTCCTGTATGTGCCAGGTGATGTTATGATGTGGTCAGTTTGGCATCACAGAATGGTACATTTTATATGTGTAAACGTATACTACCTATATGTAGTTTTCTACAGGCTGTAAGTTAAAATTCTTCTTTTACAAGTGCTAAGGCAAGCAAAATGTAAAATTCAGGAAAGCTCCTTTATTCAGAGATTTAGTATTTAGAGATTTAATTGTGATCTCTCTCTGTCTTGGTCACATCGAAGCCCTGAATGAAAGTTTCATTTGATACGGATGATGGGAACAACCTTGAAAGTGCAGCTGAGGGCTTTGTGGCTGGAAAGGACTTTCAATCATCACCACGGTCTGAAAATAAATCACTCTTCCCCATTAAAACTTGAAGGTGGTCCTTTAGTTATATGTTTAGAAATAACCAAAGGTGGGTGGATGGATAATTCTTGAGCCTAAAATCAACATTTATTGCTTAAGGGGCAACACTGGCCACATGGAATCAGTGAGTAGTCCCAGAGCAGACAAGAACATTGCTCAGGCCACTGCCCAGCAATGAGTGAAATCATAAAATTTCAGTGCAACTAAACCACAGCTACTAGTGAGGTGGCTGGGAGGGCTCTCGTTGTTTGTGCTGTTATTATAGCAAGTTGTCATGGATTTGTCTGTGGTATTGCTTCAGTATTCATCTTTCAGTTTGAGAAGGTAGGGGTGAAGTTACTTCCTCTATTAAGAGCAATCCATTTACATGATAAGGGGGTATTCCCCTAGTAATATTAAATCTGTTTAATTTGGATTTTAAAATAATAAAATCTAAAGTATGAAATAAAATATAATAGTAGCATTTATCTATTATCCTTACAAAGAACACTGCAGTTTATCCATTATCCCTAAGAAAAAACCTGTAGTACTTGTGTTTGGCTTCCCCCTCCCTGATTTTTTTCTTTTTACGCTGCAGGAAGCATGGCAAGTCATCCTATGTAATCTTTTTGCATTTGGGTGGTTGTTGGCAGTTGTGGAGCTGTTTCCTGGCAGTTTTGTTTGTTACGCAATTAAGAACCATCAAAAATTTGTACTGCAAGGAGCAGGTGTGATGTTAAGTATATGTAACTAATAATAATAATAATAATAAAAGTCATCTGCAGGCTGGTAATAGATCAGAAGCAGAACAAAAACTTAGAGCAATGAGGTTTTCCCCCAGTCACAGCAGAAAGCGTTTTATCAAAGCTACAGATCTACTACTGCCTGTTTTGATTCTTTTTCCCAGCATTGGTTCGTTTCTGTTAGCGATTTTTTTTTTTTTTTTATGAGTAAAAAGCAACCTTCTGTTTGTCTTCTGAAGGCAGCTTCTCTCCATCGGTGGTATTTTGGGTAGGGTTTTTCTAAAGATAAAAAGACATCATCTTAAGCAGACAGTTGAACTGTTCTGCTTTTCTGGTTTCTACATGTGTGAACTCCCAAAATACATGCCTTGCTACCAGATAGAATACCGCATTCAGTATGTTTTCGAGCGGCTGCAGCATGACTGGAGCAATCTTGGAGTTGCTGGAATCAGTGGAAAAGGCAGCTTTCGTGGGCTTGTTTCCTTTTTATTTCTTTTCAAATTACTTGATAAAAAAATTAGGTATTTCAATTATTTTGGGAGGGTTGTTGGTACTGAAATATTCATTTTAGTCATTAAATATTTAAAATTATGATGACTGTTTGGAGCTTAAACTGTTCTTTCTAACCTGCACCAACATATAACTCGTTCATTAGAAAAACAGACGACAAGATGAAATGTGTTATTTCAGCCTTGTCATTCACTAACAGTGTCAGGAATGAGGTATTTTGGGCTTGCATAATTTCTTACCTAAATCAGCTAAGAGATAGCAGAGAAAGACCCTGCACAATCTAATAAAGGTATGTAACTGGAAAAAATATATTGAATTGCAATTTAAAACAACACCACCACAACACATTCAACCAGAGCAGAAAAGGAAACCCCAAACCAAAACTGTATAGTTTTACAGCTGCACCCCGGTTAGGCATAAATACATTAAGTAAAAAATAAAAAAAATAAAAAAATAAAAACTTAATAGGAGTGTGTTTTTTGCTATTCCACTGTGCTTTTATCAGTGCCATCCTAGTTATAGAAATGAAATGGTGGCTTTATGAAGATGGGAACCATACTGATGGCACTCCTGAGGATGTGAAGTGCTGTGTATGAACATTTCTACTTGGAGACAGAGCATCCTATTTTGATATAACTGATCCTAGAGAAATTTGACAAAGATGTGTTTGTTCCAAAATAATTTCCTGTGTGCTTATCTTCGTGCTCTGCTTTGTTAAAATAGGTGAAGTGTGGGACAGGATTTGGCTACTCTCAGCAGGACTCCCAGTGCTGTTCAGCTGATAGAAGGAGACGTGTTGGAACTTGTCGGTCGTAAACCGTGGGAGGAATAAGATAAGGATAAAAGCTTGGCTGAGAAAGAATGGCCCAGTGTTTATTTATCAATCACAGGTTGGAAAGGTTGAGGGAGAAGGGAGTAGCCGACCTTGATGAAGAGGAGCTAACTCTTTGTGTAAGATAAGATGTTTGCTGGGGGAAGGTAAATGCTTGATTAATAGTTTGTCTTATCCTAGCTAGCCAATCAGTGTGTGCCTTCTGTAAAAGACCAATCAGTATGAGACACTCTAGGTAGGGACAAATATAAATATATATGGATAACTGTAAAAAAACGACATCTTGCTTGCATCAAGCTGCGTCCCGTCTCTCAATCGCGGCAGTGAAGTTGTAATTTGAAAGTTAGGCATTTGTAAGAGGCATTGGGCAGGGGTTGGGTATCCAGGAGTCCTTAGCTGGGTTTGACCTAAATATATAGTTGTATAATAAGAGAGGCTCCAAGCTGTGCCTTGCTAAACCTTAGCAAACCACCCCCAAAACATAGCCATGAGTCTTCCCTAGTTACATGTGAACAGTTTGCAGCCAGCTACTGGGGATTGCCTAAGAAAGCTGCATATTAACCTTTTCCAGTGCAAGGCACCTGCCTGAAGTGATGTGTGGGAGGATTTTGCTTAGCTTCTCCTATTTGAGTGGCTTCCATCCTTAGCATGGCACCAGCGTAGGGAGTTGTGCTCCTGGGGTGAAGGAGGGATCCTGTGTGGGTACTCTCCGTTTTGGGAAGAGGAGGCTAACTTTTAACAGCTGAAGAGGCAATGGGGTGCATTTGTAGCTTAGGGTAGGTGTTAGCTGGCAGCGGCTGGATGGCATGTGGGAGAGGTAAAGGGAAAAGGCAAATTGCAAATCCTTTTCCCATGGCAGTGGTTTTTAGGCAGGCAGTGCGTACGTAAGCCAGCAAGTGAATAAAGCTGTCCTGCTCTTCCTGTGTGGGTACCTGTCCTGAGCAAACCAGCTGGTTTACAGGACTGCAGAGGTAGCTAAAAATCTATTGGGATTTCCAGTGAAAGAAGAGATTTAAAACATAAGGATAGGATTTTTTTCTTTGGCCTAACTAAACACTTCCCTGTGCTGGGGTTTGAAAGCCACATACACTGTGAAATTTTGTCAGAATTTTAGCTAACCTGCAAGATCCAAACAGTTTGTGCCTCTGCTTATCTCCGTTTCAGAGAAATGGTTGGGAGGGGCTCTTGATTCTGCTGACTTAGATGTTCTAGTGTCTCTGGACCTTGGCCAGAGCCACGCAGACCTGTGCCTGGGAGGAAGGCACAGGCAGCGCTGCCTGGGCTGTGTCTGTGCACTGGGGATGCTGGCTGCGTGGAGCTCTTGGGAGAGCAAGCTGAGCCCCAGGGCAGCTCTTGGAGCAGTGAAAAAAAGCACTGACTTCCAGAGATGAATAGGCATCGCTGGGCTTTCATGTACGAAAAATATCCTCAAAAGGGGACTAACCCAGTGCTTCTAAAATGGGATTTTTCTTTTTTTTTTTTAAACAAAGGAACTCTTACATATAATTAATGCAAACATGTTTTCATTGTATGTATGCCGCTTTCCACTCTTTACTAATGTCTAGCAAAAGTACTAATGACCTTCAAATAACCACTAAATGCCAATCTCAAGTCTGTTTAATTTTTTTTCAGATTAATATTTTAATACAAACCAGTGAAGATGACACCAAAACACGAAAAACAAGTAAGTCACGTCTAAGCTTTGGTAAAAAGAATTCTAGATTGGTGGTTGTGGATTGGATTTCATTAAGGTTCATGTGGACCAGGAAAGATTGGTTGTGTTCTTCACACCTTTAACTGCGAGGGTACAGAATATTCTGGAGTGCTGCAGTGCCAGTTCCTTCTGTTAAAGTTCGATGGAAGAATCAAATATTCATTGGATCAGAGAGAAGGCATGTAAGTGACTCTGTGCATAAGAGGCTCAGATACCGAGACAGGAGAGAAGGATTTGGATTTCACTCTTCTCTCCATCAGTCTTGTAGGACATAATGGTTGAAGCTGGGTCTGAACTCTGGTTACCAGATGCATGGACCAGAAGAATCACACTTGCACATTCACTTCTGCTCAGTGCCAATGAGCATTAAAAGTTTGAACAAATTATTTTGTCCCAGCTGTAAGTCTCTTACCAGACTTACTTCTCCGCATGTGTGGAGTGAAGATGCCAATGCTCCCAGTGTGAAAAGCCCCATGTTCTTTGTGGTTGATCCTTTTAGTAATAGGCAGCCTGATGAGAAGTTCTATTTTTCTCAGAAGCTTTGTGGAAAATGACTCCTTGGGGGTTATTGACTAATCATATGTGTAACAGTGGCACCATGGAGCATGAGGTAATCACCTGATACGGTCCTGGGCACAGAGATTTGAATTAAAATGCAACTGGAATGATTGATGTAAATAATCATCCAGTGTGAGATTATTTTCACCCCTCCTCCTTGTGGTAGATTTTTCCCCCCCCCATATTAAAAATAGATGTTTCCATGGCAGGTTTCCTATTTTCCTAATAGGAAAATATTAAAAATAGACTTCTCAGAAACACAGGTTTTGTGGACAAATTCTGTGTAGTATAGCTTCTGGCTTATCCTTGCCTCTGAGCAATCCCTTGCACTATGCAGAAATATTTCCAAGAGGAGAAGAGGATGCCGGGGGCAAGAGAGAGACTTCTTAGATTTCTTGTGTTTGCTTCAGCTGCTTTTATGGTGTATTTGTAGAATCATGGAATGGTTTGGGTTGGAAGGGATGTTAAAGATCATCCAGTTCCAACCCCCTGCCATGGGCAGGGACACCTTCCACTAGACCAAGTTGCTCCAAGCCCCGTCCAACCTGGCCTTGAACACTGGGATGGGGCAGCCACAGCTGCTCTGGGCAGCCTGTGTCAGCGCCTCACCACTCTCATAGTAAAGAATGTTTTCCTAATATCTCCCAGTTTAAAGCCACTCCCTCTTATCCTGTCCCAACATGCCCTTGTAAAAAGACCCTCTCCAGATTTCTTGTAGGGCCCTTCAGGCACTGGAAGGCTGCTGTAAGGTCTCCCCAGAGCTTTCTCTTCTCCGGGATGGACAAGAACAACTCTCTCAGCCTGTCTTCCTTTTGAGGCAAATCCAAATGGGAACATTCCAGTTTTCAGTGCTTGTGTCTACATGACCTCAGTGCTGCCCTTTTCCTCTCCTGTCAGCACTAGTGTTCTTTGAACAGGACATAAGGGAGTAGGTGTAAACCAGGCTTGGGGGTTGCTTTGGCCATTCTGTCATTTGTATATTAAGACTAGTAGGACTGCTCCAAGCCTTTAGGACAGGCAATGAAAATGCCACATGTCTAAACTGACTGGTTTAGCCAGATATTAGAAGGCACATCCAGCCAGAGAAGCTGCTCTGCTGATTCATGCTTGTTAAGTAATTACAACTACTTTTTGTAGAAGTTATGACTACTTTTGGGGCAGATTTGAAGTTCTTCAAGAGGATGTTTGGGCCAGTGTGGCTGCTGGGATCCGTATCAAAGCTATCACAGTAGAAGTTTGGATAGGAAATGTTTTACTTACAAATTTAGTAGTTTCCAGGGAGAAGGGATAAATGGAGATACCACTTTTTCAAGTAGATCTATGTTGAGCCTGTTTTGTTCCCAGTGCAATAGGTCTGCACTACCAAGCTTGGACAGTTTGAACTGTCAGCAGTATGGTCTGGTTTTGAGAGAGTTGTTTGATTAATCATTATAGGACATGTATCGTTCTTGAGTGCATGACAGACATGCAGTTATTGTGCCCCTCAATTAAAAAACAAAACCACTCCCAAAACACCAAAATGGGAATTATGAGTAATGTGGCATAATAGCTAGATCTGGAAATCTGGAAATTATGAGTAATCTGGCATAATAGCAATTCTGGAAAAACCAAGCAAAACTGGGTGGGGGAAGATGACACTTTGAAAAGGACTGCAGCTGATGAAATAAAAAGTCCCTGAAACCTTGGCTGTCTTCAGGCTCTGCTTCCCAGGTTGTACAGCTACACTGCAATGCAGTCTTGTGACAAAAGATTAAGTTAGTCTTCATGTGGACTCTGGGAGGAATAGGTCAGCCTCACCTCCTCTAGGTGCATGGTGCGCTGCTTGAAGATAGACATGCCTATTGACAGTACCCTAGTTTTTATAGCAAGATGGGGAGAAAGGCAGTTATTACCCCAAACTGCTGTAATCTGGTGACTGACCAGTGAACACAGGATGGACTGAGCATAGAACAACAATCTGCTACCTAACTCTGCTTGGACCCTAACATAGCCTATATGTAATACTGGCCTTTACAAGCCTATTTTTGTAGTGATGGGGAGGCATAAACACCTTTTCTGGCAGTGTATCTGCATCTATACTGGGCAGTTGGGGCTGCTTTGATTAAATCAGTACTGTTTGTCCCAGTGGGGTCTTGTATCCTGAAGAAGGCTTTAAAAGGTTAAAAGAGGAGGCATAGCCTATTCGTGCAATGCCACTGTTTCAGAGCAGCAGAAACTGTAATGGGAATTGGGATTAATGCTTCCTGGATTTGAGATGTTTATTAGAGGAAGTAACCATAGATGTTGAGAAAGGCTGTACATTTTTGGGTTTGTTTTCTAATTGCTTAATGTTTATCTTGCTTCATTCTGAACTCAGTGTCAGTATTCTTTGGTAAATAAAGGGGTTGGCGGGTGTGGGCAAAGAAATACCCAGCCTACTGCTGAAATCCTGGTGTTTCAAACTGAAGCGGACGCTGACTGTGCATGAGGGCTTCAGTGTGCTGAGGTGCTCTGCTGTATGGCAGATCACTTTGACTCTTGGCTCACTGATATGCTGCCTAGACACCTGCCTGCCATAATGTGTGCAGCAGGTGCCCTTCTATAAGTAGAGTCTGAAGGGTGCTAGACTTCCTCAGTATGGAAACTCGGTGACTATTTAACTGGAAATTGAAAATGTACAAAGTTTTCTGTCTATATCATGTGGTCTGGAATGATTTGCAAGGTAACCCATAGCTGACCCACAGCACATTCAAAAGTAACTTTTAATCATAGTACTTTTGGTGTAACATAGGTTGAAAGAAGCATTTTACTTCAAAGATTATTTTGATTCTGTGCGAAGGAGAGGGTTACAGAAGGTTACTTGGAAAAGAAGTAATTTGGGGAACCTGAACAAAGGAAGAGCAACGAGGAACCAGTGTGGTAAGAGGAAGGGGACTGAGATTAGGTTATGATTAGGCTACCTGCAGGTGTGACTTCTGGGCTGCAGCAGTTAAAGGGGAGAGCAGTGTTCCATTTGAAGCTTCTTGGCATAATTCCTCTTCTTTACTGTGAGGGTGGTGAGGCACTGGAATGGGTTGCCCAAGGAAGTTGTGAATGCTCCATCCCTGGCGGTGTTCAAGGCCAGGCTGGAGCGAGTCTTGGGTGACATGGTTTAGTGTGAGGTGTCCCTGCCCATGGCAGGGGGGATGGAACTAGATGATCTTAAGGTCCTTTCCAACACAAACTATTCTATGATTCTTCCACTTGTAGGGCTCATGCATTTAGTGCACAGGGAAGAAAAGGAAGTATTTTTGGAAGAAGTAGTTGCAGCTCTGGTGAAGAGTGGGACATAGGGAAATAGGAGGCTGGGGAAGACAAAAACATGGGAGAATGTAAGGCTACAGATATAAAAAGATGTTGTGGTGGGTCTGAAAGTATGTTATGCCTATATATGTGTACTAAATATGATAGACAGGGAGGCAAGTAGAAAAAATAACAACCAAAAAATGGTTTTCTCTCCTTTGTTCATCATATTGCTCAGGATCTACTCAGGAGGGGGAATAACTTCCTCATGGTTCCCACTAGCATTTTAGTAAAAGTAAAGGCATGACCCTCAGCTGGTAGAAGTGATAACAGCTCTGTTCATTTGTTCCTCGCATGCCACACTGGCATGGGGTTAAAAAGCTGCAGAGGAGAATCAGGCCTCTGGCGCTTTTCAGCAAGGAAAAAAGCAGCAGAGGTGATGGGAGCTGTTCAAATGGGCTTTCTTTGGTGAGATGTTTGTCATGCACACCAAGAAGGTGTATGGCAATAATGCAGAAAACACCCCTTCAACTAGGAGCTGCGCTAAGTGAGATAAAACCATGGGCTGTATTTAGCCATCAGGCCACAGGCTCCCCATCCCTGCAGCAGTTCCACCTGGAAATCAGAGTGATAAATTATTTAATCCAGACTGTGAACACATCCCTGCCATGCACAGAGTGCGGTGACTGCTCAGGAAAAAATACATCTTTTTGTTTCAAGGTTGTCACTGTTCTCCTGTCAGTCCATGGAAGGTTGCTGCTGGTGGCACACTGAAGTACGTGGTGGGGGATAAGATTTGGCTGAAGAGTGAAAGGTTGATTTCTGACATCTGCAGTCTGGACATGGAGAGACACGTTTTCAGAGCTTTCTAGTTCAAGATTTCTTGATTTATGCGAAGATGTACTAAAAAAGCATGTTATTTACCAGAGACACTGTCATTCCTCCCACAGTCTATTCCTGTACCTGAAGATCTTGTGCAGTGCCTTTCTCTGGGGGAGGAATGTATCTACAGCTTAAAATTATATGCTTTTCTTTAACTGACTCATTAAGTGGTTGGTTTAGCTCTTTGGGTAAATAGCTTATTTATGCAACTGAAGTATGGCAATCTGTTCATTTGCTTGCAAGACAGCAGGTAGTTAGGCACACTTTCAACCTTTGTATTTTAAAGAAACCTTTTGTGTCTTAGTATCAACTTACAGATTCAGTAGGCTTTCTGGTTTTGCTTTTTAATACAGTACAAGTTTTCACATGGTCATTAGCTGAGGATACTCAGAAGCAGTTAATTCTTCAGCCTCTTCCAATTCCTATTAGTGATGCTTGGTTACATTACAGTAATGCCCACAGGCCTATCTTACTTGTTCAGGATCCCTCTAACTTACTGTATAAATGTAGGAATTACAGGGAAATGGACTAGATATGACAACTTGTACAACAAATACATTATATCATTGCCCCCCCCCCCCCCCCCCCCCAACGAGAAGTTCTGGTCTGCAGTGCAGCTGTGTTGCTTCCTGGGGCAGGTTCATGGGAGAGAAGTGCCAGGTCCGGCACACCCGGATCTACTCCATGGCTTAAGTTGCTGGTGTATCAGGAAGCATATGCAGCAAAGGGGAAAGATTCATCCCCTTCCACACAACATCTGGGACACTGGGCTTGAGATCTTGATTGCCTGTGTCAAATCTGTGTCTGGGGCAGTTAATAGTGGTACATCCTTTTCCACTGAGCTGGAGCAAGTCATTTGGGCTGTAGAAGAAGGCAGTTCTTCAGCTTCTCATGGAGATACTGAGCACTTACCTTAGATCCCTGAAAGCAATGGGTATAAATAATTGATATAAAAATGATACAGATAAAATGCCAAAAACAGAAAAGGAGCAAATAAAATGTAATATTGGGTACATGGGTAGGTTTGTAACACATTCTTTGTGAACATTATTGCAAGGGTGGGAAAAACCTTAAATACCTTCCTGGTTCTTTCATACACGTGTGACTTTGAACGTTAGGTTTTTAGTTTGTAGCTACTGAGACCGCCAAATCTCCCATGCATGAAACATGTCTGACTTTTCACAGTATTACTTAATCTGAAATATTCCTTTTAAGATAGAAATTTGGCAGGGAATTTACCAGTCACGTGGTGTAGCTCAGATGATTCATTGCTTTTTGCTTCTCCTTTTATAGGGTTGCAAGATTCAATAAAGCAGCAGTTCAGCTTTTAATCTGAGCACAGTAGTTTGTGGAACAGCAGAGCAATCAAGAGAGTCTTTCAGGCTGCCCTTGTCTTCAGAAATTAATTGCTTGATTTTTATTATGCACTTGCAGGAATTTATAACTGTCTTGGTGCGAGACCCCAGGACACACAAAGAAGACTCATGGCATTCTTACATAGACTATGAGATATTTATTCATGTAAGTATAAAAATATCAGCACAGGTTCCTTGGGCTCTTATGGCTGTTTCTGTCTAAGCCAGGGTTCTCTTTGGGATATTAATGGAATTTCTTTATACCACTTCTGAGAGGCTGAAGGATATTACTGTCCTTTTAACAACTGAGACACAGTGGAACAGGTAAGGTGGGTTGGCCAAAGGCCATGCAGCAAGTCTGGCAGAGCTGGGGGTTGAACCTGCTATTGTGTTCACATGTGCACTCTGCAATGCCAGAGACTATTTGTAGCTTGTTTTTTCAGGTATTCATGGGAGAATGACTTTATTTTCAAGTAATTATCTGGTTATTTGTACTTTAAATTATCGTCGGTTCTTTTTGCCAAGTTATTGGTTGTTGCAATGGGCTTATTTTCAGTGTGTCTTGATATTCATATTATGCTAGTTTAATGGTGCTTGAATATGTCAAGTAACTACATTTAGGTTTATCATTGTAGCCCACCATTTGTTAATGGGAATGCACTGAGAATTCTGGTTCTTGTGTGTCTTAAATCTATCCTCTATAAAATTTTGTTCTGTTGATTATTCTTCTTTGGTGAATGATGTATGGAAGGAGTTATCCTCATTTCCTAAATCTAGATCCAGAGATTTTAATTGCAATCTAAAAAAAAAAAAAAAAAAAAAATTATAAAGCGTATCTGCTATCAGGTGAGGAATTTGAGAGCACTGAGTTACATGGTTAATGCTTGGCACAACACCAAAAGCATTTCTTTCCTGTGTGGGAGAGTTCAGCATTCAGCGTAATGACAGCAAGCAGTCAAATGGTGGCTTATTCAATGTCCATCTTGCTTCTCTCCTGTGTGTGGCAGAACTCATGTCTTGCAATGTTGTTTAGTACTGGTTCCAAAGCAATGATATTTCTGACTTCTGGTAAATAGAAGTTCTGTAGATTTGGTGGGGTGGGTGCTGTATTACTGTTTCACAGGTATTGGTGCCTCTTAATAGAGGTATATTACTGGTTTTCTCGGGGACTGCTAAGCTGGAGTGATGTCATTTAGACTCAGTGTGTTGAGGTTTAACCCCACTCAGCAGCTAAGCACCACACAGCTGCTCTCTCACTCCCCCTGCCCCAGCAGGATGGGGGAGGAGAATTAAGAGGGTAAGTGAGAAAACTTGTGGATTGAGATAAAGACAGTGTAATAATTGAGATAAAATAATAATAATAATAAACTTATGAAAAGGAAAATAACAGAGAGAGAAATAAAACCCAAGGGAGACAAGCAATGCAAATGAAAGCAATTGCTTACTACCAACTGACCGATGCCCAGCTAGTCCTCAAGCAGGGGCTCACCACCCAACCTTCCCTACAGTTTACTGCTGAGCATGGTGTCATATGATATGGAATATCCCTTTGGTCCCAGCTGTGTCTCATCCCAGCTTCTGGTGCACCCCCAGCCTACTCTCTGGTGGGGTGGGGTGAGAAGCGGAAAAGGCCTTGACCCTCTGTAAACACTGCTCAGCAGCAGCTAAACCATCCCTGTGTTATCAAACACTGTTTCCTGCACAAATCCAAACCATAGCCTCATCCTAGCTACTATGAAGAAAATTAACTCTACCCCAGCCAAAACCAGCACAGTGTTATATGATTCAGCACTGGGCATCTCTGAAGCTGAAAAGCATTCACTCAGCTTCCTACCAGCACAACGCCAAGGCTTTCAGAGACCAAGTTTCTAGGTCAGTCCACCATCTCCAGGCTTCTCAATGGATTCAAAATCTTGGGTTCTGACAGATCTTAGGCCAGCTAGGTTGCCCTTCTGTCCAGCTCCTAGAGCATGTGGCTTGTTAAACTGTGAAGTATCCCGGATACTCATCTATACTGGAAAGCTGACATCTTTGGGCCCTCTATAGTCTGTATCATGTGGCTGTTTAGGAGTTGGGGTTCCTGGCAGGTGATTGAGGGTGGGTTGGACTGCTGGCAGATTTATAATGGAGTCCTGTCTGGCAGGTGGGGTTTCTAAATGTATGTTCCACAGGAAAATTTGGCAAAAGCGTTTAATTTCCGTGAATTGTTTCTTTTTTGATGAATTAGCTTTTTTTCTAGTGGATTAATAGTGATCTGTGGGAAAAATTCCAAATGCTCCTGCTTGCAGAGAGCAGTCACATTGGTTTCTTTGATTTTATTTAAGTAGATTGAACAGTGGAAGAACTCTACGTGGCTAACTGTTTGCAGGATTATAATTTGAATAGTTAGAGATCTTATTTCCTGTTACTGCAAGTTGTACCATAACCCAGATCTCTTGCTTTTGAAAAGAAAGCAAGCAATGAAATATATTTCCCTGAGAAGCAGTAGGAACTGTCACCAGTGCTGCCTGAGGTAAAGCACAGTCCTTAACCTAAACTGAATTAATGTCAAGCTGTCCATTAGTATCTCAGGGATTAGCATCTCGGATGTGGTTTTAGTACCATGCCTGCACTTTAGCTTAAGCTGATTTACGAATTAAAATGTTTTTTGATTTCCCAACAGACAAACAGTATGTGCTTTACAAGGAAAACATCCTGTGTCAGACGGCGCTTTCGAGAGTTTGTTTGGCTTCGGCAGAGGCTTCAGAGCAATGCAGTGCTTATGTAAGCAGCTTGATATATGGTTAATTAATATGTCAATTATGGAAGGGGAGGATTGTTTCATCTTAATTCTGAGAAATACAGAAATCGAAGCATCCACTGTTTCTTACTAGCATAAGTGTATTCTGTGTAACGCATTTTCTCTGCTTTAAACCCAGAATCCTAGAATGGTTTGGGTTGGAAGGGACCTTAAAGCTCATCCAGTTCCAACCCCCTGCCATGGCCGGGACACCTTCCACTAGACCAGGTTGCTCAAAGCCCCATCCAGCCTGGCCTTGAATGTGGTTTGTAGTGATAGCCTGCGTTTGGTGAGGCCCCCTTCAATCTGTAACAGATTTGTTTTGTGTTTCCTTTTGCTATGCACAGGTACCAGAAATAGCAATCTAGCATATAGGTGTATGTATCCCCTCTCTTTTGGGATGCACTTAGGTTCTGCAAGGACCATAAGAGACCCAGCAAGACATGCATGCAGGCTTAACAACTGGAGCAGGAAAATCAGATTAATTTCCTTTTCTCTTTGAGGTGTGTGAGAAGCCCTCCAGTTTCTCAACCTTTTGTTCTCAGATTCAATTTCATGAGCTTCTGGAACATGACCCATGATTTGCACATGCTCGGGGTTGGCATTTGCTTATTGCCTTTTCCTCTGCTGTTTCAGATTTGGTTTAAACTGTATATTTGCTTCTTGTTTATAAAGACAGCTACCTGACCTGCCATCTAAAACTCCCTTTTTCAACATGAATAATCCTCATCACGTGGACCATCGCCGGCAGGGTCTGCAGGAATTCCTGGAAAAGTAAGTACAGCCTATCCTGGAGATGTTGGCATTTCTATGATGTCATCAATGTCTAGTATAAAATAGCTGATCTCTGGTACTTGAGAGCCACCGTGTGGTCATCTGTACATGCTACATACTTGGTTTTATTTGCACAGTCATATTTCATACACGTGACTTCAGCTCTATTGGCTGACAGGAAACTTCAACTGAGGTTCTTCCATTGTGTTTCATTGCATTAGTTATAAATAATAGTTTTTGATTTATGTCACTTTGCAATCGTGTCCTAAGGTTGGGAGATCTTTCACTATGGTGTCTATTTCTAGATTTCAAGAATGAGCTAGATACTCTCATACAAAGAAACAGACTTCTCTGCATGTTCATGGAGTATCAGTGTCTTTGTGAGCTAAGCCCCTGGGAGCCTGGGAAAATTCTGTAGCCAGATCTCCTAACACAGGTGTTTCCTACAATGCCAGTTACTTTGTTTACCAGCCCCACTAACATAAGAAAGCTCTAGCAGCTGTGATCATTTTCAGTACAGATGCAACGTGTATAACATCATTCATCAGACTTAGCTAGAGTCTGACCTGTGTTACAAGGGAGTACTGTATGAGTCTCAGTACTGCATTCCTCAGTCCCACTGCTGTAACCACTTCACCTTTTGCAGTGGCAGAGACCCTGCTGGTATAATTTTTTGCTTTCTCTGCCATTCTCGTACTACCCTGGCACTGCTGGTGTGAGAGGAGGCTGCTCACAGCTGCTGGGGCAGGAATTGTGCACACATTTACAGGTTCTCTAGCTACTGCTTGGGATAAGGGCATGGTAAAAATCTGCGAGTAGAGACTATTCATCTGCCTTCAATATCAGTGTTTCCATGAATCGGAACTGCACAAGCAAAGGAAAAAAGCAAATCATTTAAGCAGGCTTTAAGCCTTGTGGTCAGTGGGTAGAGGAATATTAGACCCACTGTTTTTCCAGTCAGTGTGTTCTAATTATAAGCCTCCCTAACAGACAACAAATCATTGGTCCTGTGGTATATTTGTTAGGCTTAACAGCTGAAGACAGGGAGAACTAACTGCTGCAGGAATAATGTTCTGTATACAGTTATATAGGATCTCTGGCCAAAAGGATAACCAATAAATACTGGTTGAAGGCATGTGAGTCAGGGAAGGGAAAGCTAAAAAGGCATCAGAGGTTTTTTTTCTGCAGCTCAGGAAAGAGGGATGGTGAAATAGAGTGACTGTGCTTCCAAAGGCAATAATACTAATGGTCATGCAAAGGCTGTGGTAGCCCATGTCCCTGCAGTTCTAGCCCAGCTGTGCTGCCCATGGAGTAAAATCCAAAATCACTCTCATTTTAAAGGGGCAAAAAGGCCAATCTGGTAATAAAGTATAGTATTTCAGCATAAAAGGTATTTACGAATGCTGTCTGTGCTTCAGAAGGCAAAACAGAGGTAGATTCTCTTAAAACACGTTCTCACCCTCCAATTTTGTGGATGTCTGTAGCTTAAATGGGTACTGCCAGCAGAAAATGGCAGCGTGTGGTGTGTTTTACCTTGCTGCTGTTAGTCTAGGAGTGAGAAAAGATGCATCGCTGTTGTAAGGTGATGATTTAAGTGTTTGAACTTGGATGCTGTTTAGAAAGGTGTCAGCTTTCTCTCGGCCCTGGGGAATGGTTGGAAGGGATTTTCAAGGGATTGTGTTGTGATGGATTGGCTTGGCACCTTGTGTGCTGTACCATTGCCCTCTGCTGGCTGGCACCTCTGTGCTGCTGCTGCTTGCAGAAGGCATCTTTTCACTGGCTCAGCTCGGCTGCCGTGATGATTTTTTTATCCCCTTTTTTATGAGTCTCGAGCAGAGTTTATGATTTCTTTCTCTGAAATTGAATTTGTGGGACTCATTAACAAGTGCGTGTATAATTATGTTTGTAACAAGTGTATGCATACATGCATACACACTTGACTTTAGTAAAGCTCTAGGTCTGGATGCTGCATGTTCTGTAGTGTGGCAATGCCAGAAGCCGAACCTCTCTGGTGTGTTAGAAAGGGGATGAGCAGGGATGCAGAAAGTAGTTGCATGGGGTGATGTAACTCAGAACTGCAAAGCACCTCAGCAATGACAGCAGTCACCAGGCAGAAGCTCACAGTCCTGCTGGTGCTTCTTTATGGCATTGGGAAGAAATGAGATTCACAGAATCATAGAATGGTTTGGGTTGGAAGGGACCTTAAAGCTCATCCAGTTCAATCACCCTGCCATGGGCTGGGACACCTTCCGCTAGACCAGGTTGCTCCAAGTCCAACCTGGCCTTGAACACTGCCAGGGATGAGGCATTCGACCTTACGTGGACCTGTCAAGGGAGAGGCTTGCAGGTAACATCTTGCAAATGCCACATATGATGCAGGAACCAGAGCTCTTCTCTGCACTCAGCACCTCGTGAGGTTACCAGGATCCAAGCCATCTCTGAAATGTAGTTTAGATCTTTCACAGTCTCAGTTTGTGCCCCATGCCAGTCGCTGTGTGAGCAGGTTGCCGTGCTTTCTGCCTGTTTCCCAGGCAGAAAGGAGCCACGTACCCAAGGAGTAAGGATCGAGTGGCTGGAGGCTCTCTGCTACTTGTCTTCTGGCCCTGGGAGCACCTCCATATTGTCTACATGTGGATGGCTCTTGTCCTTCTTCACATGTCACTCCAGAACAAGGGAGCACAGGGCAAGGTGCATACTTAGACGGAGCCTTTGTAAAGCATCTCTGAGCTGAGCACAGTAGTATGAGAACTGGGCCAACAGCTGGAAACTAAAGCAGAGCTCTAGAGTTTTGGGCAAATCTGGAAACGGGTGTCCCATTTTGATTTGGCTTTACTGCACAAATGCAGGGTAAGACCTTGTCTCACAGGTTATTATCTCTGAGTGATGAAGAGCTGTAAAGCTCACTTCTTGTCTGGGCATAATTTAATATTTCAAGAGGCCATTTGCATTAACGGAAGTCAGCTAGCCCCTTTTCAATTATGAATTACTTTGTAAGAATAAGGAAAATTATGTGTTTTTCCTGGTAAGTATCCTCATCCTTTGAGGGTGTCTGTAAATTCACAGGAGAGGCTTGTTCTTAAATTAGAGGTCAAAATTTAAACCCTATCTTATTAAGTTCTGTAAAATCCTCTTTGCTTTCCAGCCTTTGTAGCTGCACAGGTTCAACTGTGGTATTTAGATTACCTTCACAGAAGATCATTTGGCTTTGCTTATTAGAAAACTAATAAACAAAACCATTTTAAATGAAGTTGGGTTCAATCACTGGCTCTTTATTTTTAATATAGCCAGATGCAAAAAAAAATTATGTGGTTTAGGAAAAAGGATTAGTCTTCAATTAGTTTTCAAGCATGCAGTTTATGATGGGGTAGAAGGCATAGTAGAAGTTTTGAGTAATGCAGTGCTCAGACCCAGGGGAGATGAATAGCATCCACAGTGTTGCTGTTCCAGGTGGCTGTGCATTGGGCTTACTTGGTGCTGGAGTGAGCAAGCCACCCAAAACTTGGCTGCCTAAGGCAGAGCCATTCTCTGGAGGTGGCTTCTCCTCAACCTCTTTACCTTACGCACCAGAGTCCCCCAGGCAGGAGCTGATGCAGGTTGGAGAACTCTGCTGGAGATGTCTCCTCTGGGTGCTCTCTTGGGGATGTCAAAAGCAGGAGACTGGCTCCAAAGGGGATGGATGCCAGCTTGCCGGGACTAGTGCAGGAGCATCGGTGGCCATGGGGCAGGTGGGATCTCCTTAAGCAAGTGGTGGCTGCCTCTTTCCAATGGAGCCTTGCTAATATTTCCTATCTGGTGAGCAAAGTGAGTAATGCCCAGCAGGTGTGTGTCGCTTAATCTTTTCCTAAATGTATGCATTATCAGATGCCCAACATTTGCTTCACAGTTACTTGCTATCAGTATTTTACTCCCTTATAAAAAACGAAGGAGAAGACACAGTTGGCTTATTTTAAGAGGAAATTGGGGTTTTGTTTGCTGGGGCTGAGGGACTGGGTGCTCAATAGAGGGCACCACAGCATAGGCTGTCATCTGCTGCCTCTCCACTCCTGTTTTTTTTCCCCCTTGCTCTCATGATATGATGTAAATGGGTAAATTTGTTGAAAACAAAATCGGGAGTGTTAACCTTCCACACACATGCAAGCATGCATCTGTCATTGTATTAGGTTACAGTAGATACAGGAAATCTTTAGTTAGGATTAAGTTGTACTGTTCAGCCATATGTTGTTCTCCTCCAGCAGAACAGTGTATAATATACCTAATAAAATCATGTTGAAGAAAACCAGATTTTGGCCCTTGTCCAAATAAGACAAAACACATGTTTTGTCTTTTGTAAATGTCCTTGCCACAACACGGGGAAGGAGAAATACTCATATAGTATCCAGCATTTCCTCAAAAATAACATTATTTCTTCTGGTTGTGAAGTGACATTTTTTGGTCCCGCTTCTTTAAAGGTCTGGAGATCTCAAGCATTTACTGAAAGCTTACAAACAAGGGTTCACATGGCTGTGAATAGAAAATGATTTTATTATCTCTAATTCAAATATAGAGCCTTATCCTGCAGCCCCCTTAATCACATAAGTAGTCATTATGCGTGTGAGCAATCTGGCTGAGAGGAGCGAGATCTCTGACAAGTAATGACTACTGATGGGATCAAGACTTGCAGGATTTAGCCTTTGGTTCCTACTCCAGGCGTGCATTGAAAGTCTGTTGTTCTCTTAAATATGCTCAGTCAGTTTATAGGAATTATCACCGTGAGCCGTGACTCTTCCATTAGCGCAGCAGCAGCGAGAGCTGATTTACATTGCTGTAGCAGCAGCTTTGCACTGACACTGGCTGTAATAAAACTGTTGGAGAAGCACTGGGAGTGCTACTGGTTGGGTCGAAGCTGCGCATGCACTCAGCCTCTGCTGAGGCATCCGAGTATTAATATTGTGACACTCTGCCTCTCCTCTTGCCTTTTTAATTTGTTAGGTGGTGTTTTGTGACTTTGATTTTTTCAAGTCCTTGGAGCCAAGTCTGCTTTTTAGATGTACAACCCTTCACACAGTGTCCCCAGGACAGCAAAAGCCCTAGAGAGCGACTGCTACACCAGCACTTAATACTAGTAGTACCATCTGGTGACAAATGTGTGGTTATTCCCTTGAAGGGGTATTTTGAACAGGAAAGCATAATGCTTACAGATAGCAGAGAATTTATTCTTCATCTTGATTGCTTGAAGAATGCAATTAAAAAGCAATCTAACCTGTTGGTTCAGAGCGGGTGGGAAAGGCAGAAGTTATTTTTTAATTAAAAGAAAGAAATGCTTCAGGGGTGCCACTGACTGAAAGGGGTTCGTATATTTGCTTTCAGGGTGGTTTTAAATGGTTTGCAAAATGCACTGGGTGTTTTGTCCCTTCCCCCCACGTGAACATACATACATATATGAGTGTGTGTATGATTGGCTTTATGATCATCTTTCTATTTCTTTGCCTTGGTTTCCCTTCAATCCTTTCACCTCCAGATGGCACTATGAAGCAGAAAAGAAAATTACTGTGAAATAATGAGTCCAATGTAAAGTAAAATTGGAAATTGAATTATAGCTGCAGAAAAAGGACAGTAGCATTGAGGTCCTGATCAGTCTGTACTGTTATCACTTTTGTTTGCTGTTCCATGTGTTAGGTTACTGCTGAGTTAATAACAGTGCTTTAGCAGTTCAAGGCTTAGCAGAATTGTACTGGACATGAAATAAAGCTAAAATGAATTTGTGTCCAATATCATTGACATTAGTGCTCATTACTTCTCTGGTGTAATGCCTCAAACCATCTAAAATCAATTTTAAAGATTACCCATTATTTTATAAAGAAAATAAAATACGTTTCAAACAGCAACAGAGCTGTAAGTGTAGTGTAATCTCATGAACAGTTAGTTACTTGTGTTTGTGCTGGTTGGCAGGAAACTTTTGAAGGTATGGCAAGAGGAAAATCTGTGAAACTAAATGCCATCCACAGATTTTAATGTCTTGGCTTTTTGCTGGGTCACTTGGTATTAGACACGCAAATGTTAGAATTGCAGAAATGTGCATCCCCTCATTGTGCTCTTAAGCCTGGGAAAAACAGTAACTCTGGTTACTCTACAGTAAACTCCAGCTTTATTTTTTCTCTTTAAGAGGAAGAAAAGAGGAAGGAGAATATTTACTCTCGCAGTTGCATAAACTATAAATGTGGATTTATTGTGCGGAATGATAGTGTTTTACTTTTTGTTGCAATATTTGTCTTTGTTTGGAACATATGTTTATCGAGAGCCAAGGCTGAAATCCTCTTCTGGTGGCCCCTGAATGATGGCTTTTCAAACTGTATTTGTGAAGCTGTTGCTGTGAAGGTGTGTAGCCCTGTAAATTCTGGGTTTTGAATCATTTCTACACAGCATTTAATGTCTTCTTTTAGACTATGAAGAAGTTTTTCTGTATATTAATACACTGCCTCCATTGATTTTACGGATGTCTATTTGCTACATTTATTTTAAAGTAAAATTATGAGAATTTAGATCAGATTAAAAGGCTTTCTCTCAGTATGGAATGTGCTTATTTTGAACTTCAGTGAAATCTGCTCCGAGACTGAATTTCAAATGCACCTGGTAGATCATTAGGGCTATGGCAGACATTTCCTCATTGGAAGGTGTCAAAGTTTGAGTTATTTGGTTGAGACTCTGTGTGTGTTTACCTAGGCAAATGAAATGTGCATGTACACGAATATCCCCCATTTTCAATTAGATGTGTCTTCTTACTTACTTTGGTTTGGCAGATTTTTGTAGGCTTAGAGGAAGCCACAAATCCTTTTGTGTATTATTAAATGTTATTGTATTATTGGCCACTTTAAAGAACAGTTTTCAGAACGTATTTGTTTTTCAAAACATTACAGTACAAACGCACCATTAATCTTATTTGAGAGGAAGAACTAATCAGTTATACTTTCCATTTTAGCGCAAGTACCTATAGAATGCAATATTTCTTTCTTTCTTTCTGCTCTTACTTGTTCTTACATTAATGTCCTCTCTTGTTTTCTATTGCATAGCAATGACTTTTTTGGTAATGACTGTAATCTAAATGGGTAGAAATAAGTAAATATTGACTCTTAAGAGTTTTGATTTGTTTAAAGATATTTTAATAATTTTCCAAGGAGCACTTTTTGGCATGGTCATAGGCTCTGATGACTATTACATGAGTAAGATTACATGTACATATTAAATAAAGAAGTTTCTTGCTATTCATTCTAAGATTTGTGTATTAAAGAATTCCTTCTTCAGAGAAATGTTGCAGCAAAGTTGCCTTCCCCCTCTCCCCCAAAAAAATAATGATGGTGATCTTCAATTCTCAGTCCTTGTAGAAATATCTCTACAAATTTCTGTGTTACTGGAATGTATTGTATTTTGTTTTCTCCTGCTTGATATAAGTAAATACTTTATGCTAAATTTATGTGAGGGCTTAATTTAAAATACATATAAACCAAAGATTAAACCAGATTTTTGAAAAGAACAGCTGAAGTAAAATAATGTTTAGATTCCCTGAAAACTGCAAATAAATTTAAATCAGTGTTCAGTATTAGCATTTTCATTCTAGCTTAAATGTACACGTATGTGGAATAGTGTAAATGATTTTTGGCTAGTGTTGGCTCTGCTGTTTACAGGTATCTCAAAGACCTGACACTCCATGTATATGAAGTCCTCTGTCTCTGTACACACTTCTTTTCCCCCACCAAAGAATTTGGTGACATAATTCTTAGCAAAGCTTAGCTATTAAACAAAACAAACAAAAAAAGAGTTCCCAAGTGGAGACCAAATTTTTGTAAGAGTATATGCCTCCAACTGCCTAAAAATCATTAATTGATCCATGTGGTAATAACAGATGGTTAAATGGAAGAAATGTCCTTGAACTTATTCTAATAGCAGATGTGCCTAACTGTTAGCTTCGTGTTTTTACTCACGTAAAATTCCAAATAATGTAATGTGAAAGTAACACACACCTAATAATTTTAATATGTTCGTTACCTTCTGTTATTGATTTTTAGGCTTCATCTGAAAATTTGTTTCTTCATTTACAATTTGTTCTGGTAGAACACTATATGTCTGTATGTGCATCTATTTAAAAATATTTGAACTTTTTTTTTCCCTCTTTTTTTCTAGGATCCTACAAGATGCGTTGTTGCTCTCAGACAGTAGGCTTCACCTCTTCTTACAGACTCAGCTAAGCCCAGAAGATATGGAGGCTTGTGTATCTGGACAGACCAAATACACTGTTGCTGATGCTATTCATAAGTTCGCCTCTCTGAACAGACGTTTTCCTATAGAAGATGAAGAGGGAAAAAAAGGGAAGAATGACACAGACTCTGATTCAGAGAGGTGATTTCTGCATTTCTTCACTTTCTGAGATTATATATCCATACATACACATGCGCATGCTTCACTTTTTTTGTTGATGTAATACTAAGATAATGAAAAAATTAATTGACTGAGATTTTATTGAGCTGTGACAGCTCATCATAGAAGTCTTCACACACACCTCCACACTGAATTAATGAATGCAGTAGAAATTCAATTATCTGCATTCTGATTATGTGAATTTCATTTAGTCAGACTTGAATTATTCGCGTTTAAATTATCTTGCTAAAAAAATATCCAACTGCACTCCAAATGGCTAATTAAAAGTCCAAATTTCCTGTCTCTCTTTGTGACTGGAGATAATTAAAGTTCTCCTCTGTTACTCAGGCTTTGAGTGTGTTGTGAAAACCAATTTCCTCCTTTTATTTTTTTTTTTTTCCTTCTTTTTTTTTTTTTGGTTCCCCCCCCCGTCCTTTTCTGCAGTTCATCCTCCGGGCTCGGACCTAGTGATGACAGCGTTTCATGTGGATGTAAAGCAAGCCCAGCTTCTGAAGAATCATGAAAAATCATTCCTGTATTGTGCAAAGCAAAGGACAGTGCAAAGCAGTTTCTGCTCTGGTTACTGCTTATGTGTACCGTGTAAACACGGCTGGCTGGAAAGGTGTACCTGAAAGAGGCGTCATCTATACAACCATATGCCCTTATAAAATTTTCAAAACGGACCTCGATACTATTTCTTTGTTAATTGATTATGTATGTTGATTCAGGTCTACATGCTACCTATTACATTTAGGTTTTTTTTAGGTATTAAAATCTCAGTATTGGGTAAGTCATGCTCTGCTGACGTACATGGCAGTTACAATATTTCCTTTAGTTGAGTGCATGTCTTGGATCTGAAAAATAAAGTAAACTTAATTCCTCAGCTTAAAAGTTGGTATATCATATCAAATATATTCAAAGCATCTTTTTGTAATTTGCATCAGAGAAGTTTCATCTTTAGAAGTCATTTGACATTGGTGATGAAATTACATACCCCACAAGGTATTCACTTTTGAAAGTAGCTCAGCAACATCAGCAAAACAACATTTGTAAGAACTATATGCTGCTGGCAATTTGAGAGATAAATATATCTTCCTCTGGTCTTTCTGTAATGTTTATAGAAACCTTGGTTTTATCATGCAGAAGAGCTGAAGGCCAAAATTCTTGAGCATGGTTGCCTAGAAGTTAGAAATATTAATAAAAATGACATCATTTCTAGTCTTGCTGGAGATTCTCAGTTCCCAGGGAATGACACATACTCATTCCCAGTGAAAATCCTGGATGAGGCTTATTGAAACCAGTGGGTGAATTTTGCATCGACCTCACTAGAGCCAGGATTTCAACCAGCGTGAACTTTAGGCACCTATCTTTGAAGGTGCTGGGAGAGACGTTTTAGTTTAGCAACCAAAACATCTCCCTGTCTGACATGATGATAATCACATAGTTACAAAATGCTGTACGGACATGGACCTCTCCACTCTTTCAGAGTAAATGGAGCTGCTGATTTCATTGTGGCTGTAGTTAGCACGTTGGAATATTGACTTTTCCCCCAAACAAAAGGCAGGCTTGAACACAACTTCGTAACCACCAACACTTATTTTGATTAAACATCAGTTTTGCTCTTTATTGTTAACAGCAGCTGTGTAGTGTCTTGTCCCAGATTCTGTCAAAGGAATATGTTTCACTGTGGTGTTGTATTTATATTTGACATTTAACTGCTATTAAAAAGAGCTAGGGGGTCTGATCAGCCTAGCAAAGCTCCCATTAACTTCAGAGCGATAGTTACCAGCCTAGAAAAGGAGAATTATATATATATGTATATTTTAATTTTAAGAATTATGTGAATATTTTCAAAAAAGGAGCATATTAAACCTGTGAATTATGGAAACAATAGATTATTAATTGGCCATCTAATACAAGGTAGCATGGACGTGTGCGGGCATGCTTTTATTAAAGTATCCAGCTGGGAATCTGTGTAACTTTAGAAACATGTTTTAATAGCCCAAGAATAACATCTCTGAGGTAACTACTTTAAGCCACTGTATTTTGTTGATGGTTGCACTTTTATAATATAAATATCCATGTTTCTTTTTGTGGGGTCTTATTGAATTGCCCAAATATATCTATTCACCTTCTCACCTTGTGAGTTAGCAGCAATGCTATTTTAATGGAAAAGTGATAACATTTAATTAAAGCAACAAGTTATCACTAAAAGTAGCTTAAAAAAGAGCTGTTATTGTCAGGCAGAGATTTTGATTACTTTGATATATTTTCTTTTTTTTTTTCTTTTTTCAAGATGGCACATTACAAGAAAAAGTGTTTAGCAAATTTATTTGAAAGATGGGGAAATATGGAAACAAAACCCAGAATAATGTTCGAGAGAGAGATTAATGTTTTTATTTCATGCAGTGTAAAGGGAGTGGGGTTTTTTGTTTTGAATGATTGAGCTGAACTGTTGAAGCACTTTACAATTCTGGCCTACTCACACGTGATGAACGTTACAGAAATGCAAGGTTTGGAGAGCATTTGGGGCTATTTTTTATTTTAGGAGCTAATCTGTATGCCAGTGAGGGTTTTCCAAAGGAAGATGTTTCTGAAATAAATATTTGTTTTCTAATAGTTCTCTTTTTCTTCTGTTATTTTATTCATCACCCTGTTCAAAAATTCAAAGACCACTGTAACAGAACTTTCTTCCCAGCTTTGACAGAAAATTGTTTAAATATTTAGCTTTTGAATGTTGTTTGTGTAGCTCGTATTACTGGAATTTTTCTTACTAAAGGGGAAAGAAAGTATTCTGTGCTCTCTACTATGTTGTCTTTTTGTATCAGCTGCATGTAACTGCATATAAGTGCTTTAAACAAAATGTCTTAATTTGGAAAGTTAAATGTAACTGTTACAAATTTAAATTTGTAAAAAAATAAAAATTTTAATGTCTTTTGCAACTTCAGTGATTTGGTGATTTTTTTTTTTTTTTAATTTTTTTTTTCAGTACTGTCACATATTTTGATCAGTTGATTACCAGTGTTTTGATTCTTATTTTTCTTAGTTTTGAATAATGCTGGTATTTCCTGCTAGTTTGTTTTTTTTTAAACAGGCTCATATCTAGTTTATAATATCATCTATTTACTGTTGCTAATTTATATCTAATTGCAATAATTCTGCACTCAAAAGCTTCGCTTTATCTTTTACTTCGAACTTTATTTCCTCATTTTTACGATGATTTCTTAAAAGCCTTTAAGTAATTAAATAAAACAAGTTGCTACTTTCTATTTTGCATTTAAACCTGCCACTAAAGTTTCCTTTATTTCAATATCAATATCCTAACCACTTTATGACTCACTGTAATTACCCTATTTTTGTAATACATGTCTATGCGTATATATACACTGTTGTGCTTGGATTTGTTGCTATTGTTTTGTAGAAAATACAAAAAGGAGGAAAAAATGAGAAAGATGAGAAGGATTGTCTTTTGGAATGAAAATTTTCATATAAATAGCAATGTAGTTTTTTAAGCATTGAGAAAATTTATACTCTTAAATGCCCCACTGTCCAACACTGCACCATTCTCCATCTACAGGGGTTTTGGGTTTTTTTTTTTGTTTTTACATGTGCTATATTGATTTTTGGGGTTTTTTTTTTTGTTGGTTTGGTTTTTTTGGTTTTTTTTTTTTTTTTTAGAGCAATATTTGAATTCTATAGATACACAGTAACTGTGGCTTGATCTGTTGTAAAATACAAGGTGCAATTAAAGTCAGTGTGTGAGGAGAATAAACCCGCTGTGCCTCTCTGTAACGGCAGGGCTAATGACCAGGGCGTCTACATTTTTCCGCTCGCTTCTTACAATGTTGCAAAAATGTAAATCGTTATTTCCATGAAAGGCCTGAATGCGTTGGGAAAGACACAATTATTCTCCTCTTCGATGTTAAAAATACTCTGTAACGTATTCAAGCTGCCGCAGTAACACTCCTTTAGCCTGTGATTCGAGCAACCCTTTAAAGCAGAGGTGGACGTGCTCCTTCCGCCCTAACCCCCGCGGTGCTGGGTGGCACACGGGTGTCCGTGGGTGCGGGTACACCCGCTGCGGCGGGGCGCAGGGCCCGGCGAGCGCGTCTCCTCCGCGGGGTCCGCCGCCGGCTGCTCCTCGTGTTGCCGATGGGGCAAGCGCGGATGAGGACTCGGAAAAAGATGGGAAAGGGGAGTGATAAAGGGGGCGGGTGGGTCAAAGCAAGCAGCACCCCAGGTCATGATCCCCGGGGCGCCGCCACCGCTGCGCCCCATCCCCTCCCGGCGCTGCCGCGGTGTGGAGCGGGGCGAGAGCCTTACCTGGGGCCGCCGTCCTCTCCGCCCCGCCCGACGCTGCCGCACCACCCCCCCCTCCCGGCTCGGCGGTGTGCGCGCTTGACGGCGGCTGCGTGCGCGCACGCGTAGGCCCGCGCGTGCCCGCGGGGAGGCGGAGCGGGGGGGTAAGGTGCGGGGGGTCGGCCTTGATCCGGTAACTAGTGGCAACCGCAGCCCATGGCAACGGCGGGGACACGACGGGGGGGCGCGGAAAGCGCCGGCCCGCTTCATCCCAGGGAGGGGGCGCGGCGCGGAGACCGGCTCCGCGACCCCCCTCCAGCCCGTTGTTGCGGACCCCCCCGCCCCGTTTTCCGCCGCCGGCTCCCCGGGCTCCCTCCCGGCCCCCTCCCGCGCAAGCGGCGCCTCCGCCCCCCGCCAGCGCCGGCAGAGGGCGCTGTGGGTCAGCGAGAAGCGCGCAGCCGGGCGGGGTGCAGCGCGGTGCGTGTCCGCGGCTTCCCGCGGGTGCGCGGGGGCTAGAAAACGTTCTAACGTTTGTTTCTCGGTTTCGCTGCTCCCCACCCGCCGGAGCCGAGCTCCGCAAGTTAAAAAAATATGTTTATATCTATTTTTATTATAATATTTAAATAGCATTAATACAAAAGCAATTAGGGCTCAGCGCAAAGCCAAGGAGTGACTGGGCATGGCTCGGCGGCAGGCAGGCTGCTCCCAAATGGAGGCCTTTTTGCGGAACAACGGGAGCCAAAAGGCCTTGTGTCACCCAGTTATGTAAGACACAATCTTGCCTGAAAATGCACAATGAATCGGGAAGGATTTATGTAATTAATTGACCAGTCTTAACCTGTTATCGTGATGTAAGGAATTTGGAACTCATTAATTTGGGCCCTGACAGATTTCATATTAGAACTGGCAAATATGGATTGAGCCTCTTATTCTTGTAGCAGCTGGAATTTCCATGACAGTGAGGATTAGTGAAGAAGACCTATTGCTCGAGTCAAACTGCCTCTTTTGTAATCAGCAGCCCTGCTCTGCATTAAAGAGGTAATGGAAAGAGGGGGGGGGGGGGGGGGGGAATAAAAACCAAAAGAACAAAAAGGGTGAGAGAGAAATGTATTCATGTATGGAGCAGGAGCAGGGGAGGGAGAGGAGGGACGTATCCTGGAGAGCAGAGGCACCAGAGTTGGGCTTTCCCAGCCCTATGGCAATGAAAACACCACGAAGGCAGCTCTGGTTTGGTGGAAAGGGAAGATGCTTTAAGGAGAGGCCCACAGCATCCGTGTGGGGCTCGCTGTGCCTCTTGGACAGACCTTCACATGGAGCCTCCTGGGAGCCACCCAGCACCTGGGGCTGTGGCATCAGAGGTTCTACGGGTGGGCTCTGGGCTGCCAAGAGCAGAGGGATTTAGGGGTTGTGTTTTGGGTTGTGTTTTGGGTTTTGGGTTGTGTTCCTGGGGAAGTGGGGTCTGAGAGGTACCTGTCTTCCAGCCTGGACTGTGATGCCCACCCTGGTGGGGAAGAGGATGCTAAGGGTGGGTAAGGACCAGGCCTGGAGATGAGGACAGGCCACCATGCAGCCATGGCAAGGGTGACTCTGCACATGACATGCCTCAACTTCCCATGTACAAGGACAGGAGCAAGAAAACTCCCTTTGTCTGCTGGTTCATGACAACTCTCAGTACAGTTTTTCATGGTACCCAGCTGGGGAGGGTCCTCATCCCATTATCATTTCTAGGCATTGATGTAATAGTAATAACATCGAGTACAGACTCTATGGAAACAGGAGCTTTTATTTTCTCTCCTGGCAACCTGTTAATGACTACTGTGGTAGTGAATAGTTGTTAGAAATTACTTTTAAAAGGTTTCCATGATGCATGATCATATTTCTCCCTGCAAAGTGTTTACCTACTCTTATGACAAATGATGTACATAGATGGAGGGGTTTTTTTCCTCTTATCACAATTTCTTTGCTACGTGCTTTTTGGTAGTTGAACATTTCCCCTCCATGGTTGCTTAGATCCACCATTTGCTCCTGTGGGTCATTTCTGTATAATAACTGGGAGCAGGGAAAAAGTGTCAACCAGGGGTATTGACAGTAAAGCCACGATTGTTTGCAAAGACTGTAATGGCATATGCAGATTAAATATAAACAGCAGCAAGTAAGGCCTACAACATGGTTTGAATCCTCTGGACAGCTTTGTCCACATGCATATTTGCTTTGTCTCCCATCATCAAACTGGGATGATTATGTGAATTCTGGCACCGAAACTCGAGCATTCAGCCCTAAATTTGGGAATCTCCATGAGGTTGAGTGCTGGTGCTGGAGACATGCCCTTACCAATTTCAAACTCTTTGGAGAAGGGTTACCATGTCTTAGCTGGGGGGCTAGCTCTAGCTCTGTGGTAGCTTTTACATTGCTCTCTTAGTTGTCAGCTGATAATCCAGATCATGGCTTTAATCTCCTTGATTTAAAACAAAAAACCCAACCCAGACCAATAGAGTACCATTTGATTGTGCACCTTCAACGAATATCTTTTGTCTTACTGTCTCCTGATAAATTAAAAAATCTTCACACATGTCAACTAGCTCAGATTTCCCCCAAAGGCAGGGAATAATTTATCTTTCATGGTGGTACACAGACTCAACCATTGTCTCACCGAATCTATCTTTGATTTTTTAACCATCAGGAGTGGCAAACCACTCAAGTACTACTGCAGCTATAGGTTTTCCTCTTGTTAGAATGTTGATCAGGCACAGCTCATTTCCGTGTTAAGTGTGGCAGCATGTGCGTGAGCTTAGACTTATTTCAAGCAACAAAACAAAGCATTTTAAAGTTTAAATGGATATTGTAATTTCTCTGATTACTTTGTACTTTCTCTGATTCTTTTCCATGGGTATGTTTAAAATACGCTCCAGTGGTAGAACTTTCACGTGACACCCACGATCTTGGGTGCTTGCAAAATTAAAGCTAGTATTTATTACTGGTAGTGTCTTCTACCCTTTTCTTATTTTGCTTGTAGGTAAGAAAACAGTCAGAAAGAAATCAGATGAGATGGGTATTTTGTCACATTCTTACACCACTTTTATTCTTTGATAGTTAATCAGAAAGCAAAGCAAAAACAGGATATAGAAAAATGAATTTTTAAAAAAGAAACAGTTAAATTTTCTGAACAAAATTATTTTTGTTTCAGATATTTTGTGACACCAATACTAAAGGTGTGTTTCTGTTGATGTGCAAATACTAACTGCAAATTTCACAGTAGAAGTGGTTAAGATATATCAAGTGCTGGTTCAATTAAAGTGAACTTTGTGCTCCTTATGCTGGAGGTGAAAAAATTCTGTCTCCCGAATGGCACTCAGATTAAAAATGACATTCTTGTTTGAACCAATAGGTGGCCTTTTTGAATCTGTTATAGTTAATTTTTTCTTGAAATCAAGAAAATGTCTGTTTTGAAGTAGAGAATATTTTCAAACAGTAGTTTTCAAAAGCAGTGAAAATGTATTTTTATTTCTCTTTATTTCCCAGTATTCTAGAAATTTATGTTAAATCCCAAGTCTTCAATGCATGATAATGATCAATAACAGCAATGATAAAGTGGACTATAAAGCCTTCTATTTTTGTATGTTCACGCTCAAAAAGTGCCACATATTTCCAGTTTCTTAGACCTCTAATAGGTTCTTATTTCCTGTTATTTACACAAGTAATTAAAACAGTTTAAAAAGAACAGTATCTCCTTGTGCTTCAGAAAAGGAGCACTTGTGATTTTTCCGAAGTCACGCCTCTGAGCCGAGTGTCAGGAATCTTGATTCTATTTTATTTCCTATAGAATCAACACATTCTTAAAAAGGGTTTCTGCAAGGAAAAGGCAGCCAGCAGCCATACGTGGCCAGGATTTCTTAAAAGCCTGGGTCACTGAGGATGTCAAACTCTTGAAAACGGAGCCCTGAGCTCTTCAGAACATGCCTCACTTGGGCCTGGACCACCTGAGATATTTTAGCAGCTCACTCCCAGAACTGTGTTTTTATGGATACACAACGATTTCTTGGGTTTTTGCCAAATTTTGGGTTTGTGTTTTTGTCCCTGTGAAGCCAGCTTGAGGATGAGAGCTGGGCAGGTATCCCAGGAGGGAGGCATCACCGTGTGCTTGTCTTGCCCCTGCAGTCTTGGCTTTGGCTGATGGCCCCTGTTCAAGAGCAGCTTCAGAGTCACAAGGACCACTGGTATGACGCAGTTCTTATGTTCCTTGAAGGCAATGGCCATCAGGTAGTAACATTCAGCTTGGTCTGTACCCAGCACTCTTACCATGAAACTGGGCTTTAGTTAGAGACCTCATTCACAACATCCAGTGTACCTGTGCTCCCCTTTGTGTCCGCACAGTTGTTTTTCACTTCCAGTGTTGATTTGAAGGCTCTTTGTGTTGAATTATGAGACTGAGACACCTAAAGCGTACGGAGAGTTTTTCTCCAAAGCTAGCGTTAGCCATGGGAAGCTGGTTCCTAAACAAATCCAGCTGCTCTGACTCATGCCCTGAAGGAGCCCATCACTCCCTTGATGTGTAAGAACCTTTCTATGACAGAAAAGTGATCCTGTGAATGTCTGCCTTGGGACAGTAGTACTTAGCCCCACGAAATAATTTTTTTGGAAGAGTAACCTGTATATAGCAATAGTATAGCTTCTTATTATATGGCAAGAAATGCCTTATAAGTGCTATTTATGTTAATCTTCTCTTTTCCGCTCTATAAAAGACCCATAACTCTTGCTACTTCTAATAATCTAAGACACTTGAAGCGAAGGTGGGCTGTAACTGTCTATCCATCAAAATGTTCCCATTTTGGTCACACAAAAAAGGAAGTCTTAAACAAGTTTCTCTCCTGGATGGTTTGAATTTTGCTGGGAAGTCAAAGGTCCTCCATGGCAGCAGAGTCAGCACATGACTGGCTGGATATAGGAAGTTAATAATTTGTCTATGTTTATGGTACAGCTTTCCTGTCAGGATGTTTCAAAGCCTTTTGCAACAAGGAATTAATTCAGCCTTGCAATAAACAGGATCTACTATTTTACAGCTGGGGAAACTGAGGAACAGTGAGGTGACGCACAGGGATGTATGGGGTGTCTGTTGCAGATAAGGGAGGAACAAGTGGTGGAGCTGCTGGGCTCCACCGCTTCACTTTGTCCATCCCAGCAGGAGCTCCTTGTGAAAATCTCACCCCAGCTATCAGCACAAAGTGTTCCTGAGAGGTAGCAGAGGGGCTCAGGTTTTTGATGTTTTACTTGAAACACCCGAAAAAGATGTGAGTTTTGCTTTCAAGCACCAGACACTCTGGTACTTAGAAACCAAACTCTCTCTGGCAACTGAAAATTTTGGGCTAATTATCCTCAGGTTGCAGCATTCAGA
This sequence comes from Strigops habroptila, assembly GCF_004027225.2. NCBI lineage: Eukaryota > Metazoa > Chordata > Aves > Psittaciformes > Psittacidae > Strigops > Strigops habroptila. The sequence goes on from NC_044277.2 coordinate 132,039,542, forward strand.
ACAGAGATTTATGCCTGTGTTGGAAAAAGGGGTTACTCACTCCTCTCACTAATTAAAAAGCAGGAGGTGAGAAGGGAGAGGCAAGATTGGTTAAATGGGCAGCACTGACAGGATTTTCTCTGAGGGACACTTGCAGAAGTGCTGAGGTCTGGAAGGAAGCTGGGCTGATGTTAGCTAAAAACTGTAGGAAAGATTGATTTTGGCCACGTCTTTCAGTCTTTACTCATCCATCCATGACAGTACTTTTTAAAATAATTTGGGACTGCCAGCGTGAGTAAAAACCATTTGTGTGAATGAGCACTGCAAACCTGAGGTTTAAACATCCTTGCCCAAAGTTGTGTTCAGCTGATCCAATACAGCTCCTCACACCACGTGAATTTATTTTGCTGGTGGGATGTGTGACTTGGCCTTCCATGCCACCGTAAGTCTCAAAAACTGACTTCAAATACAGGCATCATAGGTAAATATAATTTTCTAGATTGTAACAACCCATTTAACTAAACCCAAGCAGAATCTTTTAAGGTTCTTATTTTGCTTTCCGACTAGGTCTTTTTCTTGGTGACTGAGTGGTGACTGAGGCACTCCACCAGAAGGGTCTGCGAGCATATCCTTGATTCTGCATTGTTTGTACAAAGCAACGATGACTTCAGAGCAGGAGATGAAGGCTGTGCCAAGGACAGAGCATTGTGCTGTGCCTGGAGCTTTACTGTCTCTTCCCTCCCACTCTGTTACTTGCTAATCACAATGGCTTCCTAAAACACATTTATCAGTGCAGGCCACTGCCTGTAAATAAGAGAGTTCTTGTCCTTTCCAAAAGCCAGAAGTACAATGTTATCTTTCCTCTTTCCCACAGAAGAGAGCCATTAGGAAATTCCTTGGTTTAGTTTGTGCCTCCTTGTTCCTGGATGATGTTGGAACCATTGTAAAAAGACGAGGCTTACGTTTCCTTCTGGAGATGGCAAACTCATTGATGTGTTGGATTGATGAGCTGGATGTGTGCTGATGTGTTGCATCCTGTAAGGAGAGGAGTATTCTGGGCTACTTCAGGGATTGGGAGTCCACAAAAGCATTTTGCTGGTCTGGGAACTGAGTACTTGGGATTTTCCTGGGTGGAACACAAGGAAGCATAGACCTGAATGTTAAATTTAGTAATAAATGATTTGGGGGCTCAGTTCATGCCAGTGCTGGTGATGTGCTTGCACTCATTCATGACCATCACCCTCAGCACCCCCTGAAATTACTTTAAAGTCAGTGCCCTAATTCCCATGCGGGAATAACTTGGGAAGGAGACCTCAAAGATTTGGCTTTGTAAAATGAAATGCAGTTCCTAGAGAAGGATCCTCTAGCAGTTACCCGTTCCTCTGTCTGCCATAGTGGGGAGGACAAGGAGGGGACCCTGGCTCAAGTTTTCCTTCCACAGCTGATGGGAGACTGCTTTGGCTGTGGGTGGTGTCAGGGATGTCACCAATGGGAGGGTCACCTGCTCTTGCTTGGATGTGGTTTTGCCCTGCCCAGCTTTCCCCCCTAGAAAAAGTGCTTTCAGAGATGCCTGCTGAATTCTGCCATTTGAATGCATGATGTTTTGCAGCTCCCCTGGTGGATATGAGGAGTTCAAGCTATGCTTGAGGTGAGGCAGATATTAATACTGTGAACATGCATAAACTCTACAGACAGATAAAGGATCTTACTTTTTGCAAGTCACAGATTAACAACCAAACCATTCTCACAGGAGTCACCCCCCAGGGTCAGAAGAACCATTTGTGTTAGCAAGAGAGGCGAGACCTCCCAAGATGCGCCAAAATGATCCTGAGATGAAATTGCTCCGCTCTTCCCGGGATGGCCCACAGCATCTCACAGGGTCTGCTGCATAAATTGTATGTTCTTCAGGGCAAGGACCTTGCCCTTCGATTTGCTTGGGAAGCAGACATTCGGTCCTCCATACCACAGATAATAAATAACCGCTTTGGCTGATGGCTGGGTTTGGGCTTACAAGTCAATTCTCCCTCCTGATTCATTTCTTGTTCCAAGATGCCAGCGATGCAGTTTTACGGGAGTATGTCAGCAGTGGTGTTAGCCCCCTGCTCTTCCCTTGCTCACGGTAAGGCAACTGTCATCTCCTGTCTACAGCATACTTTACAGCACCGAGGGAGAATATTAATAAGACTTCCAAAGGGCTTGCTGCCACTTTTGGTGGAAAGGTTTCCTATAAAGGATGCACAGCAAAACTCCCAGGAGACAGGCAGAGAAAACCCTCCCACCAAGAAGAGCTGGTGTCATCCTGTTTCATTGTCTCTGTGTCACCGTAACACCGCTGTGACTCTGACACGCTGCTCTGTGCTGCTCTGGTTTGTGCTGCTCGGAGTAATTTCCTTGGTTGAACATCTTTATTTCAGATTTGTAATAAGGTATTAACTAGTTTCCCTGTGTCTAACTGTTAGCTGTTTGTGGTTTAAGGAATAGTCTCCTTCCTGTTAAGGCCAGCTAGACTTTTGCTTTTCCCATTTGTTTTTGCATCACATCACATTTAAAAAAAGAAACCACATGTGCCATATTTCCATCCAGGTTAAGGGTTCAGGATCACAGCAGCACATGTGGAAAAGGAAACCAGAAATGCACCTTCTCAGTGAGTAGCAAACACATTTAGCCCAGCAGCCAAGAAAAGAAGAAGGTAGATGTGAATAATCCCAGTGTTAGATGATGAGGCCTGCAGTCTACTGGATGTGTTTCTCCTGGGTGAGCTGGCAGAGGGTTGGTGTTACTATGAAGTTACTAGGGATGCCCTTTGAAAAGCAGCAGGCAGCCCCACTGCAGTTTCTTAGCCATGTCTCACTTGCTGCCATTGCACCTCAGCTTGTGCTGGGTGGTCCTGGAGGGTGGCCACCCCCGCCCTGCTCTGGCCAGGGTAAACCCTTCCTCTCCATGAGCAGATCCGGTGGGGTGCAGCTCTGCCAGAGACACCCTGGTGGCATGCCTGGTGTCGGCCTAGGAGACAGACTGCCTTGTCCAGGTCTGCTCCTGAGGACGCCCCTTAAATACAATGTGGGCATCCTCAGTAAGTCTGTGGGCATAAACAGGGCTGCTTTCAAAATGAAGAGGTAAAGTGCAAGGGAAGAGGGCTTTTAAAGGAAAAAAAAGCCCCATAATGCTAATTGTCAAAGATCTGCCATTAGATATTCAGCAACATCAAACCAGTCCAGCAGCTGCCTTTGCAGATCTTGACCTTTGCTATTTTTATCTTCTTTGGGTTCAGGGAGGCAACTCTTAAATGGAATTAGGAGTCTGTGAGCTGGCTCTGTGTTTGTAAGTGGATGCTTGTCAAGCAACTGCAGGGTTGACCAACAGATTACCATGGCTGTTATTGCTCATTCATGCATTATATATATATTTATACAGTTGAATAAGCGTAATACTTTAGAAAGTTTGAATTATATATCAATTTCATCATCCAGACATAACTTTTAATATGGAGCAGTGCTATTGCTTGGAGTATTCAAATAATAAGTCCCTAACTACCATGTAAGGCATACTGAGGTTTTGTTTCATTTTGTTTTCAGATTGAAACCGGGAAGCTGATGTACATGAGTTGGCCTGTTCTGAATCTTTGTCATCTTAGACAGCCCTGCTTATTGCCAGCCCATTTCACAGAGATCTATTTCAAATCAACTCATAAATTATTAATAGTACATGTGTAGGTCAGAGAGACACTAACCCTGACAATCACACCCTAATATTCTCTCTTTAGCATCAGAAATAAGAAAGAAGATGTGAATAATCAATATTCAACAACCAAGGTATCTCATACAGATATGGCATATGCAGTTTTAGGGAAAAAAATCCAACAAAAAACCAAAACCCCAACAGATCTTTGCAAAACCTGCCAAGCTGGCATTAATCTTGCATGATGAATAATGTGGCGATCTATGAATTTTTAACACCTTTAAAATGATAAAATTGTGGGATGTGATATCCCAAAGTAAATTTGTTCAAATTGGAGAATATTTCTGATCAAATGGAGATATTGAATAACATGTATAAAAATATTTAAACATCAATTTAGATTGCACAGCAGGCAAGACAGTTCATACGGGTTTGTGACTGGGAGCAACTTTCCATCACAAATAATTTGTCGGAAAACTTAATTATAACACAAAGTTTAAGCAGTAGTTCTTCTGAGAAGAGACCTAATTCTGGAGGCCCCAAGCAGCTCCTGGGGCTGATGGACAGCTCTCACAATCATGGCCAGTGCTGGCACAGGAGGGGCCACACAGGTCTGGCAGGCTACTGAGACAGAGAGGTTTGGCTTGCCTGGTTCCTGCTGTACAACACTCTCTGCAGAAAACCGCACTGAAACCAGAACAGGATGCTTCCAAAGAGCATGTAACACAGCAGCACAAAGGGCAGGAGCAGAGTTTCACCTTTTATTCACAAGAGGGCTGAACCCTAGAGATGTTGAGCGCACAGGGCTCTTGGCTACCCCTGGGCACTGCCAGTGCTCACCAGTGAGCAGGATCAGGCCCTTGCTCAGATGAAAATGCTCAGTGGGAGGAAGCAAGTTTGGCGGGGTTTAGGTTGGAAAAAAGAAAGAACTGCTAATACATAGGAAATAATGGGATGGATGCTGTCCTACCTGAAGTCATTATGAATTTGTTGTTGACATTCATTGGGACAGGACCAGACTTTACAATTGAAGTCACCTCCCCCTGAGATTGCCTGACAAACACTAAACCAAATGTTTCATTTAGAAACTGTCAAAAAGGAATTACTAACCTTTTATACTTATTAAAATTGCTATATGTGTTCCTGTAAAGGGACTAGAGAGCTGCTGGACATTTTAATTTTCACTCTATGCAAAGTAAAAATGACACTCAAGAACTTCACCTATTTTAAAAATCCTTTTAATGAAAGCATTTTATTCCATTTTTATTGAACAGAAAATAAAATGTGTTTGTTTCCCCAGATTTGAGGAGAATTAACATGTATCTGATTGTTAATATTTGATCCTTCTTTAATTATTTATGGTATCAAGGAATGAATCTGTCAAGTAAATAATGAAATGCGTACATGCAGCATATGTAATTAGGTTAGGTGCATAAATCCAAAGTGTTCACTTTATAGTTGTCAGTGCAAAATTTATTAATAATGAGAAATGCTAAGTGAAGAATATCCCTAACAGTCTACTCATTAGTGTAGGTTAGAGCAGTTGCTGAAAAGGAATGTTATCATTCCTTTCTTTGTCTATTTCATCATCTAAGAATGTTGGTAAACTGCTATAAGCTTTCCACTTCTCTGCTTTAATTCTGGAATAAGAGCAGTCTTTAAGTTGTGCTGTGAAAGTGCACTTAATCATCACACTGCAAACAGGCATCAATCATAGTAGAGGTTTTCTGCAGCTTTGTGTAGTTTAAAGACAATGTTACTCACAGGTCTTGCTTTCCTTAGGACACTGGAGTTCCTAGGTATTTAGAAGGGAAGAATTGCGCTGTATTTATCTTCTGGTATTTTAGGACTGAAAGTGATGAATGAATGCTTATACACAAGAGGAAATGTGACTGTACGTGTGCCGGGGGGCTAGGACAGACAGTACAGTACAAACAGTTCAGACAGTACAAAATGGTGGGTGGCATAGCATGTGTTCGCCTGTGTTGTGTGCCGTCTCCTGCATTAGCTACACATGTAGCAGAGAAGATCAGACACTTAAAGGTCCAAGTTTGTAGCCAGGTATAAAAATCATGATACTGTCTATTTTGAGTGGAGTATTGCACTTGAGTATTTCTTGGGTGATTTGATCCAAACAATCACAAACATTAATGTATAGCCAAGGGTGTGACCTGAGCACGGAGCGCTGTTGCTGTGCCTGGACCCAGGACTATATGAGCCAAACTTAACAGCAGGGCTATGGCCCATGTCACTCTCACTACCACTTCACCTTAGCTTGCCATCAAGTTGTTTCTGCTTTTGGCAGATTCAGGAGAAAATGTTTCTAGTTAATAGAAAACAAAATTAATCTGTGAGTTTATGCCTCTTGGGGTCTAAGAAAAATGTGAAAGAGAGATGAAACACCTGTTTGAGACAGAGAACTGTCATTGTGGGACCACAAAGAACATTTCCTGATCCCAAAAGGTATTTTTCAGAGCTCCCTCTCCGAACAAAGATTTGATTGCTAAATGTATATTTAAAACAATATTTCAATATCATTTTGAAGCTTATCATTAGCACAAGCACTTCATGGGCTAATTCTCTATATCCAAGGATAGCATTCACCCCAGCTATTTTTTTTTTTGCTGTGGAAAATTATATATCTAGTCTGAATTAGTCATCTGGGCTCCCTCCACAGTCATTGAGATTCATCCCATCCTGAAACTGGTGCTTGATGCTAAGCCTAAGATACAGGAGGTGAATCACCCCCTTGAGATACCCGCTCTCTTCTTGGGCTGCAGAAAGCTCAGGCTGGAAGCCTAACTTTTAGGCTGCTAAAAGAGACGATCTGAATCCCACTCTATGCATCTGCGCCAGATCTGATTTCCATCGGGGAGCTTAGAAGGAAGGTCATCACGCGATGACCCTAACATAGCTAAAGCTCTTGGAGACTTGACCACACAGCCACAGTGAAGTGCTTACACTGGCTGTGCCTCATTTTTTCAAAGCATTAAAATAAGGGGGACTGGATTTGCTGATCGGCAGAAGCTGGCCTAAGTCTGGTCTGTCACTGAAAGCCCCCAACCTGAAGCTGCATATCTGTATCTCTTACTTCTGCTGGCCTCAGCATCCATGCAGTGCAGCAGGCAGCTGCTTTGAGAGCTGATTTGGCTGAGCCTTTGGGGTGTTCCTCAGGGTAAGTTTTCATTTTCAGAAATCTAGCTGACCATGCAGCCCCACAGGCACTAGTGCTGGTGCAAGGGAGAAGGTAGGAATGCAGAGATGGCCGAAGTTGTGAGGTTGGAGGGCTGCTGCTGCTGGTAGCAGTGCAAAATTAAACAGATTGTGAAATCGAACCCTGAGCAAAAGGGTGCTGACAGCCATTCATTAAATTTTGCCTCACACTGTTAGATTTTAATCACAACGTTTTGGATCGGAATCACAAATCCTCTTATCTGCTGTAAGAGCTTTTTCAAGCTTAACATTTTTATGCCCCATATAGGATGCAACAATATTCATCTCTGCTAGTCAAGCTTAGAAATGCATTAAACTGCCCAACCAGAAAATCAGGAACAGGCATTTAGTGATGCAAAATGGTCATTCTGCAACCTAATGCCTAAGGGACAGATCAGTCATTGCAGACTCCCACTTCTGCCTGAAAAGACCAATTAGGTGACTCTGCCTATTCAACTATCAATACAGGATTGCTCCCAACAGGATATTCCCCTGTGCTTTACCCACTCTAATTTTAAATTACTCAAGTGCCAAGACTTCTATCACTTCCCTGGGGTGACCATTACACAACTGAAGGCCTCACTGTGAGGAAATGTTTCCTGATATTCTGTCACAGTTTTCCTATGCTTAGACTCATTTTACCTAGCTACACGTTCTTGAACAGCTCTTTCATAGCCACATTGTTGTGAAGTATAATGAGAGATAGCATTGCCTCTCCCATCCATCGCTGTCGCTGTCCCTCCTCCCCCTTTTTTTTATATAATCATTCTTGCTAGGCATTAAACACATAAAGAAAGAGTCAGTTATTTCAACCACTGATGTAATTGGTGGTCTTCCTGTGCTGAGGTGCCCTGATCATTCAGCACTGAACAAAGTTTGTCCAAAAGGAACAGCTTTCTGTGCACATCCTTTGAGGAAGGATGATTAAGTTTGAACAAAGGGAAGACTAGGAAAAAACCAACCAACTTCAATTATTACATGCTACTGCGGAATGAGGGGTTCGCTACTCACATGGAAGAGTTCCCTAACTGAGTAATTAGGATGAAACTCCGCAAAAGAAGAGCGTAAGGCTTACTCTATACTTCCGGGTTTTGGTAGGTAGGTAAGTGCCAGAGCCCAGGGGGTTGTGACTGACCCTGGGCCACAGACCCAACAGACCCATGCTACAGCCCAGTGCTCTCAGGCACTCTCAGGTGCCTTTGCTCCAGGGAATAAGGGCTGGGTGCATTTTGGAAAAAGACTTGTCACCAAGCAACTTGGGCAAATGAATGGGCAGGCCTCCTCCTCACCAGTCTTTTTATGCTCAATAAAGGGGCAATAATAGCATGTTCCTATTCCTTGAATCAACAACACCCCTAATTTTGAGTCAGATGTGTTCAGGATGAGCTTTCCCAGAGTCATTGCAGGACCTTTCAGCCTGCTTTAGGTTGAATTTCTTTTTGATTTCCCTCTCGGTGAGTGTCGTATAGTCAAACCCTTCATCTGTTTTATCAGACAAGCAGAACTGGGAGTCTGATATCTTTTGATATCTGATCTTTTGAAAAAAGATACAGTTCTCTGATTAACTGAAGAGTAATAGCATGAAATTCTAGTCTCCAATAAGTAACATATTGATGCTTATGTCTAATTTAATCAGCATCAGGGGGGACGGGGGTACCCATTCCTTCACCATCAGCTATGCAGCAGTTCAAGGTGATAAATCCTATCTGCAGAATGATATTCAGACAACATTTCTGTAATATTAATTAGATCACTGTGTCAGGCTGTAGGAAATTTGCTTAACATTCATTAGAAATTTCTTATAGATAGATAGGCATCCCTCCCTCCTTCTCCTCCTGCTTTCTTTCTCCTCTGATTGACAGATGAGGTCAAGCCGGAGACAGCCTCTCTTCCATCCCCATGCCTGAAGAGCCAGGTCATCGGACTCCATAATGCATGGGGAGTGGGAGGAGAGGATTTTGCCTTGAAGAGATAGCCTATTAAATTGGACAAGAGCTCTTCTGCCTCCGGGCTCCATAGCCAGGGCTTCTCAGCCTCGGCACTCGGCAGGCGAGTGCACAACGCAAAAGCCATTTGCATTACCCTGCAGTCATTTTTATATGTGGAGGTAATGAAGTTGTCAGCGGAGCCCCGAGTGTGGCAGCGCCTGATATTCAAATAGACCTGCCAGCTCTCCCCACTCCTCACTGCCGCCCTCTGCTCCCCACTCTCCCCCCATCCCACAGCTGATCTACTGACTCCCTGGATTACTGCTTCGCTGGCTCCACTGCTCCAACTGTGCTTGCACTCTTGCCCCTGTCAAGGGCTTTTTTTTCCAAGTCAGGGAGCAAGCAGCTGCGGCTGCCTGCGTGCTGCTGCCTGCGCTGCCGGGCTGGGCCATGCACACCTGTGCTGCCTGCACACACCGGGTGTCACGGGATGATGCTAATGAGCGGCAAGTGCCACACAGGGTCATGCCATGGCCCTGCTCGCAGCCAGGCTGCAGCAGTGGTCCTGCCAGATTTGTAGGGGGAGCTCCCCAAGGCACCGGGTTGAATGCCTGGGGCATTTGGTTATAGAATCATAGACTCACAGAAGGTTGGAAGGGACCTTCAAAGGTCATCTTGCCCAACCTCCCTGCAATGAGCAGGGACATCTTCAACTAGATCAATTTGCTCGGAACCACATCCAGCCTCGTCTTGAATGTCTCCAGGGATGCACATCTACCACTAATCTGGGCATCCTATGCCAGTATTTTACCACCCTCATGATAAAAAATTTCTTCTTCACATCCAGCCTGAATCTCACCTCTTTCAGTTTAAAACCATCACCCCTCACCCTATTGCAACAGGCCCTTCAGAAAAGTCCCTCCCCATTTTTCTTATAGGCCCCTTTGAAGAACTGAAAGGCTGCAATAAGGTCTCCCCAGAGATTTGTCGTCTCATCCTGTTGCAACAGGCCCTTCTAAAAAGTCCCTCCCCATCTTTCTTACAGGCCCCTTTGAAGAACTGAAAGGCTGCAATAAGGTCTCCCCAGAGCTTTGTCGTCTCCAGGCTGAACAACCCCAACTCTCTCAGCCTTTCCTCATAGGAAAGGGAATTGTTGTGGTCAAACAGAAGAGAAAGGCTTCCAATTTAGGTAGATTTTCTAAGTAAGGTGAAGATGAAAGTAGCGTGTTCATGTTTTGCATGCCTACTATGCCCTTTTCCTGAGGAGCAGCAGAGCACAGCTGGGAGGGAGGCAGCAGACAAGTGGTACTCACCCTCATGTTTACCAGCGTTGAGGAGGTGTTGGCGAAGAGCATCACAGGCATACCTTGTCCTCATAAAAGAAATCACAGGATCATAAATAACAAGGCAGTGAGAACTGGCCTTTGGTAATTTCTAAGTCAATTTTTGGGAAAAAAAAAGCATAAAATAAAAAAATTCCCTGTGGCACAGCTGCCTGGTAAGCAAAAGGTCTGAATCAACCCCATTAGCCTTGGAAACTAGCTTTTACTAAATATGGGACTAGGTTGTCAGCTGGTGTTAATTGGCATAAACCCACCGAAGTCAATGGAATGACAGTGATTTATACCAGGATGAAGACTTGGGGGATGAATACTTAAGAGCAGGGCTGTCTTTTCTCTGCTTTCAGTACCTGGAGCCACTTGTGGCTACAGCCCTGCAGGAGCAAATGATAGCTTTTAGGCTTGATGGGCAGATGTCACTAGGTAGCTAGGCATCTGCAGGTTGTCAGATGTGCATTGCGAAACTGAAGGCCACTTAAAAAAATTCATCACCCTGGTAAATATTCCGCTGCCTCAATAGGCTCAGTTTTGGACCAGCAAATCATTCATTATTTGCAGAAAAGGATAGTTTCTGTGCTCTTATGAAAATGATCAATGATCCTTTAGCACAGAAGGCCCACGGGATTAATTTATTTTGTAAGCAGCATGTTAAAAAGACTGGTTCAAGCATTTTTTAAAAACTTACAGGAGGGTCAAACCCACACAGGTTTCAGCAGCAGCATTTTTTTGGCCTTTGTTCTCACACTGAGAGTTTGAAAGATTCCCTAGAACCTCAGCAAGCTTCATGGCATGATACATCATTGTGCCACTGGAATTTGTGTGCCTTCAGGAGCTCCTTTTTGAGCAAGCTGAAATTTATTTAAGAAAGCAAACTTTATGTTCACACTGCAACAATTAGTCTACAAGTATTTCCAGTATAAAGGGCTACTCTAAGTGCACCAACCTGCAGATTAAAGGCTCCCTGAGCATAAATTGGCATGATGCACTGTAAATGATTCACAAATGGAGGAGTCCCTAAGTGTGCATTGACTCGCTACACCAAAACGTCTCCTACAGAGATTTTACAGCATCATATGCCAATGATCCATGGATTAAGGACTCCCTAAGTGCACATTGACACGATAGACTGGAGCTGTTTTGGTCTATCGTGTCAATGATCCAGGGATAATGACAGTGTCTTGTGCAGATCCGCTGAGACCAGAGTTGTTGTGGTTCCTAATGGAAGAGCCAAAAGTGTCCCACTTAAGTCATATTGACCTTTTTGGGTGCTGAAGGAACATGGACAATATTCTCATCCTTGATACCAATCAAGGAATGTCTTCAGCAGTGCAGTGTGTAGTCTAGGTGGCTTCTGTTTGTGAATGTACATGCACATACAGGTTCATGTAGAAAACTGTGGACGAGTTCACTTTTATATATTTTACATGCATATATCTTTATTTATACAGAGCAGGACCCTCTCACTAAATTTTTTTTGCTGTCATTGAGGGTACCAAGGCTCAAACTGAGAAAGAGTCATCCTAGATACAGATTGACTTCCTACGCAAAAGAGAAAAACTCTCCCTAGAACAGAGCAGGATGGGAAGGTATCATGGTTTAACCCTGGGGGGCAACTAAACCCCACACAGCTGCTTGCTCATTCCCCCCACATCAGGGTAGGGGAGAGAATCAGCAGAGTAAAAGTGAGAAAGCTTCTGTGTTGAGATAAACACGGTTTAACAGGTAAAGCAAAAGCCACACACACAAGCAAAGCAAAACAAGGAATTAATTCACCACTTCCCGTTAGTAAGCTGGGGGGCAGGAAAAGTTAAGATGAAAATAAAATCAAGTTGCAAATTCCTGGAGGAGAAGAGTCAAAGAAAAATATGTAATAGATTAAAGATAGTAAAAGGTTGTCTCAGGGCCATGATTATCTATCTGCTCCACATGGCTGGTTCTACCTGATCCCATCCAAACAACAGAACCTCCAGCAATGCAGGTGAAATAAGTCTGATGTCTAAGCCATGCTTCATGCTAGGAATTTCCCTTCTGAACCTATTAAAGCAGATATTTCAAAGGAGATATCTGAGCACTAAGCACAACTGACGTTTGTCCTGAGACTTGAAGTATCTTCAAACAAACATTCATGGGATATCCATCCATCTATACCCATAACTTTTGGATTAAGATATTTAATGTTTCAGTGGGCCTGGCCACAGCTCCACCTGAACTCACTAGAAGATGCTAGGCTCACACTAAATTTCTAAAATTGAGCCTAAGACAACTATTGCCAAAGGAAATCAGCAAGATGTGCGCAAACCCATCTTCTTTTTCAGACTGTGGTCATTCACACTTCTTTCTCTGCTTTTCCCAAAAGAGGAGAACTTACAGGAAGTTTCACTGGACCAGCAACTGATAAATGCAGAGCACTTGTCTCTGTTATTACACTTAGAGTGGGCCAGATAATGTTTATCATTTGTAGGTAGATTTATCTTTAGAGTTGGAAAATATGTTGGAGTGCTTGATTTTTTAATAAATAAACGTGATTTTGAAGATTCTAGGAGACGACTGAAAAAGAAAATATAAACCTTTAAATATACAATTAAAATTGGAGTCCCATCAACCGCCACAGAGCTCTCTTAGAAGAAATTTACAATATTCTGAATACATCTACTTGAAAAGGAGACGAAGTCTCTCACTGTGATTACAATTTAAATTAATATCTTACACATTGACAACTGGATCCTTCGGTGAAAGGCTGCTTAAAGTTGCAATATATTGGTTTCTCAGGTCTGCTGATGTTCATTATAAAAATTTCCGTTATAATATACTATTTTTGAAATGCTTAAATTCCTTGACTCCTGACAGTCAAGAGAAAAGGTGCATATTAAGAATATTGAGACAATTTCCATCTTCTGCGTAATTTTGCCTTCATACAAAGTGAAGTCTGACCTCATTTTATCTTCAGAGGTAAAATACATGATGCTGAGACCCAAAATAAACAGAAACATCCAGAGATCATTACCAATATTTTTGAGCTTAAATCCAAAATAGCTTTTTTCTGTTTATATTCCTGAAATGACAAAATTAATGAAGTTTGCCATTTTGTTGGAAGCTATCACTTTATTTATAGCACACATTTATGCCACTACTTTAATCATGTTCAAAAGGATCAGGAATGTCTGATCGATTACTGTATTTCTTAATGCATGAGGTAAGAGTTTAACTTTCACAGGATTTTACTAGCTGATTTTCAAGAGTGAGCTATTCCAGTCTCCCCATTCCTAGAAGCTTCCTCTCCATGAACATCTGACAATATCTGATGACAAGTATGAAGATTCTGAGAAACAGAAATTATGCAAATATTTAATACATTAATGATTTACGTCAAAAGATACATAACATAAAATATTTCTGGCAGTTGTTCAAACAACTTCTATCTTTGCCACAGAAGGTCAGCTGATAGATGGTATTTAGTGCTAAGGCAGTCACAACCTTATTAGCTTGGACAGCAAAATACCACCACAGCAGGAAATTAGGGTATGGGATGAACTGTTTTAAGTTGTAGGCTGGAACTCAACAGTTTGCAGAAGGCAGAATTAGAAGGGACACTGCCTAAAGAAGTGTTGGGAATACATAAGAATACAGAAGAACTGGATAGTCTTCCAAAATAGGAAAACTTCCTTGGAAATGCTCTTCATAACACCTGTCTTTGGCTGCTTCACAATTTACCTCCACACGAATGTTTAAACAGCCAATCTCAGCTGACTGTTGATGATTAGGCTGGTCTTCACAGGTCCTTGTTGCATTTAGGGAGAAATCACTGAACTTGATTCTAAGTGGGACAAACTGTGCATTTCTTTATTACCAGTACAAACATCCCTAGCATGCTCTTTATGCATACATACTGTGAATTCACCCATTTTTATAAATATTAAGACTTTCTCTGCTCAAGGACTTTCCTTCCACAAATCTTAGCTCCATTTTTAGCCAATCTCCATTTTTAGTCAATCTCTACTTTCAGCCAACCTCCCTCTTCACTCCTTCCCTCATAAACATGTGCATCATGAAATTTAAATTTAAAAAAGGCAAGAAAAAAAGCCACAGAAAAGCTTCTCTGTCTGTCACCACTGGTAAAAGGAAGGGAAATACCCTAAAGTGTAAGTCATAGTTGGTTAAAACACATCCTTCAGAAAATCTAGCTTCGTTTTGAAGACATAAAGAGGCGAGAACTCCTACACTGCCCATCTGTATCTCCGAAGCATTTTTTTTCTCAGATGAGGAGACCCACTTTTCAGTGGGTGTCTGGAGAAGAGAGCTCTCCAGGGAGTGAGGTACATGGCACCTTCTGTGATAAAGCTTCCTGAGATGTGTCAGAAGAAGGGTGGTGTGAAACTATTATCCACACATGGTTGTCTCTTTCGTTGGAGATGTCTTTGACCACTTTAGGAGTCTGTTAAGGCTGGGTGGGGTGACAATTGACCTGTGGGAGACCTGTGCCCGTCTTCCCAAAGGTATCTCAGGTGTCATCAACCCCCTTATCTGGTGAACGGAATCAATCCCATGAAAACTGCACATCTTATTGCAAAATTGATGTTTTGCAGGTGCAATTTATAGCTGTTCTAAGAACCTTTAATTCCTGTGCACATGCCTGAGATAAATATACCCTGAAAAAAAATCCCTTTTTTTTTTTTTTAGGCTTCCAGATTTTGACATTTGTACCCCTAGCATTTAATTTTGTGATGAACGGAACCTGGCTTCTTTATGCAGATGTAAACTACACTAAACTTTTCCCTTATGAAAGATCTTTCAAACATTAGCTGAATAATTTTTGTCCATTTGACCATCTGAGTAATTACTTTATAATGTCCTCTCCTGCATTTCTTTGCTAGCAGTCAGACCCCTGTAATAAAATATTATGTTCAAAATATATTTTAGAAGAAAGGTATATAATCCTATTAATGGATTTCTTTAAATTCTCTATATGTGTTTTGCAATGCAATAAGCATATCTACAGCAATTTTTAAAGTTCTGCTTCAGGATTTATGCACTCTTAATGGATGGAGATTATTTCTTTGGATAATATAAATATCCCAAAGATTTAATGAAGCCATAAAGACATTCATTAAACTTCTGTAATTAGAATTATAGTTGCAAAAGCTTCAGTGCCCGAAATATACCTGCAGTATTTCATTGTTTCAAGTTTTCGATAAACAGTTTTCATCCGGGGGAAGAACTCAGAGATCTGGGGGTGGAATTCACCTCCAACCTGGCAAGAGGGCCCTGAATGTCACCTCCTTTCAGACTGAACAAATAACCTATGAAACTTCATTTACGGAGACCAGCTCCTCCAGGCTGCATGCAGCCTGACAAGATCATCTCTTTCGACACTGCTGTGGAGCGTGCCTCAATTAAATGACATCTCCAGCTTGCAACAAAGGCTGAAGATAGATCCCTCGTTTCCTTGATGTTGGATCAGGACCACAGATATAAGCTTTGCGCAACCATGTATGTAAATGCTGGGACTGAATTTGGTCCTAACTTCTCACTGGTAGTAGCGTCTTGGAATCCAATCAGAAAACCTGCATAAAGATGAAAGGTCTTACCAACGAGAAGTGAGCTTGCTAAACTACACCTTTCAATGAATTCAGACAAAACTGAAAAATGTTGTTGATATCAGATCCTTAGGCTGATTACTGAAGCATTCGATTTTTCAGCATGTCAATTCATCACTGTCTACCTGGTTATATTTAACACTTTCTCCTGTTTCCATCCTGTCTGCTGAGATAGGCAATCTCTGTCACACGGTATCTGCTTCACCAGAAGGTCAATAGACCATTGTGGAGGCCCATGAGTCTTGTTCCCAAGTCACCTTGATTCTTTCCACGATATTGCTGACGGCAGGTGGAGCTTCCACATCTTGTGACATCTAAAATATTAATGAGATTAGAGCCTCCATCCTTCAAACAGTTCTTCCTTTTTGGTGCTTTGCAATTATGCAGCCAGTCAGTGGAACACAAAACCTCCGTAGTGATGGTTGTTACCCTGTGCCAGTATTGCCAAAACATTGCATTAGTTACATTGGTGTTCATTTTGTTCAAGAAAGTGCATTTTAAGTTAGCCACAGGTTCAAAATTTTTGGGGAAGGTATTAAGCTTTGGATAGCTCAGTTTGGAGCTGAGAGGTTTGGGATGTACACGTAGAGTTTATGTTTGGTTACAGTTCATCTGTCCTGGCCAAATTATGCACAAAATATATATATGGGAATGGTAGCTGACAACTTCCATGTACACTAGCCTGCTTTTGGGCTACTTGGGAGTCGTTCTTCGGCTTTCCTAACTCCCTGTTGGAGGCTACCTGTGGTACCACAACTTTAATGTAAGACTGAAGAGGGTTAAACAACCTTCTCATCTGCTATTTCATTGTCAGTGAGGGGACAAAGCAGCAGCACAACCTGTTATGTTGCCTCCTTGTTTCTGTCAGACTATCCCTCATTGTATTCCTGGATCCCAGATTCATATATGCACACATGCGCACATGTGCACATGCTTTGAAGATTGACTTATAAACACAGAGAACAGCCACTGACTGATTAAAAGGCATTTATTATTAGAACTTGATGATAGTTTAGCACAAAGTGCCTTCACTAGTTTTTTGGATTATTTTCCAGTGAGTTCTGAAACGAACTCTGGATATGGATCCTTCAGGATGTTAGGGAAATTGGCTTTTTGATATTTGGCTTCTCCCCTTTGTAAAACAATAATCACACAACTTGCCTGGCTTTATAAAGCGCTTTGAGATCTATGAGTGAGACATAGTATAGGCATTCTAAGCATGATTTATTTCCTTACAGGGCTTATCCCTAAGTGGCTCATTGAAGAAACAACATTTATAAATATGCATAGCTTCCTGGTACAGAATTTTTCCTATTCTTTTCAGAATATACAGGCTAAGCTCTTATTATTCACTTTTCCATTTTTAGAATCCACGATTAAATTGCACTGCAGTGCTATGTTGTACCAATTAAAATAACTACTGTCTATTTGGCAGTCCTTTAATGGGAAATGAAATTCACTATTAGGCATATATCATGGTAATACATATATCATATGGTATACAATTTAGATCATTTTGCAGGAGCGTAGCTGTATTAGTTCTTATTCCCTACCTAGTTGTTGTTATAAGCATCAATTTGGTTAATTAAGAATTTTAAACTCTGTGAATTTATAGTATAATTATGTTTTACTTCATAAGTAGGTCTTTACCCCTCTACAACTATTAACAAAATGTCCACTTATATTATTTGTTGGTGGTTTCAAAGGCTGATGAATTTTTGGGTGAAGATTTATCCTTTTGTCTAAGCTTCGCTCGCTGTGAGTCAGCTGTTTGTCAGCAAAACATAACAGTGAAGACTTTTGACTTAAAATTTTTTTCTTTTTTTTTAAAGAAAAGCCAATTCATCAGGTAGGAAAGAAAGACTGCTGCTCACACTTTCAAGTCCTGCCAAAGACAAATGGCTGTAAAAATTTAAAATCAATCATTAACAGATTAGCTGTTGGTCCAAAGTAAATAGCAATCAGCTTATTAGGCATCAGGCAGAGTGAGATAAAGGGGAAGAGTTATTGAAAATGAGGATGTTTGCTGGGGCTGTGCTGATGGAGCAGAACAGGGAAAGGCTGTTTCTTTGTTGCTCTAATTACAAATGGAAAATAACCTACAGTGCTGAACAAGTTGAGCTCCCTAGCTGAATTGAATGGAGCATAGTGCTTATGTTCTACGTCATGCCTTGATTTATCTTGATTACCAGTAGTTTGCACTACTTCTTCCCTTCCCAGAAGGCCCTGTTTGGCATTCTCTTATACTGAAGTAAATGACATTTTTGGCTTTGCAAAAATGGGGGAGGGGAAGTTGCCACAGGAGAAATGCCCTTCTCATCCAAAAATATAATTTCCATACAGGAAATTCCTCTCATATGATGGAGTTCTGTTTGTGACAGGATTTCATTATGGTTAAGCGACAGATTGCTGGTGACTAAATCACAGGCAGCTTTGTGCCACAGTTGTATTCGGACATGGTGAAATTGTGCAGAGCAGATAAATTCAGAAGGCAGCGGATGTTGTAAGAGGAAATGGAGAGGGAAAAGAAGTGGAAGGGGAATAAGGCTGAGAAGACAGAAACAATAGAAGTTGGGTAGGAAGCAAAGCTGAGGGGAAACAAGGAGACAAACAATAACTGAGAGTAAAATGAGGTGAGGAAGCAGAAAACACAAAGAAGTGAAGTAGGAAGTAGGAGGAAATGGGTATAAGTTAAAGTCAATGACAAAAGCTCCCTTTCATCATGTAAACACTGGGGTGTTTACATGGAGAGTAACTGACCGTTAGAATGATTTACCAGGAGTTGGGGCTATTTCTCTATGACCGGGCATGTTAAATCCAGGCTAAGATGTTTTTCTAACAAAGCAGGATACCTGAGAATTGTCATTCAATGGTTAGAACCCAGCAAATAGAAAGCTGGCCTGTTTGTGTGTGAAGAAATCTGGAAACAGTACCTTTCTAATAACCATGTGATTCCACATTTTATGATGGGGACAGTGCCAAACCTGAAAGTTACTTCAGGAAAATCACTGCCCACCAACCTGATGCAACCTGTGGTCCCTTCTGCTCCAGGCATTGGCATGAGGTTACACATCTCTGCCTCATCCCTGGCATTCACCTAGCGTGACTGACCTCTGTCTTGTGACTGCATGAATGCAATGCAGTACCAGTGCTGGCTCCAGTCCCTCTCAGCTAAACTGGCAACACTTCAGCCAGCTTCATTTGAGCATGTGTCCCTCCATCCAAGCCCCAGAACAGTTCCATCCTTCCCAGTTATGTGTTTGGGGACACCACTCAGCCCTGGAGGAAGGTGGGAGTTGTCCACAGAGCCACGCTAACACTAGGATGGTTTCTCACCCCGGTAAGGCTACAGGGGCATGTCCCCAGCCAGGGTTCCTTGACCAAGCATGATACAGAGGCCAAACACAAAAAGTGGGAATTTTTTTTCACAGTTTCTTATTAAAAAAAAAAAAAAGAAAGAAAATAAGACCAAATGAGTAAGCTCCCCATACTCTTACTTCTTTTTCCTTAGCAGGAAAATACACCTAAGGCCTGACAGAAGAAAAATTATTCTAATACTCTTTAAACTTACTTTTCCATTAAATAGGTGTGGAAAAACAGGAGAGTGGTAATTTCCTTTCCACCTTTTATATTTATTTTTGTCCTATTTTCCTTACTTGTCGTGTGGTATAAAAATTTAAGTGTCTATCTTCCGTTCATTTTCTGCTGGTTTTGCTTTAATTTACTGTCAAAGATATCCAAGCAAAGATTTATAAAATTACATAAAAGTGATTTCAACAGAAAGAAAAAAGTGAGAAATCACAGAACAAATACATCCTAATGATTTTTTGCCAACATTTTCACAGAAACAAGCAGTCAGCTGAAATGGCAAAGTAGCAGAAGTCTCTTTTCCTCGTACTGAAATGGCTGAATAAGCGACAAAGAACAAAAATGACTTTTCTTCATACGATTCATGGAGTCCCAGGACAGCAGCCCACACCTGGGGGCGACAGAGCTGTGGCAGTCTGTCATCCTTGAGCTATTTCTCCATGCACAGAGGAGGAGAGAGGTGATGCTGCTTTCTGTCTACAGCAGGAATTGTTTGAATTATTTACAATGGACAGAAGGATAGGATGGGGAGGCTGGTGCAATGCTATAGACATTGATCCTGCCAGGAAATGAACAACCTGACTTGCAGTATGAATGGTGGTCTTGCGAATGCGGAGGAAGGGCCATTGTCCAATGTCATCTTCACAGTCTAAAAGAGAGCTCCATGCACATTATTTAAGTGAATGCAGATTGTAAGGTTGTCTAGGGGTACCATATCTCAAGAGAGATACTTGCCTTTTTCACTTCCTGTGTACTGATGTCCTCTAGTCTACAGCACAAGGCAAGCTGTGCAGTGAACTTTGCACGTTTGCAAAATTTATCTCCCTGAAGAAAATAGCCAGTTTTTCACTTAATTGCTTGTAAGAACAGACCAAAAGCAGAGAAAGGGTGGAGGGCTGAGGGCTGGCCAGTCGCTGGGATGCTGTACAGAAAATCGAGGAAGGCAGCTTCAGGACTGGCTCTTAATAATAGAGTAAGGCCCGGAGCAGTTGACATTAAGACCATAAAGAAACAGTTACACTGGTGACACATCTTATACAAGGACTGCCTTACTAATTTTCCACCAACATATTCCTGTTACACAATTTTTGCTTCTTTTAATTAAGTGTTTCAAGAGAAAATAATGGGATCTTAAAGCCTCATGTATTTTGGAAAAGGTAGTAGTAAATTGTGCAGTTTTGACCTTTTCAGCGTTTTGTAATTTGATTGGCTGTCTGTTCTTTTCCCTCCACTATTTACAGCTGCAGTGAACTGTGCAGAAGGGGTAGGATGGCTAGCCAGCTGAAATACGGAATATTTAAAAGGTTAAAATGCTGCAACATACTGGTGCCTTCCATGGAGTATATGGGCATTATAAATTTCGCTGTGTTGATCACATAAAGGATTGAGAAATTAAATGACTTCACTTGAATCATTTTTTGTGGGACAACAAATGTGACCAAAATGGGGAAAAATGGTATCACTCTGACCCCAGATCTGGGAAGCATATTTTTTTGTGTGTTTATTATTTCTGCTGCAGTAATAGATGAAGACTCTTTCTTTAGCGCAGAATCATTTTAGCAGGCAATGCATATCTATGAGTGACACAAAGACAAGCCCTGCCCCAGAAAGATTGCAATCAAAGCATCTTGAATCTATTCAACAGGTGACTAAACAGAGGTGGTGACCTTCTTAGGAATAAATATTTCTTTTTTAGCATACCATAGGGAGATCTTAGGGAAAACAGAGTATACTTTGAAAGTAATTCCTTAGCAGATGGAGACAGTAACATAGAGACATTAATAGCCATGTAATGAGTCCAGAGGGCATGTGAGGGGCAATGTCAAATAATTTGGTACCCAGGCAATACGCTGAGGAGATTGACAGAAATGTAACAGGGCAACAGGAGATCGACAGAATCTCAGGCCAGGATGGCAGTTGAGACACTAATAACTAAAAGAAAAAATCTTCAGGTTTTGTTACTTCCTTTTGCCATCAAGTCATCCGGTGAACAGCGTTTGGTTCTATGGAAGCTTTTCTCCTTAGAAAACTGTTTAGGGCAAATCTGAAGTAAGGCTACTCAGAATTAAAAAAGAGCAAAGCTTGGCTCCCCAATTTTTAATTTCTTTAGGAACACAATGTCCACAAACCTGTTTATTTTGTGTGCAAGACAAATCCAAAGAGTGATACCAAAGGAATTAAGGATTGGGTCTCATAAATGCCAACAAGAAGCTTTCTGGCACTGCGTACGCTGTTACAGCAGAGAGCCAGTGGCTGGACCTTTTGCTGAGGCTGAAGGAGTGAGGCTGTGTCTCAGCTCCCTGTCCTGACTCCATACACGTCCACACGTGGCTGAGCACAGCAGAGGAAACACAGGAGCGCCATAAGTGATTGAGTAAGACACAGATACGTGGAGAAAGAAATGATGAATCAACTGGAGTTGAAGACACAGTTCAGAATTGGGGCTGATTGTGAAGATTTCGCTGTGTTAGATCTAGTTCCCTGTGCTCGTGGAAGTGGAAAGTTTCATCTTGTTCCATTTGTAGCTCTGGATTAAACTCAGAAGTACAGGGAGAAAGATTGTTACCATGCCAAGATGCCGGGAAAATTTCTTCAAAAGGAAATGCCAGTGTTGCTTTCGATCCATCATTTGAAACAAACTCATGATCTTGAGGGATTTATTTTCTGTGGTCATTAAAACTGAATGTTTTCATTGATTTGGATAGCCTCTTTCTGGAGGAGCTGCAGCTGCTGGGACAAACAAGCCTCCATTCTGCTGTGCTGATCCCTCTGGGAGCCAGGGTTGATTGACAAGGGGCTCTGGTTTGGGCAGACTCGCATCCCAACGTACAGGAACTGGTGCATGCATTTCAGAGAGAGCAGCCTTCACAGCACTGAGCCAGTGGGATTTTTCTTCTTTCCACAGGCACTGAGAGGCAGAGGAATGTGTTTCCAGCCTGTTTGTGATCACAGGACAAGCAGAGACAGCCCATGAAGCTAGTCCCAGCCTTCTGCTGCTGTTCCCAACGATGGTTTCTTTTGCACTTTCCTTGGACCATCCTCACTGGCAGCAGCAGGAAAACCATTGAAGGAAACAGGGGATTTCTGGAGTTAGCTGGAGCATCTGTCACTTGCAGGACAGGAGCTCCAGAACAAACAGCCTCACCTCCACAATCGCTGAGGACTGGAGACAGGCTATATATGCTGTAGGGACTTCTCATGCCAGGCGTCCTTGAATGTGTCTGCGTGCAACCTCCTAATGCCTTGTTGTTCTGTGGAGGGGAGGAATATTTTAATGTCTTCTCCAAACATTACAGCTGACTCTGAAGCTCAGGGATCTTGCCAGCACAGGGACCCAGCTGCTTGCCTCCTCCTGCCCCATCTGCACCACAGCTGCTCTGGGGTGGCCTCCTGTATTTACCCTTCTCTTCGGGGAACGTAGGAAGACATTACTGAGGCAGTCAGTTTTGAAGGTGCTGAGCTTTGATGCGCTGCTTACTGGACCCAGGGGACCAGTTGCTGAGGGCAGTGATGGCTTGGTTTGCCTTGAGGGCTGAGGGAGGGCGGCGTCCTGCTCAGCTGCTGCCTTTCATCGAGGAGCCCTACCCTCCCCTCTGTTCCCTTTTTATTCTTCACCCAGCCCATCTGCAGAAAAAATACCAACATTATAATATATATTAGGACATGAAGCTGTTGGAGCAAGTCCAGAGGAGGGCCACGAGGATGGTCAGGGGGCTGGAGCACCTCCTGTATAAAGACAGGCTGAGAAAGTTGGGGGTGTTCAGCCTGGAGAAGAGAAGGCTGCATGGAGACCTCGTAGCAGCCTTCCAGTGTCTGAAGGGGGCCTACAAAGATGCTGGAGAGAGACTTTTCATCAGGGACTGTAGTGACAGGACAAGGGGTAATGGATTCAAACTTAAATATGGTGGATTTAGATTAGATATTAGGAAGAAATTAATCACTATGCGGGCGGTGAGACACTGACATAGGTTGCCCAGAGAAGCTGGGTGATCTTAATGTTCTTTCCAACCCAAATCATTCTAAGATTATATATATACACATGGTTGTAAGGAGGTATAATTTAATGAAGCAGTTGTTTAGGCCCCCTGAGTGGGTTGCACAGTGGTTACAAGCACCCAAGCATGAGGCTGGCACTACACACTGGGAGGGAGGGTATTCCTTGGTAGTCGTCGCCCTTCACCAAGTTGGTGGCAGCTGCCCTCGGGCACACGGGGACCACCCCTGGGCAAAGGATGGAATCCACCCTCTGTGCTTTCCACCCCTGAGGTGGACCAAGGTGGTCACCAGGCCCGGGAGAGCTCAGCCCCACGCCCAGAGGGCACTGCCGCCCCCCGCCAACAGCGCCGGGCGGCATCATTTTCATCCGCTGATCAGATATATTTACTTCTCGGGTATTTCCCTAACCAGAATTGACTGCACTATAATTGCCTATTTCTTTGGTCCATTGGCTGTTAACCTTGAAGCGCGGCGGGCGGAGGAGGGGAGGCCCTCCCTGTCAGGCTTGACCCCGGCCGCGCTGCGGGCTGCCATGACAACGGCGACAGATGTCAGCCATGCCGCCCGCGCCCCCCGGATGGGGAAAATCGATCTTGCGCCGGCGCCGCCGCGCACAGCCACCGACCTGCCAAGTGTTCCCGGCTCAATCATTTGTTTCATCTAGCGGGGAGAGGAAAACATAAAAGAAATGAAATGAATTTGACCTCTGTCTTCCGAGTGACTCCAGCGCTGCGCTGAATCCTAGCGAGCGCCTCCTATGAATGCGAAAAAATTACATTAGGAATAACATTTTGAAGTGAAATGACTCTTGTAATGTCAACCCTCCAGAAACATGTTATTTCAAATGTCAGATACCTAGCAGTCATTTGCTGTTTTCTGGATGTGTCCAGAGGTTATCTTCACCTCGGGTGCGTTTCATGTAAGTTATGATAAAGAAATCGCCTGTGAAGTACACAAAAAAGTATTGCGTGTTTTTTCACACTGCCCTGGTGAGGAGACCTCCTTTGCAGCTGTGTGAGAGCATTGCCACGATGAGAAGATGATAAAGAGAGTTCTGAATTGACAGCATCTCTCCTTTTTCATAGCCATGCCAGGGTGGAAGGACTTTCCCAGTCAGGAGTGTGGTTGCCTGCGATGGTGGCAGGTCAGGGGATGCTGGAGGTGCAAGGACAGGCACCCCAAGCCCCTCTGAGTTGCCTGGGGTTTGCTCACTGCATATGCAAGAGATTTAATCACCAAATTCTACAGCTCCATGCAAACGTTCACCAGTACATCAATGTCATCCCAGCAATGTGTCTGACAAATAGGGAAAAACCCAAACCCCACGGGATTTGATTCAAGACTACCACTGAATGGACCTACTGGCAGATTTTAGAGGCAGCCCTTCCCAAATCTGTAGAGATGGAGAAATCTCTTCAGATAACCTTGTCCTTAAAAAAAAGAAAAGAAAAACAGCATGCTGCTGGAGGTGATTATAGTGAAAAGGATGTCTTAAGATTTTCAATGCGATATGTCTGTCTCTCTGCTCTGGGATATTTTATTGCATTTTTGCCCTCAAGTGAAGCTGACGGGAGCCAGGCTTGCAATTTAAATCAATAAGAACCCTTTACCATGGCCATAAAATACTTGGCTAAACCTTTGAAGTGGCCACAGTTGAATGCGCAGTGAACACAGCATAAATGGTCCTTGAGATGTATTGTGTTAGACCACTGCTAAAGCAGTGCTCTGAGGGAGCAGTGCCTGAGCACCTTCTGGGAGCAGGGTAGAGCAGTCCAGCTTCTCTGGGGTGCTGGTGGGGTTGCTCTAAGTCAGTGTCTGTAACTGGGGTACTGCCCCACACCGCAGATTTCCAGTGTCTGTACTTCCAGCTTGATGGGTTTTCTAGGGTGGGCTTGAAAATCCCACAATGTGTTATTGCACTTCTTGGTGATAGCTGGGGAAACACGAGGCAACTGTGGCTGCATCAGCAGTGCTGCCAGGGCCAGGTCCTCGGTTCCATAAATCAGTATTTTTTTCACGGAGGAGCAGGTCTGAATGTCTTTGCAGAATGAACAGTGTCTGCATGAACGTATGTCTGCCTAGGTTTTGGCATGTGCATACATGTATACATCTCTACATATATCCAGGTAAAAGCCTATGTAAAAGCAGAAAACTCTTTGAAGATACAAGCCTAATTTTAATAACATGAAGCATTTTACCATTTTATATTTAATATTTAATACTCACAGTTAGGACATCCGAAGTAAAGGTTGACACTTCACTCTTCCTGCAAACAGCAGTAGGAAAATGAATAAAGTTTAAAACCGTGCCCTGACTTTGCAGTTGTTTATGACAAGTTCTTGGGATTCTTTGAGGAGAAATCTACGGGCTTGTTTCCTTCCATTTGTAAAGAAGATTTTTATGTAAAAAAAACAAGGATCAAGCACTACTTTATGATTGGATAAATTATATTGCTAAAACCTCTGGCCCAGTGGCAGGGAGGCGAAGCGGATGAGGAGTATGCTTTAAGGACATAAAAGACTGGTTCTTCCAGAGATGTAGAGAATATGTTCAGAAGCAGCATTAAGTGCACATACTACAAAGAACACTGTATGCCCTCCAGTTGCAGCTCCCTGGCTGTAGAGAGTCCTGCCCTGTGGGTCCACCCTCAGGCTGTGGAATCTTGCCTAGTTTGGGGCAAGCAGTCCAGCCGGCTGCACTGTTTGTTCTGTTTCATTCCCTTCAGTGAGGTGTTGGATCCAGTCCAGTGAGGTTCAGTTCTTCAGCAAATATGCTGAGAGGGAAAAAGACAGTTTTCCTTTCTGTCCTGTACATTCACAGTTGGCATTATGCTACTCCCAGTGTACCTTAGTATTACAGAGGTAGCAGCAGCATGTGTAGAAATACTATATGCTTAGCAGACTGTAAACATACATGTTTCTGCAACCCCAGGAGCTTGTCAGCATTGTCACAGGTATATATTCACTGTCAAACATGACCTTCTGTGCCAATTTATATAAGTACGCCTCCATACATCCACATTGTAAAACACTGGCTATTCACATAGCATTCATATAGATGTCATATGTTTCTTTTGCACTGAGGAACAGCAGATGTGTTGTTCCACAGTATTTTGACCTAAAAATAGCTGAACAAGTGGCTCCTGTTATGCTCCACTGAGAAGTTTTGTGCAGTTATGAGTAGTTTGCTCCAGTGAACTTCTGCTGGCTTCTCTTGCCTTTACCCAACCTATTTCCCACTCCTTTTAGCTAACCCTGTGTCCTGAAAACAAGTACCATGCATCATGGCCCGCTGCCTCTTGCCCCGGGTGAAATTAACAGCAACATGCCCTTTGGTGAAAATAGGAGAAGTAAAAACCTCAAATTACCTAGACAGACTCAAAAACATTTCTCCTCTTCTAGGAAAAATCACAGAGGCACATCCCTAAACTCCACAGTCTACAAGGATAAACAGTATGATGGGGAAATAATCAGATGAAGGAGGATAAAACATGATTTGTTTCACTGTATTACCTGACAGTAAGTATTTGTCCTAGCTCACATCTTGTTTACTAGTTAAGCAGTGTTAGTTTGGATATGTGATTGTGGATTTAAGAAAAAATCTTCCTATTTATCCCGTTGCTGAAAACTCCACATGATTGGGCAAGGACATCTGAGAAATTTTTCCAAAAAATATACATCCAGACTTGTGGTGAGTTTATCTGTTTATTTTTCCCTATATATCTTATTTCTTTTTTTCCTTGGACTAGACTGGTAATGAAAAGCATTTCTCTCTCATGGGGCATTTGACAAGAAGACACACAGAGCTTTCTGACATAGTCACAGAATGCCTCCCTTCATTCTCTGGCTTACATAGACATGACTGTCCAGAGAGAGAGAGACTAAATAAAGGCCTAGATTTTACCATCTTTAATTTGATGTAGTGGGCCTTTAAAACTGAGGAAGCAAATTGCCATCACTATGCCATTTTTTCCCAAGATTTTTTCTGGAAATCTGTCAAACTCAAATCAGATATTATACAAGAGCAGAAGGATCCCCAGTCCATGCTGCCTGTGATGGGTAAGCTGACTCCGTACCAGTTCCATCTTGGGGACAGTTTTTTGTCTTCCTCCATATCAGGAGAAAGAAAGGATGAAAAAGGATTTTTTAAAACAGGGAAATTCTGACCCTCTAATCTCAACTCAATCTCTCAGGTAATGGCTGGGAGCACTGGCAGAGTGCAGGGAGAGGATCCTACAGCAGAAGGGACTGTTTCCTTTATTTTTATGTAATTCAACAGTTTCTGAGCTGTCTCTCATAGATTTTGCTAGCAAACCTCACTGTTTCTTAGGCAGAACAGCTGGTGGAAGGAAATTCTTGGGGAGCTGCACTTATGACTTGTCCTAGAGCATTTCATGTAAAGGTCTCCTGGTAGTCATGACTTCTTATGGACAGAACAGCAATGTACAAACAGTCCCCCTGAAATAGACAGTACATCTGTCTTACTTGTTTGAACAGAGTGTAAATGTCCTTTCCCTGCTTATGCAAGCACAAGGTAAGGTTCTTGGCTCAACTTTGAAGCCAATCCTTTTCATCTGGATGCACAGTCTGGGAAAAGAGCAGTGCACAGGCAGAGGCCAATGGTCAGAGCCCTCTGCAGTGGCTAGTTACCCGCCTGGGAAATATGTTGCAATCATCTCCTCTAAATCTGCTAGATACATCTCTAGAAACTGGCATCTTTTCCTAGTTCTGGGCCTTGTGGGTATGATTTTCAGAGTGCAAGCACATTCATCAGTAGCATGGGCTTTGCACCTCTAAAGCCCTCTGCTTTCCTCATTCCTTGGCTGCTTAGACCGTTTTCCCTAGGCTGTATGGGCAGCGAAGCTCTAGCAGCATGCTAGGAGCAATCGGTCAGGAGGGAAGGATGTTCTTAATCCCAAGCACTTCAGTGTTAATAAATCACTTTAGAAAGAGCACAAATCCTGAGCACAGCTCTCCTGATCTTGAGGCAATTGTAAATCCAAGATTCAGTAAGTTTTCTTCCAGCCTGCCTGCATTTGAGCTCTGCTTTATTTTGTCCATATGCTCCCTCTTCTAGGCTTTACCATCAGCCTCCTCCTTAGCTGTGGTTGGGAGATACATTCAAAGACAAAATCCAGTAAAATACATTTGTTCCCATAGGAAAGAATTTTTTCATGGCTGATGGCTTATTTGCTTCAATAGTAACATATATGCTGTAACCTACAAATAAGTGTGCAGTCCAACATGGGGTGACATTCTTCAGTGAAGGTTACAGCACTATAGAGAGGCATTGACACAAAACACATTTCATAGAACAAAATGGAGTTCACAGTTCGATATAGACACATCCTCAATCTGTCTTACTGTTTTCTGCCTTAACTTGATGGTCAAAGTAGCTGGCCAGGTGTAAGGAGGGAAGTGATCTATGTCTCTTCAACAGCTGCAGTAATTTCCTTGTCCCTCCTCAAACTCACCCCTGTTCCAAGATGATGGCAACACTGGTCTCTTGTGCAACCTTCTGATCAATGGAGTGACAAGTTATTTCTTTCTCAAGTGAGTCCTAATCTCCTATTATGCCACAAGTACACAGGTTACTGTGATAAAAGCTTGCAGTCTATGACACCTGGTCAAAACAATTATTTTGGTAGTTGTTCCCTAACGATTTGAGCTGTGACATGTGAGGTGACTAAACTGATCCTGGGAGCAAAGAGATTCCTAAAGTGAAATATGATTTAGAGGGCACTGTCTGGGGTTTGGAATTCAGTACATGGTTCTTAAGATTAGTCATCTCTGGAGTTATCTGCCTTTCATTGTACTCTTGCACTTGACTTTTGAGTTGTATAGTTTTCTTAACCCAGAAGCATTTCTGGGTGTGTGTTGCCCATCATTTTGTTAGGCATGTCCACCTCCTCTCAGGAGCTCATAAATCAAAGTCACCTGATCTGTTCTCTTGGCACAAAAAAATAGTCTATGAGGTGCAGAAGTTTCATTTTCAACCTGCTTGTAACAGCCTGTTGAGAGGATTCTCCTAGGCTATGTTCATTCTGCCTGGAAATAGTTCAAATTGCAGGATTTCCACCACAACTCTTTTAGGACAACTTTGTACCTGCAGAAATCCTTCTGTCAAATTGACTATCAAAGTAGAAGGTCCTCTCTGCAGCTATATGATCATTTCCAACCATTTAAAAAGGAGGAGATTGCTGTCCCAGTTTTGTGAAAGGAGCACTGAGGACAGCAGTGTAGCTAGCTTCCTCTAGGCTGCACAAGAAGCCTGTGGCGGAGTATGGACCTGGCCACTTCATGTAACTGCTAGGCCAGCCACTATTTACACTGTTTTACCTAGTTATGTCATGTTGTACCTGATGAAGACTTCTTCTCCAGCCTTGAAGCTGACAACCTTCCATGGCCAAAAGCAAGTTGCTGTTAGGAACATGCAAGTTTTGTACACTGCATACCCTAATTCCTCGCTCTATTAAACTCAGCTCAGTGCCATAGAGTGCTCCAGCTCAAAATTAATTTATAACAGCTAGACTTCTAGCAAGGAAAAAGGATCTTCGTGCATAATACAGTGCTGTTGTGTTGTGCCTTTTTTCTGTCCACCTCCTTCTACTGAACCCATCTTGACATGTTCTTTCTCATTATGGAACTATAGGCAAAGCTGGTGCAGAAAGATGTTGTGACATCTACACTACCTGTGTGACACTGTCCCTGCACAGTCTGTCTCTGCAGACTTTATCCATGAACTTTAGACCACTTCATGTTAATTACATAAGATAACATGTATGAGAATTTGGACTTTGAGTTCCGGATTTCCTGTTTGGTGGTGAGCAAACCATGATGCAGACCTGGTCGTATCTGTAAGGCCAGGCTAAGTTAGCAACTCCACTTCTTCCAGGAGATTCAGCAGGTTCCTGACTAGAGAAGAGCACTGTCATAAAGCCTAGATTTATTTGGATTTGGCTTCTGTTCAAGTACAACAAACTACCCTAGAAAAATGAACTTGCTTCTTCTGTCAAAGATCCTATGATCTCCTCAGACAGATTTCCTTGACTGCTCTCTTCCCACAGTGAGTATTTGCCCTTCCTAAAGCTGTCAGGCTTTGTTACTGGGCAAATCCCTACAGCCTGCTCCAGGATCTTCTTGTCTTTTCTGTATCCGAATTCACTTTTTGGGTAGTAATCAGTACTATGTCTGTGCTAATGGATCCAGGAGCATAAAAGAGTTCACATATATGTGAGAACAGGCTGCATATGGGCTTCTCTTCTGCTTCCACACTGGTTTTCATTGAAAGAAAAATTCAGTATGTGGGCCATCAAACAGGTGCATCCTTAGCTAAATGTAGGTATTGCCCAAGTAGCTGGATTTCAAGGAGACCCTTTCATAGGACCTCTCTGTGGTACCTTTAAGAATATCATTTATAGATTTACCACCCTGCAAACTGTTATATTGTGGTCTCTAGTTTATCTCTTTTCCTCTGTGACATAATAGTCTCTCATTTTACTGATTTCCTCTTATTTACCTTCAAGTCACATAATAAAGGGCCTTTATTCACTTACAGTGGGTCTAAAATGGTAAAATCCTACTTTCTTCAGTTACTTCCAGTTCATCAGTTCAAGCCCAATTTATTTGATTATTTTTCCTTACACAATCAATCCCTCTTGTTCTTTAGTTATTTTTGTTACTTCTTTATGGATATAGTCAGTGGGTAGAAAGACGCCCAGTGTTTTACAGATTTTATCTGAAAGGCTGTTTAGATGGATACACCAGTGCTGACGGAAAGAAACACAAGCTTGCTAAACAATCAGTGCAAAATAAAAAGAAGGTGAAATAGAGCTTTTTAGCATTTTTTTTTCCCAGTCAGAGCATGCATGAACATTATCTGTAGTCTCAGAAGCACTATCCATGGTCCACAGCTTGATGGTTCTGCGGCCAAAATAGCTTTGGGTTTTTATTATCACTTTTTTTTTCTTTTCACTGGAGGGAGAGTCTCCCTCTTTAAGACTAGCTCTTTGTGAAAATTATAGACTTTATGCTCTGCTTTCACTTTAATGGTTGGACTCAACCTAAAAGGTTCTCTAATTTTATGATTCTATGATTTCTTAGTTAAGTGGTGGAGGCTGGTGCAGTTACCCTGCATATGTCCACTGACCTTCATGGTACTTAGTTTAGTATGTTTTTTCACTTCAAGATATCTACTCATCCTGTTATCCAGAGACTGCCTTTTTAAGCCAGACCTCCAGCATCTATTGATGATAGCTTCACTTAACAAGGAAATATTTGACTGATAGATGCACATTTAAAACATAATTTCTTGTCCACATATTATAACATCAGACAAAATCCAGACCAAAGCTGGGAGGCTGTTAGGTGTTATCTCCAAAGTACTTACAAAAGCAGTTACTCAGTTGTTCATGTTCATAAAATAGAAGCTGAAATTATCTTATCTAAGTCATTCTTAGCAGTTGTCCTACAGAGTTATTGATCCTTAGCTGCTCATCTAATGAGCAAACTACACAGTGGACCACAAGTGCATTTTAGTTTTACGTGCAAGTGCTGTAAATGCTATTTTCAAAGTTAATATATTATTTTTGGCATTTTTATAGCAGCTTATTTAAAGTGTTATTAATGTTTAGAAAAGTGATTTGGGGCTTATTTTATGGGTGTTTGAGTCAGTTTTAAACTCTCTTTATCTCCTGTCCTCGCCTCTATGTTCAGGCCGCAGATATATATAACTTTTGGAGCCGCTTGCCTCATTTTGGGTTTGTCCCTGGTTGTTTCATTAATTTCGCTTGCTCCTTCAGTCACTTCTGCTACCCTAGCAGAATGGTCTGAGTCCTAAATTGTAAGTCTTTGTGAGTTAAAACATCAACAGGATCTATTTCCAGACTGCAGGAACTGCAAAAAGCATGTGGCTGAGCCTGAAGAGTAGGGACTCGCCCTTCTCATGGCTTTGGGTTTGTGCTTGGGCAGTGCCCCAGCACAGGGTGGGACACACACTGCATCAAGTGCAGAGCACCGCAGGGAAGCATTATAACCCTGTATCTCCCCTTCACCACAGACCCTTCCCTGTTTCCACCTTTCTCTGGAGGAAGTAATTTGCTTCTGTCCTGGATTTCAGGAGAATGACAACCCTTCCTTTGTTCTGTGGGTGGCCAGGAGCAAGCTCCAGGCTTTCTGACCCACCTCCTCCTCCTCCAGAGAGAAATAAACATGCGTAGGGTAGCACACACACTAGTATATACTAGAGGCAGTCGTCAGAGAAGCTGTGCTGGGAGGTCTCATGCCCTGAAGCTCTTGGCTAACTGTGTCATCTATGCAGCACTCTCTGCCTTTGACGGAGTGAGAGCAAAGCACAGGGCAAAGCACAGCCCTGTTCAGTGTGCTGTAAGGTAATTTGCTACCAGACTTGGAGCAGGTGTCAGACCCAGGTCCTTAGAACACGGTCCTGTGCTCAGACATCATGACCAGCTCTGTAGGCACTCCAATACCTTGAGTATAAACAAACCCAAGTTTCTCAGATCCCAGGAAAAAGGAGGTTGTGGCCTTACTTTACACGTCAGCACCTTGTTGAACCATCTATGGATTCTTTTGAGTGGGCAGTGCAAAAGAGAGAGGTACCGTCATTCCTCTGAGTGCCTGAGGTATCATGGTATGGCTCCTGAAAGAAGAGCCTCAGCAGCAAAAGACAGCAGTTTATGTAATTTCATGTGCTTGACACAGGGAGTCCTCTGACATATTCCTTAGTGTGAAGCGAAGCTTCCCGCCTGCAGCATATTCAGGGCACCTTCCAGCAGAGCATGTAAGCATGTGCTTAGTTTTTAATGCATGGATGATCCCAGTGAGCTTCGGGCATGTGCTGAAATATGGATGAGCTTTTGAAGTGCTCAGCATCTCGGGGCTATCAAGCCCCACATGGATCAATCCCAAGACATTATTCAAATTGTGGGTTTCCAATTCCATGTGTTTAAGAAAAAAAAAAAAAAAAGAAAAGAAAAAAAGGATCATTATCTCCATTGCAAAGACAGAAGAATTAAGGTACACAGAGAGGTTGAAGAACTTAGTCAATGTCAAGGCACATGTCCTCAGGGGAAATCCAGAAATATAACCTGTTTCTTTCTGAAACCCACTCCTGTTCTCAGCCACTTTGATACCCCTTCACTGTTTCCACACTGTTCCTGTTACAGCTGGTGACTATCACCAAGCTGGAAATTTGAATGTGAAATACATTTAAATGACTATGCTGTTTGCAGATTTCTGCCTTACGTATTTTTGCTGTGGCTGTTGTTTCTGCTATTTGTCCCACATTTTAGAGGACAAGCCAGCCAGTGGGTTAAATGACAGAATGTTTTTCATCTTATTCAAGTATGTCTCTATTAAAATGTAAACTGTTTTCTACCCCCTTTTGGGAAAAAAGGAAAAAAAAAAAAGCCTACTCCTGTAGATGTAGTAAAGTTATGGTAATTTTCCCCAATTGAAACTCGTGACTTTGTGTCTTAGCATCATATACAGCATAATTTATAAAAGTGTGAGCAACTGCAGAATTGTTCTCCTAATAGATTCTGAAGATTCCAATTTCCATTCTGCCACACAAGACTGAAAATCCACTTGTGTTCAGTTATCTGTATCTTTGCCTCATCCTCAGACTGCATCAAAAATCAGGTTCAGGTGCAGGTTAAGAGCATGCATTTACCTCAGGAATATGGGACATATTAAATATCTCTACACAATTAACATCACCATATCAATAAGAATTATCATTATGTCCTGTCAATCAGGTGCTGAATTTTGCTTCGGGGAAACAAAACAATTTAAATTATAGCAAGTGCCCCCCCTTCTTTTTTTACATGCTTCTCTTAAAATTGGATAATTATGTGGCTTTTCATTAGATTCCTCTAAGCATAATAGATCATGATATTCACCCTTTGACCTTGGTGATGAATGTTTCTGGTGAAAACATGTGACAAGCAGTGTTTTAATGAGAATAAAATACTGAATATCTGTGGGTCTCACATAATGAAAGAACAAAAGAGAGAAGCATAACTACTTTTAAGGTTGCAGTGCAAAAGATTTTCATACAACAATTCTGACGGATTGGCAAAGCAACCCTTTCTTTTTAAGGTTGTACCAACAAACTTTGGTATCAGATACAGAGACAAAGGCGACAAAAGACAAAGGAATCCTTGTGTTCTGTGTAAACTCTGTAGGAACACGAGAAGTGGTCTCTTTCTGTGCCGTCTAGTTGCTACACAGAGCTCTGCCTTTAAGTTTCCCTAAACATCTCAAAATTTTATGTGCATATTTGCTCAATGAACGAACTATAAATTCAATTTGTTTCCAATAATTCAGAGTGGGGCTAAGTAGGTCAAATTCTGCCTCATGCAAACAGTAGTCAGTGAAGTTACAACACTGGTGATTATTATTCAGTGTGTTTATAAAGAATCATTTTTGTGGACTGACAAAGACGACATACCAGTCATCGGTGCCAAAACAGTGAGGGAAAAAGGAGCGTTGGTTAAATCAGAAATTGTTGGCAGCTACTCTTTATTTTTGCTGCCTTGCAGCTCAGAACCCTGCTGCCACCTTTCAAAAACAAGCTCAGACCAGGGTTACTTTACTTACACCCACCTCAGCTGTGGTCATCAGACCCTGATCTTGCTGGAGTAATGAGTGTAACAGAAATGTTTAATTTACAAGATAGTTATCTTCTAGTTTGATTCTATATTGGGTTTGCATGTGTTGGGTTGGGTTTGGGGTTTTTTTTGGTGTTTTGTTTTGCATTTTGTTTGATGTCTGGGAAATGTTTATAGTCTGAATTATCATCTTTGCTAACCAAACATGCAGTCAACTTCTGAAGAAAACCCTTTCTTTCTTATTTGTGGCTGCAGTTCATCTTCGATTCAAGGTCAGCTGTTCCTTCGCATATAATAAAAATGGCTTTTTGTCTGAAATCCTGTCCCACAAATACGGTGTTTTGCTGTAGACTTTTGGGACGAGGATTTCAGCTACACCTCATGCCAGGTTCTCCTTTGAGTTATTCCATTGCTGTAGTTATTAGCACAACATTATTCTGAACTGAGGACCACGTGATGGAGAGGGAAATTTGGCCTCTTGCCTTTATTAACCTTTCAGAATATTTTGGTGTAAATTATTGCTGCTCTTATTTAATAAAATGAATTAAATAACAATAAATATTAATAAGTAACAACAGCTATAATTTCCCCAGTAGTTGGGCAATAAAGATCTCTAAGCAGCTCCATCTGAAGCCAGACCTTCTGCTCGCACTCGTGAGGAATTTGAGTGCTACAGCCTGGTCCAACTAAACGAGATGAAAAGTCAGGAGATTTGTGTGGTAATTTGAAAACAAAATGAAAAGCCAGTGTAAGTACAAAGTCCTATTTCTCCTTCCCCCTGTCTGTAAGCACCATGGATGTTACTGCACTTTAAGGGAATTTAAAGGATGAAGAAGGCCTAATGGGCATGCTGTGCCGATAAGAAGATGCATTTTCCATGCTTCCTATGGGATGATCTGGAGAGCAATCCCACAGGGGAAAGATGTGCTGTGGAGTTCCTTTACACCAACACTTGCCTCTTGGGTTAATCCTCCCCATCAGCTGGTCCACATGGCATGTGGGAACAAAGCCGCCTTGCTTTCCCAGCTGTGTGCTCTCACTCCCCTTCTAGCCCTGGGTAAGAGAGCTTGTGCCAATACAGCCCCTCCTGCAGGGGTTCCCTGAACATGGGAAGTGAGCAGGGGGCCCCAGGCAAGGCTGACTTCTCCTATGCCTCTGTGCTTTCGTGTCTGGCCTGCTGCATTTCACAGCAGTTTGAATCACTCAAAATATACGGTCGTTCAAGACCCAGGCACATGTCGGCTGTGAAAATATCCAGAAAGAAGAACATGCTTACGGCAAGGTTAGATTTTCATGCAGGTGAATCATTAAAGGCAAAATAATCTTATTGATTGTTTGTTACAGTTGTCTGAATTGAGGCCTGTCTCCTAGCAGATTGAAATTTACTGTGACTGATGTGATCTCATAAACCTAGATCATAAGGAAAATAAAAATGAAGGATCTTAAAAGAAAATTACCCCAAATAAAAGTGTTAGTGTCAGAAACAAGTAAATAAAAATATACTGTATACATTAACCAATGTTGCCTGCTTATCGAGTGACTATCATTTAAATTTACCACAACAGATATTTTGATGTTATACTCCAGCGAATCTCTCTTTAAGGAAAAAAAAAAAAAAAAAATGAAAAGAAAGAAAGAAAGGAAACAAAGACTTTGGTCTCTTGAAACTTTTACAGAATTTTGTTATTAAAGTTAACCTGCAGAGCAATGTTGTGGCTCGCAGTATGCATATGAAGGTGTTCATACCTACAGGATCAAAGTAATGTTAAGCTCAGACATATGCGCTTTTAACTGGGTTTCTACACTGTCTATATAGTTTTGGGTCCCACACAAAATATTCTGAACCTGTTGTTCAAATATGGCAAATATACATCAGAAGTATGGATGGTAGCTCCTGCACCTTCTGCAAAGCGAAATGGGAGAGACATGAGGTGAGATGTGATGTTATGACTGAGTAACACAACATTTTTTTACTGCAGAAGGGATCAGTCCCGGTCCTGCCCGCACTGCCTCCAGCCTGCCACGCTGTGCCGTCCCCACCTCTGAGCTAGCTTTGGTGCCTATCCAACCCTTATCAAGGCAGCTCATCTAACGCAACAAGATGCTATCCAGGCAGAAAAGGTGACTGGTTTTCTCCCAGAAAAGGAAAAAAAAAGAAATTTTTTCTTCAGTTTTCCTCCATTCTCCCAAGGAAGGGAAGGGAAACACAAACCCTAATACTCAACTGTGAGAAGCACTTTGGCTGGAGCTTACAGCTTCTTAGACATCAATACAAGACACAAACTTGTAAGAATCTGGCCTTCATTAGTTCTGGTGTGCATGAAATGAGCATATTTTTCAAAGAACAAACCAAACCTTATAACATGTCCCTATTACCAGGTCCCCATGTGTAAAACCAGGTTGGCTTCAATAAAGGATTGAGAGAAGGAGTTCATTACTGCAGTCATTTCTCTTCTTCACAGTGGTGACAAGAGGAGCAATGAGAATCTCTGGAAGCCATCCCTTATTCCTTCTACCTACCTACATACCTATCCACCTACCTACCTACCTACCTACCTATTCACCTACCTACTTACCTACCTACCTACCTATCTACCTACCTATGCACCTACCTACCTACCTACCCCCCTACCTATCTTATCCTAGTCTTAATGCATCTTATACAGTTGCTGGTCAGAAGTCAGACTGGATTACGTAAGGGGCCAAAGACACACATAAACTGTGACAGTAAGTCCAAGGAAACTTGTTTTCCTTCTATCATTGCAGTTAGCAGCAGCTCAAAGCAGGTGCTTGAGGAGCTAGGGCTTGGCTAGGAAGATATCTGGCTAGAGAGAGGGGCCCAGTAACAGGGGGCTGGAGAAAGAGACCTGTTTCATGCCTTGCATTAGATACCATGTTAACTGTGTTGCATCCTGCTCTGCTCAAAAAGCACTGTTCCACTGGAGAACCCAGAGGCTGAACACAAAATAAAGGCATGAACACACCATGCAGAGAGGTCTTCGTCTTGTCTCTGGGTGGGTTTCTAATGCTGTTTTCTAACTAGGTCATGACTTAACCTTCTTGTCTGCAAGTGCTATGAGCTGTTGGTTGACCCTGCAGAGAAGGCTGAGATTGCTTCCTGTTGTTCTCTCTCCAAAACGCAAGTACGTAAGGGAAGGTTCTTGGAGAAATAGATGTTCCTTTTTGGAGAACAGAAGGGATGCACACAAACATCAGCCATACATAACTGCATGGCTAGTTATAACTTCATGGATACCTGAGGTTTAGTAACATGCCATCTGTGATGTGGTAGGACACTAGCGGATTTCCCCAGGTAGCTAATGAACCTGATGGACAGTCTTTCACTTGTGTTAATATAGTTAAACCAGCTGACCTAAAGGGAAGCCTACCTTCTCATGCTAGGGTTGACATCTTGAAGGATTTGAGATTGACTGATACCTGTGACTCTTCAAGCCCAGAATAAATAATGAATAATTATGCCAATAAATCATATAAATAATACAATAGCTGCCATTCTAGTTCATTTTACATCTTTGGTTCCCATTACAGATCCATTCCTTTACCCATTCACTAAGCCTTTCCTTATTCTCCAGTGTATACTTTCTCATCTTGATGTCTTTGGTTTGGACTGTACTATAGAGCTTACCTACTTTTGGTAAGAGGCACAGAAAAAAATCATCCAAGCAGCTCACAGACCTGTGCCAGTAAAACCCATGATATAGACATAATTTTACTGGCAATAAAGTCATTTTTCTGCAGTAACTAATTTTATTCTGGCAGCTGGTAGATCTTCACGTAAATTACAGCAACAACAGGACTTCTGCCAGCTTTACTGGTAGGACTGGCTGCCAGAGGGATTTCAAGATGGTTTTAACAGCAAGCCGTTTCTCTTTCACCTCAGACTCTCCTTTTCCCTCATTTTAGGTATAAGAATCACCCACACAATAAATGTAGCTGACCTGATTTTGACATAATTTCACTGAATATGCAGACAAAGACAAGCTGTATCCCAGCCAAGAAGTAAGTGGGGGATAGTTAATTTAAAGAAACCCTCATATAGCTCAGGGAAGATTTTTAGTATGTGATCAATAAATAACAATGAGCTATAGATATGTTTATTTGTGTCATTTACCTATCTGCTGAGACAGATGTCTGTGGGATTTGCGATAGGTGGGCAGAGAAACCTCTTATTGATTCCTGTATGATTTTGGAATTAAGAGTGTTGCTATCATGTGCAGAAAGAGAATTAGAGTCTCTCCTTTTCCTCTCCTTATCAGAATTAATTGGAAACTCTGCAAGTAGAAGCTGATGTTAGGTTAGGAGGTTTTTTCTCAGTATGTGTTATTCCTTTTCAGGGACAATAAAGAACTCGTTCTCCAAGGTTTCCTTTGCTGAAGTGGCACACAAGCCCATGTTAAATGATTCTATCAGCTTCATCAGGCCAGTCCCCATAATCACCAATTATGTTTCATAGCCTTAAAACACGCACAACATTGCCCTCCAGCATCAGCAACACGTGTTTTTGTCAAACTCCCCTGATTTGCACTGGGGCTTAAGTCATTCCTGAAGCCTGCAGTCATGCATGGAGCTCAGCCAGGGCTGCCCAAGCCCATCAGTGCCTTCAAAGCACACAGCCATCCCACTGGTTTGAGGATCCTGTGGCTACTCTGTGTCCAGTAGTGCATCTTCCCTAAGACTGCCTCTCTGAGCTGCTTTTTTCTAATCATTCTTCTAAGTAAAGTTAGCAGCTATGCCCACTTTGAAAACAGTTTTGCTTAGACTAAGAAGCTGTCACAGCACTGAGAAAGCTGCAGCTTTAACCAGATTTCATCTTTGTGTGTCACTGCTCATGTCAAAGCATAAATGTACTCAGACATAAAAGTTGTCCTGCTTTCATCAAGGGAGCCAGCCTGCCTTCGCCTAGTTCTGCTTGGTTAAGCTTGTTATTTAAATTGTTAAAATTGAGACATCGGCAGTAAATTTCAGAGAGAGAAGATATAACAATTATTAGATACAAGCAGGGCTCTTGTACTTGCGAACATATCATGCCCTCCATCCACACGGAATTAGCCACAAATAATTTACAGCAGTTTCTTTAAGAAGTGTGCCCTGTAGTACTTGGATGACATTAAATCACAGTCATTCCCAACTGGATCATATTTCCAACTTTAAGATAGATTTGATGCTCGTCAGCACCATAGCTCAGCACTCCAGGGGACTACCTTTTAAACCTGCCAACGATTGAAGAACTGTGCTTTTATTCCCAGTTCTGCCTCCCAGCTGAGACCTGCAAGGGTTGGTGTCTCCAGTATGCCAGGCCAGGCAGTGCTGTCACCCCTTGGAGGGTGTTCGTGTGACCATGTGCCATTCAGCTTCCACATGAAAGCATCTGATGGCGGGAGGCAGGGACTCACATCTTGCTCTGGCAGCTGTGAAGAAGAGGGGTCACTGCTGAGGCTGGAAGGAAAAAACAAATGTCGGGTGGAAGGAGAAAGTAATATCAAAAAGGGGCAACACATGTATATATACAAGTAAAATGGGATAGTTGTTGATCTTTTTAGGGACTGTACAGGGAGTGAAACTCATTTTGGTTTTCCTCGTGGGCTAAACTTTCACATGAGCTTCACATCCCCACAGAGGAGATGAACGTAAATAGCTACAAGGTTAAAAGGTAATAGGAATATTACGTTAGGTTTTGCAAAGCTATGCTACACAATGCTATGCAAGAAGGGGAAAGAAGAAGGGCCAGCAGAAGGTGCCTGTGATGCTGTCTGTCCTCCCAGGGAGACATCCCTTTGGGGTGGCACATCCGATGGGTCCCCACAGGCACAGGGTGCAAACAGACAGGTACCTGCAGCACAGAGACGGGCAGGGATTTCTAAATCTCTCCCACACTTTAGGTCTCCCAGCATAGAACCACAGCTCTCCTGTGCATTTTTGCAGCAAGCAGAGAGTTGTAGAAGTTCCCCTTTCAGCCTATGTGGGATACTCAGGCAGCCAGAGCCCTTGAATAGCACAGTAAAACATCACCAGGTTTCCCCTTTCCACAGAAAGGACTAGAAAAGGGATGGAGGCTCTGTATTTTCCTCTCTCTTGTGCCACCAGCACTGCTGTGAGGGAGAAAGGGAAAGGTGAGGAGTGATTTGTGCCAGGAGAAGACCAGGGGCATGCTATATCTTCTTTGAAACACCTGTATAGGGATCAATACATGGCTCCCAGAGTTACAGTCTGGCTCCTGTCCTTGACTCACAGTAGTATGAACGCTTCGCTTTAAGCTTATAGAAATAAGGAACAGCAATAATATTGCCACTAAATCCCAAAAGCACTGTGTTGTAAGATTTAACAGCCACAGGCCTGTGAACTCTGGAAGGTAGCCTCGATGGCCCTGGAGAGGGAGAAATGGGAAGGCTGATCAGCCCTGTGTTGTTGGTTTTATAGAGATCAGAAATATTCTTCCCCTGGGATTTCATTTTTGTTCAAATCCAGGCACAATTTTTTGGGGGAAGGACATATAACTCTGAAAAAAAAGAGGGGAGAAGGGCTCTGGGGCTCAGTAGCTCTCTCTGTGCCCAGGTAGTGGCCCAGCAATACATAGTCCCGTTTCATTTTCACAGAGGCAGCCTTGCACAAAGTCATGCATATTAGGTGACTAATCATGTCTATAAAGGCAGGAGGATGTTCCTGCTTGAAGCCAAAATCCAGAGGACACTCATATTTCTGCTCAAGCAGAACTTGTGCAATCCACCCAGCGCCCTCGGGACAAGCTGCTGTGTGTCATGCCCGTTGCATCCAGTGTGTCTCAGATGCCTTGATGATATTGTGCATGTGCAGACCATCTGCTCAACACATTCACAAGAGCTTGACCCATCCTTGGCACATCAGACAGGCCACTGATCCTAGTGCCAGCCTGTGTGTGTATATCTCTTTCTTATCCAGGACACCCAGCTACCCTGAGGCATGTTAAAAGAGCTGTAGCAGAACTGCAGTTTTGGGCATGTCTAGATACACCAGGAGATGCGATTGCCTGAGAATTGCATGGTACAGGTTAAGAGTGTTGACAGTAAGGGTAAGGGATACTGACAGAGCTGCTGGTGTCCTTGCCACAGGTGGAAGCAAGGAGGTCAATGAGGGAGATCAAATCAGAGAGATGTTGTCAACTTGGACCTAGAAGGCAAAGAATAGAAAAAAAGCAAGAGTTGGGAGTTTAGAAGACTCTTTTCCTCAGCTATCACATTGAATGAAGGGACCATTCTTCTCACTCCTGGAGGCACAGATTTTATTCCAGTATACAGGAAATTTTATATAAATTCCAACTATTCCTAGTTGGAAAGACAACTATCGTCCAACAACCATACCAGAAGTCAAGGCCATGGCAAAAGGAGCTGTGCTGAGAGGTGAGAGCCTGGCACAAGGACCGTTCATCCATCCAGGTGTCTGTGGAGTGCCTGAGAACTGGACTGTGCAAGCAGACCTGCTGTCTTTGAGTTCATTTCACTCTCAGCTCCCTTGAGTGAGCTTTGAATCATTCAGACGAAGCACCTGAGCTGAACCCAGAAACTTTCACCAAGTCTTACTGTGTTACTGAGCGCTCTTCCTTACTGGGTGATTTTCCAGGAGGGAGAACCCCAAGATCTCCTTTCTGAATGGCTTTTGCACCTTGCATAAAAGCGAAAATGTCAAGCCATTTTTAAAAAAAGCCAAATCACTCATACAAAAATTACTCACAGAAGCCCAAAGTGTCATTCTCAAGGGAGTGCTGCTAAAATAGGCTGCAAATGCCATTGGGCTTGGTTTTCATCTTTTCTTTCTCAGTGTGACTATGACATGTGCTGGTATTTGCTTTGTGAGATAACAACAGACATAGGCCATTTCAGGAAATACAAGGAGACAGCTAACCATAATATCTGCAACATTATCAAAGCCAGCATAATGCTGGTCTGAGTCTAACAGGAAAGCAGCACTGGTACAAACTGGACACATAACTTTAAAAATGTCATGTCTCATTATCACCATTAATCCTTGGTTAAAAATGACTGTAAGTCTATAGAGGGAACACAGTGCTGCGCTCTCCCCAGGCATGATACAAGTTTCCAATATGTGGCATCTTCACTTTAAAATATCATGCTAACTAGGTACGGATGCTGACAACAGTCCAAAAATCCCAATGGCTGGCCAGTGCCTTGAATGGGAGAGGGAAGCTTTGCTTTCAATTCTCCTGGCCTGCCTTCCTCAGCATTGTCCTCGCTTGAGCCCCACCACGCTCCTGCTTCAGCCTGAGCACCAATAAGCACATTTTACAATTGTTTGCTGGGTTCAAAACACTTGAAACATTTGAAAGCACCTGACATCCTTTCAAGTTAGCTGCTAAAAAACCGAGCGCAAACAGAATGGGTTTCAGAGAAGCTCTGTCAATCAGCGCTCAATCTGTGTGTTCTCCGAGACATTCCTTATCCTGGCTGATTTATTTCATATTAAAAGGGCTGTCAATCTGTATTACAAGAACAGGGGGGAAAAAAAAAGTGAGTGATGTCTGTGACTTTTTTTGTTTGTTTAAAATGATATTTCCTCCCTCCTTCCCCCCACCCCGCCCTGCATTCTCCTTTACCACCACCCCCCCTTTATTTTTCTCTGCAGGTATGGCATGAGTGTCGTATACCACATGCATTTAAATGAGAAATACATTTTGCAAAGCTGTGGCAGACCCTTTTTTTTTATCCATCAAATATATCCCTTTTACCATCTGATGGCTTGGCAACAGGATCATCTCTCTTTCAGTTAAAATAAATGGGCCAGTAAAGTGGTGGAATATTCACTGTGCTGAAAAGACTTTACACTAGTTAATGTACACTGCGTG
Organism: Strigops habroptila; assembly: GCF_004027225.2. NCBI lineage: Eukaryota > Metazoa > Chordata > Aves > Psittaciformes > Psittacidae > Strigops > Strigops habroptila. The sequence goes on from NC_044277.2 coordinate 132,083,341, forward strand.
TTGCGGGTTTCATTAGAGCAGAATACTAATGATGTACTGCATGTCTCCCCATGGCATCACTTTATTGTACCAGCTGTATTATTGTTTTATATTAATACATTGATTATTGTCTTTTTCTCTCGTGTGTGTTTTGTCTCCTAACTTTCTTCTCCTGGCATTGCTTACCTATTACAGTTGGCAGTTGTTTTCAATATCACATTTTTGGAATGGATGTTGATATTTATATGATTTCTTTTGTTTTCCCCCATGTCTCCAAAGTAATTAATTTCCCTTGTTTGCTGCACAGATGTTGGAATATTTTTCAGTGAAACTTGATAAAGAATGACACGTTCACATACAGGTATAGAGGAAAACTGGATAAATATCTTGGCATTTCAGATTCCAAGGTGGGGAGGTATCTAAACTCTCAGAAGACCAATTCTTGGGGTTGGACAGAGGCTGAGAAAGATCTGATTTGTGGGTTTTTTCCACAGCTTGGTGGACTGCTAAACTCAAAGATCTTTTTTGCTGTAGCTGTGAGATGACCCCTGCACCTGGGCTGGGTGGCTGTTCTGTTCCTCTGAGGGAAGGAGAGGTGAAAACTGAGTTACCAGGAATAATTTGTAATTTAACAATAAAGGCACTATCACCTTGATCCATGTCATTTCAGCAGCTAGCACCACACAACCTGGTCCAGATCTGGAGCTTATAGGCCCTACAGCAATATAGATAACAAAGAAGAGTAACACCCTGGTAAACCCGCAGTTATGCAGCTGTTTACATCCTGTGGCTGGGAAACAGTCTATTCTCCCAGAATTTTTTAAGGTGTCATAGTACATAGCCATCACGACTGTTTCACAGAGAGCTTGCTGGTGATGGAAAGGCTGTGAGTCAAATGAACATACTGCTGGCAGTGTCAGGGATGAGAAAGTGGTGGTTCAACAACTGACCCACTGCTGTAGGAACAGGTACTTAGTTCCCCCCCCAAAAAAAAAACTGGCTTGGCTTGCTGCTGGGTGAAAGACCTTGCAAGCCCTGTGGACTTGGACTGGCACAGGAGAATATAGAGCCTTGAAGGCTGGTAGGTAAAGGAACTGCAGGAAAAAAGATATTTGTAAGAAGATGTGGCAGCATGGCCTGCTGGTTCGCGTGGTGAGCAGTGCATGGCCCTGCCCTCTCCAGGTGTGCATGAGGTGGAGCCAGATGTGGCTGGCAGCTGGTCTGCGAACCTGACAGCTGCAAAGTGCCCTTGTTATTCCTCCCTGGCTTTCGATGTGGGAAAGTTTCGGTACCTTCTCCTGACAAAACAGCATGGATCAACCTCTGCTCCCCATAGCCAAGCTCCGTGCAAGTGAGGGTTTGCAAAGTTGCAGGCATGGCTGGAGCATTGTTTGGGAATGAAGGTGATCAGCATTAATTCAGTATCAGTGTAGGGAGGGAGAGAAAAAAGCTGCATTTGAAGAGAAGATGACAAATTGTTACGAGAATCAGGTGACAGTGCTGAGTTTATGACCGCAGGGGAACAGCCTCCTGTTGCTGAGTTGGTGTGTCTAGTGCTTAGCATCCTTCCACCACAGTGAGCTCATGCTGGAAAATCAACACGCATTTGCAAGTCCCTCTGTTAAGGTACAAGTGATGTGTAGACAATATGTAATCACAGTAATCAGAGGACTTTGTAAACTCCATAGCAGTTAAGGAAGGAGATGGAGGCTTTTTCTAGCATCAAATAACAATCAATGACTAATAACTTTTTCCTTGAAAGAATAAAATGGAAGGAGACACAAAGACTACCATGTAGACTATAAAAGCACTGGAATAATCCATAGCGAGCTCCTGCAGACAAGTGTTTCCATCCACTTCATGTGCTTGCAACTCTATCAGTTAAGTCACAAGGAAAGGCCTTTTCAGCCAAATCTATTCTGTCACTAGAACTATTCCTGGGAGTAACTCCTCGAGTCTCTTCAGCCTAAATTTGCGACTGGTGTTACCCACCAGCTCTCTCTATGGAGTAAGTCAGCATGGCTTGATAACTCCAATAGGAGAAAAACAACTTACAGTCCTTGTGGGTATGATTGACCCTGATGGATCATTCTTAAAATGTCAGCATCAGCATTACAAAGACTTTGTGAGGGTGATTATAATGGTAAAGCACACCAGTGGACAAGCAGTTCATAACAGCAAAGGATTTATTTTGCTGAGACAGTGAAATCACCTACTCTCTCTGGCAAAGAAACTGTTGGCAGAAAGACTTTTTTGTTGATCTTTTACTTGTTGTTTTTGTCTTTTAGTGGCACAGTTACATAAGCAGGGCTAAGATGTCAAGGTGGTGTAGCAGCCTGTATTTTTCTTTTTCAAATTAGAGGTTAAGTAAGCCAGTAGAAACTCAGTGGGAGTTGGGAAATGCTGACTCTTAAAGAGGCAAGATGCTGTCAATCATTTGATGAGTGATATGCCTGTTTGTGTGAGTCAGTATTTCCTGAACTCAGAGCCTGGCACTATCAAAGGTCTGGAGTTTCTGCCTCTCACAAGAACTGCAGTCCCCAGTGCCCTGCCTGGCTGCGCGTCTGCTGGCCACATCTCATTGCTGACCACTGCTATCTTTACACTCCTAACAGAGCTATACCAGAAACAATTCTTGCATCCTTTTCCCTTGTTTTAGACATCTCTGTTTCAATTGCAAGCTTTCTTGGGCAAAGCCTGTGTCTTTTGTCTTTCTTTGGGGGCCATGATTTTGGTG